>NC_136431.1:182120369-183401869 GCF_052849685.1 Lactuca virosa
TTTGACTATAACTTTATAACACTTTTTGAGATTCATATTCATCCCTTTGTCGAACAAGGTAACCATATGATGGAGTTTCATGATTCTATCTTTAAATGTTGCTTTCAAATTATCAATGGTTTTCTAATCGTTGGGATTCTTTGTTTTAGTTTCATCGATTTTTGGCTTTTGATTTTTTCAATTTATCCAATTCATGTACATAAACAAAATTAATATAGATACTCAAAATGCAACAATATTATGAAAAATATGCATTTATAAACAACACATTAATAATTAAACTAACAACATTCATGTAACATTAACTCTTTATTCTAGAATATTACATATTCTAAAATCAGAATATGACACATAATTTTAGAATATGGCACATAATTTTAGAATATTTTTCATTACCTCATTATTAATCAAGTGTTATCACAATACTTTACAAAGATGTTCAAAACAAGTTGTTTCCAAAGAAAAACAAAATGTATAAAATCATATATTACATATTATTTAATAAAAAAAGTTCAAAGAAAGTTGTTTCCAACAAAATCAGAATGTCTAAAAATATAATATGACACCTAATTTCAAAATATTTCACATTACTTCATAATATGCTTAATACTAGCAAAATATTACAAAATGATTAAAGCAAACAGTTTCTAACAAAATAACATCTAAAATAACAAAAAAGAAACATATGACTTATCAAATTAAAATACGTATAATATCAAGTTATCAAATACAAATTTATAATATTATAATCTTAAATAATATATTTTTATTTTACATATTACAAATATTAGAATGTTAATCTTTAATATCGGAATATTGCACATAATTTCTGAATATTACATATTAACAACATAATATTAAATATTGTATATTTAAAATAACCAGAATAAGAACATATCAATGTGTGACATCCCCAATTTCACGGCCAGAAAAGACCGATTTCGTTTATGCTTTTTAAAATAAAATCAGTAAACATTTGATTAAAAGTGTTGTGGAATTTGTTCCCAGAAAAACATGATAAAAATGTTATCAAATCATTTCCGAAGAAATGTATTTTATTCACTAAAACCATTGGGATGTCATTGTCAATACAAAAACATAAGCATAAACAAAACTTACATTCATTTACACTAGTGATCTACTTCTCTTTTAATCTCTCAGTGTAAAGCAACTTCGTATCCATACCTGTGATACAAACAAACTGAGTGGGTCAGGCTTGGAAGCCTGGTGAGCATATAAGGTTTTCAACCCACAATAAATAATAAACTCTTTAAGTTTATCAATCAACAAATAATTTATTAATTTCATCAACCAAAAACAACCCTAATTACCCGTTCCCGTTATCCTCACCTTACGTCCCTAAGACAACTATCACAAGGGACCTAGCCTAAGGATTTTCATTAGGGGTGACAACATTGTTTTCCTCAGCAATTTATGTCAAACAAGACAACCAATAAGGTGACAACTTTGCTTTCCTCAGCAAATTATATCAAACAAGACAAACATCAGGGTGACAACATTGCTTTCCCTCAACAATTTATGTCAAACAAAACAACCTAACATAAAACAACCAATAAGGTGACAACATTGCTTTCTCAGCAATTTATGTCAAATAAGACAAACAATAAGGTGACAACATTGCTTTCTTCAGCAATTTATGTCAAATAAGACAAACAATAAGGTGACAACATTGCTTTCTTCAGCAATTTATGTCAAAGGGTGACAACATTGCTTCCTCAGCAATTTATGTCAAAGGGTGACAACATTGCTTCCTCAGCAATTTATGTCAAAGGGTGACAACATTTCTTTCCTCAGCAATTTATGTCAAAGGGTGACAACATTGCTTTCCTCAGCAATTTATGTCAAACAGGCACGAAGTCACATCGTCGCCAAGGTATATACAACAGGCAATAACAACGTCGATCCCCACATACTGATCCTATACAGTGATCTTACTAGATCTAGCCTAAAGGATCGATATGAACAACCAACTAACAAAACTGCTTCAGAAATCCCCTAGCAGCAAACAAGGATCGATAAAGATATCGAATGAATGGAATAAGTTTAACCACGAACCTTTGTTCGTAAAAGAAAGAACCACAAGACAATTAAGTCAGGGGTAGTTATCAATGCCTAGACTGTGGTCTGAATATCGTGAGGTATATAACCCCCAGACTCACCCCTATCCGGCATCGGAAATGAAAACACTGACTAATGCCTAGGCTGTGGTCTGAACCTCCAGACTCACCCCTATCCGGCATCGAAAATGAAAACACTGACTAAAGCCTAGGCTGTGGTCTGAATCTCCAGACTCACCCCTATCCGGCACCGGAAATGAAAACACTGACTCATGAAGCTCGTCTGATCACTTCACAAAAGAAACGAAGACTCCAAAGCTCTTCAAAATAAAAGCATAGGGAAAATACTAATAAAGTACTCCCGTACGCTCCCCTACCCCGACACGTAATAGTGTCAAAAAGAAGAACTAACGGATGAACACATAGTTCAAAAACACCTAAGGAACATATAGTTCAAGAACACTTTATGAACATATAGTTCAAACATACGTACCGATTACAAGTCTACTAACGTTCCACTGGACTATCTAAAATAGTCTGTGGTCGTTATCTATACTCTACTAGATGACTAGACCATCTTAAACATCGATACCTCTCATCACTTTTATTTCATCACACATCATCTAATTCATCTACCCATGTTTTACCCAACATATTTGTAGATAAAAATATATACAGTTTAAAACTTGTATAAAACATCAATTCAACAGTCACCTCAAATAAACAATTAATATATTTACACATAGCACGTATTTTAAGGTAAATACTTCATATCTATGTGTAAGGTGAAAGTGACTACACACTCACCTGATTTAATGAAAATCGGGCAGCAATTCGTTTCCTAAAATGATCGTTTCTAATAAAACTGAGAGTTTTATTGAGAAACCGGGCTCTGCGAAGGGTCGGGCTTCGAAACCGAAAAGATAAATTTTACGGGCTTCTCGGGCACTTCGTGGCGTATTCCGGGTGTTAGAATCGATACCGGGGCTTCGGGGAATGTGAAGGTGAAGAAAATATGGAAAAAGGGGTTAAAAGTGGCAAAATCCCAAAAGTACCCGGGAGGGTTCGCATACCCCTTGTATTTATAGGGTCCGAAGCTGCTGATCGGACGGATGAGAAGAAGCCACGCGTCGCAGATCCGAGGTTCGCAGGGGAAGGCTCGCACGTGGGTTCGCACATGGCTGCGCATGCGAGGGCCTCGCTGGAGGCTTCTGATTGGACCGCTTCGGACAGCTGGTGCGACACGGGTCGGGGCGAGGTAAGGCGGCTTCGGATGGAGGAGTCACTGTACACGCGTCGGATGTGCGAGGGCCGAGGCTTCGGTCGAATCTGGAAGTAACACGTGACTGCCAGCTGCTCGGATGACTCGACCATTTCGGACACGTGGCACATTTTGGGCGAGGGTGACGTGGCAAAAACGTGACTATGCGAAATTTCTCGGTTTTCGCGCCAAAACTTCTAAAATCCATAACTTTCGCATACGAGCTCCATTTTTTACGTTCTTTATATGCACGCGTAGGTAAAATTACGCTCTACAACTTTCGTTTAGACTTCGTCGGCTAATTTTGAATTTAATTTTTATATTATTATTTTTAACAGACCGGGACAGGAAATCTGTTAAAAATTCATAACTTCTTCATCCGACGTCCGTTTTCGTCAGACTTTTTACCGTTGTGCTACTAATGACGAGACCTTCGATTCTCGTTTAGGTCGTGTTGGCTAAAAATCACTCAATCTGAAATTCGAGTTTTTAGCTGTCTACTGCTAAGCCGAAACTTCGAAAAATCATAACTTCCTCATACGAAGTCAGATTTGGGCGTTCTTTTTATACCTACTCTCGGTTTAACGAACACTACGAGTTTCGTTTAGATCACTAAGGCTAAAAAGTAGTTTATCAAAAACTCACTTTTTACGACATTCGGTATCGTGCCGGTTTATCGTGAAACTTCGACAAGTCATAACTTCTTCGTTATAACTCGGATTTCGGCGTTCTTTATATTTTTGGAAACCTCGAGACATATACTACAACTTGGTTAAGATTAATCCTTCTAATTAATCTTCCATCAAAAAGTCATTTTTGATGTTTATCGTCTCTAAATTAACTAGCCCGGATCTACGGGCGTTACACAATGAGTTTTAAACAAGCCCAAAATTAATTAGGCATAATTCGATTAGAATATTCTACATATAACTTAGAATATCGTACGATATTATTCTATTAGAATATAATGCATAAAACTTTTAAAAATAGATAACGTATATCATTATTGTAGTAGAGTATACACATTATTTTCAAGTAATTAATCAACTTATTCAATTGAGAACCTAAACATTATTCCATTAGAATAGTTTAGATATACACTTACGAAAATAAACAACATATAATATTATTCTATTAGAATATTATACGTTTACTTATTATAACATAAAACATAAAGTATTACTTTAATAGAGTATTATAAACACAAACTTTAATTTAAACTCATATGATATGTGAATGATAAACTAACATTATATGATATAAACTATGAAGTTAGATGTATTATTCTTGAAATTACATAACATAAATTCAATATCAACATTTATAAATCTTATATACTAAAATTACAACTATATTGTCATATATACTTGTTACGTATTCTGTTGGTCTGTCTTTGATTAGTTCACGCTCTATCAGATGAGGTACCGTGAACTACGATTTTTTTCTTTATCTATTTTTGACGGCAAACCTTATTGTACATTCTTTCCTTTAGGATCAAAAACTCATTTTTCCCTTAATTTGGTCATTTTGCATTTCATCTGCATCAAAAAATAAAATATGCTTTTGTTAAAACAATAAAACTAGGATATAAAGAATAAATTTATTTTCAAACAAAATCATTATGTTTCGAACCTAGTATAGAATAAAATGATACAATATTTGTAAAATTCTAAGAATTTAACAACATGAAAATCATTTAACAAGTAATTTATAATTCAGGAATTGCATTTTATTATTTCCAAGTACAATGAGAATATATTGAATACTTGACAAAAAGCTTCAAAACATGTTATTTCAAAAAAAATTGTAAAGTCTAAAATTATATATTACACATTACTTAACAAAAAGGTTCAAAGCAAGTTGCTTCCAACAAAATAAAAATATCTAAAATCATATATTACACGGTACTTAACAAAAAGATTGAAAACAAGTTGTTTCCAACAAAATCAGAATATCTAAAATTAGAATATGACACAGAATTTTAGAATATTTCACATAAGTTGATACTATGTCAAATATGATCATAATATTACACATTACAAGTAGTTTCTAACAAAATCATAATGTCTAGAATACTTTATACATACTTGACTTGTTTATTAATACTGAATTTATGGCTCTAGCCTTGCAATTATGTTTTCATTAAGCCTTTGGCTATACCTTAATCATTCTTGGTTTCCAACAAGATCAAAATGTATACAATATTTATATATTAGTACCTATATCCCTATATTTTTACGACATCATTTAATTAAACAACAAAACGACTAGAATATTTAGTAAATAATATCATAATCTTACCATACCAGAATACATAATGCCTAAAATATTCTAATAATACTTGACGACATGATACTATTGTGTTAAAGTTTGTACCTTTTCCCTTAAGTTGATGTTATAGTGATGTGCTAGATTTAGAAGTTAAAGCCTTCTTCTTTGTTGGCTTTTTTGCTTTTAGTTTCTTTATTATTTTACTTTTATCTGCATCAATAAATTATTGTTACTATAAATAATTCCATAATATTAAGAATATAGATTCATATTAAAAGTTACAACAATACATCAATCAAAACTAAAACAAACTAATATACTATGTTGCTAAATCAACTAAAAGTAAAGTAAAATATCTGAATACTAACTTAAATTGATTACTTATATCAAACATTATTAATATTCTAAGAGTAATTAGGATTATAGACCAAAATAGAATATCAGAATACCGATGTCGGTTTAATCACGAAACTTTGAAGAAGAATAATTTCTTCATTCGAAGTCGGATTCGGGTGATCTATATATCTACGGGAATCTTATTGACGTTTCCTACATGATTGTGTCGATAACTTTGGCTAAAAGTTAATATATCTCCGCTTCGAATTTTATAAACGACGATTTATATTGAATTCTATTGGAATGTGAAAATGGAGTGTTACAACTCTCCCCCTCTTAAAAAAATTTCATCCCCGAAATCCTACTCCTATCACACCTTTGGATAATGCCTACACACTAACCTACTAGATTATAAGGAAAACTAGGTTACCTAATAGCCCTCTTACTGTAGCGCTATGTTCCGAATCGATTCCTAGTCTGAGGTTGTGGCCCGAAGATCGGTCATCATTAGGATTAGGGCTTTTGAAAAGGTAAGATCTAGGACCATTTGGGTACGGGTGATGTATTAGAAGTGATCCGGTTATTCGGTTCGTGTTTTAAGGCCTAGGGGTATTTTTGGTAAAGTAGCATTTTGGGCTTTTGTGGAAAATCGACTTTTGTTCGGAAGGTCTTAAGGAATGTATGAGTTAATAAAAGTGTAGGGCTTCTCATCAACTTTCTGTGGATATAAGGATCGTCAGAATCGGGTTTATAACGAAAAAGTTATGACCTTCGGAAGTTTCGTGGTTTTCAGGCTTAGCCGAGTATGCGGGGCGTACACAAAGAGTACGGGGGGGAGTACTAGTGAAGAAGGTAGTACGCTGGGCATACCTTGGAGTACGCTGGGCGTACTGACAAGGATGGTCGTGAATGTTCTTCGGAGTACGTTGGGCGTACCAGAATTACACTGGGCGTACTCCAGTCAAATCAGAACCCTATTTTAGGGTCTTGGACCCTATTTAACCCCCTTATCTCATAACCTAACCCAAATATCTTCAGCATCCACCCCTCTAAACCCTAGAAATCTTCATACATCATCCATGGTGGCATTTGAGCATATGGAGTCCATTTTTGGTGTGTTTGATCCATTTTCAAGAAGATGGAGTTTGATGCAAAGATGAGAATCAAGGAGGAGCTTATGGATCTGGCTTTTAGGACTCATTCTAAGCTTGATGAAGGTATAAAGCTTTGAACTTGATCATTCATCTCTTAGATCTACCTTTTTGGGTTTTAGTTCCTTTTTGGTCCCAAGGATGAAGCTTTATGGTTCAAATTCGATTTTAGACTTGGGGTTGCCACCCTTGATGCTATTTGAGTCCCTAAGATAGAAAGTTGCCATCTTGAAGGTCTTAATGGGTTCATGCATGAGTTAGGGTCACTTTTATGGAAGTAGAATGCCATTTTTGGAGTTTAGGTTTGTTTGGGGCATGCAAAGTCACCAAGTCAGTCACTTTATAGGTTTAGACGTTAAGTATAGCTCAGATCTGCGATTTGGACTGGTGGGATCAAGTATTAAGCACTTAATGGATTTTGTACATGAGATGTTTGTACGCTGGGCGTACTATATAGTACGCTACACGTACAGTCCATTTTCCCAATACGCTAAGCGTACAAAGGAGGTACGTTGGGCGTACGCTCTAAGAAGGACTTGGGCCTTAGTGAACTTCGGACCTTTGGGCCCTAATGGTTTTGGGCTTGGATTTGCGGTTTGTTGGGCCAGAATGTATCTTGGGCCAATATTGTAATAGTTGGGCTTATTAAGCCTTATAGCCCAATATAGAAATGGACTTCACATTGTGGGTCTCGGTTTGGGCCAATTCTTGGATTAGGTTGTTGTGGGCCTTCGTGGGCCAATTGGGGACAGGGTTATTGACTAAGGAGAATATTGGGCTTTAGGATAAGGCCCATTAGAAGGTCCAAGCCCAAGTTGGAAAATTAGGCCATTGATGGTTTTATGGACATTATAGTGTTGGACTTTTGTTTTGGGTTTGGGCCTTAGTTTTGGATCTTACTGGGCCAGGGGTAGAATGGTCATTTTACCCCATGCATGGATTAAGGATTATGGTATGGGACCCAATTTCTAATTAGGTATATTGATTGGTAGTGGCATCTTGGGAAGCTGGCGGGGTGGCAGCTAAGGACTTCATGCGGGAAGCTTCAGTAGTGCGAGGTGAGTCTTCTCACCATACCAATGGGTCTAAGGCACCAAGGCCGGCTCATTCTATGTTATGTGGTACACTAGCTGTTGTAGAGATATGTGGTGTGATAGTTAGCTTTATGCATGGAAGACCCCGTGGGAGCCTGTGGCAATGGATATA
Source organism: Lactuca virosa (assembly GCF_052849685.1). NCBI lineage: Eukaryota > Viridiplantae > Streptophyta > Magnoliopsida > Asterales > Asteraceae > Lactuca > Lactuca virosa. The sequence goes on from NC_136431.1 coordinate 182,128,673, forward strand.
AGACCATGTGGGGTAGCCCATGGCATTCCCAGGTAAAGACCATGTGGGGTAGCCCATGACACAATGGTATAAGATCCTGGGGGGAGCCCATGACATCCTTACAGGTTTATGTACATGTTATGTGTAGATATTTCTGTGATACATGATATGCTAGCTTGATTATGTATGTTATTACATGAAAGATCCCAGGGGGAGCCTGTGGTAGTTGGATATAAGACCATGTGGGGTAGCCCATGGCACGAAGGTGTAAGACCTTGGGGGAGCCCACGACATCCTTACAGGTTTATGTATGTAAGGCTTATGTGGTATATGTAGCTTTCATAGCTAATATGACAGGTGGTATGTGGTAGAGATAGCTTTTATAGCTAATATGATATGTGTTATGTGGATTGTGTGTGGGGTATGCTCTGGGGGACTCACTAAGCTTTGTGCTTACGGTTTACAGTTTTGGTTTCAGGTATCATTGATTTGGAAAAAAAAGAGCTCGGATTGATCGCAGTGCACACACCTATGATTTCCGCAATGAATGATTTTGGGATAAACTATGATAAATGTTTTACGTAAGGATGATTTGAAATGTTTGAAATAAATGGTATCAATGTTTTAGCCATATACAGAATGAAATTTTTATCCTTGATTTTTGGTTCGTTACACTTACAAGGCTTAACTACATTATATATATTAAGGTACAACTATTGTCCGAGAAATTCGTTCACAACACATCGTGACAATATCCAACTACTAGGATTTTGATGCCAAATCGCTCTTTTCATCACTCCCAGGCTAGAAGACTCACGATCAACGCTTTGGTGGTCTCAAAGACTCGCAACCATAATCTGAATATCCTAAAGGAACCAAGTCATCCTCCTTCCTTGATATCTACTTATCACAACATATCTTTGCTTTTTAACTTTTGAGATTATAATTGATTTAGAGGTACTTAATCTATACTTTACGGGTGCTAAAGTCTAACTATATACCTATGTTAACCTATGAACGTTGAAATTCGATCCTAGTTTTCAATTAATCTTTACGCTTATCGACTAAAGGAATGACTAAACTAAATGTGCAGTTTACCCTAAAGACTAAAATAACACTGAAGCATTACCATATGCTTAATGGGCATAGTCATTGTAACATCCCAAATCCAAGTATACCTTATAAGCCCATGGTCTTTTGGTAAATTGTCAACTTTATCCCTTATTGAGAAAACGTGGTAAATGAGTACGTGGGGTGTACGCGATTGTACGCTCAACGTACTCATATGCGTGTTTTTGACGCGGAAGCCACCTAGTACGGTGGGCGTACCAGGCCCAGAGTGGAAACCCTAATTTGGGGTGTGTCCCTATATAAAGGATATGATGGCCTCATTCCTAGCCACCATTTTCAGACAAGCAACCCTCTCAAACCTTAATCCTCATTCTTGAGCTTGTGTGTGTCCATTTGAGAGCTTTTAAGTGATTTTGTGTGTTCTTGAAGTGAAGAAGGAGATTTGAAGAAGAAGGAGTGGGAGTCCAGGCTATGGATCTGAGCATGCCTGTGTTAGGAGCTTCATTTGGAGGTATAAAGCTCAAAGCTTTCTCACTCTTTTGTTTTGTGCATCATGTTAAACCATTTTAGGGTTTTGGTCCCAAAGCTGCATGCTTTATGAGAAAATGAGCTCCATATATTATGAGCAGCTCCTTTGAGTGTCTTTAGGGGTATAGTGTCATAAAAATCGAGATTTGGACGTTTGAATCCACCCATGCATGAGATATGAGCATTTTGAGATAAGAGAATAAGAGTTTTGGGTGTTTGTGACTTTATCAGCCATGCCAAGGCTTAAAGTCACTGACTTTATGGAGTAAGAGCCTTTAGGGAGTCCAGATTTGTGATATGAGCCAAAGTCTTAACTGATTAAGACCAAAAGAGTAGAAAGAGCAAAACTGGGGCGTACGCCGAGCGTATCAAAGTACGCGCAGCGTAGGGCTCAGAATCCCTGATGCATGTGTGGCATCGGAGTACGCCCAACGTAGAGATCTTGTACGCGCAGCGTACTCGCTGGCGTTGACTTTTGGTTGACTTTTAGGGTTTGTTCAATTTTTGGACTATTAAGGCCAATTTGGGGTAAAATGGTCTTTTACCCTTCTATGAGTTTGTAGAAGGGTTAGTTTAGCTTCTTGAGAACTGTGATTAAATAGGGATAATTGTCGTATGTGTTAGGCGCAGGCTAGACCAGTGATTTGAGTTCGAGATTATCCGATTTCTTGCGAGGTGAGTCTTCTCACAATACTTACCATGAGTGGTATTTTTGTGTGACCGAGGTGTCTTATGTGCTTACCTGTGTATGGTGATATTCTGCATTATGTCTTTGTGATTTATGCTGAGTATTATTATTATGAGCTTATTGATTTAGGACCGGAGGGTCCACCCGAGTTGTGGGACCGGAGGGTCTCCACTAACACATTGACCGCAGGTTCGTATTGAGTTAGCCTCGAGTGGCTAATGTGATGTGTGTGGTATTTTGGGGAACTCACTAAGCTTCTTGCTTACCGTGTTATGTGTTATGTGTTTCAGGTACCTCTCAGCATCACGGGAAGGCACCGACTTGATTATACACACACCCGAATTAGAGATATGTTTTTGGAGGATCCTGGATTTGTGTGATAAATAGTTTTGGGACATGTGTTTTGATAACTTGATGTTTGTGGAATTTTGTGATTTTGAAATGAGATAATTGGGTTTTTAAATGAAAAGTTTTGTTTGAAAATTTACGGTGTTACAAGTTGGTATCAGAGCCTTAGTTTGAGTGATTCGGATGCACCCTAGGGTGTGTTTGGACTCAAACTAAGGATTTGAGAAAAAATTTCAAAAGAAATGATTTTTCTAAAACGAGAAAGAGTTTTAAGAGAAAACGAGTTGGAACAGTGTGTACAATCAACCAGAGCCCGAACGGTGATTTCCCAAAATACCCTTACTTATTTGTGTTATGAGATATTTATGAGATATTAGAAATGCATGCTAGAGAATAGGCTAGGTATTTCATATTCTAGGGCTAGAGTTTCCTAATTTGTGATGCCTTAGCCTAGGAGATGCTATTAATCAGTGTTATCTGTTATTTTCCCTAAGTGTGTGCTGAGTTCTGAATTGAGGGGTAATCTAGGAGAGATACTTAATCGAGCATGCGAGTATCCTACTGAGAGAGTAGTCTGATATTGTGAGAGATAGAGTACTTGTGAATTAGAATCCTAGGAGGAGGACTTGGGGTGACTACAGGTTAGGTGTGGAAGGTAGTATTGGGCCCGTACTACTGAAAGTACTAGATCTGTATGCAATCCAACTAAGAAGCCTTAGGATGCTAAGGAACAAGTAGGGATGAGTGGTCGAGTGTTAGTATGCTCGAGAGAGTCTCTGATGATTTTTGTGTTGTGTCTCAGAGACATCATGGTGGGTACACGCCACAACCCCGAGAAAAGTGGGACTAGCAATGATGAGATTCACAGGATGATTCATGATGAGGTGGTCGCAGCCATTCGAGAGGCGATTCCTGAGATGTTTGGGTCTATTAAGACCACCCTGATCGAGACATTTGATGAGCGATATGTTGCTGTTACTGAGGCGGCTGTTGCTGCAGCCACCACAGCTGTCGCTACTGCCAGGCCACAGGGAGGTGACTCGTTGCTGTTTCGGGAGCTCAGCAACACAAAATCACTTGAGTTTGATGGGCACAGGATCCGATTACTGCTATGATGTGGATCTATGATATTGAGGGATGTTTTTACACATGTTCTTGCCCAGAGCATTTGTGGGTTCGGTTCGCGTTGAACCAGCTTCGCTTGGGAGCGAAGGACTGGTGGAAGTTTGTGACAGTCAGTTTTACTCCTGCAGAGCATACTGCAGTGACTTGGGAGAGGTTTACATTGATCTTCCGAGATGAGTATGTTCCCCCGGTGGAGAGGGAACGGTTGGCCTAGGAGTTTCTGTCTCTCAAGCATAAGACAGAGTCGGTGAATGAGATTACACGGATGTTTCACGAGAAGGCGTTGTTCTGCCCTGAGCATGTGTTTTCTGAGCAGGCATGCATGAGCCGGTATTTGAGCATTCTGAGGAGGGATATTCAAGAGTTCGTGGCGAACTCGTCTTATCGTACATTTCCTGAGCTTCAGGAAAATTCCAGGAGGAGGGAGATCGAGCTGGAGACTCAGGCCATGGAGGAAGCCGAGTCTCAGGGGAGAGAACGGAGGTCGGCATAGTCGCATCCTGTAGCGAAGCGGGCTAAGCCGGCTGATTCGAGATCAGGAGGCCAAAAGGGTCGCACTTGTGGCAAGTGCGGAAAGATTCATGAGGGATCTTGTCGGGCGGGGATTTGCTACAAATGTGGCAAAGAGGGGCATATGGCGAAGGATTACCCCAACGGATTTGCAGTCTGCTTTCACTACAATCAGATCGGCCGTCGGGAGGCCGAGTGCCCTCAGCTTGTTCAGGGATCAGCCCAGGGTTTCACTCCTGCTGCTTTGGGTGCTATTGATATTCAGCCGGTGAAGGCCGAGGCTCCGAGCGCTCGTGGGAGAGCTTTTCAGCTGACAGCGGAGGAGGTCCGCGCAACACCTGATGTCGTGGCTGGTACATATTTCCTTATTTATTTATTTTGAGATTTATTGTGCTTATTATGTGTTGTATTTAGGTACATTTCTTGTGAGTTTTGTACCTGTTTTGGTGTTATTTGACTCGGGTGCGAGTCGATCCTTCGTGTCTTTAGCTTTTAGTCGTCACATCAGTATCCGACGTGAGGTGTTGAGTCGACCTCTGAAGGTTTCCATAGCTGAAAAGCATGCGGTTTTTAATACTGATGTATTCCAAGGGTGTGTGCTGGAGATTTTTGGTGTCGAGTTCCCAATAGATATGGTGTCGATAGCGATGGGTGATGTCTGTGTCATCGTGGGCATAGATTGCTTGAGCCGTTTTGGAGCAGTGATCGACTGCGAGCGTTAGTTGGTGACTATACGAGACCCTAGTGGGGGAGTGCTTACAGTGTATGGCGAGGGTACCAGATCCGGGTCAGCTTTCTGCTCTGCTGCCAGGGCGAGACAGAGTCTACAGTAGGGTTGTATGGGATTTTTGGCGTATGTGATGGATACGCGGGTTGCCACAGAGAGGCGGAGTTCTATCGCCGAGGTTCCGATAGTGTGATGGTTTCGTGATGTTTTTCCTGAGGAGTTGCCGTGTGTGCCTCCCGAGAGGTAGGTGGAGTTACAGATTGATTTAGCTCCGGGTGCGAAGCCTATTGCCAAGGCACCTTATTGCCTTGCGCCGCCAGAGATGCATGAGTTATCGTCACAGCTCCAGGAGCTGCTGGGGAAGGGTTTTATCAGACCGAGTAGCTCGCTGTAGGGAGCGCCGATCCTTTTCGTCAAGAAAAAGGATGGTTCACACCGGATATGTATTGATTACCGGTCGTTGAACAAGCTGACGGTCAAGAACCGTTATCCACTTCCGAGGATCGACAATTTATTCGATCAGTTGCAGGAGGCATCTTGGTTTTCCAAGATTGATTTGAGATCTGGATATCACCAGATGAGAGTATGCGAGGAGGATATTCAGAAGACGGCCTTTAGAATTCGTTATGGGCATTACGAGTTTGTGGTGATGCCTTTCGGGCTCACCAACGCACCAACAGCGTTCAAGGATCTCATGAACCGGGTGTGCAGGCCTATGTTGGATCGGTAGGTGATCATGTTCATCAATGACATCTTGGTGTATTCGAGGTCCAGAGAGTAGCATGAGGAGCATCTGCGAGAGGTTCTTGGGGTATTGAGGTCGGATAGGCTGCATGCCAAATTCTCCAAGTGTGATTTCTGGTTACGAGAGGTCCAGTTCTTGGGGTATTGAGGTCGGATAGGTGGTGCCGAGATCCCCATCCGAGATCAGGAGTTTTTTGGGATTGGCCGGCTACTATCGAAGATTTATCAAGGATTTCTCCAAGATTGCGGTTCCTCTCACCAGATTGACCCAGAAGGGCGTTACTTTTGTTTGGGGGCCTGAGCAGCAGGCATAATTCGAGACTCTTCGCCACAGATTATGCGAAGCTCCGGTGTTAGCCCTTCTGGAGGGAGTGGAGGACTTCGTAGTCTATTGTGATGCGTCGATTTCAGGGATGGGTGCAGTGTTGATGCAGAGGGGTCACGTGATAGTATATGCGTCGAGGCAGATGAAGTCTCATGAGACAAGGTATCCCACCCATGATTTGGAGTTAGGGGCGGTGGTGTTCGTCCTCAAGATTTGGCGCCACTATCTTTATGGTGTCCGGTGTACCATATGTTGGGTTTTGAGCATTCTAACACTCCTAAGTGTACATGCAACCCTAAATACCTTGGATCTATGTTTTCTCTATTATATATGCAAATATGAATATTCCAAGGTATTATTCTAACTAGCATACAAAACATTGATTCATATGTAATATAGCAAGTTAAAAGACATACCTTTTGATGTATCTTGATTCCATGGAGCTTAAGAGCCTAGTCCCTCAAGTGTGATACCTCAAATGGTTCACACAACATCAAATGCACTTGGAATAACTTAGAGAGAAATGATACACTTCATGAAATCGGCTAGCCCTCACCATTCCTTCAAAGTGTTCTTATGGTGGCCGATTTTGACAAGAATAAGATGCTTATATAGTGTGTCACAATTAGGGTTACACCATGTAAACCCTAATTGTCATGGCCTTTCATTTCCATGATCCATGGGTACAAAAACACCATGTAGCATCCATGGAGTATCCTATGGGTTTAGCCCAACTTGATAATCCATGGAGCATTAGCCCACTAGCCAAGTATGGATGATTTACACAATCAACCCATATATTTAATTAGTCTCCTTTTGATCACTTAATTCCAAATTAATTCCAAATTAATTCTTGATCAATACTAATTAAATAATCTTATTAATATATTAGAACTTATAATATATTAATAAACCTTAAGTGTTATTTCTCTCATTTTAGTCTATCCAAATACATGATGCCATGCAACCCAAATGGACCATGCCAATCGGGTCAAGTATATACCAATTATAGTTGTGGACTTAGACACTAATCCAATAGTCTCCCACTTGGATAAGTCTAAAACTATTATTGTGTATGACTTCAAAACCCGACTAGCAATCATAGCTCTTAAAAGCTGTTGTCGTCGAACTCTGAACAAATCAATGACGCGTCCATTAGATAAGGGATCATATATTCCTCCATTCTAGATATCATATGGACTGAGACATGGATTAAAATCATTCTCTCTGTCCATTTTTTGTTTCCCGATTTCCGATTTATGACGACCGACTAATTGAACAAATCAAATTAGTCCTGGCTTGGCCAAGCACTTCGGGGTGTCATCACTAAATCATCGAGGGGCCCACAGATATCGCTTTTATCCCTTTAAGGGTAAAAGGAATGGATAAACTTCGACTCATATGGCTTGCTCTACTACTTGTTGAATCATACACAAAGGCACGTTTTATAACACCGAGTTACCAAATGCATTTTCGTGCAATCAATGTATAACCAACTCATAGACAACAAGTCATATCTCTAGGTTTGAAGAATATAAGATATTACCATCTCATGATCACTCGTGATAAAATCCATGAAGTGATTCCAATGAGCGTGGGTTGAATCCAATACTCAGAACTTATGAGTACTCATGAATGTTGTAGCACCACTTGCTATGTCCCATACCTTGGACATCTACAATCCAGCTTCATGAAAGTCTTTATTCATATCTACTTCCAACATATGACCGACTGTGGATAGTTTGAATAACTTAGTCATTCAGGAAGAACGACCTAGTTATTCTGGAAGTCAAAACATGCAAAGTGAAACACAAGAATAATCGAATCCAATATGGTCTCAGAACTTATGAATATAAATAAAACACCTTTTATTTATCACCATATTGATTACACATTATTCACTGCATATTGTTTCAAACTATCAACTTTATACTTGAATTAAAACAATAGTTGTCACATGCTCCAAGCATGTACACTATGTTTTCTAAACACTAGTCATGCCATACACCAAGTATGCACACTATGTTTGTCTAAACATTAGTTATGCCATACACCAAGTATGCATACTAAGTTTGTCTATAATCTTTACTTTGTGAAATAGATCGATTGAATATAATTCTAATGATTCTCATTTCACAGTCCCAAATCCTTACCGTAAATGGCAAGAATTCCAAATTCATGCCATTTATCGAAATATTGTTATATTTTAAACTTATATGCATTGATCCTCTTGTAATGATTACGCACAAAGTCACAAAGACTTGTCAACAGACATTACAGAGTATTCCAATGGAGATCAACTCCATGGAAACATCCTTCTTGCATTAAATTTTTCTAATCTTACACAAATTGAATAACTTCCACCTATGGAAACATTTCCATATTCCCATTTTGACTATCACTTCTGAACAAGAGTTGCCTCTTTTCAGAATATGTCAATATGGTCCTTCCAAAATTAACATTATACTTCCAACTGTCCTTGAGCAACCAATCTTTGGTAAACCTTAGATTGTTCTCGATAATTGCTTAATCATTTTAGTCATATCCAATTCTAGACCTTTTCCCTTCTTAATGCCCCAGGCATTTGGAAATTTTTAGAAAGGATGAATATTATAGCACATGCAATCGATCCTATATCCGAAGCATATGGGACACGATTCATGATGTCTCACATAAAGACATGATAATAGACCAATCCTTTTGCTATAATATTTCTATTTCTATTTGCCAAGTTCTCATAATTCAGATTATGAAAAGGGATGTCGTAATCATAACTGAATTTTAGAACGCAAATAAAGGACCCATATATAGAATTTCCTTATGTTGAGCCATTCCAACATAAAATTCATATATATATCCTTGACTAAAGATGATTAAAACCTCAATCTAAGCTTTTAGAATTGAAATGAAGTATAATTTCCTCTCCCTTAGTTATAGCAAAACAACTTTTCAACCCCTGCAACTTCACGAATTGAAACTTTTGTTTTCTTTAATTAACATTGCTATCTTGCAATACTAATAATTATCATGCTCCCACTAACATGATGATTATTAGCATAACACTTCCCACTAGCTTTGACATGTACTCAGAAATCAACTGGACTTCTAGAAATCAATACATTTATTGACTTTCTTACCAAAGTTCAGACTTCTGATACGAAATGCTTTGATAAAACTTTATCAAGATCATACACCTTTCTTTAGATAGCACAGATGTGTGTCTAAACAATTTCAGAACTATGAAAAGGGATGTCGTAATCATAGTCTCAATTGTTTAGACCTTTGCCATTTCTCACAAGTCCATGTTAGTGTGCCGGTTAACCACACACGCTCCACTAACGACTTTAAGAATGTAAATATCACAATTGCTATCTACTTAAAATCTACCTAGTGAAAGCGTTTCCTCACCACCATTTTCATGAATCAGAGAGAAACCTTACAACACTTAGATTTTATGGTGTATGTGTTCCTATCCATGTGAATTTGTCAAAACCATAATCACAAGACAAGGTTAGTGACAAATCCAAACTCATATGGATTAAACTTGTGCAATCTTAAATTCTTGCCACCTGGCAGCACAAGGGCCTGCCATTGCTTCCAAGTTGTTATGCAATCAGTTGAGAACTCTCAGAACTCATATGCAAAGCCAACTTTAACTGGAATGGGCACAAAAATAGGAATATGTCAACACGATAAGGTTATAAACCTCACGTCGTGTGCTAGTGACAAACTACAAGTTTTATTCTTGATTAGATCTTGAAATTCGTTCAGGATATTTAAGACTCCCACTGTCCTCTTGACCTATAAGACTATCTTGCCAAATATTCAAGAGATAGTGCAGATTCTTTATCAAGACAAACACTTCACACAATTGGCATTAGTTGGTCTTTGTTTTATCCAAAACATCACAACTTACCAATTTCAAATGTACAAGAGTAGAACACATTTTACTCTTACATTTGACAAGTGTTATAAACCTTCTTTAAGATGTATCACTCAAGTTACAATCTTGGAGTATGACTCTAAGACTTGTTTTGGAACGAAGTATGACTCATCTTCTTGATTTTACCATTTCAACAATTCAAGATTCCTCTTCTTAGTCATAAGAATGCACTAAGATGTCCTTAGAGAACCAATTGTTATATGTTTTCTTAATCATTAAGATTATCACAAAACATGATACTAAAGTACTCTCCCATCTTTTCAGATTTGAGAAACTTTTATTATCCTGCCTAATTTGATTCTTCTCATTCGTTCTGCCATACATCGAAACTTTTCCAATGTTTCAGAATTATAATTAAACCTGTAAGTATAACCATATTTACTAAACTTTAGTAAATCATGACGAATACTCTTATCGAACTTTGTAGTGGACTTGACCAGTGCACAAGAATGTGTACTCGATCCCTTAGTCCTTCACTTGACTCACATATACATGTGAACAAGGAACTAGTCTTAATTTTCCAAAGATGAAAAGTCTCATTCATCATACAATACAACTTGCATGATTCCAAGTTTCTATCCAACCGAAACTTGGGTGATGAGAATTTTTCCCTATTTGGTAAATTATGACACTGCCACAAACGAAAGAATCAAATCCATTTTCCAATGTTGCTATCAATGGAATCATATAAACAACGATTTTTCACAAATGCCATTGTAAGGATACTTAAAATAAATAAAAACAAAAATTTTCTTTTATTTTAAAACTTGCAAAAAAACTTATCCTTACAGTGCAAAAGCATATGAAAAACTTGTTGTTATCTATTCCAAAGCAATATATCATAACTCCTAAGCAATAGCTCAAATTTCTGATCACCGAACCATGCGATCGAAATCCATCTTCGCGATCAGAATCAGCATATACTTCCTTTAAGTTTCTTCACTTTTCTTTGATTCTTAAAACATCAACATGTGACCCAGTCACATCATGTAATAAGAAACTCAGAATAGAAAGTTAACAGAGTTAGATAGTGGACTTTAGCTGAAGTAGAGTCAAACTTCTTGACTTGATCAACCTTATGATCTTTCATGTAAATAGGCAGCTTCGCAATCAATGCCCCTTCCTTTGGCAAGAGAAACAAATGGACTCTTTGGGAATGGTACATAGGAGTATCGCAGACTTAGCCTTTCTCTTTACCATTTGGTCAACCGAGTTGACTATGGCCAATCCCTTTTCATTGGGAAGAGAAAGCTTTTCAGGATATCCAATGTTACCATTTTCAAAGTCCATGGAAGTTTGGGAAGTTGATATTCTAACCAAATTTGCTCTATCAGTGCTCCAAATCATTGCTGATTCAGCAGCACAAAGCAAATAGATAAGATCATTAAGGGTCATGTCATAGTCTTTTACATAGTAGTCCATAAAGAACTCACTATGTGACTTAGAAAGTGATTGAACATCCAAATTTCTTATGACTTTGACACCCAACTCTCCCGGCTTGTCAATATGTGACTTCATCTCCAAGATGCGATCACACATAGACCTTGCTTGCCAATAAGGCTTGAGTGACCTTGAACTTGTGGGTTAGGGAGAATAATTGGAGGAGGTGGAGGAAGTAAGGTTCCAAGAGATTTGGGAAGATCATAGATGTCTGAACTAGACATCTCTTGGGAGATATTCAAGATAGTTGATCTAAAGTCCTTAATATAACACCGAATATGAAATATTAAGGCTAGGACCCAAAAATATACTTTTATAACTTGGAAGAGGGATGCTGTAATCCAAGCTATAAAATATTTGAAGGTAGGCGAATGACGATTCACCAATTTCCACCATGAAAACGAAATAATTTAATTAGGTTATACTTGGATTTGAAACTCCTAGATCTTTTGAAATTCATTGAACTGTTCAATGGCATGTTTCAATATCGATTGTGCTCTCTCAAATTTTGTGACTGGGATACCGATGATCACAAAACAAGGTGTGAATAACCATGCAAATATACTTGGTACCCTTAATATTTACCCCTCAATCGATGTGCCGGTTAACCACACGCGCTCCACCGATACTATGATAAACATTAAGTTACCCTTTGCCTACCTTGTTAAATCCAGGTTAGTGTGCCGGTTACCCACACGCGCTCCACTAACGACTTAAGCAAAGTGCAAAGTGTAATTTCATGGGTTAGCACCAAATTCACATTTTCCTAAGTAACTAAGATTGGGAATTTATAAAAGGTTTAGTTACTTAGTATTTATCATTAATACTTTTAATGAAGGGAGAATTATAGTCCTTGTCCTACCCGTTCGGCTAACGACCCTCCACCAGTCAAGGAAGCGGTGGGTGAGAGTGGACACCCATTAAACTGCCATTTTATAGGCAGTAACCTTATACCCCCTTATAGACCGGCTTCGTGAATGAGGCCTACTAAGGGTAAGACGGACTTGCTCTTATACATATATATATATATATATATATATATATATATATATATATATATATATATATATATATATATATATATATTATTAACTTATAATACTATAAAGTATAAGGGTTGAATTTTAACTTTTAAAACTCTAAGGGCTTAACTTGGAATTAAAGTATTCATGAGGGAAAACTTTACAAATTCCAAAACTTGAGGGCAAGTTTTGAAACTATTCAAAACTATTCAATTCCATAACTTATGTGTTTAAAGTAGTTTTAATTCAAAAAACTCTTCAAGTTCCATAACTTGAGGACAAGTTATGGAAGACTTTAAACTATTAAAAGAATATTACTTTTCTTTATTCATAACCTATGGAAATATTTATGAGTTTTATGAATCTTAAATGTGACTTTTCATATAACTTGAGGACAAGTTACAAAAACACATTTTAGAACCAACTCTTAGATTAATTTTGATTGAAAACAACAATTTGACATAACTTTTCTATTAATCTAAGCAACTCATAAGAACAAGATAATTCAATCAAACTTTTCCATGTAATTAGCCTAACCGTTAAACTAATACAAAACATGAATCTATTGACAATTATCTTTGAAATTGGATTAGCATGAACATTACCACATCAAAAATAGGTTTATTAGTTGAAAAACAGCTTAGGGTAATGTTCCTAGTCCAATTCCAGCCAAACAGTCGAAGATATGCTGTATGGGAGTCCAACTCGTCGAGTGCATGAACCAACTCGGCGAGTTGGATGAGTTTAGCCTTGGACTCGTCGAGTCCCTTCATGGACTCGACGAGTCTGCTGTTCAGACAGCAACAAACTTCGCTTTTCCAGCTAATTTTGCAAGTATAACAAGAAAACAAGCCTAGGCTCTGATACCACTGTTGGATTTTGAGCATTCTAACACTCCTAAGTGTACATGCAACCCTAAATACCTTGGATCTATGTTTTCTCGATTATACATGCAAATATGAATATTCCAAGGTATTATTCTAACTAGCATACAAAACATTGATTCATATGTAATATAGCAAGTTAAAAGACATACCTTTTGATGTATCTTGATTCCATGGAGCTTAAAAGCCTAGTGCCTCAAGTGTGACACCTCAAATGGTTCACACAACATCAAATTCACTTGGAATAACTTAGAGAGAAATGATACACTTCATGAAATCAGCTAGCCCTCACCATTCCTTCATAGTGTTCTCATGGTGGCCGATTTTCACAAGAATAAGATGCTTATATAGTGTGTCACAATTAGGGTTACACCATGTAAACCCTAATTGTCATGGCCTTTCATTTCCATGATCCATGGGTACAAAAACACCATGGAGCATCCATGGAGTATCCTATGGGTTTTAGCCCAACTTGATAATCCATGGAGCATTGGCCCACTAGCCACGTATGGATGATTTACACAATCAACCCATATATTTAATTAGTCTCCTTTTGATCACTTAATTAATTCCAAATTAATTCTTGATCAATACTAATTAAATAATCTTATTAATATATTAGAACTTATAATATATTAATAAACCTTAAATATTATTTCTCTCATTTTAGTCTATCCAAATGCATGATGCCATGCAACCCAAATGGACCATGCCAATCGGGTCAAGTACATACCAATTATAGTTGTGGACTTAGACACTAATCCAACACCATACACATGGACCATAAGAGCCTGAAATACATGATGGATCAGCCCAACCTGAATATGAGATAGAGGAGATGGTTGGATGTAGTGAAGGACTACGACTGTGAGATCTTATATCACCCAGGCAAGGCTAATGTGGTAGCTGATGCCTTGAGTTGCAAAGCCGATAGTGCTCCGATCCGGGATGTGTGTATGAGGATGACGGTGATGACTCCAGTCTTAGATACCATCCGAGAGGCTCAGGTGGAGGCTGTGAGACCGGAGAACAGCAACAGAGAGTGTGTGATTGGGCAGGTTTCCGAGTTTGGGACGGACAGTCGTGGGCTTATGACTTTCCAGGGGTGGATTTGGGTGCCCTATATAGGTGGAGCTCACCGTGTATTGTTGGATGAGGCACATAGATCGAGATTCTCGATCCACCCAGGGGCCACTAAGATGTATTTGGACCTGAAGAAAGACTATTGGTGGCCATGTATGAAGAGGGACGTGGCATGGGTTGTAGAGAGGTGCTTGACCTGCCGTCGGGTTAAGGCGGAGCACCAGCGTTCACATGGTCCTTTGCAGCCTTTAGATATTCCCCAGTGGAAGTGGAAATAGATTTCTATGGACTTTATAACCAAGTTACCGAGAATTGCGCGTGAGGTTGACGCGATATGGGTGATTGTGGACCGGCTGACGAAGAGTGATCACTTCCTCGCTATCAGTGAGAGCCCTTCTACAGAGAGACTGTCCGAGATTTATGTGAGAGAGGTGGTGGCTCGGCATAGAGTGCCGACCTCGATAGTGTCAGATCGAGACGTGCGCTTTACTTCCAGGTTCTGGAAGAAATTTCATGAGGAGTTGGGTACCCTGTTACATTTCAGTACCGCATACCATCCGCAGACAAATAGGCAGAGCGAGTGGATGATTCAGACGCTTGAGGACATGCTGCGTGCATGTGTTATGGACTTCGGAGGAAGTTGGGACACTTATTTGCCCTTGGCTGAGTTTTCTTACAACAAAAGCCATCATTCGAGTATTGGTATGCCTCCTTTGAGCTTCTATATGGGAGGAGGTGTCAGACTCCCATTTGTTGGGAAGAGGTAAAGCAGCGAGTGATGGGTGGCACTGAGATAGTGTTGAAGACGACCGAGCAGATTCAGCAGGTCAGACAAAGTTTACTGACAGCCCAGAATTGCCAAAAGAGTTACGCGAATCGGTGAAAATCCGAGCTAGAGTTCCAGGTTGGAGATTTTGTCCTCCGGAAGGTATCCCAATGGAAAGGGGTGATCCGATTCAAAAAATGGGGCAAGCTGGGGGTCCGATACATTGGTCCTTTCAGAGTGATCGCCAGAGTAGGTAGGGTGGCCTACCGGTTAGAGCTACCAGCAGAGTTGAGCCAGATTCATAACACCTTCCACGTGTCCCAGCTGAGGAAGTGTGTAGCTGATAAGACGACTGTGGTACCATTAGAGGAAATTCAGGTTGATGCGAGCCTGAATTATATTGAGCGACCGATTGCGATTTTGGATCAGAAGGTAAAGGTTCTGAGGAACAAAGACGTGCCTCTGGTTCGGGTCCAGTGGCAACATCAGAAGGGGTCCGAGTGCACTTGGGAGTCGGAGTCCGTGATGCGCGAGCAGTATCCAGAGTTATTTTCGGAGCCTGACTTCGAGGATGAAGTCTGATTCTAGTGGGGAGAATTATAGCATCCCAAGTCCAGGTATACCTTATAAGCCCTTGTTCTTTTGGTAAATTGTCAAGTTTAGCCCTTATTGAGAAAAGGTGGTAAATGAGTACGTGGGGCGTACGCGAGTGTACGCTCAGCGTACTCATATGCGTGTTTTTGACGCGGAAGCCACCTAGTACGCTGGGCGTACTAGGCCCAGAGTGGAAACCCTAATTTGGGGTGTGTCCCTATATAAAGGATATGATGGCCTCATTCATGGCCACCATTCTCAGACAAGCAACCCTCTCAAACCCTAAAAACTCGTTCTTGAGCTTGTGTGTGTCCATTTGAGAGCTTTTAAGTGATTTTGTCTATTCTTGAAGTGAAAAAGGAGCTTTGAATAAGAAGGAGTAGGAGTCGAGGCTATAGATCTGAGCATACCTGTGTTGGGAGCTTCATTTGGAGGTATAAAGCTCAAAGCTTTCTCACTCTTTTGTTTTGTGCATCATGTTAAACCATTTTAGGGTTTTGATCCCAAAGTTGCATGCTTTATGAGAAAATGAGCTCCAGAGATTATGAGTAGGTCCTTTGAGTGTCTTTAGGGGTATAGTGTCATAAAAATCCAGACTTGGACGTTTGAATCAACCAATGCATGAGATATGAGCATTTTCATATAAGAGAATGAGATTTTTGGGTGTTTGTGACTTTATCAGCCATGCAAAGGCTTAAAGTCACTGACTTTATGGAGTAAGAGCCTTTAGGGAGTCCAGATCTGTGATATGAGTCAAGGTCTTAACTAATTAAGACCAAAAGAGTAGAAAGAGGAAAAATGGGGTGTACGTCGGGCGTAATCCTAGTACGCGCAGCGTAGGGTTGAGAATCCCCGATGTATGCGTGGCATCGGAGTACGCCCAACGTAGAGATCTTATACGCACAGCGTACTCGCTGGCGTTGACTTTTGGTTTACTTTTAGGGTTTGGTCAATTTGTGGACTATTAAGGCTATTGAGGGGTAAAATGGTCTTTTACCCTTCTATGAGTTTGTAGAAGGGTTAGTTTAGCTTCTTGAGAACCGTGATTAATTAGGGATAATTATTGTATGTGTTAGGCGGAGGCTAGACCGGTGAGTGGAGTTGGAGATTATCCGATTTCTTGCGTGGTGAGTCTTCTCACTATACTTACCATGAGTGGTATCTTTGTGTGACCGAGGTGTCTTATGTGCTTACCTGTGTATTGTGATATTCTGCATTATGTCTTTGTGATTTATGTTGAGTATTATTCTTAAGAGCTTATTGAGTTAGGACCGGAGGGTCCACCCGAGTTGTGGGACCGAAGGGTCTCCACTGAGACACATTGACCGGAGGGTCGTATTGAGTTAGCCTCGACTGGCTAATGTGATGTGTGTGGTATTTTGGGGAACTCACTAAGCTTCTTGCTTACCGTGTTATGTGTTATGTGTTTCAAGTACCTCTCAGGATCACGGGAAGGCACCGGCTTGATTGTACACACACTCGAGTTGGAGATATGTTTTTGGAGGATCCTGGATTTGTGTTATAAACAGTTATGGGACATGTGTTTTGATAACTTGATGTTGGTGGGATTTTGTGATTTTGAAATGAGATAATTGGGTTTTTAAATGAAAATTTTTGTTTGAAAATTTACGGTGTTACAGTCATTTTCGAATGGTCTACTCCTATGGGTTTCTAATCGTACTTACGAAAACATTCTATCCTCTGATGTCGATCCTACTGCTAAAATCCTTTGGCATGGGTTAACTAAGTTCTTACTATAGTTGAAATCAATTTCCTTTTTCTGGTGTATCCCTTGAGTACTTGACGCTTTCTATGGTAAACCAAGCCGCCTATTGTGTTCCTGATCCTCTGCTGCAAGGATATATCCTTTATCTGTGAGGGTATGAACCTAGGTGGCTATCTGAGTCGTAGCTGGGAGTCTGGCTAATTTCTAAATCCCACTTAATGCCTTGAAGGATATCCTAATTATTCCTTGAGAAACACTTCAAGAATCTCATAACTTATGGGTACCCTATCCGAAGACTCTCTTCTTTTTACAAAACCGAGACAACTTCTACCTACTTGTAATGCAATCTCTCGTACACCTCGATGTCAAAATTCAAACTAGTCCTCACACCTCTATCTTAAGGGTCAGTTTCCCCCACCTGAGTTCAACCCATTATGTGTTGCTACTTGTCACTGATCAAGCCTAAGTTGTCCTTGCTTGCGTAATCCATGGCTCCTCTTCGACTTTGAAGAAACTCGTGCTTGTCATATCTAATAACCTACGATATTCCTATTGCATTACTACTACTTGGATTCTTTATAAGTGACTTCCTTAAAATAGGATCAACACACGTCATTTTGGAAATACACTAATGCATATGGTTGATTATCTTAATACTAGCGACAATATCTAAAGAAAACATTCCATATTTATTATAATATTTTCGTCGTACATGTATTACATTAGTTAAAGCCTAAGAGCTCTATTAACTTCTAGGACATGATCTCATTCATCCTGGAGCTTTTCCTTGATCTGAATAACAACCAGCTACGAACTCTAGTGCTTCCCTTGCTTCTTCTGCCAGGAAGTGAAAGGCTCACCCTTCAGCCCTTGGGGCTTCAGCTTTGCCTTGTTGTCTATCGGTTATCCTTAATGTTGCCGATGCTGGAATTTGTATTGCACATGTTGTGTTCAGAAGAGGACAATTGGCTTTGATGTGACCTATCTAGTTGCAGTGGAAACAGATACGCACTCCCTGTGCTTCCTGCTTACAGTCACGATTGTAATGCCCCTCCTTGCCGCACTTGAAGCATATCAAAGCATGACAAAATCCTTCGTGGGACTTCCCACATGTGTTACACCATGGACATCTTTTTCCTCCGGACCTCATTTTGTCAGGTTTGAATTTCTTGGTTGATGGTTGAGATGGAGCTGGAGTCTGTCTCTTTTCCTTTCGTTGAGTTTCCAACTCAATTTCCCTTCTTGTGTCATGCTCTTGCATCTCTGCTAAGGTCTTGTATTGATTGTTCGATATGAACTCACTTATATCAGTCTTGAGCATACTTAAATATCGAGACATTTGTATTTGCTCTGATGAGGCATACTCTGGGCAAAACAAGGCCCTTTCAACGAACATCTTGGCGATCTCAGTCACCGATTTAGTGGTCTGTTTGTGTGAAAGATATTCTTAAGCGAGTCGCTCCCTCTCTATTGGTGGAACATAGTTTTCCTTGAAATTCTCAATGAAATGTTCCCAAGTCACCATGCTCTTCTCTGCCGGTGAATAGTTCTTGGTACAAAGTTCCACCAGTCTTTGGCTCCTAGACGTAGAAGATTTTGCGCATATCTGAACTTCAGGTTCGCCGGACAAGTACAAGTGTAGAAGCATCTTTCCACATCTGAGATCCACCTCATAGCAACAACTGGATCTCTAACACCATTGAACTCTAGGGGTTTGGTGGTATTGAACTCTCAATAAGGCATTTCTTTATCTCCATATGAAGTTGTAGCAACAACAACATGAGTGGCTGTGGCGGCAGCGGTACTGGTAACGACAGCGTACCATTCATCATACAAAGCTATTAGTTTAGTCTTAATAGTTCCGAAAATTTTTGGAATTATCTCTCTTACAGCTGCTGATATTGCCGCCTCTGTCCAGTCGTGTATATCGGCCTCACTTGGTCCTGACCCTTTAGATCCATAACCCGATCCGCTTGCTCTCGTTATCATTACCATGCAGAAGGTGTAATGGAAATAGGTTAATACGATTTGAACTAAATCTAAAGTGTAACACTAGTCAAAATAGGTCAATAACAATCACATGTGATTATACCAATCATGTAATGTGATTTTTTTAAACTAGTAATGTGATAAACTTACTATGTAGTTCATGATAAATTCTAATACAAATATTAACTTTCTTTATGATACAACTCAAAGTATACGTCCATATGATTCCAAAAATATAGAGAACGTCGAAATCTGGCTTCGCATGAAGAAGTTATGATAAACTCTAACACTATAAAATCTCTATAACAAGAGGAATTTAAAATAGGCTTAGAATTAGCTATTGGAATCTAATAGAGAGTTTTAGTACTCGGAATTACCTACGCGTGTATATAAAGAACGTCAAAAACGGAGTTCGTATGCAAAAGTTACGACCTTCCGAAGATGCAGCTGTCTAAGTGCATGACACGTGGCAGAAACCCTAGCCGCCATGGTTCACGACGTGAACATTAATTTCACGACCTGAAACGTGTCAGGGACACTAATCGAGGCTAGAAAACACGTGTTAAGGCTATGGGATGACTCATGGAAGTTCACGACGTGAATCTATCATGTTCACGACGTGAATGAGCCCAGAACACCCTATAAATAGCGATCAAGACCCTTTTATTCCTTACACCTTCTACTTCCTTTCTCTCTCGTTTTCCGAAGGCCGTTTCCCTTCCTGAGCCTGACAACGACAAGCTTCTGTCCGTTTAGATTCTATAGATCACGCTACTAGGGTTAGTTTCACGGCCCCACTTTCTAATATTTCGGGGGAAAACGCATGCTAAATATTGTATATACGTTACTTTTATGTCTATATCATACATAGTTATAAAGCTAGCATTTTTTCTTAAATCTCATGCATTTGAAACCCCTTTTTTAACTTCCTTTCACCACATTCATTTGAAACTCCCATTACTTTTCAATTTCTTTACAATAATATTATAAATAAGTTAAATAATGTTCTATAAACAAGAAATGGTTTTTATTACAATGTCTTCATCCCACATCGATGGTGAGAGTAAACAAGAGAATGTTTCCTCTTCTATAAATAGGAATGGTTGTGAAATGTTTCAAAGGGACCAAACCATGAGAACTTCCTCATGCCTACCTTTGTAGGATTTTGAAGGTATTATTTGGTGACATTGTCTATATTGGCAAGTGTCCAGTTAACTTTTAGAATTCCAAAAATAGTTTTGAACCGAATTTTTTCAGGTTTAAACCGTGTTTTAGTTAGAAAAAAAATTATGTAGTTGGGTATATTGAGTTGAACCGGAGCTGGATCAATTTGGACCGATAAATGAATCATTTTCCTTTCACAACAAACATTTGAAACTCCCATGATTTTTCAAATTATTTCTAATAATATTATAAATAAGTTACATAATTTTATATAAATATAAAAAAACATCTACCTAAACCTAAAATTATAACTGTTTGAAAAATCACTTTGATTCAAAAGCACAAAATATATACAAACCGGGGTTCACTAGAAAAAAAATATGTAGTTTGGTATAATTAGTTGAATCGGTCCGAGTTTGATCTATTTGGACCATAAAAGAAGCATTTTCCTTTCACTACATACATTTGAAACTCCCATGATTTTTCAAATTATTTCCAGTGATATTTTAAAAAAGTTACATAATGTTATATAAATATAAAAAAACATCTACCTAAACATAAAATTATAATTGTTTGAAAATTCAATTTGATCAAAAGCACGAAATATATACGCATATTATATTTTATAAATGAATTCTTTTTATAATGAACTTTTGAATCTTGAAAATACATATAAACAAACTTTCTATATTAAGTACCTAACTGAATTTATGATTTTAGAATTGAACAAAAAGTTATTCAATAAAAACTTACTTTTTTGGATAGCAACTTACGAGATTATAGAAAAATGGAACTATTGAACAATAAAGAAAGGGTAAACAAGTGAAAGGGTGTTTTACTAAATAAGTTGAATAATGTTTTATTAACAAGAAAGCGTGTTTTATTACAATGTCTTCATCCCACATCGATGGTGAGAGTAAACAAGAGAACGTTTCCTCTTCTATATATAGGAAAGGTTGTGAAATGTTTCAAAGGGACCAAACCATGAGAACTTCCTTATGCCTACCTTTTTAGGATGTTGATGGTATTCTTTGGTGAGATTGTCTTTATTGGCAACTGTCCATTTAAGTTTTAGAATCTCGAAAATGGTTTTGAACAAGATTTTTTTAGGTTCAGAGTTTCAGTTGAAAAACCGTTATGTAGTTTGGCATATTGAGTTGAATCGGTCTGAGTTTGATCAATTTGGACCGATAAAGGAAGTATGTTCCTTTCAGCACATACATTTGAAACTCCCATTATTTTTCAAATTGTTTCTAATAATATTATAAATAAGTTACCTAAACATAAAATTATAATTGTTTGAAAAATAAATTTGATTCAAAAACACAAAATATATACAAACCGGCTTTCAATAGAAAAACGTTATGTAGTTTGGTATATTAAGCTGAATCGGTCCAAGTTTGATCAATTTTGACCGATAAATGAAACATTTTCCTTTCACCACATACATTTGAAACTCCCATGATTATTCAAATTGTTTATAATAATATTATAAGTTACATAGTGTTATATAAATATAAAAAAATCTACCTAAACATAAAATTATAATTGTTTAAAAAATCACTTTGATTCAAAAGCACGAAATATATATTCGATTATATTTTATAAATGAATTCATTTTATAATGACATTTTGAATCATGAAAATACATATAAACAAACTTTCTATATTAAGTATCTAACTGAATTTATGATTTTAGGATTTAACAAAAAGTTATTCAATAAAAACTTAATTTTTTATAGCAACTTACGAGATTACTGAAAAATGGAACTATTGAACAATAAATTTTCTGGATAACGTTTTATTTTTATTATTTAATATTTTATTTAACAAAACGAAATTATTGGCAAATAAAGAAATGAGTTTAATTAAAATGTCTTCATCCCACATTGATCGTGAGAGTAAACAAGAGAATGTATTCTCCTTTATAAATAGGAAAGGTTGTGAAATATTTCAAAGGGACTAAGCCATGAGATCTTCCTTGCATCTAACTTTGTAAGACGTTGAGTATTCTTTGGTGAGATTGTCTTTGTCGACAAGTGACCAATTAAATTTCAGAATTTCGAAAATGATTTTGGACCGTATCTTTTAGATTTGGATCGAGTTTAATAAGGATCCGAGTGTCTTCTGGCTGAGTTAGGCAAACTCGCTTCCATTGGAGGCATAGTTTAAGTAACATGCCGAGTATTTGGTTGTGTTAGCCAAGTTTTACAACCCTGTATGTAATACAATTTAAAGTTTTAACCTTATAAAAGACGTCACTATTATCATATGTTCTACATAATTATGGTAATATTTATGATACAAAACATTTTTTTTACTATTTAAGATAAAAAGTTGTCTCTATTATTATATGTTATACAGAATAATAAAATTTAAGATAGATAAAAAGATGTCTCTATTATCGTATTTTCTACATAATGATAATATTTAATATAAACGTTTTAATTTAATATGAAATCATTATTTAATAGATAACAATAACGATTTATTTATTTTTAAAAATTAATTTTTTTTTCTATTTTAATCATATAACTTTGTATATGCAAAACAACTTCAAGTTCCAACCTTATCTCTTATAATATAGTTCAACATAATAACAATACTAAAAATCATTTTTTATATTTTTTATGAAATTATTATTTAATTGTTAATAACAATGATTTAGTTATTTTTAATATAAAATATTTTTTTATATCCCACACAATGCGCGGTCATTCGCCTAGTGATAGTATATTAGTATCAACATAGATAGTTATATTAACCTGGATATAGTTGTTCTAAATATAATATTTTGAATATATACAACTATTATCAACTTGTTAGCATGTTCTTGTATTAATGTAGATCTTGAGTTATACTTAGGATTCTATATATATGTTGTGTGCGATATAGTTCCGAAGTTATATTCGGGAGTTCTATATGTTAAAAAGTATGTTGCTATTATTGGTTTTATGTCAAGATAAAACCTGATATGTTATATGCTATTATTGTTGGTTTTATGTCAAGATAAAACTTGATATGTTATATATTATTGTTGGTTTTATGTCAAGATAAAACCTGATTTTACTTCAAGTTATAGTTGTTATACTGCCTAAATGTTATGAAATTAGGAGTAATGTTTAAAAGCATAGTCTAGTAACTTAGGGTTTTAGACACGAAAATGCTTTTGTTATTAGAACTATAGAACGCCGTCAAAGTTTACATGAGCTATTGTATTCATCAACTAAGATTGGAAATCTTAGTGGAAATCCTCTGACCTGTAACCGTTAATCCCGTGTGAGTGAGGAAGTTGTATATGGATCTATATGGGTTGACAACCCCACCCGTGGTTGCTAGCTCCAACCCAACGGTATTCGGGTGACGAACTTGCCTAATTTACTACCTTCCGACTTCGATGAAGCGTGCGGAAACTACCGCAAGGTGTGATCCTTGTACTACCGCAAGGTGTGATCCTTGTAACTACCACAATGTGTGATCCTTGTAACTACCACAAGGTGTGATCCTTGTAATAATAATAAGATGTATAAAACTAAGTCATACAGTCGCAGCTACAGACTCATGGTAGCACAACTTTAGAAGCATTATACTTTGTCGATATACAAGTATGAATGTTAAGTATAAGTTTCTCAAAGACTTATACTCTAAGTATAAGAATCTAGTAGGTATATTACTTGTATATTAAGTAGACCACTATACCTATCCTACTTACTTGTATAGAATTGAAATAGATTTATACGTAGCGGTTTTACTCGTATAGAATTGAAATAGATTTATACGTAGCGGTTTTACTTGTATAGAATTGAAATAAGATTTATGCGTAGCAACTTAGTTTGTATGGAATTACAAACATTTATATTTATAATATATGAGACTTATAGGTATATACTTATTTGGTAAGTAAACCATTATACCTAGGATATATATACTAAACGTTGGAGAGTCAAAATGATACTTTCAAAACTGTACTTTTGAACTTGGAAAATGTATTATTTTTATATGGAGTCAAAACCTGTGGACTCACCAACTTTATGTTGACGTATTTTAAAATGCATGTGTTTTCAGGAAGTTGATAACTATGATACGAGAAATGACGTTACACCACCCGGTGTTTCCGCCGACGGCCGGGGTGTGACATAAAGGGATATTCGAACCCTCCTAGTTCCTTAGCAACGTTGTGACTTCTCTTTATTCCTGTATGGATCCTATGTTTCTGGTAGTACGGGCCCAAACTACCTTCCACACCTATCCATACTGGATCCAAGAATTTCTCCAAGGTTTCCAAGTCACTACACTCTGCTATTGACAGATATTTTCACATACAAAGTGTTTCAAGATTTATGCGTAGCAACTTAGTTTGTATGGAATTACAAACATTTATATTTATAATATATGAGACTTATAGGTATATACTTATTTGGTAAGTAAACCATTATACCTAGGATATATATACTAAACGTTGGAGAGTCAAAATGATACTTTCAAAACTGTACTTTTGAACTTGGAAAATGTATTATTTTTATATGGAGTCAAAACCTGTGGACTCACCAACTTTATTTTGACGTATTTTAAAATGCATGTGTTTTCAGGAAGTTGATAACTATGATACGAGAAATGACGTTACACCACCCGGTGTTTCCGCCGACGGCCGGGGTGTGACATAAAGGGATATTCGAACCCTCCTAGTTCCTTAGCAACGTTGTGACTTCTCTTTATTCCTGTATGGATCCTATGTTTCTGGTAGTACGGGCCCAAACTACCTTCCACACCTATCCATACTGGATCCAAGAATTTCTCCAAGGTTTCCAAGTCACTACACTCTGCTATTGACAGATATTTTCACACACAAAGTGTTTCAAGCACCACAATTATTTCTTTACTAAACTTCACTCGGATCTTGCGCATTTACCGATGCCCTATCTTATGAATATATGCCCTATAAAGCATATATTAAACTTCCTAGACCAATCTATTAGCCGAGGAAGAAATTCTACTAATATTAACTAATTATTGGACGACTACGATTACATGCCTCTAAAATTAAACAGTCTGTCGACTGAAAGATCCGACACTACGACGTTAAACGAGAGTTATGCAATAGCGCCAAATCAGACAATCTAAAACTATTTAATTTCGGGAGTATGCAACCTAACGTACTTGTTGAATAATTAATTAATATCAATATAGGTTCTTAGTAGCAAAAACAAGCAAATCCTTAGGCTATAAGGCATCTTTAAGTATCGGGCAATTCAAACCAGCAATTCCTGAAAACATCCCTAGCATACATACTAGCAAGCATTTCACACATATCAGTAATCATAACAATATGGATATTTTTGGGAATCACTATCCTTTCCGAGCTTTTGCTAACTGCACTCATCACATTCTTTCCGTTTTGTATTATTCTTTTTCTGAAAAGATTTGTTAATTACTCAGATCCTTAGTTTAAGTATGGAATCACACGAGTGTTCATCCAGTTCGCTCAAACTAGGGCTCTGACACCAACTTGTAACGTCCCGGTTTTTTACCCATTTTTTTTCATTGTTATCTATTCAAATATATATATATATATATATATATATATATATATATATATATATATATAAGTATTATTACTTTTTGCAAAAACATGTTGTGAATGCACGTGTGTACAGTCGAACCCTGCCCTTCACATGAATGCCTGAAAAACATTTATAAACAACTGGATAAGGTCTAGGCTTAGTGAGTTCCCCAAGATACCATATACCACAATCCATAAACATGCATACAAATTGTGCCCTCCCAAACTACATAATGGGACCCGCCCTCGCTACCTAATGAGCCCCGCCCAATCATACATAACGGGCCCCGCCCAACATACATAACCATACATAGAGATTACACATTAAGTTCTACTGATATGGGCACATATAGGCTATACTATCGGCTCTATTCTATTAACTCCTATGTCCTAACGTATATGGATATATATATTGTAACACATGCTATAATGATATAACGCACCTGCACAATTACTCGGAAGATTGACAGCTTTCAGAGTGATTCTACTGGCGATTCAAACTGGTGGATAACGCACCGAACAAGTAAACCTATAATACTTTACCCTATTAACTTTTATGACAATCTAGTAATGAAAGCTAGATTTTTCACTAATCCCAATGAATAATGAGAGTTCTATCAGGTAAGGATCATCCATGTTTGACAATTAGGAGGCAAGGCCATTTTGGAATATAGCCTTTCTAAAATCCAACAACCAATCCAACGTGACCATTCTACCCACCTCAACCATATGTAGATTGAGCGGTATTATTATTGGGATTACTGATAAATCTTTATTTACATATCCATAACAACGACTATGAATATAAATACAAGTTACACTTAAAACATAGTAAGTGTAGCCTAACTTACAGAGAGTTTCTAGCGAAACCGGGATTATGCGGGCATAACTTTGATCTGAGAGCTTCTAGTTACCGTCACTTCAATGTCGTAGGGGCTCACTAAGGTAGCCGAGAACTAGGGAGGATTTATGGTGTGAAAAACGTCTGAAATGCGAAGGCTATATATACTGCCAAAAAATGAAAGTGCACCGCTTATTTGCCACCAATCCTGACGTGTCGCCTTCTGTGTAGTGTCACGTGTCGTGATTTGGGTGGGGGTGCCAGGCGCGTCGCGCAAGTGGTCAGTGCGCGCGACTGCGCGCGAGGATTTCTGATTTCTTAAAAATTGCATAATTTCTTCGTACGAGCTCCATTTTCAACAGGATTTATATCCACACGTAGCTATCTACGAGATCTACAACTTTCGTTTAGACTCTGTCGGCTAATTTTGATTTTTTTAAAAGTTATATTTTCATAGGCTTAGACTGTTAAAGTCTGTGTAAAAATCATAACTCTCTCATACGATATCCGTTCTCGATTATCTTTATATTGACGGATAGGTGTGGATGAGATCTTCAACTCTCGTTTAGATTGTTTTTCCTAACAATTGACCAATCTTAATTTTGGTTTCTGTGTCGCATACTGCTATGCTGAAAGTTCTAAAAATCATAATTTCCGAATGCGAAGTCAGATTTGGACGTTCTCTATATGAACGCTCTCGGTTTTACGATTACTGCGACTTTTGTTTACATTGCTTATGCTAATAAGTAATATATCTTTAATATTTTACGACACGCATAGTCCTTTCGGTTTAATTGCGAAACTTTGAAAAAGCATAACTTCTTCATTCGAAGTCGGATTCAGGTGATCTATATATCTACGGGAATTGTTTTGACGCTTCCTACATTATTATGTCAATTAATTTGGCTAAAAGTAATATATATCCACTTCTAAATTTTATAAACGACAGATTGTATTGAATTCTATTGGAATGAGAAAATGGGGTATTACAATTGTTGTTCTGGCTCAGAGCATAAGCAAATTAGAAACACGTCTAGGAGACGGTGGAGATGGCGTAGATCTTCCTGAAGGAAATGTTTCTTGAAGTGGGTGGCATCGGGGAGACGTTAGGGAAGGAGAAGCAGTATCATGCGGTGGAGAGATAGGTGTAAGTGGCGACGATATGACAAGTTCGATGGTAGTTGCAGCTCTGACGGATTTGTAGTGGAGGTAGGTTGTTTCCGGCAGTGGTGGAGGAAGACGGGGTAGATGGTGACGACAACACTTTCCAACGAGAGAGCGGAGTGGAGAGAAGCGACATAGTGGCTTTAGTCGGTGATCCATTAATTTTCATTGGCTTTCGTCGATGATCCGGTGGTTTCAGTAGTATGGGGATGAGTTCCAGAGGTTCATGGGATGAAGAAGGAGGAAGATCTTGGTGATGAAGGAAAATCCAGATCTACCGGTTGTTGTGGTGTGGTCGGAGTCGAAGATGTTGCCAGAGCAAATATGTCGGAGGTGTTGTCATAGTTGAGAGTTGGAGAGGAAGAGAGTATATTATTACATAAACAAGTTAGATTTAAGGGTGAGGTTGGATACATGGGATTAAAAGTTGGACCAATATATTTATATTATATCAAATAGGACCATGGTCCTTCAAGAAAGTGATAAATGATGAATTGGACCCACCTAGTATTTTCCCGGTGTGTTGAAAATATCTAATAGAAGAAACAATATCATCATTCAATAACTTCTAAAAATAAAAAATAAAAAAAAAATAAAAAAAGCAATCCGCTCTTGGAGCTCGATCACTATCACAAGACAACACAACTTCTTCAATCTCGACTAGATTGTCATTTTTGAAATACCCGATTCTTTTGGTTATTTTTGATAGTGTATTAGTTTTTTGGTCATTTTTTGAAAATTTTCATGTTTAGAAGACATTTTTAGTGTTATATTTATAGAATAACAATATATTTCGGTTTATAATTTTATTTTAAAATGTATATTTTGTTTATATGTTGAACGAACAATATATTTTAACTTTCTTTATTTTTGATAAAATATTTATATTTATGGTATTATATATAAAAAAATAACAACAGGCTTTAGATTTCATCGTTTAAAAACTTACTTCTAAAATAAATAACATAAACACATACTTAAAATAGAAGGGGTTAATGTCATAAAAACCCTCAAGTTTACAGGGTTTTGTCGGTTTTGCCCAAAGTTGAAATTTATGTCCGTTTTTACCGAAACATTTTCGAAAAAATGTTCGATTTTACCATTTTACCGGTGATAACAGGTTTTCCAGGTTACCATTATATTAAATTCGCAAAAAAACCCTTAAGTTTACCTTTTTTTTTTTGCGTTTTTACCCTTATATTAATGTAACTTTTTATTATACATCTATAAATAAAAGATGATTATAATGGAAATGAGATGCATGGTAATATGTTCAATATTTGTGGTAACCATCGAAACTTCAGAAAGCTTATGTTTTAACTTTAATATGTTTTAACTTTTATATTAGTTTTTATAGGAACAATCAAATTGCATATAACATAAGCGAATCTATGTGAGGGTTAACTTCAACTCATTCCTTAAAAAAAAGTGATGTAAGTTTAGTATATAGTCATTTTACTTTGTTATAAAGTCAAGAGTAGTATAACATTCCTAGCATCTTGTTACATCAACTTTGTAAGTTTTTTTTTTTTTTTTCATTTAACACCTAATATTAGCATTTAGTAGGGAGTGATAACACTCCTAACACTCTATTTTTTTTCTTCTTTCTAATTTAATTAAATTACTTTATTTTAATACACAAACATTTTTTATGCACAAATATTAATCAAATTTTATTTTTTTAAACCGCCAACAATTAATATAATATAAATCAATTACAGTAAAATAAGTATAATATTTAAATGCAGGGTCCTTTTGGTAATTTCAGAAACTTGGTTTGTGAGAGGTATTAAGATGGGGGTGTGATTTGTGAGTCTGGGATTTTTGGAGGTCCATTTCTGTCAAATTCAGATTTTCGTGTCTTGTCCCTCCCAGCATTTAAAATAAGTATAATATTTAAATGCATGGTCCTTTTGGTAATTTTAGAAACTTGGTTTGTGAGAGGTATTAAGATGGGGGTGTGATTTGTGAGTCTGAGATTTTTGGAGGTCCATTTCTGTCAAATTCAGATTTTCGTGTCTTGTCCCTCCCAGCAGCAACTGATTTCATTTCGTCGAACAAATGGGCTGCATTACTCATCTCTCTCTTTCTCTAACCTATTTTTGAAATTGTCAAAGCGAAAACATGCAAGAGCCAAGGTGAATCAAGAAAAGAAAAAAAAAGGAAAGAGTCAGTCAGCTCTCTCTCTCTCTCTCTCTCTCTCTCTCTCTCTCTCTCTCTCTCTCTCTCTCTCTCTCCTCTTGCTAGATCATTGGCGAGTTCTTCTTAGTGAGCCATTTAGCATAACCAAGGGGGTGGAGTAGCGAATTGGTAGTGAGGGCAGTGGCGAGGCTTAGTGCCTCCCACTCCCTTTAGTCTAATCAGAATATATACACCAGAAAAAGGGATATAGCCTTGGTCTGGCATATAAAGACGTATACAATACAAGTGTGAAAATAGGCCTATATAATCAGGGACGAAACATACACGAACATACACGTAAGTCACGAAACAAAAATTTAAAAAGAAACAAAATAAACACGAACATACACCTAAGTCACGAAACAAAAATTTTAAAAGAAACAAAATAAACGAAACAATTAATATAAAATATTTATTAACCCCCTCATTATTAAAACGTTGTTGCGGTCGTCTTAAGCAAATAAAATTGATCATTGCTTGAAAGCACTAAATGATAGCACATGGAAGCAAAGTCGCATACATAAGGACACAACCTAATGACCAATGTCTCTTTGCGTAAGGCACATACTAGTCAAAAATAGAAAAAAATATAAAAGGGGGATTTTTGTTTGTAAAATTAATAACTAAAACAATAGTGAAAAAAAATGAAAGAAAATTTAATAAAAAATCGAGTTCAATTCTGCTGCGACTTTTCTAATCATGCAATCAAAATTGACATGGTTATTTGATATATGTTCTATCTAAGCTAGTACTGAGAACAACTAACAAGCTCTAGTATATTCTCTTTTACATATAAAGAGTACATGTGTTGAGCTACCAAAGAAGTAATAACCCCTAAAGAAGCTAGAGCAAAGCCTAATTGAAAACGAAGCGAATTATTAATTATGTCATAAAGGCCCTTATGCCCACGTCCCAATCGTCCGCCCGGAGGTATATGTGCATCTAAAAGATCTTTCATATTGTGTCCAATCCCAAAATTAGTTATATACATATGCCCAACAATAAGAAAAAGAAATGCAATAGCTAAATGATGATGAGCCATATCGGTCAGCCATAAACTTTGGGTTTGTGGATGGAATCCCCCAAGAAGGGTTAAAATGGTAGTTCCTGCTCCTTGGGTGGTACCAAATAAATGACTACCTAAATCAGGATTTTGAACATAAAGATTCCACTCACCTGTAAAAAGTGGGCCTAACCCTTGGGGATGTGGTAATACATCTAAGAAATTATTCCATCAAACGTACTCCCCTCTGGATGCAGGAATAGCGACATGGACTAAATGCTTTGTCCAAGCCAAGGAAATTATGTCGAAGAGTCCTGATAAATGATGATTGAGACGAGATTCTGCATTTTTGAACCACGAAACACTCGGTTTCCAATTCGGTTGTAGGTGTAACCAACCTGATGTTAAAGATGTGACAGAAATTAATAACAGAAAAAGAGCTCCATTATAAAGATCTTCATTAGTTCGTAAACCGATTGTATACCACCATTGATAAACACCAGAATAGGCGATATTCACTGGGACATGAGCACCCCCTCAAGTAAAAGCTTCTACAGCAGGTTGACCAAAATGAGGATCCCAAATTTCATGAGCAATAGGTCTTACATGTAAAGGGTCGTGTACTTAAACAAGCTCTTAGTTAAAATCAGAAAAACAACATTAAGATCTGTGTAATATTCCCAACAATATCCAATACTTCTCACAAGTTCGGAAGTGTAAAAAGATATGGAATTTCAGTTTATAATATAGTCAAATCCCAACACGAAACTGATATGTTACTTGTTACTTGTTACTTATTACTAGTTGATTAGAACATTTACGGATTCCATTAATTGATTAACTAGACTGATTTAATCCTAAATTAGGTGATCGGGCTAAAAAGAATCAAAATCAAACATTCATTAAGCACAAAACTGAAAAAATCTTGATAGAATCACAAATCAAAAACCAGGCCTAATGATTGATTACATGAAAAGTACTCATCTATGTAGAACTGAAATCTAGTGTTTAGCCAGACATCGCTAAAATCTAATCAAAACTAATGAAAAGAGCCATTAAAATACTAATTCTTACTAAACTAAATGATTGATATGATCCACAGCCTTCAGATCTCCAGAAAGTGATGAAAAAGTGTAGAAAGTCGCCTCTATAAGTCGTTTTTCGTCGTCTAGGAACATCTAGGGCTTAATTTGATCAGAGAGGCAGTATTTATATGCAAGCTAGCAACGTCTAAAATAAAAATCAAGGAAACATGATCGTGTTTATGGGAGAAACACGATCGTTTTTTGCTTATAATACCCCGAAATCTCGTTTAATGAGGTATGTTGTTATTATTAATAAAAAACCCAAAAGCACGATCGTGTTTCTTGGAAAAGCACGACCGTGTTTGTGCTTCGAGGTCCTGAAAATCAATTTTTGGCTTGGAAAAGTTACGAAGATGAAACACGATCAAAAGTACGATCGCATGGTGAAAAACAATACCGTGTAAACTCAAATACGCACATTTCGGACGCGAACTCTTCAACTTCATCAAATCTGACCCAGCTTCCAGCACCCTCAGGTAATTTAGCTCCATTAAACTCCAAATATGCATCCAAGCTGCTTCCAAATCACTGTCTCACTCGAAATACCTGAAAAAACAACATAAAAACATGAACAGTACGAGAATTCTGACGTTAAACATGAGTTGAACATTATTTAAACTAATGCATATGAAATAACATAAAATATTATGCAAAATGGTAATAAAAAAATCCTAAAAGATACATAAAATGACATTTATCACTCATCAAAGTAAAATTTGTCAATTTTTATATTTTGAAGTATCACACCAACTCTCTCCAAACTAATCATTTTCACCAAGTTTCTTTTCGTAGTACAGAACCAATAATGTGGTATTATGATGATCACCTATAAATATTTATTTTTTGAAAACATTTATTTTATTCTTTGTTAATTATCGAGTTTTGGAATTTTTATACATTTATAACCTATTAAGATTTTCAAAAAAAATATAAAAGTTAAGTGTTAACATATCCCAATAGGAATATGTCAAAGATAATGGGACCATTATCTAAAGGACGACCTAGCAGACGGTTGTTACCCAGCGTAAGTGCTAGGCCCTCGCCCTCACCCTTACGGCCTCGTACTTAGGCCCCGACGTTCCAACGCCAAGGCCCATAATAGGCCAAAACAGTACCAACCACTCCCCAGAGCGACAAGTGTAGCTCTCAGAGCGTTGCTCTTGGGTGGTTCTGCACCAATAGCAGATAACCGCTAGTGGTGCATGATCCGCCAATAGGACCCCCCCCCCCCCCGTCTTGACGATCCAAATAAGAAAAAAATTACTATCAGGTACATGCTCCCTCGACGACATGTATAAAAGAGATCCTTCTTCTCCAGAAGAAGGGATCGTATCTCTCTCTCTCTCTCTCTCTCGCTCTCTCTCTCCCTATATATATATATATATATATATATATATATATATATATATATATATATATATATATATATATATATATCTTAAAGTAAACCCTAATTCTCT
Source organism: Lactuca virosa (assembly GCF_052849685.1). Lineage (NCBI taxonomy): Eukaryota > Viridiplantae > Streptophyta > Magnoliopsida > Asterales > Asteraceae > Lactuca > Lactuca virosa. Next base: position 182,162,623 of record NC_136431.1, read on the forward strand.
CATACAACTTCTAACTAGACAGTCGGAGTCTCGTTTTGGGACCCCCTCTCGGACGACGACTAACATTGACTCTTTCTTTGCTGTGATTCTCAGGCTTAACTCAGGCGGAACCACCACAAACGGCGTTAAGCTCGGAGACATGTCACAACATTTGGTGCCATATGGGCGTGTACTCAGAGTTACATAACCATAAAAAGACCCTAGACGGCAACAATGACGGGAAAGGCGCCTGTGGCGTCCGGCGGGGGGGGGGGGGGGGGGTGGGGGGACGAGCCCACTCAAATCAATGTCATCGCTCGATGGCACACAACCATCTGCTGCAGACAGACAAGCCACCACCCACACTCCAAAAACACAGACGACAAGTCCAATAATGGGAACCGCAGAGGGAGCAATCGCCGCCCTATAGCAACCATCACCCATCATAACAAAGCAATCGGTTGCAACCGCGATCGCAGCACCTCAGTCAACTGCGACTCAACAGTCCAGGGCACCATACTATCCTCCACACAATACCTAATGTGAAGCTATCAGTTCTCCTCAATAGTAGGAATGTTGCATATGCTGCTTTTCGCTCAACAAATTCCGATATTCAACCCCTATTTATAGTAGTTTCACAGATCCAACCATCAAAAACCTCTGTTGCAGCAGCTCAACACCTTTGCTTAACAACCTCAGGGGTTAATTATGAAAATGCTCCAGCAGCCATAGCAAACCTAGCAACTGCAGCAAAGCACGCAATCGAGCTACCAGCAGCAACCATACATCTCGCAAGCAACATTGTACAATCAAGCATATGGGAACCGATATTACGCTCAACAGTGCACAATGTACGGTGGTTTTCCAAACTCTCGCATTGACAACCCGGTGAGGAGCATCAGTTCTGTCTTCTGCCAGGAGCTCTTGCAGTATGAGATCCCATATTCGGCAATGATACCAAATATCCCCAAGTATGATAGAACAACTGAACCTGAGGAGCACATCGACACCTATGAGTGGATGATGACCACACTAAGGATGGACAAGCGGTTCATGCGTACGTACTTCCCTGTTATGCTATCTAGAAACGCCGGAAAATGCTTCAAGGCGCTACGTCTGGGCAGCATCGCCAGTTTCGAACAGCTGAGATACCTTTTCCTCAGCAACGTCCTGCAATTGAGGAAGGGGAAAGGAGATGAAAAATCTATAATTGCATGCAAGCAAAAGGAAGGAGAGTCGATACGGGCCTACTACGATAATTTCACGCTAGCGATGCTCAACGTCCCAGGTCACGAAGAGTTCCTTCTAACTGGTGCCTTCGCCCAATGCCTCCTCCTCAGGCCTTTGTCAAAAAAGATGTAGAGGGCAGTACCTCAGTCAAGAGACGAGCTCAAATACAAAGTCTAGAAATACCTCCAACAAATCGTAGGCGAGGAACGGAAGGAAACCAACCCAAAGGCCGTCAAAAATGTGTATATCAAGCAAGAAGAAGCAAACTCCCATGTAAACCCCAATCACCTAGATCACCATAACAGAAGCCATGATAAGCACAACCGGCACCCACGACACCCACCTTGTAGATTTCGCCCTTTCGGCAGAGACAAGCCCTAGAGCCACCGGGATGAGGTGCATGCAGTTGAGAAGACACCTCCAAAGGTGGAAAACGAAAAAGGGAAATATTGTGAGTACCACAAGAGAAAACCCACGACATCGATCAGTGCACAGTTCTGAGGAAGGAAGTGGATGAAAAACACCTAACGGGAGACCTCACGGAAATTGTGAAGGACTTAAGGTCTATGTTCAAAGCTAACCAGAGGAATACCCGAGATTGAAAATATGGGGGCAAACGCCAAATTAAGGAGGAGATTCTTACCATCGCAAGACCTCACGAGCGAAACGAGCGCGAAGAGGCAGACGGCAATATCGAGGTACTACATAAAAACATCCTCACTATCAGCATCTCATCAAAAGACCCACGAATTCCCAGCTGGAACCCTAGGGATCCACTCGTGATAACGACCTACGTGCATCAAAAGCAAATTCATCGAGTGCTAATCGATAACGACAGTAGCATCGACATTCTTTACGAACACTGTTTCCACCAAATCCCAGCCCCCTGGAAAGAAGGTCTAAAACCCTCAACCAGGGATCCACTCGTCGGGATCACGTGACATCAGTTACGGCCTCTAGGCACCATAAACCTCCCACTTACCTTAGTCATCCATGACGGAAAAGAAAAAACCACAAGGATAATAGAGTTCTCGGTAGTACGTCACCCAACTGACGATGACATGCTCCTCGGACGCCCAGTGCTCTTCCAGCTCCGGGCCATACCATCGACAATCAACGGAATGGTGAAGTTTAGTACAAGGACAGGGTCAGCCACATTCGTCGCCTTAAACCTATTCACATTGTGCCACCAAGCCATCGCTACATTGGAAACAATGCACGTGCCGAAGAAAAGAAGAACGGGTCGTCGTACGAAGATGCATCCGATCACATCGATTATCACATGACACCAAGACGGCAGGCGAAAGAACGCCTTGGATAAAGAAATTCGTGGGGGAGGACGTAGTAGCAGCAACAGAATTTCACCAGAGGATGCGAAGGAAGTTGGCATGAACACTCACCAGGGCCTAACTTCTTTAAGCTTACTTACACACCATTTGACAATAAGAAACCATAATGGGTGGCAGCTAGAACGTATTGGTCATCCCATCCTAAGCGCGGATGCGCCACCCCGCAACACTAAACATACCCCCCAGACTTTATTGAAAATGCAGAACAAGGTCCAAGGACCACACCTAAAGGGTAACAGAACAAACGAAGAAAAGCCTGAGACGAACCCGTGTGAAAACCAGGAAAATGGGGGTAAGACACCTGCCGAGCCACCTATCACCCATAAAACTAAAATCCAAAAGGTCTGGAGACACCAAGACACATAGAAAAGAGTGACACGCACGCGCAGGGACCCCAATGTCGAGCGAGCACCTCAAGAGGAAACCGCGAATACCGACACAACACCATTAGGAAAAGAGGCCAACCGGAAACAAATCGTCGAGGCCACGAAAACCTTTGAAGGGTTCAAATCTTGATCAAATCACCATCCATACGGGTCGTTCCCAGTCAATTCCCCAAATAACGGTGCACGGGGAACACAGGGAAGCCTGAAAGTTGTGATAAGGTGAATATAGTTAGGAAGAGAATAACACTCGCTTCCGGAGAGGAACCGGGCAGACAGAACTGAAGCGTGAAGGAATCTAAGAATTGTCTTCAGAAAGGCAACTCATCCAGGAACGCTAAGCCTCAGTACGCACAGAAACACAATGGAATCCCGGAGAAGCGTGCTCGGGGAATATCCAGTGTTCCAACGCACAGACGCCATGGGACCCCCCCCCCCCCCCCCCCCCCGTCGGAGAAGTGCCTTACAACCTAACAAGAGGCACAACATCAATGTCCACTTAGGATTGCAAGCAGGTCGCTGCGAACACCCAACTCTGGCAATAGCACCAACAAATGAAGCAATATTCAGGCATGAGTAGGCTCAACAAGGAGAATATTGCCAAGGAGTGTACAAGCAGGACTGATTATGCACATCAAGGGGAGTTCACACCCCAAGATCCTAGGGACATACTCCCACTATTTGGGGTGCGCACAGTCTACACTATCACCCCTAGAGCGAGGGGAGAAGCCCAGACTAAGCACGCCAGGGCCAAAGGGCAATGTGATCAAACATCGAATGGATAATCACATCCCAACGGGCCAGCCCAAAAGCTAGGCCTGAGTTAAGTTATGACGTAATCATCTCCCTTTCTTTACTCGCCAAATAATGTAGTTGTTTCCAAAATACTATCAATGAAGTGAAGAAAGTTGACTATGGAAAAAACTATCAAAATGCTTTTTACTATTCAAGTTTGATACTGTTCACATAAGAGGTTGTATACATTTACCAAATGATAGCAAGGACTGAACATCCACGTCATTTAAGCGAAGCCATTGTGAGAATGCAACCATAAGCTTTAAAGGCTCATAACCTTTCCTTAAGCATGTCAATTAAGCCGAAAAGGCTACAAGCCTCAATTATGACATGAATAAAGGCTTCAAAGGCTCATAACCTTTCCCTTAAAAGAAACAATACCTAAGTCCTAAAAGCCTCGAGGTGACGACCTCGGTTTGACTTAGACGATTAAGGCCAGAGTGTAACTCCCTAAAGCCCAGGACTTAGAGCAAAGTCCCAAAACGGTGATCAGTAAACCCTAGTTAAAAAGAACATCCTAACAAACTGTGACAACCCGAACCTTTTTTCGTTAACGTTAGCCCGATTCCGTTAAATAAATTTTAAATTTTATTTTGTTCCGTCAAATTCTTATAGCTTGGAAAATCATTAATTTATATAATTAAATTTTATATAAGATTCGGAACCAAAATCGAGCGAAAACCCGAGTTTTTCTTCGAAAATCAACAAAATCCGGTCTGATTGGTGTTCACGGCCGTGAACCTGATCACGGCTGCTGGACCCCACCACCGACCATGAACCCAGCCTATATATACGTGTTCCTACCCTCATTTATACTTTTCTGGCCGAAAACACACTTTCTCTCTCGAAAAACCACCACCCGAAAACCCAAGTTTTCTCTTAATCTATCACTCAATCCATCTTAGAACTCGTTTTGGAGCATCAATTATCCGTATTTTCATAAAATCAAGCATTGTTGTAAACCCTTCAAAGGCAGTAAACTGTTCACAGTCCGAAATCAGTTCACGGGCGTGAACCCTTCAAACCTTCATATTTTCTTCAAGAACACCAAGAACAGGTCGTGAACCATTCAAAGACCTTCATATTTTCTTCAAGGTCCGAAATCAGTTCACGGGCGTGAACCCTTCAAACCTTCATATTTTCTTCAAGAACACCAAGAACAGGCCGTGAACCATTCAAAGACCGTAAACCCTTCAAAGGCAGTAAACTGTTCACGGCCGAGAACAGTTCACGGCCGTAATCCCTTCACGGCCGCAATCAGCCCTACATCGTGAATCTTGGCTGCAAACCCACTTTTCCTCTTTGAAAACAAGTGTTTTTCTAACACTTTAACTAATGGATTCGCTAATTTAAATACAAATATGTGTTTAATTATTATTAGGATTCCGTTAGCTTCGCGTGCAACAAACTCGAGGGTCATCATTTCCAGTCTTCTTGTCTGGCACTTACACGCAACCAGCAGTGAGTTCATACCCCTACGCTTTTACTATTTTAACGTTTTTAGGGGGAATACAAGCCAATCACAAATAGTTTTTGTGAACTTTATACACAGAATTTCAAACAGGATTAAAACTTATGCAATTGACACAACCAAAAGATTACCACATTTTACAAAATGTAACATGCTGAGCATAAGGGAAGTTTTCAAGTCACAAATATAATTGCATAGTTTTCAGAACAGTACACGAACCGAGTACTTAACACACATGCAAACTATAATAGGTGTAGTTTGGGATTTCAATACACAGTTTTACCATCTCTGGATTATACATTAACAATCACATAAACTATCACAGATATAGTTTATGATATACATTACTATATTCTGAATACACGAGTACCAGACTAAATAATTATTTAAGTATAATTATTTTTACTCTACAAGTCATACATTTAGATTCAAGTACAAGTGAACATTACATTACACGTAAACTAGTTAATACAAGGTTGTGAGACATCACTTCAATTGTACCCTTCGAGGTGCGGGCTAAATCCTATCATAGTATAACCAGAGTCTCCTGGAGGGAGAGCGTGAGATTTGTGAATAGATCTATTCGGGATTGACTATCCCACACCTGAACTGCTAACTACAGTTAGGCAGGCATGCCTGGGGTGACAAATGTCATAACGTCCGACGCCTGAAGAACGTCGTAGAGGTCACTAGGTGATATCAAGCATGGTTATACGAACTCACAACAGTATAAACTAACCTTTTGTTTATGGGATTTCATTCTTCATTAGTTTTATTTCATTAATAGAACATTAGTTTTATTTCAATAATAGAACTACTGCATACTATAACTGGAGGATTCCAGGAATTTCAACTCATAGTTTTATTTTAAGTAATAAAACTACTATACATACTGGTGGTAACCAGGGTTTTCAAACAGAATATTCTATACATACTGGTGATAGCTAGGGTTTTCATACAAAAGGGTTTTCATTCAAAACAACATTATACAATACATCTAGTGGTAACCTGGCATACGAACTAATATATTATGGAACACTGTAACGAACACACACATGTTAGAAAATATTGGATTTTCTTGGAAACATACAAACCTTTTCACAAATTCTTTAACAGGTTTTCATTAACAAAAACATGCTTATGAACTCACCAGCTTAATGTTGATACTCTTTTCAAAACCGCTTGTATTCTCAAGAAATCAATAAACAGGTGCTCTCGCAACTTTTGAGAAGACGGAGCGTATAGAGTCACGTCTTTTTATATTTTGCTATACTTTTGGTGTATACAAATATGTATCAAACAAGATGTAAATGTTTTACTTATTCATTGTAATGGTTGTGTTTACTTTGATTACTATGATGCAATTGTTGTGATACTATACATGACGTCCTCCACCCCCAAACGTTTCCGCCGTTTCGGTTTGGGGGTGTGACAGATTGGTATCAGAGCTATTGTTTATAGTGAACAAAGTATACCAAACCTTACGTGGTATACAACTATAAACACTAAAAGGGGCCGAAGCACTCTGAAACTAAAAGTACACTTTTAAAATTTAAGTATTTTACAAGAAGTACATACTAGAAGCTGTATCATAATAAGAATTACATAAAAGTATTTAGGGCGAGTTGGGCACTACGGTTAAACCTGAATAGTTATGTAGTCATATGTGGGGCCAATATAACCTGATCAACTATATTTGTCCGAGATACGACCAACATGTGTTTGGGAGTGACTGTGCTGTTGCGACAAGTCTAAAACTCACCAAATATGATACTAATAAAGCACATAGTTAAAATACTATAGGAGTATTTTCTAACACTGTACAGAATTGCTACAAGTAGTACTAATCCTCACAAATGAAAGACCTACAATTCCTTGTTTATGTTAGTAAACCTTTATTGTAGATCTCTGTTATCGTTGTAGGATTAAGATATATCTTGCTCGAAAATATCCGATTCACGATCAGTATAGAAGGCTTATCATCATTTTCCCCTTGTATCTTTTAGAGAAAGATGCCTCCCAGGAAGAGACCCAATAGAAAGAGAAACAACCCTCCGACAGATCCGCCACCACCTCCTCAGTTCGATCCTGCTATGTTCTAAGCAGCAGTTACAGCTGTTGTGGCTGCCGCAATGTCGCAGATTAATTATGGCGGCTCTAACGGATTGGGAAGTGGTATCCATCCCCATAATCTTGATGGTGGTCAGGGACACCAGAAGGAGTGTTCCTACAAATACTTGATGGATGCGAAACCCAAATCCTTTGATGGCAATGGAGGTGTCATTGCCCTAACTCGTTGGTTCGAGAAGATCAAATCAATCTTCGATATCTATGCATACCCCGAGGCAAGCAAGGTGAAGTTTGCCGCCTGCACCTTCGAGATCAAATCAGTATTCATGGAACTGATGAATCAGGTGTGCCGCCCTTTCCTAGACAAGTCCGTGATCGTGTTCATTGACGATATACTTATCTATTCGCGGAGCGAAGATGATCATAAACAGCACTTAAGACTAGTGCTAGAAACATTAAGGGCGGAGAAACTATATGCAAAATTCTCCAAGTGTGAGTTCTGGATCAGGAAGGTAACCTTCCTCGGTCACGTGGTTAGCGAGGAAGGCATACACATGGACCCTTCCAAAATCAAAGCGATTGAGAATTGGTCAGCACCAAAGACACCCACAGAAATCCGCCAATTCTTGGGTCTCGCTGGCTATTATCACAGGTTTATCCAAAACTTCTCCAAAATCGCTAAGCCCTTAACCACCCTGATAGAGAAAGGTGTAACCTTTAGTTGGGGAGAAAAGCAAGACACTACGTTTCAATCCTTGAAGCAGACCCTATGCCGCGCACCTATCTTGTCCCTGCCTGAAGGGACGGAAGACTTCATTGTCTACTGTGATGCATCCAATCAGGGCCTAGGCTGTGTGCTCATGCAGCGAGGAAAGGTTATCGCCTATCCCTCGAGGCAGCTGAAAACACACGAAGTCAATTACACAACTCACGATCTAGAGTTGGGAGCAGTGTCTTCGCATTAAAGATCTGGAGACATTATCTCTACGGAACCAAGTGCACTGTGTTCACCGCCCATGAAAGCCTATAACATATCTTCGATCAGAAAGAATTAAACATGAGGCAGCGGCGATGGGTAGAGCTACTCAGTGTTTACGAGTGCGAAATACGCTACCATCCCGGCAAGGCCAATGTGGTAGCAGATGCCCTCAGTCGAAAGGAGTATTCAGGTCGTAGGGTGAAGGCATTGACAATGACCATCCATTCCCAATTATCCACACAAATCAGAGAGGCTCAGTTGGAAGCCTTAAAACCCGAGAACATGACAGATGAAGCCTTGCGGGGAATGGAAAAGAACTTAGAGGTCAAGGGAGACGGAGTTTACTATTTCATGAACCGGATTTGGACCTCAAAGTACGGCGGGTACAGGGAGGTTGTCATGAACGAAGCTCACAAGACTAGATACTCCGTTCACCCAGGTTCAGATAAAATGTATCTGAATCTCAAACAACTCTATTGGTGGCCGAACATGAAAGCAGAAATCGCTACCTTCGTGGGCAAGTGCTTGACTTGCGCCAAGGTGAAGGTAGAATATCAAAAGCCTTCAGGTTTACTTCAGCAGCCAGAAATACCTGAGTGGAAGTGGGAAAGGATTACAATGGATTTTATCACTAAGTTACCCAGATCTCCGAGTGGGCACAACGCCATCTGGGTAATTGTCGATCGACTGACTAAATCTGTCCACTTCCTACCAATCAAAGAAAACTTCAAAATGGAGAGACTCACACGAATACACCTTCGAGAAATAGTTCGCCTTCATGGGGTACCTGTATCCATTATCTCCGATCGAGATAGCAGGTTTACCTCGAGGTTCTAGCAATCACTATAGAAGGCTCTTGGAACTAAGCTGGATATGAGCACGGCTTATCATCCACAGACAGATGGACAGAGTGAGAGAACAATCCAGAGATTGGAAGATATGTTGAGAGCCTGCGTCATTGACTTCGGCATGTCGTGGGAACAGCTACCATACCAGCATCAAGGTTGTGTCGTTTGAAGCCCTCTATGGCTGTAAGTGCAGATCCCCTCTGTGCTGGGCTGAGGTGGGTGACACGCAGCTAGTCAAGGCTCAAGTCCCCGACAACACTCTCACGGGTCCTGAAATCATCTGAGAGATGACTGAAAAGATCGTACAAATCCGAGAACGACTAAAAGCATCAAGAGATAGACAAAAGAGCTAAGCCGATAAGAGACGAAAACCCTTGGAATTCCAGGTTGGTGACCGTGTCCTTTTGAAGGTCTCACCCTGGAAAGGTATGATACACTTCGGAAAGCGTGGAAAGCTAAATCCAAGATACATTGGACCATTCGAGATCCTCGCTAGGATCGGTCCCGTAGCATACACACTCCAGTTACCCCGAGAACTTAGCAACGTACATCCTGTCTTCCACGTGTCGAACCTAAAGAAGTGTCTGTCCGATGAGACACTTGTGATTCCCCTCGATGAGATCGAACTAGACGACAGTTTACACTTCGTAAAGGAACCAGTTGAAATCATGGACCAGGAAGTCAAACGAATGAAACAAAGCCGTATCCCGATAGTGAAGGTTCGTTAGAATGCCAAGTGGGGACTTGAATTCACTTGGGAGCGTGAGGATTCAATGAAACAGGAGTACCCTCATCTTTTTCCAAGTCCATGATTTGTATCTCTATTCTTGAATTTCGGGACGAAACTCCCTCTAACGGGGTGATGATGTGACAACCCGGAACTTCTATCTTGTACAACTATTTGATTCAATCAATGTTATACTCGTTTTTGTTATCTTTTAGCACTGTTTAAGGGTTCATTTAAGTGTTCTAAGCTTGAGTACAACCAAGGTTGAGATTAGGGATAAGTTATCAAAGTCGTAAAGTAGCATTTCGAGCCATACACTCCTTTAGGAGGAGTGTACGGCCGTACACATGGGTGTACGGCCGTACACCCCCTCATGGCTGCATACTCAAGGTGGTGGGTCACCCACCCCTATATATATGAGTAGACCTCCCTTCTTTCATTCCTTTCTTCCCTTGGTTGCACACTACTCCCTTTTCTCTCAAGCTTACTCAACTGTGAACCCTCCAAGGCTTCAAAAACGTAAGTATTCCATCCTTTAGCTTGCTATACTTGAAAGACATCTTGATTTAAGCCTTGACTCTTCAAGTTTCATCATGTTCTTCATCCTTTGAAGGAGTACGGCCGCACACCTTCATAAGTTTGGCCGTACACACCTTAAAGGCCCTCCAAAGTGAGAGTTTGGCCCCTATCAGCTAGTTGGACATCCTAAACCTTTAATCCTAGCCTTGGTTCACCTTAAAGTCAACAACTTTAGCATGAACATGAAGGGTGTACGGCCGCACACCCCTTGTACGGCCGCACACACCTCTTAGGGCCGCAAACCCACTTTGATGATCATTTTAGGCCTCAAACTTGCATTACAACTAAGCTTGGGACCTAGAACACTCCTTGGATGCTAGTTAGAACCTTGGAAACACCTCAAAAGCACACCTCTTCATGAGTGTACGGCCGTACACTCATGGGCCTCACACCCATGGTTGTACACACCCTTAGGGTGGCAGTACACCTCCCTCACTCAATCACTTATGGTTTTGACACTTAGTTCAAGTGTTTCCAAGTCCCTAGAGTGGTTTCCTATCATGTCTAGTAGTGAAATACCCTAATTTGACTCCTATATGTGTTATTACATGTTAAATAGGATCCAATTGTGTTCGAGGCTTCACTTGACATTCGGCATCTCATATCGATCTTTCATACTAACCACTCACTCGAGGTGAGTTCATACCCCTTCATTTTTCCGAGTTTTTAATGTTTTTAGGGGGGGATACAAGCCAAACATAAATTATTTTATGAAATTTATACAAAAGGATTTCAATAAACTTAAAACGGATGCAATCAAAACAAACACATAGTTTCTACAGTTTTACAAAATATTTAGATATTTTTATCTCTTCTGTATTATGTTGAGCATAAGGGACGTTTGCAACTTACAAGTTAACCACATAGTTTTTAAACTAAAACAAAGTTATACATATACAAACACACAAACTATAATAAGTATAGTTTGGGAATTCTTACAAAGTTATACATATACAAACACACAAACTATAATAGGTATAGTTTGGGAATTCATAAAAGGTTATACATATACAAACACATAAATTATAATAGGTATAGTTTGGGAATTCAATACATGGTTATACAAATACATACACACATCTTTTATGAATAATATTTAATAAAAGGTTTTCTCGTATTATTACTTGTAATATCGTAAATCTAGCGTGAGAGACACGTCTTTGGGTACAATTACATGTACTAGTGGAAGACTACCCCCTTATGATCCAGAATCTCCTCGGAGGAGAGCGTGATTTTTGTGTATAGATCTATACGGGACTGACTATCCCGCACCTTTCTGCTACCTGCAATAGGACCGGCAGGTCTACGGGTGACAAATTCATAAAGGATACTGGTGCCCGATTCGCGCCATATCAAGTTAATGTATGGTCATAAAACTCGCAAATAGATAACAACGATTTACTTATGTAGTAATATACTATACATGAACAATGATTATTTAGCATAAGTATGGACAAATACATGGTGTCTTTATGAGAACTAAAACTACTATACATACTGGTAATAACCAGGGTTTTCAAACAGAACATTCCATACAGAGATTTTTCATACAAAATTTATCATACAATACATCTAGTAGTAATCCAATCATACAAACATTTTTACTAACCTTATCTCACTTTTATTAAAGAAAATATTGGATTTTCTTGGAATCATGCAAACATTTTACAGGGTCATCAACAGGTTTTCATAACACAAACATCGCTTATGAACTCACCAGCTTTATGCTGATACTCTTTCAAAACTGCTTGTATTCTCTGGAAATCAGTAGGCAGGTACCTCCTGGAGTTTTGAGAAGTTGGAGTAATTAAAGTCATGTTTTTATATTTTACTTACACTTTGATGTATTCAAACAAGACTCAAACAGATGTAAACCTTTTTCATTTGTGTATTCAATGTAATGGTTGTGTTTAGTATTATTGCTATGATATAATGGTTGTGATACTACACATGACGTCCTCCACCCCCGAACGTTTCCGCCGTTCCAGTTTGGGGGTGTGACAGATTGGTATCAGAGCTCTTGTTTATAGTGAACTAAGTATACCGAACCTTACATGGTATACAACTATAAACACTAAGGGGCTGAAGTACTCTGAACTAAAAAGTATACTTTTAAAATATAAATATTTTATAAGAAGTATACAAATATACATACATAACAGAACCAGGGTCATAGGTAGAACAAAACAAAAGTAGTTGGATGTTGGACACTGTGGTTAAACCTGGGCGGTTATATAATCATGTCTAGGGTCAATATAGCCTGATCAACTATATTTATTCGAGACATGACCAACATGTGCTTGGGAGTGACTGTGGTGTTGCAGCAAGCCTAAAACTTACCAATTATATATACATCAGATATCGGTAGAACGAAAACATACAACTTAAAATAATATAGGAGTATCTTAGCTAGAGCCGAATACAGTATAGAGATTCATTCCAAGTGTTGCTACATATTTCTTCTTAGCGATAGTTACTTGCAATAGTAACCCTCCTCTATATATCACTTCGTAGAACACTTTAACTATCAGGATGAGATATATCTTGTTTCATATATCTTGATTTAAGATTTAGGGGACTTATCATCCTCTTCTTCCTAATTGTTCTAGAACAAGATGCCTCCCCGAAGAAGACACATCAGAAGGAACAACGACACTCCGCCACCACCACTCCCTCAGTTCGATCCTGTTATGTTCCAGGCAGCAGTTACAGCCGCCGTAACTGCAGCAATGGCCCAAGTAAACTCTGGTGGATCCGGAAGTGGTACTCATCCCCAGAACCTCGGCGATCAGGGACATCAAAAGGAGTGTTCCTATAAATACTTCATGAATGCCAAACCCAAGTCCTTCGATGCCAATGGTGGAGTCATTTCCTTTACCCGATGGTTCGAGAAGATCGAATCCATATTCGAGATTTGCGCCTGTGCCAAGGCCAACAAAGTGAAGTTCGCCGTCTGCACCTTCACCGATAGAGCATTGACCTGGTGGAATGGTCAAGTCAAATCCCTAACCCTGCCAGTGGCTAATGCCATGGGTTGGGAAAGTCTGAAGGAACATATGCTCGCCGAATACTGCCCAAGAGGCGAGGTACAAAAGTTAGAGCACGAACTCTGGAACCTGAAGATGAAAGGTTCCGATATTGCTGCCTACACAGCTAGATTTTGCGATCTGGCTCTCCTCTGTCCGGGAATGGTCACCCCGGAAAGCAAGAAAATTGAGCGGTACATCTAGGGACTGACGCCCCCAACACGAGGAAATGTCTTGGCTGCTAAGCCTTCTACTTTTGATAGCGCCAAGTGTCTGGCGCAGACTCTGATAGATCACGGGGTCGATCTTGATGAGGTGACAGCCGCTCCCGAACCACAAAAGGAGAGTGGAGGGAAGAAGAAGAAGAAATTCTGGAACAAGCGAAAGGGCCAGTCTTCGCAGGAGCCCTCCAAGAAACAGCAAACAGTGGCACTTCATGCTGCTACTACTCCTGCTGCTACTCCAGCTGCTGTTCCAACCACCCAAGCCCCTACTGGTGGTTATTCTGGTACTCTTAAAAAGTGCAACAAGTGTAACTTTCATCATCACGGACCCTGTCGTGATATGCAATGCAACAGCTGTGGAAAGAAGGGATACACGGCTCGATACTGTAAGGCACCAGTCCAACCAACCAATCAGGCTCCTGGAGCAGGTGCTGCAAGCCTGTTATGGCTATGGAGAGGTTGGGCACTTCAAAAGAAATTGCCCCAAGGCAACAACAGCTGGAAACACAGGGAGGGTGCTAGCTATGGGCCAGGAGGAAGCAGTTGTTGATCCTACCGTTGTTACGGGTACGTTCCTCCTTGACAACTCTTATGCATGCATTCTTTTCGATTCTGGTGCGGAGAGGAGTTTTGTTCGTCATGCATTCAAACATCTACTCAAATGTAAATCCCAACCTTTAACTAAAACATTTACCGTCGAGATGGCTAACGAAAAGAAAGAGAGCACTAACGACATATTCATAGGCTGTACTCTTACCCTCAACGATCATTCCTTTCCCATCGATCTTATGCCAGTTTCCATAAAGAGCTTCGATGTCATAATCGGCATGGATTGGTTGAGCCCCAATCGTGCTGATATCCTTTTCTACGAGAAAGTTATCCGTCTTAATCTTCCCTCTGGTGAAGCCCTCAGTATTTACGGTGATAAAATTAGTTCGAACCTTCGTATCATTTCATGCATCAAAGCCCAGAAGTATCTACGGAAGGAGTGCCATGTATTTCTAGCTCACGTTGTTGACGAAACGCAAAAGTTTAAGACCTCGAGAGCATCCTCGAAGTCTGCAACTTTCCTGATGTCTTCCCCGAAGATCTTCCAGGGTTTCCTCCCGAGCGCCAAGTCGAGTTTCGTATCCACTTAATCCGCGGAGCTACTCCTGTAGCTAAATCTCCCTATCGCCTAGCGCCGGCGGAAATACAAGAGTTATCCAGCCAGCTCAATGAGCTAATCAGCAAAGGATTCATAAGGCCGAGTTCCTCACCCTGGGGACCCCCGATCTTGTTCGTGAAAAAGAAAGCTGGATCCTTTCGAATGTGCATTGATTACCGAGAACTGAACAAGCTTACCATTAAGAACCGTTATCCCTTACCCAGAATCGACGACCTCTTTGACCAACTTCAGGGAGCCAGTTATATTTTAAAAATAGACCTTAGATCAGGGTACCATCAATTACGAGTTCACGAGAATGATGTTCCCAAAACAACATTCCGAACTCGCTACAGACACTACGAGTTTGTAGTAATGCCCTTCGGTCTAACCAACATACCGGCGCTATTCATGGACCTGATGAATCGGGTGTGCCGCCCTTTCCTAGACAACTCTGTGATCGTTTTCATTGACGATATACTTGTCTATTTGCAGAGCGAAGATGATCATAAACAGCACTTGAGACTAATGCTAGAAACATTAAGGGCGGAGAAACTATATGCAAAATTCTCCAAGTGTGAGTTCTGGATCAGGAAGGTTGATGGGTTTGAGCCATAAGAACTTTCCTATGTGCACATGCAAACCCTAATGCTTGGATCTAGGTTTCTCTATTGAACATGCAATTTATCCAAGCCTTGCAAACCCTAGATCTAGTGTATACAATTCGAATTAGACATAAGAAACTCAGATCTAGATGATTACCTCTTGTAGCTTGATTGATTTTTCTTGTCTTGGAGCTTAGAGTCACAATTGTCACTCCTCTAATTGCTTACAAACACCAACTAGCAAGAGGATGATTTGGAGAGAGGAGAGAGGTATTGAAGTTGGTCCTAGGGTTCCAAGGAAGCAAGTGTAGCCGATTTCCACAACCCAAGGGGTCTATTTATACTGTGAGCTTCTAGGGTTTCAACCAAACCCTAATGGACAACTTAATCACCAATCAGCCCATGGAACCTTTTGGATTAAGGCCATGGACGAAAATATGATGGACTCCCATCATAATTTCGTTCACCCCTTGCTCCATTAGGTTTCTCATCCCAATAACTCAATTATCCAATAATTGCAGTTCAGTCCCCTATATTCAATTAATCTCTTTTAGTCACCAAATTAATTCTTAATTAATCTTTGACTAATATTAATTAAATAATATCATTATTCCTTTAATATATTATTCTCATAATATATTAATAAATCATAATATCTTCTCTCTCTTCATCAATCACCTTGTCAAGTTGCTATGGTGAAGGCAACCCAAAAGGACCATGCACAACCGGATCAAGTACTTACCAAATATAGTTACTGGCTTAGACACTAATCCAATAGTCTCCCACTTGGATAAGTCTAGTAACTACAAATGCAAGCATAATCTGATTAGCAATCGTAGCTCTCAAAGACGCTGTCGAACTCTGATCTTATCAGTAACCTGTCCTTTAGATAAGGGATCGTATGATCCTCTGTTCTAGATATCATGTGGACAATCACATGGAACATAGTCATACTTATTGTCCATCAGTTAGTTTCTCGATCTCAGATTCATTTGACATAGAACTTAAATGAACACATCAATTCAGTTCTGACCGGGCCCGACACATAAGTCAAATCAAATTATCGAGGGGCCCTGATATCGCTTTTACCCTCTTAGGATAAAAGGAACAGATAAACTTCGACTTATAGGCATTTACTATCCACTAATCAAATCATACACAACAATGTGTTTTATAACATCAAGTTACTGATGCGTTTACGCATTATCAATGCACAACCAATTAGCAAACAATAAACCATATATCAAGGTTTTAAGACCATATGATATTACCGTCTTGCGATCGCTCGTGATGAATTCCATGAAGCGATTCCAGCAAGTGTGGGTTTATTCCAATGCTCAAATCAAGTTCATAAGCACTCATGAACGTTGTAGCAAACTTTTGCTATGTCTAATACCTTTCAGACAATCTACACACCAATTCATGACAGTCTTCATTCATATCTACTTCCAACATATGAACGACTGTGGACCGTTCGAATAATTCGATTATTATCAAATAATTCAATTATTCAGGAAGTCAAAACATGCAAAATGAAACAATAGGTAAATTATTAACATTATACAGTAACATTACTAATAAATAATACTCTTTTATTTAATCATTGAATGTTAATTACAATTTATCTATTACATATTTCTTAACTATCTAATCTAAACTAATATCGTCCTTCATCCCGATGCTCCTAGCGTGCTGCAAGTGCTTAACCCTGCTCAGTCCCTTCGTAAGCGGATCTGCTGGGTTATCCTCTGACGATACCCTCTTCACTACGAGGAGTCCTTCTTCCACCCGATGTCGAATAAAGTGATATTTTCTGTCGATATGTCGAGATCTGCCATGATCTCTCAGCTCCTTGGACAAGGCAACCGCTCTTTCATTATCACATAAAATTTCCATAGGCTCTTGTATGGCCGGTACAACTCCAAGGTCTCCAATGAAGTTCTTCAACCATATCGCCTCCTTTGAAGCTTCGCTCGCCGCTATATGTCACACCCCAAAACCGAAATGGCGGAATTGTTCGGGGGTGGAGGACGTCATGTACAGTATCACAACAAAGCATAGTAGTAAACAAGCAACAACATCATCCATTGCATTAATAATATAATTTCATACAAGTGTTTTATGTGAAGTTTATAAGACACCAAATATGTAAATCAAAAATAAGAGATGAGTCTTGACCGAGCTCCATCTTCTCAAAACCTGGCATCGGTACCTGTCTACTGATGACCTGAGAATACAAGTTATTTTGAAAGAGTTTATCAGCTTTAAAGTTGGTGAGTTCATAAGCATTTAGTGACATAGTTTGTATGAAAATGTCTTTAAGTACTTGATGTATAAGTTTGTAAATGTTTGTAAATGTTTGTATCTCCTAGAAAATCCTATATTTTCTACTAAACGTAGCCTTCTACCAAGGCATCAAATGAAATGTATGTTTGTTTCTTGTAAGTGTGTATATTTTCCCAAGTGTGACTATCATTAACCAAAAATATAGTTTTACATTACCTTTTATGTCAAAAGATCACGATGTGAATGCAATGGGGAAATAATAAAGTACTGTAGTGTTGTATTATAGTAACTACTTCTGTACTTTCTACCTTAATCCGACCGTTAATTAAGGTTAAATGTGAAATGGTTGCACCATACTATCGACTGATAACACGACGATGAAAGACGTCGGAAGAAATGACATTTGGCACCCGTAGACTTGCAAGTCCCACTGTAGCTAACAGCAAGGTGTAGGATAGTCAATCCAGTATAAATCTATACACAAATTCACGCTCTCCCTCTAGGAGATTCTGGCTACAAATCGAGCCATGACAGGTGATGTCATGCCCCGAACGATGGTTCACATTTAAGTTATTATATACTTGTATATGTAATGTATGTACTAGCTGTATTGTATGTTCTCTCTGTCTAGTATGTATTTATGTTCTCTTAGTTTCTCATAATAGTATGTTCTCTTATATAATGTATAGTATGTACTAGTTGTATTGTATGTTCTCTCTGTCTAGTATGTATGTACGTTCTCTTAGTTTCTCATAATAGTATGTATTGAATCATGTATGAACTGACTCTTTGTATGTTTCATTGTTCTTGTAATAATATTAGTAACTTCCTAAACTATACCTATTATAGTTTACTAGTAATGTTGTTTGTATGAATGAACATGATTGTATACCCTTGCTACCCAAAGGTATTGAACTGAATGAAGGAACTTTTATATCTATATACATATACATGATATATAACTAAGATTCAAACGACCTTCGGACAAACAACTGATACCTTAAGTCCACAACCAAACGAGGAACAGGAAGTAAGGTGAGCTATCAGTCCTAAGTCCTTTCAATCCTACTTATATAACTATATCTATATAGATACACATTTGACAAAATATAAGTTTAAAAGAGTTTAATCAAAGTATTTAGCATGTAAAAGAGTTTGTAAAATGATTTGAAGTAGTTTGTTTGATAACACAGTTTGAAAAGTAAGAAAACCCATATGTTTGATAGTTATTAATCACATGTGATTGATATAATAACTATAATGTTTCAAATTGTATTCCCCCCCCCCCCCATAAAAGCATTTAAAATCATTTAAAAGGTTGATTAAGGGGTATGAACTCCAAAACCGGAACGGCGGAATCGTTCGGGGGTGGAGGACGTCATGTACAGTATCACAACAAAGCATAGTAGTCACCAAGCAACAACATCATCCATTGCATTAATAATATAATTTCATACAAGTGTTTTATGTGAAGTTTATAAGACACCAAAAATGTAAATCAAAAATAAGAGATGAGTCTTGAACGAGCTCCATCTTCTCAAAACCTGGCATCGGTACCTGTCTACTGATGATCTGAGAATACAAGTTATTTTGAAAGAGTTTACAAGCTTTAAAGCTGGTGAGTTCATAAGCATTTAGTGTCATTGTTTGTATGAAAATGTCTTTAAGTACTTGATGTATAAGTTTGTAAATGTTTGTAAATGTTTGTAAATGTTTATATCTCCTAGAAAATCCTATATTTTCTACTAAACGTAGCCTTCTACCAAGGCATCAAATGAAATGTATGTTTGTTTCTTGTAAGTGTGTATATTTTCCCAAGTGTGACTATCATTAACCAAAAATATAGTTTTACATTACCTTTTATGTGAAAATATCACAATGTGAATGCAATGGGGAAATAATAAAGTATTGTAGTGTTGTATTATAGTAACTACTTCTGTACTTTCTACCTTAATCCGACCGTTAATTAAGGTTAAATGTGAAATGGTTGCACCATACTATCGACTGATAACACGACGATGAAAGACGTCGGAAGAAATGACATTTGGCACCCGTAGACTTGCAAGTCCCACTGTAGCTAACACCAAGGTGTAGGATAGTCAATCCAGTATAGATCTATACGCAAATTCATGCTCTCCCTCTAGGAGATTTTGGCTACAAATCGAGCCATGACAGGTGATGCCATGCCCCGAACGATGGTTCACATTTAAGTTATTGTATACTTGTATATGTAATGTATGTACTAGTTGTATTGTATGTTCTCTCTGTCTAGTATGTATGTATGTTCTCTTAGTTTCTCATAATAGTATGTTCACTTGAATATGTATAGTATGTACTAGCTGTATTGTATGTTCTCTCTGTCTAGTATGTATGTATGTTCTCTTAGTTTCTCATAATAGTATGTATTGACTCATGTATGAACTGACTCTTTGTATGTTTCATTGTTCTTGTAATAGTATTAGTAACTTCCTAAACTATACCTATTATAGTTTACTAGTAATGTTGTTTGTATGAATGAACATGATTGTATACCCTTGCTACCCAAAGGTATTGAACTGAATGAAGGAACTTTTATATCTATATACATATACATGATATATAACTAAGATTCAAACGACCTTCGGAGAAACAACCGATACCCTAAGTCCACAACCAAACGAGGAACAGGAAGTAAGGTGAGCTATCAGTCCTAAGTCCTTTCAATCCTACTTATATAACTATATCTATATAGATACACATTTGACAAAATATAAGTTTAAAAGAGTTTAATCAAAGTATTTAGCATGTAAAAGAGTTTGTAAAATGATTTGAAGTAGTTTGTTTGATAACAAAGTTTGAAAAGTAAGAAAATCCATATGTATGATAGTTGTTAATCACATGTGATTGATATAATAACTATAATGTTTCAACTTGTATTCCCCCCCCCCCATAAAAGCATTTAAAATCATTTAAAAGGTTGATTAAGGGGTATGAACTCACCTGTAGTGAGTGGTTTGGGTGAACGGATGGTATAGGATACTAAGTGTCAAGTGAAGACTTGAGCACACACACGGATCCTATTTAACATATAATGACACATATATGTATCTAATTAGTCAATTAACAACTAATTAAGCAAGTAAAGACACCCTAAGACATGGATAACACTTTGATTCAAGTGCTACAAGTACTAAAGGGTTGCATCTAAGGGAAGTATGGCCTCTCATTGGAGTTTATGACCAACATGGATGTATCACATGAGTTTACGGCCAAGGGGTAAACCCCCATGAGTTTTCGGCCGTATACTCGTGGTAATTTGTACCAAGTTGTGATATAAGGTCTTACAAGTCATTTGGAAGTGTTCTTATGTTCAAGTCTAAGCCTTTTGAAGGAATGGGAGCACATATGCTTTACTTATTAGTGTTTACGGCCCAAGGTGATTGCCTTGGCCGTAAACACCATATGTTCTTGATTTTCTTTGATGTTAAGGTCCTATACTCTTCTTGGAAGCATTCTAGACTTGGTTCCAAGGCTTTGGAAGGGATTAGGGCTCATTTTTCCCCCTTAATTAGGGTTTACGGCCCAAGGAGATTGCCTTGGCCGTAAACACCTTATGTTCTTGAGGAAAACTAGTTTTCAAGTCCTTGATTCAACATCCTAACTAACTAACAAGTATACGAGGTACGTACTTACAATATAGAAGCTTGTAAGGGTGATTACGGTCCAAGAACACTAGTGTGTGTTCTTGGTGTTCTTGGTGAATTGAAGAACACTTGAAGATCTATCAAAATGGAATGATTTCATGGATGAAATCAAAGGGTTGTACTAGATAAAGTGTTTTAATAACAAATCAAAGGAAGAAATTCTTACATTTTTGGAAGATTAAAATGAAGATCTTGATGATAGTTGAGAGAGAATGGGAGTTCTTTGACTTGAAATGAAGGAAATGATGAAAAATGATGTAAACTCATGCTTAAAGCATGAGTTCACGGCCATGGATGAGTTTACGGCCCAAACTCATAAAGTTTGGCCGTAAACACCTCATAATGGGGTTTAAGTTTGATTTAGGTACAATGGATTCAAGCAGATACTTCCTAACACCCGATTCTTGAATATACTAGGCTTAGTACACCCAAATATACTCTAAACAGTGCTAAATGATAGCAGAAACAAGTCTGACTTTGGTTGAATTGATTGACTGTACAAGATAGAAATTTCGGGTTGTCACACTATATACTCTGATTCGCACGTTGAATCAGCTACGGTCTCTTGTTTGGAACTTTTCCAAGTCACTGCTCCTCCATTAAGGGTAAAGACCCAGCCCGACTGCGAACAGTAGTTGTCCCTGTCGGTCTGAAAACTGGCGTCACCATACCCTCGCACCTTTAAGTCATCACTCCCACCAAGGACTAGGAACCATTCCTTGGTCCTCCGAAGGTACTTAAGAATATTCTTGACTGCGGTCCAACGCGCTTTGCCAGGGTTCCCTTGATATCTACTGACCATGCTCAAAGCGAAGGCCACATCAAGGCGAGTATAAGTCATAGCATACATGATTGAGCCAACTGCGGAAGCGTAAGGTACTCGACTCATCTCTGCTATCTCGACTTCAGTACTCGGACTTTGAGTCTTATTCAACTTGGCATTACTTTAGATCGGTAACTCCCCTTTCTATGAATTCTCCATACTAAAACGTTTTAGTACCTTGTCCAAGTAAGTATTCTGACTAAGTCCTATTAGTCTCTTACTTCTGTTTCTCACTATCCTTATTCCCAAAATATAGGAAGCCTCTCCGAGGTCCTTCATAGCGAAGCACTTCCCAAGCCAGGACTTAACCTCCTGGAGTGTCGGGATGTCGTTTCCTATGAGCAGTATGTCGTCGACATACAATATGAGGAAGCTTACTATACTCCCACTGGCTTTGACATATACACATGATTCATCCTCGCTTCGCAGAAAACCAAACTCTTTGACCTTCTCATCAAAACAAAGATTCCATCTGTGAGACGCTTGCTTAAGTCCATAAATGGACTTCTCAAGCTTACACACTCTATTGGGATGCTTCGCATTGACAAAACCCTCTGGCTGAGCCATGTAAACATCCTCAGCCAACTTCCCATTAAGGAAAGCGGTTTTGACATCCATTTGCCATATTTCATAGTCATGAAATGCAGCAATGGCCACCATCACCCTGATAGACTTTATCTTTGCAATTGGTGAGAAGGTTTCATCGTAGTCAACTCCAGGACTTTGAGTGAAACCCTTCGCAACCAATCACGCCTTATAAGTGTGCACATTTCCATCCACGTCAGTCTTCTTCTTGAAGATCCACTTGCACCCGACCGTCTTACGACCTGGTACTTTGTCAACCAAATTTCAAACTTGGTTGTCATACATGGACTGAATCTCGCTGTCTATAGCCTCTTTCCATTTTGCAGACTCCGGGCTTGCCATGGCTTCCTTATAGCTGTTAGGTTCGTCCAGATTCACTAGTTTCTATCACTAATGAACGTATCCCCTTCTGTAGTAATATGAAAACCATAAAACTGGGGTGGAACACTAACCCTTTCGGAACGTCTAAGAGGTAAGGACTCGTCAATCGGTTCAACCGGAGTTTCCTCCTCAGGTTGAGCGCCAGTGTTAGAGGTTCCTTCATCGCTCGACTCTTGAAGCTCTTCAAGATCAATTTGCCTCCCACTGTCTCCTTGGCTTATGAGTTCACGCTCTCGGAAAACCCCTCTCCTCGCAACGAAGACAATATTGTCACTCGGTCTGTAGAAGAGATATCCAAAGGATTTTTGCGGGTAGCCGATGAAAATACATCGCTCACTACGAGGTTCGAGCTTGTCGTGAGTCTCTCGTCTTACAAAAGCCTCGCAACCCCAAACCTTGATATGTGCTAACGAGGGAGCTTTCCCTGTCCACATCTCGTGAGGTGTTTTGGCAACCTTCTTCGTAGGGACTAAGTTAAGGATATGCGCGGCAGTCTCTAAGGCATACCCCTAGAATGAGATAGGTAGTGAAGCACGACTCATCATGGAACGAACCATGTCTAGCAAGGTTCGATTACGCCTCTCAACCACACCATTCAACTGTGGTGTCCTAGGTGGCGTCAATTGCGAAACAATTCTGCATTCCTTGAGATAGTCGTGGAATTCAAGACTTAGGTACTCTCCACCTCGATCAAATCGTAGCATCTTGATTTTCCTCCCCAACTGATTCTCTACTTCTTGCTTGAACTCTTTGAACTTTTCAAAGGTTTCTGACTTGTGTTTGATTAAGTAGATATACCCATATCTGCTATAATCATCTGTGAAAGTCACATAGAAGCGGTTTGCATCCTTTGTGGTGGATCTAAAGGGTCCACATACATCTGTATGTATGAGATCCAATAAACCCTCACCCCTCGCACAAGTGCCAGTGAAGGGTGACTTGGTCATCTTTCCAAGTAAACAAGATTCGCACACGTCATCGTCCCTAAGGTCGAATGACTCCAACACTCCATTCTTTTGGAGTTGGGCTATGCGCTTCTTGTTGACATGTCCAAGACGACAATGCCACAAGCATGCTTTATCCATACTATTAGAAGAATCGACACAACACATCATTTCCTAAGTTCCAATCATCACAGTTTCATATATTCCATTACAAGGCAATGCTTCAAAATATAAAACATTATTAAGATAAGCATAAATAGAACCCTTTTCATTATCAAATGAATATCTAAAACCTTGTCTATATAAACCATGAAATGAAATGATGTTTCTTGCCATTTCTGGCGAATAGCAATAACTGTTTAAATCTAAATCTAATCCATTACTAAGCACTAAGGAATATACTCCAATCTTGGTGACAGGCGACGATCTTCTGTTTCCCATGATCAGATTCATCCTTCCATGCTCCACATCCCTATTTCTTCTTAGTCCCTGCAAATCAGAACATATGTGAAAACCACATTGTGTATCAAGAACCCAAGAAGTAGCATGTGATAAACCATTAGATTTAATTGTGTAAATACCTGCGAAAGATGGCTTGATCTTCCCATCCTTGATGGCCTGCAGATATTATGGGCAGCTTCTCTTCCAATGCCCTATCTTGTGGCAGTGGTGGCACTCTGCCTCCTTAGGGTTAGAGTTGGGTTTAGCAGAACCAACTTTGGTTCCACTAGAAGAGGTACCATCTTAGGACTTTCCCTTGTGGTGGCTCTTTGAGGGAGCCTTCCTCTTCTTACCCTTCCCTTGTCCTATTGCCAAGACAGGAGCAGCAGCGGGAGTTGGAGTTGATGCAACAGATTTATCCTTGAGGTTGCTCTCAGCAGTCCTCAACAAGGCCTGAAGCTTGCTCAAGGAGACCTCCTCTTTATTCATGTGGTAGGTCATGCGGAACTGGCTATAGCAGGGAGGCAAGGAGTGAAGGATAATATCAACTGCCAGCACTTCATCAAAATTCACATTCAACTTTATCAGGCGATCGACATATCTCTGCATCTTTTGCAGATGAGCGGTAAGGGACTCTCCATTACCCATTTTGGTAGTGATCATCGAGGTGATGATCTCGTACCATTCTTGCCTAGCGCTCTGGTGGTACCGGTCCAGCAGATCTTGGTACATCTCGTAGGGGTACATGTTCTCATAGGACTTCTGAAGTTCTGCAGTCATAGTCGCTAGCATGATGCAATGGACTTTCGTGGCATCACGCTCATGGGCCTCAAAGGTCGTGATCTCTTCAGCAGAGGCAGTATTGATGTCAATCTCCTTCAGCTTCTCATCGAGAACATATTCTTTGTCCTCGTAGCGAGTGACCATGAGAATGTTGCGGATCCAATCATTGAAATTGGACACATCAAAGATCACTCTCCCACACAAGTTCATGAGTGAGAACGAGCCAGAGGAGTTTGAACCAGAAGCGTTGTTGTTGGCGTTCGACATTTGAAAAGGAAAAAGAACAAAGTTGATTAGAAACGAATTTCCCCAATTAATCACCCAAATGAGAAATTAGGGCTAGGAACCAACAACATTATTCACAAATTAGAAAAGGGATGTCGTAATCTAACAAGTAAATAATTTGAAGGCAAGTGAATGTCGATTCACTAATTCTCCACCATGAAAAACGAAAAAGAGATTAAGTTTTAAATGTATTGAAAAAACTCCTAGATCCTTTGAGATTCATTGAAATTTTCAAAGGCATGTTTAAATCTCGATATGCCCCTCTAGTTTGTGACTGGGATGCCGAGGATCACAAAGCGGGTGTGAATAACCATGCAAATGTACATGGTGCCCTCATTGTTACAGTCACCTATTCGATGTGCTCGTTAACCATACACGTTCCATCGAACTATGACAAACAATGAGTCACCCTTTGCCACCTTTTCTTAGAACCCAATTAATGTGACGGTTAACCACACACGCTCCATTAACATCTTAGCAAGGGTACAAAGTGTAATTTCATGGAATTGCATCAAATTCACTTTTGCCTAAAGTAACTAAGATTGGGAATTTTGTTAAAAACATTTAGTTACTTTATATAGATTCATTATACTTTTAAATGAGGAAAGTTTGCCCTATCCTACCCCTTCGGCTAACGACCCTCCACCAATCAAGGAAGCGGTGTGAGAGAGTGGACACCCATTAAACAGCCATTTTATAGGCCATAACCTTATACCCCCCTTATAGATCGGCTTCGTGAATGAGGCCTACTATCGGTAAGACTAGCATTTAAGTTATACATATATATATATTAATCTTATAATACTATAAAGTATAAGGTTGAATTTTAAAACTTGTAAAATTCTAAGTTTTGAAATTTAAATAGTTCAAATTAAACTTTTAATCACAAATTTTAAATTTCAAAACTTGAG
This sequence comes from Lactuca virosa, assembly GCF_052849685.1. NCBI lineage: Eukaryota > Viridiplantae > Streptophyta > Magnoliopsida > Asterales > Asteraceae > Lactuca > Lactuca virosa. The sequence continues at coordinate 182,189,154 of NC_136431.1, forward strand.
GACAAGTTTTGAACTTTTCAAAACATAAAGGATCAAATAGCAAATAATATAAATTAACCAATTAATTTAATGATTATCTAAATTTGACCTAGTCAATATTACTTGCAAGATAATTCAACAATTTAATTCAAATAATCAATTATTATCAAATAAGGAAATTATTATTTAAACAATTGGTAATTATTTTTTGTTTTGTTAAGGATATTGCCAAACATGTGATAAAATTCGGATTTTATTAAACCAAAACGATTTAGGTAAGAATCCTTAAGCAAAACAGCAAGAAATCCCGAAAATCACTCTGACAGACGCTCCGACTCGCCGAGTCCCTTTATGGACTCGTCAAGTTCATCCTACTCATCGAGTCCACAATGGGACTCATCGAGTCTGTCAGTCAGGGGGCAGAAAAAATGATTTTTCAAAGCTTGAACAAATAAACGAGGCATCAATTCAATAGAAACCAATCAAGGCTCTGATACCACTGATGGGTTTGAGCCATAAGAACTTTCCTATGTGCACATGCAAACCCTAATGGTTGGATCTAGGTTTCTCTATTGAACATGCAATTTATCCAAGTCTTGAAAACCCTAGATCTAGTGTATACAATTCGAATTAGACATAAGAAACTCAGATCTAGATGATTACCTCTTGTAGCTTGATTGATTCTTCTTGTCTTGGAGCTTAGAGTCACAATTGTCACTCCTCTAATGGCTTAAAAACACCAACTAGCAAGAGGATGATTTGGAGAGAGGAGAGAGGTATTGAAATCGGCCCTAGGGTTCCAAGGAAGCAAGTGTAGCCGATTTCCACAACCCAAGGGGTCTATTTATACTGTGAGCTTCTAGGGTTTCAGCCAAAACCCTAATGGACAACTTAATCACCAAGCAGTCCATGGAACCTTCTGGATTAAGGCCATGGACGAAAATATGATGGACTCCCATCAGAATTTCGTTCACCCCTTGCTCCATTAGGTTTCTCAGCCCAATAACTCAATTATCCAATAATTGCAGTTCAGTCCCCTATATTCAGTTAATCTCTTTTAGTCACCAAATTAATTCTTAATTAATCTATGACTAATATTAATTAAATAATATGATTATTCCTTTAATATATTATTCTCATAATATATTAATAAATCATAATATCTTCTCTCTCTTCATAAATCACCCTGTCAAGTTGCTATGGTGAAGGCAACCCAAAAGGACCATGCACAACCGGATCAAGTACTTACCAAATATAGTTACTGGCTTAGACACTAATCCAACAAAGGTAACATTCCTCGGTCACGTGGTTAGAGAGGAAGGCATACACGTGCACCCTTCCAAAATCAAAGCGATTGAGAATTGGTCAGCACCAAAGACACCCACAGAAATCCGCCAATTCTTGGGTCTCGCTGGCTATTATCGCAGGTTTATCCAAAACTTCTCCAAAATCGCTAAGCCCTTAACCACCCTGACACAGAAAGGTGTAACCTTTAGTTGGGGAGAAAAGCAAGACACTGCGTTTCAAACCTTGAAGCAGGCCCTATGCAGTGCACCTATCTTGTCCCTTCCTGAAGGGATGGAAGACTTCGTTGTCTACTGTGATGCATCCAATCAGGGCCTGGGCTGTGTGCTCATGTAGTGAGGAAAGGTTATCGCCTATGCCTCGAGGCAGCGGAAAACACATGAAGTCAATTACACAACTCACGATCTAGAGTTGGGAGCAGTGGTCTTCGCATTAAAGATCTGGAGACATTATCTCTACGGAACCAAGTGCACTGTGTTCACCGACCGTAAAAGCCTACAGCATATCTTCGATCAGAAAGAATTAAACATGAGGCAGCGGCGATGGGTAGAGCTACTCAGTGATTACGAGTGTGAAATACACTACCATCCCGGCAAGGCCAATGTGGTAGCAGATGCCCTCATCCGAAAGGAGTATTCATGTCATAGGGTGAAGGCATTGACAATGACCATCCATTCCTAATTATCCACACAAATCAGAGAGGCTCAGCTGGAAGCCTTAAAACCCGAGAACATGACGGATGAAGCCTTTCGGGGAATGGAAAAGAACTTAGAGGTCAAGGGAGATGGAGTTTACTATTTTATGAACCGGATCTGGACCCCAAAGTACGGCGGGTACAGGGAGGTTGTCATGAACGAAGCTCACGAGACTAGATACTCCGTTCACCCAGGTTCAGATAAAATGTATCTGGATCTCAAACAACTATATTGGTGGCCGAACATGAAAGCAGAAATCGCTACCTTCGTGGGCAAGTGCTTGACTTGTGCCAAGGTGAAGGTAGAATATCAAAAGCCTTCAGGTTTACTTCAGCAGCCAGAAATACCTGAGTGGAAGTGGGAAAGGATTACAATGGATTTTATCACTAAGTTACCCAGATCTCCGAGTGGGCACGACGCCATCTGGGTAATTGTCGATCGACTGACTAAATCCGCCCACTTCCTACCAATCAAAGAAAACTTCAAAATGGAGAGACTTACACGAATATACCTTCGAGAAATAGTTCGCCTTCATGGGGTACCTGTATCCATTATCTCCGATCGAGATAGCAGGTTTACCTCGAGGTTCTGGCAATCACTACAAAAGGCTCTTGGAACTAAGCTGGATATGAGCACGGCTTATCATCCACAGACAGATGGACAGAGTGAGAGAACAATCCTTACATTGGAAGATATGTTGAGAGCCTACGTCATCGACTTCGGCATGTCGTGGGACACTCATCTACCCTTGGTCGAATTTTCTTACAACAACAACTACAATACCAGCATCAAGGTTGCGCCGTTTGAAGCCCTCTATGGCCGTAAGTGCAGATCCCCTCTGTGCTGGGCTGAGGTAGGTGACACGCAGCTAGTCAAGGGTCAAGTCCCCGACATTACTCTCACGGGTCCTGAAATCATCCGAGAGACGACTAAAAAGATCGTACAAATCCGAGAACGACTAAAAGCATCAAGAGATAGACAAAAGAGCTACGCCGATAAGAGACGAAAACCCTTGGAATTCCAGGTTGGTGACCGTGTCCTTTTGAAGGTCTCACCCTGGAAAGGCATGATACGCTTCAGAAAACGTGGAAAGCTAAATCCAAGATACATTGGACCATTCGAGATCCTCGCTAGGATCGGTCCCGTAGCATACAAACTCCGGTTACCCTGAGAACTTAGCAACGTACATCCCGTCTTCCACGTGTCGAACTTAAAGAAGTGTCTGTCCGATGAGACACTTGTGATTCCCCTCGATGAGATCGAACTAGACGACAGTTTACACTTCGTAGAGGAACCAGTTGAAATCATGGACCGGGAAGTCAAAAGAACGAAACAAAGTTGTATCCCGATAGTGAAGGTTCGCTGGAATGCCAAGCGGGGACTTGAATTCACTTGGGAGCGTGAGGATTCAATGAAACAGAAGTACCCTCATCTTTTTCCAAGTCCATGATTTGTATCTCTATTCTTGAATTTCGGGACGACATTCCCTCTAACGGGGGGATGATGTGACAACCCGGAACTTCTGTCTTGTACAACTATTCGATTCAATCAATGTTAGACTCGTTTCTGTTATCTTTTAGCACTGTTTAAGGGTTCGTTTAAGTGTTCTAAGCTTGAGTACAACCAAGGTTGAGATTAGGGATGAGTTATCAAAGTCGTAAAGTAGCATTTCGGGCCATACACTCCTTTAGGAGGAGTGTACGGCCGCACACTCAAGGTGGTGGGTCACCCACCCCTATATATATGAGTAGACCTCCCTTCTTTCATTCCTTTCTTCCCTTGGCTGCACACTACTCCCTTTTCTCTCAAGCTTACTCAACCGTGAACCCTCCAAGGCTTCAAAAACGTAAGAATTCCATCCTTTAGCTTGCTATACTTGAAAGACCTCTTGATTTAAGCCTTGACTCTTCAAGTTTCATCACGTTCTTCATCCTTTGAAGGAGTACGGTCGCACACCTTCATAAGGTTGGCCGTACACACCTTAAAGGCCCTCCAAAGTGAGAGTTTGGCCCCTATCAGCTAGTTGGACATGCTAAACCTTTAATCCTAGCCTTGGTTCACCTTAAAGTCGACAATTTTAGCATGAACATGAAGGGTGTACGGCCGCACACACCTCTTAGGGCCGTAAACCCACTTTGATGGTCATTTTAGGCCTCAAACTTGCATTACAACTAAGATTGGGACCTAGAACACTCCTTGGAAACTACTTAGAACCTTGGAAACACCTCAAAAGCACACCTCTTCATGAGTGTACGGCCGTACACTCATGGGCCGCACACCCATGGCCGTACACACCCTTAGGGTGGCAGTACACCTCCCTCACTCAATCACTTATGGTTTTGACACTTAGTTCAAGTGTTTCCAAGTCCCTAGAGTGGTTTCCTATCATGTCTAGTAGTGAAATACCCTAATTTGACTCCTATATGTGCTATTACATGTTAAATAGGATCCAATTGTGTTCGAGGCTTCACTTGACATTTGGCATCTCATATCGATCTTTCATACTAACCACTCACTCGAGGTGAGTTCATACCCCTACATTTTTCCGAGTTTTTAATGTTTTCAGGGGGGATACAAGCCAAACATAAATGATTTTATGAAATTTATACAAAAGGATTTCAATAAACTTAAAACGGATGCAATCAATACAAACACATAGTTTCTACAGTTTTACAAAATATTTAGATATTTTTATCCCTTCTGTATTATGCTGAGCATAAGGGACGTTTGCAACTTACAAGTTAACCACATAGTTTTTAGACTAAAACAAAGTTATACATATACAAACACACAAACTATAATAGGTATAGTTTGGGAATTCATACAAAGTTATACATATACAAACACATAAACTATAATAGGTATAGTTTGGGAATTCATACAAGGTTATACATAGACAACACACAAACTATAATAGGTATAGTTTGGGAATTCAATACATGGTTATACAAATACATACACACATTTTTTATGAATAATATTTAATAAAAGGTTTTCTCATATTATTACTTGTAATATCGTAAATCTAGCATGAGAGACACGTCTTTGGGTACAATTACATGTACTAGTGGAACACTACCCCCTTATGATCCAGAATCTCCTCGGAGGAGAGCGTGATTTTTGTGTATAGATCTATACGGGACTGACTATCCCGCACCTTGCTGCTAACTATAATAGGACCGGCAGGTCTACGGGTGACAAAGTCATAAAGGATACTGGTGCCCGATTCGCGCCATATCAAGTTAATGTATGGTCATAAAACTCGCAAATAGATAACAACGATTTACTTATGTAGTAATATACTATACATGAAAAATGATTATTTAGCATAAGTATGGACAAATACATGGTTTCTTTATGTGAACTAAAACTACTATACATACTGGTAATAACCAGGGTTTTCAAACAGAACATTCCATACAGAGATTTTTCATACAAAATTTATCATACAATACATCTAGTAGTAATCCAATCATACAAACATTTTTACTAACCTTATCTCACTTTTATTAAAGAAAATATTGGATTTTCTTGGAATCATGTAAACATGTTACAGAATCATCAACATGTTTTCAATACACAAACATCGCGTATGAACTCACCAGCTTTATACTGATACTCTTTCAAAACTGATTGTATTCTCAGGAAATCAGTAGGCAGGTACCTCCTGGATTTTTGAGAAGTCGGAACAATTAAAGTCATGTGTTTATATTTTACTTACACTTTGATGTATTCAAACAACACTCAAACGTCCTCCACCCCCGAACGTTTCCGTCGTTCCGGTTTGGGGGTGTGACAGGACAAGTCCCTGATAGCACTCTCACTGGCCCAGAAATCATCCGAGAAACCACCGAATTGATAGTACAAATCCGAGAACAACTAAAGGCTTCAAGAGATAGACAAAAGAGCTACGCCGATAAGAGACGAAAACCTTTGGAGTTTTAGGTTAGTGACTGTGTTTTGTTAAAGGTCTCACCCTGGAAAGTCATGATACACTTCGGAAAGCGTGGAGAGATAAATCCGAGATATATTGGGCCATTCGAGATCCTCGCTAGGATCGGCCCCGTAGCTTACAAACTTCGTTTACCCCAAGAGCTTAGCAACATTCATCCTGTCTTCCACGTGTCAAATCTTAAAAAGTGTCTATCCGACGAAACCCTTGTCATCCCTCTTGATGAGATCGAGATCAACGAGAACCTTAATTTCGTGGAAGAACCAGTCGAAATCATGGATCGAGAAGTCAAACGAACGAAGAAAAGTCGCATACCGATAGTGAAGGTCCGCTGGAATGCCAAGCGGGGACCTGAATTCACTTGGGAGCGAGAAGATTCAATGCAACAGAAGTACCCTCATCTCTTTCTGAGTCCATGATTTGTATTCTATGTTAGAATTTCGGGACGAAATTCCCTCTATCGGGGGGATGATGTGACAACCCGAACCTTTTTCCGTTAACGTTAGCCCGATTCCGTTAAATAAATTTTAAATTTTATTTTGTTCCGTCAAATTCTTATAGCTTGGAAAATCATTAAGAGTCAGAACCAAAATCGCGCGAAAACCCGAGTTTTTCTTCGAAAATCAACAAAATCCGATCTGAATGGTGTTCACGGCCGTGAACCCGATCACAGCCGTAAACCGATCACGGCTGGTGGATCCCACCACCGACCATGAACCCAACCTATATATACGTGTTCCTACCCTCATTTATACTTTTCTGGCCGAAAACACACTTTCTCACTCTAAAAACCACCACTCGAAAACCAAAGTTTTCTCTTCATCTATCACTCAATCCATCTTAGAACTCGTTTTGGAGCATCAAACATCCGTCTTTTCATCAAATCAAGCATTGTTGTTCTTGAGTTCACGGCCGTAAACCCTTCAAATCTTCAAATCTTCAAGGGCCGAAATCAGTTCACGGGCGTGAACCCTTCAAACCTTCATATTTTCTTCAAGAACACCAAGAACAGGCCGTGAACCATTCAAAGACCGTAAACCCTTCAAAGGCAGTAAACAGTTCATGGCCGAGAACAGTTCACGGCCGTAATCCCTTCACGGCTGCAATCAACCCAACATTGTGAATCTTGGCTGCAAACCCACTTTTCCTCTTCGATCGAGTCTCGGTAACATTCCTTAACCAAAAACAAGTGTTTTTCTAACACTTTAACTAATGAATTCGCTAATTTAAATACAAATATGTGTTTAATTATTATTAGGATTCCGTTAGCTTCGAGTGCAACAAACTCGAGGGTCATCATTTCCAGTCTTGTTGTCTGGAACTTACACGCAACCAGCTGTGAGTTCATACCCCTACGCTTTTACTATTTTAACGTTTTTAGGGGGAATACAAGCCAATCACAAATAGTTTTTGTGAACTTTATACACAGAATTTCAAACAGGATTAAAACTTATGCAATTGACACAACCAAAAGATTACCACATTTTACAAAATGTTTAGATATATTATCCCTTTTGTAACATGTTGAGCATAAGGGAAGTTTTCAACTCACAAATATAATTGCATAGTTTTCAGAACAGTACACGAACCGAGTACTTCACACACATGCAAACTATAATAGGTGTAGTTTGGGATTTCAATACACAGTTTTACCATCTCAGGATTATACATTAACAAGCATATAAACTATGACAGATATAGTTTATGATATACATTACTACATTCTGAATACAAGAGTACCATACTAAATAATTATTTAAGTATAATTATTTTTACTCTACTAGGCATACGTTTAGATTCAAGTACAAGTGAACATTACATTACACGTGAACTAGTTAATACAGGGTTGTGAGACATCACTTCAATTGTACCCTTCGGGGTGCGGGCTAAATCCTATCATAGTATAACCAGAGTCTCCTGGAGGGAGAGCGTGGGATTTGTGAATAGATCTATTCGGGATTGACTATCCCACACCCGAACTGCTAACTACAGTTAGGCAGGCATGCCTGGGGTGACAAATGTCATAACGTCCGACGCCTGAAGAACCTTGTAGAGGTCACTAGGTGATATCAAGCATGGTTATACGAACTCACAACAGTATAAACTAACCTTTTGTTTATGAGATTTCATTCTTCATTAGTTTTATTTCATTAATAGAACTACTACATACTATAACTAGAGGATTCCAGGAATTTCAACTCATAGTTTTATTTTAAGTAATAAAACTACTATACATATTGGTGGTAACCAGGGTTTTCAAATAGAACACTCTATACATACTGGTGATAGCCAGGGTTTTCATACAAAAGGGTTGTCATTCAAAACAACATTATACAATACATCTAGTGGTAACCTGGCATACGAACTAATACATTATGGAACACTGTAACGAACACACACATGTTAGAAAATATTGGATTTTCTTTAAAAAATACAAACCTTTTCACAGATTCATTACCAGGTTTTCATTAACAAAAACATGATTATGAACTCACCAGCTTAATGCTGATACTCTTTTCAAAACCGCTTGTATTCTCAGGAAATCAATAGAGAGGTACTCCTGCAGCTTTTGAGAAGACGGAGCGTATAGAGTCACGTCTTTTTATATTTTTCTATACTTTGGTGTATACAAATATGTATCAAACAAGATGTAAATGTTTTACTTATTCATTGTAATGGTTGTGTTTACTTTGATTACTATGATGCAATTGTTGTGATACTATACATGACGTCCTCCACCCCCGAAGGTTTCTACCGTTTCGGTTTGGGGGTGTGACACAAACCAAATTAGGAAAAATACCCCCAATCTAAAATCAATGGTCTAGGACCTAAAGAAGGGACTAATCCCAAGCCCACAATGTGAGCTCTCAGGATAAAACCAAAAGACCCTAGATGAATACGATTCCTAGGATCACGAGCGGGGAAAATCCAAAAAATGTGTCCAAGCCACTAAATAGACAAAACGCCCATTAGGAAATATAACCCAACCCTCTGCAAGGCAAGGTAGACTTGTTCTAGGTCAACCCCTATAGCCAAAGCGAGCCTAGGGAAGAATCATCCTAGGAAGGGAGAGTAGGGGTAAAATCACCACGATGGCCAACACAAACCACCGGGGAAGAGAGAGAGAGAGAGAGAGAGAGAGAGAGAGAGAGAGAGAGAGAGAGAGAGAGAGAGAGAGAGAGAGAGAGAGAGAGAGAGAGAGAGAGAGAGAGAGAGAGAGAGAGAGAGAGAGAGAGAGGAAGAGAGAGAGAGAGAGAGAGAGAGAGAGAATAAAAAACACACAAAAAAACAAAGTATATCGTCTTCCGGACAGACCCTGGACTTGAGAAGAAGGCCACATAGGGTCCCAAACAAATTCAGAATTCATAGGTACATATTGCTCCATAAACACCAAAGCAATACAAAAACCATCCCAAATGTTGAAAAGCAAGGAAGAAAGCATGAATTACATATCAGGAGGTGTGGAGGAAGGCCCAATCCCGGAAATGCTACGCTCAGGACGTCTTTCTTGAACATTAGGGTCGTTACACAGCTAGCGAAGACCCTTCATGTTAAGCTCGCCAAGGCAGAGGTAGGAGGCAAAATCTGTCTCAAGAAAAGACATCACCTCAGTGTGCATCGCCTGGGTGTGTTCCCAAAGGGCACTCGATTCACCATGTATGAACTTTTCGGTGCAAATTTGCTCCCTAATCACCTGTTTCCCACCCTCCACCCCAACAGCCATGCACGTTGCCTTCATACACCTAACGCCCAAAGAAAATTCGGCACTTTTAACCACTTTGTTCACAACAGGAACAATGCCTTTCTGCAGAAGCCACACCACATGCTCCTCTACCTCCTTCCCTCTCATTTCATCCGCCTCTAACTGGCTCCGCCCTATCTCCACATGAGTCTCCAATGCCTTCTTATCTTCCACCAAAGTCTTGATCTGCTTCGAAAAACGTCCACTTCTCCATCCAAAGTTGCCACCTGCTCCTCCAAATACATTTTCTTCCTGGCCAGCAGATCATAACGCTCGTCGAATGAACGTTTTTCCCCCTCCAACTCCAATAACTTTGTCCTCAAATCATCCGATCAACCAACACTTGGTCAGACAGGGATCTGAACCCTTACACAGGAGCAGGCCAGCAAGGGCCAAGGCACGGTCAACGCTGACCGGTGGAGGAAGTACCTCCACCAAAGGCACTTCCCGATGCCGACAGTTGCCCTGGAACTAACCCCTCAAGACCATCTCGAAAGGGATAACCCTCTTGCAACCTGCAACCGAAACATAAAATAACATAATTAGGGAAATCGGAAAAATGATCGGCCTAAATACATAAAGAAATACACACAAAAGAAACCAAAAGCAAAGAGGAGGGGAGGAGTGCCACTCACCATCCTTACCAACGAAGAACTGAGGCATCGCTCCACGTGCCCTCCGGTCGGCACTCGCTAGCCAGCATACGGTCTTCCCAATCTCCCCATTAAAAGAAATGGTCTTCAGCGTGTTAGCCACATTTTCACTAGCTCCCCAGAGGGCTTGTATCCGATAGTAAAGTTGGTCTTACGGGGATAGCCATAGCCAACCAAGTCATGGTTCATCCATAACAATTTATCTTGCCAATTCTTTCTGTTGGCCTTCTGATTTGTGATGAACACGTTGATGCCCCGTCGTTGAGAGAATGTGTGCATGACGGAATGGGTCGATGAGTTGAAGAAATACCTAAAAGCCTATAACTGGAAAAGCACGCCCGAGGCTCGACATGCCATCTCAAAGTTGACTATCTTGTTGACAGCGTTGGGAGTCAGATCGTTGACATGAGAAGTTGTACTGGCGCATAATGTCATCAAAGAAATCGGTTGTTGGTAGTCAGAGCCCTACTTCAAAGATTGGTATGGAGACTCCGAACATTCCTTCCGGTGTACGGGTTATAATAACCCTCTTTCAAGGGTACTCCACCCCATGCTCCAGAAGGAAACCAAATCGTTCATGCAGATTTGAAAACTCGCTTGGAGAGGACACAATCCCAGTATCCGGAGCGGCCATTATCCACTGGTAAGAAAGGAAAAGAAAGAAGCAAAGAAGAAGGATAAGCAGTTGAAGAACAAAAGAGCAAAGTAAAGAAATTGTCTCCAATAAGGTAAGCTTTAAATGAGAGGCGTGAAATTTGAAAGGTCGCAATGATGAACCCGTTTGCACAGCCGACTCCATCACATCCGTAGACGTCAAAACCATCTCGTCCGAACACGTGCCTTGGTCTAAGCTAGAACAACTCAACTAACCAAGGCTAACACTGACATTTACTAGCCTAGGGTACTTGTTAATGTATCCCTCTAGGAATACGTCAAAGATAACGGAACAATTATCTAAATGATGGCCTAGATGACAGTCGTTACCCAACGTAAGTCTCAGGCGCGGGCCCTTGCCCTTGTGGCCTCATAAGTAGGCATGATATTCCAACGCCAAGGTCATAACTGTCACACCCCCGAACCAGATGGCGGAAACGTCCGAGGGCTCGTGTAACTTAAATTGAAATATCATTACAATGAATATACATGAAATATAACATAAACATCACCATGCATTAATACATTACAACCATCATTGTTCACATCAAGTACATTGTTTACATTACATAATCCATAACATAAATTGTTTATCGATTGACATCACACAAAAGACGTTTCAGAAACACGCTTGTTAATTCTTCATTCTAACGGTTACCTGAGAACACAAGTTATTTTGAAAATGTTCAACATATATAATGTTGGTGAGTTCATAAGCATGTTTGATATTAAAATAGTTTGTATTGTTTGTAAAACCCAGAAAATCCGATATTTTCTGTAACAAAAACTGTTTATGAAAAAGGTGTGATGATCCCATAAGTGCATATGTATGTGATTTCAAAACATGTAAAAGTGAATGTTCTTCATAATTTTTCCTTGTATTATAGTTGTTGTATGTAGAAGTGAATAATGTCGTTTCCCCGGAAAACCCGATGTTTTCCAATTTAAATGGTATGATAGTTATGTATTATTGTATGAATCACTTTGTATCGTCCCCGTATATGAATATGATTTCCCATGAATACTAAAATGGTATTGGATCTCTATGTGAGTCGTTATAACCATGCATAATAATGACTAATTCGCCTGTCTTGGCATTTTTCCAAACGCCGGTTTTGATCAAGATTTTGTCACCCTAGACTGGCCGAGTCTAACTGTAGCGAACAGCTCAGGTGTGGGGGAGTCACCCCCGTATAGATCTATACACAAACTCTCGCTCTCCCTCCAGGAGACTCTGATTATAACTTCAGACTACGACCGACACTTATTGGTGCCACCCATTATTTCTCACTAAATCCAAATGAAATTGAATAACATTGTTTTACAACCCGATTTATGTTTACGTGAATATAAGGTAAGCCTAACAGACAAAGAAAAGAGGACAGTAGAGGCCCACTAACTTTGTATGTTATTACAGGCTGTCGAGTATGTTACGGACACGTTATAGCCCATTAAGCATATGATGAATGTTTAGGACCATATTAGATATGCAAATGGGCCACTGAGGCCCAATGGCATGTTTAAGCTGATGAAGGCCCATTAGGCATGTAATTGGGTCACCAAGGCCCAATAAACATGTTTTGATTATATTGGGCCCAATAACCATGAATCATTTGTAGTTTATCGATCTTAAGCTTGTAGTGTATGTATTTGTTGTGTGCTAAATGTTTATTCCCAAATGTTAAAAATACTTTGACGTTGTATTTCTAACGAAACTTTGGTTATATATATATATATATATATATATATATATATATATATATATATATATATATATATATATATATATATATATATATATATATATATATATATATCGTTAAAATCCATATGCTATAATTTAATATTTCTTGCCCAATTGTTTAAATATCAACATATTTGACCTTAAAATATTTATTTGAACATTTCAGCCCCTATTTCATATAAGGTTACACTTTCAGCCCTTTCTTATTAAAACTGACATTTTTAGTCCCTTTTCATGAAAAATGACATTTTTGGTCCTTAAACCATTTTTCTTGACATTTTCGACCCAAACTTTATTTAAATAATAATTTCAGCCCAAAACTATTGTATTTGTCATTTCTAGCCCTTATTTGTAAAAAAAAGTTTACACTTTTGGCTCAAATTCCGTAAGTTTTACAATTTTGACCCCAAAATCCAAAACTTTGCATTTTTAGTCAAATTTTTACATCAAAGTCATTTTCAGCCAATGAAATAGTTCATTTACATTTTAGACTCATATTTTTATAAATTAACAACTTCAGCCCCCCAAAACTCTTCATTTTTCGCAACTTTGGGCCCAAAACCCGTGAGGCGCAAAGGTAAGCCCAATAAGCGATAATTTATGTTTTTGACCCCTTGAAAAGTGATATTTTCACAAAAGTCAGATTTTTATGTAAATAATACTATTTTATCCTTATAAAACCGAAAATATCATATTTTACCAAAATCTTTGTTATTTTTGCAAAAATGACACTTATAAAGATTTTTGGCTTTGTTTTCACTTCTTATGCCTAAGGACTCTTAGATCTTGAAGTATGTTGTTTATTATGTTATTTGTTTATGTATTCTTCACACTTTAGCCATAGATATCGAGATATAACAAATAATATCACATTTTCACAACACAAACCAAAGAAATCACATATAACATGCAAACACACATAGATCAACACATAACACTTGTATTCTCCCCCCAAAAACAAGTAAAAACCGAAAACAAGTGGGTATGAACTCACCTTGGGTTTGTTGTTTCGGTTTTGAGGCAAAGATAAAGGAGGGTTGTATGGTTTTTCGGCCCTAGCAAGCTCCTTGAAGAGACCTTCGAATTTGAAAAGTTCTAGGGAGTATGATCAAGAATTTAAGGTGGTAAGAAGAGTGATTAAGTGTAGAAAGAAAGTATGTTTGCAAGATCTTACCACTAGTACGTATATTGAAGTGATTTTTGGATGAAAACCTTCTTGGAGCTCTTATGATTCTCGAAAATTTGGAGGACGGAAGGAGATGTTCTTGAGAGAGTTTGAAGAGAATTTTTTTAAGAGTACAAGGTAGGCAAAGGGTTTCTTAAAGTTTATCATAGGCCGGTGGAGCGTGTGTGGTTTACCGGCACATCGGTTGGGTGATAAACATTTAAGAGTACCAAGTAATTTGCATGGTTACTTCACACCTTGTTTTGTGATCCTCGGCATCCCAGTCACAAAACCTGAAGGGCACACTCGAGATTGAAACATGCCATTGAAAAAGTTCAATGAATCTCAAAAGAATCTAGGAGTTTCAAAGCCAATTATAACCTAATAATACATTTCGTTTATCTTGGTGGAAATTGGTGAATCGTCATTCACCTACCTTCAAATATTTTATAGCTTGGATTACGGCATCCCTCTTCCAAGTTATAAAAATATTGTGTTGGGTCCTAGCCTTAATATTTCATATTGGGTGTTATATTAAGGACTTTAGATCAACTTTCTTGAATATCTCCCAAAAGATGTCTGGTTTAGACATTTATGATCTTCCCAAATCTCTTGAAACAAGCTTTCCTAAATGAAGATGATGTCCCATGGAAATCATACTTCTTTCACCTCCTCCAATTATTCTCCCTAACCCACAAGTTCTTGAAAAATTTATGGTCACTCAAGCCCTATTGGCAAGCAAAGGTCTATGTGTGATCACATCTTGGAGATGTAGTCACATATTGACAAGCCGGGAGAATTGGGTGTCAAAGTCTTGAGAAAGTTGGTGGCTCAACTACTTTCTAAGTCACATAATGAGTTCCTTTGGGACTCCTATGAAACAGACTATGACAAGACCCTTAATGATCTTATCTATTTGCTAAGATCAACTTCCTAAAACTTTATGGACATTGACAATGATGACATTGAATATCCAGTAAAGCTCTCTCTTCCCAATGGAAAGGGATCGGCCATAGTCAACTCGGTTGACCAAATGGTAAAGAGAGAGGCTAAGTCTGAGATAGTCCTATTATCAAGAGCCCATAGGTATCTATTGCCAAAGGAAGGGGCATTGGTTGCGAAGCTGCCAAATTTACCTAAGGATGTTAAAGTCAATAAGTTTGACTCTACTTCAGGTAAAGTCCATTGTCTAACTCTGTTAAGCTCCTATTTGGAGATTCTATTACATAATGTGACTGGGTCATATGGTGATGTTATAAGAATCAAAGAAAAGAGAGAAAGCTTAAAGGAAGTATATGCTGCTTCTGATCGCGAAGATGGATTTCGATCGCATCAGAATTTTGAAGCTGTTACTTAGGAGTTATGACACATTGCTTAGGAATAGATAACAACAAGGTTTTCATATGGATGGTAAGGATAAGTTTTTCCGCAAAGTTTTAAAATAAAAGGAAATTTTTGATTTTATTTATTTTAAGTATCCTTACAGTGGCATTTGTGAAAATTGTTGTTTGTATGATTCCATTGCCAGCAAAATTGGAAAGTGAATTTGATTCTTTCATTTGTGGTAATGTCTAAATTTACCAAATAAGGAAAGATTCTCATCACCCAAGTTTCAACTAGATAGAAACTTGGAATCATGCAACTTGTATAGCATGATGAATGAGAACTTTCAAGCATTGGAAAAATTAAGACTAACTACTGGTTCTCATGGATGTGTGAGTCAAGTAAAGGACTAAGGGATCGAGTACACATTCTTGTGCACTAGTTAAGTCCACCACAAAAGATCGATAAGACTATTCGTCATAATTTACTATAACTCAGTAAATATGGTTATACTTACAAGCTTAAGTGTAATTCTGAGACCTTGGAAAAGGTTCCAATGTATGGCAGAGCAAATAAGAAGAATCAACTTAGGCAGAAAGATAAAAGTTTCTCAAATCTGAAAAGATGGGAGAGTACTTTAGTATCATGTTTTAAGACCATCTTAATGATTTTGAGACCTTATCACAATTCATCCTCTAAGTGCATTCTGATAGTTAAGAAGAGGAGTTATGAATTGTTGAAGTGGTTAAATCAAGAAGATGATTCATACTTCGTTCCAAAAACAATTCTTAGAGTTATACTCTAATATTGTAACTTGAGTGACATGTCTTAAAGAAGGTTTAAAACACTTGTCAAATGTAAGAGTAAAAGTTTTCTACTCTTGTACATTTGAAATTGGTAAGTTGTGATGTTTTGGATATAACAAAGACCAACTAAGGCCAATTGTGTGAAATATTTGTCTCGATAAAGAATCCGCACTATATCTTGAATATTTGACAAGATAGTCTTATATGTCAAGAGGACAGTGGGAGTCTTAAAGATCCTGAAAAGAATTTCAAGATCTAATCAAGAATAAAAATCTGTAGTTTAACACTAGCACACGACGTGAGGTTTATAACCTATCGTATTGACATACTTTATTTCTGTGCCCATTCCAGTTAAAGTTGGCTTCGCATATGAGCTCTTAGAGTTCTCAATTGGTTGCATAAGAACTTGGAAGCAATGGTAGGCCCTTGAGCTGCCAGATGGCAAGAAATTAAGATTGAGTTCAGTCCATATGAGTTTGGATTTGTCATTATCTTTGTCTTGTGACTATGGCTTTGACAATTCACATGGATAAGAACACATACACCATAAAATCTAAGGGTCATAAGGTTTCTCTCCGATTCATGAAAATGATGGTGAGGAAACACTTCCACCAAGTAGATTTGAAGCAGTGGAAAAGGTCTAAACAATCGAGACTATGATTACGGCATCCCTTTTCATAGTTCTTAAAATTGTTTAGACACACCTGTGAGCTATCTAAGATAAGGTGTATGATATTGATAAAGTTTTATCAAAGCAATCTAGTATCAGAAATCTGAACTTTGGTAAGAAAGTCAATAAAGTATTGTTTTTCTAGAAGTTTAGCTGATTTCTGAGTACATGTCAAAGCTAGTGGGAGCATAAGTGTTATGCTAATAATCATCATGTTAGTGGGAGCATGATAATTATGATAAAGGTTGCAAGTTAGCAGTGTTAATTATAGAAAACAAAGTTTCAATTGGGAAAAAGTTGTTTTGCTATAATTAAGGGAGAGGAAAATATACTTCACTTCAGTTCTAAAAGCTTAGATTGAGGTTTTAATCATATTTAGTCAAAGATATATATATAAATTTCATGTTGGAATGGCTCAACATAAGGAAATTCTATATATGGGTCTATTATTTGTGTTCTAAAATTCGATTATGATTACGGCATCCCTTTTCATAATCTGAATTATGAGAACTTGGCAAATTGAAATGGAGATATTATAGCAAAAGACTGGTTTAGTCTTTATGTGAGACATCATGAATCGTGTCCCATATGCTTCGGATATAGGATCGATTGCATGTGCTATAATATTCATCCTTTCTAAATTTTCCAAATGCCCAGAGGCATTAAGAAGGGAAAAGGTCTAGAATTGGACATGACTAAAATGATTAAGCAATTGTCGAGAACAATCTGAGGATTACCAAAGATTGGTTGCTCGGGGACAGTTGGAAGTATAGTGTTAAATTTTTGGAAGGACCATATTGACATATTCTGAAAAGAGGCAACTCTTGTTCAGAAATGATAGTCAAAATGGGAACATGGAAATGCTTCCATAGGTGGAAGTTATTCGATTTGTGTAAAGATAGAAAAACTTAATGCAAGAAGGATGTTTCCATGGAGTTGATCTCCATTGGAATACTCTGTAATGTATGTTGACAAGTCTTTGTGACTGTGTGCATAAACATTACAAGAGGATCATGCATATAAGTTTAAAAATCTATCAGATTTCGGTAAATGATAGGAATTTGGAATTCTTACATTTTCGATAAGGATTTGGGAGTGTGAAAATAGAATCATTGAAATTATGTTCAATCGATCTAGTTCACAAAGTAAAGATCATAGACAAACTTAGTATGCATACTTGGTGTATGGCATGACTAATGTTTAGAAAAACATAGTGTACATGCTTGGAGCATGGGACAACTAGTGTTTTAATTCAAGTATAAAGTTGATAAAAACCGAAACAATGAATAATGAGTAATCAGTATGGTGATAAATAAAAAGTGTTCTATTTATATTCATAGGTTTTGATACCATACTAGATTCAATTATTCTTGTGTTTCATTTTGCATGTTTTGACTTCCAGAATAAACTAGGTCATTTTTCCGAATGACTAAGTTATTCAAACCATCCACAGTCGGTCATATGTTGGAAGTAGATATGAATCAAGACTGTCATGAGTTGGCTTGTAGAGGTCTAAGATGTTGGACAAAGCGGTGCTACAAACACTCACGAGTGCTCATAAGTTTTGAGTATTGGATTCAACCCGCGCTCATTTGAATTGTTGGATAAGGTGTCTAAGTCCATAACTATTTCTGGTATGTACTTGACCCGACCCGGCATGGTCCATTTGGGTTACATGGCACCATGCAATTGGATAAACTAAAATGAGAGAAATAACACTTATGGTTTATTAATATATTATAAGTTCTAATATATTAATAATATTATTTAATTAGTTTGATCAAGAATTAATTTAGAATTAATTAAGTGATCAAAAGATAACTAATTAAACATATGGGTAGATTATGTAAATCTTCCATATCTTATATAGTGGGCTAAGAGGCTCCATGGATTATCAAGTTGGGTTCCACCCATAGGATGCTCCATGGATGCTCCATGGGAGTTACAAACCCATGGGTCATGGAAATGAAGAGCCATGACACATTAGGGTTTACATGGTGTAACCCTAGATGTGTCAACACTATATAAGAAACCCATTCTCCACCAAAATAGGCTACACTAAGAAACAAGAGGGCTAAAGCCGATTTTGCAAGTGTAATATTCTCTCAAAAGTTTACTCCAAAAGCATTTGGTGTTGTGTGAAGCATTTGAGGCATCACACTTGGGGTGCTAGGCTCACAAGGTTTCAAGGATCATAAGCAACAACAAGGTAAGTTATTCTATCTTTCATGCAAGTTAAAATTTGTTCCCCATGTATGCTAGATAGGAATATAACCTTGGAATTCAACTTTGCATGATAATTAGACAAACATAGATCCAAGGTTATTAGGGTTGCATGTACACTTAGGAAGTGTTAGAATGCTCAAAACCCATCAGTGGTATCAGAGCCTAGGTTTTTTGTTGTTTTTTTTTTGTGCAAACTGCTTGGAAAAAAATCGTTTTTCTGTTTTCTACTCGTATGAAAGTTTGCACATTTGTTGCTGGAAATGGACTAGAAACATTACCCTAAACTGTTTTGATGTTTTAAAACTTGTTTTAGATGGTGTAATGTTTATGCTAATCCATTTACAATGGCAATTATCAAAATTACAAGTTTTTTTTTAAGTGTAATTTTTGATTCTTGAAAGTGTTCATATTCATGTTCTTGAACTTATGAAGATTAGATGATCATAGGAATTGTTTGTAACCTTCATGGTAGTTTAATTCATGATCATAATGTGTTTTAATGGAGTCCATAACTTGTTCTCAAATTATGGAAAACCAAAAGTCTCACTTTTATTAAAGCCATTAAAAGAACACAAGAGTTATAAAAATGAAGAGTCTTCATTTTTATTACTCAATTAATTCATAAGTTACAAGAAATGAAAAGTTTTTGAAGTTTACAAAACTTTCCCTCAAGTTTTGGAACAAGTAAAGTCTTGATTAAAACTTTAGTTCCAACCCTTAGAATTTTAAAAGTTAAAATTCAACCCTTATACTTTATAATATTATAAGTTACTAATATATATATATATATATATATATATATATATATATATATATATATATATATGTATAAGATCAAGTCGTCTTACCGCTAGTACGCCTCATTCACGAAGCCGGTCTATAAGGGGGGTATAAGGTTGTTGCCTATAAAATGGCAACTTAATGGGTGTCCACTCTCACCCACCGCTTCCTTGATCGGTGGAGGGTCGTTAGCCGAACGGGTAAGACAAGGACTTATAAATTCTCATTAAAAGTATGATGAATATTATAAAGTAACTAAATGCTTTTATTAAATTCTCAATCTTAGTTACTTTAGGAAAATGTGAATAAGGTGCTAATCCATGAAATTACACTTTACACTTTGTTTAAGTCGTTGGTGGAGCGTGTGTGGTTAACCGGCACACTAACTTGGACTTAACAAGGTATGTAAAGGGTGACTTAAGGTTTACCATAGCATCGGTGGAGCGTGTGTGGTTTACCGGCACATCGATTGAGTGATAAACCTTGAGGGTACCAAGTGATTTGCATGGTTACTTCACACCTCGTTTTGTGATCCTCGGTATCCCAGTCACAAAACTTGGAGGGCACACTCGAGATTGAAACATGCCTTTGAAAAGTTCATTGAATCTCAAAAGAATCTAGGAGTTTCTAAGAACCAATTAAAAACTTAATATTTATATTTCGTTTTTCATGGTGGAAATTGGTGAATCGTCATTCACCTACCTTTCAAATATGTTATAGCTTGGATTACGGCATACCTCTTCTAAGTTATAATATATTGTGATTGGATCCTAGCCTTAATATTACATTTGGGTGTTTTATTAAGGACTCTCTTAATATCTAAACTAATCTTGTTCTCTTCTTTCAGATGTCTTCAAACAATGCTGCTTCTGGCTCTAATCCTAATGGCTCCTTTACCCTTATGAACTTGTGTGGGAAAGTCATTTTTGATGGATCCAACTTCAATGAATGGATCAGAAACATCAGGATGATTACCCGCTACGAGGACAAAGAATATGTCCTTGACAAGGAGCTTAAGGAGATTGATGAGACCACTGCAACTCCCCAGGAGATCGCTGACTTCCGGGCACATGAAAGGGATGCTACAAAAGTGGCATGCATCATGTTGGCCACCATGACAGCGGAACTCCAAAAGTCCTATGAGGACTTCTACCCTTTTGAAATGCACCAAGATCTGATGGAAAGATACCATCAAAGTGCACGACAAGAGAGGAATGAAATCATATGCTCTATCATAACAACCATGATGAAGAACGGGGAATCCGTCACGAGCCACATGCAGAAAATGCAAAGGTATGTGGATCGGTTGCTGAAGCTTAATGTGAACTTCCCTGAGGAGCTTGCAATAGATATCATTTTGCACTCCTTACCATCGTGTTATGATCAATTCCGCATGACATATCACATGAATAAGGAAGAGGTCACACTAAGCAAACTTCAAGGACTCTTGAAGACCGCCGAAAGTGGTCTAAAGGGTAAGTCGGTTGTTACTACTCCTACTCCTACTCCAACTGCGGCCAATGTCTTGGCAATCGGGCATGGAAAAGGGAAGAAGAGAAAGAACCCTTCTAAGGGTACCAAGGGTAAGACCCTTGAAGGCTCCTCTTCAAGCAAAACCAAGAAAGGTTTTATCACTCCTTCTGCTAACCCTAATGAGGCTGAATGCTTCTATTGCCATGAAAAGTCGCACTGGAAGCAAAACTGCCCAAAGTACCAGCAAGATTTGAAGAATGGGAAAGTAAAACCCAACCATGCAGGTATATACACTATATTGTCTAATAACTCACCTCATTCTAAGTCTTGGGTCCTTGATATAGGTTGTGGTATTCACATATGTTGTGATTTGCAGGGACTAAAAAGAAGTGAGAATGTGGAGCAGGGAAAGATAAACTTGATCATGGGAAACAGGAAAGCTTCACCTGTCACCAAGATAGGAGTTTATTCCTTAGTGCTAAATAGTGGGTTTACATTAGATTTGAATAAATGTTATTATTCGCCTGAAATGGCAAGAAATGTTATTTCCTTTCATGCATTGTATAAACAAGGTTTTACCTTTTATTTTGATAATAATAATGGTAGTATTGATGCTTTCTTTAATAATGTTCTTTATTTTAAAGCATTACCTTGTGATGGAGTGTATGAAACTGTATCTGTTGTAGATAATCTAGGAAATAATGTATTGTGTATTAACTCTTCCACTAGCTTAGATAAAGCATCCTTATGGCATTGTCGTCTTGGACATGTAAGCAAGAAACGCATAGGCCAACTCCAAAAGGATGGAGTCTTGGAGTCATTTGACCTAAAGTCAGATGATAGTTGTGAATCATGCTTACTTGGAAAAATGACAAAGTCACCCTTCATAGGTTCTTGTGAGAGGGGTGAAGGTTTGTTGGATCTTATACACACGGATGTGTGTGGACCCTTCAAACATGCCACAAGGGATGCTAATCGTTATTATTTGACTTTTACTGATGATTACAGTAGATATGGATATGTCTACTTAATCAAGCATAAGTCAGAGACTTTTGAAAGGTTTAAAGAATTTAAACAGGAAGTCGAGAATCAATTGGGCAGGAACATTAAGATGCTTCGATCCGATCGAGGTGGTGAGTATCTTAGTTTAGAGTTCCCCGACTATCTTAGGGAATGTGGGATTGTCTCACAATTGACACCTCCCAGGACACCGCAGTTGAACGGTGTAGCTGAGAGGCGTAATCGAACCTTGTTGGATATGGTTCGTTCCATGATGAGTCGAGCTTCGCTCCCAATCTCATTTTGGGGGTATGCCTTAGAGACTGCCGCCCATATCCTTAATCTAGTCCCTACAAAGAAAGTTGCCAAAACTCCTCATGAGATGTGGACTGGTAAAGTACCCAAACTAGACCACATCAAGATTTGGGGTTGCGAGGCTTTCGTAAGACGCGAGACTCATGATAAGCTCGAACCTCGAAGCGAGAGGTGTATTTTCATCGGCTACCCACAACAATCCTTTGGTTACCTCTTCTACAGACCTAGTGAAAATGTGGTCTTTGTAGCTAGGAGGGCTGTCTTTCGAGAGAGAGAGTTCATAAGCCAAGGAGACAATGGGAGGCAAGTTGACCTTGAAGAAATTCAAGAGTCAAGTGGTGAAGGAACTTCAAACCCTAGCACTCAACTTGAGGAGGAAACTCCTGTTGAGCCAATTGACAAGTCTGTACCTCTGAGGCGTTCCACAAGGGTTAGGAATGCACCTGAGCATTACTATGGATTCCATATTACTGCGGAAGGTGATACACTTATCAGTGATGAGACACTGATAGGTCTGGATGAACCTAACAGTTACGCGGAAGCCATGACAGGCCCTGAGTCAGCCAAGTGGAAAGAGGCAATGGACAGCGAGATACAGTCCATGTATGACAATCAAGTTTGGAACTTGGTTGAGAATGTACCAGGTCGTAAGACTGTAGGGTGCAAATGGATCTTCAAGAAGAAGACCGACATGGATGGTAAGGTACACACTTATAAGGCACGAATGGTTGCAAAGGGTTTCTCACAAACTCCGGGAGTTGATTATGATGAGACCTTTTCTCCAGTGGCCAAGATTAAGTCTATTAGGGTTCTGTTAGCCATAGCCGCATTTCATGACTATGAAATATGGCAAATGGATGTCAAAACCGCTTTCCTTAATGGAAAGTTGGCTGAGGATGTTTACATGAGTCAGCCAGAGGGTTTTGTCAATACAGAGTACCCTAATAGAGTGTGTAAGCTTGAGAAATCCATTTATGGGTTAAAGCAAGCACCTCGCAGATGGAATCTTTGCTTTGATGAGAAAGTCAAGGAATTTGGCTTTTCTAGGAGTGAAGATGAATCTTGTGTATATGTCAAGGCTAGTGGGAGTATAGTTAGCTTTTTGGTATTGTATGTAGATGACATACTACTCATAGGAAATGACATCCCAACTCTGCAGGAAGTTAAGTCCTGGCTTGGGAAGTGTTTCTCTATGAAGGACCTAGGAGAAGCTGCCTATATTCTAGGGATAAGGATCTTGAGAGACCGGAGTAAAAGACTAATTGGAATTAGTCAGAGTACCTACTTGGATAAGGTGCTGAAGAGATTCGGCATGCAGGACTCCAAGAAAGGAGAGTTACCCATCCAGAGTAACGCCAGATTGAGTAAGACACAAAGCCCTAGTACTGAGGCTGAGATAGCAGAAATGAGTCGAATACCTTATGCTTCGGCTGGAGGATCGATCATGTATGCTATGACGTGTACTCGACCTGATGTAGCCTTTGCTTTGAGCATGGTTAGCAGGTATCAGGGGAACCCTGGCAAGGCACACTGGACTGTGGTAAAGAATATCCTCAAGTACCTACGGAGGACTAAGGACTAGGTCCTTACCCTCGGTGGGAGTGAAGACTTGAGAGTTGTAGGGTATAGTGATGCTAGCTTTCAGACTGATAGGGATAATTTCCGCTCTCAGTCAGGCTGGGTCTTTACCCTAAACGGAGGAGCAATTTCTTGGAAGAGTTCCAAGCAAGAGACAGTGGCTGATTCAACTTGCGAATCAGAATATATAGCAGCTAGCGAGGCAGCAAAGGAGGCTATATGGCTGAAGAACTTCATTGGAGACCTTGGAGTTGTACCAGCTATTAAAGAGCCAATGGAAATTTTCTGTGATAGTGAAAGTGCAGTTGCCTTAGCCAAGGAACCAAGGGATCACGGGAGATCCAGACACATCGACAGAAAATACCATTTCATCAGACATCGAATAGAAGAAGGACTCCTCGTGGCAAAGAGGGTATCATCGGATGAGAATCCAGCAGATCCCCTCACGAAGGGACTGACTCGGGTTAAGCATCTCCAGCATGCTCGGAGCATAGGGCTGAAGGATGATATTAGATTTAGTAGTTAGATAACCTCGAAATTTGTAAAGTGTAATTGACATTAGATGATGAATAAAAGGTGTTTTATTTATGAGTAAAGTGTTGCTATCTCTTGTCGATCATTTACTATATTTCTTTTGCATGTTTTGACTTCCAGAATAATTATGTTTGGTATATCATATTATTCGAACCTCCACAGTCGGTCATATGTCGGAAGTAGGTATGAATCAAGACTGTCATGATTGATTGCAGAGGTCTAAGGTATTGGACATGGCTACAACAATCATGAGTGCTCATAAGTTCTGAGCATTGGACTCAACCCACGCTCACTGGAATCACTTCATGGAATTTATCTCGAGTGATCGTGAGATGGTAATATCATATGAGTCTTCAAACCTAGAGATATGATTTGTTACTTATGAGTTGGTTATGCATTGATTGTACGAAAACGCATTGGTAACTCGATGTTATAAAACGTGCTTTTGTGTATAATTCAATGAGTGGTAGAACAAACATATGAGTCGAAGTTTATTTGTTCCTTCTTGGATTAGAAGCTGATATCTGGGCCCCTCGATGATTTTGTTTTGACCTATGTACCGGGCCCGGTCAGAACTAAGTTGATGTGTTCAATTAAGTTCTTTGTCAAACAAATCGGAAATCGGGAAACAAACTGCTGGACACAAAGTAAGACACTGTTCCATGTATTTGTCCGGCTGATATCTAGAACAGAGGATTATATGATCACTTATCTTAAATGGCGTATCATCATCTTCTCAGTTCCGAGAGACCTTGAAAGAGCTACGATTGCCGATCGGTTCCTGAAGTATTGCAGTTATAGTTATTAGACTTATCCAAGTGGGAGACTGTTGGATAAGGTGTCTAAGTCCATAACTATTTCTGGTATGTACTTGACCCGACCCGGCATGGTCCATTTGGGTTGCATGGCACCATGCAATTGGATAAACTAAAATGAGAGAAATAACACTTATGGTTTATTAATATATTATAAATTCTAATATATTAATAATATTATTTAATTAGTTTGATCAAGAATTAATTTAGAATTAATTAAGTGATCAAAAGATAACTAATTAAATATATGGGTAGATTATGTAAATCTTCCATATCTTATATAGTGGGCTAAGAGGCTCCATGGATTATCAAGTTGGCTTCCACCCATAGGATGCTCCATGGATGCTCCATGGGAGTTACAAACCCATGGTCATGGAAATGAAGAGTCATGACACATTAGGGTTTACATGGTGTAACCCTAGATGTGTCAACACTATATAAGAAACCCATTCTCCACCAAAATAGGCTACACTAAGAAACAAGAGGGCTAGAGCCGATTTTGCAAGTGTAATATTCTCTCAAAAGTTTACTCCAAAAGCATTTGGTGTTGTGTGAAGCATTTGAGGCATCACACTTGGGGTGCTAGGCTCACAAGGTTTCAAGGATCATAAGCAACAACAAGGTAAGTTATTCTATCTTTCATGCAAGTTAAAATTTGTTCCCCATGTATGCTAGATAGGAATATAACCTTGGAATTCAACTTTGCATGATAATTAGACAAACATAGATCCAAGGTTATTAGGGTTGCATGTACACTTAGGAAGTGTTAGAATGCTCAAAACCCATCATGAATCACTTCATGGATCTTATCACGAGTGATCATGAGATGATAATATCTTATATTCTTCAAACCTAGAGATATGAGTTGTTACTATAAGTTGGTTGTACATTGATTGCGCGAAAACGCATTGGTAACTCGATGTTATAAAACGTGCTTTTGTGTACGATTCAACAAGTAGTAGAACAAGCCATATGAGTCGAAGTTTATCCATTCCTTTTACCTTCAGGATAAAAGCGATATCTGTGGGCCCCTCGATGATTTGGTGATGACAAATGTAAGTGCTCGGCTGGGCCCTGGACTGATTTGATTTGTTCAATTAGTCAGTCGTCATAAATCGGAAATCGGGAAACAACAAATGGACAGAGAGAATTATTTATAATCCATGTCTCAATCCATATGATATCTAGAATGGAGGAATATATGATCCCTTATCTAATGGACAAGTCATTGACAAAGGTCAAAGTTCATCTACAAGGTCAAAGTTCGACAGCGGCTTTTGAGAGCTACGATTGCCAGTTGGTTCCTGAAGTCATACGCAATAATAGTTTTAGACTTATCCAAGTGGGAGACTGTTGGATTAGTGTCTAAGTCCATAACTATAATTGGTATGTACTTGACCCGACTCGGCATGGTCCATTTGGGTTGCATGGCATCGGAACATTTGGATAGACCGTTTATGAGGAAAAGACATTTTGTGACATATTAATATATTATAAGTTCTAATATATTAATATGAAATCATGTTATTTAATTAGTATTGATCAAGAATTAATTTGAACTTAATTTAGTGATCAAAAAGAGACTGATTAAATATATGGGGATTGATTGTGTAAATCATTCATTCTTATATATGTGGGCTTATGATCCAAGATTCCTTATGTTGGGTTTAACCCATGTGGTGATCCATGGATACTCCATGGATGTTAAAACCCATGGAGCATAAGGAATAGGTAAAGTCATGAGTTACATGGTGTAACCCTAATAGCCACACTATATAAGAACCCCTTTAGTTCAAGAAATTGGCACTAGTGATACATATGTGAGAGGGCTAGCCAATTTGAACATGTATGTCTTCTTCTCTTGGTTATTCCATGTGTTGGTGATGTTGTGTGAACCATTTGAGGTGTCACACTTGGGGCACTAGGCTCTCGAGCTACATGGAGTCAAGCAACAACAACAAGGTATGTATTCTATCTATTTTATTATCCTAGTATCGGTGTTTTGGTATGCTAGTTAGGATAATACCTTGGATATTCATATTTGCATGTATAATAGAGAAAACATAGATCCAAGGTATTTAGGGTTGCATGTACACTTAGGAGTGTTAGAATGCTCAAAACCCAACACTTGCTAACGTAAGTGGCAATTTCTGCCTTCATGTTAGGCCACCAATAATGTTGTTTGATATCCATGTACATTTTATCTGAACCCGGATGGATGGAGTATCGTGTCTTATGAGCTTCATTCATGACTACCTCTCTGAATCCCCCAAGTTGAGGGACCCAAATTCGGTTCATGAAATAATATGTTCCATCCTCCTTGACTTCGAAGTTCTTTTCCATTCCACATAACGCTTCGCTTGTTCTGTTTTCTGTCTTCATGGCATCAAACTGGGCTTATTTGATTTGCGAGAATAAATGGGATTGAATGGTTATTGAAAGAGTTTTTACACGACGATTCGAGTATTCTTTTCGACTCAAGGCATCAGCTACCACGTTAGCCTTGCCTGGGTGGTACTTGATTTCACACTCATAATCGTTTAGCAGCTCAACCCATCTTCGCTGCCTCATATTTAACTCTTTTTTATTTAAAATGTGTTGGAGGCTCTTGTGGTCGGTGAAAATGGTGCACTTTGTACCATAAAGGTAGTGCCTCCAAATATTCAAAGCAAAGACCACAGCTCCCAATTCGAGATCATGGGTGGTATAATTCACCTCATGTGTCTTTAGTTTTCGGGATGCATAATCTATCACCTTCCCATGCTGCATGAGTACACAGCCTAAGCCCTGATTCGAAGCATCGCAGTAAACTATGAAGTCCTCAGTTCCCTCTGGTAATGATAGTACTGGTGCACTAAAGAGAGCTCGTTTCAGAGTTCGGAAGGCAACCTCCTGCTTTTCTATCCATTCAAATGATACGCCCTTTTGTGTAAGCATGGTAAGAGGCTTGGCTGTTCAGGAGAAGTTCTGGATGAATCTTCTGTAATAGCCTGCGAGACCCAGAAATTGGCGAATTTCTGTGGGTGTCGTCGGGACTGCCCATCCTTCAATGGCTTTAACCTTGGAAGGGTCCACATGTATCCCTTCTTGGCTGACAACAAGACCTAAAAAGTTTATGCTACGGAGCCAGAACTCACACTTAGAGAGTTTTACGTACAACTTTTCGGTTCGTAGGGTTTCCAAGATTTGTCGGAGATGTCGACTATGTTCCTCTTCGCTTCGAGAATAGACCAGGATATCGTCGATGAAAACGATTACAAATTTGTCAAGGAATGGACGACAAACTCGATTCATCAGGTCCATAAAGGCGGCAGGGGCATTCGTTAGACCGAAGGGCATTACAACAAATTCATAATGTCCATAGCGAGCTCGGAAAGCGGTCTTGGGAATATCCTCCTCTCGGACCTTGAGTTGATGATAGCCGGATCGCAGATCTATCTTAGAGAAGTAATTTGCTCCTTGAAGCTGGTCGAATAGATCGTCGATTCGTGGAAGTGGTAGCGGTTTTTGATAATGAGCTTATTCAGCTCTCTATAGTCGATGCACATCCTAAAGGATCCGTCCTTCTTTTTAACAAAAAGGACCGGAGCTCCCCAAGGCGAGAAGCTGGGTCTGATGAATCCTTTGTTCAAGAGTTCGCTGAGTTGGCTTGACAATTCTTGCATCTCCGCAGGAGCCAACCTATAGGGCGATTTGGCGATGGGTGTAGCTCCTGGTACAAGGTCGATTCAGAACTCGACTTGTCTTTCTGGGGGTATCCCCGGAAGATCTTCAGGAAAGATGTCAGGGAAATCGCAAGCCACTGGGATGTCTTGAATATTAACCTCTTCCTTGGATTTATCTACGATGTGAGCCAGAAACGCAAAGTCTCTCTTTTGTAGACACTTGTGTGCCTTAATACAGGAGATAAGACGAAGATTCGTACTGGGTTTGTCTCCGTATATGATTAGGGTTTCGTGGTTAGGGAGATGAAGGCGAACGGCCTTCTCGTGACACATAATTTCAGCATGATGGGGGCTCAACCAATCCATGCAGATAATCACATCAAAACTCCTAATAGTTACAAGCATCAAGTTTATTTGAAATGCATGGTGCTTTAAGGTTAGGGTACATCCTACGAAGATTTCTCTGGCTGATTCTGTTTTCCCATTAGCCATTTCCACCATAAAGGTTTCGTTAAGCTTCTGGGGTTGTTGTTTTAGCAAATGTTTGAATTTATTACTAACAAAACTCCGCTCTGCCCCGGTATCAAACAGGATGCATGCATAAGTGTTGTTAAGGAGAAACGTACCAGTGACAACAGCGGGATCCTGAACTGCTTCTCCTTGACCCATGGTCAGCACTCTCCCTGCTCCTCCATTCCCTTGGTTGTTGACATTGGGGCAGTTTTGACGGAAATGCCCAGTCCTTCCACATCCATAACAGGTGTGGCTAGCCCCAGCGTTGTTGCCGTTGTTGTTGTTGGTGTTGTTGTTGTTGTTGTTGCTGTTGTTGTTGTTGTTGTTGTTGTTGTTGCGGTTGTTGTTGTTGTTTCCCTGTTGCTGGTTCTGAGGAGGATAGGTCCTACAGTATCTTGCCGTATGACCCTTTCGGTTGCAACTGGTACAATGCATCTCCATGCATTCACCATTGTGATGGAAATTGCACTTGTTGCACTTTGGGAGATTTCCGGAATACTGCTTAGGGGCACTTCGGGTGGATGAGGCTGGAGCATGTGGTGTGGCGGGGACTTGGGTGGTTGCAGCATGAACTGTCACTGTTTGTTGTTTCTTTGACGACTCTGAGCCTTGTCGTCCCTTCCGCTTGTTATTCTTTCCCTTCTTGTTATCACTCTCCTTCTTACTTTCAGTTTCCCCTGCTTTTTCGCCCTTCTTGTTGTTGTGGTCGTACAATTTCTTGGCCAACCTCTTGGTGCTGTCAAAGGTTTCAGGGTTGGCGGCTATCACGTTTCCTTGAATTGGGGGGTTTAATCCCCAGATGAATCGTTCGATCTTCTTTCATTCCGAGGTAATCATGCCAGGGCACAACAGAGACATTTCACTAAACTTTGATATGTAGGCGTCAATGTCGGAGTTTCGGACTGTGAGATTCCATATCTCTTGCTCCATTTTCTGAACTTTGCCACGCGGGCAGTATTCAGCCATCAGCATTTCTTTCAATTCCGTCCATGGCATGGCATTAGCCACCGGAAGAGTCATAGCCTCCACATGTCCATTCCACCAGGTGAGGGCTTGATCAACAAATGTACATGCTGCAAACTTCACCTTGACTTCTTCAGGACATCCGCATATCTCGAACACCGATTCCACCTTTTCAATCCATCTTTTCAGGAACCCCCTGTGCCATTAAAGGTTCGTGGTTTGGCATTGGTGAAATCTTTGTAAGAGCATGTCTTGGTAGGTCCTTGGTTCATCCCGTTGTTTGAACTTCCGACCCCCTGTCCGTTGCCTCCACCATTGTTCCAATTGTGGATCTGTGTCAGTGTTGTTGTGACTGCAGCAGATACAGTGGCTTGAAATGCAATTGAGTTGATTTTTGGTGGCGGCGGTGGTTGATTGTTTCCACGGTTTGGTCGTTGCGGCATCTTGCTGTTATGGAACAGAAAGATGTTGAGTACGTATTGTATTTAAGTTGGGAATTCCGTGAATCGATTTTGCATCTAAGTGATTCCATATATTTACACCAAACCATAAGAATATAAAACACATAGCTGATAACAACATCACGATAAAACACATAATATTTTCCACTAATAATATCCGTACTTTGATACATGAAAATTTGCCCGAAAAGGGCATTCATAAGGGTACAAAGTTTGACAGCATAACGACTCTATGAGTAGTGTAATCACTTAAACATGGAGTCGGTAGTACATAACGTGTTAACATAAGAGAACATAGTAACACTGGTAGTTGGTAAGGCTGGTCCTAATCACGACGAGATGCATCGGGGGTGGTGTTGTAGATGTGGATGCTCCCTGAAGTCGGGCCACCTGTCGCTCCATGTCCCGAAGTCGGGCCTCCCACATCTCCTGTCTCATGTGGAATTCCCTGATAACTTCCTACGTTTCCTGCTCGGTCGTTGCAACTCTCTCTCTCATCTGATGCATGTGGTCAACAGTGTTCTAAGCTAGGTTGCCGGTATCCCTCAATCGTCTTACCACAACAGGAAGTGCTCGGTCTGCCGGTCCTCCATCCCTCAGGTCATAGAATTCCCTCGCCATGTCGTACGGGGGTCGCTGACCTTGCTGCCTACTCCATCTCCAAATGTCAACTCCCCATGGGGGTGTAGGGTCATTAGGGCCCATCCGATGTGCTGGCACCCTAACTGGAAATGGTGGGTTGATGACTACGGACTCTGCGTCCGAGTCATCGTCACTATTGTCGCTAGATTCTTCCCCTCCAGAGTCAGCCACAGGCTCCACAGGTCCGTCATCGATCCCATCCTCTTGTTCCTCCTCGGGTTCCTCCTCAGACTCCTCTTCAGGTTCCTCCTCAGGTTCCTCCTCAAGCCATCCGTTATTCCCCTAATTAGGGAAATACGGATCTCCAGGAAGATGGAAGCCAGCCATACTGTCTGCAAGAGGGTATATAAATAAACTATTATTATTCCTAAGATATTTTAGTTGTTATTAAAATTGGTTTGATGTTCTCCTCTTGGTTAACAGAAGGGTATGCCTTAGGTTTACTGACCATCGCGATCGCTCCAGGGCATGTGATAGTTGTATTATGAAGGAAATGTAGTTGATCAGGCTACATTCATCCCTAATACAACTGTGAACAGTCCTGGCTTAACCGAGATGTCAGGATTTTCCCAATGTCTTATTTGAATTGGTATTATGTTTATTTTTCTAAGTTGCACAAGTAAGAGTGTTTATTATTATATTTTATTTGTTTTGTTCAGAGTTATTTAGTCCCTCTTTGGGTTTATAGTTGCATATCAATGTGTGGTTAGATATGCTAGTTCACTATAAACATAGCTCTGATACCAACCTGTCACACCCCCGAACCAGACGGCGGAAACGTCCGAGGGCTCGTGTGACTTAAATTGAAATATCATTACAATGAATATACATGAAACATAACATAAACATCACCATGCATTAATACATTACAACCAGCATTGTTCACATCAAGTACATTGTTTACATTACATAATCCATAACATAAATTGTTTATCGATTGACATCACACAAAAGACATTTCAGAAACACGTTTGTTAATTCTTCATTCTAACCGTTACCTGAGAACACAAGTTATTTTGAAAACGGTCAACATATATAATGTTGGTGAGTTCATAAGCATGTTTGATATAAAAATAGTTTGTATTGTTTGTAAAACCCAGAAAATCCGATATTTTCTGTAACAAAAACTATTTACGAAAAAGGTGTGATGATCCCATAAGTGCATATGTATGTGATTTCAAAACATGTGAAAGTGAATGTTCATCATAATTTTTCCTTGTATTATAGTTGTTGTATGTAGAAGTGAATAATATCGTTTCCCCAGAAAACCCGATGTTTTCCAATTTAAATGGTATGATAGTTATGTATTATTGTATGAATCACTTTGTATCGTCCCCGTATATGAATATGATTTCCCATGAATACTAAAATGGTATTGGATCTCTATGTGAGTCGTTATAACCATGCATAATAATGACTAATTCGCCTGTCTTGGCATTTTTCCAAACGCCGGTTTTGATCAAGATTTTGTCACCCTAGACTGGCCGAGTCTAACTGTAGCGAACAGCTCAGGTGTGGGGGAGTCACCCCCGTATAGATCTATACACAAACTCTCGCTCTCCCTCCAGGAGTCTCTGATTATAAATACAGACTACGACCGACACTTATTGGTGCCACCCATTATTTCTCACTAAATCCAAATGAAATTGAATAACATTGTTTTACAACCCGATTTATGTTTACGTGAATATAAGGTAAGCCTAACAGACAAAGAAAAGAGGACAGTAGAGGCCCACTAACTTTGTATGTTATTACAGGCTGTCGAGTATGCTACGGACGCGTTATAGCCCATTAAGCATATGATGAATGTTTAGGACCATATTAGAAATGCAAATGGGCCACTAAGGCCCAATGGCAAGTTTAAGCTGATGAAGGCCCATTAGGCATGTAATTGGGTCACCAAGGCCCAATAAACATGTTTTGATTATATTGGGCCCAATAACCATGATATTGGGCCACAAAGACCCAATAGCGCGGACAGAAGATTTTTGGGCCCAATCATCGAATCATTTGTAGTTTATCGATCTTAAGCTTGTAGTGTAGGTATTTGTTGTGTCCTAAATGTTTATTCGCAAATGTTAAAAATACTTTGACGTTTGATTTCTAACGAAACTTTGGTTATATATATATATATATATATATATATATATATATATATATATATATATATATATATATATATATATATATATATATATATATATATATATATATATATATATCGTTAAAATCCATATGCTATAATTTAATATTTCTGGCCCAATTGTTTAAATATCAACATATTTGACCTTAAAATATTTATTTGACCATTTCAGCCCCTATTTCATATAAGGTTACACTTTCAGCCCTTTCTTAATAAAACTGAAATTTTTAGTCCTTTTTAATGAAAAATGACATTTTTGGTCCTTAAACCATTTTTCTTGACATTTTTAACCTAAACTTTATTTAAATAATAATTTCAACCCAAAACTATTGTATTTGCCATTTCCAGCCCTTATTTGTAAAAAAAAGTTTACACTTTTGGCTCAAATTCCGTAAGTTTTACAATTTTGACCCCAAAAACCAAAACTTTGCATTTTTAGTCAAATTTTTACATCAAAGTCATTTTCAGCCCCTGAAATAGTTCATTTACATTTTAGACTCATATTTTGATAAATTTACAACTTCAGCCCCCCAAAACTCTTCATTTTTCGCAACTTTGGGCCCAAAACCCGTGAGGCGCAAAGGTAAGCCAAATAAGCGATAATTTATGTTTTTGACCCCTTGAAAAGTGATATTTTCACAAAAGTCAGATTTTTATGTAAATAATACTATTTTATCCTTATAAAACCGAAACTATCATATTTTACCCAAATCTTTGTTATTTTTGCAAAAATGACACTTATAAAGATTTTTGGCTTTGTTTTCACTTCTTATGCCTAAGGACTCTTAGATCTTGAAGTATGTTGTTTATTATGTTATTTGTTTATGTATTCTTCACACTTTAGCCATAGATATCGAGATACAACAAATAATATCACATTTTCACAACACAAACCAAAGAAATCACATATAACATGCAAACACACATAGATCAACACATAACACTTGTATTCTCCCCCCAAAAACAAGTAAAAACCAAAAACAAGGGGGTATGAACTCACCTTGCGTTTGTTGTTTCGGTTTTGAGGCAAAGATGAAGGAGGTTTGTATGGTTTTTCGGCCCTAGCAAGCTCCTTGAAGAGACCTTCGAATTTGAAAAGTTCTAGGGAGTATGATCAAGAATTTAAGGTGGTAAGAAGAGTGATTAAGTGTAGAAAGAAAGTATGTTTGCAAGATCTTACCACTAGTATGTATATTGAAGTGATTTTTGGATGAAAACCTTCTTGAAGCTCTTATGATTCTCGAAAATTTGGAGGAAGGAAGGAGATGTTCTTGAGAGAGTTTGAAGAGAATTTTTTTTTGAAGATGGTGGTGTGGTTGTGATCCTCGGCCGAGGAGACGAAGAAGAGAGGAGAGAAGGAGTGAAATGACATGCATGGAAATCCACCATGTAATAAGGAGGTGGCTAACCCTCCTTAATTCTCCTAATTCCATTTTAATTCTTTTTGTTCTTCCCTTTTTTTACTTGGGCCGAAATGGGCCTAGTGAAAGAAGGTATGGATAAATTTTGGCCCACTTCTAGCCTATGTTCGAAACTATGAGGTTCATGGAGAAGGTTTTCGGCCCATTGGGCTCCTTTGAATGGTTCACGGCCCAATTAGCATAAGAGAATGGGTTTTATGGTCCATTAAAGCTAATTAGGTTAGTTATGGCCCAATAAGGCTTATTAGAGTAACTTATTTCATTTTAGGCCCAATATGGCCCAAAATGTCAAATCTTATGAGTGGGTTGAATTAGAGCCCAATTAAGAATTCTAAGCCCAAACTAGTCAAATTGGAGACTTATTGGTCCATTAGGCCCAATAAGAAAATCCTAGTCCATATTAGACTTAAACCGGGATTTTTAGGGTTTCCAATCCTTTGTTGACTATTTGAAGTGTTTGTATAGAGTGTTTGATGGAATTTTGTTGTCATTGAATTTACATCATGCATGTTTTCAAATTTTTGGTTACAAATGTTATCATCATTATTGTTACAAAAGCATAGAATTCCTAGTTGTGACAATAACAGGCCAAAACAGTACCAACTACTCCCCAAAGCAACAAGTGTAGCGCTCAGAGTGCTGCTATTGGGTGGTTCTACACCAATAGTAGATAACCGCTAGTGGTGCATTATCTGCCAATAGGACACCCCCATGTCCTGATTATCCAGATAAGTCAAAAAGTATTGTCGGAGACATGCTCCCTCGATGACAGGTATAAAAGAGATCCTTCTTCTCCAGAAGAAGGGATCGCCTCTCTCTCTCTCTATCTATCTCAAACTAAACCTTAATTCTCTCATAAAACTTCTGACTAGACCGTTGGAGTCTCGTTCCGGGACCCCCTCCCGAACGACGACTAACATCGGCTCTTTCTTTGCTATGATTCTCAGGCTTAACTCGGGCGGAACCACCACAAACGACGTTAAGCTCGAAGACATATCACAACATTAAGTATGTACATCTTATAAATTTTCATATGGAGGCCACATAATTTTTAATAGATAAATCTTCATAAATGGTCCTTATGATTCTCATAATATCAACTTTAGTCCCTAACTTTGTCAATCTCAAAGAAGGTCCATATGGTTTCAATTTTATGCGCGTTTTATAACACCTCAAATTAAAAACCAAATTTTTCATATTTAAATTACCCAAAATATTGTTCATAACCCAAATCATCCGAAAATGACAAGTATCAAATACAAATCATCATTAAAAATATCAGAGGGCCACAAAATGCCCAATAACAAAATCTCCCAACATGTGTGTACAATCAGACCTTCACTTTCCTGCGATCCTCAGAAGTACCTGAAACACATATAATCAACAATTGTAAGCACGAAGCTTAGTAAGTTCCTTAAGATATCTCATACAGCATAACACATAAACAACTACGGGTTATCAGCAACCCTGGAAACTACACAAAGTCTCAGTGGGCAAGGCAAACATCACGCCCCGTGGGTTATCAGCAACCCTAGAGACTACATGAGTCTCAATCACACATAAACAACATAAAACAATAATAACAGCTAGACCCAGCTGGTCATCATTGATACAATTATTCTACCACATAGGTCAGAGTAAGTGAGGAGACTCACCTGATACTGATGACAGATATATCTCACACCCGAATCGTCGAAACTAGACTCCCCCTAATAACACAATAATTAAACCTAATTAATAATTTAGGTTCATAACCCAACTCACAAGTCCAAACCCCACAACTAGGCTCCTTAAGGGCATAAGACCAATTTGCCCCTTCTATGGTCCAAAACCCTAAATCTTTGACCAAAATTCAAAGTCAGAAAAAGTTAACCGTCCAGCGTGTACACTGGGCGTACGCTCCCTACGTGCCGCGTAATCGAAGAACAAGGTGAGTCGGAGCCAGGCCTGGCTACGTTGGGCGTATCCAGAAGTATGCTGGTCGTACACATTCTAATCCTAAAAGCCACTCCATAACGTCTTAATCATTAATACATCCAATCCAAACATAAATCTGACCTCCATAGAATGTCTCAATCCATAAATTCCATAACTTTAAGCCTTTGCATGGTTGAAAGAAGATTAAAACTCAAAACCCTAACCTAAACCATACTCAAAACGACCACACTCTTACATTGAAAGAAAGGGAAATTCAAGCAAGCATTTTTATGATTCTAGATGACCTAAAACACATGAACAGACAACTAATATGCTTTAGAGTGCACCATACTCAGAAAGATCCAAGATTAGGACAAAAAGCTCATAATAACCCATTAAGATCTAGAAAGAAACACACCAAGGTATAAACTTTATACCTCCAAACGATGCACAAGGTGAGGTAGTTTCTGGATCCACAAGTTTGTAAGCAACACCACCTTCTTCAATATCCTTCTTCTTCAACAAGAGAGCACCCAAAACTCTAAAAAGCTTCATAATCTTCACACACAAGGATGAGACTCGAGATTAGGGTTTGGAAGGAGTGGAGGCTATCTCTAGAGGGTCCAAGGGAGGATTAATGTTGATTAAATAGGGAGAAAACCCCTAAATTTAGGGTTTAGGGTATGATCTAGTATGCCCTGCGTACTAGCATGAGTCCCAAGTTTCCAAGGTTGATCATGTATGTTGCACGTACCTCACATACGCTCATCGTACAAGCTGATATGCAAAGATTTTGACACAAGGGACCAATAATAAAAAAATACCTGAAAATCAGATGGTATACGTTTGGTCCTTGAACCATATAAAATGACATTTTTACCCTTTTTTATTTCTTTTACATTATTATTAAATTAAAACTATTTAAAAATAAATAAATAACACCTCACCACCCAATTCCTTTCTATCTCCATTTTTCACCTCATTGATGTTTCATACTTATATCTCCTCATTTTCTCTCCTAGTTGAAGCACACCAGTTGAAGAACACAAAAGCTTGAATACCACTATAAATACCAAACCATTATCTCCTACAGTCGAAAGCTTGCAGAAACACCCCTTCTTGTCGAATATAGTGCCTCGTACTCATTCGTGATTTCAACCATCATCATAGGCTTGAATACCCATGGTAGATTACTGACATCTCTCTCTCTCTCTCTCTCTCTCTCTCTCTCTCTCTCTCTCTTTAAAAACACAACTGGAGCTTCGACTA
This sequence comes from Lactuca virosa, assembly GCF_052849685.1. Classification (NCBI taxonomy): domain Eukaryota; kingdom Viridiplantae; phylum Streptophyta; class Magnoliopsida; order Asterales; family Asteraceae; genus Lactuca; species Lactuca virosa. The sequence goes on from NC_136431.1 coordinate 182,227,556, forward strand.
GTTTTTTATATATGTTTGTAGCTTTCCCATCCATCTCTTTAATTAATTTGAATCCAATATGCCACCGCCACACATCGGAGCACTGGGTAGGTTTTATTATGTGAATCAGTCTATAACAATGTTTGTGCTCTTCACCTTTATCTCTGATTTTCAGATCTAATCAACTAAATATGATAAATCCAATTCGTTTTTTCGCTTAGGAAAATATTCAAGAATCAGGTTTGTTGAGCCAGCCATCTTCGATTCAAAAGATATTCTAAGAAATTTAATTTGTCTTTCACCTTCATCTATGATTTGTAGATTCAACAAAAACTCTTGGTAATTTTACTTTGTTGAAGCAACTAATCATAAATCAACAAAAAAATCTAGAATTTGGTTTGTTTAATTGATTATTGGATGTAGTTTAGATCGACTTTCCTCTGGTTTGGATCGACATTTTTTGTATCTGATAAATTTGGTATGCTCAATCGATTTCTTGCCCTTAGTTTAGATGACATTTTTCATTTATTGATTTTTTGCAACTTGTTTGGAATGAGGTTTTGCATCAAAGGGTTTTTTATGGCTAATGTTTTTCCATCAATGGCAAAGATGGTGACATGTTTTTTCTGGGGTGGAGAGGTGTTATTTATCACATTTTTCTTTTTCTTTTTCTAATAGTTTTATTTAAAAAATATATAAAATATAATAAAGAAAAGGATTTTTTTAATATTGGTGATTGACAAACCACGATGTAACCAAAAATACATATAAAATTTTTGTTTTTAAATTCATTTAATTCATAAGAAACTGATACCAAAATATTTAAAAGAGTGACATTGTAACATATTATCAGAGTACAAATCCTAAAATCACTAAGTGTGGAAAAACATAGAGTGATGCGGTACGATCAGGCCGGACCCTTTCCCTTCGAAGTGGAAGTACCTGAAACAGAAACTGAAAACTGTCCCAACATACCACATACTAAACAAACATACTGTCAAGCATATCTAGGTGTCGGCCTATCCTTTTGGTCTATTTCAACCGGATACTACCAAGCATATCTGGAAGCTGGCTTACCCCTTCGGTCCATATCAACCGGATACCACCAAGCATATATGGGTGCTGGCTAACCCCTTCGGTCTATTTCAGCAGGATATCGGGTCCATTTCACCCCTACCCCTACCACATAATATCATAACAGTAATCATAAAGTCATTAAGCAAAACAGACATAACCGACAGTTATCACAAAGATAATCATCACGCTATAACATAAACTGTACTAGTGGGTCGGCCTTGGTGCCTTCAACCCACGACTACTGCGAAGGAAGACTCACCTCATACTGTGGGTATCAAATCGCACTCAGCGGATGACTCGTGAACCCATCTCCCTATCGCACAATCACAAAACCCTAATTAGAAATTAGGTCACAATCTAACCCGAAAGTCCAACACCCTAATCCTTGACTTAAGGCACAAAGGCCCCTTCACCTTTGCCTTATTAGGCCTCCTCCTCTCTAAGGCCCAAATCCACAAAAATCCAAAAAGGCATTTAAGCCCACCATAAGACCTCTAAGGCCCAATATGGCCCAAGAACCCCAAACATGGCCTTTGGCCCAAAAAATGACTTGCTACACCCAGGTGGGCCCGAGGCCCAATTTACTCAAGTCTAAAGCCCTACACCAAACGAGCCCAAAATCTTCCAAGCCCACAGATAGCATATGTGCGCCGTACTTGGCTTGTACGCCCTACATACGTTGGTGTTGACCAGGAGTCGAGGAGCTGACCCAGTACGTGCATCGTACACTTGAGTACGCATGGCGTACTGGTCTGCCACCTCATTCTTACTTCCATGACTTAATCTCTTGAGACCGAATGTCCAAAAATTATATCCAAAACCCTAGGAACGTCCTAAGCCATAAAGTTGCAAACTTTATGCTTTTACATACAAGGATGGGGCTCAAAACAAGAATAAGTCCATAAGCACACTTGGATGGTTCCTAACACTCGCATGGTTGAGGCTTAACCATCAAGATCCAATTTTTATGACTCAAAACACTTCCAAGAATTTAAAAGGATGGCTTGTATGGTCTGAAGTTCCTCAAATCCAAGAATCCAAACTATATGACCAAAATATGACATTTTTTACCCTAAAACTGGATCTAAACATGCAATGGACAAGGTTTAAGATTTATTCCTTTAATCGGTCAGAAATGGTGCCAAAATTTTGGATCTACAAGCTCTTCCAACGTCCTTGCTTCTTCCTAGGCTCCCTTCTTCTTCAAAAACTCGAAAGAACACCAAAAACTCTCAAGGAAGCTCACAAGTGCACTAAAGGTGGCTTAGGGTTCGAGATTTGCACTTCAAGGGCAATGGAGGCTGAAAAGGTAAGGGACTTGGGGACTTAAGGTCCTTAAATAGGGTGCAAACCCTAAAAAATAGGGTTTGTCTCCGGCACATGTACGCCATGGGTACTCCACGTACGCCCAACATACGTGGTTAAGTTCTGTGACTAGTACGCTAAGCGTACTTGATGAGTATGCCCCGCGTACTAACCAAGGGACCAAAATGAAAGAAATTTTACATTAGGGACTTAAAGGGAATCTTACCAAAACTTGAATGTTACAATTCTCTCCCACTTAAATCCGACTTTGTCCTCGAAGTCCGTTGGTCCAAATAACTTCGGGTAATGCTCACTTATCGCATCCTCCGACTCCCATGTCTACACTGAACCCTTGTGGTACTACCATTAAACCTTAACCAGATCGACAACCTTGTTTCGCAAGGTTTTCGTCTTCCTGTCAAGGATCACTACAGGTCTTTCAATGTATTTCAAGTGGTCATCCACTTAAATGTCCTCCAATGGAACCACTACGGAATCATCTGCCAAACATTTCCGCAGTTGCGATACATGGAAACTACTGTGAATCTGTCTAAGCTCCTCCGGAAGGTCCATTCGATATGCCACCATGCCCACCCGGGCCATAACCCTGAAGGGACCGATATACTTGAGGCCCATCTTGCCCCGCTTCTTGAATCGAATGACACCTTTCCAAGGTGACACCTTCAGGAGAACCATATCCCCAACCTGAAACTCCATGTCTGATCGGCGCTTGTCGGCATAGCTTTTCTGCCAACTCTAAGCTGTCTGAAGTTTACTACGAACCTGTTGAATCAACTCGGTCGTCTTGAGTACCACCTCGGTAATCCACATAACTAGTTGAATGACTTCGCCCCAGCATATTGGGGTCCTGTATTTCTTCCCATAGAGCATCTCAAAAGGAGGTCGATCGATACTGGCACGGTAGCTATTGTTATATGATAATTCTGCTAACGGAAGGTATGTATCCCAGCTACCACCAAAGTTTAGAATGCACGCTTGCAGCATATCCTCCAATGTATGGATGGTCCGCTCGCTCTGACCATTTGTCTGCGGGTGAAAGGCCGTGCTAAAGTGCAGATGAGTTCCCAACTCGCCGTGAAATCTCTTCCAAAATATGGAAGTAAACCGGACATCCCTGTCCGAAACCACAGAAACTGGTACTCCATGTCGTGCTACGGCCTCCCTGATGTAAACCTCAGCTACCTTCTCCGCGGAGATACTCTCCTGGATCGGGATAAAATGCGCGCTCTTGGTCAATCGATCCACGACGACCCAAATCGAATCCACACCACGCGCAGTCCGAGGCAACCTTCGTAATGAAGTTTATAGTAATCTCTTCCTATTTCCAAACGGTAATATCTAACAGCTACACCTTTCCGTGAGGTCGTTGATGCTCGGCCTTGACTTTCCTGCAAGTCAAGCACATCTCCACGTACCAAGCTACATCCCACTTCATGTAGGGCCACCAATAATTAGGACGAAGATCCCTATACATCTTTGTCGCCCCGGGAAGAATGGAGAATCTCGATCTGTGCGCCTCCTCCATCAGAACCTGATGCACACCAACGCAGTAAGGAACCCACACTCTCCGATGGAGATTCAATAAACCTCAGCTATCACAATAGAAGGAAGCCACCTAACCCACAATACGCTCACTCTTACGGTGCTCCTCCTTCATAGCCTCAATCTGCGCCTCCCGAATCCGCTCCAGAATCGGAGTAATCACTGTCATCCTAAGACACATATCCCTAATCGGAGTCGTGACTGCCTTGTGGATAAGATCATCGGCCACCACATTAGCCTTCCCCGAATGGTAAAGGATCTCACAATCATAATCCTTCACTACATCCAACTACCGAAGCTGCATCATATTAAGATTTTGCTGATCCATCAAGTACCTCAGGCTCTTGTGATCCGTGTAAATAGTACAACGAACCCCATAAAGGTAATGTCGCCAAATCTTGAGGGCAAAAACCACATCCCCCAGCTCCAAATCGTCTGTCGGATTGTTCGTCTCATGAGGCTTTAGTTGCCTCAAGGCGTAAGCAATAAAGCGACTCCTCTGCATCAAAACCGCGTCTAATCTCGCAATAGACGCGTCACAGTAGGACAAAAAATCCTCAACACCCTCTGTCAGGGTGGTCAAAATTGGCACCTCGCATAACCTCTATCTCAGAGTCTCAAACGTTGCTTGCTGCTCAGACCCCCAACGAAAAGTGACAGTCTTCTTCTTCAGTCGGGTCAGAGGAACAGCTACCTTGGAGAAATCCTGAATAAATCTCCAGTAATATCCAACTAAACCAAGGAAACTCCGAATATTGGATGGAGACCTCGGAACTTCCCACCTCATCACGGCATCCACCTTGGCCGGATCGACCAGAATACCATTCTGGTTGACAAGGTGGCACGGAAAATGCACCTCGCGCAACCAGAACTCGCACTTGGAGAACTTTGCATACAACCTTTCCCTCCTCAAGGTCTCCAACACCTCTCGCAAGTGCTCCTCATGTTGTTCCTGGGTCTTGGAATAGACCAGGATGTCATCAATTAATACAATCACGGACTGATCCAACATCGGTCGACACACGCGGTTCATAAAATCCATGAATGCGGCTGGAGCATTCGTGAGCCCGAAGGGCATCACCACGAACTCGTAATTAGTAATTACCATAGCGAGTCTGGAAGGCCGTCTTCTACACATCGTCCTTTCTGAACCTCATCTGATGATAACCCAAATGCAGATCAATCTTGGAAAACCAAGACGCACCCTGAAGCTGGTCAAAAAAATCATCAATCCTCAGGAGTAGATAACGGTTCTTCACCGTTAGATTATTAAACTCCCAAAAGTCAATACACACATTCGATGCGACCCGTTCTTCTTCTTCTTCACAAACAGGATCGGTGCACCCCAAGGCGAACTACTCAGTCGGATGAATTCTTTGTCTAACAGCTCCTGGAGTTGTGTAGACAACTCCTACATCTCTGGTAGAGCTAATCGATATGGCGCTTTGGCTATCGGAGCTGCACCAGGAACTAAATCAATCTGGAACTCCACCTGCGTCTCCGAAGGCACCCCAGGTAAATCCTTCGGAAACACATCTGGGTACTCCCACACCATCGGCACATCATCAACTGACGCCCTACCCTGCTCCCGAGTATCCATAACATAGGCAACGAACCCAGATGAACCCTGATGGAGATCCGTCTGGCCCTAGCGGCTGAGCATAAGACGGGCCCACGCTGAGTGCCCTCTCCATGGACCACCAACTCTCCCCCACTTGGGGTCCGAACACGTACCAGCTGACACTTACAATCAATCATTGCCCTATTGGGGCTCAACCACTCCATCCCCACACTAACCTTGTTCCCGCGTAGAGGAATGGGAACTAAGTCAATCGGATATCGCTCGCTAAACATCCCCAAAACACAATCGCGATGAACCCTCGATGCCCGGACGGATCGATTATCTGCAATCTCAACCTCTATCGGATGATCCAACTCACTCTAAGATCTGACAAACCTCTTGTTGATCGCAAGAGATACGAAAGATCAGGTAGCCCCCGGATCAAATAATACCAAAGCAGGGATATTGTTCACAAGGAACGATCCTAAAACAAAACACATAAAATATATAAGCAACGAAATCAACATAAATAAAGAGTTAAGGAGAAGAGACATACCCATCACCACATCTGGTGCAGCATGAGCCTCGGCAGTCAACTGAAGAGCCCGACTCCTCACCACAGGAGCATCCGCCTTGCCCTGGAGGCCATCTGTGATCCGTAGGGTCGCAGGAGCTGGTGCTACCACTGGTCCTCCTGATGCTAAACTCGGTCATTTAGCCTTCTTGTGGTCCCTATGATTGCAATGAAAGCAAATCAGGTCTGATGTCTGAGTAGTGGTGATAGAAGCAGTACAATCCTTGCTAAAGTGCCCTGACTTGCCGTACTTATAGCAGCCTGAACCACCCGCCCTGCAAACCTAGAGTGGCTCCAGCCCTGTTGGCCCTTTGACCTAGAGTCGAAACCCTTGGGTTTCTTCGCTAAAACCCCAACTGTCAGCCCAGGCTCCGCCTTCCTCTTCCCTATGTCCTCCAGATCAATCTCTCGCTCCCGCACCTTGGCTATCATATCAACCAGAGTTGGGAAGGCAGAAAAACTAACGAATTCTCTGATGTCATATCTCAGCATATCATGGTATCGGGTCTTCCTCGTCTCCTCATTAGTCGCATACTGGGACACCAACAATTCCCTATCCCTGAGCTTGGCGGTGATCTCTGCCACAGTCTCAGTCGTCTACCTCATATCAAGAAACTCCCTGACTAGCTGTTGCACCTCAACAGCCGGTGTAACGTCTCATTTACACACGATAAAAACTGGATGTAATGTCTCATTTTCACAAACAAAATTTTCATTTTTTATTTAAGGTAAAACATCATTTCCATAAATCCCAAAGTAAGAAAACCCATATGTTCCAAAATACAATGGTTTGGAAATCAGAGTAACATAATAAATGTGAAATCTCCAATGTTTTTGATGAGTGTGTATAGTCACACCTTCGCCTTCTCACGATCACTAATGGTACCTAAGAAAACATTTAATCCATAACTGTAAGCCAAATCTTAGTGAGTTCCCCTAAAATACCACACACAACAATACACTTACAATGCATGCAAACACACAAGCCTTTAGTCTGACTAAACCGCCTCGCGAGGTCTACAATACACCTGGATCACTCTTCTGGGCCGCCAGTCCACGACTAGTCCCCCTCCCATGTCTACAGCATACAGTTGGTCTGCAGCTGGCCTACATCACACAGTTGGCCCGCCTAGGTATCTTGGACTACACCACGAAGTTGGACCGCCTCAACCCGCCACACGATATGTCGACATATAAATCAAACAAGCAATCAAACAAGAACATAAACACATGCAACTATCTATACTAGTCTATCTTCCTAACAGCTCACTACCACATATCGGGCCTCATATAGTACTCTACATCATATCACTAAGGAATTGATAGTTATATGTAATCAGATGTGAGATAGACAGTCGAACATGTGAACCCACTATAGAGCCACAACCAAACAAGGAACATGCAAGAAAGCCTAGATAAAGAGTTCTCAGGCTATCCTACATGACTGCATATAACCCATAGGGCACTCAACTAGACGATCACCGACCCCTAGTACTCTAACCAGCATACCCTACTCTTATATCCTAACATACAAAAATATATATTGTAACACATAGTATAGTGAGGAAACTCACCCGAATCGAAGACCCAAGGAAACACAACAACACCCTCACTCCTTGCGTTGATTGCCCTTGTGAACATAGTAGCACCAACCAAAGATAGATCCTTAATTACTAACCCAAGTCCTTCAAGTTTTACCCAAAGTCAAAATGGTCAAAAGCCAACTATCAACGGTCAAAAAAAGTCAACGGTCAACCATATCAATGCTCACCAAGACGTGGAGATCTCTTGGCCACGTCGTGGGCATGTCAGGACAAAACAATCGACATGCAAGACCTCACCACATCGTGGCAATCCCTTGGCCACATCGTGGTTCCTAGCAGAATTCCATACTCTTCATTAAGTGCTTAATCCTTACAGATCTGAACTCGTAAGTTCATATCTGGTCCATTTCAATGACTTAATGGATAGAGTTTCCAATTTTATCCGTTAGGATTCCACCACAAGGCAAGATCTACAACTCTATAGTCCTTAATGTGACCCAAACTTGTGCATGGATACAAGATGACTCCAAACATGGCTCTTTTCTCAATCATCAGAAACTTAAAGACCAGAAGAGGACCATAACAAGCTTTCGAGTTCCTCAAACTCCAAGAACATCCATGGAAAGGACCAAAACTACCAAAAATGATCCCAAACTTGAATCTAGAAGATAAAATGCCAAGGTTCGAACTTTATACCTCAAATGGCTTAGAAATCAGAAGAGAATGATGGATCACAACCAGCTCTTTACGCTTCCTTGCATCAATGTGAACTTCCTTTTTCCTCAATCTTCACCAAAATCTAAAGAATAAGCTCTAAATCAAGACGATAGGCTCTCAAACATGCATGGAGGCTAGAGTTTCATGTTGAAGGGTTGAAGGATGAAGAGGATGTCCTAATCCTTGAGATTAGGTTCTTAAATATGGAAGAAACCTTAAGAATCATGGGTTTGGGCTGCAGTAGATGCCACGTCGTGGCGGCCATCAGATGTGCACTTCCTGAAGTTGCCATCCCACATCATGGTACTCTGCTCACCACGTCGTGGCACGAACTTTTTTTTTTCAAAAACCTTACATTTGGTCCCTCAACTTCTCAACTGATATCTTCAGCGAAAACCAATGTTACAATGAAAGCACATGGACCTTCAATAACACTAAAAAAAATAAGGACTAAACTTGATATTCTAAAAAACTATAGGGACCATTTATAAACATTTGCCTTTTCAATATCGTAATGCTTAAAAATATCTTAGTATTTATAATCTAAAATATTAAAAAAAAATAGTTCATTATAAAATACATTATTTAAGAAGTTTTGTCAGTTTTACATTAATAGTCCCTATTTAATAGAAAAGCTAAAGAGATGGTCCATATGTTTGTAAAATTATAAAAAGGGGACATGCCTAATAGTAAGTTACAAAAATGGTCCTTATATTTCACAAAGTTTCAAAAATGATCATTGCCGACTAGAAATTTTATGAGAATTGTCTATATGTTTCATAAAAAATATAGAAATTGTCCTTATAGTTAATAAGATTACAAAATAGTTTTGCCTAATAGCAAAACTAAATAAATGGACCTATTTTTTCATAAAATTATATAAATAGTCTTTACCTAATAGCAAGATAACATAAATGGTCTCTATATTTCAGAAAGTTACAAAAATACTCACTATCTAATAGCAAATTTACAAACATTGTCTGTGTTTCATAGAAAATGCAGAAATGAATATTATTTTAGAGACAATTACAAAAATTATGTCTAAAATATATGATTAATAAACCAATCACAACACGCGGGACACCCTGCTTATTTGACACTAAAATCAAAACATAGTAATATGTTTAGAAATCATTTTTAGTGGCATATTTATAGAATAACAATGTATTTTGTTTTAATAATTTTAATTTTAACATATATTTTTTTTATGTTTTGAATGACAACAAATAACTTTTTTTATTTTTGATAATATATTGATGGTGTTTTATGTAAAAGATAACAATAAGCTTTCCATAATATATTGATGGTCTTTAATGTAATAAATAACATAAACACATGCTTAAAATAGAAATTGAGTAAAATTTATTAGTATTCTACTATTCTATATAACGTAGAGTTTTAATTAAAATCTATAAAGAAGAAATAATCAGAAGTGGAATGAGATGCATTAAAAATTGGGAAAGCATGTGTTTAAATCTTTTATATTAGTAATCTAAAGAAATAAGATAACAACGTGAAAAAGGAGGGGGCCATGACCTCCCTAGGCATTTATAACCTTCCGCCACTACCTATAATACATATTACATTTACATAGTCTAACAAGTAATGCTGTGAAAGTGAAGCAATTCGGCATCTCCAACGTGGAGCTTGTCATGTCGACGGGCACACCGTCCCTTAAATTCGGCAAATTCGGCAAGTGAAGAAAAAAACATTTTCAGCCTCGTAGCCCAATATGAATTGAGTTTATTTATAACTAGGTGTGAAACTCGTGTACTACACGGGTTGATTAAAAAAAGTTATATATGAAGATATAAACTTTAAATATTTTTTTTAAAGAAAGCATTAAATATGAAAGTGTAAACATTATGTGTTTTTTAAAATAAAATTTCAAAATATATATACAAACAAAATGATAAATAAATAAATAATTCAATTTATACTAATAAAACAAACTACAGAAAAATAATTATATTTTGATCATATAACATTTTTTTTAGTTTGTCAATAAAAAGCAAAAAAGTTTGATTATTTTTTTATATAGACCATTTTGTCTAAAATAACAATAAATTTTAAAAGAAACATATCAATTTTGAATTATATATATTGAAAGAAACATATTAAAATTTGAAAATATAAGGAAACAAATTAATGACACAATAATTAGTTTTTATAACCTAAAAATTAGATAGTTAATTGAGAAAATTAAAAATTACAACAAAATGACAAGCGGAAATTAATTTCTAAGAATTAACCACAAACTTACATGTGTCCAAATGCATACAAAATTGACAAGTGGTAAAAAAATCTTTATTTATTAGAGAGGAATTTATTTATTTTTTATTTTTTCCCTTTCTTTTAAATATTGGTAATTGAGTAATAAGTTTAAGATCAAGATTTGAACGATCAAAACCGCAAAAATGTAATTTATTCAATAAGTAATTGCCCTTTACTAAAAATACGGGTAAATATTTATTACTCATATATATTGTTGATATACAAAATAAAATGAATTATTACACAGATTTAATTGATATAAATACAAAAGGAAAGCATTTATTGCCTCATTCTATATAAACGAAACCTCAGCAAAAATAACTTTCACATTAACAAAATGGGTTCCTCTATACTCAAAACACAAACAATCACAATGGTTCTATCAGTGTTGTTCTTGATTGTGTGTACAGGTAAGTTTGAAGTTTCCTATATAGAAATTACGAAACTACTTTGATTTCAATGAATAATACTCCGTATAATGTACAAATTTTTCACATGGATGCTAACGTTTGCATGTTGTGTTTATAAAAGTGGCTGAAGAGGAGAACAAAAGCGGTTTTTGTTATGACCCGCAACCGCAACCCAAATCAGATTGCGATGCACAAAAATGTTCTGATAGATGCCTAGATATGGGCTACATTAGAGGCCTCTGCAAACTCATTTATCCACCTACGCCTTATGCGTTTTGCGTTTGTGAAAAGCCTTGTACTCCTTCAGAAGTAAATGAGACCAATCTTTCCCCGAACTGATATTTGGTATCATGACATGTATGATACTGTTTTGTAATTGAATAAATGATAAATCATTTTCCTATTTGTTCACTGTTATCGGGAATTGCTAATGTTAGACTCCTTTCATGATGTTTACTCCTTACATGTTGTTTAAGGTATTTATAAGATTCTATAGCATGATTTAATATATTTTGGTGAATTTGTAGCAATTCGTATCAATCAAACGCAAAGAATTAGTAAAATTGGGAATTGAATAAAAAATAATTTTAGGTGAAATCTTGGTAAAAATAAGTGTTGTTTGGTTTGCAAAATGTATCCAAAGGAATTGGAATATGTCACTAATTGTAATCCAATTTCATATTGTGTTTGGTTAATGTAAAACTATAGAATTGTCATTCTTGTTTTTTTGCTTAAATTTACTTTATTTTAGAAATTATGTAAAAATATATTATATAAATTATAAAAATAATATATGATGGTGGTGTTGTTGGCCGTGGGTTGTGGGGGAGGTGGTGGGCAGTGGATGTGGTGGTGGATGGTAGCGTTGATGGAAACTTGGATAATTTTGAAATTATAAATGAGTTTTGAACTATTTCGTGTGGAAAGTAATTAAAAATTGTCAAAATTTTAGAATTGTAAGTTTCTGAAATTTTGTTGTGGACTTTTGATATGGACTATAATTTCATATCCAATCCAGTCCACACAACCTCAAAGATCAACTGCCTATATTCGTTTTTATATTTTTTCATCATTGGAAATCTCTATTGATTCCGACAAGGCCGATAAAACTAAAGGAGTTGCAAACTCCTACGTCACTAACCAAATCATTTATGTAGACAATACTTTGACAAGTGTAAAACTTTTTTAAGGCTAATGCTATAAGATCGGAAGGAGTGGACGGGGTAGAGACCGCACCTCCTGTGCCACCTAGGACGAAACTCCGCCCCTGACCGTTATTTGGGTGCGGTAGAGACCGCACTACGGCACTCCGAGGGTGCACTCTTTCAAGATTTTTGATCGGTTCCTTTTCCTTCAAGCTTTGTGATTGGTTCCTTTTTTAAAAAAAAATCCCTAATAAATAAAGATCATTTTGGCACATGTCACATTCTCATTTATTTTGACACATTTAATTTTGTGGTTTTTAAATTAATTTTTATTCCACATGTCATTTTATGGTTTTTTTATTTTATTAAATTCCAAATAGTATTTAAATGCAACAATAAATACATATCAATTTCATTAATGAACTTTCCTTTTAATTTCATAATTACTACGTAAAGATTCATTAATTTTTTTTATTTATTTATCTAAATTATTTGTTTAAATTTAAATGAGAAAAAACACTTTAATTTTTATAATTCAATATTTTCTCACTTTTCTTATAAATTCAAACTTTTCAAATGTTTTGAATTTTGTATTTAGTTTTTTCTTTTAAATAAACTCATTTAATACATGGGTCACACACCTAGTAAATAAATAAATAATTTGACGGTTATATGTCACTGCGGTTTTATGAGGGAGTGGGAGCCTAAGTACCTCTCTTCTTTTCTAATTTCACTTCTGATTTTATTTTTTGTCTTTTATTATTTTTTTTTTGTTTTTTGTTTTTTTTGTTTTTAATTCTTTTTTATTTTTTATTTTATTATTATTATTAGTATTATTAATATTATTGATATTATTATTATTATTATTATTATTATTATTATTATTATTATTATTGTCATCCGAATTTTGAAATGTTATCCGAATTTTATATGGTTATCGAAATTTATAATAATAATAATAATAATAATAATAATAATAATAATAATAATAATAACATTTTAAAATTCGGATGACAATAATAATAATAATAATAATAATAATAATAATAATAATAATAATAACAATAATAAAAATTATAATAATAACAACAACAACAACAAGATTAATTATAAAAAAACCAAAAGAAAAAAAAAGAAAAGGAAAAAAAACAAAAAGGGAAAGAAACAAAAAAAAATGATGTGAAATTAAATGTAAATGATTGATTAGATTGATGTTATGGGTGTAAAATTGATTAAGGGGTATTTATAGTACAACCCTTTTTTTAATAGCTAAGGTGGAGGGACACTCTTAAAATATTGTCATGACAGTTTTTTAAGTGTCATCTCATTTTTCTTCATTTATCATATAATCTTAGCATTTGATTGTTCTCCATTTAGCACATAAATTAGCATTTGGTAGGGAGTGGTAACACTCCTAACATTCTTTTTTTTTCTTTTTCTAATTTAATTAAATTACTTTATTTTAATACACAAACACTTTTATGCACAAATATTGAACAAATTTTATTTTTTTAAACCACGAACATCTAATATAATATAAATTATATTTTTAAGCAAAAATATTTCATATTAATTTTAAAAAGTTACAATAAATTAAAACTTAAAAATACCTAGACACATGATTTAATAATTCAAACCACGACAAACATGACTTAGCACCGAAAAACACGACTTAATACATAAAAAAACATATTACATAAATACTATGGCTTATCCCAATTGTATTCTTTAGCAAGATCCTACTTTGCATTGTTAAAAATCTGATGATCCTCTTCGGACAAGTTTTCTACCGGGGTTAAGAAAAGTTTTAACGCACGGTTCCTTTCTTTAATCACACGGTTCCCTTCTTTTATCCTTCCCAAATCCAAAAAACCCTCAACCTTAGCGTCCAATCCTTTGATGTCGCTCCTTATCTCCTCCACTTCAGTCGATGAACTTTCTGCTCCTTTCAGCTTTCATTTTGCTTTGTCTCGTCCCATCGGACGAGTTGAAACTTCATAAGGATCATCATTGTTGAGTTCAATCCCTCCGATACGCGCATCGTAAGATTGACTGTGGGTGGTCTCGGAAGTTTTGCTTCGTTTGGAAGTGTTCGCGTAATCATCAACACTTCTTAGATTAAGCCATTTTGGTTTGCCCTTCATAACTCCCCAAAACGCCTCATTGCCAAAAGGTTTTCCGACTTTTGCCTTGTAAATCTTACGAACTTTTGCTAACATATCCACCTCATTTGCACCGTTTTGGGGGTTGCGGATCGTGTTTATGTAGATGTCGTGAAACTCCATTGAGGCTTTGTTGGCGGTCCTCCATTTCGAGTAAAGTTGATCGGATTGTGGTACCGCCTTTTCATTCGGTGACAAAAATTATGCCAAACTCTGGCTTTGAAGGTTCTTGAATCTTGGTCGTCACCCGTCACTGGATCCTTCGACACATCTAGCCATGCTTGCACTAGTGCGATCTCTTCATCATCCGTCCATCCTTTGCATGGAGCCATCTTTTTTTTTTCCTTTTTTTCTTGTTGGTTCGACTTCGGGTTCTTCAAATGACTCTTGAACGGGCTCTTCAATGGGTCCTTCATCGGAAGAATTTGTTGACTCGTCGAGTAGGCCGCATGGTTGGCATTGAAAATTACTTTGGGGTTGAGGTTGTGAAAATAATTGAGTTTCTTGAACCGTCTCAAACGAATCAAGATCTAAATTTGGACGAGGTATTGGTTGAGATTGGTTGTGGTAAAAATGCATGGGTTGAGAGGAGTACGAATTAAATGGAAACATTTATGTTGTATGTTCATGTTAATAAAGATTAAAAAAAAGGTACTTAAAATGCTTTAAATTTATATTTAACAGATTAAATGGAGTTGTTGAAAGGAAAGGAGCTAAAGTTGGACCAGATTTGAAAATTGTTGAAAAAAAAAAGACATGTTCGTTGCGTCCAAACCCATGATGCACCGTGTTGACCTAGGAATTTGACTCGAAAGTGGATTGCCTTATGCGAAGCTAAATTGTTGGGGAAGAAATATTGAATGTGATGCGTCCCAAATACGTATGCTATGCATATGTGTGAAAGCAGAAAAACTATATATACGTCATTCTCTTTAACCTAATCAGAAAAACATGGAAAATATACATCAAAAATGTCGTTTTAAGAGTCTAGAAGTCGATATCAAGGACAAAAGGCTAATATGGAGTAGGAATCTGAAGTATCGATGAGCAGAATCATGGAAATTACATTTGAGATGTGTGAATTATGAATATTTAAAGAAAATAACGCATAAAATGGTGGAAGTTTTTCCAGCCACTCATGTTTAGGACATTATAAATCAAGAATTGGAAACTCTTAGCAAGAACTCAATACAAAATTTGTAGAGCTTGTGATAAGTTTTCCATCACTATAAGATTCATTACAATCGGATTTCATATTTTTCTAAGGTATGAGAAAGTTGTAAAGCTCGCTACAAGCTTTCCATCATTATAAGATTCATTGAAGTTATGGAAAATTATGGTTTTTATGCTGAAAATTTTTCTAAGGCATGAGGAACCAGGTGTTTTGACACATTCACATGGATAAGATCCATAGACCATGTAGGTCGCGTGACCTGAGTCGGCCAATCTTCGACTAGCATATCAATAAACTCTCTCAAACAAATCATGAAGTTCAAAATCAAAGTTTCTGGAATTTAGCCAAGGTTGCAAGATTTTTGTCAAGCTTTCAATGATATTATCATTAAATTAGGAGATAAACATGGTAAGGATCATATTCTTCTTAAATGTGAGAGCTAATTGTGAAATTGGGAATGAACATGTGAACCCTAATTTTTAAAGGCTTTTGCATTTCGAAATTGTCATTTGATAATTACTCTGTGACGATGATCAATATGTTATTTATGGATAGTGACTTGTAATGATGAAGAATCATTTAGGATTATGAAGTATTAGAGCTTAGTTATGGGATAATTACTATGAGATTAATTTAAATTAGCATTTTTATGATGGTAATTAGTTCTAATGAAGCAAAGTATTAATGAATATTCATATTAGAAAGAATAATGTTTCACGTGAACATGTAATTTAAGGTTCAAACATAGTTTATATGAACTTCAAGATAACATTACATCTTGTGATTAATTTATAGAATTGGAAATAAACTGATTCTTGAATTAACCTTGAGCAAAGGACAAATAGCTTTCAAATAGTTCATGGAATTGGATAAATTGTCAATTGTATTAGTTAAAGTGTATTAGTTGGAATATCACTAAAAGGTAAATTTAGAAAAATGATTATTTTTCCAAGAAAATAATACTACACTTGTGTGAAATTGGAATAATTACAAATATAAATAGATATTGTTATATGTATAACTGTTTGTTACATTACTAACATTTTTATACAACAATCTTATATAGATTGAAGTAAACTTTAAAGAGATCAAGAGTAAGGACAAATGAATTAGTGTAGTTAGACATACCTAGCTACTAAGGTGAGTACATTGTGATATTTTCCCAACATGGAACACATGTCAATTTTGTTGAAAACATCATTATTATACTTTAAATTTTGTTAACTGATAAATAAAAATGTAATTTTTATGTTTTAAAATGTTTTTGATAGGATCTTATGATCCTGATTTAATTTTATGATCACGGCCCTACAAAACGAAAAACAACCCTATATAGGATAACCTTGGATTGGATTATATATAGATAAAAAAGAGTTTTTAAATAAAAAACAATAAATATACATTCAAATTCAAATACAACTTTCCTTGATCAAAATTAAAATTCTTAAGGTAAAACAACCAAAAAAAAAAAAAAAAAAAAGGGGAAAAAAACTCCCAACAAATATTATTTTCCGCGGCAAAGCCCTATCAGGCCATTCCCGGTAAATAATCGATACCCCGTTGAAAAGGAATCGATTCCATCCTCCATGGACAATCCATCAATCTCCGGTATGAACAATCAATCATCACTTTCTTCGTCTCAATCGAATCCTCCCTCAAAATCACAAGAACCCACAACCCCTTCTTCTCTAAATTATTACCACCCATCTCCTTCACGCACTATCTACAGCGATCGCTTCATCCCCTGCCGATCCGCCTCCAATTTCGCCCTCTTTGACATCTCCCCACCACCACCTCCTCCGCCGTCTGATGCTTCCCGTGGTGAAGATAATTCTTCCTCATCCGCCGCCTACACTGCTCTTTTAAGAACCGCATTGTTCGGGTCGGATCTGGGGTTTGTTGTTCCTCCTGGTACCCCCGATAAGAAGAGCTTTTCAGTCAACACTTCTCCGGCAAGCCATAATATTTTTCGGTTCAAGAGCGAGACTAGACAGTCTTTGCATTCATTGTCTCCGCTTGGCTTCGATGATCACTCCCCTGGGGTTAGTCATAGCCCTGTTAAAGCTCCAAGAAAAGTTCCCAGATCTCCTTACAAGGTTTACATTTTCAACAACTTTTGTTAATTCGATAACATGCCCTTTAATCATTCACTATTTAATTGAGTACTAAACAGCTTAATTTTGGTGTTGGGGTCGTAAATTTTCGGTATCTTTGGGTAAAAGATTCTTAATTTTTGTGGGTTTTTAGGTTTTGGATGCACCAGCATTGCAAGATGATTTCTACCTGAATCTCGTTGATTGGTCTTCTCACAATGTGTTGGCTGTGGGATTAGGCAACTGTGTTTATTTATGGAATGCTTGTAGCAGTAAGGTAAATTTCTGATTTTTAAAGTCTAAAATCCATTAAACTTCATGTATTTTAAGTCGATTTTCGTTTGATTTTGTCACATTCTTGTTGATGATTTAAGTTTAACGCAAACGTAGGTAACAAAATTATGCGATTTGGGAATTGATGATAGTGTTTGTTCAGTTGGATGGGCACAAAGGGGGACTAGTCTTGCTGTTGGGACTAGCAATGGAAAAGTACAGGTAATGTTTGTAGTTTAATGGTTTTGTTTTGTTATATACTTGAAAACATGATACATGAATATTATCAGAAATTCAGAATCAATTATTCATGAGGTAGAATGGTATTTCACTATATCTTTTATATAAGTCGGTGCCCATGTCTAAAATTAAAATGTATAGTGAAGTTATCTTAAAAAAGACTTTTGAAATATACTTTATATACACTACACATGTATACTAATTGTGGAAATTAAAGAGTAAGGGTAGAGAATTTTCAAGAAAGAGAGGTATCTAGAAAAAGCATTACCAAAAAACAGTATTTGACTTTAAATCCAATTCTCAAGTATCAAAAAGCATTTCCCTTTTCCCTTTAACAATAAAGCAAAAAGCTACTTTAACAATGTTTGTAGAATCTTCCCAAAATGTGAAATTTGATAAGAAATGTTTTTCTAGTTGGTTTCTTTAAAAGTGACATTATAAAAACGTAAAGTCATCTTTCCAAAATATTAATTTCAAGATTTGTAAAAGTCAACTCTTCTTTTTTAGTTTTTGTTAAACCAACTTTTTTTTTAAAAAAAAAAAAAAATTAGATTTGGGATGCCTCTCGATGTAAAAGAGTAAGAACAATGGAAGGACATAGATTACGTGTGGGTGCACTTGCTTGGAGTTCTTCAATGTTATCTTCAGGAAGTCGAGATAAAAGTATTCTTCAAAGAGACCCTCGTGCACAACAAGATTTTGTTAGTAAGCTAAATGGTCATAAATCAGAGGCAAGATTTTCTTTCCTAAACTCCCACATGTCATATAAAATTATAAATCAATTTTGTACACTATCTATTTGTATCTTTATTAATCTTACATATTTACATCTACCTTTTAGGTTTGCGGTCTCAAGTGGTCTTACGACAATCGTGAATTAGCGTCAGGCGGAAACGATAACAGGGTATGTCATTTATTTACCGTGCTTCAGATGCATTGTACGAATAGGACAAAATATCAGCATTTTTTGTCCTATCCAGTACTGGTCCACATGCATTGTATGAATAGGACAAAAAAACGAGCTTTTTTGTCCTATTCAAGACAGACCAATAGAGTTGGTCTGTCTTGGTCTGCCTGGTCCACATGTGGACCAGACAGACCAACATTGGATTAACAATTATGACAACGGGACAAAATTTTGATTTTTTTTTTGTAGCTTTTTGTTTGGAACCAACATTCGACACAACCGGTTTTGAAATATTGTGAGCATACGGCTGCAGTGAAAGCAATTGCATGGTCTCCACATCTTCATGGGCTCTTGGCTTCTGGTGGAGGCACTGCAGACAGATGTATAAGATTTTGGAACACAACCACCAATTCTCACCTCAGTTGCATGGATACCGGTAGCCAGGTAATTGCATTCGTATTTTTGTCATTGTCAAAGGGTAGTTTAGGCATTTCACAAATAGAACACTAACTCTTATTGTTACTATGAAACAGGTATGCAATCTTGTATGGTCAAAAAATGTCAACGAACTTGTGAGCACCCATGGATACTCCCAAAACCAAATTATTGTTTGGAGATACCCTACAATGTCTAAGGTAACATTTCTTTCAAAATTGACCATGAAAATATGGTCAAAATTATATTATGTTGTTAAATCAATATGCAATATATGATGATTTTTTTTTTTTAATATTGTGATTGGTAATGCAGCTTGCGACACTTACTGGGCACACGTATAGAGTTCTCTACCTTGCAATATCACCAGATGGACAGGTGGATATTTTAATTAATTTTTTTTGGTTGTGAATTTAGTGATAAATTAAATAATTATAATTTGAATAACAAATAATGGGTTTTGCAGACAATTGTGACAGGAGCTGGAGATGAAACTCTTCGATTTTGGAACGTATTTCCTTCACCTAAATCTCAGGTAATATTTTGACAATTGTGATTGAATGATAGTAAATGACTAATTTACCCTTGTGTCTAAAAATGATGTTGAATTACTAAAAAGTGTGTTTATGACTTTAATCATGTTATGCAGAATACGGAGAGTGAAATTGGTGCATCGTCCTTTGGAAGAACGCACATACGTTAAAAGGCAATCTCATATTTTGATTTTTATTTTGGGTCAAAGTCAAACTCACAAAGCTCAAGGAAGAAAAAGCGATCATGAAAATACGCCATGTTCAAGAAATGAGTTCACCATGTTTGATCAACTTGATCGATCGGTTGAATGAGTTTTATATTTATGTAAATCGGTGCATGATGTGAAATGCGCGTTTTTTTTTAATATTATTTTATATAGTTATATATGCAGTTGTGAATATTAAAAAAAAAAAAAAAAGAATAAGATACACTTGTCAACCCCCTAGGGCCTTACATGCGTTGTGCTATGTATTCTTACTTTCTTACTGCTAATTTAAGCATGTGGGACCAGTTTGTGAATATAAGTTAACATTGCTGTAGTTGAATTGTGAAAGTTAGACGTGGTTGAAGGAGACTCGGTTTCATTTGGTGACTTTGGGTGTTGAATGTAATTAAACATTGAATTGGTGCCCAAATTTGTGTTTAAATCGATTGGTCTTGCACTCTTATCATACCTTATTAAAGCCCATTAAATATAGCTTGAAATTTGGTTAAAGGTTTTTAGGTTCAAGTTCGAGCTACTTGGGCTTTGTTGAACTTGATCTTTAAATCTAAATGTGGTTTAAGTAAACAAAATTCAAGCTTAAACCTTAAAACTTACACGTTATTTTGTGATTACTACTAGAGTTGGCTTTCAATTGATGATACGACGTGAAACGAAATTGAGACGACACTGAAATTTGAATTTGTGTTTGTGTTAAGTGTAAAAGACATGATGTCGTGTCGTGTTCAAAATGTGACATGATTTAACATTTGTTTGTTGTGTTTTTCATGTTTGTCTTGTTATGTATGATTAAATATTAATTAAATAAACTAATTGTTATTTTATGTTATCTTTTCGTGTCGTGTTTGTCGTTTTTTAATTGGTTCGTTTTCGTTTTAGATTAAAAAACACACGGCATCGTGTCATGTTCGTGTTGTATAAAACTTTGTCATGTCGTATCGTGTCAGACAAAAACACGACACGATTGTCTGATTTGTCACCCTTATTAGAGCTACATATATGGGCACCTGCCCTGACCCAAGGCTTGACAAAAAAAGTCGATTCATGTCAAAGCTACTCCATTCTTATTCTTATCTAATTTATATCTATAGGAAATCATCAACAAAATTCCTATATTTTAGGTCGATAAAATAATGATTTTATTTTTTGAACAAGAAATGATAAAAAAATACACGCAATTGTTTAAAATGACAAGACACAGGTAAATGTCTACATATTTGGGATTTTAGTCGGTAATCTTTAGAAAGTTCTTTAGACTTATTAACGATAAATCCATGTTCATTTTTAATAGAAAATGACAAAAATATTCTTTTATTATAATTGAATTATTTTTGTATGAAAGATAATATTATTTTACTGTAATGTTACTATATACTTTTGTCTTGAAAGATCGTATTTACTTTATGTAATTTTATTGTATAAGATCTCGTCTAACATAAGATCTTGTTTTACTATATTTGATTGCATTCTTTTTTCTTACATATGATATTATCACTGTAATGTTATTATATTTTTATATATTATTTATTAATGTATTCTTATATATTCTTTATTTATGACATAGGATATCCTATATCTTAATATAGTTGTTTTTTTTTTAATTTTTTGATAGAGGTTATAATCTTATAATAAGACAAAACCTTCTGTCGGACAAAAATAATACAATCTTATAACAATAAGTAGGGGTGTAAGTGAGCCGAGCTACTCGGGATCGACTCGTTAAAAGCTCGACTCGAGATCGAATTAAACGAGCCCGAGCCAAGCTCGAGCCTAAATATGAGGCTCGTTTGTTAAACGAGCTCGAGCCGAGCTTCGATTAGTGGGTTCGCGAGCCTAAATGAGCCTAAACGAGCCTATATATATATATATATATATATATATATATATATATATATATATATATATATATATATATATATATATATATATATATATATATATATATGCTCGTTTAGGCTCGCGAGCTCACTAAATTGTTCACGAGCCGAGCTCGAGTTTCATTTTAAGGCTCGAATCGAGCTCAAGCTCGAGCTCGAGCTTCTTCAAAATTAAACGAGCCGAGCTCGAGCTTGGTTAGGCTCGGGCTCGGCTCGGCTCGTTTACACCCCTAACAATAAGATAACACTCTGTCAAATAAAAAGAATACAATAAGATCGTTGTACGATAAAATTATTTATTATTATTTTTTTTGTTAAAAATGTCATGACTTTGTCATTAATGAACCCATAATATATGGGTTTTTCTAACAATTACCGGTTAACAAACCAAGATTATTGACTAAATCTAAAGATGTAAACTAAAATCTAAACATGTAAAATATTGTCGTTTTCTTGTCACTTGATTTGAACAATTACTGATTTTTTTTTTTTTAAATTTTCTGTTCAAAAAATAAAGCCATAGTTTTATTGTTAATAAGTCTAACAGATAGGGATTTTGCTGAATTTTTTTTCATACAGATTGTACCGGTACAAAAGGGATAGCTCATCTAAATATGTTGATTGTATTGATTGTTTTTAGTTGTAAATTTAGAAAAACGACCAATGTGATTTTTAAATTATTTTGACAATTGTTGTTAGAGACACACCAACCGAGTATGATACATAAACCGACCTTGCATCACCATTATCATTTTCTCCTTTACATTTTGTTTTATATATAGTAAATAACTCTTAAAAAGTGTGTTGAAAAAATCGGAATTATGTTTAATACTTTTCTCATCACCATTTAATGTCTTACCAATACTTTCAATTATGGCTATTGGGTCATCACTACTTAACTAAAATAACAAATTAAAATAGTCCTACAAGTAGTCTGACTCCTCTCATCTCAAATCATTACATAGTGCTCCAAAAACAACAATTCATATATTTATTTCTATTTTTTTTGTGTGGACGGCAAAACGAAAGTACTTACATTATTTGCCGATTTGCCGTGACAATTAATATTGTTAAAGTTAGCAGTGGTATTTGACAGACACAAAACTGTTGAAAACGTCATCCATAATAACACCAAATATGGTGTAAGAATGGTATTTGAGTTGGAGTAGGTATACACCATTATTAAACTAAAATAATTAAACATCAATCATAGTGTTGGTTGAAAATACCCTTTTAAGATTTCTCATTTATATGGAGTGTATATTTACTTCTTCAATCTTTATTTTGATATTGAGAATTTGAGATACAATATAAGTTTTTCTATATCTAAATAGAATTCTTTTCTTTTTAAGAAAAAAAAAAAACACAATTTCGAAAAATTTAATGTCGTGTAAAAAATCATCACTTTCTTGTCAAATAAGATTCTGACTTTATAAAAAACGTGTTTCTGTCATCATTGCGTTTTCCTGTACAACCTAGGAGGGACGTGGAACAGTCAAGTTCTATAATTTTATATTGGGACCCCTTTTTACCATCTTTACTTTGATAAAAGTATCATAAGCAAATAAGTTTTTTGGTGCTATAAATATTTTTATTGTTGAAGTTTTCTATATATAGAAAAATATGTTTTTTTAATTATCAAAGGAATATTTAATAAAAAAACATACATATTGTTATCACCACAACTAAATGTTAGAAGAGATGTACTATTTTCCAAAACAATTGGAATATTGATTTTTGTTTTAGAATTCAAAACCTAAAAGGTTGTTTAGATGTGATTTCCAAAGACATATAATCCCTCCAATAAAAGCCAATAAGAGCTTAGTGGTTGAAAAATAGAATTCCATGCAGAAGTTCTATGATTTAAACTCTGACTCACCAAAAAAATATTATTAGTGTTTTGTATGACCGACTTACCATGTAGGCTTTGGGAAAGGTTGAGATAAACCGTTCAGATGATACGGTTTACCATTTTTTTCAAAGAAGTTATAACAATAACAATAGTATTCTAATACAAACAAATTGATTCAAAAAATAATTAAATAGTTATATATTTATCATTGAAATTTATTTTGCTTCAAAAATTTTTACCTAAGTTATGAGAATGTAATATCTTGAAAAGTTAAAAACTCCGATACAAATAAATTTCATCAAATTAATACTTCAAATCTTAATCGCAACATAATATTTAGTGCCAAGTTGTCAAGCCAACTCCAATCTTAATCTACAAGCAAACATACTAATGCAATCTCGGTACAAAATGTTAAAACTTAAAATTCTTCTCGTTTCCGGACTTCTAGGTATAAAGTGTAAACTATACATTTTTAGTTCTTTAAGTATACGTAATAATGATGTTATTAATTTTGAGATACATAACTAGAATGTCAATGTATTTTTACAACTATTTAATTAAATCCACTTGTTTAATATTTGCAGAATTGAATCAAATGTTATAACTTTTTAAAAATATATAGCCTAAAACAAATACCTAATGTTGAAGGGTTAAATGCAAATAATATAAACCAATTGATCAAAGGTTCAATTTTATTAAACAATTTAACTTTTATTAGAAACAAACTAGCAAGAACTAGATAAAGACCAATTACACAGATATTTTGCATTAGGTTAAGTAGATAAAGACCAATTACACATAGATATTTAGCATTAGGTTCTACAACTACAAAATCCAAACGATATTAATGTTTTTGTTTGTATATCAAAAGACGAAAGTACAATTCCTCGAACATACTATTTCCTAAAAAGTTAGACAACTAAAAGACCATATTGTTCCAATCAGTGGCGGAACACAAGCAGTAAGAGGGAGGGGCAATGCTAACAAAATCAGAATCAACACACATAACAATTATAGTAATATAAATATAAAAAGCAGACAATTTCATTACAGCTGAACAAAGTATTACAGTCATAACAAAATTTTCTTTTAAAAACTAATTAGATTAAACACAAACGATAATATTAAGTAAAAATAACATTTAGGCAAAAGGGCAATGCTACAAAAATAATTAAAGAAAAAAAAAAGACTATATTGCACACGGATCTAAATGAAAGTTTATTAGCTTTTTAACCCTCTAGATAAAATTAAGTTTCGACAATTTAACCAAATATCTCTCTACTTAACAAGATATAACTAGAAACAAAAACAAAGGAAATCATTTGATATGAATTATACGATGCACTCTATAAAAATATAAGAAAGACAAGGTCTGAAAGGTCCTAGAACCTATGGTCATAGCTTATAGGTCAACAGGTGACAGTAACATTGTTAAATCATTAAAAGCAAAGACATTGATAAAATAAAATAAATGAGTCTAATCCTCAAAATGCAAAGGAAGATAACCCGATGAGAGTCTAATCCTCAAAAAGCAAAAGAAGATTACCCCATGAGAAGAACGCATACCTCGCGGTGTTGTATGGGTAAGGCGACCATGAAGGGTGAGATAGAGCAGGGTAGCTACTCTCCGGCTACTGGCATCGCTTTTCAGGTGGAAGGCGATGCTCTCTCATTCCTTGTATCTCACTGTTTTTTTTTTCATTTTTTTTGTTTACTTTTTGAAGATATTTTAAGTGATCTTTGATCTTTGACTATGTTATCTTTTTATTTTCTGCAACTTCTCTCTTCCTATTTTATCTCAGTAATTGTAATGCTCTTTTGCTGGAAAATATATATTTAGTTGTAGATTAATAATTTTAAAATTTGTTCTACCGAGCTGTTATAATGGATGCATTATCTTCTTTCATTAGCCTTTTGAAAATTCTGAAGGGCTATAAGTAGTATTTACCCTAAACAAATAAGCTGAGATATAATATTTTTGGTATTAGAAGGAAAAAAAGCAGGGGGGCCATGACCCCTCCTGGCCCCTAAAGGGATCCGCCCCGGTTCCACCTCCAAATCATCCAAACAAATGTTAAGACACACATAACCGCAATCATTTAGTTTATTATTTTATATATTTTTCAAAAACTTTAGAATTTTTAAGATAATATACATAAAGTTTATTAGTTTTTTAAATTCTAACTAATCCACATAATGGCAGCCACAACTTATTATTTTATATATTTTTTGCGAAGCTCAATGTCAAACACTTTTACATGAATTCCAAACTTTCTGACCACATAAAAAATTAGAAAAAAAAAAGTTGCTAAAAACTATTTGCAATTAGCCATGTTAAAAATGGTATATTAAATGCAAAAGTATGTATGGAAAGCTAATTTGTATTTTAAATAATATTCCTTCAAAATCAACATATAAAAGCTTATGTTTTTAATTTATAGTTACATAAAGGGTATAGTAATAATTTATTGACAATGTTGTAAAACCAAATGTTGTAAAAGTGGTTTGGCAAAACTAAGTCGGTCGATTAGAGATTAGAGATTAGTCGGTCCAGTGAGTGATTAACAGGCGTCTAGTTGTGAACCACAAAATGTAAAACAATTAATTTTTTAATGACTAAATATGAATAATATCATAACAATGTAGATAAATACGTTAAAAATCATAACAAAATAAGTTAACATGACTAACAAAACAATAAGCGTTGTCTAATCGGTGTCGTTAACTTATTTTGTTATGATATTAGACCAAAATTAATCACTAAGCGTTGTGTAATCGGTCACATACCACAATTTATCGAGATTTTTACAATAATAAACAGCTAGTTTTAATAGTTCTTTATTTGGTAGCCATATATCTTACTAGTTATACAATTATGTCATAAATAATTAGATATTAATAAATCATATTCTCTAAAATAAGAATTCATTAAGAATAAGATTCTTGCATTTTGCCTTCCTAAAAATGGAATTGAATCAACAAAATTAGTAACAAGCTAAAGAAGAAGGGGCAAAATTGCCAAAAACGATTAAATAAAGGGTGTGGTTTTTTTTCACCGTCACGTGAAGAAAATTAAATTCTCCATTTTCTTCTTCCCTCCCTCCATCTCTATATAAACTCTCATCCTCCGATCACCAGATTCTCTCTTTGGCATCTTCTCAAACTCCAATCTGCGTTGTTTTTCTCTCTTTGACCTCTGAAATCCACTCACAAATACACACGAAAACCGCCCATACACATAGTATTCTGCGCATAAGTCTCAGAAGAAGCTGCTAAAAGAGTCATCGGAAATGGCGTCGCCGTCGAATGAGCAGATGAATCGAGAAGAGACACCGACGGTTAAAGAATTGATGCATAAAACGAAAATAATTCAGTTCTTTGGAAGAAGTACTCCTATTATACTTCAGAAGGACAATGGTCCATGTCCTCTTCTCGCTATTTGTAATCATCTAAAACTCTTTTACTCCTTTTTAGGGTTTATTGATTTTGCCTAAATGATTCTTGAAATAGATTGGTTGTATGTTTGAGTTAGTTAAATCGATGATGATTTAATTAGTAGGGAATTTGTGCGGTATCATGAAGTGTTTAGATTGGATTTAGCGTACGTTTTAAGAATCACTGACAACGATTACGAGTTTAAGTTAACTCGTTACTTTAAACAGTTGTTTTCTTGCTAATTACTTAATTGGTACGCAATCGCCGTTCATTCAAAATTTAGGTCAAAATCTCAACATTATGTTAAGGTTTGGAGAGAAGTAATTATTGATTCAACTGTATGTAACTTCATACCTAATTTTTAGTTAATTTGGGTCTTCTGACAGAATTTTGAGGTATTATTCAATGATATGATTGCAATCTGGTAATCAACTTGCTTGTATCATTATTAAGGATCGCATGATTTCAAAGCATAGTTCATAACTGTGACCAAATAGTTTCATGAATTGGAAAAAGCTTGGAACCAAAAACTATTTATTTGATTGGGATTGTGTGCTTTTTATTAACCTGATGGATCATATAGATAAAACTACAATTTGATAATCAAAGTTTGCAATTTATGGTAGGTAACATTCTCTCATTGAGAAACAATCTAAGTCTGAGCCCAGATGTAGCCGAAGTATCACAGGAAAAATTGCTTTCACTTGTGGCTGAAAGATTAATTGATTCAAACAGTAATGTGAATGTAAGTGAAACCTCTTTTTTGATACACATATATTATTTGTTGCTAAGATGAACAAGTTGAAAGGAGAGCATTCTTGTTCTGATTGATTTTGGTCTTTTTTAATTTGTTACAGAACAAAGATGAAGGGTATGTTGAAAATCAACAACAGAACATAGCTGATGCCATTGATTTACTCCCTCAACTTACAACTGGCATTGATGTGAACATCAAATTTACAAGGTATGCTTTTTCTTTCTAGTTCATCTCTCTATATTAATTTGCCCCTTAATCTAGATTTACAACATGCAAATCTTTGAACTGTTACAGAATCAATGATTTTGAGTTCACAAGGGAGTGTGCAATATTTGATTTGTTAGACATTCCACTTTATCATGGTTGGATTGTTGATCCACAGGTACATTCTGCTAATCCATTTAAATATACATATGCAATATGAATATGTTCAAGTTCAGCATGAAATATAATTTAAATATACAATATTGGTGTCAGGATTCTGATACTTCAAATGCAATTGGGTCAAAATCCTACAATACCCTGATGGGAGAACTAGTTGCTCTTGAAACTCAAAATATGCCAAGTGTTTCTTTAAAGAATCATGAACAAGATTCTGTTGAGAAAATAGAAAGAAGAGATCTTGAAGAGGAAAATGAACTATTAGCAGCTATGAAACTTTCAACAACTGATGATTTAATAACTTTTGAAGATGAAAAGGAAAGCCATGGTAAAGAAATGGATGCTAGTGTAACAGAGAAGCAAGAAAAGAAAGATGGGAGTGAGGAAACTAGCTTAGAAGCAGGGGCAAAAACGGAAAATATTTCACTAAGTTTGTCTGGATCAGATCCTTCACCTCCTGTTGATACCCTTTTGCATGATTCAGAAGGAGATAAAAAGATTTCTGACCAATCAACTTCAAACTGCAATGTAAATGAAGTAGAAAAAATCAAGATTGATGAAAAGATGCCACAATCACATAATGTGGTTTTGGAATCATCAAAGGACATGACACAAAATATTCTTGAATCTGAATCTTTAATTGGAGATAAATCAAACGCTACAACAAATGAAAGGCTAGAGACTACTGCAAAACAAGGTATGAAAGTATTGATAAAAGTAAATTGATTTCATTTTTGAAAAGTTATAAAAGAAATTGCTTAAACTTTGTGGTGTTTTCATTTATAGGGGAAGTGATTAGGAGTTTTCTGAACAACAATGCGAGTCAGTTGACTATATATGGGTATATTTTGCTTAGCTTTTTTTTTTTTAATTTATATTTATTTTTCTTTATAAAACAAGATGATGATTTGTGTTGCTTACTAGGAGGACCTTCTTTTCTTTTGGTGTTGCAATACTTGCAGCCTTTTTTCCCTTCAAGATGGTTTAAAAGATCGTGAACTTTGTGTGTTTTTCAGAAATAACCACTTCAATACCATGTTCAAGGTTTGTTATTATTATTATTATTTTAATTTGGTAGATTAACAATTTCTATATATATATTTTTTATAAATCTCAACTTGTTTTCAGTTTGAAGGTGAACTATATATTTTAGCTACAGATCAAGGTTACTTAAATCAACCTGATTTGGTATGGGAAAAACTGAATGAGGTATAGTCTCTCCAAAAATTAGTAAACATTAAAAATTTAAATAAGTTTAGGGGTAGAATGAATATTATTGAAGTAATGGGGAAAAATTGAACATATAATGTGGTTTCACTTTCAGGTGAATGGTGATACAGTGTTTGTTAACGATAACTTCAAGAAATTCAATCCACAAAATCAAGAAACACGCACATGGGATGAGCAGAATGTGATGGCTAATACCGCTGTATTTTACTTCTTACTTCCCTTAATTTAAATATAATTTTTTATTTTTGATTTTCTATAATTCTAATTTTTAAATTTTATATTCCAGGATTATCTCGCAAGAATTGACAATTCCGCACAAGGAAACGCTGGTCTTAGGTAATTCAATTTCAAAATAAAATGCTATAAATGTGTAAAAATATATTAAATAGAAAGTACAATGCTATAATATTAATATGTCATTTTATGACAGCTCTGATATGCAATTAGCCATTGCCCTTCAACAACAAGAATTCGAGCAGCAACAACAACAACAACAACAGCAACCACGTGTTTTGCCACAGTCACCTACCACTTCACGTTCAGGGCTTGTTGTGGGTCCCCAGGTAACCTACTTTCATTTACTTTTTTTTTTTTTTTCACTTTTAATATTTTTATTTTATTTGACAGCATGTGCATCCATCGAGGCCTAGGCAGGATCCAAAGCCTTCGAAGGACAAGGACAAGTGCACTGTGATGTGAAAAACTTGCCATGCCATGAGTCATGAGTCATGGGATAGATAGATACTATTTGCATACGTGTGATTTTTAAACTCAGCTTCCTTTTGATGTAAATGATGTAGGACTATTTGATATATGAGACATGATGAATGTTTGGGGTCTTGTACCTTGTGCATAGAATGTTGTAAAGACAGATTACCTTTAGACAAATCACTGCTTATCAGTTATCAACACATGTTTTAGTCCTTCTACAAAGTGAAGTCATACGTTGCTTTCTTATTTTTTTTTAAACCATAACTACTTTACATATAATTTTGGGTGGGTGATACAGGTTGATAAATTACTTCCTTAACAGTATCAACTATGCCAATTCCAGTGAACCCATCTTCTGTAGCATAAAAGAGATTTAACACATTGCTCGTACTCCAAAATACATCCTTACAAGCTCTTGGAACAATGCTTCCTTCTACTTGCACAACTAACTTCAGAAGTTGTTCCCTCTTGACGTTAATCTTCTTCTTCATCTCCTCTACAGCCTCTTGTTCATCACTCGTGTGCAATGTCACAGCATTCAGTTTTCCCGCCTCTAGTTCTCTCTATAACATTTGCTCATATAACCCCTTATTAGGATCAACATTTCTAACATAAATCAAACAAAGTGTAAAATATACATACCTTATAGCTTTGGATATCATTCAAAATACGTCCCTGAGTACTCATTAGCTTAAACAAGTTGTAATATTCAGAGCTCTCAACAACATCCTTTGGCAATTTTGGCCCAATAAAGTAAAGAGCTGGAAGTACAATCGGACCTAATGCAACTGATACATAACCATTTTCCATATATTCGTTCATTGTAGGAACCGATTTATCTCTGGACCATATTGCTTCCCTCAACATACTTTGCATCAAATTCAACCACTATCAAAAATATCAAAAAAAATGAGACAGATGTAACTACTATAAATGTCAAAACAAATAATCAAATGTATAGGGAAATTGAAGGATTGCATTTTACAGTTTCAATAATATGATTTGTTACGCTTCTATTTTGGCGTTTATAAGCTTCTTCTCCAATCCACTTGACCGCATCCTTAAGTGCTAAAAATATAATGCGGACCTCATCTGAACAACAATCGTTGTCAACATTTACATGCCATCTGAAGTCGATAATAACAAGTTTAGAACTTGAATTAAGAGTATGTTATAAATATGAATAATATGATTGAGGGATTAAGGATAATATACTTTTCAACACACCGAATGAGGTTCACCAACTCATCCATGGAGCCTCCAACATCAAAGAAGTCATCAATTACTCCAGTGAGGATGCTACTTTTGGTCCATGAAATACGAGCATCAGATAGCTCAGGGGTGGAAAGCGTTGAAGCAACAGAGAAGTAACAGTAAGCTGCCCTCTGTCTAACAAATTTGAGCTTGTCGAGTCTATTCTCTACCACCCACCTATAAATTAGTTGTTTATAATCTATCAATGGGGTCCACTTTGATATTAAAGTTGATATGACATAATTATAAGGTTAGTGACACTGGTCGATCTTATATTATATATCTATGTTAATAGAAAATCTAACACCATGCACGTATGACGTACCTTTCAAGACCTTCCAATTCTACACGATGAATAGATTGGCATGCGTTGAAATCTTCCACTGCCAACCTTAGGTAATCCGTGTTGCTTATGTTTGATGAACTGCGCCATTAGAACAAGTACTCATTAGTAAAATGCTTTATAATTTTTTTTTTCCTAAAATTCACATTACATGTGGTTGACACCTCACCGAAATGTAGTTTTTAAAGTTCTTGTAGTGTCTACATTGTAATGCTCTATGTTTCTTCTAGTAGACATGCGTTCGACACTGGCATTGAAGGGGAACCTAAGCGCCTCCTCCACCTGATTTAATTAATATAAGAAAAGAGAGATTCTTTTTGTTTTTTTTGATAAAGTCAAAAGTCAATTTTATAATACCTCTGAAAAGATTGAAGCATTTAATATTGTTTGGTCAAGGAAATCTTTCGCTTCCCCAAAAGCCAACTCTTCTTGATGCATAATCTGTGATGCGTTACACATTTGAGCCGCTGCATACACGTCATCGAAAGGCTGTTTGGTAATTTCAGCCAATCGATCTACACCATGAAAACGAAAAAAAAGATAAAAATTTAGTGGAAAGCTTACTTATATATAATTAATATATATGTTCCTGTAGTAGTTAGCAACTGGTGGTGGTGTTGTTATTTCTTCATATGAATACATTTTCATAGTTCAAAATTAGGAAAATAGATTTTCAGTATATATATTTTTTTATCATTTTTCAAATACATGTCACAACGTGCCTTATGTTTGAGAAATATACCAGAGGAAACTTCATATCCATTGGTCCTTAATACCCGAAAGGCTAGAGCACAAGTGACAATATCCATGATTATTTGCTCATCCTCCTGCACCCAACATCTAATTATATGGCACATGTCATATTTCTAACCCAATATATCTTCTGATTTAATAAAAATGAACTTCAAAAAGATCACCTATATGTTTCATCTAAAACATTTTGGATTTCCACCCTGAAATGTCGTGAGATTCCCAGACTTTGAAGTGTGTCAACCATGCAAAGGCGTGCATATATATCAAAAGGATAAACTGTTGGGACTATGATCGATTCACCAATTAAATTTGTTAGCAAAATGTATGAGACATGCATAAGATATACTCATAGATTGATGATAACATGAAATGACTACCTGCATTCCCAAACTTGCTGATAAGAGATCTTAGATAATTTAGACATCCAGTATTTTGATGATGAATAAGAAGAGCTGCAGTTGCTGAAGGCGAGTTCAAAACAGACCCATTCTTCATCTGGTATTTCATCACCATTTTCCAATCATAGTAATTTCCCAGTCCTTCTGAAATGTATGCCAAATAAGCTTCCCTTCCCTGTGAATAACATCTATGGATGATAATAAATAAAGATTTGTGAGCCTTCAGTCTTTACCAAGTCATAATTTTCATAATGGAAGAAATAGAAATATGGATACAGTGGATAAGTAGTATTTGCTATTATCATAATAAAAAGCAGCTTACATACCTTGTGAGCTCCAATTCTCTCTTGTATAGCATCACACTCATCATATCTTTTTGATGTAAAGAAAATTGTATGTTCAAGTCCTTTGCATACTCAAACATACCAGGAAATATGATGTCAAAACCAAATGGAGAACGTTGATTCTTGTCAGTGGCTGAAGCAAAATTTGACTCGATGAAACATAGACCTGAAATAAGATTGTTCGTTTATGTTGACAACTTTAATGAAGAAAGCCAATAGCCATAAACATACACACCTTTGTTAATTTGGTGTTCTCCAGCATTCCACCGTTTCAATGCAACAACACATGCTAAAGTTGAAGCAAGAGTATCTTTAGGTAATGAGGAATGGTGATGAAGAAGACCCCCTCCCCATGAACCATCGCGAAGCTGATTTTCCATCAACCAGTTGAGGCAATCAGGGAAACAAGGGGAATCAGGAGAGTTTGGAGAAGGGACCATAGCCACCCACGCTGTGTCATATGAAGAAACAGAAAGTTCCACATTGGTGAATAGTTTCCGAATTTTTTCTTTGGTCATATCAAAGCTCTGCAACATGTTTACAGTTAACAGTTTGATATTTTGAAGGATATTAATGATACAAAATGGAGCTAGCAAAACATACCACAACTGCAGGATTAGCTTCTTGTAAAGAAGAATCATGATGATGATGCAAGGAGTACTGGGGTTGAAAAGGAAAACGATTGTTAAAGCAGGAGACTTGCATTGTGTATTTGTGTGTTTGTTAACAACAAAGAGAGAAGAATGAGTATTCAGTCAAGGCTTTAGGTCTGTGGAATGGAGACATATGGATTGATGAACCATATATAGGGACAAGAAATAAATTTATCACAATTGATAATGACCTACAAAGACTTTCCTATACGGAATAATGACTCAAAAGGATAACATATTTTTGGATTTGTAACTGAGTTTTTTTTTTGTCCATATTTTCACATTGAACTTGTTGAACTATTCAAAAAACATCCTTATGACATGCTATCGGAGGTTTAGCCGGTTTCCGATGTATTTGACACCTCCGACGAGCCTTCGGCGTTCATGATTTTTCCAACGAACTCAAAAAAACTCTCTCTCTCTCATGAAATGGGTTACATACACCATATCTATGATAAATGACAAGAAAAACTCCCATTTCCTTTTATAAAATCGTGTGTGTGCTTTGTAGCCCAACAAAGGGAAAATCACATAAAAGCCCTTAAGTTTTCACAAAAATACCGGTTTTACCCTTGGATGAGTTTTAGGTCCAGTAAAATCGGATATTTTGTTTAATTTGTTCATTTATACTCATTTAGCCCGTTTCCAGGTAACATACTAGTTATCTAATACTAGTAAAGCCTTTGAGTTTTAAAAAATGTTCGAATTTATCCTTAAGTTTTAAAAAATGTTCGGATTTACCCTTACTTTGATTATTATTATTATTATTATTATTATTATTATTATTATTATTATTATTATTATAAATGTTTAATACGGTTTTAAATGTATAAAAATATTTTATACGTACATTTTTAAATACGCTTTTAAATGTATAATAATATTTTTATAAATTTCAAAAATATATTTACTTGTATTTAGTATTTAAAAATATATTTACTTCTATTTAGTATTTATATATATATATATATATATATATATATATATATATATATATATATTTGAACGCTAATGTACGCCTTTAAAAATGTATTTATATATTAAAAATATATTTATTTGTATTTAGTAGGTATTAATATATATGTATTTCGTATAAAAATATATTGTATACATATAAATATAAAAATATCTATTTATAAGGTTTATATTGAATAAAAGATATAATTATATGTATTTGTACATAATATTAAGTATAAATATGTATTTATTTCGTTTATATGAATTTTACCATATATATATATATATATATATATATATATATATATATATATATATATATATATATATATATATATATATATATATATATATATATATATATATATATATGGTAAAATTCATATAAACGAAATATTTTTTTAATCCTTTGGGTGATTTATCAACCAAAACAAAAAAAACATTTTTGTTGTTTGCTTACTAAGTATAAATATGTATTTATTTAATATTTATATGTATACGATAGTTTTTATAAAAAATAAATAAATATTTATATCTATTAAGTACAATTTAATACAAATGAATATATCTATTAAATACAAATAAAAACGTATTTATACATTTAAAACCATATTTATATATTTAAAAATATTTTTATTTTATTTAACAGATATAAATACATATTTATTTTATATAAAAACCATTGTATGCATATAAATATGAAATAAATACATATTTATACTTAGTAATATGTATAAATACATATACATATATCTTTTATACAATATAAACCTTATAAGTATGTATTTTTATATTTATATATATACAATACATTTTTATATGAAATAAATATATATTTATACCTACTAAATACAAATAAATACATTTTTAATATATATAAATATGTGTTTAAAGGAATACATAAGCTTTCAAATGTATATAAATACTAAATACAAGTATATATATTTTTAAAAATATATTCATATTAATAAAATGTGTGTATAAAATATTTTTATACATTTAAAAATGTATTAAAAATATAATAATAATAATAATAATAATAATAATAATAATAATAACAATCAACATAAGGATAAATCCGAACATTTTTGATAACTTAAGAGTAAATCCAAACATTTTTGAAAATTCAAGGGTTTTACTGGCATTTGGTAATCGGTAGGTTACCTGGAAACTGGCTAAAAGGGTATAAATGAACAAACTAAACAAAACATCTGACTTTATTGGACCTAAAACACGTCCAAGGGTAAAACCGTCCAACAAAGAGAATGCCAGCGCACACAGCTTCTTCGATTGTCTATGTGTATCACCTCCTCCCTTTTTCTTTTCTTGTTGTGTCTTTGTGCGCTCTCCGACGAAAATAAGAACCAAAAAAGAAGGGTACTCCCCTTCTCTTTCAAACTCGATCTCCAAGCGTCTGAGCAACAAGAAGAATCGATCGCACGCTTCTTCTCTTTCTTGTTGTCACTGCAATCGACACCCACCCTCTTCAATTTTGATTGCAGCCTCTTTCTCTCCCATTGTGCTGGTTCAAAGGATAATGTATCGACGAGCTTGTACATTGTGTTGCATAGTTTGTACTTTTTTGACTTTCAACCATCAGAGCAAAATGAAGGGAAATCTTCTAAAGTGAAGGACTCGTCGACGAAGTTTGATCGGAGGTTGTCGCAGATAGCTTGAGACGGGAGCTGGGTTTGTGGTGGTGACGGTCTTGGTTTTAATGGTAGCTTAGAGGTTGAAGACGATGAACATTAAACAATTTTAATGGTGGCTTAAATAAACAAACCCAGAAAACAAAACTGAGTTGTTAATAAAGAGATGAGGGAGGAGGAAGAAGGGCTTGGTGGTGGTGGTGGCTGATGAGAACGACGATCAAGAAGTTGAGGTGTGTGTGTTTTTGTGTTTTTTATTTGAAAATCAAAATTTGGTGTGATGTGTGTGTTTTTGAGTTGTTAATTTGAAAAATTGAAACCTTATTTGTGTGTGTTACAATTTGCCGAAAAAATCATGTTGGCCAGAGGCTCGTCGAAGAAGATGACGGGAGTATCGCCGTAGATGCAAAGACCGCTGGAAACCGGCTAAACCCACACCAACCGGTCATAAGGGTAAGATATGGACAAAAAAACAAGTTTAATGAGAAAATATTGACAAAAAAATTTTCAATGACTAAATGTGTACAGAACGAAAAATACATTACCATTTTAAGTCATTATCCTTCCCTAAATAGGCGCCTAATATAATTTCACGTATGACTTTATCTATTTCTAGTTTATTAATTAATATATAGCAAGTTTTTCTCCTGTTTTGTGGCCTAACTGTTAGGGGTATGATAAAAAACCAAATCCGAATAATCAAACCGAACCAAATGATATTTGGTTTATTTGGTTCGGGTTATTTGATTTTCAGTTAATGTGATTTGGTTAACAGAATAATGATACCTTATTCGGTGTGGTTTTGGTTTAATTTTTATTGTTTTGGTTAAACCGAAAAAACCAAATAAACTAATTAACTAATATATATTTATAATTTATATCTATGAATTTACATTTTATATATAAATTTGTAGATTAGTTACTTAGATTTCATAACTTATTATTTAGTTATTAACCGTTATAGATTTATTTTGTATTAAAAAAAACAAAGTAACTAAATGCCAATTAACCTTAAGTTGTTTATACGACTAAATCTATATTAATTTATCTTTTCAATGTCTGCATCGATTCTTCAAGACAAAACATTATGAAAGATTGAATATAATATGTTATATATTAATATATTCTCTTTATTTGTTAAAAATTTTAGTAATTTTTGTTTCTTTTAGTTTAATATTTATGTTTACTTGCGAAATTTTATTCGGTTTAACCGGTAAATCGAACCGAATAAACTGAAACCGATTAAACTGAACCTTATTTGATTTGGTTATGGTTAGATTTACAATATAAAAGAACCGATAAAACCAAACCGATTTAACCGAAAACTAAAAAACCAAACTGAATAACTCTTAGATCAGGTGAAAAAAGGTTTTTAAAAATCATTCATGTTTATCTTCCTTTTTTTAGTTCCAAGGTATCTTTTAGTTTAAGGGAACAGTTGACAACAGACAAAAAGTTTACAATTGCATAGACAATCATTTACATGTTGATATATTATATTATAAATACTAACATGATCCGTGCGTTGGAAATTTTGTTATCAATTTGAAAATGAATTAAATGATATTGATAGAGAAAGTATTAGCATAAACCTTAAATATCTAGAACCTTTATGGTAAAACTGGATAAATAAATCTAAAAAAGAAAAAAAAATGTTGATAGAAAACTATCAAGGTTAAAATTAAAATATCTATAACATTAGAGGTAAAAAAACAGGTAAATAAAACTAAAATGTTAAAATATCAATGGTTTTTTTTTGTGAAGATTAACATTGTTAAGAATATTTATTATCAGGGTAAGAAGTGTAATTTATTAGGATGTATTTTGTGAGTAAAATTCTTGTGCACGGTGTTTTATTTTTTTTTATTTTTTTATTTTTTATTTTTTTTTATGTTTCTTTAGGAATGCGGCTCACTATTTGGAATTGTGCATATACACGCAAACTCATTTTCGGGTATGGTTTAGGGTTTGGATCCGGGTTAAACCGGACTTGAACCGGATATTGTACCCGGAGTATATATTTTGGTTTGCAGTTGAGGAGGATCATTATTCACGTCTCACAACTTTGCATCATATATTTTTTGCTCTTATCTTTCCACTCATCTTCTTCGTCTAGATTAGGGTTTCCTTTTCTGTGTCAAAGTTGAGTTTGTAATCAATGTCTTGTATTTTGTTTTTTGTTTTAGTGTTAGAGTTTATGTAGGTGAGGTTTTAGTTGTAAGTTTCCTGAAAACCAACTGGATCTTATTTTTCCTTAATAAAAAGATATGTTGATGTTGTGATAATTCATTCTTTGTGTTTGTTTGAGTTTTTGAACATGGCATCAGAGCAAGTTTAAATCATGTGTTGTTTTTTGTTCATTTGATTGTACCTAGTCGAGTTAGGGTTTTCTTCTCTTCTTCGAGTTAGGGTTTCGTCTGTTCATCGAGTTAGGGTTTCGTATGTTCATCGAGCCTTCTTATCGATCTGTTTTCTGATTGTGTCAGATTAAATCGGGGTTGTTTCTGGTTCTTCTTCGCTGTTGTTTTGTGAACTTCATCTCATACATCGTCGTTGCTTGAGAGTAAACGTTAGATTTAACATCTTGTTACCTCTAACGGCCAACGTTAAGCCACGGTCAACCTCAGGAGCGCAAACGGTGCAATCTGAGTGGTTCCTGGTGTTTGCTAGCAATTGAATGCCATTTCTGTTCAGTGTTAAGTCTATCAATCTTGATAGACTACGGTAAACTACTTTGTTGTGTTGCAGAGTGTATTTATAGAGCACTGTAAGTATTGCACGCTCTATTTCTTGTTTGTTCAGGTTTTATCTTGGGAGTTTATATGTTTGTTTTTTTAATTGGCGTGATTACTACAACATATTGATAATTGAAGGTTGTTGGTACTATGTCTGTATTAGCTTCTCTTCCCTTTGAAAGGTGGTTAGAGTCTGGTCTAGTACAGACACCAGCCAAGGGAACTCAACCTGTTTGTCACATAGGTTGTATTAGTCATGGTTGGAGAAACTCCAACTCCTGGATCTGGATCTGGATCTGGAACAAAGAATCCATATCATTATGATTTTGATGATCCTCTTTTCTTGCATCCATCTGATAATGTGTCACACCCCCAAACCGGAATGACGGAAACGTTCGGGGGCGGAGGACGTCATGTTTAGTATCACAACACAAGCATCATAGTAATTAAAGTAACAAGCAACCATTGTATTAACATTAAAGTGTTTACAAAGTATGTGATTCACAAAAAGTTAGACTCCATAAGTAATAATAACAAAACAAGACATGAAGCTACTATGCTCCATCTTCTGAAACCCAGCGCGCGTACCTGTCTACTAGTTTCCTGAGAATACAAGTTATTTTGAAAGAGTAGATCAGCATTTAAGCTGGTGAGTTCATAAGTATTTTAGTGATGTATAGTAAGTAGAAAGTTCTTTTAGAAAAGTTCACCTGTTCCTCCAGAAAATCCTATATTTTCTGATATGATGAAAGATAAGTAAAAATGACTCTACAATCCCTTCTATGGGTACTAAATGGATACAAGTTATATAAAACCCAGAGTAAACAGACAATCGATTGTGTGAATCTTCCCTAAGCCCACAACCAAACAAGGAACATGAAATGAGGCGGAAGTCACACATCCCATTATTTGTTAGATCTTCGTTGTATATAACCCTGACGCATTCATTTGGTACTCACGGAGTTAACTGTAAAAGTTCCTTTATATTTGATGAAAACATTCTTTAAGAAAAACCCTTATTTCCTTTAGTAAAAATGGTAACCAAAATAGTTCCTTCTATAATCACTTAGTTTATACAAGCTATATATAGTCCAATATCGAACGGATAGTTAATTGTGTGAATCTGCCCTAAGCCCACAACCAAACAAGGAACAGGAAGTAAGGTGGAAAGCACACATCCAACTACCTATCGGATATTAATTATATATAACCATGATGTATAAACTAAGGTATTATAGAATTAACCACTAAATGTCCTTTAAGTTATACTGGTTTAATAAAATGAATTAAACCCTTTTACTGATAAGTTTCTAGTTTAGCCTACTATATGTTCTATCTGAAAAGTATGTTTTTGTACTAGAAAACGGTGTATTGAATTTGTATACTATGACCTGACCCATACCTGGTACTCCTTATGATTACTTGGTGTATACGGAATATATATATTGCAAAGATCGAATAGATAGTAGGCTGGGTGAATTTGCTCTAAGCCCATAACCAAACAAGGAACAGAAAATGAAGCGGAAAACACACATCCTACTGTCTGCTGGACTCGATTAATATATATCCCTGATGTATAAACTAAGGAATCATAAATTTAGCATTATAGGCCCCCTTCTAACTGAATGTTCATGTTACTAGTAAGTTATGTAGCATTGTTCTATTGTTTGGACGATTACTAGAAGTAATGAAATCCTGCACTCTTAACGCCTCAGTCGATACTGTTGTGAGCTTTGTATATATTTGTGTTTTATTTATTATTGTCCGGTATTTTGTAGATGTACCCTTTATAAATAAATCCGGTACTTTGTAGATGTACCCTATATATATATATATATATATATATATATATATATATATCATGGCATTTTGTAGATGCACCATATATATATATATATATATATATATATATATATATATAACCTTATACCATGTTTATTATCATCTTTTGTTTAGAACAATGAGTTAATGATACGTTCCCTTCCTAGGTTACTGGGAATATATAGTATAAGTGTGTAAATCATGATTTGTTCTTCTGTTATAGTATGTTCCTCCTTGTACTAGTTATAGTATGTTCCTCCCTGTACTAGTTATAGTATGTTCCTCCCCGTACTAGTTATAGTATGAACTGAAACCCTAAACTATACCTATTATAGTTTACTAGCATGTTTACTCGAACTGACCCTGATTTGTAGAAAAGACTCGATTATCTACTGAGTTATGATTGTACTTTAAAAACAGAGTTTTATAAACAACAAAGCAACATAACTTTAAAAGAGTTTTGAAATTATTTGATTACTTATAAAAGCATAAGAAATCCTTTAATGTGATGGTTATCACAGATAAGCGTTTACACAATTATCATTGTGTTCAACTTGTATTCCCCCCCCCCCCCCTTAAAAGCATTTAAAACATTTAAAATATTGATTATAGAGGTATGAACTCACCTTATGTGGGTGATTAAATTGATGATTCACGTAAGGATGAGAAGTTCCACGAATGAATTCCCGAGACACAAACGAGTCCTAAATGACATATAATGGTATATATAGGCATGCAATTAGTGTTTAAAAAACTAACATGCAAGGAAACTACTTTAGGGACTATGAAACACTTGAAATGAAGTGTTAAAATCACATGTGATTGATCAAAGGGAGTTTACGGCCAAAAGGAAAGTGTTCACGGCCCAAATGGATGCATGGTTCACGGCCCTATGGAGTTTACGGCCCAAATGAATGGATTCATGAAGGGTTCACGGCCCTATGAAGGGTTCACGACCGTGAACACCTCAAACTCATGAAGATGGTGATGAATATTTGAAGAATCAAGGCTAGGATCTAGTAGTCTTTCAAGTATAACAAGATAAATGATGAAACACTTACGATTTGGGATCCCTTGGGAGTTCACGGCCACCAAGAACAAGTGTGTGTTCTTGGTGAAAGATGATGATCTTGAAGATCTAGACAAAAGTGGTGAATTCATGGATGAAATCATAGGGTTGTACTAGATCAAGAAGGATATCAAGGAGCAAATGGAAGAATCACTTACAACTTGGACGAGAAATGGAAGTAATTCTTGATGATACTTGAGAGAGAATGAAAGTTCTTGAGTTGGAATTGTGAAGAATGAAGAAGAAATGAGGGAAATCTATACATATTGGGAAAAGTTCACGGCCATAAGAGAGTTCACGGCCGTGAAATAGGTTTGCAGCCGTGAACCTCAAATGTTTGGTTCTCTGGTTCGGGTGCAGCCTTCTGATCTCGAGTTGATACTTCCTAACACTCAATCCTTAAGTGTGCTAGGCTTAGAACTCCTTAGAATGACCCCTAACAAGGCTAGAAGGCAATGAAATTTAGTCTGACTTTTGGTTGGTTGAATTGACTTTACAAGATAAAAAGTTTCGGGTTGTCACATCATCCCCCCGTGAGATGAAATTTCGTCTCGAAATTAGCTTTCTTAGCAGTACTCCTGGGGTTGTTCTCTTCTGAATGGCAGAATACCCACTCGTTGACCTGGGCAACTTTTCCCAAATGCTCATGATAGGATTCATACCTGGTCCATCTATCATTACCTCGTGCATACAAGTCGTATATAATTAAGATTAGTAAGACGGTCGGATGTGCGACTCTGCCCCAGGTCCACAACCAAACAAGGAACAAGAGATAGGGTAGAAACACACATACTAAATCCACCTAATCATAATTATATACCACCCTCGCGTATGCACTTAATAGTGATAGGTAGGTTGTATTCGTCCTTAGCCTCTGTGCTTGAACTTGATCTGTTGGACGAGTGGTAGTTCGGGAAGGTCTGCTGAGTATACAGTGGCAAGGTTTCGGAGGCCAAGGTACTCCTCGCATGAGTACTTCGGGGTTTAAAATACGAGGTAGACGATTCTAAGATCTGGGTCGGGCTGTCGTTACGAATGACGAGGATTTCATTGATTTGACGATTAAGGCGATGAAATTTCGAA
Source organism: Lactuca virosa (assembly GCF_052849685.1). Lineage (NCBI taxonomy): Eukaryota > Viridiplantae > Streptophyta > Magnoliopsida > Asterales > Asteraceae > Lactuca > Lactuca virosa. Next base: position 182,271,048 of record NC_136431.1, read on the forward strand.
ATATGTGAACTTAGTATGGTGAGGACCACGCCAATCCATGACGAATGATGACAACAGACTCTTTACAGAAACAAATGTTAGGCCGATTTGAAAGAAACGTTTGTTATACGACGGTGTATCCCGAGTGTGCTCAACAATGTACTCTGTGTAAACGTTCTAGTGCTTTCTGTTTTCTCCTTGATATTACCACTGCCACAAATCGTACCGCGATGAGCGAGTACTAATAGTGAAAGTGTTTTGATAACTAGTGTCAATACTCTATATTATGATCTTCCTCGGTACCTCTATGATCGTCTGGCATATACAAGTTATGTATAATTAAGATGAATAAGACAGTCGACTGAGTGACTCTGCCCTAAATCCACAACCAAAGAAGGAACAGGAATTGAGGCGGAATCACTCACTCTAAGTCTGCAAAATCTTAGCTATGCACAACCCTGGTGTACATACTAAGCCATCATAGCTTCCCTGAACGGATCTTTAGTTCTCTTATGAATGATGTGACTTGTTCATATGAGTGAGTTATTATAATTACTTTTAAATGTTTTCCCCAAGTTTTAATCTTATAAAGATATAAATTAAATTTTAAAGTAATTATTATTTCAAAGACGTACCGCTGGTCGCTGGGGACTCCGGGGTAGTTTCTCCTGCAATGATCATCAAAATTCGCCCATCCGCGCCTGAGTTCTTCGTGATCGGGCAGTCCCTCTTGTAGTGCCCTATCTCACCACAGCCATAATAGGCTTGGGTTGCTTCTACTTCGGGGACTTGGGAGATCGGTTGTGCTGGTGCCCTGCAGAACCGGGTAGTGTGCCCCTTCCTGTGGCAATTCAAGCATTGCATTTCCCGATATACTCCGGTGTGGTGGTAGTTACACCCATCACACTTCGGGAGAGTTCCAGCATATCGACTGGCAGGTGCTGGAGTAGCAGGCGTTGTGGCGGCGTATATGTTACCCATTTGTTGCTCTTTGCGGGGTTTCCTGTGTTGTTCGATCGTTCCTCTTTTTCCCCGACTTTCTTTTATAGTCCCCTCCCTTTGATGGCTCGGGAACAGAGACCTCCACGCCATGGCAGACTCCATGGTCAATGAGTCGCTGGGCCAAGCGTTTGGCGCTATCGAATGTAGTTGGGTTAGAAGACAGTACATCCCCTTGAATCGGGGTAGATAAACCCCAAATGTATCTTTCTATCTTCTTACTCTCCGGGGTAACCATCCCGGGGCATAGTGCTGCCTGGTCGCTAAACCTGTCAGTGTAGGTCACTATGTCTGAGCCGACCATAGTGTGCTCCCATAGTTCTTGTTCCAGTTTTTGAACATCGCCTCTTGGGCAGTATTCTTCCAACATCATCTCTTTTAGGTTCTCCCAACCTATTGAGTTAGCCACTGATAGGGTCAGTGACTTAACATGACTATTCCACCATGTTAGGGCTCTGTCGAAGAAGGTGCAGGCAACAAACTTAACTTTGCTCCCTTCTGGGCACGAACAGATTGCGAAGACCGAATCTGTTTTCTCGAACCATCGCATCAGAGCAATGACTCCCTCATTTCCATTAAAGGATTTGGGTTTGCAGTTCATGAAGTCCTTGTACGAACACTCCCGTGGGTGTCCGTGGGTAACTCCGGGGTTGGTTAAGTGGGTATCGCTACCAGATCCGTAGGTACCACTTTCGCTGATGTGAGTTAGAGCAGCTGCTACTGCGGCTGATATCGCTGCTTGGAGAGCAGCAGGATCGAATTGTGGAGGAGGTAGTGGAGTTTGAGTTGGAGTTATCGGAGTAGTGCGTCTGTTTGATCTACGAGGAGGCATCTTGCTAAAAGAATACAAAGATGAAACGGAGATAAGTCTATAGCAGTGGTTTATAAGCCGAAAGCTGAACGACTAAGTTATCCTAGTTCTGAGTGTATCTGGTTCTGACTTTCATAGGGTTCCAGAAATAATTCATAAGGGAAGTCTATATAAAATAAACTTTATGGATCAGAAGTGGCTATCCTTGAATGAATTTCTGTGAATTGAATAACTGATACTGGTTTCATGAAAAAGAAATAATCCTAACACATAGTGTGAGTAGTAAAATCACTAGCTCACTAAGTCAATTAAGTTTATTAATTATTAGGGTGACATATAAGACGTTTTAGTTTCTCTGGCTGATCACTCATTGGAAAAACTCCTCTTGAATCTCTTTTTGTTTCCCTTGACTCCTCTGCTGACTGCTATGATGGAGTGGTTACACCTATCTGGGTTTGTCGTACGAGAATGGAAGTGTCTAAAGAATCTATGAGAATAAGTGAAACATTATGGGGTGATCCTTACCGGGTCCTCCTATAATTGCGCAACGTATATAATTTGTATATAATTTAAGATTAAATAGACCTTCGAATAAGTGATCCTACTCCAAAACCACAACCAAACAAGGAACAGGAAGTGAAGCATAAATCACAAATTCTAAGTCTATAAAATCTCAATTATATAAAACCTTGGAAGTATACACTCCGGAATCATAGATCTACCAGAAGGGTCTTTTAAGTTCTCACATAAGTTATTTATAGTGCCTAAAATACTCCTATAGTATTTTAATGTAATGAACTTGGTATGTTTTAAACTTGTTGTTGTCTTATAGTATCATAAAATACTCCTATAGTATTTTAACTTTATGTTCTGATCTAGAAATCCCTTGAATAGAGTTAGGTAAGTTTTAAGATTGTTGCAACACCACATCACTCCCAAACACATGTCGGCCACATCTCAAATGAATATAGTTGATCAGGCTATATTGATCCCAGATATGATTACATAACTGTCCAGGTTTGACCGCAGTGTTCAACCTTTAAATACTTTTGTTCTGTTCTTCTTGTGATACTTGTTCTAGTATGTATATATGTATAAGCATGTATGTATACTTTTATAAAGTATTTATATATATATATATATATATATATATATAGATTTTAAAAATATATTATTTTCCAGAGCTCTTCGGCCCCATTGTATTTATAGTTGTATATCTTTTATAGGTTGATATACTTAGTTCACTATAAACAATGCTCTGATACCAATCTGTCACACCCACAAACCGGAACGACGAAAATGTTCGGGGGCGGAGGCGTCATGTTTAGTATCACAACACATGCATCATAGTAAATAAAGTAACAAGCAACCATTGTATTAACATTAAAGTGTTTACAAAGTATGTGGTTCACAAAGGTTATACTCCATAAGTAATAACAAAACAAGACATGAAGCTACTATGCTCCGTCTTCTGAAACCCAGCGCGCGTACCTGTCTACTAGTTTCCTGAGAATACCAGTTATTTTGAAAGAGTAGATCAACATTTAAGCTGGTGAGTTCATAAGTATTTTAGTGATGTATAGTTAGTTGAAAGTTCTTTTAGAAAAGTTCGCCTGTTCCTCCAGAAAATCCTATATTTTCTGATATGATGAAAGATAAGTAAAAATGACTCTACAATCCCTTCTATGGGTACTAAATGGATACAATTTATATAAAACCCAGAGTAAACAGACAATCGATTGTGTGAATCTGCCCTAAGCCCACAACCAAACAAGGAACAGGAAATGAGGCGGAAGTCACACATCCCATTATTTGTTAGATCTTCGTTGTATATAACCATGGCGCATTCATTTGGTACTCACGGAGTTAACTGTAAAAGTTCCTTTATATTTGATGAAAACATTATTTAAGAAAAACCCTTATTTCCTTTAGTAAAAATGGTAACCACAATAGTTCCTTCTATAATCACTTAGTTTATACAAGCTATATATAGTCCAATTTCGAACGGATAGTTAATTGTGTGAATCTGCCCTAAGCCCACAACCAAACAAGGAACAGGAAGTAAGGCGGAAAGCACACATCCAACTACCTATCGGATATTAATTATATATAACCATGATGTATAAACTAAGGTATTATAGAATTAACCACTAAAGGTCCTTTAAGTTATACTGGTTTAATAAAAAAGAATTAAACCCTTTACTGATAAGTTTCTAGTTTAGCCTACTAAATGTTCTCTCTGAAAAGTATGTTTTTGTACTAGAAAACGGTGTATTGAATTTGTATACTATGACCTGACCCATACCTGGTACTCCTTATGATTACTTGGTGTATACGGAATATATATATAGCTAAGATCGAATAGATAGTAGGCTGGGTGAATTTGCTCTAAGCTCACAAGCAAACAAGGAACAGGAAATGAAGCGGAAAACACACATCTTACTGTCTGCCGGACCCGATTAATATATATCCCTGATGTATAAACTAAGGAATCATAAATTTAGCATTATAGGCCCCCTTTTAACTGAATGTTCATGTTACTAGTAAGTTATGTAGCGTTGTTCTATTGTTTGGACGATTACTAGAAGTAATGAAATCCTGCACTCTGAACGCCTCAGTCGATACTGTTGTGAGTTTTGTATATATTTGTGTTTTATTTATTATTGTCCGGTACTTTGTAGATGTACCCTTTATAAATAAATCCGGTACTTTGTAGATGCACCATATATATATATATATATATATATATATATATATATATATATATATATATATATATATATAACCTTATACCATGTTTATTATCATCTTTTGTTTAGAATAATGAGTTAATGATACGTTCCCTTCCTAGGTTACTGGGAATATATAGTATAAGTGTGTAAATCATGATTTGTTCTTCTGTTATAGTATGTTCCTCCTTGTACTAGTTATAGTATGTTCCTCCCTGTACTAGTTATAGTATGTTCCTCCTTGTACTAGTTATAGTATGTTCCTCCCTGTACTAGTTATAGTATGTTCCTCCCTGTACTAGTTATAGTATGAACTGAACCCTTAAACTATACCTATTATGGTTTACTAGCATGTTTACTCGAACTGGCCTTGATTTGTAGAAAAGACTCGATTATGTACTGATTTATGATTGTACTTTAAAAACAGAGTTTTATAAACAACAAAGCAACATAACTTTAAAAGAGTTTTGAAATGATTTGATTACTTAGAAAAGCATAAGAAATCCTTTAATGTGATGGTTATCAAAGATAAACATTTACACAATTATCATTGTGTTCAACTTATATCCCCCCCCCCCCCTTTAAAAGCATTTAAAACATTTAAAAGATTGATTATAGGGGTATGAACTCACCTTATGTGGGTGATTCAGTTTATGATTCGCGTAAGGGTGAGAAGTTCCACGAATGAATTCCCGAGACACAAACGAGTCCTAAATGACATATAATGGCATCTATAGGCATGCAATTAGTGTTTAAAAAACTAACATGCAAGGAAACTACCTTAGGGACTAGGAAACACTTGAAATGAAGTGTTAAAATCACATTTGATTGATCAAAGGGAGTTTACGGCCAAAACGAAAGTGTTCACGGCCCAAATGGATGCATGGTTCACGGCCCTATGGAGTTTACGGCCCAAATGGATGGATTCATGAAGGGTTCACGACCCTATGAAGGGTTCACGACCGTGAACACCTCAAACTCATGAAGATGGTGATGAATATTTGAAGAATCAAGGCTATGATCTAGTAGTCTTTCAAGTATAACAAGATAAATGATGAAACACTTATGATTTGGGATCCCTTGGGAGTTCACGGCCACCAAGAACAAGTGTGTGTTCTTGGTGTTCTTGGTGAAATATGATGATCTTGAAGATCTAGACAAAAGTGGTGAATTCATGGATGAAATCATAGGGTTGTACTAGATCAAGAAGGATATCAAGGAACAAACGGAAGAATCACTTACAACTTGGACGAGAAATGGAAGTGATTCTTGATGATACTTGAGAGAGAATGGAAGTTCTTGAGTTGGAATTGTGAAGAATGAAGAAGAAATGAGGGAAATCTATACATATTGGGCAAAGTTCACGGCCGTGAACCTCAAATGTTTGGTTCTCTGGTTCGGGTGCAGCCTTCTGATCTCGATTTGATACTTCCTAACACTCAATCCTTAAGTGTGCTAGGCTTTGAACTCCTTAGAATGACCCCTAACAAGGCTAGAAGGCAATGGAATTTAGTCTGACTTTTGGTTGGTTGAATTGACTTTACAAGATAAAAAATTTCGGGTTGTCACATAATGGTGTTGTTTCTATCATGTCCTTTAAACTATCTGGTACTGAAAACTTTAGAATATTGAAAAGATCTATTACTAGGGCTCTAAAAGGTAGAAATAAGCTAGGTTTTGTTGATAAAACTTTTCCTAAACCAACTACGAATGAAACTAAAATTCGTAAATGGGAACGTGTGAATGTTGCTGTGTGTTCTTGGATTTTAGGTTCAATTTTTGAGTCTTTGTATTCTAATCATGCTTGTGCTGAAGTTGCTTCTGATATTTGGTCTGAATTGAATGAGACTTACCGCAAAGCTGATGGTCCATTTGTTTTAAATATTCACCAAAAGATTATACTCAAGGTGGTTTAACTGTATCTGAATATTAGGGTAAACTTGATGCTTTATGGAAAGAGTTTGATGGTCTTGTTAATTTGGTTGAATATACATGTGAAGCCTCTACTCAGTTTAATAATCATTCACATTTAATGAAACTGATGCAATTTTTATCTAGTTTGGATGATGCATTCAGTCAAGTTAAAAGTCATATATTACTTATGGAACCACTTCCTATTGTCAAAACTGATTTTTCTATATTTTCTCGTGAGGAATCACATTAAAAGGGTTGTTCTATTGACCAAAATTCCACAAAGCCTTAGGCCTCAGCCTTTGCTGGAAAATTTAATGATCAGAAAAAAACAAGTTTCGTGGTAATTCAAATTTACAATGCAAACACTGTGGTCTGAAGGGATATACAACTGAGATATGTTATAAGCTCAATGGGTATCCCAAGGACTTTAAGTTTAGAAAATGAAAATCAAAATGCTAATAGATCTATTTCTGGTAATGTTTCTGTTACATCTAATTCTGTTGAAACTTTTGTGTCTGATGTGAAAATTAACAATGCTTCTCACAAGTTTTTTCTTACAAAGTGAACAATATTTAAAGTTTTTGACTCTCATAAATAAGAAGCAGGGGATAAATGATGTTTCAGAAAATATGGCAGGTTTTTGTTGTAAGTCATCTATATCTAACAATAAAAAGTAGGTTATGATTCAGGGGCAAACCATCACATAACTAAAAATGAATCTCATTCGGATAATGTAGTTGATGTTTCAAAACTAGATCTTAGGTTTGATCACCCAAATGGTTCTTCTACACAGATTAATAAAATTGGTAATATGAGTTTGTCTGAATCAGTAACCTTATTTGATGTTTTTGTAATTCCTGACTTTAATGTGAACTTGCTCTCTGTCCATAAACTGTGTAAGGATAATAAATGTCAAGTTGTCTGTGATGAGTTTAATTGTGTTGTTTAGGATTCACGATCCAATGTGACTGTGGGGACTAGTAATGAATATGGAGGGTTATACTATCTTGAAGGATCCCATACTTCAGGTAGTACATGTTCTCTAAATAAAAATACTTGTAGTGTCTCTAAAGTTACTTGGAATAATAGACTGGGACATCTAGTTCACTCTTTGAATGTTCTTAAAGATGTACTTTCTTTTGGTTCTGAATCTCTTCCTCCTTGTGACGTGTGTCATAAAGCTAAGTAGTCTAGAAATTCTTTTCATTCAAGTGAACATAAGAGTGTTTTTTAGAATACTTAGTTCACCTAGATGTTTGGGGTCCCTATAAAGTTACAACCATGGATGGTTTTAGATATTTTTTTTTACTATTGTGGGTGACTTCAACAGGGGTGTATATGTATATTTGTTAAAATCTAAAACTGGAGTTTTTTATTGGTTTACTGTGTTCTATAATATTTTTAAAAGTCATTTTAATTCAAACATCAAAACTGTTAGGTCTGATAATGGTACAAAATTTGTAAATTATCACTTTAAAGAGTTTTTTTGATAAATATATTGTTTCTCACCAAACTTCCTATACTTATACTCCACAAGAAAATGGAGTTGTGGAGAGAAAGCGCAAACATCTACTAAATGTTGCTAGATCTCTTCTATTTCAGTTTGGTTTACCTTTAAAATTTTAGGGTGAAGCTGTTCTCACAACTGTTTTTTAATTAATAGACTTCCTACACTTGTTTTAAAAGGAAAATCTCCCTTTGAAATGATATATAATTATTTACCTAAATTTGAAATTTTAAGGGTCTTTGGTTGCTTGTGCTTTGTTGTAAAATTAAATATGACGGATAATTTTGTTGAAAGGTTTGAGAAATGTGTACTTATAGGGTATTCAAATGAGAAAAAGGCTACAAATTATTTAGTCTTGATAGTTCTTCTGTTTTCTTTTCCAGGGATGTAAAATTTTATGAAGATGTATTTCCTTTCAAAATGAAAAAGTATTTAAATGATGATGCTTTTCTATCTTCATTTTTTGATGAATTTATTAAAGCTAGTCCCATACACTCTAGTTCCTATGATGATATTCTAAAATCTCCCTTTATGGATGAAATTCCTGAATCTAGTTGAACTGTGTTGAGCCACCATACCGACAACACTAGTGCTGCTACTCATTCTGAGCCTGATAGTGTTAGCAACCAGGGTGGCTTGGTGCAAGTGGCTCAGTCTCAAGAGGTTGGTCCAGGTGTGTCAGGTTCATCTGATGATAGTAGTCAAATAAATTCTGAGTCGTCTGGAAGTGAGTCTGTTAGAAGGTCTAGGATGCCTCTTATATTTGATGATTATGTGATAGAAGGGAAGCATAAATATGGAATTGAGAGAACTTTGATATGCAAATTTAAATGCTGAGAATTTTTGTTTTGTGTCTAATCTTAACAAAACTGTTGAACCTCGTAATTTTTTGGAAGCTTCCACTGACCCAAATTGGTTAGCTGATATGAATGAGGAAATGGAAGGTTTACATTGAAATAGACATGGGAAATTACTAATTTACCCCATAATAGGAAACCCATTGGTTGCAAATAGGTCTATAAAATTAAATATAAATCTAATGGGGAGGTTGAGAGGTATAAGGCTAGACTTGTAGCAAAATGCTACAATCAAAACGAGGTTACAGATTATGAGGAAACATTTTCCATTGTAGCAAAATTGGTTACTGTTAGAGTTGTTATTTCATTAGCTGCTAATAATTCTTGGAATTTATATCAACTTGATATAAATAATGCTTTTCTTTATAGTAATATAGATGAAGAGGTTTACATGACTCTTCCTCAAGGATATCATACATCTGGTGATACTCGGATTTGCAAGTTGTTAAAATCTTTATATGGTTTGAAACATGCACCTAGGAAATGGAACGAAAAATTATGTTCATCTTTGTTTGAGTTTGGTTTTGTGCAAAGTATGAATGACTATTCTTTGTTTGTAAGGAATAGAAATAACATAGTTGTTGTTCTTGTTTATGTAGATAATATAGTTCTAACTGGTAATTTTGAAGCTGGAATTAATAAGGTAAAAGAGTTCTTAAAATCTAAGTATCTGATTAAGGATTTGGGAAAACTATTTTTTTTAGGGAATTAAGGTTATTGATAAGGTTGATGGAGTTTGTTTAACTCAACGAAAATATTGTCTTGAGTTGCTTCACGAGTTTGGTAAACTCAGTTGTAAACCTATTAATACACCTCTGGATATGAATGTTGTTATTAGTGAGAATGGTTTAGATGAAAAAGATACTTAATTTGTTGGTTAATATTACTAAGTATCAAAAGCTTATTGGGAAATTAATATATCTGCCTATTACTAGGACATATATTTCATTTACTGTTCAGACCCTTAGTCAGTTTATGCGTTCTCCACGAAAATCACACTTGAATGTTGCTTTTCGTGTTTTAAGGTACTTGAAACAGAATCCTGGTAAAGGTATTAATAATGTTAAAAGCGAGAATATATGTTTATCTGCTTATGTTGATGCTGATTGGGCCAAGTTTGTCTATTCTAAAAGGTCTGTTACATGATTTTGTGTTTATTTTGGTGAGTCTATAGTATCTTGGAAAAGTAAAAAGCAAGATATTGTTTCAAGGTCTTCAACTGAGTCTGAATATAGAGCTTTAGCCTCTATTACATGTGAGATAATAACTGATTTAGGAGTTAAGGATTTATTTCCTGTAAAAGTGTTTTGTGATAATGATTCAGCCATTAAATTGGCTCTTAATCCCGTTTTTCAGGAAAAAAATGAAACACTTTGAGGTTGATGTGCATTTTGTTAGAGACATAGTTTCAAAAGGGGTTTTAAAAATTCTTAAGATTGCTTAAGAGAATCAGAGGGCTGATATTTTTACTAAATCTTTAACGACTAAACAATAGGGGTGAGCAAACCTAAACCAAGAAACCAAGAAAACGACTAAAACCGACGAAACCGAAACCGAAGCAAAACCGACGGTTAGGGTTTGAATTTTTTAAAAACCGAAAAATCAGGTTCGGTTTCGGATTTTACCCATAAACTGACCCATCCAACCCGAGAAACCGACCCATACTTAAAACCAACAAACCGCCCCAAGAAACCGACCCATCCAACCCGAGAAACCGACCCATACTTGATTGTTTTTTGGTTGTAATAGACTATTTCGGGCTTTGGTTGTACCTTTTAATATACTATTTGGTTGTAAGACTCATGTTTTTTGAAGCATTTAACTTCAATTTGGTGTTTTTGAAGTTTAACTTCTTGCTTCATTTCTAGAAAATGGGTTAAAACCCAAACCCATAGGTTTAAACCCAGTACCCATGAGTGTATGGATTGAACCCAAGAAACCGAAAAACCGACCAAACCGACCTCAGAACCCAAGAAACCAAACCGACCAGAACCCGATCCTATTAAGTTCTGAAAACCAGAAACCGAACATTTATGGATTGGGTTGGGTTTGGGTCCAAAACCGACCTAAACCGACCCATGCACAACCCTACTAAACAACATAATTTTTATGTTGTCAATTGGGGTTGTTTGATCCGTTTAAAGTAGATTGATTTTTGTTATCACCCTCGATGTTAATCTTGAGGGGAGGGGGTGTTAAAATATCATTTTTTTTTTGTCAAGATTAACATTGTTAAGAATATTTATTATCAGGGTAAGAAGTGTAATTTATTATGATGTATTTCGTGAGTATAATTCTTATACAAGGTGTGATTTGTTGTTTTATGTTTCTTCAAGACTACGGCTCGCTATTTGGAATTATGCATATACGCGCGGACTCATTTTCGAGTATGGTTCAGGGTTTGGATCCGGGTTAAACCGGACTTGAGCTAGATGTTGTACCCGGAGTATATATTATGGTTTGCAGCTGGGGATGATCATTATTCACGTCTCACAACTTTGCATCATATATTTTTTGCTCTCATCATTCCACTCGTCTTCTTCGTCTAGATTAGGGTTTCCTTTTCTATATCAAAGTTGAGTCTGTAATCAATGTCTTGTATTTTGTTTTCTATTTGAGTTTATGTAGGTAAGGTTCCAGTTGTAAGTTTTCTGAAAACCACCTGGATCTTATTTTTCCCTAATGAATAAAATCTGATGATTTTGTGATAATTTGTTTTTTGTGTTTGTTTGAGTTTTTGAACATAAAAACCAAGTGATGAGGAAAATATCATAATTAAAATTGAAATATTTAGAATCTAAATAGAGAAAATGGAAAAAAAAAATTAAACTAAAAAGCCAAAATTTGAAAGTTATAAAAAACGAAAAAGAACCAAGTTTTAGAAAATATATACATATTTAAAAATCACCATTATTAAAAAGACATTTCTGTAAAATAAGTTGTAGAAAATGTATTTTCTAAGAAAACTAAGTTTAAAGTTATAAAATACTTTTATAAAAACAAGTTCAAAAACATATAAATTATAAATAACGACGGGGAAATTTTGAAAAAAAAAACACATAATTTGGACTATATTGGAAAAATAAAATTAAACTACGGGTAAAATTTATAAATAAGTAACAAGATGAAAATAGAAAAGCTTTTTAGTTCAGGTTCCAAGATTCCAAAAATTGTAAATAGGTGAGTTGGTGAGGCGATTTTAAAAATTATATAAATGTATTTAAAAAATAATTAGCCGGTGTAATGTAAAGTTTTGATAAAATAAAATTGAGTGTGAACGCCACGACTTTATGAGGCACAACAAAAACAATCGCGGCAAAAAGACAAAATTGCAAAAATGGTCCGGTTTGTCAATTTCTGTGGGTAAGGTCCAACAAAACATTTATTAGCAAAAAAAGTCCCTAATTGATGGTTTTGTTATGGTTTTGGTCTCTACCTTGTTAAGTTTAACAGCATGACTGTTAACTTTTGGCAAATGATGGATTTACCCTTGGGACTATTTCTGTAGTTTTATCTTTTTACCAAACTACAAAGACCAATTATGCAATTTTTCTTTTTTAATTTATTGAATTATTAAATAATTGAATTACTTTTTTCTTTTTAATTATTTTCTTATTGTATTATTTTTTTTATTGGATTATTATATATTAATAAATATTATTTTTAATATATTATATTTATATATTAATAAATATTACTTTTTTTATTATTACTTTTTAAATTTTTTTTTTGAATTTCTTCTTTATTGCATTAAATCTTTTTTTTGGATTATTATATATTAATAAATATTATTTTTAACATATAATATTTATCTATTAGTAAGTGTTACTTTTTTGGATAATTAAATTCATAATTAATTTTTTTTAATTTTTTTATGTCGTTAATTCTTTTGATTGGATTGTTATATATTAATAAATATTCTTTTTTATTATTTATTTTTTTAATTTCTTCTTTATTGGATTATTATATATTAACAAATATTATTTTTACCATATAATATTTATCTATTAGTAAGTGTTACTTTATTGGATTATTAATTTTATTTAATTAATTTTTTTATTGCATTAGTTCTTTTTATTGGATTATTAATTTAAATTTATTATTTTTATTTATAATAAATAATATTTTTAATTGTTTTTATTTTTTTAATTTCTTTCTTTATTGTTTCAAATAAAAATACCAAAAAATCTCACTCATCCCACATTCTCTAATTTATTTTAAATATTTGGAAGACAATATATTTTGGACAACACCACCACCATCACTCAGTCACAACAAACCACTATCGGGCTGTCTCCAACCCTGTTACTATATATATAAATATATAAGTTCAGTAATTATTCACGAAGTGAGATCATCGTGTGTATTTTAGTTTTTTGTATTCACATATATAATTTCCGTAAAAATATTTCTACATGAAAAAATAATAATAAAAAAAAGTAATATTTATTAATATATAAATATAATATATTAAAAATAATATTTATTAATATATAATAATCCATTCAAAAGAATTAACGAAAGAAATAAATTAAAAAAATTTAATTAAATGAACTTAATAATCCAAAAAAGTAACACTTACTAATAGATAAATATTATATGTTAAAAATAATATTTATTAATATATAATAATCTAATAAAAAAGAATTAATGCAATAAAGAAGAAATTCAAAAAAAAAATAATTAAAAATAATAATAATAATAAAAGTAATATTTATTAATATATAAATATAATATATTAAAAATAATATTTATTAATATATAATAATCCAATAAAAAATAATCCAATAAGAAAAAAGTTAAAAAGAAAAAAATAATTAAAATAATTAATATATAATAATTCAATAAAATGAAAAAGAAAAATTATATAATTGGTACTTGTAGTTTGGTACAAAGATAAAACTGCAGAAATGGTCCCATAGGTAAATCCGTCATTTGCCAAAAGTTAATAACCATGTTGTTAAAGTTAATGAGGTTGGGACCAAAACCGCAACAAAACAAACAAATAGGGACCTTTTTTGATAATAAACTTTTTTTTGGACCTTACCCATAGAAGTTGACAAACCACAGGGACCATTTTTGCAATTTTGTCCGGCAAAAATGAACGGGGTTGTTTCTATTAATCAAGTTAGTTTTTAAAAGTAATAAAGTTTTTTGACCAAATGGTTGTGTTTGAATTTTTTTTTACCAAATAGGTGTAGTTTCAAATATATTTACCAAAACAATATAGAAGTCAAAATATTTACAAAAACAGTATTTTTTTAAACTTTTTTAATATTTTCAGCTATTGTTTTAATTTTTAGTGTTTTTTACTATAATATTTGACATTTTTTAACCCTTTGCTATTAACTTTTATAAAAAAAAATTACAAATATATTATATCTCATTTAATCATCATAACAAATCAATGAAATCTCAATAAATGTCCTTAATTCTAAATAAGATTAATTGATAAACAATAATGTTAGATATCGTAAATTAAAGCCAACATCAAACGTACGATATATTGTTTGGGTAAAAATCCAATAACGACTTCTTACAAAAACGGAATGAACAAATAAATATTTCTATTGATTGAACCGATTAGTTTTAATGTCTGCATTCACCTTGGCCTAGAGGGACATTTTTTTCGATTATGACCACTTTGCCTACAAATCCCACAAAGGTACTCATTTTTTCCTTCTTTGATGTTCATTCCATTTCGTAGTCTTGTTGAGCGAGGACGATCTTTTTTTATTCCGTTAAAGCTCTAAATTTGGAAGCAATTGTCTAGATGAAGATTGTGGCCAATACGCTTCATGAGGAAGTGGGGAAAACTCGGATACCCAAGTAGAACAATACTCTGCAATGGAGTAACATTTATGAGCATATTGCCAACTATTCAAGGATAGTTTGGCACATAGACTCAAAAATGAGAACAAGGATATTTAAATATCTCTCACTTACCACATGTGCAAGTTTTTTTTGTCCAAATTAACTACTTGCACATTTTTTCCTCTTTGAGTTATCAACTCAAATATACCTTTCTCTCGATTAAAAGATCTCAATAAGTGTTCACTTGCCTTTGACATCAAAGCCACTTGTTTTACAACAACTTGAGGAGTATATGCATCTCCATTAGCTCGGGCACTAGATTCTAAAGGACGCCTCACTTCAAAATAATGTACCAATCTATAGAAAGTAAGTTGGACACAAGCTGTGATTGGAAAAAAACGAGCACCTTTAAGTACACTGTTAAAAATCTCTGACAAATTTGTTGTGAAAAGCTCATATCTCCTCCCACCATCATGTGCAAGTGTCCATCTATCAAGTGAATGTCTCTCTAGCCACTGTCGAGCTTGTGGATTTAGCTTCCCAATTTCTTCCATGATGAAGTTGAATTTTCGAACTTGATTCTGACTCCCGACACGATAAGCTAAAGCTTTCAATTCTGAATTGTGAAACTTGTCATTAAAGTTGTTGATAAAATGTCGTAAACAATACCTATAGAGTAAAAAACAATGTTACTTATAAACAATAACTATGAAAAAAGTTATACAAAAAATAGTAATAATACCTATGAAAACCACGTGGCTCTAACCATGGAGATCCATGCTCATTGACTACCTTTAGGATTCCCAAATGACGATCAGATATTAAACAAATGCCTTCACGCTCTTTCACCACATGACTCTTGATATAAGAAAGAAACCAATTCCAACTATCATATGATTCATTTTCTACAATAGCAAATGCAAGTGGCAAAATCTGATTATTACCATCAACTCCCATTGCAATCAACATCTTTCCCGTGTACTTACCATACAAGTGTGTGCCATCAATACTAATCACAGGTCGACAATGTGCAAACCCTTAATAGAAGGAGGAAAAGCCCAGAAAACACGTCTAAAATCCACCTGTTCCGCATCGGTTGATCTCGAAACACATCACTCGACTATAGTCCCTGGATTGAACTTCTAAAGTGCGCGAAATTTTATTGGTAAAGCAGCATAAGACTCTTCCCAATTGCCAAACACTTGTTCAATTGCCTTATTCTTTCCAGCCCAAAGCTTTTTGTAGGAAGGAGTATAGTCTAATTTATCAACTATTTTGGCTCTCAAAGCAGGAACACCAATAGAGGGTTGCTCTTTTATAAGGTGTTTGGTTTCCTGAGCGATCAAGCTTGGATCTAGGTTTGTATGGTCTAGAGAAATATTGTTGTTTAAAAAAGTATGTGGACCAATGTACTTTGTAATTTCAAAATTTCCACTTTGTTTTCGTTTACTTGCATGAAGTTGCCATTTACAAACAGATTGTAAATGCAACTTGCATCTTATGCTCCATACAGTTGGGTGTGTCTCAATGACCTCAAACTGTCTATGTGTCTTAATACATTGGAGCTTGATAGCTCTCATAAGTTCTTCTTTATCCTTGAAAGGATCTTTTTCCAGCTCCCGTGTAAAATGATTCTTGCTTATTGATTGTGACACAATCCAATTACCATCACTAATCACATTTGTTTCCTCTATACTGCTAAAAGTTGATGGTACTTGATAGTTGTTGTCAAAAGATGTTTCACCCCTCTCTACATGTGGTGGTTCATGTTCTTGAGTGATGTCAATTCCATCTTCTTCATCATATTCTTCTCCAATGTCATCTTCTTCATCAATTTCATTGTCACTAATTATTCCATTACTCACAACAACAGCTTGAGAAATTGTGTAGAAATCTTCATTATGAATCATATCTGATATTGCATTAGCATGGTTCGTATTAGGTAATAATAACTCATTGTTCCTTTACTCTTCTAGCACAACCGGTTCATGATTTCTGCTACAAATATTACAAAATAAGTTATCACATTCAAAATAAGTAGAAACTTGTAAATCATGTAAACCACAAATGTTTATACCTAGATTTCGTCTCTATGTGTCGAATTTGATCAATGTATTCAACCTTTAAATAGAGAGTAATGCTACTTACTTCTTGATGGACTCGAAGCACATCAAACATGATGAAAACATCATCATTATCTTTGATGGGAATAGGAATGTATTTGTAACACCCGGAATCTAGAAGGTTAATTGTGGAAATATTGCCAATTTCAAGTCAAACTCGACGAGTTGGAGGAGCCAACTCGGCGATGTGAAGATGATGAATCGTGAGGTTTAAGGGTCTACTCGACGAGTTGATGAGTCTCAAATCAGCGAGTAGAGGTTGTTTTGGTCACGAGATTTATGAGCCAACTCGGCGAGTTGGAGGAGCCAACTCGACGAGTTGGGCACTGTTTAGGAAACCCTAATTTTGGGGTTCTGCACCCTATTTAAACACCTTAAGCTCCAGGTGTTGGCCTCATTTCCAGCCTCCATAGCCCCAACCCTAATCTCGAAACCCTAAAGCCTTTTTGAGTGTTGTGAGTCCTTTGTGAGTGTGTTTTGGTGTATTTGAAGCTCTTGGAAGAAGGAGAAGCTTGGTGTAAGGTGGTGATTCAAGTAGAAGCATTCAGATCTTGATTATTTGCATCATTTCCAACATATTGTGGGTATAAAGTTCTATCCTTGCTTAATATTTGATTAGATCTCCTTTTGGGTCAAGTTTTGATGTTTTTCGCCATGTTTGAGTGATTGATGGGGTTGAAGGACGTCCCAAGTGCTATTCTTCCAGATCTATGGTTATCTTGAGCTCTTTTGGCATAAAGGTGCCAACTTTATGGTCCTAAGGTGTAACATCCCAAAACCCAAGACCAAAAATTTCATTTTTAATTTAATAATTCATAAAACGGATTATTGAAAACATCATTCAGTTATCTCATATCATAAAAATCTATAAGTCATATGTCTCAAAACATGTCATAAGATAATAATATCAGGGTACAAACTCCAAGAACATCATAGTGCAGAAAATCGTGGTGTGATGCGCTGCTATCGTGCCGACTCCTTTCCTTTCGAAGAAGAAATACATGAAACAAAAACTGAAAACTGTAAGCACAAAGCTTAGTGAGTTCCCCCATCATACCACATACCATATAAACACATAACGCCTAGCATATCTGGGTGCTGACCTCCCCTTCGGTCTCTTTCAACCGGTAACTGCCTAGCGTATCTGGGTGCTGGCCTCCCCTTCGGTCTCTTTCAACCGGTAACTGCCTAGCATATCTGGGTGCTAGCCTACCCCTTTCGGTCTCTTTCAACCGGTAATTGGGGACTATTTCACCCTCTACCACTACCACATAATACCCTAGCATATACATATAAATCATATACTGCCTAGCATATCTGGGTGCTGTCCCCCCCCTTTCGGTCTTTTTCAACCGGTAACCGGGGACTATTTCACCCCTACCACTATCACACAATAACATAGCATACTAGCACATAAAGCATAACAGATAGTGGAATACCAGATAATTATCACAAAGATAATCATCTCAACTATAATCAATACTAGTGGGGCGACATTGGTGCCTTCGACTCACTCCTACTGGAAGGTAACTCACCTCGATAACAGGGAATAGCTTTAAAAACTCCTAATCTGAAATCAACCCCTCTTAGACTTCTACACATAAACATTTCCTTTAATTATCCTTTCGTACTCATGACCCCCCTTAAGGGTCAACTTTGGTCAAGTCACAGTCAAGGTCAAAATCCTGGTCAAAGTCAACATCCTGGTTGACTCAACTCGCCGAGTTGGTCTATCAACTCGTCGAGTTCCATGAATCCGTAACCCTTAATCACGATCCAACTCGTCGAGTTCTTTCACAACTCGTCGAGTTCCTCCTCATCCATAGAATCAGGACTTCTTCAATCAACTCGTCGAGTTTTTCCCTTTACAGACTCGGGATACTTCGACCCAACTCATCCAGTTCCTCTATGGAATCGACGAATTCTTCAGTCTGTTCAGCCATCTTAATAGATTAAGCTATTATCCTTCAGATCTAAGCCCCGTACTCCATCTACATACTGAAGGTGTCCTTTTAAGGGTAAAGTTTCCAACTTTACCCGTTAATATCCCTACTTAATGGGTTTAGCTCAAACCCTAATTCTTTAAGACCTAGATCTTGATCCAAAAGCCATAATACTCAAACTAAAGCATAAAAACTGAGATCTAGACCCTAGATACCATACGAACACGTAAAGTCCCTGACTTTCTCTCCATCCATGGACTTTTGGAGCTTAAAAGGCCAAAATAGCATCCTAAAGCTTGCATGGGACTTCCATGGGGATAAAGTTTGCACTTTTATGCCATGAAAGTCCTTCTAGACCACAGATATGAAAGAGTAATCACTTGGGATATCCAAGTCTCAAAAGCTAGCAACCTTGGACCAAAACATGGGGAAATCACTCCAAAACTAGATCTAAATATTGAATAAACATGATAGGAGCTTTATACCTCCAATGAACCAGAAATGGAGCTCAACTTCTGGATCTACTCTTCTCATTCACTTCCTTGCTCCTTCTTCAAGTCTCTTCTTCTTCCAAACCTCAAGAATGCACCAAAAATGGCTCAAAACTCTCAAAAACGTATTAGAGTTTCGTGACAAGGGTTTGGGATGATGGATGCTGTAAATGAGGCCAGGCTTTGGAGGTTTTTAAATAGGGTGATAAACACTGAAAACTAGGGTTTCACTCTGGCAGCCCTACTCGTCGAGTTGAGGCTCTCAACTTGTCGAGTAGACTTTAAATCACGCGTCCAAATTTTATTCCTACTCGACGAGTTTGGGGCCTCCAACTCGTTGAGTTCATGTTAAAAAACGAATAAATTAATTTAAAAATACATATCAGGAACCGGGCGTTACAAATCTCCCCCACTTATTTTAGACTTCGTCCTCGAAGTCTGTTGCGTCTGGATATAGCTATGGGTAGTGCTCCCGCATCTCGTCCTCCGACTCCCAAGTCCATTCCGAGCCCTTGCGGTGCTGCCATTGCACCTTCACTAACTCAACCTTCTTGTTCCTCAGATCCTTCGTCTTCCTGTCGAGGATGGATACCGGTCGCTCGATGTAATTCAGGCTGTCATCTACCTGAATATCCTCTAAAGGCACCACTGCGGAGTCATCTACCAAGCACTCCGCATCTGGGATACATGAAAGGTGTTATGGATCTGACTAAGCTCGGATGGCAGATCCAGTCGATACGCAACCCGGCCCGCCCGGGCCAATACCCTGAACGGTCCAATGTATCTGTGGCCCAACTTGCCCCGCTTCCTGAACCGGATGACACCTTTCCAAGGTGACACCTTCAGGAGGACCATATCTCCTACCTGAAACTCCAGGTCTGATCATCGTCTGTCGATGTAGCTCTTCTGCTGACTCTGGGCCGTCTGGAGTCTACTTCGGACCTGCTGGATCTTCTCTGTCGTCTTGAGTACCACTTCGGTACTCCCCATGACCCTCTGTCCAACCTCACCCCATCATATCAGGGTTCTGTACTTCCTCCCATAAAGCATCTCAAAGGGAGGACGGTCGATGATGGCGTGGTAGCTGTTATTATAGGAAAACTCTGCCAAGGGAAGGTAGGTATCCTAGGTACCACCGAAGTCTAATACACATGCCCGAAGCATGTCCTCCAAGGTCTGGATGGTCCGCTCACTTTAACCATCCGTCTATGGGTGAAAAGTCGTGCTAAAGTGCAGACGAGTACCTAACTCGTCATGAAATTTCTTCCAAAATCTGGAAGTAAACCGTACATCTCGGTTAGAAATCACGAAAACTGGCACTCAGTGTCGAGCTACTACCTCTCTGATGTAGATGTCGACCAACTTCTTGGCCGGAATGATCTCCTGTATCGGGATGAAATGTGTACTCTTGATCAACCGATCCACGATCACCCAAATCGAATCCACTCCCCGTGTGGTCATGGGAAGCTTCGTTATGAAATCCATAGTAATATCCTCCCATTTCCACACAGGGATATCCAACGGCTGCGTCTTGCCGTGAGGTCTCTGGTGCTCGGCCTTGACCTTCTTGCAGGTCAAGCACCTCTCGACATACCAGGCTACATCCCGCTTCATGCAGGGCCACCAGTAATCAGGACGAAGATCTCTATACATCTTTGTCGCCCCGGGATGGACGGAAAATCTGGACTTGTGTGCCTCCTCCATCAGGATTTAGCACACACCGCCTGCGTACGGAACCCACACTCTGCGGTGAAGTGTTAACAACCCGCGACTATCATAGTCGAAGGAGGAAATCTGGCGCATGATACGCTCACTCTTCTGGTGTTCCTCCTTCATAGCCTCCTGTTGGGCTTCTCGGATCTTCTCCAGAAGCGGAGTCAATACTGTCATCCTTAGACAGATGTCTCTGATCGGGGCTGTGAATGCCTTGTGGCTAAGTGCATCGGTCACAACATTGGCCTTCCTCGGGTGGTAGAGGATCTCACAGTCGTAGTCCTTCACCACATCTAACCACCGATGTTGCCTCATGTTCAGATTCGGCTGATCCATGAGGTACCTTAAGCTCTTGTGGTCTGTGTAAATGGTACAACAGACCCTATAGAGCTAGTGTCGCCAAATCTTGAGGGCGATAACAACCGACCCCAACTCCAGGTCGTGCATCAGGTAGTTCGCCTCGTGAGGCTTTAGCTGCCTCGAGGAGTAGGCGATGAGGTGTCCCCTCTGCATCAATACTGCGCCCAAACCCGAGATGGACGCATCACAATACTTTACAAAATCCTCCACGCCCTCTGGCAGGGCTAAGATCGACGCCTCGCACAACCTCTGCCTCAACGTCTCGAACGCTACCTGCTGTTCGAGCCCACAGCAAAATACAATGGCCTTCTTCGTCAGTCGAATCAGGGGTACCGCTATCTTGGAGAAATCCTGAATGAATCTCCGATAATAGCCTGCTAAACTGAGGAAAATCCGAATCTCAGGTGGAGACTTCGAAACTTCCCATCTCATCACAACCTCCACTTTGGCCGGGTCGACCAAAATACTGTTATGGTTGACAAGGTGCCCCAGAAACTGCACCTCGCGCAACCATAAATCATACTTGGAGAACTTGGCATACAAGCTCTCCCTCCTCAGGGTATCCAACACCTCTCGCAAGTGCTCCTCATGCTACTCCTACGTCTTGGAGTAAACAAAGATGTCATCAATAAAGACTATCACAGACCGATCCAGCATCGGTCTGCATACGCAGTTCATGAGGTCCATGAACGCGGCAGGGGCATTGGTGCGCCGAAAGGGCATCACCACGAACTCATAGTGGCCATGGCGATTCCGGAAAGCAGTCTTCTGTACATCCTCATCTCTGACTCGCATCTGGTGATAGCCTAAACGCAAATCTATCTTGGAAAACCAAGATTCCCCCTGGAGCTGATCGAAGAGATCATCAATCCCCGGGAGTGGGTAACGGTAATTCATCGTTACCTTGTTCAGCTTCCAGTAGTCTATACACATCTTATGCGACCCATCCTTCTTCTTCACAAACAGGATCGGGGCTCCCCAAGGCGAACTGAACGGCCTGACAAATCCCTTGTCTAACAGCTCCTGTAGTTGTGTAGACAACTCCTGCATCTCCGGAGGAGCCAACCGGTATGGTGCCTTGGCTATAGGAGCCGCACCAGGGACTAGACCGATCTTGAACTCCACCTGCCTCTCCAGAGGTATCCTAGGCAACTCCTCCGGGAAGACATCTGGATACTTCCTCACAACTGGCACATTACTTACGGTCGCCTTACCCACCTCCTGGGTATCCATGACGTAGGCGACATAACCTGCGCAACCCTGCTGAAGGTAGCACCTAGCCCTCACTGCTGGACACAAGGCTGACTCACGCTGCGGCCTCTCGCCTTGAATCACCAACTCTCCCCCACTCGGGGTCCTGACACGCACCAACTGCTGCTCACAGTCGATCACCGCCCCATTAGGGCACAACCAATCCATGCCTATAATAGCCTTGTTCCCACACATAGGTATGGGAACTAAATCCACAAGGTAATGCTCGTCATACATCCTCAAAATGCAATCTCTATAAACCTCGGATGCCCGAACGGATCGGTCGTCAGCAATCTCAACCTCTAAAGAACAATCCAACATGCCTGAAGACTCAACAAACCTCTTTTTGAGTGCAAGAGAGACAAATGATCGGGTAGCCCCCGAGTCAAATAACACCTGTACTGGGATACCATTCACATGGAACGATCCTAAACAAAACACATAAAACATAGAACCTAAATATCATAACCGACATGTAATAAGAGTTAGGGAGAAGAAAACATACCCGTCATCACATCCGGTGCAACACGCGTCTCCTCGGTGGTCAGCTGGAAGGCTCGACTTCTCACCACTAGAGCCTCTGTCTTGCCCTGTTGGCCATCCGTGATCCGAGTCAAATAACACCTGTACTGAGGCACCAGTGAGGCCCTCTCCCTAAACTTAGCGGTAATCTCCACCACCGACTCATTTGTCTGCCGCATATCCAAGAACTCACTGGCTAGCTGCTGGATCTCCACAGTTGGCGCAAACTTAGCCCTAAACCTGGTCACAAAGTCCGACCAGGTCATAGCCTCAATGGTTGGGGCTCCCAACGTGTCACTGGCTGCCTTCCACCAATCTCTAGCTCTATCTCTCAAACATCCTGCATCATACCTGACCTTCGACCCTCAGGGCAGAAGCTCGTCAATTGAGCAGACTTGATGTCTACAATCCATCTCCTGGCCACAATAGGATCCTTCACCCCGTGAAAGTCTGGCGCACCACATCCCCTGAAATCCTTGAAGGAGAGCGTGCGTGTCCCTGACTGGCCATGTGCCATGTCACTCCTGAACGCCCTAAGGCGTTCCTCCATCAGCTCGATGGTCACTTCCTTGATCGACCCGAAAATCACTGGGGTCGCCTCAAGGATGCCTCTCATAATCTCAGACGTGATGAACTCGCGTAATCCATCATCAATCGGCTCGGAACCCGAACCCGAACCCGAACCTGAACCTGAACCTGATCCAGACCCTGAACCTCCTGCTCCGTGACATGTTACCACCATTATGAAACAAAACACATAATCTTCAGGGTCATACATAACCTCGAGAGGTCTCGCACACTCTACAAGTTCCGTGGTTCTATCTCAGCCCTCCTTGAGTCGAGTACGGATCCTATGCTTTCAGTAGTACGGGCCCATACTACCTTCCACATCTATCCGTACTTTCCTCAAGGATTTCCTTGATTTCACCAAGTCCCTTTCACTACTACTGCTCACTGCACTAATCTCATCCTAGGCTTACCCTAGGGTAACCTCCAACCCACTCTCCGCCATCAGCTGCATAAGAAGTCCTTGCTATCTCTACCTAACTAGCTCGCGAATACCATTACATATTACTAAGACTAGATAATTCTTCGAATGAGGGGTCCTACCCTACAACGGTTGGACTCAGACAAGAGCTGCAAAATAGGGTTAAACCTAACCTTCTGAAATTATTTATTCCTCGCAATATGTAACTTAACGTATTGGTTTACTAGTTAATTAAAGATAACTAGGACTCCTAAAAGCACAAAGCACGCAACATTCGGGCATTGAGTAACCCAAACCAAGCATATCCTAATCATGCTATCATATCACTGACTAATCAGTACTATCATGCAGCTCAATAAGCACATACATCTGGCATATAAGGCATCTTCCTAGATCCTCAGCCTTAATCTAGCATGCAGTTCTCATACACATACAATAGGCATATAAGGCATCCTTCCTAGATCCTTAACCCTAATCTAGCATGCATTTCTCACAATCATATCATATATCATAACAAACATGTATGGGTATCTTGGGGAAAACTTACTTGAGCTCGGCCGATTGCACGCATCACACACCTTGTTCTTTCTCAAAACTCTTGATTTTTTGTTTTTGAAAAATTGTTTTCGTTGTAAAAATTTCCAAACCCTCGATTTCAGTCCAGACACCCCCGAAGGTGTGTTCGAATCCCTCAAACCAAGGCTCTAATACCAACTTCTAACATCCCAAAATCCAAGACAAAAAATTACATTTTTTATTTAATAATTCATAAAACGGATTATTGAAAACATCATTAAGTTATCTCATATCATAAAAATCTATAAGTCATATGTCTCAAAACATGTCATAAGATAATAATATCAGAGTACAAATCCCAAGAATATCATACTGCGGAAAATCGTAGTGTGATGCGCTGTTATCGTGCCGACTCCCTTCCTTTCGAAAAAGAAGGACCTAAAACAAAAACTGAAAACCGTAAGCACAAAGATTAGTGAGTTCCCCCATCATACCACATACCATATAATCACATAACGCCTAACATATCTGGGCGTTTGCTTCCCCTTTGGTCTCTTCCAACCGGTAACTGTGACAACCGTCAAATTTCGGTCAATTCAAAGTCAAACAAAGTCAACAAGTCAAACCGGTCAAGTCCAATAACCCTTGTATGTTAGGGTTTACGTTATGTAATCACTATACAATTCGCTATTTTAATGAGAAATCATCATTTGGAAAGTTCATGTGTTTGATTTTCCTTAGCCTTAACAGTGCTAAACAACGAACCAAAGCGATAAAACACTATTGCACAATCATCGGGATTGTGTAGGACACTAAATCATGGCTTAACGGGGTTTACGGACCTTGCGTTTCAAAGCCAAACACTCAAAAAGGTCTCAAAAGAACTCTCTCTCAATCTCTTTCACTCAATCTCTCTCTATTAGAAATCTCTCCCAAATCTCTCTCAAAAGTTCCTTTAACTTTTTGTAATCATTCGGGTCATCACGACCCTTAACCGGGTCAAAAACCACTTGAAACGGGGTAAAAACGGGTAAAATAGCCTTAAGGACCCAAAACCGAAGCTTCAGGACCGAAGCCTCGCATCCGAAGTGCTCAGGACCGAAGCCTCGGACCGAAGCCTTGCATCCGAAGTGCTCAGGACCAAAGCCTCGCACCGAAGCCTCAGGTCCGAAGCCTCAGGTCCGAACCTCGGCCCAGGACCGAGCAACTTCGCAGATTCAGCCTTTTTTCCCGGTTTTCGACTACGACTTCGTTTTAACTCCGTTTTTCATTATTTTAACGTGGGATTTTCACCCAAAACTTTATTTTATAAACTAAGGCCCCAAAATATATAAATCTCCAGGGTTTTTATAAAATATATTAAAAGAATTAGTGGTTGAACTAATTATTGAGGGAATATTTGCTTTTCCTTAATTTATGGCAAAAGCAAACCACCACCACCTCACTCTATGATTAGCCACTCTTTCCCACTACCCCTTGTCTCCTTAGTGGACCTTTACACCCAATCTCCAGCTCTTCCCACGTTCTAAGAGCTGGAGGATTGATCCTCTCTCCTCATTCTCCATAAAACTCTTTCATTCTACACTTAGCAACCAAGAACACTCTCCAAAATTCTCTCATCTTTTCTCTCAACTTCAAGAACTTCAAGGCTTTCTCCAGGGATTTCTTTCTTCAATTAGTAAGTATCTTCATCATTCACATAATTATTAAACTCCATTCTACTCAAATCATTGATATCTTACACAAGTTCCATCTTATTCGGTGTTAGATTCTCGAATCATCAAGACATCTTCTTAGTGTTCTTGGGTTGAACACTTCCTCTCTCTCACTTTCATCTACTGAAACCACATAAGGTGAGTTCATACCCCTACATTTACATGTTTTTCTTAAGTTTTAAGGGGGGAATACAAGTAAAATCATCAAGAACACAATTAAACTTTTTCTAACAGATTACATCAGAAAAGATGGACGTTAATCACGGACTGTTTTGGTCAACTTAAATATTTTAGTTTTCAAAACTGTTCCAGGTGAAAGTAGCTCAAACTCTTAGCTTTAAAATGGCTACTTGCACATCTCCATATGATTTTTCTACAATTTATGGTGATTTTTACAAAACTGCCTGTCATTTCAGAGGCAAACCCGGACCAGTCTGTGATTATGAACATTTTTACCTCTGTTAGAGATCACTAAAAATCATGATAAAATTTACTAACAAACTAGACTCATATTCCAAACTCTCAAAATTTGCAGATTTGGATTTAGAGCTTTGATGATTTTTCTATAAATTTTCTAAGAACAGTAACAGAAACTGTTTTCAAAGAAAAGTTGCTGTTAATTTCATTTCACCTTGTAACATGTTGAGCAAGGTGTATATCTTTATGTGATTATATGTTATTGCAATATATGACATTTTATCTTAATATTTAGACACACATAAGTTTACAAATGGATTTGGTCATATAAAATATAAAGAATAAAAAGTGATTATAATCAAAGTACAATCGATACATTCAAACATTTAATAAACTATTTTGAATATAGTTTGCATACATTACCACGTACTACCCTTGGTTGATAAACTATAATATGTATAGTTTATGATACATTACATAACACATACATTTAAAAAGGGTACATTTATACAAATGATATTTTCATTAAGCAAGGTATGGCCATACGGTACCAAGTTTTCATAACACGTAATTCCGTTAATGACTTTGTGAGACAATTACTTCAAATTACTATTAAGTCCTGTATTGTAACCAGAGTCTCCTTGAGGGAGAGCGTGATACTTGTGTATAGATCTATATTGGGTTTGACAAACCCACACCTAAACTGCATGCAACAGTTAGACCGATAGGTCTGGGGTGACAAATGTCATAACATTTCCGACGCCTGAAGAACGTCGTTTTAGGCAACCTTGGTCATAGTATGGTTATAATAAACTCACATAAAGTATTAATAAACATTGGAATTTACGGGAACTTCATTAAAATTTAACGAGTTTATGTCGATTTAAACTTGCATTGTTTTACTATAAATATGACAAATTACTTGTACATTTCGGTCTTTGGGTTTTAAGACTACATTTACACATTAAGGAAAATATTGGATTTTCTAACACAAATACTACTTTTACAAACGAAAGGCTTTTAATAATACCAAACAAAAGCTTATGAACTCACCAACCTTTGTGTTGACACTTTTTCAAACAACTTGTATTCTCAGGAAATCATTAAACAGGTAATCAAGTGCTTTTGAGGATGGGACGCTAAGGCGTCTACTATTTCATATTTTATCAACATATTGTAATTGATTCGTAAACATGTAATTCATACAATGATGTAACTTTTTCAATTATATATATGTTGGTTGTGTTTGCTTGAATTACTATTACAATTGTTGTTATGATACTATACATGAAGTCCTCCACCCCCGGACGTTTCCGCCATCCTTGGTTTGGGGGTGTGACAGATTGGTATCAGAGCACAGTTTATAGTGAATTAAGTTTATCAAACCACATAAGATATACAAACTATAAACACAATTGGGACTAATAGTCTCTGATTTGTGCATTTTTCAAATAAATATACTCTTAGAAAATAAATGATTTTCTTGATTAAAGTATACATACATACATTACATGCTCGCATGGTATCATAACTAGCGAAAACATAAAGCAAAAGAAGAAGAGTTGAACATTTTGAGTATGCCTTAGTATATGTGGATTAAATCTGGGAAGGATATAGCCTGATCAACTATATTTGTCCGGGAATTGACTTGCATATACCGGGGGATGGTCAGGATGGACAACAAATCTAACAAACCTAATAACAGACTACAAAGGATACTTTAAGAACTCAAAACTAAACATTTACAAATACTATAGGAGTATTTTGTGTTACTATAATAAATTATCTGAGAATTAAATAGGTCTTTATTTATAGATCAATAGCTGCTAAGTGGATGCGCTAAGGTCATATGTAACTAAGATGCTATAGACTTAGAATTTATGTATCTTTGTTTCAC
This sequence comes from Lactuca virosa, assembly GCF_052849685.1. Taxonomy (NCBI): domain Eukaryota; kingdom Viridiplantae; phylum Streptophyta; class Magnoliopsida; order Asterales; family Asteraceae; genus Lactuca; species Lactuca virosa. The sequence continues at coordinate 182,299,594 of NC_136431.1, forward strand.
TTCCTGTCCTTGTTTGGTTGTGGTCTTGGAGTTAGGGTCATCTATTCGAAGGACTATTATATCTTAATCACATATGACTGGTATGCACTTTGCAACTAATTAAGTAACCGATAAAGATCATTTTAAAATATAATATATTAATTATGTCCCGACTAAATTAGTATATGTGAAACTTCTACAAACAGTCATATACTTGGAAACAAGGAAACTCAAATAAAATATTTTATACTTTCATTTTACCTCATAACCCAATGTATTGGGTCAATTAAAAGTATAAAATCGTATGTATCGTAAACATACCGGAAAACAACGTAATAATATACTTTATGTATAAAAGATTTCTCTTCCTAAAAATACACTTTTACTAAAAGTACATTGGTTTACGACTTATGACAGAACCATGCCGCCAAGGAGAAGACCAAGACCTTCCAGCAACACAGCAACACCTCCTCCGCCGCTGCCTCCACAGTTTGATCCTGCGATGTTCCAGGCTGCAGTAACAGCAGCCGTAGCGGCCGCAATGTCGCAGATAGGGACAAACGGAGCTGGTGGTTCTGGATCGGGGGCTACAAACTCTAACCACGGAGACAGTACGTGGCGTGCAAGAGAGTGTTCATACAAAGACTTCACCAATGGCAAACCCGACAACTTCAATGGGAGCGGGGGAGTCATCACTTTGATGCAATGGTTTGAAAAGACCGAACTAGTCTTTCAGGTGTGCTCTTGCCCCGAAGCGAGCAAAGTTAAGTTCGCAGCCTTCACTTTCACCGGCCGGGCCCTTACTTGGTGGAACTGCCGGATTAATTCACTTACTCTCGATGTGGCTAGCTCCATAACCTGGGCAGAACTAAAAACGTTGATGATGAAGGAGTACTGTCCGAGAGGTGAGATTCAAAAGCTGGAACAAGAACTTTGGAACCTCAGGATGACGGGCTCCGACCTTGAAACCTACACCACCCGATTCAATGAATTGGCTCTCCTCTGCCCAACAATGGTTACTCTGGAGGAGAAAAAGGTGGAGCGATACCTTTGGGGACTGTCTCTCCAAGTGCAAAGTAGTGTCCTGGCTTCAAGGCCAACTACTTTTGACAGTGCCAGGGAGCTGGCACAACAACTTGTTGACCACCGAGCCGGTCATAATACTACAACCACCACCACTGATAAATCAAAAGGGGGAAACAACAAAAGGAAGTTCTGGAACGAAAAGAAGAGCCAACCAGCACAGGACCCCGCTAATAAGCAACAAATTGTTGCTGTCCATGCTGCCACTAATGCTGCCACTACTGCTACCACTCCAGCACCACAGAAGCCATATGCGGGAACCTTACCTAAGTGCAACAAGTGCAACTTTCACCACAATGGTGCTTGTAGGGAGATGCACTGTAACAACTGCGACATGAAGGGGCACACTGCTCGTTTCTGTAAAGCGCCGGCTCGACCAATCAACCAAGTCGCCAGTACGGGGGCAACCCGAACCTGCTACAACTGTGGAGACGCAGGTCACTTCAAAAGAAACTGCCCCAAAGCACAAGCCCCTAATGCTGGTGGAGTAGGAAGAGTCCTGGCAATAGGACATGTGGAAGCAGTCGAGGATCCCACGGTGGTTACCGGTACGTTTCTCCTCAATAACTCTTATGCATGCGTACTATTCGATAGTGGAGCGGAGAGGAGTTTTATGAGCCACCAATATAAACAATTACTTGAACAAAATCCCCAATCACTAAAGGATACTTATGTAGTAGAAATGGCAAATGGGAAAGTAGAACGCACTAGCGATATATACTCAGAGTGTACTCTCACTCTAGACAACCATACATTTAAAATTGACCTGATGCCTGTCACCATAAAAAGCTTCGATGTAATCATCGGGATGGATTGGTTAGTTCCTCACCGTGCCGACATTCTATGTTACGAAAGGGCCGTTCGCCTCAATCTACCAAATGACGAAACCCTTCTCATCTATGGTGACAAACCTAGTGCGAATTTACAAATCATCTCATGCATCAAAGCCCAAAAGTATCTCCGGAAGGAGTACCACGCCTTCTTAGCCCATGTAGTAGACAAGAAACAAGACGTGAAAGACATCAAAGACATCCCCAAAGTGTGTAACTTCCCGGATGTGTTCCCAGAAGATCTTCCTGGTGTACCACTCGCACGACAAGTCGATTTCAGAATTGACTTAATACCCGGAGCTACCCCCGTAGCCAGAGCTCCATACCGCCTCGCACCATCAGAAATGCAAGAGTTTTCCAGTCAGTTGAACGAGCTTTTGAGCAAAGGGTTCATCAGACCAAGCTTCTCACCTTGGGGAGCACCAGTCCTTTTTGTAAAGAAGAAGGACGGATCCTTTCGCATGTGCATCGACTATCGGGAACTAAACAAACTCACCATCAAGAACCGATATCCTCTACCCCGAATCGACGACCTTTTCGACCAACTCCAAGGAGCAAATTTCTTCTCAAAGATCGACCTAAGGTCAGGTTACCATCAGCTACGAGTTCAAGAAGAAGATATTCCCAAAACTGCATTCAGAACTCGCTATGGGCACTACGAGTTTGTGGTGATGTCCTTCGGTTTAACAAACGCACCTACGGTATTCATGGACCTAATGAATAGAGTATGTCGACCCTATCTAGACAAGTTTGTAATCGTATTCATCGACGATATCTTGATCTACTCGCGAAGCGAAGAAGAGCATCGCCTACATCTACGCCAAGTGCTAGAGACACTAAGAGCGGAGAAGCTTTATGCTAAGTTCTCTAAGTGTGAATTCTGGATTAGAGAAGTGGATTTCCTTGGACATGTGGTAAGTGAGAAAGGCATACATGTGGATCCCTCCAAGATCAAGGCAATCGAGAATTGGTCAGCACCCAAGACGCCAACCGAAATTCGACAATTCCTTGGGCTTGCTGGCTACTACCGAAGATTTATACAAAACTTCTCCAAGATTGCGAAACCACTCACCACCTTGACGCAGAAAGGTGTGATATTCAAGTGGGAAAATAAACAAGAAACTGCTTTCCAAACGTTAAAACAAGCCCTATGCAGCGCACCGATCTTGTCTCTCCCAGAGGGAACCGAGGACTTCGTAGTGTACTGTGATGCTTCGAATCAAGGCCTCGGATGTGTGCTCATGCAGAGAGGGAAGGTTATCGCGTATGCATCAAGACAGCTTAAGACGCACGAGGTTAATTATACTACGCACGACCTGGAATTAGGAGCAGTGGTATTCGCTTTGAAGATCTGGAGACACTACCTCTACGGCACGAAATGCACTATCTTCACTGATCACAAAAGTCTTCAGCATATCCTCAATCAGAAAGAGCTCAACATGCGACAGAGGAGATGGGTAGAGTTGCTGAATGACTACGAGTGCGAAATTCGTTATCATCCGGGCAAGGCCAATGTAGTGGCCGATGCTCTAAGCAGGAAGGAGTACTCGGGCCGCCGAATAAAATCCTTAACAATGACAATCCATTCCCACCTGACCATACAAATCAAGGAAGCTCAACTGGAAGCTTTGAAACCAGAAAAGGTGGCAGGAGAGACATTAAGGGGAATGGATAAAAACTTAGAAGTCAAGGATGATGGAGCATGTTATATCATGAACCGGATTTGGACACCGAAGTTCGGTGGACTCCGAGATGTTGTCATGAATGAAGCACACAAGACTCGATACTCCATCCATCCCGGGTCGGATAAGATGTATCTGGACCTTAAGAAATTATACTGGTGGCCGAACATGAAAGCTGAGATTGCTACCTATGTGAGCAAGTGCCTGACTTGCGCTAAGGTCAAAATCGAATACCAGAAACCATCCGGGCTATTACAACAGCCGGATATACCTGAGTGGAAGTGGGAACGAATAACCATGGACTTCATAACCAAGCTGCCTAAGACATCGGGCGGGCTTGACACAATATGGGTAATCGTAGACAGATTGACCAAATCAGCACACTTCCTACCAATAAAAGAAACCGACAAGATGGAGAAGCTGACTAGAACGTACATCAGAGAGATTGTACGACTCCATGGTGTGCCGATATCCATTATCTCCGATAGAGATAGTAGATTTACCTCACGGTTTTGGCAGTCTCTACAAAAATCATTGGGAACTAAGCTTGACATGAGTACGGCCTACCACCCACAAACCGACGGACAGAGCGAACGAACCATTCAAACGTTGGAAGACATGTTAAGAGCTTATGTGATAGACTTCGGTAAAGCATGGGATACCCATCTACCGCTTATCGAATTCACCTACAATAACAGCTATCATACTAGCATCAAAGTCGCTCCATTCGAAGCTCTTTACGGTCGCAAATGCAGATCACCCCTGTGTTGGGCTGAGGTGGGGGATGCACAGCTAGCTAGAGGGCAAGTCTCTAATAGCACCCTCACTGGCCCTGAAATCATAAGGGAAACCACAGAAAAGATCGTTCAAATTCGAGAAAGACTGAAAGCGTCTCGCGATCGGCAAAAGAGTTACGCAGACAAACGACGCAAACCCTTGGAATTCCAGGTGGGTGATAGAGTACTACTAAAAGTTTCCCCTTGGAAAGGAATGATACGATTCGGCAAACGCAGGAAACTAAATCCAAGGTACATCGGGCCATTCGAAATCCTTGCTAGGATTGGGCCAGTAGCATACAAACTTCGATTACCTCAGGAACTCGACAAAGTACATCCCACATTTCACGTGTCGAACCTAAAGAAGTGTTTGTCTGATGAGACACTCGTAATACCACTCGACGAAATCGAAGTTAACGAAAATCTCCACTTCGTGGAGGAACCAGTCGAAATCATGGATCGGGAAATCAAACGAACGAAACAAAGTCGTATTCCCATCGTGAAGGTCCGTTGGAACGCTAAACGAGGATCCGAATTCACCTGGGAACGCGAGGATCAGATGAAACAAAAGTATCCACATCTCTTCCCAAACTCTTGAAATCCCAGTCAAAATGAAAATTTCGGGACGAAATTCCTTCTAACGGGGGGATGATGTGACAACCGTCAAATTTCGGTCATTTCAAAGTCAAACAAAGTCAACAAGTCAAACCGGTCAACTCCAATAACCCTTGTATGTTAGGGTTTACGTTATGTAATCACTATACAATTCGCCATTTTAATGAGAAATCATCATTTGGAAAGTTCATGTGTTTGATTTTCCTTAGCCTTAATAGTGCTAAACAACGAACCAAAGCGATAAAACACTATTGCACAATCATCGGGATTGTGTAGGACACTAAATCATGGCTTAACGGGGTTTACGGACCTTGCGTTTCAAAGCCAAACACTCAAAAAGGTCTCAAAAGAACTCTCTCTCAATCTCTCTCTATTAGAAATCTCTCCCAAATCTCTCTCAAAAGTTCCTTTAACTTTTTGTAATCATTCGGGTCATCACGACCCTTAACCGGGTCAAAAACCACTTGAAACGGGGTAAAAACGGGTAAAATAGCCTTAAGGACCCAAAACCGAAGCTTCAGGACCGAAGCCTCGCATCCGAAGTGCTCAGGACCGAAGCCTCGGACCGAAGCCTCGCATCCGAAGTGCTCAGGACCGAAGCCTCGCACCGAAGCCTCAGGTCCGAAGCCTCAGGTCCGAACCTCGGCCCAGGACCGAGCAACTTCGCAGATTCAGCCTTTTTTCCCGGTTTTCGACTACGACTTCGTTTTAACTCCGTTTTTCATTATTTTAACGTGGGATTTTCACCCAAAACTTTATTTTATAAACTAAGGCCCCAAAATATATAAATCTCCAGGGTTTTTATAAAATATATTAAAAGAATTAGTGGTTGAACTAATTATTGAGGGAATATTTGCTTTTCCTTAATTTATGGCAAAAGCAAACCACCACCACCTCACTCTATGATTAGCCACTCTTTCCCACTACCCCTTGTCTCCTTAGTGGACCTTTACACCCAATCTCCAGCTCTTCCCACGTTCTAAGAGCTGGAGGATTGATCCTCTCTCCTCATTCTCCATAAAACTCTTTCATTCTACACTTAGCAACCAAGAACACTCTCCAAAATTCTCTCATCTTTTCTCTCAACTTCAAGAACTTCAAGGCTTTCTCCAGGGATTTCTTTCTTCAATTAGTAAGTATCTTCATCATTCACATAATTATTAAACTCCATTCTACTCAAATCATTGATATCTTACACAAGTTCCATCTTATTCGGTGTTAGATTCTCGAATCATCAAGACATCTTCTTAGTGTTCTTGGGTTGAACACTTCCTCTCTCTCACTTTCATCTACTGAAACCACATAAGGTGAGTTCATACCCCTACATTTACATGTTTTTCTTAAGTTTTAAGGGGGGAATACAAGTAAAATCATCAAGAACACAATTAAACTTTTTCTAACAGATTACATCAGAAAAGATGGACGTTAATCACAGACTGTTTTGGTCAACTTAAATATTTTAGTTTTCAAAACTGTTCCAGGTGCAAGTAGTTCAAACTCTTAGCTTTAAAATGGCTACTTGCACATCTCCATATGATTTTTCTACAATTTATGGTGATTTTTACAAAACTGTCTGTCATTTCAGAGGCAAACCCGGACCAGTCTGTGATTATGAACATTTTTACCTCTGTTAGAGATCACTAAAAATCATGATAAAATTTACGAACAAACTAGACTCATATTCCAAACTCTCAAAATTTGCGGATTTGGATTTAGAGTTTTGATGATTTTTCTATAAATTTTCTAAGAACAGTAACAGAAACTGTTTTCAAAGAAAAGTTGCTGTTAATTTCATTTCACCTTGTAACATGTTGAGCAAGGTGTATATCTTTATGTGATTATATGTTATTGCAATATATGACATTTTATCTTAATATTTAGACACACATCAGTTTACAAATGGATTTGGTCATATAAAATATAAAGAATAAAAAGTGATTATAATCAAAGTACAATCGATACATTCAAACATTTAATAAACTATTTTGAATATAGTTTGCATACATTACCACGTACTACCCTTGGTTGATAAACTATAATATGTATAGTTTATGATACATTACATAACACATACATTTAAAAAGGGTACATTTATACAAAGGATATTTTCATTAAGCAAGGTACGGCCATACGGTACCAAGTTTTCATAACACGTAATTCCGTTAATGACTTTGTGAGACATTTACTTCAAATTACTATTAAGTCCTGTATTGTAACCAGAGTCTCCTTGAGGGAGAGCGTGATACTTGTGTATAGATCTATATTGGGTTTGACAAACCCACACCTAAACTGCATGCAACAGTTAGACCGATAGGTCTGGGGTGACAAATGTCATAACATTTCCGACGCCTGAAGAACGTCGTTTTAGGCAACCTTGGTCATAGTATGGTTATAATAAACTCACATAAAGTATTAATAAACATTGGAATTTACGGGAACTTCATTAAAATTTAACCAGTTTATGTCGATTTAAACTTGCATTGTTTTACTATAAATATGACAAATTACTTGTATATTTCGGTCTTTGGGTTTTAAGACTACATTTACACATTAAGGAAAATATTGGATTTTCTAACACAAATACTACTTTTACAAATGAAAGGCTTTTAATAATACCAAACAAAAGCTTATGAACTCACCAACCTTTGTGTTGACACTTTTTCAAACAACTTGTATTCTCAGGAAATCATTAAACAGGTAATCAAGTGCTTTTGAGGATGGGACGCTAAGGCGTCTACTATTTCATATTTTATCAACATATTGTAATTGATTCGTAAACATGTAATTCATACAATGATGTAACTTTTTCAATTATATATATGTTGGTTGTGTTTGCTTGAATTACTATTACAATTGTTGTTATGATACTATACATGAAGTCTTCCACCCCCGGACGTTTCCGCCATCCTTGGTTTGGGGGTGTGACAGTAACTGCCTAGCATATCTGGGTGCTGGCATGCCCCTTCGGTCTTTTTCAACCGGCAACGGGGGACTATTTTACCCCTACCACTACCACATAATACCCTATCATATACATATATATCATATACTGCCTAGCATATCTGGGTGCTGGCCCTCACTTCGGTCTCTTTCAACTGGTAACCGGGGGGACTACTTCAGCCCTACCACTATCACATAATAACATAGCATGCTAGCACTTAAAGCTTAACAGATAGTGGAATACCAGACAATTATCACAAAGACAATCATCTCAACTATAATCAATACTAGTGGGCCGACATTGGTGTCTTCGACCCACTCCTACTGGAAGGTAACTCACTTCAATAACGAGGAATAGCTGCAAAAACTCCTGCTCTAAAATCAACCCATATCAGACTCCTACACATAAACATTTCCTTTAATTATCCTTCAGTACTCATTACTCCCTTAAGGGTCAACTTTGGTCAAGTCACAGTCAAGGTCAACATCCTGGTTGACTCAACTCGCCGAGTTGGTCTATTAACTCGTCGAGTTCCATGAATCAGTAACCCTTAATCGCGATCCAACTCGTCGAGTTCTTTCACAACTCGTCGAGTTCCTCCTCATCCATAGAATCAGGACTTCTTCAATCAACTCGTCGAGTTTTTCCCTTTACAGACTCGGGATACTTCGACCTAACTCATCCAGTTCCTCTATGGACTTGACGAGTTCTTCAGTCTGTTCAGCCATCTTAATAGATTAAGCTCTTATCCTTCAGATCTAAGCCCCATACTCCATCTACATACTGAAGGTGTCCTTTCAAGGGTAAAGTTTCCAACTTTACCCGTTAATATCCCTACTTAATGGGTTTAACTCAAACCCTAATTCTTTAAGACCTAGATCTTGATCCAAAAGCCATAATACTCAAACTAAAGCATAAAAACTGAGATCTAGACCCTAGATACCATATGAACATGTAAAGTCCTTGACTTTCTCTCCATCCATGGACTTTTGGAGCTTAAAAGGTCAAAATGGCATCCTAAAGCTTGCATGGGACTTCCATGGGCATAAAGTTTGCACTTTTATGCCATGAAAGTCCTTCTAGACCACATATCTGAAAGAGTAATCACTTGGGATATCCAAGTCTCAAAAGCTAGCAACCTTGGACCAAAACATGGGGAAATCACTCCAAAACTAGGTCTAAATAATGAATAAACATGATAGGAGCTTTATACCTCCAATGAACCAGAAATGTAGCTCAACTTCTGGATCTACTCTTCTCCTTCACTTCCTTGCTCCTTCTTCAAGTCTCTTCTTCTTCCAAACCTCAAGAATGCACCAAAAATGGCTCAAAACTCTCAAAAACGTATTAAGGTTTCGTGACTAGGATTTGGGATGATGGAGGCTGTAAATGAGGCCAGCCTTTGGAGGTTAAGGTGTTTAAATAGGGTGCTAAACCCTGAAAATTAGGGTTTCACTCTGGCAGCCCTACTCGTCGAGTTGAGGCTCTCAACTCGTCAAGTAGACTTTAAATCCCGCGTCCAAATTCCATTCCTACTCGATGAGTTTAGGGCCTCCAACTCTTTGAGTTCCTATTCAAAAATGAATAAATTGATATAAAAATGCATATCAGGAACCGGGATTTACATAAGGGCTTCATGCATTCGTTAAGTCCTTCTTTTGGTCTCTTCTAAGCTTTTGAGCTTCTTCTAATCATGAATAAGTGTAAAGTTGGAAACTTTAGATGGCCATCTAGCCTTATATGTTCAGATCTGTATCTTGGAGTTGTGTCCTTGTGGAATAAGTGCTTAATGATTAAGTCCTTACCCTTTTAAGTTTAAGGTTTGGGTTTTGAACCCATTTTGGTGGATCTTAGGGGTAAACTTGGAAACTTTACCCTTCTTGAGGCCATTTCAGTTAAGATCTGGGTTGAGAAGCCCTTAGTTTCAATAAGGTCGACTTATTGAGTTAAGAGGTTGGATTTTTGGAGAACTCGACGAGTTCAATGGGTGAACTCGGCGAGTTGAGGGGGTTTTGCCCGATCTTTGCAGTCTGATGAAGAAACTCGACGAGTTGGGTCAACTTGGACCGTTGACTTTGACTTTTGACTTATGCCTTTGATCAAGTTTGTCCCAAGGGGTATTTGAAGCAATCTGAATTGGAAAATGTGGGCTTAGGATGAGGTCCATATGGGATTGGGCCCAATTTGGAAAATTGGGCCATTCGTGGGCTTTCATGGATTTTGTTGGTTTTGGATCTTGTTGGATTTAAGGCTTGGGCCTTAGTTATGAATCTTGTTGGGCCAGGGGTAAAATGGTCATTTTACCCCAAGTATGGATTATGGATCATGGTTTGGAACCTAATTGCTAATTGGGTGATATTTTGGTATTGTTAGCTCAAGGAGTTGTCAGGACAACAACTAAGGATTTCTTCCAGTGAGCTTTAGCATTCGAGGTGAGTCTCCTCACTGTTATATGGGTCGAAGGTACCAATGCCAGCTTATTTGGTTTATGTGTTGTAGTAAGACCCGAGGGTTAGCCCTTGGCATTATGTATGAAAGACCAGGAGGCGGCTCCTGGCACACTGTATGCAAGACCAAAGTCTGAGATCTGGCAAGTAAATAGTTAAGTAGTATAGTTTGTATACTAGTTGTCTTTGTGATGCTTGCATAGAAGACCAGGAGGTGGCTCTTGGCAGTTGTCTGTAAGACCCAAGGTTGTGGCCCACGACCTGGCAAGAAAGACCACGAGGTGGCTCGTGGCATAATGACAAGACTATGGTTGGCACATAGCACCTTTAATGATTATGATATATGAATGTTATGTATGGATCGCGGTTATGTATGACATGTATGGATCGTTTGATATGTATGGTATATGGTATTTGGGGAACTCACTAAACTTTGTGCTTACGGTTTTCAGTTTATGTTTCACGTACTCCAGTTTTCAATTGGAAGAGCTCGGGACGATCGCAACGCATACACCTGTGTTTTCCGCAATATGTGATCTTTGGGCTTAGACTCTGATAATTGTGTTAATTGAAATGCTTTTCAATGTTTAGAACAAAGTTACAACAATGTTCTTGTTATAATAAAAAAAAGAAAATTTTTACCTTGGATTTTTCGGCTGTTTGAAGTGGTAGGTTGCACCTGATCCCACATCGGCTTGGAAGGAGAACAAAACATTTCCTTATAAGGGGTGTGGATACCTTCCTTGTCACAACGCGTTTTAAAGCCGTGAGGGCAACAGATCCCATAAGAACTTTGTAGTTAAACGTGCCCGAGCGAGAGCAATCCAGGGATGGGTGACCCCCTGGGAAGTTTTCGTGCCGGTAGCCCAAAGCAGACAATATTGTGATATGTGCCAGATGGGGATGTTATAAATGGTATCATAGCTAGGGCACGGGTCGATGTGTTCGACAGGGACGTCGAACCCTATAATGGGGGGTGAAGGTGGGTTGCACCTGATCCCACATCGACTTGGAAGGAGAACGAAACATTTACTTATAAGGGTGTGGATACATTCATTGTCACAATGCGTTTTAAAGCCATGAGGGCAGTAGATCCCATAAGAACTCTGCAGTTAAGCGTGCCCGGACGAGAGCAATCCAGGGATGGGTGACCCCCTGGGAAGTTTTCGCGTCGGTAGCCTAAAGCGGACAATATTGTGATACGTGCAAGATGGGGGTGTTATAGTATTTTACAACATTTCTAATACCAACCGATGGATATCTACAAAGTAAGTAGATGCGGTGGTGTTGTTTATCAAAAGATGTAGCAAGATATATACGGTCGACCAATTTATCAAATTGTATTCTACGGTTAACATTGATTGCTTTTTTTGGAGCTTTGCTATAATTTATACCATTTGGTCCATCACAGGTTGTCCCACCCCACTAACAAAGCATTGTAACAACCTCCATCTAGCAAATGAGAACAAAACATAAATTCAATCATAAAATTGCTCCAAAATATGAATGTTGAAGCAAATAACGATTGTAAATCAAAGTAGGAATCAAATGTGGAATAACAATTGCAAATAAGCAAATTACAATTATAAATCAGAATAGAAATCAAGTGGAATAACAGTTTGCAAATAAGCAAATAATAGTAGGAATCAATCCAAAACTAACTAGCTGAAATAGAAAATCAAAAGAGGAGTCAGACTTACACGAAAATCAAGCTACAATCGAGTTTGTTGTGGCCGGAATCGGATTCACCGACGTCGTCTATGGCCAGAATCGAAGAAGAATCAGGTCGTCGTCGTCTTCTGCAGTGGAGTACTTGCCGGAATCTGGTCGCCGACGTCCGTTTGTGGCCGGAATTGGAGCTGCGGCGTCGGCTATGGCCGAAATCGAACGACGATAGAAGCGATCGATTGAAGACGTCGACTTTGGGGAATGGGTATCGGAACGTCGACTGGTATCTGGGGTCGCGTTCTTACGTTTTTTCTTTCTTTTCTTTTATTTTCTTTTATTTTTTCTTTTATTTTATTTTTTTTATTTTGACTTGGTATAACCCTAAGTGGTAAATATGTTTAAAACTACACTTGTTTGATAAATAAGTTTTTAAAAAACACCAATATGGTAAAAAAAAAACTCATTATTTTACCGTTTAGATGTTGATTTATTATATTATAAATACTAATATTTAATAACTTGATGAATACTAAAAATCTTTTACATCCCGACTCCTGTCATCTTAATGAGTAATGATATTACCGGATGCCTTGACAACTTAAGCGTTACATCCTAAAAGTCATTTTAGAGTAATTTACAAAAATGGTCCTTCAAGTACTCCTTAGTTTCTATGTTTAGTCCAACCTTTTAGTTATTGACTTTTAGATACAAATTTATGTTTTAAAATGATTTTCCATTAATTATTAGTGTTTAGTTTTCATGTTGAAAAATTGCATGTCAATAACAGAATACTAATAGAGATGTGTTTTTCTTTGTTTCTTTGTTTTTTTTTTTCAAAATTTATTCATTAGTTTACGGGTAATGTCATTTATATATCAACAATTTGAAACTAACGGCTAATAACTTTATTTATTTTTTAATCATTAAAGTTAACGATTATAATAGTTATTTGGGGTTTTAGTACAAAAATGCATCTCCACAACGTCCCAATGTTAGGCACCTATGTTTTGTCTAATGGAGCGACTGTGGACTATCAGGCCCAAATTTTAATTCTGGTTACAAATTTGGTCCGTATTTTAAAAGAAAATTACAATTATTCTTTGGTAAAAATTTCACTAAACTTTTATTTTTGACTACGATTCGTCCAAACTTCGCTTTAAAAAAATTGTTTATATGTTTTCTAAAGCTTTTCCCTTTTAGGAAAAAAATCAACTTCTTTTATATATTTTTTACAATTTTAATTTTCCAGCTCAACTATCCGCTCCAAATTGTTTTTTTATCCCACGAACTCTATTTATCTGGAGAATTGTTATTCCAAACATTATAAATACCATTTATCTTAAATTATCATAAATAATGCTTAAAACATCGAAAACTTATCCTGTAACGTCACATTTTCACAACCAAACTTTTGTATTTATATTAGAGTAAAACTTCCCAATTATAACTCCATTATTAAGAAAACGGTTTATTCCAAAATACATTTATTAAAAATCAGAGTAATATAAGAAACGCGGAATCCTCAATGTTGTTGATGAGTGTGTACAGTCCCGCCTTCGCCATCCCATGATCTCAACAAAACCTAAAAAATATAAACAACTGGATAAACACAAAACTTAGTGAGTTTCCCTCAAAATACCTCATACGATAAACATACAAGCATGCATAACGGCCCACAATTATCAGATTGGAATGCCCAGGCCCAATCAGTCCTCGGACTGGAATGCCAACATGCAACGGGTCCAATCAGCCATCGGGCTGGAATACCTAGGGTTTGTTGGCCTACCGCCTCAACCCAACCGCCCTTCCCGAGCCTCCGTGCCTACGACTTACAGCCGACCCGCCCCGGGTATCTTGGCCTACAACACAGAGCAGGACCGCCTCAACCCACTACCACCATATGTCGACATATAAACAATCACTAATCAAGTAGGCACATAATACATGCAAACAACAATCATACAACTCACTACCGCCTAGTAGTCCTCACACAACACACTGTCCCGCTACTAGCTAACCTCCATATAATGCGTAACCATAAGTAACCAGATGTGAGATAACCACCCGAGCAGATGATCCTACTGTAAAGCCACAACCAAACAAGGAACATGCAAGAAAGCCTAGATCAAGAGTTCTCAGGCTATCCTACATGACTACATACAACCCCTAGGGCACTCCACTAGATGATAACCAGTCTACTAGCACTCTAACCAACATACCACTACTACATCATCCTATCATATAAGGATATACACACAAATCTCTCAGATCACTATAACACAATAACATACTATACATAAGGATACATAGCTAACGCATACTCGATGAACACATGTAATCATACAAATCTACCAATCTAACACATACTCAACATAACATCAATCCAATATACCAGGATACAAAATCCAGTGGGCCGGCCTTGGTTCCTTCGACCCACAAGTACAGTGAGGAAAACTCACCTGAATCGAAGAACTCTGAAACATTGCGATATGATCCCTTTACTGCATTTCTTGCACCCGCAAATCCACTAACACCAGAACCAGATAGAATCTTAATCAATATCCCAAAATCCTCAAGTTTGACCCAAAGTCAAGCTTAGTCAAAAAGTCAACAGTCAACAGAAGTCAAAGTCTAAGGCTACTGAGTACGCCCAACGTACTCCACGTACACCCAGCGTACGCGACCTGATCCCACTCATTCATTAAGCACTTTATCCCTTAAGGCCTTTTGTCCAGAGCTCAAATCTAGTCTTAAAACATCGACTTAAGTCATAAAGTTTCCACCTTTATGACTTTCCATGGCTAGAAAGGTCCAAAAAGCTAAAACCCTAACTTATTAATCCATTAAGACATCAAAACTCTTGCATGAAAGGGATAGAAGGACCAAGATCACATTTTTATGGTTCCTAATAGCTCCATAATGGATAAAGTTTTCAACTTTATCCATTAAGATGATCCAAACAACCAAGATCTAGTCTTTAAGTTTCAAAGGGACCAATAGTGTATTTTCGTCAACTTAATCCATTAAGTCCAAGTCTCCAACCTTTAGATCTGAATCAATATGATGTTTAGATGGATAAATTTTCTAACTTATCCATAACAAGGTCACAATCTTTCTAGATCCAAACTTTGTGCACTAAAGTGACCAAAAGCTTATAACACCCAAAATTAGCTAGATCTAACAAATGCATCATCAAGATTCAAGCCTTATACCTCTAGAAGAAAGATCATTGTGAACAAGGTCTGGATCTACAAGCTCCAATGCAACCAACACTTCTCCAATGAGTTCATTCTTCTCCAAGATGCACTACGAACACTCTGAGGCACTCAAAAACACCTTCTTTTGCTCACAAGACTCAAACTAGGGTTAGGGTTTCATGGGAGGACGTTGGAGAAGTGGAGGCTGAGAATGGAAAGGGTTTGGGGAAGTTAAGGAGCTTAAATAGGGATCAAAACCCCGAAATTAGGGTTTGGGTTCTGATCGTTATGCCCAGCGTAATCCTGGTATGCCTAACATACCAGGTTGATCCTCTGCGATCAGCCTTGCCTAGTATCCCCAACGTACTTGGCTTAACCCAAAAACCCTTCTAACTTCTACCGGTCATAACTTCTTCGTTCCAACTCCGTTTTTGATGATCTTTATAACCACGGAAAGGTATTGAAGAGCCCCAAAATAGTATCTAGATATCTTGAACTAAAAACTTCTCGAACAAAAATCCATATTTCATACAAGACCTCGACCTATGACTTTCCCTTTTCTACCCTTCGGCCCAAAACAAACTTCAATGGTTAAAATCTCGCATCCATCATTGCCTCCATCCAAAGGTCTAAACATTACCTCCTTAAGGTCCAAAGCCTTTACACAGTTGACTTCTGGGCCACGACCCTGAAATAAGAAATGATAGGAAACAGGATGTGATATATCGTGCAAAATACATACATTAATATAGCAATATCAAAATACCCTATATGAAGATTTTGCTTGTCCTCAAGCAAATAGAAATCATCTGGGCCAAATGATACTTATGTCAACATCAATCCAACAAAGCGTTATTTACTAAAGACACAATCAAATAATTCAAAAAAAGACAGCAATTATATTTAGAATCATGCATATATTTGTATTTTGGTTCTCTTTAACTTCTCAGGTTTCAAAATACTAAATATCTTTATAAGCAACCACCCATTAATATGAAAATCACATATTTTTGCATACCCTAGATATATACCTTCCTAAAATTCCTACCCTCAAGGTTTACTTTCCAAATTTCCAAGCTTTAAGACAAAAGTATCGAACGATCTAGCCTACAGTTTAAACTCATGACTTTCCTTGAAATCCATGTTGGGACTTTCGAAACTACTTTTCCGAATTTCAAAGGTCACATATTTGTTTAAACTTATTATTAATATTTCTATACTATATATTTTTCCTTCTTTTTTTCTTTATATATATATATATATATATATATATATATATATATATATATATATATATATAGACACACACACACACATACACAATCATTTATTAAAGTTCATGGCTTTCTATGAAACCCATATGATGCTTCGAGTCCCAAAGGTTACTATAGAGTCCACAACTTTCGATGAACCCATGTAACGAAAATTTTGACCCCCACACACACACACACACATACACACAAAATTATTTATTAAAGTTCATGGCTTTCTATGAAACCCATATGATGCTTCGAGTCCCAAAGGTTACTAACAGAGTCCATGGCTTCGATGAACCCATGTAACGGAAAATTTGAACCAATTGATCTAAGGCTAGTTGGTTTGTGATCGCTAGATGTAAACATCCTTCAAAGTTTACTAGTCGAGTTTTAAAGGTCACAGATTGACTTCACTCCTTAACTTATATTACTTATTTAATACTATAATATAATAACTATCTACTACATTTATTCCTTTAAACACAACTCATGACTTGTAACTTGAAAAATTAACTTCACTCTATTTTGGCTAAGAAAGCTCTTTAGTGTTTATTTACGTCAAATTTGCACAAAATTTTGTAACCCTCAAATCAACAAATAACTACGTATAAATCCACCTTTTTCTGAAACGGCGAAAAACTACAAATACACTAACATGACAGCTAAATATAACATTAGAACTTATTTCAAACCATTTTTCATGACCTTAACAAAAACTAACATATTGGGACAATGTTATATAAAAGGTTAAAATCAGGCCCAAAAACAATCTAACTGTTTTTTCTCCCTATTTCGATATCTTACCCCACACTTGGATCATAGAATGCCTACATTGTATGGAAAAATTAAGAACAATAAGAAGAGAAACAAACGAACTCCCATGGGATAATTCAATCGTGGACAAATTCTAATGGCGGTGGGAAATTGTTGAAGAAACTAGGCTGTGATCTACTAAAATGTTTGAATTCAGGACTTTTCTGCTTAAATTAGGGAATTCGATGCGTGAGTGTAATATGGTGTGAGTAGGATAATTACGCGGCGTCAAGGAGATGGACGTGTCGTGTAAATCAAGTATGGGATTTCCTTGGCGATGCAAGTTTACTATGCGCCGTCTATGGGCCAGGAACGCCTCACGTACTTCGAACATAAATTTGTTCTTCACGCTGAATAATTTAGACTCAACTCGTGCTGACCAGACATGTGTATCGTCTATCATTTAAACGTTATCCTGTTTTGATAAGTATCATCTTCTAAAGGCCTTAATCCTGCTCCTCATGGATAATCATGTTGGATTAAGGTGTATAATGTCTTAACTAAATTGGTATAATCTTATGGAATAAAAACAAAGTCCGTTTTAGGTTGCCCTCATAATTAGAAATAGGTATAAATGATATTAGGAGAGTGAGGAAATGATTTATTAATTTATTATATGATTAGTAAATTAATCAGAAATTGTTGAAATTAATTAATTATTAATTAGAATTAATCTGGAATTAATTTGGGGTTAATTAAAATTAATTAGAGGTGCAAGGGTGGAATTGTAATTATTTAATAGTTGAACAAAAGAAACAATTCTAGAACCATCCATGGTATGAAAAATTTTAGGGTTTCTAGAAGCCTCCTATAGTTGATAAGGATAACTGCCTTGAGTAGACAGAATTTGAATATTTTATTATTCAAATCACGTTTTATCCTATAGATTCCACTGGTGGCGGGCGGGCGAAGGGTCCAAAGGACACGTAGCCGGGGGCGAGTCAGAAAATCCAAGAATTCCATTTTCCTTCTTGTTCATCAATCGGAAATCAAGACAAACCGGGCACTACGGTGAGACGTGAAAACACCCGATCCCATTCCGACCTCGATATGTGGAATCGTCTTGCGCCATATGTACTGAGATTGTTCGGGAGACATGGTCCAAGCCCGGTACGAGGATGACTTGTGCCTAAGGGTGCAACGATCTAGTGCTTGGTCCTTCACCTTTATGAGTAGGACTGACTCCCTTACATAGGTCTTATGTTCAGTACTTCGTATCAGGTTCTATCTATGGGACCTTAACGATAATTTTTTTGTTCTTTCTGAAAAAACCTAAGAGGTCCGTGACTGACCCTGTGTTCAGCACATGAGTTAGCGTTACCGCGTATTTAGTGGAAGCAGATAGTTAGGGACTGACCTGGTACCACTTTGAGTTACTGCCCCGAAGTACTAGACCAGCTCCTGTTGAAGAATAAGGCTTTTGAGCTGCCTGAGCATTGAATTTGGAACACAGGCCAAACGAAGTCGTACTGAGGACCCTAAGTAGTACTGTCAAAAACATCGGTACGTACAACATCCCCTTTCAAATTGCTGGACCTTCACGAACTTGCTGGAAACGGAGTACCGTGCCGGCAGGATCCCTATAAAGAAAGTCGCACAGAAAGATAAGACTACTTGGAATTCGGTGGGAATCCACAAAGACAGCGTAGGAGATATCGCCCATTATACTGCAATATGGTGAGCATAGCCATGTCTGATGAAAGAGCCACCTGCTGACCTGGTGTTGACGAACAAGTTCCGGAAGCATGCGAACAAGACTTGGGATCGCGGCTCGTACCAGTAAAGCCACACCCTATTATCTAGCGGCTCTTTCTGTGCGTGGTTCTCTTTTATACTCTTGATCTGGGAAGCAGGCACTCTTCTGTAAACCTTCGAGAGGGTTCGTAGCCTTGCTAACGGTTTTCAACCTCACTCAGGGCGAATCTAAAAAAGTTTTTTTTAAGTGTTCATAAATCGTCTGTGAACAAATTCAAGAGAAGACAGATCCATAGGCAGCAAAAGAAGACTTTCGCTAAACAAGAGAGAGCTTCACAAGAGAAATAAGTCGATTCCTTATTTTCTTCTATTATAGGTAGCGCGCACAGGAAAGAGAGAAGAACGACAACAAGATATCAACAGCCCCAAGGAAGTCAAGCTCAGAAGGCAAGAATTTTTCTATACTCCTCACTGGGATAGAAGGAATTTACCTGACATAAGCGAAAGAAGGAGTTGACTGGTATTACCGGATCACAGTCCCTAGCTATCTTCCAAACAGATCTCCTTTTTGCATTGCCTTTTCGATAGCACAAGTAAAGGTCTGGTGCGCATAACTGCTGCCATCTACACTTGGAGAAAGGGACCGGAAAGAGCCTATTCGAGAACAGTAAGAGCAGACAATGAATGTGCTTGCGTCCTCTTCTTTTACTATTATACCTGCCTATGGAACTGTGCACAACCGATTTGTAACAAGCAAGAAGAGCGGATACGTCGTTCTTTCTCTTTCAAAGAGCGCTCCCGATGGCTAATGTATTGACCTCTTAAAGCATTTCAACAGGCCTGTACAGATAAATGTATCTTTAACCACTTTATAGCCTTGGCAGATTTGCTTTCTTTCCCGCTTTCGACTGGGTTCAAAAGGACGATGGAGCCTTCCACTGTCACTGTGGACCGAGACTACGCAAAGGTAGAACATCATAGAAACTTCGCTGACTTTCTCATAAACCTTGATTTCGCTACGCTCAATAAGAAGCTGGAATCGCTTAAATTGGTTCGTGTTCCGTTTCCAAAGTAAGTCGTCTTTACCCAAGTGTGAACTTCAGACGACTCTCAAGCGGTTCCATTCCTTCTTCTCTTCTGACTACAAGACTGCAGTCTTTTATCGATACCGACCCATAAAAGTGACCGACCAGGGCCCTATTGATGAATGAAAGGCTTTATGAGCCCTGTAAGCCCACACCTGTGTAGAGTGGATCGTTCAACACCTGCGGCACAAACCCATTTTTGACCTATTGGTCCTAGTATCATAGGCGACCGAACGGCCGCCCCCTAATTACTAGACCGACCTGCTATAATAATTCCATAAACACCTAGCGAAGATATGGCAAACAAATAAAGTAGCCCTATGTTCGGATCGGAAGTGATAATAAAAGTGGGAATGCTGTCACTAGAACGGACCACACAAATAGGGGTGATCTATGCATAGTCATTCCAGGTCCACGCATGTTGGAGATAGTTGTTATAAAATTGATAGAACCTAAAATGGATGAAATACCAGATAGATGAGGACTAGAAATTGCTGAATCAACTGCTCCTCCAGAATGGCTGGTAATACCACTTAAGGGCGGATAGACCGTCCACCCGGTGCCACTACCCACTTCTACTAAGGCTGGGCTTAATAGGAGTTTCATAGCGGGGGTTCTGAAGCTTAGGAGAGGAGACTGTTTCGCTGTCGTTAGATTGTGTGGCAACGTGAGCCAACGCCAGCAGAAAGGAGGAGGAGACGGAAGGCTGTATTCCGAATCTATGTCCGAATTGGACAGTGCAAAGATGATCATTGATGCTGGGAGTTCGGATAACATAGCGTCCACGGAGATGGTGGGTCAGTTGGGGCTGGGGAAGTTAAAGCAGGACGTCTGGTGTGAGGTCGTCCCTATGTATTACATATCCTACTCGGAAGACCGTGGTAATACGAGTAGGGTGTTACCTGCGTAGGGAGAACACCGGTTGACTTTTAACGGCAAACGCGGTTATTGCCATCAGAAGACTTTGGTTGGCTAAGGAGAAAGGGTGTTGGCATAGCATTTCTGGAATTGGAGAAAGAGATACGAACGGAAAGGAATAACCAATCGATGAAAGAACATGAAACCATTCTGTTTCAATAGAGGTACGAGAAAGGGTTGGGGGCAATGAAGTAGGTGAAGTGGTTGGATTTTGCGAGCTGTTCCCACCACTGCTGGATGTGATTCCAAGAGCCGAACGAGAATGAATACCACACAGAAAAGTCAAGACCAGGCTCCCTAATGGAATGTTTAACCGATCCATTCCGGATCGACCGAATTGGTACGGAAGTTGTAACATGGGAAAACCACGGAAAACACGACTTATTTGAATAACCCGGTGACCTACCAATTGTAGAAGTAGGATTTTTGGCAAGCAATAAGCACTTAAATAATACAATTCAAGTGTACCATCTTCTTTCTCATTTCGAGGAAAAGGTGCGGAAGGAAAAGGAAACAACGGAGGGATCCGAATCGGACCTAAATGGGAATGACATGAAAAGTCTTTTTCAAAACCTAGCATTAAGGGCGTTACGACGATATATGAGAGGAATGGAGAAAAACTCGTGATTGGTGTGGAGGGGAAGGTCTGTTTATAATATAGTTCAAGAAAGAGTCGTCTCATTTCCTTACTTCTTCGTTCTTTCTAATTCATTCACTTCAAGACTGGTTCTGAACGCCGCGTAACATCATCTTCAACCAACCTCCATCGTACCGGTGCGACCACTAAAGAATTGCTTATACACTAAACAGCTGCTTATATATGCTTACTAAAAGACTGACTTTTATTCATATTCAATTCATTAGGCCAGCGTGAAACTAAGAAAGATAGATGTGCCTAAGGCGTAAGCAAACTGTGCACGCTAAGAGAAGAGGAGAGATTTCCCCTGCAGTAGCTTCCAACAACTTAAGATTGACCTCCTCAAGTGCCAGATATGAATGTTTTATTAATTTCATACGGGACTACTTACTTACCTAAAGTGAACTTTTGGCTTACCTAAAAAGTGGACTGAAGGAACTGACCTAAGCATAGCTCTCTCAAATAAAAATGCCTTTCATTTCTCTTTTAAGACCTTTGTCCTACTTCTAGTCTCAGTCCTCTAGCCTATCGAAAGTCATCTTTTTATTAACATTAACCAACAACACATGCACTTTGTTGGCACTAAAAAAAGGTTATTCAATCCACTAGTGCAACTGAAGGAATTACCTCTTCTGAACCGGAATAAGAAAGAGCTCATAACCACTACTTGTGAACAGCTCTCCTCAACTGAAGGCGCACCTACTGTTACTAGAAGTCTAGTCTCTCTCAGGTCCAGTTTCGATCTCGAATTACAACATAGGCGGGAAAAGAGATATTCAGAAAAGCCGATTTCCTGTCCTGTCTTAAGAACCTGACTCAAAAGAGGACTTCTTCCAAAGTTTGTATCTCTTCATAGCGTTAAATGCTGCGTCTAGTAATAAATGAGAATGCAATTCTTACCGTATATTAATAACTGGCTATTCTTACCAGATTGTATCTCTCATAGCGTTAAATGCTGCGTTAAATGGCTATTCTTACCGAATAGACAATCTGGTAAGAATAGCCATTTCTTCCAAAGTTTGTATCTCTTCATAGCGTTAAATGCTGCGTCTAGTAATCAATAAGAATAGAATATATACTTCATAGCGTTAAACCGCCCTTTGAATAGAATATTCTTATCGTATCAGTGTAATTTACTGAAATAGTCGTTTAGTACCGGAATTTTACCAGTCAAGTCAGTTCCTCCCACCTAGGTCCCCGACTTTGCTTTCTTGTCCGGAATAGAACCAGCTTGAGTTCCGAGGACAGAAGCCTTTTTTTCTGGTTGGCTAGTTGGTTTTCATCTGCCGGAAGAACACCAAAGAAGCGTCTTCGCAGAGCCTCCTAGTCAAGACCCGGAAGGCTCACTGTTGCTGTAACCATAACCATCGGAATCGGGCTTGTGAAGGAGAGGCAATAGCAGCCCTCTCTGAAACTTAAAGATCCTACTCACGTTCACTTTAAGAGGTGGTTTAAGGAGTTTATAGGTTAGCATCAAGGTATGTAGTTTTCCCAAACCAAATGTTGATGGCTTGGAGTTACATACCCCTGAAGAGAAGGAGATGAGCACAAAAAAGCCTCTTCCGGATGTTGATCCGAAAGTGACGATACAACAAAGGCTATTCGGTGTGAGTTGGTGTTCAGTATGGAGGTACCTCTTCACTAGGGCTCAACGCCAGTTCCTTAAGTAGATTAGGGAAAAGAACTCAGAGAATTGAGTATTTATCCATTTTATTTCTTTTTAATGCGGTAAATTCGGTCACAGATCCGAGTCATGTTTACAACGGACTGAAATCAAACCGACACGAGTGCAGGGAAGGACAATAATGATGCTATGAGAACTGATACAGAGCAAGAGAAGCAAAATGTTGTAGTAAATAAACCTTCACGAAAATAGGGTCCTTGGATGATAGGTCAGAAAAGGGGACGACGCGGAGTGATAAATTGAAATCAGAGAGGGGGAATTCACGGAGGTGAGCGAGAACATGATGGCAATAAGCAATAGGGCTCTCGGTTTGCAGTGTTAGAAACCGAAGAACCCGAAGGGATGGCCGATGAGCACAGGCTCGCCGGAGTGATCAGGGGGAACAATGAGATAGAGCAACGGAAGAAGGTCGTCGTCTCTTTGGGAAGAGTCCAGCTCCAAGTACGCGGTTCAAGCACAGCTAAATGCACAGAGAGAACAGAGCACCCGGAATCAGCAAGCCATCCAGGGGGCCGGGGCCGCCCCCCACTTAACAACCTAAAAACCCTCCTACCCAATCGCAACCGAAAAACCCAGCGCAAGCTCCGCCCAGACCCGCTTATAACAACGCTGCGCCTCCGGCCAATTATGATCCTCAGCAGCAACAAGGTGCTCCCAAGCGACCCTGGGGACCCAATAGAGCTCACTACCCGCCATTAGCCCTACCCATTCCTACCCTATTCTCCATCCTTCTGACCTGTAAAACCCTTATGACTTTCAGTGAAGATATGCTTATACGGCGAAGTCAGTCACAAAGTTTATGTTCGTATGCTTTCACTCTAAGCCGACCATCCAAAAAGGATGTGTACAATTGATCATTGACCGCAGTCTTCTCTTTTCTCTCCCAATGTGGGGAACTTTTTTCGGTTTTTTTCTCTTCAGCACAACACTCAATGGTGATGCATGGCGTCATTACTGAATCCTTTCATTGACCTTTCTTTTCTATAACGAAAAAAGCCCTCCTCTCGGTGATGTGGGTGAGAAACCCAAATCAGAAAAGCTCAGCAAGCCAATGGCTCAACGGTTCTCACCACCCTCCTCTGGCGCAAACACCGTTTGCTGCGCTGCGCTCATCACGAGAAGCCGGGGAACTCTCTTGGGTGGACTTCAAGCGCGATGATAGTCAGTCTGAAGTTTTCTACTATGCCATCTTTATTAGTTCAAAGACCGGGCTTGGGGGTTGGTCTCAGTGGTCAATGAAAATGTACTAGTGTGCTGTCTTAACATGCAGAAATTTTATTAGACTGCTAGCTTTACCAGCGGTAGGAGGGTGAAAAGACGGTGCATGAGCGAAGTAGGATCCTCTTTTTTTGTATCTCATCGACGATATTCTTTGGTTTTGGTACATAACAATTTGCATAAGCAAAGTCGAATATTTGTTACAAATCTAGATCCTGCACTCTCATCTCTAGTATATAGAATGAAGGGGACGACCCTAATGTTGTGTTGGCAAAGCCAACTTCTTGGGTTTCGGGCGGTGAAAAGCGGACGTGGGGACTCGGGTCGGGGCGCAGCGTAACTAAGGGATTCCATTTAGGGCGAGACAAAATGTGCGGGCACGGGCGGTCTGGTGTCCGAGCCGATTGGTCAGACGACGACTACTTCACTTATTAGATTAGTATTAGCCGCCTGTCCCGGAATGGAATGGGATGGAATAGAAAAAACGGGAAGCGCTATCGGTTCGGTTTTTTTGGGAGGGAGAAGCTTGTGAAGAAGGAAGCTTATCCCCGCCCCGACTGTCAGTTGCTGG
Source organism: Lactuca virosa (assembly GCF_052849685.1). Taxonomy (NCBI): domain Eukaryota; kingdom Viridiplantae; phylum Streptophyta; class Magnoliopsida; order Asterales; family Asteraceae; genus Lactuca; species Lactuca virosa. The sequence continues at coordinate 182,324,689 of NC_136431.1, forward strand.
CTCTCTCCATCTCTCCTAAACTTCCCCCGGGTTTCGGCCCGAGCTATATGAGGCAGAAACTCGTCCCACGTACGGTTCGGAGGCCGAGCCCCACCCCAACAGTAAGGGTGCGGCTTAGGTTAACTAACACAAAGAAGATACAGTTCACTCAACGATTGCCTTTGGGTTCCGAACTCCATATGGGGAAGGAGCGTTGTTGTTTGCAAGGTCTCGATTATTTACATGGACCCACTTCTCATTCAATTTGTGGGAATTTTCTGATCTATAAACCGTCCCTAACTAACGACCGGCTCATGTTTGAGGATGATGAATCACTTCGTGTCGACCTGTTGCCAATAAACTTTCCGGCCTCATATGAGAATGGAAAACTGGAGCATTTTCTGCATCGGTGGATGAAGAATCGCGAACATAAGAATTTCTGGTTGACCATGTTCCCAGAAAAAAGATACTTTCAAGAAACGACGAACACGACTGAAGTGGCTATACATACAAATCCATTTACGGATCTATATGCTCCGATTGGAACTTCCAGTTCCAGAACAGGTGGCTGGTATATTTACCATAATGAAACTGCCTTTTATTTTTTTTATTCGGATCGGATTTATGTTGGCTTCGTTGGGAGGATCGCGTAGTTTGTTACGTCAGCTCAAAAAGGATAAGTTGCCTTGGAATCGAGAAAGTTACGTGGAGTTCATAATTGCATAAAAGGAGTCAAAGTAAAGTAGTGGCTGCGGCGCGTTGAGGCACTTCTTCGACGGTTCCCGTACGCCCGGCCTGCCGGCCCGCTCTGAAGAATTCATGGGTCGGCAGGCGGGCGAGACAGAATGGGCGGGCACTACTAACCAAGCCAAGCCCAGTTCCCGCCGATAGGCGCAGGTAGCTTGCTTCCAAGCCTTGCCTTATATGATAGTTGTGGCCATGGCCCGAAGGAGCCTTAAGCACTTGTACAATGCTTCAAGTCAAGGCTCCCCCCACTCGTTGCCCAGAGCCTTTTCTTTCCATGTTTTTAGTCAAATGCGCGCTAGCGCGCTACAACTAGCACTTTTTTCTCTGAGAGGCTCGCTTCTTCCCGCCCCTTATTGAAAAAAAAAGGGCGTTAGCGCTTTTACTTTTATTTATTATATAATACCTTCTTTCTACTTCTTTCTCAAAGTAAAGCAAGCAACCTTTCGCCTTTATTTTTTTAAGGAGATATAAAAAGAAGCAACCTTACTAAGCAAACGTAGGCTTGGGCTCGAAAGCAAGAAGCAACGGCTTTCGCGCTTGTAGGAGCTATTAAGCATCTTAGACTATTCCATTCCATTTTGCAGCTGGACAGAAAAGTGGAAACTTTCCGCGGGATCCTCTTTCTGCGGGATGCTCTTTTGCGCTACGATGGATTTTTTTACTCTTTAAGTGCGCCACTCCTTCTTTTGTCCTGTATCTGTAGCTGCTTTTCCCGCACTCTCTTTTATCCCGCCGAAGGTCCCCCTTACGTAATAGGGGTTAAGTTAAGGGGGGTGCACACCGTGGTCAAATCTGCATGAAAAACCGCGTATTTAGTGGAAGTAGATAGTTAGGGACTGACCTGGTACCACTTTGAGTTACTGCCTCGAAGTACTAGACCAGCTCCTGTTGAAGAATAAGGCTTTTGAGCTGCCTGAGCATTGAATTTGGAACACAGGCCAAACGAAGTCGTACTGAGGACCCTAAGTAGTACTGTCAAAAACATCGGTACGTACAACATCCCCTTTCAAATTGCTGGACCTTCACGAACTTGCTGGAAACGTAGTACCGTGCCGGCAGGATCCCTATAAAGAAAGCCGCACAGAAAGATAATACTACTTGGAATTCGGTGGGAATCCACAAAGACAGCGTAGGAGATATTGCCCATTATACTGCAATATGGTGAGCATAGCCATGTCTGATGAAAGAGCCACCTGCTGACCTGGTGTTGACGAACAAGTTCCGGAAGCATGCGAACAAGACTTGGGATCGCGGCTCGTACCAGTAAAGCCACAGAAATCAAAGAAGGCGCACGAAGGAAGGCAGTAGCACTAGCTTGATAATTTGTTCCGAGGAATGCAAAATAGCTGGACCTCTTATTGAAGGGGGCTCTAACATCATTCTGTTATTTCACCCCAGATTAATGATTAATGAGTAGCACAGAAGGCCCAGCCTTCATCCAGTAAAAGATTAGCTCGTGCCTCTTCCTTGGAGGACCTTACCAGGCATGAGGGCAAGCGCTTGGAACTAGAAGCCTTGTCTTTTGACTCATGTCACGTCGATCGTTGATAAGTGCCCGATCTGGGATAGGCTGGCTGGGCACAGTTTTGAAAATCGGATTATTGAGTTCGCCTGGACTACGCTGGCTTTGGGATGCCAGGCTTGATGCTTCAAGAAAGTTCCAAACCAATCTCTGGCACTTGGTAAAGATTTGTGATTTCCGGGTGATGACAAGTAACTCGTGAAGGTCTATAGTCAACTACGGCTATTGAGCGTCGAGATGCTTTACCACGCGAGATCCTTTCCTCACGCACGATACTTATATAGTAGAGATTGCCCCCCCTTTTCAGCCCTAGACTGGGTAGATTCTTTCGATTCTTCAATGAAAGCCTTCATGAAAGCTGCAACAGGATAAAGGATATCCTCTCTTCTCGCTCTGTCTGCTTAATGCCTTCTATTGAATCGATTGGTGCCATTTCTTCTCTTGGAGGCAGGGCAATAGATTCATCTTGTCCTTGGCTTGTGAAGGGAATGAGGTATTTGATTCAAGGTAGCTTTAGCTTGCTTCCAAGTCCAAGCGCTAGCGGTAGAAGCTAGTCGTCAGAAGCGAACTTCCGGGCCGGGAAGGAGCCAAAAAAGGTGAGCGCCCCTGCGCGAGCCTTATTGAAAACAAAAGCAAGAAGGGAGAAAGTTTACTTTGAGAAAGTTGTTGCCACTTTATTAGTAAGGTTGTTTACCTCAATAAAGGTGAAAACTTGCTTGACTATGACTAAGAAGAGTTTATTCAACTCCTGAGAGATTCTAGAGTTCTTGAGCTACCCCAATTTGATGAGAATGAGGGAAGAAGTCCTTAGCTATTCCTTTGGCCTATAATAAGAAAGGTCCATCAAGACTCAGAAATTACCCTCGATCTTTTCAATCCCTCTAGTAGAGAATTCTTAGCCTTCGTCTTAGAAACTGAGCTCTCACAAAGCAAGTCATTACTTATTGTTTACACACACTTTCTATTTGACTTAGCCTACTTCTTTCTCATTAGATCAATTAGGCAGGGGAAGACTCTGTGTACTAACTTTCTCTTCTTTCTTCTTCTTTGAAATCCCTTGCCACTTCCCTTCTTTGCTAGCACGTGCCTGTCTTTGCTTTGCACAAGAGATCCCCCTACTCTTCACACCCCTCTAGTCCTGATCTTGCTTATGCATTACTTGGGAAGGATTGCCCTCTCCCTTTGTTGGGGGCTTTGGCTACCCTACCTCATTCCCTTCACAAGCCAAGGACAAGATGAATCTATTGCCCTGCCTCCAAGAGAAGAAATGGCACCAATCAATTCAATAGAAGGCATTAAGCAGACAGAGCGAGAAGAGATGATATCCTTTATCCTGTTGCAGCTTTCATGAAGGCTTTCATTGAAGAATCGAAAGAATCTACCCAGTCTAGGGCTGAAAAGGGGGGGCTAAATGCAGAGACAAGGCAACTGAGGATAGTGACTTTCTCCTGTAATGAATAGAATAGGCCTGAGAGCTATGAAAGGAGAGAGTTTCCTATTCCATATTCCGGTTGACCAATTCGCGCAGTATCCAATCCAGAATATAGGCTTGCTTTTGCCCTCTCCCGATAGTACATTTATGCTCCTAAATCACTGAATTCAAACTCTCTATCGGATGAAAGGGAGCGAGCGATTAAACTCCTATAATGTTGGGTCTTAGAGCCAGTAGAGCGCAGTACAAGCGAATGGAGTGGAATCTACCATTGAAGAAAGATATTTGCTTAACCCAGGCCTTCAGATCGTACTTCCTGCTTAAAGAGGATCGGAAGAAGTTGAAGGTTGAGAAAGAAGGATCATATGTGTACGAACAGAATGAACCCCAGATAGAGAAAGCGGACCAAGAGCTTCCGATAATATGAATGATTTGGCAGCTTTCCCCAGTAAAGACATGCTGCCCTCGTCGCTTTTAGTAGCTTATTTTCGTAAGCTCCTCTCTCCGGTCGTCCTCCTTCACCGCTATGATCCCTTTATTCTCTCGTATATAAGGATTCGGCTTGCTTCCTCAATTGGTTATTGGCTGGACATTGAATGGCATTGACCGACTCTTGTCAATAGCAATAGGTTGTTTGGCAGCAAGCGACAACTACCAATTCAATCTTGAGATTTAGTAAGAATAGCAGACGGTATACTAGTCAGGACTCTTCTTTTCTACGAACAAGTCAGTACTCGCACTATTGGGAGAGCGACGAGGAGATGGAGATTCCAGAAAAGTCTATGAATAAGTAAGTGAAGGCTTAGCTTACGTGCTCAACTCAAGCAAGAAGAAGCTAGAAAGTTAAGCCTATTGAATGGTGGCAGAGGGAGTGGAGGTCTAAAAGTCAGAAGAGAACACTGTGCAAAGGGTACGCGACCACAACACACTGTTGTCCCTTTTTTTTTTCTTTTTCTTCGCACTAGGAGTAGCTGTAACTTAGCAATTCGATTGTACTCAGATCGAACATGGCAATGAATGTCAGTGTGCTCTCTGGGCCTTACTTCTTGATGACTGATCTACATTCTCAGCTGATGACATTGAATGATTTGAGGACGCTGGGCGGCCAAGCTTGCTTGCGCTTGGGCTGTTTCGCCGTGCCAACCGCAGCTTTTGAATCAATTTTGGGGTGATCTTTGACCAGCCGATGCAGCGGGAATGGGATATTGAATGAAAGTCAATCGAAGAGACAAGTGACTATCTCCTAGTTATAAATAGGACCCCTTGGCATCATAATTTCATTAATATGCTTCCAAGAAGGATAAATTCCAAATTTCATCTTCTCTCATATCTCCTCTTCATTCTAGGGTTTCTAAGGTTTGGGTGTGAGCTATTAGAGGCAACCATACTTTTGGTGCTTACTTTCCAAGGAAGGTTTGAAGAAAGTAGATTGCTATATTCGATTATAACAAAATGTATGTAACCCTAATCTTGTGATTATCGATAATACATAGGTTAGATTAGTTTTTCAAAGTAAGTTTCTATTATGAGTAAAGCCACAGATCTTTAAGTTGCATGTGCCCATAAATTGTTTTATGTAAATTACGTTGTGAAAATCATGTTGATTTAATTTTAATGTAACCTAGAAAATCCATCAGTGGTATCAGAGCCTAAGGTTTTGTCTATAATATGCACATTGGAGAAAAACTGGAAAAACCAGGTTATACTTTTTTTTTCGAAAACTCCTAGCCCTCTAGGGTTTTCGAAAATCTCAACCTCATTCTTACCTTTTTTCGAAAATAGATAGGGTTAATTACTAATTTTACCTACCTTAAAATTTGAACATTTAAAAACTAGGTAATTTTGATAAACCCTAATTTCGAATTTTAGGGAAAAAAGATAAAGAATAAATAATATTTAATTAAAAGTCAATTAATATAATTATTTAAATATTAAAAGATTTAATTTTAGTTAGTTAAAAGTTTAATTAAAGATAGTTATTAAATCTTATTTGGTTTAAATATTAATTAATTAAAAGTTAATTGAATTAAAAAAATTTAAACCTTGTATTTTTAAATGTTTAATAATACACCCTTACATATATTTATAAGAGTATATAATACTATTTGTATAACATTAAGCTAGTCGAATCAAGAGTATGCCTCATTCATGAAGCTATACTATAAGAAATGGATAAGGAAACGACCTATAAAATGACTGTTGATTGAGTGTCCTTTTCACCCACCACTTCTTTATATGGTGTATTGTTGTTAGCTGAAAGGGTTCCGATGGGACAAAATTCACGTTAAAAGTATAACATAAAGTACTAGAACTTAAACAAATTCCCAATCTAGTTACTTAGGATAAAATGTGAAATTATATGCTAATCCATGAAACGCACATCAAATCTTTGTGAGTCGTTAGTGGAGCATGCGTGGTTAACCGAAACGCTAATTTGGGACTACAAAGTTGAAATGGTGGTACAACTCGAATTTATGATTGTTGATGGAGCGTGTATTGTTAACTGGCACATCAATGTGAGATCATAAATGACATCGAGGGTGTCACACAGGTTTGCCTGGTTAATCACGTCATGTTTGTGATCCTTGGCATCCCAGTCACAAATGTAAGAGCATAATCCGAGATTAACATGTCATTGATAAGATTCAGTGAATCTCAAATCTAGGAGTTTCATAGAGAGTGAAATTGGTAAAAAGTATTACCTACCTAAAATAGATTCACAATTTGATTACGACATCCCTCTTCAAAGTTTGAATTAAAAATACGGATCCTAGCCTTAATTTAAATTTGGGTTAATAATAAAGGATTTAATTGACCTCTTTAAACTTTCTCTCTTAGGTTAGATGGAATTTCTCTCCCACCTCCTCGCTCACTTTTGAATTCTAACTCCTCTCTGTTCTCCATCGGGAATAACTCATTTGTTATGGAATCTTCCTCAATAGGAATGATGTCCTCAATGAGCATATCCATCAAATCAATAATACATCATATTTGAAGAAGTTGTTATTCACACAAACGTGCAGATTTGTCAAATGAGGTCTCTTGCGTCATTATCTCCATGTCCTCGATGTTTCAAAAGGTTTGTGAACATGTGATCATAAGAAATGAATTTTCAATTGAGTGAAATGTTTCACCAAAGGCAAGTTAAGAGTGATTTGAAAATCGTCAAAAGCTCCAAATTTCATGCAATCTAAAGGAGATATGCTCAATGAGAGCCACATGGACAAATACGAGAATCTCAATGTTACCATGACATGAGTCTTGCTATAGATCTTGTGCTTGGATCTCTCACTAGTTATTATGATAAATTGAACTTGATTTATTATATGAATAGTATGGAGAAGACATTGATGGAATTCTTAAACCTTCTCCAAACTATGGAAATCAGAAAGGAATTAGATTTCTTATCCGATTCCAGTTTTCACTTTTCTGAATGTTAGTAGAAAAGGGAGGAAACGTTTGAATACTAAATGAACGGTTTTGGCCGGAACTCCCCATTATGAGGGAATGGAATTGGCGTGTCCTCTATTCCACGCAACCATGATTCAAAATAGGCAAGTTGCAGTTAATGTAATGACAAGGATCATAGGAAACGAAGTTTCCCTAAGTACTTGAAAATCTTGGAGATTGTAATGTCGAAATGTTTTGACTCTACATCAAGTACTTAAATAATCGAACTCCATAATACTTCCAAATCATGGATCCTTGATGCACGATGTGGTAATCACATTTGTACGACATTGACGGATCTATAAGAAAGAAGTTTTAAGCATCAAGAGAGCTAATGCTAATAATTAGAATGGACGAGTGTCGCATGTCTTGATAATTGAGGATTTTGAGCTTCTTCTTAATAATGAAGTTAGGTTGGATCTAGTTATTTGCTATTACTTTTCACATATGTCTAGAAACCAAAATTTCATTTTATATGTTGTATAAACATGAATATCAATTTCATTTGATAATGGAAATGTAATATTATAGTCTATAAAGATGGTTGTTTTATGTTTAAAATATCCTCTTGTAATTGGCATTCATGAAATTGTAGTTTGCGTTTCTAATAATAGTAAGGTTAACTTAAATATTGATTCCTCTAATAGTTTAGATAAGAACACGCTTGTGGCATAATTGTCTTGGCCACATAAGTAAGAATCACATTACCAAGCTCCAATTGGACCAGACTTGGAATCATTCAACTTCGGGTTGGATGATGTATGCGAATCTTGGTTATTGGCAAGATGACTAAATCACCATTCACATGGAAATGTGAAGGAGGTGAAGGATTGTTGGATCTTATGCACACCGATGTGTGTGGACCTTTATGATCCGCCACAAGGGATGACATATACTACTACATCATATTTTCTTATGACCTCAGTAGATGTGATTATGCTTATATGAGTAAGCATAAGTCTGACACTTGGAATAGCTCAAGAGTATCGGAACAAAGTAAGAAGTCAATTAGGCATGAAGATAAAGGGTCTCTAATCTGAAAGGAAAGGCGAATGCCTTAGTATCTAGTTTTACGATCATCTTAGAGATTGTGGAATGGTTTCCATAATTGGCTTCTCCATGGATACCATAATGTAATGATGTTGCCAAAAGGAGAATCGAATGCTATATGGTTCAATCTATGATGCACTTCAAATAGTAGAGCATTTTTGAACCTTGTAACCAGATAAGTAGGTTTGAAAACACCTCATGAAATGTGGAGTGGGAAAGTTCCCTTACATTTAAGTATGGTGTTGTGAGGTCTTTCGTTAGATGAGAAACCGATGACCAACTTGAATCGAGATCTGAGAAGTGTTACATTGTCGGGTATTCACTAAAGACTTTTGATATTTTTTAAAGACCTATAAGAATATGGGGATTATAGTTCAATAGGAGTGTTACTTGAGAAAGGAACATGCACATATCAAAAGTCAGTGGAAGTCATATTGATCTTGAGGAAATTCGAGATATGACCAACACTGGACTTATAGTTGACACTAGATCTCAACTAGAGGTTGAAATACTAGTTGAATCAAATGACATTACCTTACCTCTTCGTAGATCTAGTAGAGTTAGTGCACCTCCCGAGTTTTATGAATGTCATTTAACTATGGAAGGTGACACGTTGGTTAGTGATAAAACATTGATCAATTTTGACAACCTAATAACTGCTAGGAAGCAATAGTAGGCCTTGAGGCTGCGAATGAGAAGGGTATAAGGATAGCAAAATTCAGTCCATGAAGGATAACCAAGTATAGGATTGGTTGATCTGAAACTTAGTCTTATGACAGTAGGTTGCAATTAGATCTTTAATATGAAGACTAACATCGATAAGAATATACATACATTTAAAGCTAGTATGGTGGAAAAGGGTTTCGCTCAGACTCAAGAAATTGATTATGAGGAAACATTCTCACCAGCAGTTGAGGAAATATCTATTTGGTTATTTGTTACCATTGTTGCCTTCTTTGATTTAAGATATGGTAAAATGCATGTTTAAACGATTTTCCTTAACAGGAAACTTTCGGAGGATGTATGAAACATATTGAAAGGATTTAAATATACAAAGTATCCAAACAAGGTGTGTAAGCTTGGGAAGTCCATTCGTATATTTAAACAAGCATCGCGTAGCAAGAATCTGTGCTTCTGTGAGAAGAGTCAAAGAGTTTTGTCTTTCTAGAAGTTTACATGAGTCTTGAGTACCTGTCAAAGCTAGTGGGAGTGTCATTGTCTTCCTAGTATTGCATATTGATGACAATACTGCTCATAGGAAACATTGTCCCTAAGTTGTAAAGAGCAAAATCTCGGGAATTGTTTCATTATGATGGTCATAGGGGAAGTGATATTAATACTTGGTGTCCGGATCTAAAAGTATAGATCAAAATGTTTAATAAGATTTAGTCAAAACACATATATGAATAATGTGTTGAAAAGTTTCGCATGAAAAATTCCAAGAAAGGGATTGTTCATATGCATCATAGCAATGAATTGAGTGAATCTCAAATATAGTCATGAAGATAATAGGATGAGTCGAGTCCCATATGCTTCAGATATAGGATCGATCATGTATGCTATGAATTATGCTTGTTCTGATGTCTCGAAGTTGTCAAGGACATTCCGAGGTATTTGAGAGATACCAAAGAATGGTTTCTTATAGATAATATATAACATGATTGAGAAGATCTATAATGACACGAATTTTAGAGATGACTCTAAGTCATAGTCTAAATAGATATTAGTTTTGTATAGGCGGTATCGCAGCATGAAAGGTTTCATGTTGGAGATGGTGGAAGGCTCAACATTTTGAGTCGGATTACATTAATGAAAGTAAAGTATTCAATGAGTGTACTTGATCTAGAAACTTCATAGTTGACCTTGGATTTGTTTAAGTAACAAATTGCCACCGTAAATATTCTATGAAAGTGAAGTCGCGTTGACTAAAGATCCTTGAGACACAGAAGGTTAATGCATAACATAAGAAAATTTCACTATATCCAAGAAAAGTTTGAGGATGGAGATCTAGTTGTGAAGATATTATATTCGTGATGATTCGTTCACAACAGAAATAACCCAAGGATACATGATGTGCATGCTAAAGGCATAGGCATGAGAAAATGATGAAAAGTTTAGTTATTAAGTTGATTACCCCAAAACATTTTTGCAATCAATAAATTTGTATTTGTATGGTGATTAAATAATAGGGAATTATTTATATTCAAGACTATGATACCATAGACAATTAGTTTACTATTGTGTTTCATTTTGCGTGTTTCTTCCTGATTAATTAATTTACTCGAAACTCCACAACCGTTCATACTCTTGGTAGTCAACACTAAATTAAAATTGTCATGGAGTATTAATAGATTGTCCATGGTGATTGGACATGGCATAGACATTATTTCTATACTCATGAGTGCTTAAATGGGATTTTATGTATTGGATAAACCCACGCTTAGAGATTACTGTGTGGATTCAATCATGAGTAATTCTAATACGACAATATCTTCTATTCTTCAGAAGGAGATATGTAAGTTATAGTTTGAAGTCTATTGTGCATTGGTATTACGTAAACGCATTCGTAACTTGATGTTATAAACCATAGTTCTATGTATGGAATGACGAGTAAAAGTTATAATTATGTATTCAAAGTTTATTTGTTCCTTTTGCCTTAACAAGAAAAGGTATATCTTTGGGCCCCTGGGTGATTTGATGTTGACATTCATATGCAAGGCCTATCCCAGACTAAATTGATATATTCAATTTGTAGACTGAAATTAGTCATCATAAATCAAAAATCGGGAAACATAATCTTGGACCATGAGATTGATTCTTATCCATGTCTTGTGTCCATACGATATCTTGAAGAACGAAGGAATAGCTTATCACTTATCTTAGGGCCATCGTTTGATTTTAATCCGAGTTCGACAATGGCTTTGGAAAGCACCTTTTCTGGTTATTCAAAGTTTATATTTGTAATTATAGTTAACAAATTATCCAAGTGGGAGAGTGTTGGATTAAGATGTATAACGTCTTAACTAAATTGGTATAGTCTTAAGGAATAAAAGCAAAGTCCTTTTTGGGTTGTGCTCATAACAAAAAGTACTTAGAAATGATATCATACAAGTGAGGAAATGGTTTATTTATTTATTATATGATTAATAAATTAATAAGAAATGGTTCAAATTAGTTAATTGTTAATCAGAATTAATCTAAAATTAATTCAGGATTAATTGGAATTAATTAAAGGTGAAAGGGCTGAATTGTAATTGTTCAATAGTTGAACAATAGAAGAAATTCTAGAACTCTCCATGGTATGGACAATTTTAGAAGCGTATTAGGGTTTCTAGAAGCCTCCTATAGCTGAAAGGATAACTGCCTTGAATAGATAAAATTTGAATATTTTATTATTCAAATAAGGGTTGGTCCTGGAGATCCCCTAGCTATAAATAGGACCCCTTGGCATCATAATTTCGTTTATATGCTTGCAAGAAGGATAAGTTCTAAATTTCATCTTCTCTCCTCTCTCGTCTTCATTCCAGAGTTTCTAGGGTTTATGTGTGAACAATTAGAGGCAACCATACTTTCGGTGCTTGCATTCCAATGAAGGTTTGAAGAAAGTAGATTGTTATATTTGATTACATCAAAAGGTATGTAACACTAATCTTGTGATTTTCGATAATACATAGGTTGGATTAGATTTTCAAAGTACTTAGTATGTTGCTATTAAGAGTAAAGCCATATATCTTTAGGTTGCATGTGCCCATAAATTGTTTTATGTAAATTCCATCGTGCAAATAATGTTGATTTAGTTTTAATGTAACCTAGAAAACCCATCAAATCACTCCACACATTAAGTAATACCAAGGCTGACAATATAACTCGGAACAACAGCTGAATATCAAGAGAAAATAGTTATTCAATCATGAAGAAAAAAGTCACAAAACTATGAGAAAGAAATTAAAAACAACAAAATTTGAAAATCAAAACTTAACTTTTTGTGAGAAATTCCCACAAAAAGGATCAGTTAACTAACAATCAAATCAAATAAACAAAATAAAACTGTTCCCCAAAAACGACGCCAAAAACTTGATGTGTGAAATTTATAAAACGATTTCACTAATGTTGGGGACTATTCCACAGCTAGGAAAGTGTACTTAATTTTATGAAAATATAGCTTTAGTAAGACCTAGTTGCTGAACTCTGGGGGAATAGTATGCTTCAGTTCAAAAAATATAATTATTAATTAAACTAAAAACAACAAAGTAAAAGGAGGAATTTGTTAAATTAATAACACAAACGAACAAAAGTAAATAAAAGCTAAGCAAACCTGATTTCTACAATACATGTACTTTTACTTGGACTTGATTATCCCCTTCAGTTATGGTTGATTTCTACAAAGTGCAATGAATATTAGTTGTTATTTATCGATTTCTAATGTGGTTAAGCCTCTTGGTACGATTCTTACTCTAATGATCATAAAGATATTTAACACAACGGTCATGTAATTCACTATCCCTGTTATCATTATTTATTTAATATTAAGCAAGATTTAATCCTATTAATCCCATTGGTCATGAACACCAATTAATTACACTATATAACCATCAAATGTAGTTCATACACATTAAAGTTAATTACTTTCTTAACCTAACCCTAGGATTTGGTTCATCTTTAGTCAAAATTGTTTTAATGGTAATAAATAGTTAAGATTCTATTATACAGAGCCAAATTGGTCCTCTAAATTATATTAACTCATCAATAAGTAATAAAGTTACAAACTTAAACACATAAAGGTCATCGATTAAACAAGCAAGATACATTAAACAACTAATAATATCCAAATAGGAATCAAACCAAAACTTTAGGATTCATCTATATCTAAGTAAAAACCAAGGGTAATTAGCCCATAATCTAAAATAAATAACATAAAGAGTTCATAGAGTTATTGCTAAATATAAATAGTAAAGAAAACTAAATGAATCCTTAATGATTCTCCTCCCAATCCCTTAAATTCGTGTTCGTAGTCAACCATTCGGCCTTATAATCGCCTTCTAGACAGTCAAAATGGCTCCTCTTTATTGTATTTCCAGTGTATATTCTATTTACATCAAAGATAACGCCCTATATGCAATAGTATATTCTTGTATTATACCTACAAATTATGTTTTGTGTTGTTTCTAGTGAGTTCTATATTCTCCCATAATAGTATATAGAGTTTGTTAATGTTCAAGAATATGATGATAAAATTTAACTTGTGTCCAAGTTCTTTAACAAGTATTAGTTTTTTTCTTTGATTTCAATGTTTATGTTCGATTATTAACCATTCTTAGTCGTATATTTTAGAACAAATATAATTCTTAATCATTTTAATGGTGTTCTTTAAGAATTAATGTAGTTGTTACCTTTCTTAGTCGTATTTTTTAAAAGTAAATGTAATTCTTAACCATTATTATTTCTATTCTTTAAAAATAAATGTAATTCTTACCAAATCTTACAGATTCAAATATGAAAACACATTCTTCGAAAACAATTATGTTTCATGTCAATTCCTAATTTCTTAAAAAATAAAATCAAAATCTTTCTCCTCAAATTAAAATATATTAATTATTTTCTTATATTTATTTTAACATTTTCCCTAAATTAATGTTTTTTCACATAGTATCTCCCTATAATATAGTTATCCTTAAATAAATGGTATGTAACTTGACTCTTATACCCTTACAAAAATATTAGTGTGATTATATAGTAAATAGTCAATTGTACTAACATGCAAACTAATATCATAGCCTAGCCATATATATATATATATATATATATATATATATATATATATATATATATATAAGGGAATGTTCAAATGAGAACAATTATGAAATCAAGAACGCGAGGACAAATCCAGGTTACATTTTTTTTGCCGCAAAACCATCTCTCGTACCGGCGCGACGGAGGAACTTAATATTCATACGTGAATATAAACCACCACCACCGCAACTAACGTAACCACCAGTGGGCCACATATTTCTTTTTTCTGCAAAATCCTCCAACGTACCGACGCGACGGAGGAACGTAATATTCATATGTAAACTTTATATACTATTATGTGAGAATGTAACACTCACTAGATGATAACCAACAAGTACAAGTAGACATACAGTTCTACAGATCACTACCACATTACAACATTCTATATACGAGGATACAGATCTAACAGACCACTACGGCACAGTAACAACCTCAATACCAGGATGCAAATCTAACAAATCACTAGAGCATAACAACATACTAAATATCAACATACTAAATACCGACATACCAAGAATGCATAACGGTGTATACTCAGAGGTAAGATAGACACCCGGACAGGTGATCCTACAAACAAGGAACATGTAAAAGAGTCTAGACCAAGAGTCCTCATTCTATCCTACATGACTATATACAGTCCCTAAGGCATCCTTGTACTAAAAAATAACCACAACTAATGGGCTGACATTTGTACCTTCGACCCATGGTACAATGAGGCGAAACTCACCTGAAATGAAGAAACTCGAGAACACCGTGATACGCTCCCTATTACAATGCTTGCTCCCGTGGATCTACTAACATCAGACCCATGTAAAATCTTAATCACCAATCAAAACCCTCAAGTTTAACCTAAAGTAAAACTTGATCAAAAAATCAACGGTCAACGAAGTCAACAAAAGTCAAAGTCTAAGGCTCGTTGAGTACGCCCTGCGTACTCAACTTATGCCCCAAGTACGTGGGATGGCTTAGTACGCCCAACGTATGGAAATTACACCCAACATACTCGAGATGATTCCATCCTTTTCATTAAGTACTTAATCCCTTAAGGAATTTTCACCCAAACTCAGATCTAGCCTCAAAACATTATCTTAAGTCATAAAGTTTCCACCTTTATGACTTTCCATGGCTAGAAAGGTCCAAAAGCTAAAACTCTAACTTATTAATCCATTAAGACATCACAACTCTTGCATGGAAGGGATATAAGTACTAAGATCACATTTTTATGGTTCCTAGTAGGTTCATAATGGATAAGGTTTCCAACTTTATCCATTAGAATGGTCAATAAACAAGATCTAGTCTTTAAGTCCTAAAGCGACCAAAAGTGCATCTTTTTCCACTAAATCCATTAAGTCCAAGTCTCCAACCTTCAGATCTGAATCAATATGATGTTTAGATCGATAAAGTTTCCAACTTTATCCATAACAAGGTCACAAACTTCCAAGATCTAAAATTTATGCACTTAAAGTGACCAAAAGCTCATAACACCCAAAACTAGCTAGATCTGACATATTCATCATCAAGATTCAAACTTTATACCTCCAGAAGAAAGATCAAAGTGAACAAGGTCTGGATCTACAAGCTCGAATGCAACCAATGCTTCTTCAATGAGTTCCTTCTTCTCTAAGGTGCACCAAGAACACTCCAAAGCACATAAAAACACATTCTTTTTACTCACAAGGCTCATACTAGGGTTAGGGTTTCAAGAGAGGGTGTTGGAGAGGTGGAGGCTGAGAATGGAGTGGGTTCGGGGAAGTTAAGGAGCTTAAATATGGCTCAAACCACGAAAATAGGGTTTGGGCACTAATCGCGTATGCCTAGCGTACTCAATTTATGCCCAACGTACCAGGGATGCCCTAGTACACCCAATGTAATCTTCGTACACCCAACGTACGTAACTAACCTAAAAATCATCCTAACTTCAAACGGTCGTAACTTCTTCGTTCCAACTCCGTTTTCGACGTTCTTTATATCCACGGAAAAGTATTGAAGTGCTCTACAACATTATATAAATATCTTGTATTAAATACCTCTCGAATAAAAATCCATATTTCTTGCAAGAACCCGACCTATAACTTTTCCCGTTCTACCCTTCGACCCAAAACACAATTCAAAGGTTTAGATCTCATAACCACCATTTCCTCCTTCTAAAAGGTATAAACATTACCTACTTAAGGCCCAAAGCCTTTACACAATCGACTTTCAGCCCACAACCCTGAAATAAGAAATGACGAGACACTGGATGTGACAATTCCCCCCCCCCCCCCACTTAAATTAGATTTCGTCCTCGAAATTAGCTCTCTATTCCACTTCATGATGCAACCCCTCACATTACACAAAATAACTGAAAAACTGTAGATTTGGTCGGCTCTGAATCTCCTTGGCCAGATGCCGTCATGCTAATCCCAAACATAAGTGCACCATCGCGACGGGAATCAACCGGTCACATACCAAACTAGGCCACACTCTTATTTGGCTTTGACAACCCTACTTAGTTATCTACTGACCACACTTAGGATTAACCTTGATCCACTAACCAAAAAAAACACTCGGGCCTACAAATTAGCTGATCCTACCAGGTCTTCGGGCCGTGACTCAAACCTCCAAGCACAGACAAGGAAGTCTGTATCACATCCCACAACCTAGGCTCTTAACACCCTAGAGTTTTAAGTACAAGCCCGCCCTACTTATGATGCCACAACTAAAATCAATACGAGTAAGAGGGAAATCCAACAGCTGAAAATGACCTTATCGCGAAACTGAAAGATTCAACAACTACACGGAAGTCTTGAACCTGGAGAAATTCAACTCAGAACCAAACTTGGCGCAAGGTTTTCCTGCTACGAGATACCTCTCTCCCCTACTTGAGATATACTAGAGTCTAACGAATTTCCCATCCTTAGATACTTAGACTATCTTGAACTCCACTACTCGATCCTAACAACTGATATCCACATATTCATCAAAATATGAACTCACACCTCATTCACAAATTCCAACTAGAATACAATCGTGAGCAAGGATAATTAATCCATTCATACAAGAAATTAAATTAAACAAGGCCAACTAAGATGCTTCCATTTAAATGATCATCCGAGATTACAACTAAACTCTGAATCACAAACAAAAATTATAGATAAATACCAATTCCACCACAATTGGTAAAAAGAAGAACTACCAACTCAACTCTCGGTCCCCGAGACTTCGGCCGTCCCATGACGACCGTCAGGAAACTGCCAAACTAGGGGTGTAGGATCTAGCACCTCACCGAAAATGAGAAAAGGACAACAAGCTCTGATGTGGCCTTCCTATCTGTAATAAAAACAAACTCGCACACTTTGCCTATAGTGTCTTCCAAAATGACCCTCATCGTCATACATGTGACATACAAAAGATCGCCACCTCCCTCCAACTGATCCCGAACTCCGACCGGCCGACTTGAACCGCTTCGATGCAGGATGGGACTGATTCGGAGCCTGAAGCTACTCCTTCGTCTCGGTCTCTATCTCAATCTCTCGCCTCCTTGCGGCATCCTGAAGCTCAACGAGAGAACCGTAGCGCTGGATGGACACGAACAGCCGAATATTCGTCTTGAGCATGCCCAAATATTGAGTCATCTAAACCTGATCCGAAGCAACGAACTCAAGATTGAACAAATCCTCTCAGTGAACATCATGGTGATCTCCGTCACCGACTCGGTCGTCTATCTTAGATCAAGGTACTCCTGGGTCAGTCTCTCCCTCTCCACCAGGGGACCATATCTCGAATAAAACATCTCCGAGAACTTCTCCCAAGTCACCGTGGCCCTCTGCTTAGGAGTGTAATAACCAGTCAACACTTTCCACCAATCCCTTGCCCCCAACCTGAGAAGTTTCAGGGCGCACTTGGCCTTCTGGCCATCCAGACATGAACACGTGAAGAAACAACCCTCGACATCAGGCAACCATCTCATTGCCATAATCGGGTCCGAGACCCCATCAAACTCTAGGGGCTTCATATTATCGAAGTCCCAATACTGGAAAGCTCTCTCTCTCCTCGAACCCCAATGGTAGCAACAGCCACGGTAGGTGCAACAATAGCAACATCAGAAATTGCAACATAACGATCATCAAATAGCTCAATCATAGCGGCCTTAACCAACTCAAACAACTATGGGGTAACCTCCTTAATCGCCTCAGCCACTTCTGTAGAAATGATCCCATGAATCTCCTCCCTACTCAAACCTGCTCTCCCAGTGGCACCATCTCCTAATCCTAAACCTTCAATAGCCGCCATACCAAAATACATCAAGGAAAGATCATACATCACAATACAGTGCTCAACACACCAGGTCCTACTCCTATTAGGTCCTTGGCAACCTCAAAATTTCTCTTGAATGTCATACGGATCCTATGCTTTCAGTAGTACGGACCCATACTACTTTCCACACCTATCCGTAGTTGATTCAAAAATCATCCCAAGGTCCTAAGTCATTGCACTAGACCGCTCCTAGGTGTGCTAATACCCACTTCTCCTACGAGCTACAACTAACTTACTAGGTACTCTTCCTAGGATTATCCTCGCTCCCGCAACAGCGGTTGCTTTTGAGAATGCTTGTTGTACACAATACGATATCAGATAAACTGTCAAATAATCAACTCTGCCCTAGGTCCACAACCAAACAAGGAACAGTAAATAAGGCTAAGCCGATCATTATTGGGCTATTTAATTTTGACCATATACAACTAATCAGCATACACGTAGCAATCACACAATCAAGTAACATATAGAAAGCAACCCTCTATATTATAAGGCAATACTGAACTCAGGCACTTCTATTCAACAGTTTCTAGAAGAACCTTATCCACTAGCATGCTTTTTCTAACAATTCATGTTACAGCAAAATCAAAACTTAGCAAACATAACAAGTATGAGTATTTTGGGAACCACTCTCCTGTTCGGGCTCTGGCTGACTGTACACACCATATCTTCATGTAAAACCAAAGTTAGATCAAGGTCCATGTTCCCAATCCTAAGCCAACAATCAAATAAGAACATGATAAGAGACCGAGCCCATGTCCTAACCCAACCCTTTTATTATAAATTCTTTTTCAAAAACACTTTGCAAAAACTCTCGGATCCTAGTTTGAGACTGGATTCACACAGGTGCTCCTCCAATTCGCTAAAACCATATCTCTGATGCCAACTTGTAAAGTCCCATTTTTCACAATAAAAATTTTTCAATTTTATTAAGGTAAAGCTTCTATAAATCCGTTATTAAGAAAATCGTTTATTCCAAATTACATTTATTAAAAATCAGAGTATTATAGAAAACGTGGAATCCTCAATGTTTTTGATGAGTGTGTATAGTCCCGCCTTCGCCTTCCCATAGCCACCGATGATATCTGAAACAATAAACAACTGGGTAAACACAAAGTTTGGTGAACTTCCCCCAAAATACCCCATACGATAAACATACAAGCGTGCATCAGGTCCACTCAGCCATCGTGCTGGAATGCCTAGGGTTTTTTGGCCTACCACCTCAACCCAACTGCTCTTCCAGAGCCTCCGTGCCTACGACATACAACCGAACCGCACCGGGTATCTTGGAATACAACACACAACAGGACCCCCTCAACCCACTATTACCATATGTCGACATATAAACATACAAGGATGAAGTAGGCACATAATACAGACAAACAACAATCATACAGCTCACTACCGCCTACTAGTCTTTTCACAACACACAGTCCCGCTACCAGCTAACCTCCATGAAATGCATAACCGGAAGTACCCAGAGGTGAGATATCCACCCGAACAGATGATCATACTCTAGAGCCACAACAAAACAAGGAACATGCAATAAATACTAGATCAAGAGTTCTCAAGCTATCCTACATGACTACATACATTCCTTAGGGCACTCCACTAGATAA
Organism: Lactuca virosa; assembly: GCF_052849685.1. Taxonomy (NCBI): domain Eukaryota; kingdom Viridiplantae; phylum Streptophyta; class Magnoliopsida; order Asterales; family Asteraceae; genus Lactuca; species Lactuca virosa. The sequence goes on from NC_136431.1 coordinate 182,344,574, forward strand.
TAACCAACAAGTACAAGTAGACATACAGTTCTATAGATCGCTACGACACAGTAACATACTCGATAATAGGATGCAAATCTAACATATCACTACAGCATAGTACATACAAAATATCATCATACTAAATATCGACATACTAGGAATGCATAACTGTATATACTCAGAAGTGAGATAGCCACCCGGACAAGTGATCCTACTCTAGAACCATAACCAAACAAGCAACAAGTAAAAAAGTCTAGACCAAGAGTACTCAGTCTATCCTACATGACTATATATAGTCCCTAAGGCATCCTTATACTAAGTGATAACCACAACTAGTGGGCCAACATTTGTGCCTTCAACCCACGGTACAATGAGGCGAAACTCACCTGAAATGAAGAAACCTGAGAACACTATGATACGCTCCCTGCTACACTGCTTGCTCCCGCGGATCCACTAACATCAGAACCATGTAAAATCTTAATCACCAATCAAAACCCTCAAGTTTAACCTAAAGTCAAACTTGGTCAAAAAGTAAACGGTCCATGGAGTCAACAAAAGTGAAAGTCCAAGGCTGGTTGAGTATGCAATGCATACTCAACTTATACCCCGCATACGTGGGATGACTTAGTACGCCCAACATGCGAAAATTACACCCAACGTACTCGAGCTGATTCCATCCTTTCCATTAAGCACTTGATCACTTAAGGAAGTTTCACCCAAACTCAGATCTAGCCTCAAAACATTGTCTTAAGTCATAAAGTTTCTACCTTTATGACTTTACATGACTAGGGAAGGTCCAAAAGCTAAAACCCTAACTTATTAATCCATTAAGACATCACAACTCTTGCATGGAAGGGATAGAAGAACCAAGGTCACATTTTTATGGTTCCTAATAGCTCCATAATGGATAAAGTTTCCAACTTTATCCATTAGAATGGTTCCAACAAACAAGATCTAGTCCTTAAGTCATAAAGGGGCCAAAAGTGCATCTTTTTCAAGTTAATCCATTAAGTCCAAATCTCCAACCTTCAGATCTAAATCAATATGATGTTTATATTGATAAAGTTTCCAACTTTATCCATAACAAGATCACACACTTCCAAGATCTAAACTTTATGCACTTAAAGTGACCAACAGCTCATAACACCCAAAACTAGCTAGATCCAACATATTCATCATCAAGATTCAAACTTTATACCTCCAGAAGAAAGATCAAGGTGAACAAGGTCTGGACCTACAAGCTCCAATGAAACCAACACTTCTTCAGTGAGTTCCTTCTTCTCCAAGGTACACCAAGAACACTCCAAAGTACATAAAAACAACTTCTTTTTTCTCACAATGATCATACTAGGGTTAGGGCTTCAAGAGAGGGTGCTGGAGAGGTGGAGGCTAAGAATGGAGTGGGTTTGGGGAAGTTAAGGAACTTAAAATGGGTTCAAACCACGGAAATATGGTTTGGGCAATGATCGCGTATGCCCAGCGTACTAAATTTACACCCAACATACTAGGGATGCCCTAGTACGCCCAACATACTCCCTGTACGCCCAACGTACGCGGCTAACCCAAAATAGTCCTAACTTCAAACGGTCGTAACTTCTTCGTTCCAACTCCATTTTCGATGTTCTTTATATCCACGGAAAGGTATTGAATAACTCTACAATATTATCTAAATGTCTTAGACTAAAAACTTCTTGAATAAAAATCCATATTTCATGCAAGAACCCGACCTATGACTTTTCCCGTTCTACCCTTCGGCCCAAAACACAATTTAAAGGTTTAGATCTCATAACCATCATTTCTTCCTTCCAAAAGATCTAAACATTACATCGTTAAGGCCCAAAGCCTTTACACAATCGACTTTCAGCCCACGAACCTGAAATAAGAAATGACAGGATACAGGATGTTATAGTCACCATATCTAATCAAGCTTGATATTCATACTAGATTTCAATCATCATCATCATCATCATCATCATCATCATCATCATCATCATCATCTATTCTCAAAGATGCCCAGTTGCACATATATCCATCACCTCGTGACACATCCAATTCATTAGGTATGAATTCTATTGTTTTTCTCATTTTCTAGGATCAAACTCCAATCTTTCTCCTTCAATATTTGAGGACAGTTTTGTTTAATCACCATTGTAGCCTAACCCATACTTATAAGTTGGTGCATAATTTCCAATATCTCAGACTTTCATCAACACCCCAAGGTATGGTTGTAAGTCTTTCTCATCCCCTAAACATGATACTGGTTACAGTAGCTAGATCATTTCTCAACCATCATCATCCACATCCCATTTGAGGAACATGGATATGATATGGATTCTACCCAACATAACCCATTGGGTATCCTCCCAACATGATACTCCCATAAAAAAGAGACACCATATAAATGGATAAAGAATAAAGGAAGGAAACCACATTGAAGATTTATCTTATCCACAAATGATAATGCTAACCCCATAAGCCAATCTAAAACCCTTCCCTTATCAACAAGGCGATGTTGTATTATGAGAAACCATATTCCCAGCTCATAGTCTATAATTGTTCTCGAGAAACCATTATTCTCATACACTCTTGTAGGAGCTGCCAATATATGAAGATTTAAAACAACTTAAGATACAAGTTTCAACCTCTGTTATTAGTGATCCCAAGCTACAACAACAAACTTTGATGAGTCACAACAAACAACACAAATAGAAACTACACAATTAACTTAGGTTTCCATTTAAGCCCTATAAACAATGCTAAGAGGTTACTGGGTATACTCTATGTCAAAGTGGACTCCCTTTAAGAAGAGTTTGTATCCTTAAAAGCTTAGGTCAACACAACTCCGACTCCAAAAATTAACACTATCCAACAACTCTAGTCCACCTTAAAGTCCTTACAAACAATATATGCTCGGGTTAGTCCTATGATGGAAGTATTAATGGTTCTACAATTCCCACCAATCTAGCTACTGTTTGAACCATTATATATAGGGTTATTAAAATTTAAATAGACTATTTCGCTATTGGTTTCATGAGTTTCATATTTTTTTCAACTACTTTCAAGAGCTTCTCACTTAGATAAACAATGTGCTCAGATCAAATAACATGACCTTCAACATACTCCTAAACTACATGGTGTTTTATGTTCTTTGGTTGAAAAATAATTTGAAACCTATTTCCAATGTATTGGCTTCTCTAAGACCATGTGACTAGTCCCCCTCATCAATTTTCATAATCAAATATATTCGGAGCCTGATTGATCATCTTCAAGATTTACGCCTTACTCTACCACATTGATATGATGTGCACAAGGTATACCTATCAACTTTTAAATTTGTAAACCTAACTAACTTAACTAATTTATGCACCTATAGGCAATGTACCTCGTCGGATTATAGAATAGCTTGGATAAGTCGGGTGTTAAACACAGGGAACATAATTTAACTAATAAAATAACTACTTTTAATTATACTAAGAAAATATACTTTAAATTGGGGGGTTTTACTGATTTTGCAAGTTTAGTAACTTAATTCAAACTACTATCAATTAATTAAAACTAACAAGTGAAGGAAATGATTGTAACTTCAAGATTAAAGAGTACTTCCGTTTAGTTCTGATTCCTCCTTCTCCTATGGTTGATTTCTAGTGGATGGAATATATTGATTACCAGTTCATTAAGTTACCAGTTATTATGATCAAATACCTAGATGTATCAATTTATGAATTACCATGAAATGGTCAAGCACAGGTTAAACACATAATCGATATAAGCACAAATTGGACTATGAATGATAAATCTAATAGTTACTTTCCTATGATCAAATTAAGCAACCAAGCATAAATTAATGATCAATTATGCTCTCTAACATAAGATTCGAGTTCATCTTCACCAAACAGAAGTATAAGGTTTCTAGCCTCTCATCATAACAGGAAAACACACTAAATCAATGCAATTTAGACTATACATGAATAATGCTTAGCAAACCGAATAGATATATGTATATTTCTTCTACATCTCTTCAACTCTTGAGCTCCAATTGATTTCTGATCTTCCCAAGGTTTTCCAGAGGGTTTTAGTCGCAATCCCTCTTAGAAAATAGGCCAGAAGTCTCTCAATTTGACCTAATGTTTGAGTATTTATAGTTCCTTAATTCTGAACACCGCGACGAGGGAATAGGCGCCACGCTGTGGGCATCTGAATCCACGCGTATTCTCCAAGTGATCTCAATGATCGCGTGAAACATCCATAAACTTCATGAAAGATTTAAACTTTTTAAACAACCCAAAAATCATCATTGTTTACAAAATAGTTTTCAAAAAATGTCTAATATCAGAGTTTGCCCAAAATCACAAAACCAAACACGAGGATGTGCACGATCACGCCTTCGCCTTCCCGCGATCCTCTGAGGTACTTGAAACATAATCCAAAACTGTAAACCCAAAGCTTAGTGAGTTCCCCCTAAATACCAACACACAAAAAATAGCACATATACAATAACAACATGCAATGGGTCCATAGCTAACAGACTGGATTACCCCTGAGGCCACATCATAAGTCTGGCTTGCCTTCAGCCCAGAACTTATGTCTGACTTGCTCTCCGATCAGATCAGTCCTCAGACTGAATACCACTATGCCCTCAGTACGAGTCTGACATGCCCTTCTCGGCCCTCAGCTCACATCTGGCTTGTTCCAGGGTTTGTTAGCTACTGCATAGAGCAGTACAACCTCAACCCAACTGTGACAACCCGAAATTTCTATTCTGTACAACCATTCACTTCAATAGGAGTCAAAACTATTTATGCTAATTTTCAAGCTTTTTGGAATAAGTTTGAGTATTTTAAGATTAGTACTTCAGGAGATAACAGGAGAGAGTATGCCCTAGGGTTTATTGTGCAACAATAATGTCCCAAAACTCCAAGATTTTGGAGTTTACGGCCTAAACAAAGGTGTTTACGGCCGTAAACCCTAAAAGAGGGTATAAATATGACACTTAGTCATTATTTATCACTTTTCACAATTTCAAGATCCAAAACTCAATTCTCTCTCAAGTATCATCGACTTTTCTTCTTGATCTTCAACATTGTAAGTGTTTCTTGCCCTAAAATGTTGATATATTACTTAATCTAGTGATCTAACATGATTCCATCCGTGAAATCATTCCAAAAGTGTAGATCTTCAAGTTTCACCAAGAACACCAAGAACACACACTAGTGTTCTTGGACTTTTAGCACCTTTTCAAGCTTCTACTTGTAAGTACTCTTACCCTAGTATGTTATAGGGCTTGTTATACTTCTTAATCAACTAGAAAACACCAAGACTCAAAGGATCAAAGGTGTTTACGGTCCAAGAACACCTTGGACCGTAAACCCTAAAAAGGGTGCCAAAGTGTGCCCTAGCCCTTACAAAGCTTTGGAAACTAGCCTAGACCCCTTACTTAATGTGTGTAGGACTTGAAAACATCAAAAGACCATAAATCATTTGGGTTTACGTCCGTAAACCCAAAGACAAATGGTCCAAGGACCGTAAACTCCCTAAAGGAGTGAAATGGTGCCCTAATCTCTTCCTAAGGCTTATACATGAAGTAGGAATGCTTCTTAGGACTTGTAAAGTTTCAAAACTCAACATGGTAAAAGTACCATGAGTTTACGGCCGTAAACTCATGGGTTTACGACCGTAAACTCAATGAGTTATGGTCACAAAACCGTAAACTCCAATAAAGGGTCCCCTTGAACCCTAAACTCAATAGCAATGTCCTACAACACTTGGATGCAATCCTTAGGACTTATAGCACTTAAATAAGGTGTTTTACATGTCCTAGGATGTCTTAACTTTGTTAATTAGTTGTTTAAAGACTAATTGGATACATATATGTGATATTATATGTTAACTAGGATCATCGTGTGTACAAGTCTTCACTTGACACCTAGCATCCTATACATTCCGTTCATCCAAACCACTCACTACATGTGAGTTCATACCCCTTAATTAACATTTTAAATGTTTTTAAATGCTTTTATGGGGGGGGGATACAAGTTGAACTATTGTAGTTATAATATCAATCACATGTGATTAATAACTACCAAACAAGTGGATTTCTTACTTTTCAAACTGTGTTATCAAACTGTTTTACTTCAAACTGTTTTACAAACTCTTTTACATATCAAATACTTTTATTAAACTCTTTTAACTTATATTCTGTGTATCTATATGGATATAATTATATAAGTAGGATTGAAAGGACTTAGGACTGATAGCTCACCTTACTTCCTTTTCCTTGTTTGGTTGTGGACTTAGGGTATTCGGGTTATTTGTCTAAAGGTCGTTTGAATCCTAGTTATATATCATGTATATGTGTATAGATATAAAAGGTTACTTCTTTCATTCAGTTCAATGCCTTTGGGTAGCAAAGGTATACAAACATGTTCATATACACAAACAACATTACTAGTAAACTATAATAGGTATAGTTTAGGATGATACTATTACTAGAACAATGAAACATACAATGAGTCAGTTCATTCATGAGTAATACATAGTGATGAGAAACAAACATAATACATAGTGATGAGAAACAAACATAATACATAGTGTTGAGAAACAAACATAATACATAGTGATGAGAAACAAACATAATACATAATGATGAGAAACAAACATAATACACAGTTATGAGAAACAAAATATACAGGCTAGACAGAGAAAGAACACACAATACAGCTAGCACATACATATACATATACATATACATATACATTACTTACAGTTATGTGAGCCACTTAACGGGGGCATGACACTACCTGTAATGACCCGTTTTGTATCCAGAATCTCCTTAAGTGGAGAGCGTATGAGTTTGTGTATAGATCTATACTGGATTGACTATCCTACACCTTGCTGCTCGCTACAGTGGGACTTGCAAGTCTACGGGTGCCAAACGTCATTTCTTACGACGTCTTACATCGTCGTTTTACTAGAGTCGGTAGCAGGATACAGGCCGATCACATGGTACTTTAAATAACAATTGGTTTAAAGTAGTTAGTACCGTAGTAGTTACTTAATACAACACTACAATACTATTTCATTTTCCCTTTACATTTACTTTGTGATATTCACACAATAAACAATAATGTAAAAACTATATTTTTGGTTAATGATAGTCAGATTTGGGAAAATACATACTCTTACAAGAGACACACACACAAAAACTAGATGCCTTGGTAGAAGGCTACTTTTAGTAGGAAACATAGGGTTTTCTAGGAGAGTTCAAACAATTACAAACTTTTACAAAACTTATACATTACAGACTTACAAACACTTTCATATAAAATACAAGACACTAATATAATTATGATCTCACCAGCTTTAAAGCTGATAAACTCTTTCAAAATAACTTGTATTCTCTGGTCGCCAGTAGACAGGTACCGGAGCCAGGTAGGAGAGAAGATGGAGCTCGTTCAAAACTTGACAGAACACACCTGTATTAAATTATATTATTAATGCAATGGATGATGTTGTTGCTTGTTTACTACTTTGCATTGTTGTGATACTGTACATGACGTCCTCCACCCCCGAATGTTTCCGCTGTTCCGGTTTTGGGGTGTGATAGATTGGTATCAGAGCATTGTTTATAGTGAATCGAGTGTATCAACCCATAAAAATTATACGAACTATAAACACAGCGGGATTAAAATACTCTGATAAAGAGTTTATAATTTTAAATAATAAAATATTTAACCAAGTATACATACATGCATTCATACTAAAATCAGTGTCACTAGGACAGAACAAAAGTATTACGATTGTTGGGCAGCACAAGTAGACTTAGAGACATATGGTCAACCCTGGGAAGAAGTAGCCTGATCAACTATATTATCCGAGGAGTGATTAGCATGTGCCTAAGTGTGGTTGTGAGGTTGCAACAAGTCTAAAAACTTACCAACACTACTACAATGAGAATAGTAGAACAGAACATAAACTTAAAATACTATAGGAGTATTTTGTGTTACTATTAATTACCTATCTGAGAACTAAAGGTCTTTATTAAGTATGTCAATAGTTGCGGAGTGGATACGCTAAGGTTATATGTGTCTAGGATATCATAGACTTAGAATCTGTGATCTTTGCTTTACTTCCTGTTCCTTGTTTGGTTGTGGGCTTAGAGTTAGGGTCGCTTATTCGAAGGTCTATCCTGTCTTGGTTACATATGACTGGTATGCACTACGCGAATGTTGAAGTAACTGATAAAGATAATCTTATAATTATCTAATTAGTTCATCTATTTAGTTATTTCTTTATCCCTTTTCTCGCGTAGATTTCATGGCTGGATTCCATATCCCCGGAGACCCGTACTATCCCAACCACGGCAATGCAGGATGATTGGGAGAAGAGCCAGAAGATGATCAAACAATCCCATTGGATGATCACGAAGCTGAAGGCTTTTCTGAGGATTCTGACTCAGAGCCAGAAGTCAACAACCTACCCCCAGCTGCTCAGGACCCAAACCTGAATCCTCGTCCAACATTTCAAGGACCCACACCTCTGTGGGCCACAAAATTGAATAGATGGAGTCAGGAACAGGGCCAAACCATACCCTACAATGGAGACAGAAGCTTCTACAACCTCACCGGTGGAGGTTCAGCTGACAGGGTCCTACCCATAATGGTCCGTAGGATTGCTCGGAACATCGAGCAAGGTCGAGCAACTATCGACCGAGTTGTGGAGATTGACGCCAACTCTGGCATTAACACTGTCCGCATTCGCCAACTAGAGTCTGCTCATGAAAGGACTCAGGTCCACAATGCAGTTTTACAGAGGGAACTTGCTGAAACGCAAGCTGAAGTCAGGGAACTTCGAGCTCAGCAAGCATGATCTGATAGGCGCGTGAGAGACATAGAACGTCTTCTGTCGGATTCAAGAACCCACTCTAGTAGTTCTCGTCGCCGATAGAGTCTCATCGACTTCTCTTTTGGATATAACCTAGTTATGTAAAAACTCTAGTCTAATTTCCTATACTTGTAAATCTTAGACTCGTTAGGTCTTGATTAGGTAGTAGTCTGGCAAAATTTTCCATCTTGGTTGATGTAAGACCTACTTCCAGGTCATTTTTCCCGAACTCATTACATCTGTAATTCCAGTATTATTGACAAATATCTAATCTCATGGAAATTATATCCAAATGCTTTCGTTTACAATCAATCGTGTTATTCATTTGTGCGGTTGGACTATGGAGAGTTAGTCCATGAGTCATTCTCATCTAATTCCTATTAAATTCTTATCAATATCTTCGTCTTTGTAAACTTATAGTTGAAAGATGCCTCCACGTCGATCAGCAAGACGCGATCCTCCCGCACCGACACCACCTGCTCCTCAATTTGATACGGCAGCCCTGAATGCTGCTGTAGCTGCAGCTGTGGCTACAGCCATGGCTCAATATCATTCATCTGGTTCCACTGGAGGAGGAACTCCGGTTCAATCTACTCATGGTGAAGCTCCTGTGCGCTTGAGAGGGTGCTCCTATAAGGACTTCACAAACTGCAAGCCATTGTCCTTCAAAGGGACTGGCGGAGTCATTGCCCTCTCACAATGGTTCGAGAAGACCGAATCGGTTTTCGAAATCTGCTCCTGTCCAGAAGGGAGCAAGGTCAAGTTTGCTGCTTGCACCTTCGAGGCAAAAGCCCTAACATGGTGGAATAGCCATGTCAAGTCACTATCCCTTATAGTGGCAAATGCTATGGGTTGGGAAGCTCTGAGAGAGCTAATGGTTGAGGAGTACTGCCCGAGGGGCGAAATCCAAAAGCTAGAGGAAGAACTGTGGAGCCTAACCATGAAGGGCTCCAACATAGTCTCCTACACCGCCAGGTTCTGTGAACTGGTGGCCCTCTGTCCCAACATGGTTCATACAGAGGGGAAGAAGATTGAAAGATACATATGGGGGCTGGTGCCTCCATTCCAGGGAAATGTTTTGGCTTCAAACCCCACTACATTCGATAGTGCCAAGCGATTGGCACAACGGCTTATAGACCATGGGGTTCGTACCCCGGCCGCAACAACGACCCTGGCCATCTCAGAACCCGCCAGAACCGCTGATTCCAAGCGGAAATTCTGGGATGACAAGAAAAAGAAGAAGGCTGCCAAAAAGCAGCAGATCGTGGCAGTTCATAGTGCGATAGCACCTGCCACTGCTGCTGCTCCAGTAAAGCAGTACGCTGGAAGTTTGCCCAAGTGCAACAAGTACAACTTCCACCACGTAGGAGCCTGCCAGGAAATGCAGTGTTTGAACTGCAACAGGAAGGGGCACACTGCTCGTTTCTGCAAAGTTTCGGCGAGGCTAATCACCCAAGTCCCCGGCGATGGTGTGAGCCAAACTTGCTACGGTTGTGGCAAGGTGGGCCACTACAAAAGGAACTGCCCGAAGGCAGGGAATGCCGGTGGAGTGGGAAGAGTTCTGGCCATAGGCCACGAGGAAGCGGCTGCCGACCCCACAGTGGTCACTGGTACGTTTCTCCTCGATAACTCTTATGCATGCATTCTGTTTGATAGTGGAGCGGAGAGGAGTTTCGTGAATCAAAAATTTGCTCATTTACTTAAGCAAAAATCACGAGCACTTAAAGAACCGTTCACGGTAGAAATGGCTAATGGAAAGACAGAGAGCACTAGCAGTATATTCATAGGGTGTACCCTAACACTAGATAGCCATTCATTTTCGATCGACCTCATGCCGGTTTCTATTAAAAGTTTCGACGTCATTATCAGCATGGATTGGTTGAGTCTTCATCGTTCCGACATCATGTATTACGAAAAGGCTGTACGCCTTAATCTGTCATCTGGCGAAACTCTAGTTGTATATGGCGACAAACCCGACACGAACCTTCGTATCATATCGAGCATTCAAGCTCAGAAATTCTTGCGAAAGGAATGTCGCGCATTCCTTGCTCATGTGGTCGATGTGAGTCAAGAAACGAAAGACATTCAGAACATTCCAGTAGTACGCGACTTTCCCGACATCTTTCCAGAAGAACTCCCAGGATTACCTCTGCAACGTCAAGTCGAGTTCAGAATCGACTTAGTTCCAGGGGCTACCCCCGTAGCCAAATCGCCCTATCGTCTAGCACCTGCATAGATGCAAGAACTGTCCTGTCAACTTAACGAACTGCTCAGCAAGGGCTTTATAAGACCAAGCTTCTCACCCTGGGGAGCTCCAGTCTTGTTCGTCAAGAAGAAAGACGGATCGTTTCGTATGTGCATCGACTACATGGAGCTCAACAAACTGACCGTCAAAAATCGTTATCCTTTGCCTCATATTGACGATTTATTTGACCAACTTCAAGGGGCGAATTTATTTTCCAAAATCGACTTAAGATTCGGATATCGCCAACTGCGAGTGCTAGGGGAGGATGTTCCAAAAACAACCTTCCGAACTCGTTATGGGCACTACGAATTCGTAGTGATGCCGTCCGGATTAACAAACGCACCCGCAGTGTTCATGGATTTAATGAATAGGGTGTGTCGTGCTTACTTGGATCGGTTCGTCATCGTCTTCATCGATGACATACTTATCTACTCTCGAAGTAAGGAGGAACATAGTCAACATCTTCGACATATCTTAGAAACACTACGTTCGGAGAAGCTCTATGCGAAGTTCTCGAAATGCGAATTTTGGATCCGAAGAGTCGAATTTTAGGACACGTGGTTAGCGAAGAGGGAATACACGTGGACCCATCCAAAATCAAAGCCATTGAGAGCTGGTCAGCACCGAAGACGCCTACAGAAATTCGTCAATTTCTAGGCCTCGTTGGCTACTATCGCAGGTTCATTAAGAACTTCTCCCGCATTGCGAAACCTCTTGCAACACTGACCCAGAAGGGCGTGGCCTTTGACTAGGAAGAGAAGCAAGAGAGAGCGTTCCAAACGCTCAAGCGAGCCTTGTGCACCGCACCAATACTATCCCTCCCGGAAGGGATAAAAGACTTCGTTGTCTATTGCGATGCTTCAAATCAAGGGCTCGGCTGTATTCTGATGCAGCGAGGTAAGGTCATCGCCTATGCCTCAAGACAACTGAAAACACACGAGGTCAACTACACCACACATGATCTTGAGCTAGGAGCAGTCGTGTTTGCTCTGAAGATCTGGAGACACTACCTGTGTGGTACAAAAAGTACTATCTTTACAGACCAGAAAAGCCTACAACATATATTCGACCAGAAGGAGCTCAACATGAGACAACGACGGTGGGTCGAGCTACTCAGTGATTACGAATGTGAAATTCGTTATCATCTGGGTAAAGCCAACGTAGTAGCCGACGCCCTAAGTCGGAAAGAATACTCTGGTCGTAGAGTCAAATCTTTGACTCTAACTATCCATTCACACTTGTCCACGCAAATTAAGGAGGCTCAGCTCGACGCTTTGAAACCTGAAAATGTGGCGGGTGAATCCTTGAGAGGGATGGATAAGAACTTGGAGGTTAAGGGTGGCGGAGCTTATTATTTCATGGATCGGATCTGGACCCCGAAACGCGGTGGTTTCAGAGACTTGGTCATGAACGAGGCGCACAACACTCGTTATTCTGTCCACCCGGGTTCAGATAAGATGTATCTGGATCTTAAAAAGTTATACTGGTGTCCTAACATGAAAGCAGATATTGCTACCTTCGTGAGTAAATGCCTTACTTGCGCCAAGGTCAAGGTCGAATACCAGAAACCCTCCGGTCTTCTACAACAACCGGAGATACCGGAATGGAAGTGGGAGCGGATCACTATGGATTTAATAACCAAGTTGCCCAAGACAACGGGTGGACTTGATACCATATGGGTTATCGTCGATAGATTGACCAAGTCCTCACACTTCCTGCCTATCAAGGAAACAGACAAGATGGAGAAGCTTACAAGAACTTACATTAGGAAGATTGTACGACTGCACGGTGTTCCCATATCCATTATCTCGGACAGAGATAGTAGATTCACTTCGAGGTTCTGGCAGTCGCTACAAAGTTCCCTAGGAACTAGGCTGGACATGAGTACAGCCTACCATCCACAGATAGACGGGCAAAGTGATAGGACTATCCAAACCTTGGAAGATATGTTGCGAGCCTGTGTGATCGACTTTGGGAAAGCATGGGATACTCATTTACCCCTTGTCGAATTTTCCTACAACAACAGTTATCACACAAGCATAAAGGCTGCTCCATTCGAGGCCCTCTATGGCCGAAAGTGCAGATCCCCTCTGTGCTGGGCTGAGGTGGGTAATACCCAGTTAGCTTAAGGACGAGTTCCTGACAGCACTCTCACAGGTCCGAAGATCATTCGGGAAACGACAGAGAAGATCGTTCAGATTCATGAACGATTGAAAGCCTCTAGAGACCGACAGAAAAGCTACGCTGATAAACGAAGGAAACCGTTGGAATTCCAGGTGGGCGACCGTGTTCTATTGAAGGTCTCACCCTGGAAGGGCTTGATACGCTTCGGAAAGCGTGGAAAGCTAAATCCAAGGTACATAGGGCCTTTCGAGATTCTCGCAAGAATCGGCCTTGTAGCTTACAAACTTAACTTACCCCACGAGCTCAGTAACGTACATTCTACTTTCCACGTCTCGAACTTGAAAAAGTGTTTGTCCGACGAGACTCTTGTAATCCCACTCGACGAAATCGAGATCAACGAGAGCCTCAACTTCGTGGAAGAACCTGTAGAGATCATGGACTAGGAGGTCAAGCAAACGAAACAAAGCCGTATCCCGATAGTGAAGGTTCGCTGGAACGCCAAGCGAGGACCTGAATTCACTTGGGAACGAGAGGATCAGATGAAACTGAAATATCCTCGTCTTTTTGCTTAGTTATTTGTAACTACTTATTTGCTTAAATTCTAATTTCGGGACGAAATTCCTTCTAACGGGGGGATGATGTGACAACCCGAAATTTCTATTCTGTACAACCATTCACTTCAATAGGAGTCAAAACTGTTTCTGGTAATTTTCAAGCTTTTTGGAATAAGTTTGAGTATTTTAAGATTAGCACTTTAGGAGATAACAGGAGAGAGGATGCCCTAGGGTTTATTGTGCAACAATAATGTCCCAAAACTCCAAGATTTTGGAGTTTACAGCCTAAACAAAGGTGTTTACGGCCGTAAACCCTAAAAGAGGGTATAAATATGACACTTAGTCATTATTTATCACTTTTCACAATTTCAAGATCCAAAACTCAATTCTCTTTCAAGTATCATTGACTTTTCTTCTTGATCTTCAACATTGTAAGTGTTTCTAGCCCTAAAAAGTTGATATCTTACTTAATCTAGTGATCTAACATGATTCCATCCGTGAAATCATTCCAAAAGTGTAGATCTTCAAGTTTCACCAAGAACACCAAGAACACACACTAGTGTTCTTGGACTTTTAGCACCTTTTCAAGCTTCTACTTGTAAGTACTCTTACCCTAGTGTGTTATAGGGCTTGTTATACTTCTTAATCAACTAGAAAACACCAAGAATCAAAGGATCAAAGGTGTTTACAGTCCAAGAACACCTTGGACCGTAAACCCTAAAAAGGGTGCCAAAGTGTGCCCTAGCCCTTACAAAGCTTTGGAAACTAGCCTAGACCCCTTCCTTAATGTGTTTAGGACTTGAAAACATCAAAAGACCATAAATCATTTGGGTTTACGGCCGTAAACCTAAAGACAAATGGTCCAAGGACCGTAAACTCCCTAAAGGAGTGAAATGGTGCCCTAATCTCTTCCTAAGGCTTATACATGAAGTAGGAATGCTTCTTAGGACTTGTAAAGCTTCAAAACTCAACATGGTAAAAGTACCATGAGTTTACGGCCGTAAACTCATGGGTTTACGACCGTAAACTCAATGAGTTATGGTCACAAAACCGTAAACTCCAATAAAGGGTCCCCTTGAACCCTAAACTCAATAGCAATGTCCTACAACACTTGGATGCAATCCTTAGGACTTATAGCACTTAAATAAGGTGTTTTACATGTCCTAGGATGTCTTAACTTTGTTAATTAGTTGTTTAAAGACTAATTGGATACATATATGTGATATTATATGTTAATTAGGATCATCGTGTGTGTACAAGTCTTCACTTGACACCTAGCATCCTATACATTCCGTTCATCCAAACCACTCACTACAGGTGAGTTCATACCCCTTAATTAACCTTTTAAATGTTTTTAAATGCTTTTATGGGGGGATACAAGTTGAACTATTATAGTTATTATATCAATCACATGTGATTAATAACTACCAAACAAGTGGATTTCTTACTTTTCAAACTATGTTATCAAACTGTTTTACTTCAAACTGTTTTACAAACTCTTTTACATATCAAATACTTTTATTAAACTCTTTTAACTTATATTCTGTGTATCTATATGGATATAATTATATAAGTAGGATTGAAAGGACTTAGGACTGATAGCTCACCTTACTTCCTGTTCCTTGTTTGGTTGTGGACTTAGGGTATTCGGGTTATTTGTCCGAAGGTCGTTTGTGTTGGATTAATGTCTAATTCCATAACTATATTTGGTATGTACTTGACCCGACCCGGCATGGTCCATTTGGGTTGCACTTCACCGGCACAATTTATATGGATAGTCTTTTGAGAATAGTATATTTATGATTTATATTAATATATTATAAGTTCTAATATATTAATATGGAATCATATTATTTAATTAGTATTGATCAAGAATTAATTTAGAATTAATTAAGTGATCAAAAAGAACTAATTAAATATGGACTCTTATATATATGGAATGGGCCAAGTTCATTTAGGTTGGGCTAAGCTTTCATGGATGGTCCATGGAGCTTTTAACCCATGGATCCTATGTAAATGAAAGGTCATGGGTATTAGGGTTTACATGGATGTAACCCTAATCCTCCATAATATATAAAGGGGTCATTGGCTCACAAAATTGGCACAAGTGTGTGAAAATAAGAGTGGGCCGATTTTAGTGTGCATACATATTCTCTCAAGTTCTTCCAAGGTGTTTTGGTGATTTGTGATTCCATTTGAGGCTTCCACACTATTGGGGCTAAGCTCTTAAAGCTTGAAGACATCAAGCTACATCAAAAGGTATGTCATCTAACTAGAACTTTGTAGTATAGGTGCTTCATAATATGCTAGTTAGGATGAAACCTTGGAATAGTTAATATTTGCATTTATAATAGAGAAAACATAGATCCAAGGTTTATAGGGTTGCATGTACACCATAGGAGTGTTAGAATGCTCAAAACCCAACAGTGGTATTAGAGCCATGGGTTGTTTTCTGTTATATTGATGCAAATGTTTTATTTTCAAGTTGAAAAAAAAGGAAAAAAAAACATGACGTTTGTCAAATTTTAAGATAATTACTTGTTTTGTGAAAAACGAATTATTTGTAAAATTTGAATCATTTGTTATATGAGTTGAATTAGGTCAAATTTAGTAAAAGATAAAATGATATGATTATTTTATTAGTTTTAAAAGTTTGATCTAAATGTTTTAAGGAGTTACATATTTTGTCATAAAATTTTGGAGCTCAAAAGTTTTTTTTAAAGTTGTGATCTTAAGGGTTTTTGAAACTTCCATAAGTTATGGATATGAAAGTTTTTTTTTTTTTTAAAAAAAAAATTTGATTCTATGTTTTTATGGAGTTACAAAATTTGGTGTTAATGTTTTAAAGAATTCCATAACTTGTTCTTAAGTTATGGAACATGGAAAGTTTCATCATAAAACACCATTAATTCCATAAGTTATGGAATCCAAAGGTTTTCAAGAATTACAAAACTTGCCCTCAAGTTTTGGAATTTGAGAAAAGTTTTTTATGAAAAAAAGAATTGAATTCTAAAACTCTTGGGTTCATAACTTAAACAATTAATTAAATGGTTTTAATTTTGAGTTTAATAATTGGAATTATGATGTTTTGTTGAATAGTTCAAATTAACTCTTATGGACTTTATTAATAGTTAATTAAAACGTTTAATTAAAAGAGTATTATTAATCCATAAATATATGGTTTGAGTTTAATTAAATTAAAAGTCTAGTTTAATTAATAGATTAAACCACCAAGTATTTTAAATGTCTAAAATACACCCTTATACTATTATAATATTAAAAGTTTAATATATTATATGTATAAGGGCAAGTCGTCTTACCATTAGTATGCCTCATTCACGAAGCCGGTCTATAAGGGGGGTATAAGGTTACTCCCTATAAAATGGCAGTTTAATGGGTGTCCACTCTCACTCACCGCTTCCTTGACCGGTGGAGGGTCGTTAGCCGAACAGGTAGGACAATGACTATAATTCTCCCTTCATTATAAGTATAATGATAAATACTAAGTAACTAAACACTTATAAATTCTCAATCTTAGTTACTTAGGAAAATATGAATAAGGTGCTAATCCATGAAATTACACTTTGCACTTTGTTTAAGCTGTTAGTGGAGCGTGTGTGGTTAACCGGCACACTAACCTGGACTTAACAAGGTAGGCAAAAGGTAACTTAATGTTTATCATAGTATCGTTGGAGCGTGTGTGGTTAACCAGCACATCGATTGAGGGGTAAATATTAAGGGTACCAAGTATATTTGCATGGTTACTTCACACCTTGTTTTGTGATCCTCGACATCCCAGTCACAAAACCTGAAGGGCACACTCGAGATTGAAACATGCCATTGAAAAGTTCAATGAATCTCAAAAGAATCTAGGAGTTTCAAAACCAATTAAAACCTAATAATACATTTCATTTATCTTGGTGGAAATTGGTGAATCGTCATTCACCTACCTTCAAATATTTTATAGCTTGGATAACGGCATCCCTCTTCCAAGTTATAAAATAGTTTGTTGGGTCCTAGCCTTAATATATCATATTGGGTGTTATATTAAGGACTTAAATCAACTTTACGTGAATTTCTCCCATTGTTGATGTCTGGTTTAGACAACAATGATCTTCCCAAACCAAGCTTTCCTAATGAATATGACTTCCCGAGTTTGGCTCATGGAAGTCATACTTCTCTTCCTCCACCTCCTCCAATTATTCTCCCTAACCTACAAGTTCAAGGTCACTCAAGCCCTAATGGCAAGCAAGGTCTATGTGTGATCACATCTTAGAGATGAAGTCACATATTGACAAGCCGGGAGAGTTGGGTGTCAAAGTCTTGAGAAAGTTGGATGTTCAATCACTTTCTAAGTCACACAGTGAGTTCCTTTGGGACTACTATGAAACAGACTATGACATAAACCTTAATGATCATATCTATTTGATTGGTGCTGCTGAATCAGCAATGATTTGGAACGATAGTAAAGCAAATTTGATTAGAAGATCAACTTCCCAAAAACTTTATGGACAGTGACAATGGTGACACTGGAAATCCAGAAAAAGCATTCTCTTCCCAATGGAAAGGGATTGGCCATAGTCAACCCGGTTGACCAAATGGTAAAGAGAAAGGCTAAGTCTGAGATAGTCCCATTACCAAAGGGTCCATATGTTTATTTTGCCAAAGGAAGGGGCGTTGATTGCAAAGCTGCCAAATTTACCTAAGGATGTTAAAGTCAATAAGTTTGACTCTACATCAGGTAGAGCCCATTATCTAACTCTGTTAAGTTCTATTATGAGATCCTCATTAGATGATGTGACTGGGTCACATGTTGATGTTTTAAGAATCAAAGAATAGAGAGAAAT
Source organism: Lactuca virosa (assembly GCF_052849685.1). Lineage (NCBI taxonomy): Eukaryota > Viridiplantae > Streptophyta > Magnoliopsida > Asterales > Asteraceae > Lactuca > Lactuca virosa. The sequence continues at coordinate 182,363,206 of NC_136431.1, forward strand.
CTTAAAGGAAGTATATGCTGATTCTGATCGTGAAGGTGGATTTCGATCGCATCAGGATTTTGAGCAGTTGCTTAAGAAGTTATGATATATTGCTAAGGAATAGATAACAACAATTTTCCATGTGGATTGTAAGGATAAGTTTTTCCGCAAAGTTTTAAAATAAAAGAAAATTGTTTAGTTTTATTTATTTGAAGTATCCTTACAATGGCATTTGTGGAAAATTGTTGCTTATATGATTCCACTGACAGCAATATTGGAAAATGGATTTGATTCTTTCATTTGTGGTAGTGTCTAAATTTACCAAATCAGGAAAGTTCCTCATCGCCCAAGTTTCAATTGGACCGAAACTTGGAATCATGCAAGTTGAATAGTATGATGAATGAGAACTTTCAAGCATTGGAAAATCAAGGCTAATTACTTGTTCACATGGATGTGTGAGTCAAGTGAAGGACTAAAGGGATCGAGTACACATTCTTGTGCACTGGTCATGTCCACCACAAAGCTCGTTAAGACTATTTGATTTACTAAAGTTTAGTAAATATGGTTATACTTACAAGTTTAAGTATAATTCTGAAACATTGGAAAAGTCTCAATGTATGGCATAACGAATGGGAAGAATCAAATTAGGCAGAAAGATAAAAGTTTCTCAAATCTGAAAAGATGGGAGAGTACTTTAGTATCATGTTTGTGATCATCTTAATGATTTAGAAATCATATCACAATTAGTCCTCTAAAGGTCATCTTAGTGCATTCTTATGACTAAGAAGAGGAGTCATGAATTGTTGAAATGGTTAGATCAGGAAGATGAGTCATACTTCGTTCTAAAACAATTCTTAGAGTCATACTCCAAGATTGTAACTTGTGTGACATATCTTAAAGAAAGGTTTAAAACACTTGTCAAATGTAAAAGTAAAAGTGTCCTACTCTTGTACATTTGAAGTTGGTAAGTTGCGATGTTTTGGATTAAACAAAGACCAACGAAGGCCAATTGTGTGAAGTGTTTGTCTTGATAAAGAATCCGCACTATCTCTTGAATATTTGGCAACATAGTCTTATATGTCAAGAGGATAGTGGGAGTCTTAAAGATCCTAAAAAGAATTTCAAGAACTAATCAAGAATAAAACCTGAGGTTCTTCACTAGCACACGACTTGAGGTTTATAACCTATCGTGTTGACATATTCTGTGCCCATTCCAGTTAAAGTTGGCTTTGCATAGGAGTTCTGAAAGTTCTCAATTGGTTGCATAACAACTTAGAAGCAATGGCAGGCCCTGTACTGCCAGGTGGCAAGAAGTTAAGATTGCATAAGTTCAGTCCATATGAGTTTGGATTTGTCATTATCCTTGTCTTGTGACTATGGTTTTGACGATTCACATGGATAAGAACACATACACCATAAAATCTAAGGGTCATAAGGTTTTCTCTCCAATTCATGAAAATGATGGTGAGGAAACACTTCCACCAAGTAGATTTGAAGCAGATGGCAAAAGGTCTAAACAATTAAGACTATGATTACGACATCCCTTTTCATAGTTCTGAAATTTTTTAGACACGCATGCATGCTATCTAAGGAAAGGTGTATGATTTTGATAAAGTCTTATCAAGGCAATCTCGTCTCAGAAATTTGAACTTTGGTAAGAAAGTCTGTAAAGTATTGATTTCTAGAAGTCCAGTTGATTTCTGACTACGTGTCAAAGCTAGTGGGAGCATAAGTGTTATGCTAATAATCATCATGTTAGTGGGAGCATGATAATTATTGTTAGTGTTGCAAGTTAGCAATGTTAATTATAGAAAACAAAAGTTTCAATTCGTGAGGCTGCAGGGGTTGAAAGAGTTGTTTTGCTATAATTAAGGGAGAGGATATACTTCATTTCAGTTCTAAAGGCTTAGATTGAGAACTTAATCATCTTTAGTCAAGAATATATATATTAATTTCATGTTGGATTGGTTCTACTTAAGGAAATTCCATATATTGCGTTCTCAAAATTCGATTATGATTACGGCATCCCTCTTCATAGTCAAATTTTAAAAACATGGCAAATAAAAATATTGTAGCAAAAGACTGGTCTAGAATCATGTCTTTATGTGAGACATCATGAATCGTGTACCATTTGCTTTGGGTACAGGATCGATTGCATGTGCTATAATATTTTTCATTTCTAAATTTTTCCAAATTCCCAGAGGCATTAAGAAGGGAAAAGGTCTAGAATTGGATATGACTAAAATGATTAAGCAATTGTCTAGGACAATATGAGGTTTACCAAAGATTGGTTGCTCAGGGACAGTTGGAAGTATAGTGCTAATTTTAGAAGGACCATATTGACATATTCTGAAAAGAGGCATCTCTTGTTCAGAAGTGATAGTCAAAATGAGAATATGGAGTTGTCTCCATAGGTGGAAGTTATCTGTGTAAGATTAGAAAACTTAATGCAAGAAGCATGTCCAAAGCAATGTACTTTGAATATGAGACTTAGTTTCCATGAAGTTGATCTCCATTGGAATACCTTATAATGACTGTTGACAAGTCTTTGTGACTTTGTACATATTCATTACAGGAGGGTCAGTGCATATAAGTTTAAAATCTAAACAAATTTCGATAAATGATAAGAATTTGAAATTCTCACATTTTTCGATAAGGATTTGGGAGTGTGAAATTAGAATCATTAAAATTATGTTCAATTGGTTTATTTCACAAAGTAAGGATCATAGACAAACATAGAGTGCATACTTGGTGTATGGCAAAACTATTGTTTAGAAAAACATAGTGTACATGCTTGGAGCATGGGACAACTAGTGTTTTTAATTCAGGTATAAAGTTGATAAAACCGAAACAATGAAATAATGAGTAATCAGTATGGTGATAAATAAAAGTGGTCTATTTATATTCATAGGGTTTGATACCATATTTGATTCATTTATTCTTGTGTTTCATTTTGCATGTTTTGACTTCCAGAATAAACTAGGTCATTCTTCCTGAATGACTAAGTTATTCAAACTATCCACAGTCGGTCATATGTTGGAAGTAGATATGAATCAAGACTGTCATGGGTTGGCTTGTAAAGGTCTAAGATGTTGGACAAAGCGGTGCTACAACACTCATGAGTGCTCATAAGTTCTGAGTATTGGATTCAACCCACGCTCATTTGAATCACTTCATGGATTTTATCACGAGTGATCATGAGACGATAATATCTTATATTCTTAAAACCTAGAGATATGATTTGTTACTATGAGTTGGTTATACATTGATTGCACGAAAACGCATTGGTAACTCGATGTTATAAAACGTGCCTTTGTGTATGATTCAACAAGTAGTAGAACAAGCCATATGAGTCGAAGTTTATCCATTCTTTTTACCTTCGGGATAAAAGCGATATCTGTGGGCCCCTCGATGATTTAGCGATGACACATGTGAGTGCTTGGCCAAGCCATGACTGATTTGATTTGTTCAATCAGTCAGTCATCATAAATCGAAAATCGGGAAACAACAAATGGACAGAGAGAATGATTATAATCCATGTCTCAGTCCATATGATATCTAGAATGGAGGAATATATGATCCCTTATCTAATGGACAAGTCATTGACAAGGTCAGAGTTCGACAGCGGCTTTAAGAGCTACGATTGCCAGTTAGGTTTTGAAGTCATACTCAATAATAGTTTTAGACTTATCCAAGTGGGAGACTGTTGGATTAATGTCTAAGTCCATAACTATATTTGGTATGTACTTGACCCGACCCGACATGGTCCATTTGGGTTGCACTTCACCGACACAATTTATATGGATAGTCTTTTGAGAATAGTATATTTATGATTTATATTAATATATTATAAGTTCTAATATATTAATATGGAATCATATTATTTAATTAGTATTGATCAAGAATTAATTTAGAATTAATTAAGTGATCAAAAAGAACTAATTAAATATGGACTCTTATATATATGGAATGGGCCAAGTTCATTTAGGTTGGGCTAAGCTTTCATGGATGGTCCATGGAGCTTTTAACCCATGGCTCCTATGTAAATGAAAGGTCATGGGTATTAGGGTTTACATGGATGTAACCCTAATGCTCCATAATATATAAAGGGGTCCTTGGCTCACAAAATTGGCACAAGTGTGTGAAAATAAGAGTGGGCCGATTTTAGTGTGCATACATATTCTCTCAAGTTCTTCTAAGGTGTTTTGGTGATTTGTGATTCCATTTGAGGCTTCCACACTATTGGGGCTAAGTTCTTAAAGCTTGAAGACATCAAGCTACATCAAAAGGTATGTCATCTTACTAGAACTTTGTAGTATAGGTGCTTCATAATATGCTAGTTAGGATGAAACCTTGGAATAGTTAATATTTGCATGTATAATAGAGAAAACATAGATCCAAGGTTTATAGGGTTGCATGTACACCATAGGAGTGTTAGAATGCTCAAAACCCAACAGTTTGAATCCTAGTTATATATCATGTATATGTGTGTATATATAAAAGGTTACTTCTTTCATTCAGTTCAATGCCTTTGGGTAGCAAAGGTATACAAACATGTTCATATACACAAACAACATTACTAGTAAACTATAATAGGTATAGTTTAGGAAGATACTATTACTAGAACAATGAAACATACAATGAGTCAGTTCATTCATGAGTAATACATAGTGATGAGAAACAAACATAATACATAGTGATGAGAAACAAACATAATACATAGTGATGAGAAACAAACATAATACACAGTTATGAGAAACAAAACATACAGGTAGACAGAGAAAGAACACACAATACAGCTAGCACATACATATACATATACATATACATTACTTACAGTTATGTGAGCCACTTAACGGGGGCATGGCACTACCTGTCATGACCCGTTTTGTATCCAGAATCTCCTTAAGTGGAGAGCGTATGAGTTTGTGTATAGATCTATACTGGATTGACTATCCTACACCTTGTTGCTCGCTAAAGTGGGACTTGCAAGTCTACGGGTGCCAAACGTCATTTCTTACGACGTCTTACATCGTCGTTTTACTAGAGTCGGTAGCAGGATACAGGCCGATCACATGGTACTTTAAATAACAATTGGTTTAAAGTAGTTAGTACAGCAGTAGTTACTTAATACAACACTACAATACTATTTCATTTTCCCTTTACATTTACTTTGTGATATTCACACAATAAACAATAATGTAAAAACTATATTTTTGGTTAATGATAGTCAGATTTGGGAAAATACATATTCTTACAAGAGACACACACACAGAAACCGGATGCCTTGGTAGAAGGCTACTTTTAGTAGGAAACATAGGGTTTTCTAGGAGAGTTCAAACAATTACAAACTTTTACAAAACTTATACATTACAGACTTACAAACACTTTCATACAAATACAAGACACTAATATACTTATGATCTCACCAGCTTTAAAGCTGATAAACTCTTTCAAAATAACTTGTATTCTCAGGTCGCCAGTAGACAGGTACCGGAGCCAGGTAGGAGAGAAGATGGAGCTCGTTCAAGACTCATCTTTTATTTTGATGTATATTTATGGTGTCTATAAATCTTGACAGAACACACCTGTATTAAATTATATTATTAATGCAATGGATGATGTTGTTGCTTGTTTACTACTTTGCATTGTTGTGATACTGTACATGACGTCCTCCACCCCTGAATGTTTCCGCCGTTCCGGTTTTAGGGTGTGACACCAACCCACACAATATGTCGACATATAACAGATAATATCATATACAGATAAATAGACAGTATCACATGTAGTCCTACAGATATACCAGAATAGTATAACAAAACTAGCATGCATATCTATTCCATACTCAACATATCAACGAATATCAGGTTATCAAACCAATGGGTCGGCCTTGGTGCCTTCGACCCGTAAGTACAGTGAGGAAAACTCACCTCACACTGCTGAATCACACTGAAAGTCTCCGGCTGTTGGCTCACTAAAATCCCCACGCTATCACAACAAAATAATCATCCAAATAATAATTGGACTACAAACCTTAGCTAATAGTCCATCATTAGGGTATAAGTCCACTTTACCTTTTCCCTAGTTGGGCTAAGACTCAGGCCCAAATCTTGATCCAAAAAGACCCAAAACTAAGTAATCACTCAAGGCCCATATTCGACCTAATTTTCTAAATTGGGCCTAAACTCCTACTTGGGCCTTACCCTAAAGTCCATCCCTTCTCTTAGCCCAAACACCAATACTCAGATGGTCCAATAAGGGCCCAAACATCTAAGCCTAAAAGGTGGCCCAAACTTGCTAAACCCAAAAGGCTGAGTACGTGGGGCGTACCCAGCTGTATGCTCAACATACTCCGCCTTTACCAAGTAACGCGCTATTGACCACCTACACCCAGCGTACGCCCTGGTACGCCCAGCGTATGCAGTGGCCATGCAAATCTTCAAATCAGGGCTTAATCCATTCAATCCAAATGGTCAAAAACCAGATCCAAGTCCAAGAAGGTGCTCTTAACCATAAAGTTGAACCATAATGTTTCCAACTTTATGGTTATGCATGCATCATTAAGACCCAAAACCAACTTCTTAGTTGGTCTTAACCACTAAAGACATCTACACTTTGCATGCAAGCACTAAGTGAGTCAAGAAAGCATTTTTATAACATAACACAACTCAAATCTTCTAAAAAGGCAGCTCCTTTGGTCTTAGAGTAGCATTTACTCATTAAGTCCAAGAAAAGGGACAAAACTCATAAAACTCCATATGGCTAGATCTCTAAGAAATACAAGTAAAGTCCAAGGCTTTATACCTTATGGAGCTTCCCAAAGAGATGAAGATCATAGATCTACACGCTTGAATCCCACACCAAATCTTCTCAAAGAATCGTTTTTTCTTTCTTCAACACGAAGAACACACACACACACACACACTCAAGCTCAATACACACAAGGTCTAGGGCTTGCAAGATCGACTCAAGGAGGATGGAGACTGAAAGGGAAAAGGGAAAATGAGGTTATAAGGGGGATTATATAGGGCTCAACTGTGACATCCCCAATTTCACGGCCATAAAAGACCGATTTGTTTATGCTTTATTTAAAAATCAAACTATCCTTTTGAAGAATAATATTGCGGAATTTGTTCCCAAAAATATGATAAGTAAATTATCAAAGCATTTCCGAAGAAATGTGTTTTCATTATATTGAAAACGATGGGATGTCATTGTCAATACAGTACATAAGTATAAACGGAAATAGTACAGGCCTTACAACATCTATTATTCTAATGGCCTATAAACCATTGATCTCTCATCAGATCATCACTCCTGTGCTCTATTGCCATTACCTATAATAAAAGAAACTGAGTGGGTCAGGCTTGGGAGCCTGGTGAGCACATAGGGTTTTCAACCCACAATAATTAAGTTCATTAATTTCATCAAATCATTTAACCCGATTACCCGTTCCCGTTATCCTCACTTTCTGTCCCAAAATCATATAATTCAAGGGACCTAGCCTAAGGATTATCATCGGGATGGACAACACTGCTTAGGGGATTCCTCAGTAAAATATGTCAAAAAGGCAACCATGAGGGGGATTGAGGACACCTGGTGAACACGTAGTTTAAAAACACCTACAGGTTGCGTGTCTGCCGGTGTTCCACTGGACAGTCTAGAATAGCCCGTGGTCGTCATCTATACTTCGCTAGATAACTGAATCAGCTTAAACATCGAGGCCTCTCATCATTTATTTCCTCATTTATATCATCTACCCATATTTATCCATCATTATTAGGTATAAAATATATATACAGTTTAAATCGAATAAAACATGTATATTTTGTTCATCGAGCATAGATATCAAGAACACAGATAATATGCACACATAGCACATAATTTATATTAAATACTTCATAACTATGTGTAAGATGAAAGTAACTATGCACTCACTTGTTAAAGTGACGACTCGTAATTCGGGCAGCGCTTCGCTTCTAACAATTTTATTTTCCTTCGTCGAAACCTAATATCATTATTACTAGATATTAGTCTAATATGTATTGCGACTAATTATTACTCTAGATTCATCATTAACTCAGAGTCTACATCATTATCTATCAAGTAAGGATCAGCCAGGAAGGACGGTTGGGAGGCAGGACCATTTTGGCATATAGCTTTTCTGAAATCGAACAACCAAACCCAACGTGACCATTCTAGACACCTATCCCCTAAGTAGTTCAATCAGTATAATGACTTTGAATCACTGATAAATCTTGTTTATAGGTTCATAATAACGATAATGAACTTAAACATACGTTATACTTAAAGAAGGGTAAGCATAACTCACTTACAAGGGGGTTTAGCGAGGAACCGAGCTCTGCACAGGTAGAACTTCTGGGCCGAAAGCTCTTCTTCTCGGAGCCTTCTGGCGCTCCGGGACTTGCTACTAACTCCTAACAAGGGCTAGAGAAAACCCTTGAGGCTTTGGGGGGATTTGGGAGAGAAGAGTTAGAAATGTGTGAAGATATGGGGTGATTTGCACCTCTATTTATAGGCTGGGAACTAACCAACACGGCGTGTTTTGAGCCCCAACACGTCGTGTTGAGGTTCCAAGTGTCACCATATGGTGGCAAGGCATGGGGAAGAAGCAGTGGCTCAGATCGCGCCACGTGTCACTCGCTAGTCACTCCAAAAACTAATTATCTTCTAAAATCCGTAACTTTCGCGTACGAGCTCTGTTTTTGATGTTCTTTATATCCACGCGTAGGTATCGACAGGATCTAGAACTTTCGTTTAGACTCCGTCGGCTAATTTGAATTTATTTTTAAAGTTATATTTTAACAGGCTTAGACAGTTAAAGTTCGTTAAAAATTCATAACTTTGTCATCCAACGTCCGTTTTCGACTGTATTTATATCGTTCTAAAATTTGATTTTCGTGCTGCATACTGCTATGCCAAATCTTAGAAAAATCATAATTTCCTCTAACGAAGTGAGATTTGGCCGTTCTCTATATATATGCTCTCGGTTTAATGTATAATACGACTTTCATTTAGATAGCTAAGGCTAAAAAGTAGTTTTATCACAAATTCACTTTTTACGATACACAGTGTTGTGCCAGTTTTGTCGCAAAACTTTGACGGGTCATAACTTCTTCGTTATATGTCGGATTTCAGCGTTCCTTATATCCTCGAAGTACTTGTTGCGACTACTTCAACTTTATTCATAGATATTGGGTCATTCTATTATTTTATTTTTGACGCATATTTTTATTATTATATTATTATCTCGTTATAAGCACATATGTTGCACATAAATCACATAATACTCAAATAATTCCTCTTCATTACTTCAAAATAGGTTACAATTGTTGACCATAACTATTAGATCATAATATTAATGCTTAGCCAGAAACGCGGGCGTTACATCAACCCTAAAAATTAGGGTTTTTAAATATATGATGAGTACGCCCCACGTACTAGGGCGCGCCCTAGTACGCTAAGCGTACACACGTACGCACGATGTACTCCCATTCCTTCCAAATTACAGTTTTGCCATTAGGGCTTCTCATGGTTACTTCCTTCTATTATAGGGTCCAAAATGACATAAATTTAAACCATCAGGATGAATGTAAATGTAACATCCCAAAATCCAAGGCCAAAAATTTCATTTTTAAATAAGTTATTACATAAAACCATCAGTATAAAAACATTCATAATAATATCTCGTGTCAACCAAAGTGTCAGTAATCAAAACATATTATCATAAAACCATATCAGAGTGTAATCCCAAAGATCTCATGTGCGGAAAACATAGTGTGATACGCTGCGATCAAGCCGGCTCCTTTCCTTTGAACACGAGTACCTGAAACCAAAACTGTAAACCGTAAGCACGAAGCTTAATGAGTTCCCCCATCATACCACATACCATACAATCACATAACATACATACTACTGGGCAATTCTGGGGTGCCCGACCTACCCGATACGGCCATTCTGGGGTGCCGACCTACCCGGTACGGCCTTTCTGGGGTGCCGACCTACCCGTGTCAAGCCATTCTGGGGTGCTGTCCTACCCGTGTTAAGCCATTCTGGGGTGCTGACCTACCCGTGTCAAGCCATTCTGGGGTGCTGACCTACCCGTGTCAAGCCATTCTGGGGTGCTGACCTACCCGTCGGTCCTAACAACCGACCCTCGGGGACTATTCCACCCCCTACTGCTACTATCACATATATCATAACATAAACATACTATCAGACATATCTGGGGTGTCCGAACTACCCTTCGGTCCTAACAACCGAACTTGGGGACTATTCCCCTCCTACTACCACTATCACATATAACATATCATGCCAACATATAAACATATCATCACATACTGTCAGACATATCTAGGGTGTCTGACCTACCCTTCGGTCCTAACAACCGAACTCTACTACTATCACATATAACATATCATGCCAGCATATAACATATCAGGTAGTAGCAAAACTAGATGATATCTCAAAGACAATCATCTAACATACAACTCCTACTGGTGGGCCGGCATTGTGGTCGTAGACCCACGGCTACTGGAAGGTAACTCACCTCACACTGCTGAAGTCCCGTAGACACAATCCCACACTGCTGAACTCCCGCAGACTCAACCCCAGCTGCTGGCTGACAGATTCCCGAACTGTCAACATCAAAACAACACCCAATTAATAATTGGGTTCCACTACATAACCATGAGTACATACTTTGGATAATTACTACATTACCCCCAAGCTTGGCTTTATGCAAGCCGAAGGCCCAATCCAAAGGCCCAAAAGTTCAACTATGGCTCAAAGCCCAACATATGGCCCAATTTTCCAAATTGGGCCCAAACCTTTACAAGGTCTTACCATAAGGCCCAACCATCTAGTCCAGTCCAACATTTAACATTCTAATGGCCCAATACCACATAAACATAAAAGCCCAATCTATGGCCCAACTTTCCAAATTGGGCCCAACTCCTCATATGGGCCTTACCTCAAAGCCCATTAATTATTCTTGTCCATTTGCTTGACTTTGGATGGCCCATTAATAACACAATCATCAAGGCCCAATAGAAGGCCCAATAATAAACCCACGTGAAATTAGGGTTTCACATAAAATGACGATTAGGGTTAAGTGTTTCTCACTTAACCCATTAAGGACTTAATCCATTAAGTCCATCATTCTTCTAAATAATTCATATGGTGTGATGGGGCTTAATCACACAATTCCATTCCAATGGCCCAAAAGTGGGTCCCAATAAGTCCAAGCCCATAAATCCAATATTAGGGTTTTCTAAACCCTAATTAGGGTTTCCAATCCCATCTTAGCCCAATAGGCCCAAAACCAAGTCCTTAAGCCCATTAGGGTTTTCCTTAGGCCAATTAGGGTTTATTACACCCATTAGTCATATGTTTGGGCTTTGGGGTCCATTAAGCTTCATTGGGCCCATTAGGGTTCATTAAGTCCATTAAGCCTCATTGGGCCCATTAGGGTTTCTTAGTCCCTTGTCCAAACATCCAAGCGAGTCCAAACACCATCAAAGCACACCGCCACCCGACATGGCGGCCGGTGGCAGCAGCCACCACCTCACAGTGGTGGTTTCAAATTTCTTTCCATTATTTAATTTGTAATTTACACTTTACAATGCTGAAACTCAAAATAAACACATACACTAAACAACATAAGCACACACACAGCCACCCTATGGTGGCCGGTGGTGGTAGAAGGTGGCAGCCACCACCTCACGGTGGTGGCGGTGGCTACTCCTCGACTTCCCGGTTATGCATAACACACACACACACACTTCATGCTATACTCCATCGGAAAATAGCCTGACACCCAGTGAATACCCACTGCCACCCACACACGGTGGTCAAGGGTGGCAGAAAACACATGGCGGTAGCAGCTTCAGCAGCACCATGTAGAGGTGGCAGCGGCGGTCTTGACGGCGGTGGGCAGATGGTGGCCTTCAGGAGCTCGTTTCCGGTAACAGCAAGCTAACAGCCACACGAACTCACACCTACCACCCATGGTGGCTGATGGTGATGAGATAAAGCAGCGGTGGAAGGCAGATGGGCTTACCATCGATCTTCCGGTCACTCACGATGCTCGCAGCAGCAAAACCCCAGTCGATCGTCGATCTTGGCGGCGGTCTCAACGAACACATCGTTTCCGGTAGCGGGGCTGTGACAGAGGCAACCCCCGGCGAACAGCGATTGAGGTCGTTCCAATGGTTGCGTCGGTGGCCGCTGTGGCGTTTGGATGGCGAGGCAGCGGCGGCAGTCGGCTGGACTCGCCGGATCGGAACACGAATGAAGGGCGTCGGCGATTAAAAAAGTGAATGGTGGCGGCTGGAGGGATGTATAAGGTTGGAGGGTGACGGCTGCATAAGAATGGTCGATAGGGTTAGGGTTTTGAACCCTTAATACCCGCTCCATCTAAATGTTTCCCATATTGATAATAACAGTCCCTCCCTTCATATTTTCTTTAAAAGCAGAGCCAATATTTACCATTCAAACCCTGAATACATGAATTTCTTTCATAATAAGTCCGGATTTACTAAACAGCCCCTGTCTTCTAAAATCTTTGCGAAACTAATCCAGAATTTACAAAACCGCCCCTTTCTTGACAAATTCTTTTCGATTAAGGTCCAGAATTTACCCTTCAGCCCTCAACTTCTAAATTTATGATAATTGGCCCCTCGAGACCATCCTTTGGTATATAATTAGTTATTTTAGGGCTACTATTCATTCATTATTTTATTTATTTATTTAATAAATAAACGGGTGTTACAACTCTCCCCCACTTAAATTAGATTTCGTTCTCGAAATCACTCCTTATCCTTCCTTACACACCCAACCACTCTAGTAACATGGTCACCATCCCAGGGCATACCCTTGCCTTCCCATGGCAGCCATGACCAATCTCCGCAAGGCCCTAAAATCTATATGTGAACGGGTCCCTCGCAACAAGCTCTCATTTACCCCGTCTGAAATCTGCTGTCTCGAGATGATCTGAATCCCTGACAGACCACTCTTACTGAATCATTATCGTCGAATCTAGCCCACTTATCTTTCATCTGATTACTCAGTCCCTGATAACTCGAGGTTCCCACTGAAAATCGGGACCACAAGCCCAATTACCTTTGCAGGTCACTTATACTCGGCTAAGGCTCAAATAACCCCGATGTGAGTGACTTGCCACTTCCCAATCAACTAGCTATTTCGTACGTATTTGCAACCTGAAACACAAATACTAACACTGGCCAAACGTAGAAACTTCCCGAACACTAAACTGCCTGAAGCAGTATGCTGCTACATAGTTGCTTCCCAAAATCTATCGAGACCTCCTGGGTCTCAATTCGCTCGCCAATCCTCTGAAATACTGGGTTTCCACCCGGATGCGGAGCCAAAGGACTCCCTACTTAGTCGCCTCACACGACTTCTGAACGAAATCCTTCTCTGGAACTAGTTGCCACTAGTTATCATGCCACTGTGACTCTACTACTTTCTTATCTAACCGATCGGGTCCATGCGTCGAATCCTGTCATCATCAAATCCAAGACTAAAAGTGATTACTACCTGACCAATGGTAGCCATATCTCACACATCCTTAAACAATCCATTGTTATCCCTGATCCCATAACTGTAGTGGTACTCCTGTAATCGTATCACTGGCTCAAACTGATCTAATCCCGCTGGGTAAATCCAAAATCCAATCCGTGGATTTCCGTATCCTCAATGCTGCACCCGAACTGGTACGTACTACTGTTCATTCCGCGTCCTAACAACGCGCTCATGCTATCTGTCATCCAAATGAAGGTTGCGGCTACACCCGCAAACTTACAACACGCTAACACTTTATGATCACTAGAGAATGCTACGGCTACCCCCGCAATCTTACAACACTTTCCATGTTAACTGACCGCTAGTGAATGCTACGGCTACCCCCGTAGTCTTACAACACTTTCCATACTAACTGAATGCTAGTGAATGCTACGGCTACCCCCGTAGTCTTACAACACTTTCCATACTATCTGACTATTAGTGAATGCTACGGCTACCCCCGTAGTCTTACAACACTATCCATACTATCTGACAACCTGGTGAATGCTACGACCACACTCGCAGACTTACAACACTCCTCACAGTATCTGCCAACCTGGTGAATGCTACGGCTGCACCCGCAGGCTTACAACACCTACCATGCTAACTGGCTGTTAGTGAATGCTACGGCTACCCCCGTAGTCTTACAACACTTTCCATACTGGGTCGAACACGTACTCGACCTAACACACAACTGAACATGAGTTCTAATTGGAATCCCTAACCTGGTTCTCGAAACCTGCTATCACTCGACCCCACTGTATCAGTACCGCACCCATGCCTGTGATCAAAGCGTCACCGTAAACCACAAAATCATCTACACCCTCTGGCAGGGTGAGAATCGGTGCCTCGCACAACCGTTGTCTGAGAGTCTCGAAGGCTTCCTGCTGCTCAGGCCCCCAACGAAAGGCCACCGATTTATTGGTCAGTCGGGTCAAAGGAGCAACAATCTCGGATAAGTCCCGTATAAATCTCCGGTAATAACCTGCTAGACCCAGGAAACTCCGAATCTCAGATGGAGACCTCGGAATCTCCCACTGCATCACGACCTCTATCTTGGCCGGATCAACTAGGATACCCTTCTGGTTGACAAGGTGCCCAAGAGATTGCACCCCGTGCAACCATAACTCACATTTGGAGAACTTTATAAAAAGTCTCTCCCCCACTTATATTCGACTAAGTCTTCACTTCATGCAAGAATTGAAGGATTTCCAATCCTTCTCGCTTCCTAGTATCCCCTTGATGACAACCTGTACATACCAGTGCTAGCGATCCATCACCAATCAAGCCTTAAGATCGCCCATCCTCTGAAATCTTGAAGAGTACTCTTGAAATCTGGTCCAATCTAACGCCTCAATCCATCTCCCATGCTGTCAATTGAAGGTCTCAATCTTCACTCTGTCTAACAAATCCTCGTTCTCATTTCCAATCTTGCAGTACCACTGAACTCTAACCGAACACAGCCCATGCGAAAACACAATTCTCTTGAACATCCAGTGACCAACCACTTATGCATCTAACACCCGCGACTGACACTACCCTCTTCCTGTCACCAGTTCTGTCCTAGCAACGGTAGTGCCTTGAACTCCAAAGTTCATCCATAAATAATTTCCGACCATACCTGAACAATGATAGAACCTCTGAACGCTGACTTCATTGGAGAACAATCACTCCAACCCTGATCGAGTATCCTCTAAATAATACTCCTGCATAGATCCCGACAAAGATCCGAAATGATAACGGTATGCGCGGATGGCATATATGATCCTTGGTAACCCAAACACTAGCAGAAAAACCGACCCGAGGTCTGACTTATCCAAACTCACTCACAATTCGAAAGCGGTACGTATTCCAAACATCCACCTAATATTATAGAAGAGGACATAACCGCAACATCTGGAGGAATACTGACCCCCTTCTGCTGATATGACCAATCCTGCTATCCTGTAGCAGCCTAAACCCTTGGAGTGACAAACTCCCTCGTGTACTTTCTCGTACGCGCTGCACTGACTCAGGCCCTGCTGGCCTTTCACCCGATGATCAGAAGTCATGGGTCTCTTCCCGGGACCCTCTACTATACGCACTTAGCACAAACCTTTTCTCAAAGTGCTCCAAATCGATCTTGTATCTATAAACTCTTGGAAGTCATATCCTTCAGGGTCTGACACCCTGTCACGCTCGCTAGCTCACTTGCCAATGGCCAAGCTGTAACAATGGAACATCCTCTGTCCCCAAACCGAGTCACTAACTCTTCCTTGAAGCTTCTCAGATTCTCCAAGACTCTCACTGATTCGAGTATGGATCTTGTGTTTTCAGTAGTACGGGCCCAATACTACCTTCCACACCTATCCATACTTTTCTCAGCAATCCTCCCGAATCCTCCAAGTCACTTCCTCAAACTGGTACACCCAAGTCTCACTGAACCTCGCTACTAACTCACTGAAATATATCCTAGGCTTCCCTAGGTTCCCGAACTCACCCAGCCCTCAGCTACTGAAAGATTCCCAGTAATGTCAACTAGCTACCTCATGAATATAGCCACATGCAACAGAGATCAGATAATCCTTCGAGTAAAAGACCCATCCCTAGAACGGTTGGACCCAGACAAGAGCTGCGCAATAGGGTCAAGTCTCTCACTCTGAGATTATCCGGCCTGTGTCTCATGTGACCTAGCATATTCACTTAATAGTTAGCTCACATTACTAAGAGTCCCACAAAGCACAGAGCAAGCAGCATTCAGACAATGGAAAATCTAACCATCATATTCCATTCAGATCATTCTATCCTCTAATCAGGAATCTGTACATGCAATTCAAAGGCTCATACAATCAGGCATAACCTAAACAGGCTATCCTATCACTGACTGATTAGTACTAGCATGCAAGTCTACAAGCACATACAGTAGGCATATAAGGTATCCTCCTAGATCCTTAGCCCTAATCTAGCATGCAATTCTCATAATCATATCATATCATACCATAACATAACATGTATGGGTATCTTGGGGAAAACTTACTTGAGCTCGGCTGATTGCACGCATCACACACTTTGTTCTTTTCAAAGTTCTTTTCTCTTTTCAGGTTCTTTTCAAACTCCTTTTTATAAAATGGTTTTACTTTTGAAAATTTTCATACCAAGCCCTTAGTTTGAGTTCAGACACTCCCGAGAGTATGTCCGAATCCCTCAAACCAAGGCTCTGATACCAACTTGTAACATCCCAAAATCCAAGGCCAAAAATTTCATTTTTAAATAAGTTATTACATAAAACCATCAGTATAAAAACATTCATAATAATATCTCGTGTCAACCAAAGTGTCAGTAATCAAAACATATTATCATAAAACCATATCAGAGTGTAATCCAAAAGATCTCATGTGCGGAAAACATAGTGTGATGCGCTGCGATCAAGCCGGCTCCTTTCCTTTGAACACGAGTACCTGAAATCAAAACTGTAAACCGAAAGCACGAAGCTTAGTGAGTTCCCCCATCATACCACATACCATACAATCACATAGCATACATACTGCCGGGCAATTCTGGGGTGCCCGAGCTACCCGATACGGACATTTTGGGGTGCCGACCTAACCGGTACAGCCATTCTGGGGTGCCGACCTACCCGTGTCAAGTCATTCTAGGGTGCTGACCTACCCGTCGGTCCTAACAACCGACCCTCGGGGACTATTCCGCCCCCTACTGCTACTATCACATATATCATAACATAAACATACTATCAGACATATCTGGGGTGTCCGAACTACCCTTCGGTCCTAACAACCGAACTTGGGGACTATTCCCCTCCTACTACCATTATCACATATAACATATCATGCCAGCATATAAACATATCATCACATACTGTCAGACATATCTGGGGTGTCTGACCTACCCTTCGGTCCTAACAACCGAACTCTACTACTATCACATATAACATATCATGTCAGCATATAACATATCAGGTAGTAGCAAAACTAGATGATATCACAAAGACAATCATCTAACATACAACTCCTATTGGTGGGGCGGCATTGTGGCCGTAGACTCACCGCTACTGGAAGGTAACTCACCTCACACTGCTGAAGTCCCGTAGACACAATCCCACACTGCTGAAGTCCCGCAGACTCAACCCCAGCTGCTGGCTGACAGATTCCCGAACTGTCAACATCAAAACAACACCCAATTAATAATTGGGTTCCACTACATAACCATGAGTACATACTTTGGATAATTACTACATTACCCCCAAGCTTGGCTTTATGCAAGCCCAAGGCCCAATCCAAAGGCCCAAAAGTTCAACTATGGCTCAAAGCCCAACATATGGCCCAATTTTCCAAATTGGGCCCAAACCTTTACAAGGTCTTACCATAACGCCCAACCATCTAGTCCAGTCCAACATTTAACATTCTAATGGCCCAATACCACATAATCATAAAGGCCCAATCTATGGCCCATCTATGGCCCAATTTTCGAAATTGGGCCCAACTCCTCATATGGGCCTTACCTCAAAGCCCATTAATTATTCTTGTCCATTTGCTTGACTTTGGATGGCCCATTAATAACGCAATCATCAAGGCCCAATAGAAGGCCCAATAATAAACCCATGTGAAATTAGGGTTTCACATAAAATGACGATTAGGGTTAAGTGTTTCTCACTTAACCCATTAAGGACTTAATCCATTAATTCCATCATTCTTCTAAATAAGTCATATGGTGTGATTGGGCTTAATCACACAATTCCATTCCAATGGCCCAAAAGTGGGTCCCAATAAGTCCAAGCCCATAAATCCAATATTAGGGTTTTCTAAACCCTAATTAGGGTTTCCAATCCCATCTTAGCTCAATAGGGCCAAAACCAAGTTCTTAAGCCCATTAGGGTTTTCCTTAGGCCAATTAGGGTTTATTACACCCATTAGTCATATGTTTGGGCTTTTGGGTCCATTAAGCTTCATTGGGCCCATTAGGGTTCATTAAGTCCATTGAACCTCATTGGGACCATTAGGGTTTCTTAGTCCCTTGTCCAAACATCCAAGCGAGTCCAAACACCATCAAAGCACACCGCCACCCGACACGACGGCCGGTGGCGGCAGGAGGCGGCAGCTACCACCTCACGCTGGTGGTTTCAAATTTCTTTCCATTATTCAATTTGTAATTTACACTTTACAATGCTGAAACTCAAAATAAACACATACACTAAACAACATAAGCACACACACAGCCACCCTATGGTGGCCGGTGGTGGTAGAAGGTGGCAGCCACCACCTCACTGTGGTGGCGGTGGCTAATCCTCGATTTCCCGGTTATGCATAACACACACACACTTCATGCTATACTCCATCGGAAAATAGCCTCACACCCAGTGAATACCCACTGCCACCCACACACGGTGGTCAAGGGTGGCAGAAAACAAATGGCGGTAGCAGCTTCGACAGCACCATGGAGAGGTGGCAACGGCGGTCTTGACGGCGGTGGGTAGATGGTGGCCTTCAGGACCTCGTTTCCGGTGACAGCAAGCTAACAGCCACACGAAATCACACCCACCACCCATGGTGGCTGATGGTGACGAGATAAAGCAGCGGTGGAAGGCAGATGGGCTTACCATCGATATTCCGGTCACTCACGATGCTTGCAGCAGCAAAACCCCAGTCGATCGTCGATCTTGGAGGCGATCTCAACGAACACATCGTTTTCGGTAGCGGGGCTGTGACAGAGGCAACCCCCGGCGAAGCAGCAGCGATTGAGGTCGTTCGAATGGTTGCGGCGGTGGCTTCGGTGGTCGCTGTGGCGTTTGGATGGCGAGGCAGCGGCGGCAGTCGGCTGGACTCGCCGGATCGGAACACGAATGAAGGGCGTCGGCGATCGAAGAGGTGAATGGTGGCGGCTGGAGGGATGTATAAGGTTGGAGGGTGACGGCTGCATAATAATGGTCGATAGGGTTAGGGTTTTGAACCCTTAATACCCGCTCCATCTAAATGTTTCCCATATTGACAACAACAGTCCCTCCCTTCATATTTTCTTTCAAAGCAGAGCCAATATTTACTATTCAAACCCTGAATACATGAATTTCTTTCATAATAAGTCCGAATTTACTAAACAGCCCATGTCTTCTAAAATATTTGCGAAACTAATCCAGAATTTACAAAACCGCCCCTTTCTTGACAAATTCTTTTCGATTAAGGTCCAGAATTTACCCTTCAGCCCTCAACTTCTAAATTTATGACAATTGGCCCCTCGAGACCATCCTTTGGTATATAATTAGTTATTTTAGGGCTACTATTCATTCATTATTTTATTTATTTATTTAATAAATAAACGGGTGTTACAGTAAAGGTACTTGAAATCTCTGTCTGATCTGCTGAATCATCTCCGTGGTCTGAAGGAGCACTTTGGTCCGCCTCGTAACCCTGTGACCAACCTCGCCCCAGCAAACTGGGGTACGACATCTCTGCCCATACAAGAGCTCAAAAGGTGGCGCACCAATGCTCGAGTGATAACGATTGTTGTAGGAGAACTCCGCAAGAGGTAGGTAGGAGTCCTAGCTCACACCAAAATCAATAACACATGCCCTCAACATATCCTTAAGGGTTTGTATCGTCCGCTCACTTTGGCCGTCGGTCTACGGATGATAAGCAATGCTGAAGTGCAACCTCGTGCCCAGTTCATCATGGAACTTCTGCCAAAAATGGGATGTGAACCGAACATCATGGTCTGAAACATTGGAGACCGGAGCCCCATGGCGAGCAATGATCTCGCGAACATACACATCGGTCAACTTCTCGACCGAAGAACTCCCCCGAACCGCCAGAAAGTGGGCACTCTTGGTCAGTCGATCCACGATGAACCATATAATATCAAAACCATTTGCCGTCTTTGGCAACATGGTGATGAAGTCCATCGAAATTTGCTCCTATTTCCACATGGGAACCTCCAGAGGCTGCAGCTTGCCATGCGGCCTCTGGTGCTCAACCTTGACCATCCTGCAGGTCATTCATCTCTCCATATACCAGGCTATCTCCCTATTCATACATGACCACCAATAGCTCAATCTCAGATCCCAATACATCTTGGTAGCCCCAGATGGATAGAAAAATGAGACTTATGAGCCTCCTCCAATAGAATCCGTCTGACCCCACCAGACATCGTAACCTAAATCTGACCACATCGGGTAAGCAACCCTCGACTATCTGGAACAAATCCGACAATCTCACCCCTGATCCTCTATTTCTTCCAATTCTCTTCTCGAACATCGTCGACTTGAGCCTCCCTAATCAATCCCAAAAGCGGGGAATCCACTGATATCTTCATACACGATACCCCAACTGAAGACCTAGCTGACTTGCGGCTCAAGGCATCCGCCACCACATTCGCTTTACCCAGATGGTAAAGGATATCGCAGTCATAATCCTTGACTACGTCCAGCCACCTGTGCTGCCTCATGTTCAGGTTAAACTGATCCACAATATGCCTCAGACTCTTGTGATCCATGTAGATAGTACAACGGAACCCATAAAGATAGTGTCTCCAAATATTAAGGGCAAAAACCATTGCCTCCAACTCCAGATCATGCGTGGGATATCGCTTCTCGTGCGGCTTCAGCTGCCGTGAAGCATAAGCTATCACCCATCCTCTCTGCATGAGGACCGCCCCCAAACCAGTGATGGATGTATCATAGAATACCGCAAAATCCTCAATTCTCTCTGGGAGGGTCAAGACCGGGGCCTCACATAATCTCTGCCGAAGGGTCTCAAATGTCGATTACTGCTCAGGGCCCCATCAGAAATCCACCCCCTTCCTCGTCAGACGAGTGAGGGGTACTGCAATCTTGGAGAAATCATGAATGAATCTTTGATATTACCCTACCTAACCCAAGAAACTCCTGATATCCGAGGGAGATTTCGGAACCTCCCACTGCATCACGACCTCGATCTTGGCCGGATCGACCAATATCCCATCTTGGTTAACGAGGTGTCCAAGGAACCGAACCTCTCGTAACCAAATTTCACACTTTAAGAACTTGCATAAATCCGTTCTCGCCTCAAAACCCCCAAAAGCTCACAAAGATGCTCCTCATGCTGCTCTCTGGCCTCGGAATACACCAAGATATCTTCAATGAACACAATAACAGAATGACTGAGCATCAGCCTGCATACTCGATTCATCAAATCCATGAATATTGCAGGTGGATTGGTGAGACCAAATGGCATCACCACGAAATCGTAATGTCCATAACGAGTCCAGAACGCGGTATTCTCCATGTCCTTCTCTCTCACCCTGACCTGATGATACCCTAACCTCAGATCTACCTTGGAGAACCAAGATTCACCCTGCAACTGATCAAAGAGGTCATTAATTCATGGAAGGGGATAACGGTTCTTCACCATTAACTTGTTCAACTCTCGGTAATCAATACACATCTAGTGTGAACCATCTTTCTTCTTTACAAACAAAATCGACACTCCCCACAGAGAACTGATCGGTCTGATGAATTGCTTGCCTAGTAGCTCCTGTAGCTGAGATGACAACTCATGCATCTCAGGCGGTGCCACGCGGTACGGCGCATTGGCAATTGTGGCCGCACCTGGCACAAGGTCAATACTGAACTCGACTTGCCTCTCAGGAGGCACACCGGGTAACTCCTCCGGAAACAAATCTGCAAATTCTCTGACAACCGGAACCTTTGAAACTGAAATTTGATCCCCAACATGCGTATCGACCACATAAGCCAAATAATCTGCACACCTATGCTAAATATACTACTGAGTCTTGGCTGCAGAACAAAACCCTGAACCCCTCCTGGTGCCCTCTCCGTAGATAACCAGTTCTCCCCCACTTGGGGTTCGAACTACCACGTGCTGGCCCTCACAATCATTCATCGCACCGAACCGTATCAGCCAATCCATACCCACATTCACGCAAACATCCCCCATGGGGATACGGATCAGATCGATCGGATAAGGCACCCTGAAGATCTCCAAAACACAACCCCGATATACTGACGATGCAGAAACCTCGTGTTCGTTAGCGATAGAAACTCGCAACGGACACTCTAACTCCCCAATGGGTATATCAAACTCTCTACTAAACGATCGAGATACAAAGGACCGACTCGCACCCGAGTCAAACAACACTAGAGAAGAGAAAGAGTTCACTAGGAACGTACGTGACAGTGGTACAAAGATAATCATAACATAAAGCATAATCAACAGAATAATGGCTAAAAACATACCAATCACAAGATCTAGAGCTGCTTTGGCCTCCTCGGCAGTGAGCTGGAAAGCGCGACCTCGAGCCCTGGGGGCTCCACCCTACCCTGACTCCCATCAGTGATCCTCAAAGTAGCCGGCGTTGGAGCCTGCGCCGGCCTAACAGCAAGCGAGGGACAGTTGGCCTCCAC
Source organism: Lactuca virosa (assembly GCF_052849685.1). Taxonomy (NCBI): domain Eukaryota; kingdom Viridiplantae; phylum Streptophyta; class Magnoliopsida; order Asterales; family Asteraceae; genus Lactuca; species Lactuca virosa. Next base: position 182,386,178 of record NC_136431.1, read on the forward strand.
ATGGCCAACCTGGTTGAAATGATAACAAATGCTGGAATTGAGTGTTGGGGCCTGCTGGCGGCAATCCCTCGCCATATGGCCCTGCCGGCCACAATTGTGGCACCCAGAAGATGATCGACAAGCACCCTCATGTACCTTGCCACGCTTCCCACAAGTGCGGCCCCTCCGACCACCAAATTTGACATCACCGGCCTTAAACCACTTTGGCACAGGCTGCGACTGCGCCGGGGCCAGTCTCTGCTCCCTCCTCTATAAATCAATCTCAATCTCACGCTGCCTGGCGGCTTCCTGCATCTCCAACAAAGAACCATAGCATTAGGTGGTAACAAACTGTCTGGCCTCCGTCTTGAGCATGCTCAAGTAACGGGTCATTTGAGCATGCTCAGATGTAGCAAACTCAGGACAAAACATAGCCCTCTCTGTGAACATCTTGGTGATCTCCGTCACCGTCTCCGTCTCCTGCCTCAAATCCAGGTACTCCTGGGCCAACCTCTCACGCTCCACCAGTAACACATATCTAAAGTGGAACATCTCCAAGAACTTCTCCCAAGACATAGCAGCTCTCTGCTCAGCAGAAAATGAACTAGTAGCAAGCCTCCAACAATCCTTCGCTCCAGTCCTCAAAAGGTTCCGAGCGCACCTGACCTTCTGGTCAGCTGGGAAATAACAGGTGAAGAAACATCCATCAACATCAGATAGCCACCTCATTGCTATGATTGGGTCCTGCACCCCATTGAAAGTTGGGGACTTCGTATTGTCGAAGTCCCGATATTGAAAAACCGGACCTGATCCAACCCCTGCAGCCGCAATGGCTGCGGTGGCTGCAACAACAGCAGCCTCAAACAAAGCAGCATAACTCTCATCAAAGTACTCAATCATGGTGGTCTTAATAGACCCAAACATCTATGGAAATTGAGCCCGGAAGCGAGCAACAACCTCCTCCTGCAGGATCTCCCTGATCCTGTCATCCAACGCAACTGACCCACCCTCACTGCCAGCTCCCGATCCCAATCCGGACCCAACCTCAAATCGTTGTGTAGTCACCATACTGAAAATAAACCAGAAGGCTATCAGATAATACACATATCATATCATGGGAACCATAGGGCTTGTGACTTCCCTGTTACGCATACGGGCCTGTGCTTTCAGTAGTATGGGCCCATACTACCTTCCACACCTAACCGTACTAGTCTTAGAGGATCATCACAACACCCTAACAATACTCACTAGCATAATCTTACACTCGATCCACACTCCCTAGAGGAAAGGCTAAAGATCTAGAAACTAGTCAGTTGACCCCACACAACACATCCATGAAACTTCCACCAACCCGGTAGTACTCGTGTATACTAGTCATACATAACACTAGACCTTATAGACAGTCGAATATATGATCCTACCTTATGCCCTTAATCAAACAAGAACAAGAAAGAAGGCCAAACCAAATATCATTAGGTTATAGAATCTTAGATATGCATAACCATGATGAATACACTAAGCAACTACAGTAATGATGTCAATTCCATTGAAGAAGAACCCTAAGATATCATACATCATATAATCAGGCAATTCTATCATGAAAATCTTGAAGATCCCTAGCCTATAACTAGCATGTTGTTCTAACATATCACAATATCAAATAATAGTATGGTATTTTGGGGTCTACTTACTGGCTCCGACTGATCGTACCAGTCACATCCTCCTCGGTTATTTTGAAAACCTTTGGAAAAATCATTTTTAAAATCTTTCTCCTTAGTTTGAGATTGGATTCACACGATTGTTCCTCCAATTCACTCAAACCAAGGCTCTGATACCAACTTGTAACATCCATAAAATTCATGAAAAATTTAAACTTTTTAAACAACCCAAAAATCATCATTGTTTACAAAATAGTTTTCAAAACATGTCTAATATCAGTGTTTGCCCAAAATCACAAAACCAAACACGAGGAGGTGCATGATCACGCCTTCGCCTTCCCGTAATCCTTTGAGGTACCTGAAACATAATCCAAAACTGTAAGCCCAAAGCTTAGTGATTTCCCCCAAAATACCAACACACAAACAAATAACACATATACAAATACAACATGCAATGGGTCTACAGCTAACATGCTGGATTACCCCTGAGCCCACATCATAAGGTTGGCTTGCCCTCAGCCCACAGCTTATGTCTGTCTTGCTCCCTGACCAGATCAATCCTCAGACTAAATACCACTAAGCCCTCAGTAAGAGTCTGTCATGCCCTTCTCGGCCCTCAGCTCGTATCTGGAATGCTCATGAGCCCTCAATATGAGTCTGGCATGCCCTCAACCTAACCCACACAATATTTCAACATATAACAAATAATATCATACACAGATAAACAGACAGTATCACATGTAGTCCTACAGATCTACCAGAATAGTATAACAAAACTAGCATGCATATCTATTCCATACTCAACGTATCAACGAATATTAGGTTATCAAACCAATGGGCCGGTCTTGGTGCCTTCAACCCGTAAGTACAGTGAGGAAAACTCATCTCACACTACTAAATCACACTGAAAATCTTTGGCTGCTAGCTCACTAAAATCCCCTCGCTATCACAACAAAATAATCATTCAATTAATAATTGGATTAAAAACCTTAGCTAATAGTCCATCATTATGGTATAAGGCCACCTTACCTTTTGCCTAGTTGGGCTAACACCCAGGCCCAAATCTTGATCCAAAAGGCCCAAAACTAAGTAATCACTCAAGGCCCGTATTCGGCCCAATTTTCCAAATTGGGCCGAAACTCATACTTGGGCCTTACCCTAAAGTTCATCCCTTCACTTAGCCCAAACACCAATACTCAGATGCTCCAATAAGGGATCAAGCATCTAAGCCCAAAAGGTAGCCCAAACTTGAACCCAAACTTGCTAAACACAACAGACTGAGTACGCGAGGCGTACCCAGCTGTAAGCTCAGCGTACTCTGCCTTGACCAAGAAACGTGCTATTGAACACCTATGCCCAGCGTATGCAGTGTCCATGCAAATCTTCGAATAAGGGCTTAATCCATTTAGTCCAAACGTCCAAAAACCAGATCCAAGTCCAAGAAGGTGCTCTTAACCATAAAGTTTCCAACTTTATGGTTATGCATGCATCATTAAGACCTAAAAACAACTTCTTAGTTGGTCTGAAGCCCACGACATGGCCACTCTATACCACGTCATGGCAATTGGAAGATTCACGATGTAACACCATGGTTTTTAGGTACTTTTATATTCATTCTTATGGTTTTAATTTATGTCATTTTGGTCCCTGTAATAGAAACTTAACTTCAACCCTTATTGGTTAGAGGTATTGGTCTAAAGTGCAATGACTACATAAGCTCTCCTGTATACATTTTGTAGTTGTTATTAATCGAATATATGAAATTAATCAGAGTATAGATTGAAATATGAACACATAATGTAAATATGATCTGGTTGGCTCGATTATGCTTTTGAAAGATACAGAGAAAAATAGAGTACAAGTCGAAGACTCCAAAAGAATACTATAACTCTAGTACCTATCCCATATTTATAGGGATGACAAAAGCATACAAAAAATACATAAAGGTCTAAGAAATACAACTTCGACACTAATAATGCCCTTATGCAAAAACTACAAAACAGTCTTCGACACTAAGACATGACCAGGAATGCTTCGACACCTCACCACCAATTTCGACCCCTACATTCTCCCTCTTTGTGAGCAGTGTAGAACCTAAGTCATCAGCTTCTGGACCGCTTGATGTATTACTCTCCTTATCTCAGCATACCAATTGATAGTCTTTCGAACTTCTGCTTTATCACCATCGTTGTTTTTCTTGCAGCTATTCATTCAAACAAGAAAATTCGTATATTGAGAACTTGTATACTTTTCCATATCACATACTTGGAAAAGATACTTGGTGTTTCTTCCTTTCTTGTTTTTCCCAAACAAAACTATTCCCAGAGGCTTCAAATAGATTTCATCATCTTCATAGTTTTTTCAAACTTCCTATTCCTTTTAACATTTATATAGGCACAGAAACTTGTTTTCCCATTGCTAAAGCCAATTCGACATTAATCATTGGAAGACAATATAAGTAATTGTCAATGAATAGCTTTATGTGTGCATGCGCAATTAAGAAGTCTTCTTTGTTTGTCATTTGGAGCTTCGAAACATCAACTCCCTTCAATATCCTTGCCACACTGATATGATTGTTAAGATCCATCAATGAAAAGTCTACAATCGAGAAGTAAAATGCATCATTGTTTGCTCGGACTGCATGATAACGAAAATTTCGCAACACTCCTTCGAATAAGACATCCTTGGAAATGTTGAGAACTCTTACTATTTTCAGCAGAGACCAAAATTCCTCTTCTCTCTTTGCAAGGACAGCATGGAATCGAAGCTTCAACCTCACGAATTCTTCTTTATCTTGAAATTTGTCAATAATCTGATATTGACGTGACTTGAACATCATTTCGTTAACAGGGAAGTCTAACTGATTGAAGATAGAGTTTTCAGTAGCATAACTCTTCTTGGGAATCTTTTGGAAATCATGCATTTCCCCATATAACACCTTAGCTTCTATAGTTTCATAGCAGTAATGTTTTGTAGGATCACCCTTTTCCAGACCAGGAGGGTCACTTTGCCTTTGACGAAGAATGCTTTGAATTTGTCTTTGCCTTTCCATTTTTTTGTCTAATGCAACCTTATTCTCTTTGGCAGTTGGTTCAAAACTAATACCCTTTCCCTTGCCTTTTTCTACTTCAGTTGATTGAAGTGGATTCGATGAACTTGATTCCCCAATGGCCACTCCTTTAATTACAGGCCTCGTTGTAACCGTAATGGAAACAGTTGAAAATGAAGTATTAGGCAACGAAGTAGGAATTTGAGTAGACATTACTCTTCCAACGACCTTCGTATCACTACCATCTTTTGATGAATCACTTCCTCCATACCAGCTTTCGATCCCATACCAACACTCACACCTCCTTCTCCCCCTTGAACCCCTATGCGAACAGGTGGGACATCAGTTGGCATCATATTAATCAACTTTGTGAGTGGAGCTAATTCAGCTTGAATAGTAGACTCCAACAATTGAAACTTCTGAGTTAAAAAATCTGGAGTAAGCAATGATGAAGAAGATGAACCAAGATCTGAAACAGACTCCTTGAGAGTATTCAATAGTTCTTTCAACTTTGTGACTTCCTGAGCATCAGAATCAGCCTTCGAATCAAACTTTGGAAGTAAGGAATTATACCACTTAAGCACATTTGTGACAGCATCAACAATTATATCCACCTTGGTGTAAAGAGATGAATAATTGTGATCAAGAGCTGCAACTTCCTTTTCCATTTCAGAACGAAGTTCCTCAATCTTCAGGTTCACATCATCACAAACCTTTTTGACATCTTGAATAAACAAAATATGTCTTTCTTTTGCAACTACTTTCAACTCCTTGACCACATGATTGAAAGAATCAGACTGAGACTTTATTCGTAACTCATTGTTCTTGTCCATTTGATCCATTGTATTTTTCAAACGAAGCTCTTGTGCCTTAAGCATCACATCTACTTCGATCCCAGAGACATGATTTCTACTCCCAACATCAGCTTGAAGTTGGAATAATTAATTGAGCTTCCTATTGAGAATTTTGAATTGCTAACCAGACATAAGCATATGATCTGGCATATTCTCTTCTTCTCGATCAAACTGAATGTCAGCAAAAGAGACCATTTCATCATCACCTTCAGTTGTATCATCATGGACAGATTTAGGGCCTTCAGTGGATTGCGAAGGAAATAACGAAGTAATGGGTTGTTCCAGGATGTTTTAAAAAGTTGGTGATGTAGTCGATTGAGATAATGTTGAAGAAATGGGAGTATGAAATGGTGGTAGAGAAGTAATGGTATCAATGGTGGATGTGTCGAAAGTGGACGAAACAAGAATGGTAGAAGTACCTTGGGCTTCGTTATTCAACACCCCATCACCCTTGTTGACATTTACGTCCATATCATATATATTCGTAGGGATTCCTGAATTTTGAACTTTCTCAGAAACTGATTCGGCAGTCGAAACTTCGGGTGGTATGACTGTAGTCTGCTCAGGGGCGGATAATTGCGAAGGATCACCTTGATTGGTGGTTGTGTCCACATGAGATGCTTCCAAATTGCCACCAGGACCTCCAGTCTCCTCGAACATCGACTTGAGTGGAGAGCCCCTCGACGGTGATGGAAAGCCCATATCAAATTGACGAATTGGAGACTCAGAGTTGCCACTGTATTCGAAGTCAGTCTCAATAACCACTTCGTCCAACGGATCTTGAACATGCTTTTGCTTCTTTTTAATATTCTTGACCATATCTATTGTCCTTCGGTTTTTGGATGTTGGAGAAACTGGAGCATGAATCTCACGAATCTTGATTCCTTTGCGAGAGAGTTGAGGTTTGCGAATTCGTTTTGAACCAAAAACCCCTTTTGGTGAGGACAAGGACTTTTCAACAATTTCTTCTTCGATAATAGGCTGCTCAAGAGAGTGTCGAGGCCTATGATCCATTTTCTTTATACGCTTGAGAACCCCAAACTTAGAAGGCATAACCTTTTTATCAGATTCTTAAACAACCTTCTTTTGAATAGGTTTCTTTGTTTCCTTCTCAGTAGGCACAGAAGCAGACTTAACAATCTTTTTAGGAGAAGGATCAGGCTTCGATGGACTAGCCTTGGTAACCTTCTTGGAATCCTTAGTGCATTTAGAAGTACCAGCAACACCTTTCGCCAATAACACCCCAATTTTAATTGAGGGATTGATAGTTTGAAGATAAGCAAGAAGAACAGGAACATGATCGACTTTGCGAAGCATAGTATCAGGAATCCGCGCCACAGTCGGAAAAACATCCAAATCATCCGTCACAACCTTAGGATGTTGGTAAATGCCAAACTCAGCTGGAGGATCATCAACAGGAACCATGATCCCTTCTTTTTCGTAAACATACTTCAGTATCAGGCTACAATAACGAGCACAAGAAACTCCAACAACAACACTAGTATTAGCAATACTATGCGCAAACTCTTGCCACAATTGAGTTGCATAATCAACCTTTAAATCATAGTACAATACCGCGACCATAGCATAAATCTCTAGTTTCGCCTTATCCAATCCAACACTTCGACCAGTTAGGCAGCAAAAAAATATCCCAAAAAGAAAGTTCCATATACAAGGAAGATATGATTTCTAAAAGTCACTTATCTTGGTAAGCGGTGGTTGATGACCCATTTCGTTGAACATATCAACCACTTGTTAATTCGAAACCCCATAAAAATGTTCTTCGTTGGGTATGTTCAATATTTGAGCAAACTGCTTCTTTGTTAACTTGTACTTCTTCTCATTTGTCAACTGAAAAGTCACCACTTTGGTCGTCTTGTTGAACACTGTGACAACCCGAAATTTCTATGTTGTAAAGTCAATCAATTCAATCAAAAGTTAGACTTGTTTCTATTATCTTTTAGCCTTGTTAAGGGTAAGTTTGAGAGTTCTAAGCCTAGTACACTCAAGGATTGTGTGTTAGGAAGCGTTAGCTTGAGTTCATTGAGTTACATTCGACCCGGAAACATCATCTAGGGATGTTCACTGCCGCAAACTAGGTTCACGGCCGTGAACCCATGTTTGGTCATGAACCCCTCTCCATATACATAGTTTTCCTTCATTATTTACTTGTTTCTCACATCTTCCAACCAAGAACTCTCAAACTCTCTCAAGTATCATCAAGGGAAACCCTCCCTTCTCTTCAAAAACGTAAGTGATACACCCCTTTTTACTAGTTATTCTTCTTATTCACATGAAGCCTTTTGATAACATCCTTGAATTCATCACTTTTCCTTCAATATCTTCAAATCACCATCTTTTCCACCAAGAACACATACTAGTTCTTGGGCCGTGAACATCTTAAAGGCTTCCAATAAGTAAGTATCTCATTCATCTTCCTGATGTCCACTAGAAATACTAGCGTTCCCATGAATTAAACACCTCTTTGGCATGATTCTTCAAGAGTTCACGGCCATGAACCCTTCATTGGGCCGTGAACCCTTCATAGGATCATGGTTTGGCTATGAACCCTCCTTCCATGGCCGTAAACCCCTCATAAGAACAAGTTTGGGCCGTGAACACATCATGTGTTCTATGGCCATGAACCCTTCTAAGGCTGTGAACATTTCCTTGTGTGGTCGTGAACTCCCTTCAATCAATCATATGTGATTGTAACACTCCATTGCAAGTGTTTCCTAGTTCCTAAGGTTGTTTACTATTGCATGTTAGTTGTTATATACACTAATTGTATACATATATGTGTCATTATATGCTTAATAGGATCCGTTTGTGCTCGAGATTTCACTTGGCATACTTAGCATCTTATATCGAACTTTCAGATTTACTCACAAGCAGGTGAGTTCATACCCCTGTATTTTTATAGTTTTTATTGTTTTAAAGGGGGGGGGGATACAAGTCTAACACAAGGATATTTGTGTTACAAGAAAATGATTTCAAAATATCTTATCAAAATGGGTTTCAATCATTATCAAGTCAAATGGTGTCGTAATTTTGTTAAAATGACATCAAGTCACCAAAAGTATTTCAAAAGGTTAAATTCTTTAAATGATTTTATAAACTTATGTTTTCCCCAAAAATCATATATATATATATATATATATATATATATATATATATATATATATATATATATATATATATACATATATATATATATAAGATTTAAAAGGCTAAGGACTGATAACTCACTTTGGTTCCTTTTCCTTGTTTGGATGTGGACTTATAAGTATCGGTTATTTGTCCGAATGTCATTTAAATTTTACTTATATATATTTGTAAATGTATATAAATATAAAAGTTACTTCATTCAGTTCAAATACCCCTTGTAACATGTTGAGCAATGGGTTGCATTCATGAACAGTTAGTACTAATTCAGAAAGTACATATAAATTATAATAGGCATAATTTATGATTCATAGTACATTAATTCACGAACCAAGTAAACTAGAGTACATTGTTTTTCAAGAACAAGGGTTGTTTCAAAACTAATCAAGAGTATACAACTTTCAAATACATGTTAAGAATACTAATTCAGGAGCATTCTATCAATCATTATTTTAGAATGATTGGGTTTTCACTTATATTATACACTTAATGTCTATATGCTTTTTATAAGTCATTTGATTCATGTTGTTTAATTCATTTAAACAACATAGTTAAAGTCCTGACATTATAACCAGAATCTCCAGTTTGGGATCGAAACAAGTGTGTATAGATCTATATTGGGATTGACAACCCCGCACTCAGACTGCTAGCTATGGCCATGCATACACGCCTACAAGTGACAGTTGTTTATAACAGTTTAAACGCCTTCAAAGCATTGGTCCAGGTCATCTAGTCTCATTATGGTGATAATAACTCATTAAAAAGATATTAACAATACGGTTAGTGTATAATTAACTAAACACGAGTACATTTTCAAAGTACCAGTTTACCAAAAATACAGTTTACAGTATTACATCTCAGTATTCAATAACAGCTGGTGGAACCAGGCACACTCATAGTTACAGATTTTACAAAAAGGAATACAAAAACAGAACACCGGTTTACAAACATAATGGTTTTATGTGATTAAAACTACTTTTCATATACAGCAGAAAATATACGATTTTCTAGAACAGTTTACATATTCATAGAACAGAAAATATATACTTTCAAACATAAATACTTATGCACTCACTCAACTTTATGTTGATACTCTCTTTTTAAATTACTTGTATTCTCAGGGAATTAGTAGACAGGTACTCCCCGAGCTTTTGAGAAGATGGAGCTATTTTGAGTCATGTCTTCTTCTTTTGTATAACTATTTTGGTATCAATATAAATTGATTGAACACATGTAAAAAGTTATACTTATTAATGCAATGGTTCTTTGTACTTTGATTACTATAATGCATGTGTTGTGATACTACAAATGAAGTCATCCACCCCCGGACGTTTCCGCCGACTGGTTTGGGGGTGTGACAGTTTGGTATCAGAGCAGTGTTTATAGTGAACTCAATATATCAATCCATAAAAGATATACAAACTATAAATACATTGGGGCTGAGAGATCTGACTACAAGTATACTTTTAAAATTTAAGTATTTTTAGAAGAAGTATACTAACACTCAAACCTACAAGTACAGTATCACAATCGTAACAACATAAAACTATTTGGATGTTGAACACCACAGTCAAACCTGGACAGTTATGTATTCATATCTGGGATTAATATAGCCTGATCAACTATATTGGTTTGAGATATGACCAACATGTGTTTAGGAGTGCTAGTAGTGTCGCGACATGTCTAAAACTTACCATCTATACATATACAGAAGAACTCTAGAACAGAACATAAATTTAAAATACTATAGAAGTATTTTAGGCACTATATACTAATAACAAACATGTGAAAACAAAAGAACCATTGTGGGTAGAACTATAAATATTAAGGGTATATTACAGTTATATATAATTAAAGTTATATAGACTTAGAATATGTGATCTAGCTTCATTTCCTGTTCCTTGTTTGGTTGTGGATTTAGAGCAGGATCATTTAATCAAAGGTCGATTATACCCAAGTTATATATAATTAGTATACACTTTGTAGTTATAGTAGTACATAGAATAAATCATACATAATTCATTATCTGTTAACTGTAAGTTTCTCTTGTAGAAACTCGTATTTGCAATCTATCATTACTAATTATATTCTATATCTCTTATCCTTATTCTCGCTTAGATATCAATGGCTGGATTCCATCTACACGGAGATCCGTACTTTCCCAATCAGGAAAATGGAGGATGGCTCGACGACGAGCCAGAAGAGAATCCTGAAATCCCCTTAGATGATGATTTTGCAGAAAATTTTCCTGGAGACACTGATTCGGAATCAGAAGCCTATAATCCACCACCAGTTGCCCAGAATCCCAATCCACGACAAAACTTCCAAGGCCCGACGCCTCTGTGGGTGATAAACTTAGACAGGTGGAGTAACGAACAGGGTCAGAATCATCCTTACCAAGGAGACCGAAGTTTCTATAATTTGGACACAGGAGGCTCAGCTGATAGAGCCCTCCCGGTGTTAGTTCATCGTGTGGCGCGTAACGATGAACAGGGAAGAGCTGCTATCGACCAAGTCATGCAGGTTGATGTTGCTACTGGAGTCAACATTGTTCGCAATTGTAACTTAGAACACAGTCATAATGTGATAAGGGATCGTACTAATTACTTGCTGAGAGAACTAGCGGCATCCCAAGCCGAAGTTAGAGAACTGCGAGAATGACAGATAACACAAGACAGGCGTATGTACGAAATAGAACGCCAGTTAGCAAAATCCAGGGCCGGACCTAGTAGGAAGTAGATTATATTCTACTTGTTTACTACTTACTCTTTTGGTTATAGTTAAGTCTGCGGATATGTTCTAGCGTTATTTTTCATGTCTTTCAGTACGACCGTGAAAAAAAATTTCATTATGTAGGTCGGTTTAATGTCGATGTTTTCCCAGTACTTTGGTATATTGTAGACCTGCACTAAGGTCAATTTTTCAGAAACTCTATGTAATTAATATACCAGTTCAATCGACATACATTTTCATACTCCTTGAAAAATAACCACTCAATTTCATATTATCCTGTTACAAGTTGTACTTGTAGTAGACTTCTATTTCCAATTCTTTACAAGATTCATGTTGAACTAAGTGTTTTAGTTCAGATATATCATATTCATGTTCACTCTTGATATCTTATCATATTTTCATCTTTTAACTTTTATAAGGAAAAGATGCCTCCACGGAGAAACCCAAGGCGTGTCAATGTTAATGAAGCGCCAACACCACCTCCGCCACCACTTCCTCAATTTGACGCTGCCATGTTTCAGGCGGCGGTCACGACAGCTGTTGCAGCTGCTATGTATCATATAAACACCACTGGCGCAAATGGATCAGGAGTTGGTGCGCATCCCTCCAACCATGGCGAAAGCCACGGGCACTCACGAGAGTGTACCTATAAGGACTTCTCGAACGCCAAACCCAAGACCTTTAACGGGACTGGAGGAGTTATGGCGTTAAGGAAATGGCTTGAGAAAACAGAGGCAATATTTGAGATCTGCTCCTGCCCGGAAGGTAGCAAAGTTAAATTTGCTGCTTGTACCTTTGCTGATAGATCCATAACATGGTGGAACGACCATGTTAAGTCACTGACCCTGGTAGTGGCTAACTCTATAAGTTGGGAGAACTTGAAGACCATGCTGATGCGGGAGTACTGCCCGCGGGGTGAAATTCAGAAGCTTGAGCAAGAGCTCTGGTGTCTTACTATGGTTGGTTAAGACATAACAACCTACACTAATCGATTCTGTGACTTAGCGATCCTTTGTCCAAAAATGGTTGCTCTGGAGAGCAAAAAGATTGAAAGATATATCTGGGGGCTGTCACCCCAGATTCAAGCAAGTGTCATTGCCTCCAGGCCTGTTACCTTTGACAGTGCCAAAGAGTTGGCACAGTCTCTTATTGACCACGGAGCCCGTCAAAACTTAGTGGTCGCTGCTCCAGAACAACCCAAGGGAAAGAACAACAACAACAATAACAACAACAACAACAACAACAACAACAACAACAAGAAAGGTTGGAATAAAAGAAAGGGCAAATCTTCTCAGGATCCCTCGAAGAAGCAACAACTAGTGGCGGTCCATGCTGCTACTGTACCTGCTACCGTACCTGCTGCTATTCTTGCTAACCCTGCACCAGCTAAGCCTTATGCTGGTAATCTCCCCAAATGTAACAAGTGCAATTTTCACCACAACGAAAATTGTCGGGAAATGCAGTGTCGTAACTGCAACAGAAAAGGGCATACTGCCCGATTCTGTAAATCACCATCCCAACCAATTAATCAAATACCTGCCGCTGGGGTAGGTCAAGCGTGTTATGGATGCGGTGATGTGGGGCATTTCAAAAGAAATTGTCCGAAAGTTGGAAATGTCGTGGAGTTGGGAGAATTCTGGCATTAGGTCACGAAGAAGCTGTGGCAGACCCTGCGGTGGTCACGAGTATGTTTCTTCTCAACAATACTTATGCATGCATTCTATTTGATTGTGGTGCTGAGAAGAGCTTCGTGATCCATAATTTCAAACACCTGCTAAATCAAAACTCCTAACCACTAAATGAAACTTTCAAAGTCGAAATGGCTAATGGAAAATCTGAATACACTAATGATATATACGTAGGATGTACCCTTACCTTAATTAACTTTTCCTTTGCTATAGACCTTACGCCGGTCTCTATCAAAAGTTTCGACATCATAATAGGTATGGATTGGTTGTGCTCTAACCATGTCGGCATCCTATGTTATGAAAGAGCCATTCGTCTGAACTTTCCAACTAACGAAACTCTTATCATCTACGGCGACAAACCCGGAACGAACTTTCAGATCATTTCTTGCATCAAGGCACAGAAGTACCTTCGCAAGGAGTACTGTGCTTTCCCGGCTCACGTGGTAGACAAAAAGCAAGAAGTGAAAGACATCGCGAGCATTCCTGAGGTCTGCAACTTTCCCGACATATTTCCTGACGATCTTCCAGGAGTGCCTCCCGAACGACAAGTCGAATTCAAAATCGACTTAATCCCTGGGGCTACCCCTGTAGCCAAATCCCCCTATCGTCTTGCACCTTCTGAAATGCAGGAATTATCCAGCCAGCTGAACGAACTCCTTAGCAAGGGTTTCATAAGACCAAGCTTCTCACCCTGGGCAGCACCGGTTTTGTTTGTGAAGAAGAAGGATGGATCATTCCGTATGTGCATAGACTACCGCGATCTGAATAAACATACCATCAAGAATCGATATCCTCTACCTCTCATTGATGATCTGTTCGACCAACTTCAAGGTGCGAGCTACTTCTCGAAAATAGACTTAAGATCCAGGTATCACCAGTAACAGATTTTGGAGGACGACATTCCCAAAACCGCATTCAGAACTCGTTATGGTCATTACGAGTTTGTAGTGATGCCATTCGGATTGACGAATGCAACTACTGTGTTCATGGACTTGATGAATAGAGTGTGTCGTCTATTTCTGGACAAATTCGTCATAATCTTCATTGACGACATCCTTATCTACTCAAGTAGCAAAGATGAGCATGAACAACATCTTCATCAAGTCTTGAAAACACTGAGAACAGAGAAGTCATATGCGAAGTTCTCAAAGTGCGAGTTTTGGATTAGGAAAGTTGATTTCCTAGGTCACGCGGTCAGTTTAGAAGGAATACACGTGGACCCTTCCAAAATCAAGGAATTCGAGAACTGGCCAGCACCCAAAACACCTACAAAAATCCGACAATTCTTAGGTCTTGCTGGCTACTATCACACATTCATCCAGAATTTCTCCCGAGTTGCTAAACCGCTTACTACCCTGACTCAAAAGGGTGTAACTTTTAGCTGGGGTGAGAAACAAGAAACAACGTTCCAAACGCTGAAGCAAGCTCTGTGAAGTGCACCGGTCTTGTCTCTTCCTGAAGGGACAGAGGATTTCATAGTGTACTGTGATGCTTCTAATCAAGGGCTTGGATGTGTTCTTATGCAAAGAGAAAAGGTTATATCCTACGCCTCGAGACAACTAAAGACGCATGAGGTCAACTATACAACACATGACCTTGAACTGGGAGCAGTGGTATTTGCTCTGAAGATCTGGAGACATTATTTATATGGCACGAAATGCATAATATTCACGGACCATAAAAGTCTTCAGCATATCTTTGACCAGAAAGAGCTGAACATGAGACAACGACGGTGGGTGGAGCTACTGAACGACTACGAATGTGAGATTCTTTATCACCCTGGTAAAGCCAACGTAGTAGCTGACGCTCTTAGCAGAAAAGAATACTCGGGACGTCGAGTAAAGTCGTTAACCATGACGATCCATTCACACCTGTCCACACATAACAAAGAGGCTCAACTCGAGGCTTTGAAACCCGAAAACGTGACAGGTGAAACCCTGAGAGGAATGGATAAGAAATTCAAAGTCAGGGATGATGGAGTCTATTGTTTCATGAACCGGATCTGGACACCAAAGTTCGGTGGTTACAAAGACGTGGTTATGAATAAATCACACAAAAACTGATACTTCATTCATCCAGGTTCATACAAGATGTATCTGGACCTCAAGAAACTGTACTGGTGGCCTAACATGAAGGCCGAAATTGCTACCTTTGTGGGCAAGTGCCTTACTTGTGCCAAAGTCAAAGTAGAGTACCAAAAACCTTCAGGTTTATTGCAACAACCTGAAATCCCTGAATGGAAGTGGGAGCGGATTACAATGGATTTCATAATTAAGTTACCCAAGACATCGAGTGGTTATGATACTATTTGGGTAATCGTCGATAGATTAACAAAATCCGCACACTTCTTTCCAATCAAAAAAAACGACAAGATGGAGAAGCTAACAAGAATTTACCTCAAAGAGATAGTTAGACTACATGGTGTGCCAATATTTATTATTTCTGACCGAGATAGCAGATTCACCTCTCGTTTCTGGCAGTCTTTACAAAACTCTCTGGGAACTAGGCTGGACATGAGTACAACCTACCATCCACAAACTGACGGACAAAGTGAGAGGACGATTCAAATTCTAGAAGATATGTTGCGAGCTTGCGTGATAGACTGTGGAAAGGCATGGGATACTCATTTACCCCTTTTCGAATTCTCTTACAACAACTGTTATCACACTAGCATAAAGGCTGCTCCTTTCGAAGAACTCTATGGCCGCAAGTGCAGATCACCTCTGTGCTGGGCTGACGTGGGTGACACACAGTTAGCTGGAGGTCAAGTTCCTGACAGTACTCTCACTGGTCTGGAAATCATTCATGAAACTACGGAGAAAATCATACAAATTCGGGAGCGACTTAAAGCTTCCAGAGATAGACAGAAAAGCTACGCTGACAAAAGGAGAAAACCTTTGGATTCCAGGTTGGTGACCGCGTCTTGTTAAAGGTCTCACCCCAAGTGAACCCAAGGTACATAGGACCATTCGAGATTCTTGCTAGAATCGGTCCAGTAGCTTACAAACTCCGACTACCCCAAGAACTAAGTAACATATATCCTATCTTCCACGTCTCTAACTTGAAAAAGTGATTATCCGATGAGACTCTTGTGATCCCACTCGACGAGATCGAGGTTAACGATAATCTCAACTTCGTGGAAGAACCTATAGAGATCTTAGACAGGGAAGTGAAGAGAACCAAACAAATCCGTATCCCGATAGTGAAGGTTCGCTGGAATGCAAAGCGGGGACCTGAATTCACTTGGGATCGGGAGGATCAAATGAAACTGAAATATCCTCATCTTTTCCCTTAGTCTATCTGTAATTGCATAAACTCTAATTTCGGGACGAAATTCCCTTTAACGGGGGGATGATGTGACAACCCGAAATTTCTATCTTGTAAAGTTAATCAATTCAATCAAAAGTCATACTTGTTTCTGTTATCTTTTAGCCTTGTTAAGGGTCTGTTTGAGAGTTCTAAGCCTAGTACAGTTGGATAAGGTGTCTAAGTCCATAACTATATTTGGTATATACTTGACCCGACCCGGCATGGTCCATTTGGGTTGCATGGCATCATGCATTTGGATAGACTAAAATGAGAGAAATAACACTTATGGTTTATTAATATATTATAAGTTCAAATATATTAATAATATTATTTAATTAGTATTGATCAAGAATTAATTTGGAATTAATTAAGTGATCAAAAGGAGACTAATTAAATATATGAGTTGATTGTGTAAATCATCCATACTTATATAGTGGGCTAGATGCTCCATGGATTATCAAGTTGGGCTAAGGTCCATAGGATGCTCCATGGATGCTACATGGGAGTTACAAACCCATGGGTCATGGAAATGAAGAGTCATATCACATTAGGGTTTACATGGTGTAACCTTAATTGTAACACACTATATAAAGGATATGAAGCTCACCAAAATCGGCCACTAGAAGCAATATAGAGGGCAAGCCGATTTCTAAGTGTGACATTCTCTCTCAAAGTTTATTCCAAGAGCACTTGTTGTTGTGTGAAACATTTGAGGCATCACACTTGGGGTGCTAGGCTCTCAAGGTTTTTCGAGGAATCAAATCAACTACAAGGTATGCAATTTTAGCTAACTTTTATGTATAAAAGTTCCCCATGTATGCTAGATAGGATTAAGAACCTTGGAAATCATATTTTGCATGTATTTTAGACAAACATAGATCCAAGGTTTCTAGGGTTGCATGTACACCTTAGGAGTGTTAGAATGGTCAAAACCCATCAGTGGTATCAGAGCCTAGGCTTGTTTGTTTGATACTTGATGCAAAATTGATGAAAAAGTCGAAATTCTTGCTGTCTGCACAGGGGATTCGCCGAGTCCATGGGGGGACTCGACGAGTCCAAGCGTATCTTCAACCAACTCGGCGAGTCAGTTCATGCATTCGACGAGTTGGTCAGGCAGAATGCAGATTTTCGATTTTAGCTGCTGGAAATGGACTAGAAACATTACCCTAAACTGTTTTGGTGTTTTAAAACTTGTTTTAGATGGTGTAATGGTTGTTCTAATCCATTTAAAATGGCTAATATCAAAATCCCATGTTTATATGTGTTCATATGTTCTTGAAATTTTGATATGAATATTCATGTTCTTATGAGTTCATGATAGATCATAGGAACTACTTGTTAAAATTGTTTAATGCTTAATTCATGATCATTATGTGTTTTAATGGGATCCATAATTTGTCCTCAAGTTATGGATTACCAAAAGTTTTTCTTTTAAAGTCCATTATTAAACACACAGGTTACATAAAATGAAAAGTCACTCATTTTAATGAACCATTTAACTCATAAGTTATGAATTGAAAGGTTTTGTAAAGTTACAAAACTTGCCCTCAAGTTTTGGAACATGTAAAGTCATCTTAATAAACTTTAGTTCCAACCCCTAGAATTTTCAAAGTTAAAATTCAACCCTTATACTTTATAATATTATAAGTTAATAATATATATATATATATATATATATATATATATATGTAAGATCAAGTCGTTTTACCGTTAGTAGGCCTCATTCACGAATCCAGTCTATAAGGGGGGTATAAGGTTATTGCCTATAAAATGGCAGCTTAATGGGTGTCCATTCTCACCCACCGCTTCCTTGATCGGTGGAGGGTCGTTAGCCGAACGGGTAGGACGATGACTTAAAAATTCTCATTAAAAGTATAATGATTATTATAAAGTAATTAAATGTTTTTATAAATTCCCAATCTTAGTTACTTTAGGAAAATGTGAAAAAGGTGCTAACCCATGAAATTACACTTTGCACTTTGATTAAGTCGTTAGTGGAGCATGTGTGGTTAACCGGCACACTAACTTGGACTTAACAAGGTAGGTAAAGGGTGACTTAAGGTTTTTCATAGGGCGGTGGAGCGCGTGTGGTTAACCGACACATCGATTGAGTGAAAAACATTAAGGGTACCAAGTAATTTGCATGGTTACTTCACACCTTGTTTTGTGATCCTCGACATCCCAGTCACAAAACCTGAAGGATACATTCGAGATTGAAACATGCCATTGGAAAAAGTTCACTGAATCTCAAAAGAATCTAGGAGTTTCTAAGACCAATTAAAACCTTATAATTTAATATTTCGTTTTTCGTGGTGGAAATTGGTGAATCGTCATTCACCTACCTTTCAAATATGTTATAGCTTAGATTACTGCATCCCTCTTCTAAGTTATAATACATTGTGATTGGGTCCTAGCCTTAATATTACATTTGGGTGTTTTATTAAGGACTATCTTTATATCTAAACTAAACTTGTATTTTCTTCTTTTTCAGAATGGTCACTCGGTATGAGAACAAAGAATATGTTTTCGACAAGGAGCTTAAGGTACCCGAGCCGTCTGCTACTCCTGAGGAGGTCGCTGAATATGAGGCACATGAAAGAGATGCTACTAAAGTGGCATGCATCATGTTGGCCACTATGAAAGCCGATCTCCAAAACTCCTATGAGAATAAGAGGAAGAAGAGGAAGAACCCTTCGAAGGGCACCGAGGGTAAGACCCTTGATGGATCCTCTTCAAGTGGAACCAAGAAAGGTTTTGTCACTCCTTCTTCTGACCCAAAAGAGGCTGAATGCTTCTATTGCCATGAAAAGTCGCACTGGAAGCGGAACTGCGCAAAGTACCAGCAAGATCTGAAGGATGGGAAAGTAAAACCCAACCATGCAGGTATTTACACTATATTATCTAATCACTCACCCTATTCTAACTCTTGGGTCCTTGATACCGGCTGTGGTATTCATATTTGTTCTGATTTGCAGGGACTAAGAAGAAGTGATAATATGAAGCATGGAAAGATAAACTTGATCATGGGGAATAGGAAAGCTTCACCTGTCACCAAGATTGGAGTTTATACTTTGTTGCTAAGTAGTGGGTTTACATTAGATTTGAATAAATGTTGTTACTCGCATGAAATGGCAAGAAATATTATTTTCTTTCATGCTTTGTACAAACAAGGGTTTACCTTTTCTTTTAATAATGAAGTTGGTGGAATAAATGCTTTCTTTAATAATGTGTTTTATTTTAAAGCATTACCTTGTGATGGTGTGTATGAAGCTGTGTCTGTTGTAGATAACTTAGGAAATAATGTGTTGTGTATTGATTCTACTAATGATAATAACTTGGATAAAGCATCATTATGGCATTGTCGTCTTGGACATGTAAGCAAGAAACGCATAGGCCAACTCCAAAAGGCTGGAGTCTTGGAGTCATTTGAACTAAAGTCAGATGATAGTTGTGAATCATGCTTACTTGGAAAAATGACAAAGTCACCCTTCACAGGTTCTTGTGCTAGGGGTGAAGATTTGTTGGATCTAGTGCACACAGATGTGTCTGGACCCTTCAAAACTGCCACAAGGGATGCTAATCGTTATTATTGACTTTTACAGATGATTATAGTAGATATGGATATGTCTACTTAATCAAGCATAAGTCAGAGACTTTCGAAAGGTTTAAAGAGTTTAAACAGGAAGTCGAGAATCAATTGGGTAGGAACATTAAGATGCTTCGATCCGATCGTGGTGGTGAGTATCTAAGTACGGAGTTCCTCGACTATCTTAAGGAATGTGGGGTTGTCTCACAATTGACTCCTCCCAGGACACCACAGCTGAATGGTGTAGCTGAGAGGCGTAATCGAACCTTCTTGGACATGGTTCGTTCCATGATGAGTTGAGCTTCGCTACCAATCTCATTCTGGGGGTACGCCTTAGAGACTACCGCCCATATCCTTAATCTGGTCCCTACAAAGAAGGTTGCCAAAACACCTCACGAGATGTGGACTGGAAAAGTTCCTAATCTAGCCCACATCAAGATTTGGGGTTGCGAGGCTTTCGTGAGACGCGAGACTCACGATAAGCTCAAAACTCGAAGTGAGAGGTGTATTTTCATCGGCTACCCACAGAAATCCTTTGGTTACCTCTTCTACAGACCTAGTGAGAATGTGGTCTTTGTAGCAAGGAGGGGTGTCTTCCAAGAGAGAGAGTTTATAAGCCAAGGAAACAGTGGGAGGCAAATTGACCTTGAAGAAATTCAAGAGTCAAGTGGTGAAGGAACCTCAAACCCTAGCAATCAACCTGAGGAGGAAACTCCTGTTGATCCAAATGACGATTATGTACCTCTGAGGCGTTCCACAAGGGTTAGGAGTGCACCTGAGCATTACTATGGTTTCCATATTACTGCGGAAGGTGATACACTTATCAGTAATGAGACACTGGTAAGTCTGGATGAACCTAACAGATATGCGGAAGCCATGGCAGGCAAACGAGTCTGCTAAATGGAAAGAGGCAATGGACAGCGAGATACAGTCCATGTATGACAATCAGGTTTGGGACTTGGTTGACAATGTACCAGGTTGCAAGACAGTTGGGTGCAAATGGATCTTCAAGAAGAAGACCGACATGGATGGTAATGTACACACTTATAAGGCGCGACTAGTTGCAAAGGGTTTTTCTCAAACCCCGGGAGTTGATTATGATGAGACCTTCTCACCAGTAGCCAAGATTAAGTCTATTAGGGTATTGTTAGCCATTGTTGTATTTCATGTCTATGAAATATGGCAAATGGATGTTAAAACTGCTTTCCTTAATGGAAAGTTGGCTGAGGATGTTTACATGAGTCAGCCAGAGGGTTTTGTCAGTACAGAGAACCCTAATAGAGTGTGTAAGCTTGAGAAATCCATCTATGGATTGAAACAAGCACCTCGCAGATTGACTCTTTGTTTCGACGAGAAAGTCAAAGAGTTTGGTTTTTCGAGGAGTGAAGATGAATCTTGTGTATATGTCAAGGCTAGTGGGAGTATAGTTAGGTTTTTGGTATTGTATGTCGATGACATACTACTAATAGGAAATGACATCCCAACCTTGCAGGAAGTGAAGTCTTGGCTTCGGAAGTGTTTCGCTATGAAAGACCTAGGAGAAGCTGCCTATATTCTAGGGATAAGGATTCTGAGAGACCGGAGTAAAAGACTAATTGGACTTTAGTCAGAGTACCTACTTGGATAAGGTGCTGAAGATGTTCAGCATGCAGGATTCCAAGAAAGGAGAGTTACCGATTCAGAGTAATGCCAGACTGAGTAAGACTCAGAGCCCGAGTACAGAGGCGAAGATAGCTGAGATGAGTCGAGTACCTTATGCTTCCGCTGTAGGATCGATCATGTATGCTATGACTTGTACTCATCCTGATGTGGCCTTTGCCTTGAGCATGGTCAGTAGATATCAGGGGAACCCTGGCAAGGCTCAATGGACTGCAGTAAAGAACATTCTCAAGTACTTGCGGAGGACTAAGGACTGTGTCCTTACCCTCGGTGGGAGTGATGGCTTGAGAGTTGTAGGGTATAGTGATGCTATCTTCCAGACTGATATGATAATTTCGGCTCTCAGTCGGGCTGGGTCTTTACCTTAAACGGAGGAGCAATTACTTGGAAAAGTTCCAAGCAGGAGACAGTGGTTGATTCAACATGCGAATCAGAGTATATAGCAGCAGGCGAGGCATCAAAGGAGGCAATATTGCTGAAGAACTTCATTGGAGACCTTGGAGTAGTTCCAGCTATAAAGGAGCCTATGGAAATTTTCTGTGATAGTGAAAGTGCAGTTGCCTTAGCCAAGGAACGAAGGGATCACGGGAGATCCAGACATATCGACAGAAAATACCATTTTATCAGACAACGTATAAAATAAGGACTCCTCGTGGCAAAGAGGGTATCATCGTATGAGAACCCAGCAGATCCCCTCACGAAGGGACTGAGTAGGGCTAAGCATCTCCAGCATGCAAGGCGCATAGGGCTGAACGATGATATTAGTTTTAGTAGTTAGATAACTTTGAAATTTGTAAAGTGCAATTGACATTTGATGATGAATAAAAGTTGTGTTTATTTATGAGTAAAGTGTTGCTATCTTTTGTCAATCATTTACTCTTATTTCTTTTGCATGTTTTGACTTCTAAAATATTTATGTTATGTTTTACATATTATTCAAATTATCCACAGTCGGTCATATGTTGGAAGTAGATATGAATTAAGACTGTCATGAAGTTGGCTTGTAGAGGGCTATGTGGTTAGACATAGCAAGAGATGCTACAACACTTCATGAGTGCTCATAAGTTCTGAGTATTCCATCCAACCCACGCTCATTGTTATAACTTCATCGAATTTATCTCGAGTGATCGTGAGATGGTAATATCATATAAGTCTTCAAACCTAGAGATATGACTTGTTGCCTATGAGTTGGTCATGAATTGATTGTACGAAAACGCATTGGTAACTCGATGATATAAAACGTGCCTTTGTGTGTGATTCAACACGTAGTAGAACAAGCATATGAGTCGAAGTTTATCTGTTCCTTCTTGGATTAGAAGCGATATTTGGGCCCCTCGATGATTTTGTGTTGACCCATGTACCGGGCCCGGTCAGAACTAAGTTGATGTGTTCAATTAAGTTCTATGTGAAACAAATTGAAAATCGGGAAACAAACTGCTGGACAATAAGTAAGACATTGTTCCATGTATTTGTCCGGCTGATATCTAGAACAGAGGATTATATGATCACTTATCTTAAATGGCGTATCATCATCTTCTCAGTTCCGAGAGACCTTGAAAGAGCTACGATTGTTGATCGGTTCCTGAAGTCATACTTGCAGTTATAGTTATTAGACTTATCCAAGTGGGAGACTGTTGGATAAGGTGTCTAAGTCCATAACTATATTTGGTATATACTTGACCCGACCCGGCATGGTCCATTCGGGTTGCATGGCATCATGCATTTGGATAGACTAAAATGAGAGAAATAACACTTATGGTTTATTAATATATTATAAGTTCTAATATATTAATAATATTATTTAATTAGTATTGATCAAGAAATAATTTGGAATTAATTAAGTGATCAAAAGGAGACTAATTAAATATATGGGTTGATTGTGTAAATCATCCATACTTGTATAGTGGGCTAGATACTCCATGGATTATCAAGTTGGGCTAAGGTCCATAGGATGCTCCATGGATGCTCCATGGGAGTTACAAACCCATGGGTCATGGAAATGAAGAGTCATGTCACATTAGGGTTTACATGGTGTAACCCTGATTGTAACACACTATATAAAGGATATGAAGCTCAACAAAATCGGCCACTAGAAGCAATATAGAGGGCAAGCCGATTTCTAAGTGTGACATTCTCTCTCAAAGTTTATTCCAAGAGCATTTGGTGTTGTGTGAAACATTTGAGGCATCACACTTGGGGTGCTAGGCTCTCAAGGTTTTTCGAGGAATCAAATCAACTACAAGGTATGTAATTCTAGCTAACTTTTATGTATAAAAGTTCCCCATGTATGCTAGATAGGATTAAGAACCTTGGAAATCATATTTTGCATGTATTTTATTCAAACATAGATCCAAGGTTTCTAGGGTTGCGTGTACACCTTAGGAGTCTTAGAATGCTCAAAGCCCATCAAGTACACTCAAGGATTGTGTGTTAGGAAGCGTTAGCTTGAGTTCATCGAGTTACATTCGAGCCGGAAACATCATCTAGGGATGTTCACGGCCGCAAACTAGGTTCACGACCGTGAAACCATGTTTGGCCATGAACCCCTCTCCATATACATAGTTTTCCTTCATTATTTCCTTGTTTCTCACATCTTCCAACCAAGAACTCTCAAACTCTCTCAAGTATCAATAAGGGACCCCTCCATTCTCTTCAAAAACGTAAGTGATACACCCCTTTTTACTAGTTCTTCTTATTCACATGAAGCCTTTTGACAACATCCTTGAATTCATCACTTTTCCTTCAAGATCTTCAAATCACCATCTTTTCCACCAAGAACACATATTAGTTCTTGGGCCGTGAACACCTTAAAGGCTTCCAATAAGTAAGTATCTCATTCATCTTCTTGATGTCCATTAGAAACACTATCATCCCCATGAAACAAACACCTCTTTGGCATGATTCTTCAAGAGTTCCGGGCCGTGCACCCTTCATAGTTTATACTGTTTTAAAGGGGGAGATACAAGTCTAACACAAGGATATTTGTGTTACAAGCAAATGATTTCAAAATATCTTATCAAAATGGATTTCAATCATTATCAAATCAAATGGTGTCGTAATTTTGTTAATATGATATCAAGTCACCAAAAGTATTTCAAAAGGTTAAATTCTTTAAATGATTTTATAAACTTATGTTTTCCCCAAAAATCATATTTATATATATTTTTATATAAATAAGATTTAAAAGGCTAAGGACTGATAACTCACTTTGGTTCCTTTTCCTTGTTTGGATGTGGGCTTATAAGTATCGGTTATTTGTCCGAATTTCATTTAAATTTTACTTATATATATATTTGTATATGTAAATAAATATAAAATTTACTTCATTCAGTTCAAATACCCCTTGTAACATGTTGAGCAATGGGTTGCATTCATGAACAGTTAGTACCAATTCAGAAAGTACATATAAATTATAATAGGTATAATTTATGATTCATAGTACATTAATTCACGAACCAAGTATACTAGAGTACACTGTTTTTCAAGAACAAGGGTTGTTTCAAAACTAATCAAGAGTATACAGCTTTCAAATACATGTTAAGAATACTAATTCAGGAGCATTCTATGAATCATTATTTCAGAATGATTGGGTTTTCACTTATATTATACACGTAACGTGTATATGTTTTTTATGATTCATTTGATTCAGGTTGTTTAATTCACTTAAACAACACAGTTAAAGTCCTGACATTATAACCAGAATCTCCAGTCGGGGATCGAAACAATTGTTATCAACAGTTTAAACGCCTTCAAAGCGTTGTTTCAGGCCATCTAGTCTCATTATGGTTATAATAACTCATTAAAAAGATATTAACAATACGGTTAGTGTATAATTAACTAAACACGAGTACATTTTCAAAGTACCAGTTCACCAAAAATACAGTATACAGTATTACATCTCAGTATTCAATAATAGCTGGTGGAACAAGGCACACTCACAGTTACAGGTTTTACAAAAAAGGAATACAAAAACAGAACACTGGTTTACAAACAGAACGGTTTTATGTGATTAAAACTACTTTTCATATACAGCAGAAAATATAGGATTTTCTGGAACAGTTTACATATTCATAGAGCAGAAAATATACTTTCAAACATAAATACTTATGCACTTACTCAAATTTATGTTGATACTCTCTTTTCAAATTACTTGTATTCTAAGGGATCAGTAGACAGGTACTCCCCGAGCTTTTGAGAAGATGGAGCTATTTTGAGTCATGTCTTCTTCTTTTGTACAACTATTTTGGTGTCAATATACATTGATTGAACACATGTAAAAACTTATACTTATTAATGCAATGGTTGTTTGTACTTTGATTACTATAATGCATGTGTTGTGATACTACAAATGAAGTCATCCACCCCCGACGTTTCCGCCGAATGGTTTGGGGTGGGACAAACACAACAGTAGAACCAGCAAGCGCCAGCCATGTCATTGGAACATAAAAAGAGGCCGACATTGCAGTAGATAAAACCAAGTGATTCAATGCGACAATAAGCATCTACAGCTCTTCAGGATACTGGCCAATATCAGGTTGAACTCGGTAATTAGTACCCTGAATCTTCAATAATGGTTGAGATGTGTTTTCATCGGTGGTTTGAGAAGGATCAATGTTCACATTTGTGGCCGCCATGGTTAGGGTTTGAAAGTTTTGGAATCTAGCAGTATTTGTTGGGTTTTGCTATAATACAACATCCTATGGTGCACATACAACCCTAAATACCTTGGATCTATGTTTTCACTAATTATACATGCAAATGGTTTCCAAGGTATTAATCTTACAACTAGCATGCATTTAACATAAACCATATAAGATACTAGTTAGCATAACATACCTTTTGATGGAGCTTGAAGTCTTGGTGTATTTGGCCTTAAAGAGCTTAGCCCCAATAGTGTGGAAGCCTCAAATGGAATCACAACAAACCATGGACAAAGGATGAACTTGAGAGAGAATTCCATGCACACAAAAGACACCATGAGCTTCAAGAAGATACAAGTGGCGATTTTGGGCAATGAAGTATTCATTTATATGTGGGATTTCTAGGGTCATGGATATAACCCAAATCCATACCCATGGGTTTTATGATCCATGGTTCATGTGGCCCAACTCTTTATGTATCCATACATAAACTTGGTCCAACATGGATCATAAGTCCAACACATATAAATATAACTAATTATCATAATTAGTCCCCATAGATTTAATTAGTCTCTTTTGACCACTAAATTAATTCCAAATTAATTCTTGATCAATACTAATTAAAATATATGATTTCATATTAATATATTAGAACTTATAATATATTAATAAATCATATATAACTTCTTCTCTCAAAAGTCCATCCTAACAAATTGTCTTGATGATATGCAACCCAAATGGACCATGCTACTCTCGGGTCGAATACATACCAATAATAGTTATGGGTTAGACACCTAATCCAACAGTACTATGCCCCGGGATGGTCACCCCCAATAATAAAAAGGTGGAGCGATACATCTGGGGATTATCCTCTCAATTCAAGGAAATGTGATAGCTGCAAACCCGTCCACCTTTGACAGCGACAAACGCTTGGCACAAACACTTGTGGATCATGGAGTCCGCCAGGGCTTATGACGGCCGTTCCCGAACAAACCAAAGAAAGTGACAATAAGATAAAGTTCTGGAACAAGAAAAAGGGCCAGCCAACGCAAGAGCCCTCATAGAAACAACTAGAGAACAGAGCGTATATGGAAAGAGAGTTGGGAAAATCTTGATTTTGATCGCGTAAAGTTGGAATGAGATTACCCAAAACCCTTTTATAGGTAAACCCCAAGTGTGAATTTGAAGCGGTTAAAATGAATGGATAAACTTCGACCCGGCCGAGCACTTACGTTTGTCATCACCAAATCATCGAGGGGCCCACAGATATCGCTTTTATCCCTCCAAGGGTAAAATGAATGGATAAACTTCGACTCATATGCTTGTTCTACTACTTGGTGAATCATACACAAAGGCACGTTTTATAACATCGAGTTACCAAATGCGTTTACGTGCAATCAATGTATAACCAACTCATAGGCAACAAGTCATATCTCTAGGTTTGAAGAATATAAGATATTATCGTCTCATGATCACTCGTGAGAAAATCCATGAAGTGATTCAAATGAGCGTGGGTTGAATCCAATACTCGAATGCCTATTCCAGGAGTACTCATGAATATTGTAGTAACTCTTACTATGTCCACTACCTTGGACATCTACAAACCCAATTCATGACAGTCTTGCCTTAATACCTACTTCCAACATATTATCGATTGTGGATGGTTTAAATAACTTAATCATTCGGAAAGAATAACCTAGTTATTCTGGAAGTCAAAACATGCAAAGTGAAACACAAGAATAATACTAATCCTCTATGGTCCCAAGCACCTTTGAGAGTAAATAAAACACCTTTTATTTAAACACCATATTGATTACTCATTATTCATGCATAATGTTTCAAATAATCAACTTTATACTTGAATCAAAACAATAGTCATGCCATGCTCCAAGCATGCACACTATGTTTGTCTATGGTCCTTACTTTGTGAAACAGACCAATAGAACCTGATTCCAATGATGCTCATTTCACAATCCCAAATTCTTATCGTAAATGTAAGAACTCCAAATTCCTACCATTTACTGAAATCTGTTAGATTCTAAACTTACATGCATCGATCTTCTTGTAATGATTATGCACAAAGTCACAAAGACTTTCCAACAGTCATTACAGAGTATTCCAATGGAGAGCATTCCATGGAAACGAAGTCTCAAATTCAAAGTACATTGCTTTGAACAACCTTCTTGCATTAAGTTTCCTAATCTTACATAGATTTAATGAACAACTTCTACCTTTGGGAATATTTTCATATTCTCATTTTGACTATCACATCTAAACAAGAGTTGCCTCTTTTCAGAAAATGTCAATATGGTCCTCTCCAAAAATTAACACTATACTTCCAACTGTCCCTGAGCAACAAATCTTTGGTAAACCTCAGATTGTCCTCGACAATTGCTTAATCATTTTAGTCATATCCAATTCTAGACTTTTCCCCTCTTAATGCCCTGAGCATTTAGAAAATTTAGAACGGATGAATATTATAACACATGCAATCGATCCTATATCCGAAGCATATGGGACACGATTCATGATGTCTCACATAAAGACATGATACTACACCGGTCTTTTGCTACAATATTTTTTTATTTGTCATGTTTTCAAAATTTGACTATGAAGAGGGATGCCGTAATCATAATCGAATTTTGAAAACGCAATATATATAGAATTTCCTTAAGTCGAACCATTCCAACATAAAATTCATATATATATTTGACTAAAGATTATTAAAACCTCAATCTAAGCTTTTAGAATTGAAATGAAGGATAATTTCCTCTCCCTTAATTATAGCAAAACAACTTTTCAACCCCTGCAACTTCACGAATTGAAACTTTTGTTTTCTATAATTAACATTGCTAACTTGCAATACTGAACATAATAATCATGCTCCCACTAACATGATAATTATCAGCACAACACTTATGCTCCCACTAGCTTTGACATGTACTCAGAAATCAGCTAGACTTCTAGAAATCAATACTTTATTGACTTTCTTAACAAAGTTCAGTTTTCTAATACGAGATGCTTTGATAAGAATTTATCAAATTCATACACCTTTCCTTAGATAGCTCATATGTGTATCTAAACAATTTTAGAACTATGAAAAGGGATGTCGTAATCATAGTCTCAATTGTTTAGACCTTTGCCACTTCTCACAAGTCCATGTTAGTGTGCCGGTTAACCACACATGCTCCACTAACGACTTGGAGAATGCAAATAACACAATTGCTATCTACTTAAAATCTACTTAGTGAAAGCGTTTCCTCACCATCATTTTCATGAATCGGAGAGAAACCTTATGACACTTAGATTTTATGGTGAATGAGTTCCTATCCATGTGAGTTTGTCAAAACCATAATCACAAGACAAGGTTAGTGACAAATCCAAACTCATATGGATTGAACTTGTGCAATCTTAACTTCTTGCCAACTGGCAGCACAAGGGCCTGCCATTGCTTCCAAGTTGTTATGCAACCAATTGAGAACTCTCAGAACTCCTATGCAAAGCCAACTTTAACTGGAATAGACACAGAAATAAGAATATGTCAACACGATAGGTTACAAACCTCAAGTCGTGGGCTAGTGATTAACAAAACTCTTGATTAGTTCTTGAAACTATTTCAGGATCTTTTACACTCCCACTGTCCTCTTGACATATAAGACTCTCTTGCCCAATATTCCAGAGATAGTGCGGATTCTTTTACAAACACTTCACACAATTGGCCTTAGTTGGTCTTTGTTTTATCCAAAACATCACAACTTACCAATTTCAAATGTACAAGAGTAAGAAAACATTTTACTCTACATTTGACAAGTGTTTTAAACCTTCTAAAGACTATATCACTCAAGTTACAATCTTGGAGTATGACTCTAAGATTTTATTTTGGAATGAAGTATGATTTATCTTTTGATTTAACCATTTCCACAATTCACGATTCCTCTCCTTAGCCAACAAATGCACTAAGGTGTCCTTAGAGGATCAATTGTGATATGGTTCCATAATCACTAAGATAATCATAAAACAAGATACACAAGTACTCTCCCATCTCTTCAGATTGGAGAAACTTTTATCTTTCTGCCTTATTTGATTCTTCTTATTCATTCTGCCATATATTGAAACTTTTCCAATGTTTCAGAATTATACTTAAACTTGTAAGTATAACCATATTTACTAAGCTTTAGTAAATCATGACGAATAGTCTCATCATTCTTTGTGGTGGACCTGACCAGTGCACACTCAAGTGTACCCGATCCCCTGATCCTTTCACTTGACTCACATATACATGTGAACAATGAATTAGTCTTAATTTCCCAAAGATGAAAATTCTCATTCATCATACAATACAAGTCGCATGATTCTAAGTTTCTATCCAACTGAAACTTGGGTGATGAGAATCTTTCCTTATTTGGTAAATTATGGCACTTCCACAAACGAAAGAATCAAATCCATTATTCCAATATTGCTATCAATGGAACCATATAAACAATAATTTTTCACAGATGCCATTGTAAGGATATTTAAAATAAATAAAATTAAAATTTTTTTTCTTTTATTTTAGAACTTTGCGGAAAACTTATCCTTACAATCCATATGAAAACCTTGTTGTTATCTATTCCTAAGCAATATATCATAACTCTCAAGCAACAGCTCAAAATTTTGATCATCGAACCATGCGATCGAAATCCATCTTCGCGATCAGAATCAGCATATACTTCCTTTAAGCTTCCTCTCTTTTCTTTGATTCTTTTCAACATCAACATGTGACCCAGTCACATCATGTAATAAGAATCTCCAAATAGGAACTTAATAGAGTTAGACAATGGACTTTTCCTGAAGTAGAGTCAAACTTATTGACTTTACCATCCTAATGACCTTTCAGGTAAATTTGGCAGCTTCGCAACCAATGCCCCTTCCTTTGGCAATAGAAGGTCTGGGAAGTCGATCTTCTAATCAAATTTGCTTTTGTCAGTGCTCAAAATCATTGCTGACTCAGCAGCACCAAGCAAATAGGTAAGATCATTAAGGGTCAAGTCATGGTCTGTCACATAGTAGTCCCAAAGGAACTCACTATGTGACTTAGAAAGTGATTGAACATCCAACTTTCTCAAGACTTTGACACCCAACTCTCCCGGCTTGTCAATACGTGACTTCATCTCCAAGATGTGATCATACATAGACCTTGCTTGCCAATAGGGCTTGAGTGACCTTGAACTTGTGGGTTAGGGAGAATAATTGGAGGAGGTGGAGGAAGTGAAGTATGATTTCCAGTCCCACTAATGCACAACAAAGGGATTGATCTGTCACCTTGATTGCCATTCGGGATATCATCTTCATTAGGATAGCTTGTTCCTAAAGATTTGGGAAGACCATAGTTGTCTGAAGGAGACATCTATAAGGTAGAAATTCAAGTTAGTTGATTTAAAGTCTTTAATATAACACCCAATATAAAATATTAAGGCTAGGATCCAACAACCTATTTATAACTGGAAGAGGGATGTCGTAATCCGAGTTATAAAATAGTTGAAGGTAGGTAAATGACGATTTACCAATTTCCACCATGAAAAACGAAATATAATTAAGTTTTAATTGGATTTGAAACTCCTAGATCTTTTGAGATACATTGAACTTTCAATGGCATGTTTGAATCTCGATTGTGCCCTCTCAAGTTTGTGACTGGGATGCCGAGGATCACAAACAAGCTGTGAATAACCATGCAAATTGACTTGGTACCCTTAACTTTATCACCTAATCGATGTGCCGGTTAACCACACACGCTCCACCGATCTATAATAAAGTCAAGTTACCCTTTGCCACTCTTACTAGTCCTTATTAGTGTGCCGGTTAACCACACACGCTCCACTAACGACTTGGTAAGGTATAAAGTGAGAATTTCATGGGTTAGCACCAAATTCACATTTTCCTAAGTAACTAAGATTGGGAATTTATAAGTGTTTAGTTACTTAGTAGTTACCATTAATACTTTTAATGAAGGGAGAATTATAGTCCTGTCAAACCCGTTCGGCTAACGACCCTCCACCAGTCAAGGAAGCGGTGGGTGAGAGTGGACACCCATTAAACTGCCATTTTATAGGCAGTAACCTTATACCCCCCTTATAGACCGGCTTCATGAATGAGGCCTACTAACGGTAAGATTGACTTTATCTTATACATATCTATATAATTAAAATTATAATAATAGTATAAGTGTTGAATTTTAACTTTTAAAATTCTAAGGTTCAATTTGGAATTAAAGTTTACATGGGGGGTAACTTTACAAATTCCAAAACTTGAGGGCAAGTTTTGAAACTATTCAAGACTTTTTATTTCATAACTTATGAGTTTTAATGTACATTAAAATGAAGATTCTTCATTTTATGTAACTCCTTGTTCTTTAATAACACTTTTAAAGAAGTGACTCTTAAACATCCATAACTTGAGGACAAGTTATGGAGTCATAATAACAATTTAATGAAAAAGACTCTACATTTTTTATGTAACCTATGGCACTTTTATGAGGTTTTAAGATTCATAAATGTGACCTTTTATGTAACTTGAGGACAAGTTACACAAACACCTTTTATGAACTACTTTTAGATTAATTTGGATTGAAAACAACTAAAACACAATTTTTTTTTATTAATCTAAACTAACTCATAAATCAAGGAAACATAAAAATTCTTGGTAATCCATAACTTTAGGACAAGTTATGGAGTCCATACAATTTTATTAAGATCAAGAATTATACTAACAAACAATTTGCACATAATTCCTATGATCTAACAAAACTCATAAGCATGAACATTCATAATCAACAATTTTCAAGAATCACATAAACATATATAAAACTTGAAACTTTGATTATAGCATTGAAATTGGTTTAACATAATCATTACCACATTGAAAAACAGGTTTTATAAGTCCAAAACAATTAAAGGTAACGATTCTAGACCAATTCCAGCACCAAAACTCGAAAATCTACACTCAGAAGCACCAACTCGTCGAGTGCATGAACTGACTCGGCGAGTTGGTTGAAGATGCACATGAACTCGTCGAGTTCCTTCATGGACTCGGCGAGTCCACTGTCCTGTGAGCAGTTTTTCGACATTTTCAGGAAACAGCATCAAATGTAATTGAAAACAACCCATGGCTCTGATACCACTGTTGGGTTTTGGTATAATACAACATCCTATGGTGCACATACAACCCTAAATACTTTGGATCTATGTTTTCACTAATTATACATGCAAATGGTTTCCAAGGTATTAATCTTACAACTAGCATGCATTTAACATAAACTATATAAGATACTAGTTAGCATGACATACCTTTTGATGGATCTTGAAGTCTTGGTGTATTTGGCCTTAAAGAGCTTAGCCCCAATAGTGTGGAAGCCTCAAATGGAATCACAACAGACCATGGACAAAGGATGAACTTGAGAGAGAATTCCATGCACAAAAAAGACACCATGAGCTTCAAGAAGATACAAGTGGCGATTTTGGGCAATGAAGTATTCATTTATATGTGGGATTTCTAGGGTCATGGATATAACCCAAATCCATACCCATGGGTTTTATGATCCATGGTTCATGTGGCCCAACTCTTTATGTATCCATACATTAACTTGGTCCAACATGGATCATAAGCCCAACACATATAAATATAACTAATTATCATAATTAGTCCCCATAGATTTAATTAGTCTCTTTTGACCACTAAATTAATTCCAAATTAATTCTTGATCAATACTAATTAAAACATATGATTTCATATTAATATATTAGAACTTATAATATATTAATAAATCATATATAACTTCTTCTCTCAAAAGTCCATCCTAACAAATTGTCCTAATGATATGCAACCCAAATGGACCATGTTACTCTCGGGTCGAATACATACCAATAATAGTTATGGGCTTAGACACCTAATCCAACAGTACTATGCCCCGGGATGGTCACTCCCAATAATAAAAAGGTGGAGCGATACATCTGGGGACTATCCTCTTAAATTCAAGGAAATGTGATAGCTGCAAACCCGTCCACCTTTGACAGCGACAAACGCTTGGCACAAACACTTGTGGATCATGGAATCCGCCAGGGCTTATGACGGCCATTCCCGAACAAACCAAAGAAAGTGACAATAAGAGAAAGCTCTGGAACAAGAAAAAGGGCCAGCCAACGCAAGAGCCCTCATAGAAACAACTAGAGAACAGAGCGTATATGGAAAGAGAATTGGGAAAATCTTGATTTTGATCGCGTAAAGTTGGAATGAGATTACCCAAAACCCTTTTATAGGTAAACCCCAAGTGTGAATTTGAAGCGGTTAACCAATAAAACTGTGCCACGTGTTTCCTTGTAAATCAAACCTATAGCCATAAAGTAGTCTCGTCTGAAAAGTGATGAGCGCTTTTCCTTGAAAATCGTGAAGCAACCAAACTGTCACATCAATCAGTTGTTTCGCGTGCCCCAAGAGGATAAGAACCGTGAGAGAACTGTCGACATGGAGGTTGGGCTCTTTCGCTTTTAGGTTGCGAAGCAAAGTCATATGCTAGACCTTTCGAAATCATCAGCCTAAGTGGGTATTACTCAGAACCTCAAGGATTTCGGTGTGTGCTTAAGTGTGCCAAAAATTGGGATGAGATCAAGATTTAAAAAAAAAATTAGATCTGTGATGTCAATTAAAAATCGACATAAATGCAGTAAGATCCCAGGCAAAGATCACTTCATTCTACATCAAGAGAGATGTCAAACAGCTTGTGTGGTTTCCCGTGAATTACAATCGAATACTCATATAGGAGTATCGAAGGGCTTCTTTTATAAGGCTTCGTGGGTAGATTGAATTTTCGTTACATATCACAACTCAATATAAGTGTGAGAAATTGTAAACGAAATCACTTGTTTGACCAGTTTAGTCAGTGACAAGTATGCTTTAGAAAATATATCAAGTAATGAAGGATCAAACTGATATTCAGACTGAAATCATATTCCAAAAAATAAATGAGAACTCAACCTTGTTGGGCAAAAATGTCGTGGGTGTCGAACGTTTTATCAAGATCACTCAAAACGAAAGAATATGATTTTGAATATCGAAAAGAGGTACTGAAACAAGTGTTTCGTTAAAATCTTGAACATAAAGTTCACTGTTAATTCCGTAAATGGTTCGAAATAGGGGGTTTCACCTTCATCACTGTGTCATGAATCCGGATCATAAACACAGACTGTGTACATGCCTAAATCATGGTTGGTTTGAACCAGATATCTCTTGGGTATATGTCATTGTTTGTGATCGTGAAAGAACTTTATGATGAAAAAGAATTGTATAAGAAACGAAATGTACCTATGCTATTTGTGGACCAAGCAGGAAACTCTTAACTCAATATGAGAAGAGTAAGGTAGCTCATTGACTAATGCGAATATAGCTTAATTGGGAATGAGTTCTCATGATAAGAATTCCATTAAGGCTTCGAAACACATTGAGTCGTGGAGGCTTGGGACAACATGTTGCAGCATGCTTCTAGGGACACTTAGCTAGTGCAAAGGATCGAAATTATACCTTTCCCTAAAGCTGCAAAGCATGTACCACCAGAGGTCTTCGCTAATAAGCTGCACAAACAAGTTAACTAACAACAAAAATGTAAAATATTTTTGTCTTTTTGTTTTTGAAAAGAAAATAAGAAAAATAAGAAAATCTTTTTGATACTTTTGATTTTTGAATTGAAATAACAAAAATAAGAAAATCTTTTTGGTGTTTTTGTTTTTGACACGAAAAATGTATTAGAAAAGCGAAGTGTAAAGTAGCGACATAAATATATAATTCATCGACAAAATTCTTGTGTCATGACTAACGAAGAGTGTTCTGAATCGTTCAGAGGAATATCGAAAATGAAGCATGTCGAACGCTGAATGGTGAACAGTAGCTTCTGAATTAGTCAGTGAGAAGTCGACACAGCTTGACTTTAAGACGAAGGCAGACTTGGAACAACACTTGCATCAATCATGCCTAATCCCAACAAAATCCTTAGAAAAGTTTTCTCATCCAAAGGTTTGGTGAATATATCATCAAGTTGATATGTGGTCTTTACAAAGTGAGCTTCAATGTTGCCATCTTCAAGATGATCTTTGATAAAGTGATAGCGAAGTGCAATGTGTTTAGTCTTGGAATGTTGCACTGGATTATGGCTAGCAGTTTGTGAGTCACAATACAACAGAATTTTCTTCATGTTAATTGCATAATCACGCAGTTGACTTTGAATCCATATGATTTGAGAAGTGCAAGCTGCAACAGCAACGTATGTTGCTTCTGCTCTGGAAATCGAAACACATGTTTGTTTCTGTGATTGCCAGCTAACAAGCTTCCTATCCAAAAGTTGGCATCCACCGCTTGTGCTTTTGCGATCTAGTTGACATCCACCAAGGGCTGCATCCAAAAATGATTGTTTGAAAAACCATGTTTTCGAAGGATACCATAAACCCAACGAAACTGTGCCTTTGAGATAGCGAAAGATGTTCTTGACGACAGTAAGATGAGGTTCCCTGGGATCTGACTAATACCTAGTACAATTGAACACAACAAACATAAGGTCAGGTCGACTAGCTGTTAGGTATAGTAACTAACCAATCATGCTCCTATACAATGTGAAATCGACAGCCGACTTATCCAACGAAGGACAAAGTCGTGTGCCAACCGCCATTGGTACTCTCAGCTTTGAGCTATTCGTCATTCCAAACTTCTCAAGCAGCTTTCATGAATACTTCTCCCGATTGATAAAAATTCCTTCTCTGCTTTGACGAATAATCAATCCCAGAAAATTATTGATCTTCCCCATCATGCTCATCTCAAACTGACTCTTCATCATCTTTTCAAACTCATTTGATAAGTTAGGATCAGTAGAGCCAAAAGTAATATCATCAACATAAATTTGAACAAGCATGAGATGATTCCCAACTTTCTTTCGAAAGAGAGTGGGATCAACAGATCCTTGTTTAAATTTCGATGATTTTAAGAAATTAGTAGAGTGGCATACCAGGCTCGTGCTGCTTTTTTAAGTCCATAAACAGCCTTATCTAAAACATAACAATGATCAGGGTATTGAGAATTTACAAAACCTGGTGGTTGCTCGACATACACCTTTTCTTCCAGCACTCCATTAAGAAAAGCACACTTCACATCCATTTGATATACATCGAAGTCCTTGTGTCTTGTATAAGCTAAAAATATTCGAACAGCCTCGAGTCTTGTGACAGGGGAAAAGGTTTCTTCATAATCAATACCTTCTTGTTACGAATATCCTTTTACAACAATCCTAGCCTTATTTCGCACTATGTTCCCTTCTTTATCAATTTTATTTTTAAAGATCCATTTTAAGCCTATTACTGATACATCTTTTGGTTTCGGAACAAGTCTCCATAGTTTATTTGGTTCAAATTCAGCCAATTCAGATTGCATGGATACAATCCAATCTGGATCTTCCATAGCAGCCTTTACTGACTTTGGTTCAATTTTCGAAATAAACACATTGAACATACAAAATTCTTGATTGACATTGAGTACCTCATTCTTTGCACGTAGCTGAGCTCTAGTCAAAACTCCAGCTTGAGGATCACCAATAATTTGTTCTTGTGGATGTCTTCGCGTCAATCTATCCATCGGTGGATATGTATGATCAAAATCCAATGGTGCATCTTCGAACATTTTTTCCGTTTCAAAGCCGTCACCTGCATTGGACATATTATCAGTCACATCATGAAATACATCTATTTGAATGTTAGAAGAATGTGGTAAAGATCCATTTTGCTCCCCTTAACAAATGGATCAATGTGAGGATGCTCCCCCTCGAACGTTTGATCCCCCTCAACATCATTTGTCGAATTCAAGTGCTCCCCCTCCACTTAATCATTAGGTAATACTAGCAGAATTTCATTGTTCATTGGAGAATTCATTGATGAATTCAAATAAACATCATCCTGTGTGATAGTTGAATCATCAGAATGCTTCGAAGCTTCAGGTAATTGATTATCATCAGCATGGATTTTTGCATCGATAGCTCTGTCAGGTACACCAAAAATTATATCATAATCAAAATATAAAGAATTTAAACTTTGAGATTCATCATTTGATTCATTAATGATTCGCTTTTGTTCAAAACTCTTTTCGACTCTTTTAACAAAGTAATCAGCAAAGGTAAGATTAAATGTTTCTTCGTTTTTCCTTGTTCATTTGTTTAACACCCTATATGCAACGGAATTATGAGAATATCCCAGGAATATCCCTTCATCAACTTTTGACTGAAATTTCGAAAGGCTATCCTTAAGATTCATAATGAAGCACCTGCAACCAAAAACATGGAAAATTTTGACATTTGGTTTCCTATTGTTAATGATTTCATAAGGGGTTATTGTTGGGTCTAAATTATGGTTTATACTTTGCTTTTCTAAGCAATTGTAATTTTCCGTCTAGGACCGAAAAGTGTTTACGACCCAATGCGTGTTTACGGTCGTGAACTGGTTCACGGCCATGAACCCATTTACGGCCCATGTTCCCCAAGTATATATATATATATATATATATATATATATATATATATATATATATATATATATATATATATATATATATATATATATATATATATAGGTGTTAGGGTGAGGAGTGGATGATGAGTTTACGGTCAAGAGGAGCTTAAGTGTGTGAAATCCAAGGTGTTTTAGAGAGAGAAGAACTAGTGTGTGTGTACTATGTGTATGGAGCATCATTCTATTCATTGAATACATCATAGATTCACTTATTCTTCTTCTCCTTCTCTTCTATTTTGATATGGCATCATCCGTTTGATTGGGATTCCGCACCATCAAATGGATCTGATTGATACACAAGCAGATTTGGGACTTACAGTTATATTTAAACGACGATGAATGAAAGATCGATTTTGAGTAAAACAAGCCGTCGAAACTGCTTCAGCCCATAGATATTGTGGAAGATTCGCATATGTAAGCATTGTTCTTGCTGCTTCGCAGAGAGACTGGTTCCTCCTTTCAACAACACCATTTAGTTGAGGTGTGTAAGGAGAGGAAAAATTATGTGAAATTCCTTTATCAGTTAAAAACGAATCAAGAATCTTATTCTTGAACTCTGAGCCATTATGACTCTTGATCTTATTCATGTACCACCAATTTAATCATATTCTTGAAATTTAAGTGTGAAAGACGTTGATGCCATAACCAGCTTATGTCTGATGATGCTTTTGAGAGTAAGCAAACTGAGGGAACACCTACAATGGGTTTGAAGTCAAGGGTAAACATATCGACTTTTCTTTTTGACTTGAGAAGAACTTCTTTAGTGTCTTTGTTCGAAATGACACTTCCTTCTTCATCGAAGACAACTTTATTACTAGTGCCCACAACAAGTTGCAAAACACTTATCAAACTGTGTTGAAGCCCTTCGATGTATGCAACCCTGTTAACTGTGAACTTGCCATTCATGACTTTGCCATAACCTTTTACTTGACATTTGTGATTGTTGCCGAATTTCACCACACCAGCATTATCTAGACTTCGATAGTATCGTAAGTTTTCCTTCCTACCAGTCATGTGACGAGAGTAACCTTTATCAATGTACCATTTGTCATCATATTGCTCGTCACACAAAACCTGCAATTAATGGAAAGATTTAGGTCCCCAAGGCTTTTTGGGTCCTTGGTTATTAGAAGTAAATGCATTGTGAAATGAGGATCCTAAAACCCAATTACGAACTTTTGATATCAAACTATAAATTAAGTCCACTTCGTTAGACAAGGGTATTGAAATGAAATCATTTGTTGGTTTAGGATCAACACTGGCTTTCGCTTTTTCTCCTCGGTTTGTTTCTTATCAACCTTAGATTTAGAAACAACTCTCCACTGTTGAACTGAAGGATTTGACTCCTTTGAAGAAAAGATTCCTTTTGATGAAGCATTCAAGTAGTTCTCATAAGTGTACTTGATTTCTTCTTGAGAGAATCTTCCATATTGAAAGGACTTTCCTTTACCCTCTAGCCAATGATTGATATTTTTCACATCGGTATTCCTTTTGACAAACGAAGCATTAGATGTTTGTTTCGAAGGAGGATTGGGAAATTCGGTTGTTTGGGTTTGAATGCTGCTTTTCTCTTTACATTTTCATTCAACTTTTCAAAATATTGTTTTGAAAACATTGGCTTTGCTTGTGGTTGAAAACGATTTTGAAAACGTTTTTGATAACCAACATTTGATTGATGAAAAACTTGTGGAAACTTATTGTTCTGAAGATTAAAAACAAAATTCTTTGAGCGTTGATTTTTCACAAAATTTTCACTTCTTGGTTTTTGAACACTTGATTTTGGTGGTGATTTTGAGTCATTTGACTTTTTTTTTGAAAAATCTTTTAGTTGTATAGCAGGTTTTTAAATGGGTTTGTTTTCAACAAAAGACTTATTCTGAGACTTGGTCTGAACATGTTCAGTCTTTTCTTTTTCAGGCGTTTTTGGTGATAAAACATGTTGTTTCTTTTTAGACTCAAAATTTTGCCAATAAACTTTGTTTCGAGCTTTGGTCATCGAAATCCCATTTTCTTTTGAAATCTTTTCAATTTGTTCTTTGAAATTTTGAACATTTTGATTTGGTTTTTGAGAAGCTTTGTCATTTGTTTGTTGTTCAACCTTTGGTTTTTTAGATTTAACAACCCAATTTCTTTGTGGTTTTTGTCTTTGGAAATTGGATGTGTTCTTGTTGAGGTTATTTTTTATTGTGCTTTGGTTTGAGAAAAATCATTTTTTCGAAACTCTCTTGTTGTCCTACTCAAAAATTTTGTTGATTTCAGGTTTTACTTTATCACCATTTCATGAAGTAACAAACATCTTATTTGGAAAGATAACTTCATCTGTGCATTTGAAGTTGGGATAAACGACATAATTCGATTCGAGGTAATGAGAAGCTTTTTCCTTCATTACTTTGTCGAACTTCTCAGTTTCCTCATAAACCTAATCTACTACAACCTTGGGTATAGTCGTTTCGATGGGAGCATCATCTTTCTCATCATCACTATCTGTTTGACTATCCTCGACAGTCACATGGTCAAGATCATGAACTTTTGAAGTTGAGGGTTGGTCAGTGTGAACTTTAACCGAAGAATCATTACAGATTTCTTTACCCTTAGCCATTGAAGTGACATTAATGACAGATAACTTTGAACAGTCAGCAACTTCCTCCTCTTCAATTTCACTGATATTATCAGAATCATCTTCAATACCAACAAAATTGTTTTGAGAGTCAGATGTCGAATTCTCATTTCTTTTTAAAATTTTTATTTGTTCATTTTTGGTCAAGGTCTCATGCACAATATTAACAAGATCATTTGCATTTAAACAATCATCAATCTTAACAATTCCATATGCATATGTGTCATTTGGGACCTTATCAAACTCATATATTTTCTTTTCACAGTCATATAATGTCGAATCAATTTTCTCCCTTTCGAAAGCTAAAAAGGGTAATAGCTTCCTATGCTGTTCTTTGCTAATGTCTGACGAATGATGCAACGCAGTCAATTTCCCGTACAAACACTTAGCTGAATTACAATATATATTTCTTTGTTTAAGCAAAATACTATTATCAGTTCGAAGACTGTCTCTATCACACATGACATTTGTTAAATGTAAATCCAAATGATCTATTTTAGACTTCTTGGACTCCAAACATCTCTGAGTATCTAGCAGTAATTTCTTAGACCTTTCAACATCAGTACTAGTATAAATAAGCAGATCATTAAAATATGTAATAGCTTCATCAATCTCAGATAAAATCGAATTATATGCACTATTAGGAATATTAAAGGATTCGAAAAGAGAACGTACATGCGAAGTCATAAGAGACTTATGTGCAGTGGTCGAAACAAAGCATCTCCCTGTAACATTCTCCGCATCCTCTCCTTTAAACCTTGCGAGCATTGCTCCATGAGTCGGTTTTCACATCTCCTCATCATCTGATCCTGAAGACCAGATTTGATACGTCCCTTCCTCATCATCAATTCCCTTCGCAACCAAAGACATTCCTTTAGTTTTCACACTCACCTCTTCAAGCCTCTCCACATAGTAGGCTCCGTCCTTGACTCTACTCTTCTTCTCATCTCTCTTCTTGAGCATGCAGTCACTCGCCATGTGGTTCGCACCATTGCAATAATGGCAGTCGAACCTTGAATCTCCCTTGAGCTTCTTCTCTATCTTCGCTTCCTCGGTCTTCACTTCCTTTTTCTCAATTCTCTTCTTATCATTCACATTCTTCCCAGAAGAATTTCCTTTCATCTCACTTTTTCTTGACTTCGAATTAAATGGATTTTTGAAGAATTTCTTCACTCGGTTGTTCGAGTATAAAGCCACAGTTTCGTCTTCATAATTGACGATCAAACCTTCATCTTCTGAGCCCTCATTTTTAGCTGTTTCTTTCTCAACTTCTCTACTCGCCACCTTCGACATTAGCGCTAGAGGACCACCCAAACTATTCCTCGTTTCCTCTGCAATCTCATTTACTTCATTTTTGTGTGCCTTCAATACATTGTAAAGATCACTTAGAGAAAAGTAGTCGAAACTTTGTTGAGTTTTTATCATCAAGCTGACATTACGCCACTTCTTACGAAGTACCGTGATGAAAGTCAAGTTGAACTCCATTGTTGACCTGTTGACTCCATATATGTTGCATTTGTAGATTAATTCATTCATACGATCGTAATAAAGTTCAATTGATTCACCTTCTTTCTGATTGAATTCACCTAATTCAAGCAGACACTGCTTAACATAACTTATCTTTGTCTTCTCACTTCCTTGGTACTTCTCCTTCAACGTGTCCCAAATTTCCTTTAATGTCTTGCAACTTTGCACATAGTTATAAACCACTGGTGAAAGAGCACCACGGAGTTCACGCATACATCTCTTCTCGTTTTTCTTTTGTTTCTCAGCTTGTTGAGCAACATCTAGACTAGAAGCAACAGTTCCAACATGTTGTAACATATTCGGAGAACGGATTTCACCAATGATACATTTCTATAGATCCCCATCGATTCCGTTCAGATAGTCTTCCATTCAATCAGCCCATTGATCATAGTATTCTGGAATCAACATAGGAATTTTTGTTCATGAACCGAGAAGATGAGAAGAAGAGGTCATCGTGTTCAAGTTGAAGTTAGCCATTTTTGTAAGAACAAAATTTATGAAAAGCTTTAGAAATTTAGATTAGATGGACAACTTCCAGAAAACAGACACAAAACACTCGATTTAACAAACCGAAAGCATAATCGAATCAAAGTAGATGATCTAAGAGGATTTTCAAGATCAAAAGTGCAGAATGCTTTGAATCTAAAACGAGACTCAAAACCTTTTGAAAACTAGAGAAAATCAGAGATCGACTAAAATGAATCCTGCGCTGATATCAAATGTAGTTGTTATTAATCGAGTATATGAAATGAATTAGAGTATAGATTGAAATATGAACACAGAGTGTAAATATGATCTGGTTGGCTCGATTACGCTTTTGAAAGATATAGAGAAGACTAGAGTTCAAGTCGAAGACTCCAAAAGATTACTTTAACTCTAGTACCTATCCCATATTTATAGGGATGACAAAAGCGTACAAAAAATACATAAGGGTCGAAACAATGCAACTTC
Organism: Lactuca virosa; assembly: GCF_052849685.1. Classification (NCBI taxonomy): domain Eukaryota; kingdom Viridiplantae; phylum Streptophyta; class Magnoliopsida; order Asterales; family Asteraceae; genus Lactuca; species Lactuca virosa. The sequence goes on from NC_136431.1 coordinate 182,430,162, forward strand.
GACACTAACAATGCCCTTATGCCAAAACAACAAAACAGTCTTCGACACTAAGACATGACCAGGAATGCTTCGACACCTCACATCCAATTTCGATCCCTACACATTTCTGGTACACGATGCTAAACATATTATGTCCTTGAAACTAAACAAGGTTATGTTTTTGTTCCATGATTTCACTAGGATTGGGAAGCCACAAATACACTAGAACATATATTGGCTCAAATAAACATCGAAACTCGCATCGGATCATCACACACAACACTAGCAAACTAAGTCTCAACACAAAAGTATATCAAATTTTTAACTAGATTCAATTTTAGACCATTGTCCCAAGTCTTTCTAATTTTTTTTGTTTGTAAAATCCTAGTTATTTTTAATTAATTTTTATCAGTATGCTTGCATTCCTATATTCAACCCCTACCCCACACTTAATTCATGCAATGTCCTCATTTCATACTTAAACAATTAAAGAACATAAAAATAATGAGGGAAAATGGAACAGACTCCGCTGGGGTAGTAGTGGTGAGATCAAAATTGAAATTTGTGTGGTTGACATCTCATATAATGGCTGGAAATAGGTCTCAGAACTCTTTTCTCGTGAATGTAAATATGTCAGATTAAAATAAACCAAAGAACCATCTTCAAAAAGTGTGCTAAACATGGGCCATGATGTGGAAATGATGGCCACGTCGTGGGGGTAGGTCTCTAAGATTATTGATCGTGATAAACTCAAACGTCACGGTGTGGTAGTGATGGCCACGTTGTGGTGACTTTACAGATGGTCATTTAGAGCCAAAATATAATGCATCTTCACTTCTTAATGGCTTAGGACCATTATCAACCTTTTCTTTCTGTAAAATTCTTAAAAACTCTTTGCTTCATCTTGTAGGCACCCCACACTTATTAATAAATATAGTCTTCAATTGTAATATTCCAAAATGTCACGAATTTTACTAATCAAGCTCCTTCACTTTCTTTCAACACTACAAAATAAGATCAACAGACTAGAGAAACAAATCATCATTCGGTTAAACTAAAACAAAATTAAAAATAAAAACAAAGACTAAAAATAAATCAAAATAATATGCAAACTCTTAAAACATCGGGTTGCCTCCCGAGAAGCGCTTCTTTTTGAGGAGTCATGAGCGGGACTCCTTTCCACTCTACATTGTTGTGGTTGGGAGTAGGATCTCCCTTTTCTCCTTTTTCTATTTCCATCTTTTCTTGTAAGCTTGTACCCTTCGTATGTATGCCTTCTCGAGTTTTTCTTCTTCTTTGTGTTGGCGCGTTCTTCATGTTTTCATTTCAATCCCTTATTTTGCCCTTTCATCTTTGTATTCTTTTTCTCATCTTCTTTATGTTCCTCTTTGTCTACATCCATCTTGGAAATTATTGGTTCTTGTAATTCTTCATCCATATCCTCATCATTTATCTCACCATCATCACTCGAATCGCCTTCTTCTTCGTCACTTGCCTCTTCTACTTGAGCCTTGGGTGTAATGAATGCAAACACGTCAAACATCATAGGAGTTGAAGCTCTTGGTTTGGAACACTTTACTTCTTCCACTTGAGGCTTCTCCCAAGCTTTCAACTCTTCCTCCATCAATTTCTCCATCTCATCTAGCTCGTTAAGATTTTCTTCTTCCAAATCATTCACCCTTAACACTTAATCTCTTGGCTTGTCATAACTCACTTTTTGATTCATTTCAAAAGTACTTTCTTCATCTTTTACATGAAGTGTGAGCTTTAAGTCATGGATGTCAACGAGGGCTCTTGCGACGGTCAAGAATGGTCTTCCTAAAATTATGGGAAGGTCTTCATCTTCTTTCATGTCTAGGACCACAAAGTCAACGGGAAAATTAAAATTTCCAAACTTCACCAATAAATCTTCAATGATCTCGCAAGGATGAGTGATTGAGTGATCCGTCATTCAAAGTGACATCCTTGTGTTTTGTAATTTTGGTAGATCAAGCCTCTCGTAAAAATAATATGGCATAAGATTGATGCTAGCCCCCGAATCGGCTAAAGCATTTATTGAAATAGAATTGCCAAATTCACAAGGAAAATTTAGCCGGCCCGGATCTCCCATCTTAATTGGCAATCCATCAATGATTGCAGCTAAACATAACTCATTAAGCATGATGGTAGATGCTTTCTCCAACTCTTTTTGATTGGTTATCACATCCTTAGCAAATTTGGGAATTTTAGCCATGGACTTTAAAAAAGGAGACTTTATCGATAAACATAGTACTTTTCCCATGAACTTCTTCTGTTCCAGCTACAGACTATGCTTAAAGGCTTGAGATGGGAATGGAAGAGGAGGCTGGTACGGTTTTGAAGGAGAAGAATTTTCACCCTTCAGTGGCCACGGTGTGGCAAGGTCGCCATGACGTTGGCACTGGGCAGAACTCGATTCCGATTTTTCCTTGATCTTCTGTTCTTCTAGTTGTGGATCGGGCTGTGTAGTAGCTGCATCATGGATCACTAATAGCTCAAAATGGACATCTTTTTCAGTGTATATAGCCATAACATGAGGTTGTGGTTTTAGATCGGGATTTGTAGGAGGTAACCTCTCATTAACAAGTGTTGTAAATTGTCCAAGTTGAGTCTCAATGTTGTTAACGGAAGCTTGATGATTTCTCATGGTAACATCCGTAGCATCATGTCTTTTTTTCAGAGGCTTCCAAAACCTATTAAGCATTGACTCAAAGTCCATATTCTTCTCAAGTGGTGGTTTTTTTTGGTAGAAGCCTCGACCAGTTTGCCTATACATCTCATGCTTTTGCTTCTTATATTCCTCGTAAGGCAACCACTGCCTCTTCGGTTTTCTCCAATCCTCATCATATTTGTCTCCACTTGAGTAACATACTTGGGCCTTTCGATTCCCGTTCTCATCTAGATCACAACCTTTGGTCAAATGAGGCACATTGCATTTGTCACATTCAACCTGTATGGCATGAATGGATTGATCTGTTTGTGTCATTCGCCGATCCATGTTCTCTAATTTTGCCATTATTGCACCCAAATTTTTGTTTCCTCCATTGTCATTTCCTGTTGTAACATCTTCTCGTGGATTATGATATTCTCGGGAGTTTTTTGCAAACTATTTTATTAACTCTTTTATTATAGCCGGATTCTTCTTGGTCATCGGCCATTGAGAATCAAGAAGTTGCCTAGTTGTAACGTTCAACCCATCATAAAATATGGACACCTATAGAACCAAAGTCTGTTACCATCATGAGAAACAAAGTTCGATTCTAACATGAGAAACAAAGTCAGTATGTGCATAATGAACAAACCATGAGTTCACAACCCAAGCCTAATGGCGGAGGGGTGCCCTATAAAGGTCTATGTGTGTCCCTCACATAGATAGAAGTGGTAAAGTGCACTCCGCGAACTGTACAAGCGAGGAGTTGTCTACCTCCTAATAGCGCTATCCATAATGACCATTGGCTCGAAAGAGTTAATGATTTGTGTAAAATGTTCCAGGGACTTAACCGCGATAAGGACTCATAAATCAGAATAGCATACACATATATAGCAAAATATAGCAACCAAGTTTGATACAAGTCAAATTAAATATAACGAACAATAAAGAGTTTTTGGACATGCTTTTCCACCCCCAAAACAAAAAAACCGATAATTAGGGCTGTGAATACTCATAATGCTTCAAGATGATGCTAATGATGCCTTGAACTAAGTTCCACACAACATACTACCAATGTCCTACAAGGATGATACACACTAGTGAGTCTCTACTCAAAATCTAATACTAGTATACTTATCTTATATAATAGAATTATGCGAATAATGTGTCAAAAGTTTGATTTTGAATAACTCACAAAACTTTTTATATGAAATTTAGATTCCTATGGATCAATTTGTTACATAACAATTTATGTGGAAAATTTTCATCTTTGAAATGTTAAAATTTGACATTTTAGAAGATGTTCCAAAGACTAAATTTTCAAAACTAAATCAAATTAGTTCTTGAATTTCCCAAACTTTGTATTTTAGTGTTAACTAAAGTCAAAGACCTTAAGATAAATTTTCTTGAATTTTTGCTTTGTCTAACTATTTTTCACAATTTTAATTCCTTGAATAATCATAAAATCATGGAAAAATAGTAAATGATCATGAAAATTCTTAGAATTTTTGTGTAACTGATTCACAGTATCCCTAAACTGGGAAAATTTCAAATGCCACTTTTTTCCAATAAAATCTGGTTTTTATTATTTAAATGTGCTTTGTACCAAAAAATTCTAATTAAATAGAAAACAGTAACTAAAAACCACAAAGCTTTTTATTTGTGTTCCAATTGCAGTCAAAGACTTCCAAAAAACTGTTCATGACTTTTGGATATGTATAGCTATTTTTCCTTTATTTAACTACTTGAATCAACATAATTTTAATAAAAAGAGCAACCAGTTAAGAAAATTGTCAAACTTTTTATTTCGCATCCTACTGTAACAGAAGATATCTTGGTAAATTTTAATGAATTATGGATAAGTGTAACAATTTTTTTTTATCAATTTAACCTCTTAAACATTCATTAAATCCAGGAAAAATAAGAAATAGTCATGGAAAAAATTGTAAATTTTTGTATGGAGGTTTTATAATGTCTGGAATGTACGAAAGTTATAAATTGTTTTTTCAACATTCATAACAATATTTTATATTTTATTTTTCCTCAAAAAAATTGAAATAAATAGAAAATAGCCATAAAATCCATGAAACTCCATATAATGTTTACACACAATGTATAGGTCATCTTAAAATTTTCTCATAATTTATTGACCTTAAAAATTATTTTATGTGATCTATTGCTCTATTTTTTTTTGCAAAAATTACAATAATTCGAGAAAGATGAATTATTTTCTAAAAATTGGCAGATCTTATTTTGTTGTTAGGATTCTGGAAAAAATCGGATTTGGTCAGGAAAGGAGATTTAAGTATTTTTATGTAAATAAAATCATTGATGAACACATTTGAAAACTTTTAGCAATGAACTTTGAACATCAAGCATTTAAGCTCGAGTTCATCACATGCATTATGGTTTGAAGAACATGCATGAATTTGTTTGATCAAAATGAGGATTGTAAGAAGAAAATTTGGATGCATGTGTTTTTTGATCTTTAAAAATATGTAAAAAGTCAAGTTTTCGGGTTTGACATAGGTTTTGGTCCTTGGATTTCACCATCAAGCAACATGCTTGAGCTTTTTGGGTGAAATCCTACCACCATCATCATCAAACTCGAAGTTCGTGAACATACACATGAAAAATCCTGAAAAAAGGTGTAGAAGGAGAAGAAAATGCAAGAAAAATAGTAAAACTTGAAGGAAAAGTGAAGGGGAAATTGATTTTACCTTCAAGAACACCACAAGATGGTGAAGATTTCGAGTTTAAGGAGTGTTCTTGGGTCTTATTTTCTGGAAATTTTGTGGTTGATAGAGAGAGGAAGAGAGAATAGTGGTGGTGGAGTGAGAGAGAGAGAGAGAGAGAGAGAGAGAGAGAGATAGAGATAGATAGATAGATAGATAGAGAGAGAGAGAGAGAGAGAGAAATGAGTGGAAGGGAGGTGGAAAATGATTATGAGTGTTGGGAAGTGATGTATTTGGGGAAGTGTGGCTGAAAATTGGAGGAGAGAGGATATTTTTTTATAATTCATTCCTCACTCTTTATGAAATTTCTCATAATTTATATAAAATGTGCATTTTTATATAAAATTTGTTCATAAATCTTAGATTTTTGGCTTATAAAAATAAGGTTAAATGTTAATGAATAAAATTTATATCCTTGATGATATTTCCACATTTTAAATCTTTTAAGATGATATTATAAGCTTCATAATCATTTTTATAGAATTCTTGATGTTAAACCTTATAAAATTTAGGTTTTTAGGGCTTGTGATTTAATAAATCTTTGGATATCAAAATAATTTGACTTTTTGAGACTTCAAATTATTTTAGAGTCTTATAACTCTTTACCAATTACAAAAATGCTTGAGATTTATTTTTGTCAGTTTATTGGCATTTCTATGTCGTGATTCCTAGTTTTCAACTTTGACTTAAGTTCCTACGAGACTCTAACCTAATTTCTACTACTAGGTCAAGTGCAAGATGTGTGTACATGATTCATGCAAACATGTTCAAGTCAAGGAATGACCTGAATTTGGATAGTTGTTATAGTTAAAATAGTTATATGAGTCACGTATCAATGTGAAATCTAAGTACACTATCCCTCGATTCTAATTGTTTTAAAGTTTCTAGTAGGTTATAACTTAGCTTCTAGCTACTAAGTCTAGAATATGTCGTGCCTATACGTGCAACTAAGTTTATTCAAATCTAGAAATGTCTCGAATTTTGACGGTTGTCACACCATACTATAAAGAGGGTATAAGGAAATGGCCTATAAAATGACCATTGAATGGGTGTCTTTTTCACCTACGGCTCTCCTGTGTGGTGGATGGTCATTAGTTGAATGGGTTTGATAGGACGTAATCAAGAATAAAAGTATAATCTATAAAGTACTAGAACCTTCTTTTAAAATCTCACTCTAATTACTTTAGGAAAAATATGAAATGTATGTTAATCCATGAAAACGCACATCATTTCTTTATGAGTTGTTAGTGGAGCGTGTGTGGTTAACAGGAACACTAATATGGGACTATAAAGATGAAATGATGAAACAACTCGTGTTTATAATTATAGATGGAGCATGTGTGGTTAACTAACACATCAATGGGATATTATAAATCGATCGAGGGTGTTTGAGTGGGTTTGCATGGTTATTCACTTCTTAAGTGTGATCCTAGGCATCATAGTCACAATTAGTAAGAGTATAATCTGAGAATAAACATGCCATTAATGTTTCAATGAAAATCTCAAAAGATCTAGGAGTTTCATATGATTGAAATTGGTGAATTGTTTCTACCTACCTAAAATAGTTTCGTGATATGATTACGACATCCCTCTTCATATTACAAAATGAAAATATGGATCCTAGACTTAATTTAATTTATGGGTTAATAATTGAGGATTAAAATCAACTAACTTGAATTCTCTATTCTCCCAACTTTAGATGTCTTATGGATATAGAAATGGTCTTCCTCGTTCTTATGGAAATGGTTTTCCTCATTCTTCTAGAGATGGTATTCCACATTCGAGTCAAAGTGAAATTATTTTCCCTTCCTTAGGAAATGATGGAATTGAACGACTTCCTCCTGCAACTCTTCCAACTCCTCCTCATGTGACTCTCCCAACATCACGTTTTCCTCGAGTTGAAAGATATGAAAAAACTCAAGGCCTATTGGCATGTAAACACGAAGATGAAAATTATGTGTGTGCGCATGTTCTGAAAATGAAATCATACATTGACAAATTAGAAATAATGGGTATCGTATTCTCAAACGAGAAAGCCATTAATTTGGTTCTTATCTCACTTCCCTAATTCATATGGTCAGTTTGTTGAGAACTTTCATATGAGGAATCTCAATGTGACCCTAATTAATCTGTCCCAAATGTTAATGGTTCTTGAAGCATAAATGCTTAAGATCACAAATGAAGCATAAATGCTTAAGATGATTAATCCCAAGGTTTTCATGGACATTGACAATGGTACCATTGGTGATCAAGTAAAGATTTCTCTTCCCAATCAAAAGCGATCGGCCAAGGTCAAACTGTTTGGTCGTATGGTAAAGAGAAATGATCGTTCTAAGATCATTCCTAATTTCAACCCTAATGAGTCCATTTGTTTCTACTACCAATTGAAGGGACATTAGAAGCGAAGCTACCCAAAATACCTAAAGGATCCTGAAGATGGTAAAGTCAATTCGTGTGACTCTACTTCAGGAACATCCATTATCTAACTCCATAAGTTCCAATTCTTAGACTCTTAATACATAATGTGATGATCACATTTTGATGGTATTGCAGGATCTAAAAGAAAAAAGGAAGCTTGAGAAAAAGTGAGCTAAATCTGATCCTGAGAAATGGACTTTTTTCGCATGGTTCGATGGTCAGAATTTGGAGCTACTACGATGGAGTTAGAATAGTTTTAATACATTGTTATTACTCTTCAAAGATGTCTAGAAATATAGTTTTTCTTTGTAAGGACAAGTTACAATTTTATTTTTAGCAATATAATGAAGTTTTGGTTTATGAAGTCGACTTATTTTTATTTCCTTGCAATGGCATTTATTAAAGTGTTGGTTATGTTTCTAATAATGGCAATATTAATAGTGGATATTGATTCTTTTAGAACATGCTTGTGGCATTATCAATTGGACAGAACCTTGGAGTCATATAATTCGAATTGCATGATGCATGAGAATTTTGTTCCTTGGAAAATTATAACTAATTTGTTGTTCACATGTTTATATGATGCAAGTGAAGGACTAATTAATCTAGTACATGTTGATATGGACTCTTCAGATCCACCACAAGGGACGATAAATGTATTCGACATGATTTACTGATGCTTCAGCAAATATGATTATGTTTATAAGATTAAAAAGAATTCTAATACTTTTGAAAAGGTTCAAAGAATATCAGAACGGATAGAATAATCTATTAGGCAGAAAGATAAAAGATTCTCCAATCTGAAAGGAAAGGAGAGTACTTTAGTATCATGTTTTATGATCATCTTAGTAATTGTGGAATTGTATCACAATTAATCCTCAAATAACATCTTAGTGCAATTGTACGACTAAGAAGAGGAATCAAACAATGTTGGAAATGGGTCCATCATAGATGACTCATACTTTGTTCCAATCAAGTTTTAGAGTCATGCTCTAGTAACTTCAAATTGTATCTTGAAACTCATTTCAAACTAAGACGGATGATAACACCTTGTAATATGTGGAGTAAAGAATGCTTTCCTTACTCTAGCACATTTAGAATTCGAGTTTTGATGTTTCCGTTGATTGAAAAACAAGAGATAAACTGAGTCCTTTTTTATGAAGTGTTTTCTTGCCAGGAATCCACACGAACTTTTGAATATTTGATTTATCTCGTCAAGGAATGTTCCTCGAGAGAAAACTCATATGTCAAGAAGTCAGTGCGAGTCATGTTGATCTTGATCTTGCAAGAGTCAACCGATAATGATCCTTTTGTTATCACTAGCACGCGACCTGAGGTTGATAACCTATTGTGTTTAATTGACATATTCTTATTTTTGTGCACTTCGAGTTTAGGTTGCAATGCTTATGAGTTCTATGTTCATCATTTAACTACAAAAACAAAGTACGTTGGCCAGTGAACGTACACTGATCAATATGGGTGAGCAGCTAACAACATGGAAACACTGGTAGGCCCTTGTGCTGCCAGAAGGCAAGAACTTAAAATAGCAAAGTTCAGTCCATGAAGGAAAGCTGAATTTGATTTTGGTTTCACCTGAACCTTATCTTATTACTGTAGGTTGGAAATGGAAGATCCACATGGATAGGACGCATGCACCATGAAATCTAAGTGGCAAAGGTTTCGCTCTAATTCATGAAAATGATTATGAGGAAATATTTTTGCTAATAGATTTTAAATATTTGATAAAGATCGGTCTGGTTATTGGTTGTGTTAATTGCATTCTTTAATTCACAATATGATTACGACATCCCTCTTCATATTTCGAATTGTAAGGAATGGCAAGGAATCATTTGAATTTTTGAGAGATATATCTACCAAGTCTTGAAGAGTTTAAACACACAGACACACACACACACACTATCCAACTAAGGTGTATGAGCTTAAGAAGTCTAGTTTGAGACTTATCGAAGCATCGTGTAACAAAACTCTGCACTTCTGTAAGAAAGTCAAAGGGTATTGGTTTCTAGAAGTGCATTTGATTTTTTTGTACATGTCAAATCTAGTGGGAGAAAAATTGTTACACTAGTATTGCATGTTGACAATACTATTCGTAGGGAACAATCTCTCCAATTTGGAAATGGCAAAGGTCGGGAATTGTTTCGCTATAATAGACTTAAGGGAGAGGGCACTCATACTCCATTCGGAATCTAAAGGCATAGATCAAATAGTTTAATGGAACTTACTCAAGACATATATGAATATCATGATGAAATGTTTCGACATAGGAGATTCCATATATAGAAATATTATAGCAAGAGATTGAACAAATATCAAGAAATATGTAGGATATAATGAATCGAGTCCCATATGCTTCGGATATAGGATCGATCACATGTGCTATAATATTCGTCTATTCTAAATTTTTCAAATGCCTTTAGCAATGAGAGAAAAGGAATAGAATTTTGTGTGACTAAAGTTGTTAAACAACTTTCAAGAACAATCTGAGGTTTTACCAAAGACTGGTTTCTTGTGGAAAATTGGAAGTATGATATTGTTAGGACGGACCATAATGATAAATTTTGGAGTGAGATGATTCTTGGTCAGAATTGATGGTCATATGGGAATATGGAAATGTTTCCATAATGGTAGATGGTTGTTAAATCTACATGTGAGTTGAAAACTTTAATACAAGAGAAGTGTTCAAGGAGTGTACCTTGAATTTGAGACTTCATAACCATGGAATTGTTTCTGGTAACAAGTTCTAGTGAAACATTCTGTAATATTGAAGGCTCGGTCTCTGTGACTTTAGAAACTCGAAATCACAGGAGGTAAATACATGTAAAGATGAAATTCCACTACATCTTAGATAAGGATAAGAATTTGAAATTGTGAAATGAGCATCATTGGAGTAATGTATAGTCGATCTGTTCACAAAGGAAGGACCATCGAGAGGCATAGTATGCATGTTTATAACATGACATGACTGATGTTATTTAATTCAAGTGGTTAGTTGATTACTCGGAACATTATACAATGAATAAATTTGTGATTGTTATGGTGATTAAATAATAGGGATTTATTTATATTCAATGGGTATGATACCATAGTTAGTTAGTTTATTATTGTGTTTCACTTTTCATGTTTGACATCCTGAATAATATAATTATTCAAATTCCACAGTCGCTCATACTTTTGGAAGTAAGTAGTGAATTAATACTATCATGAATCGATTTGTAGATTGTCCATAGGGATTGGACATTGCATACAGATTGCTACAATGTTCATGAGTACATGGAAATAAGGATTTAAGTATTGGATAAACCCACACTTAGAGATTACTTCATGGTTTCAATCACAAATAATTCTAACACGATAATATCTTCTATTCTTCAAACGGAGATACATAAGTTGTAATTTACAAGTCGGTTGTGCATTGGTATTACGAAAACGCATCAGTAACATGATGTTATAAAATGTAGTGTCATGTATGATTTGGTGAGTAAGGTTATAATTATGTAGTCAAATTTTATTCGTTCCTTTTGCCTTAACAAGAAAAGGGATATCTATAGGTCCCTCGATGATTTGAGTTGATCTATAAGAACCAGGCCTGGTCTGGACAAATTGATGTGTTCAATTTTGTAGTCTAATTTTGATCACAAATCTGGAAATCAGGAAACAAACAAATGAACATGAGGCTGATCATTTAATCAATGACTTTGTTCATACGATATCTGGTAGAACGAAGGAATAACTGATAACTTATCTTAGGGCCAACGTCTAATTTGAGTCAGAGTTAGGCAATGGCTTTAGAAAGCACTCTTTGTTGTTTAGTTCAAGGTTATACTTGCAATTGTAGTTATAGACTTATCCAAGTGAAGACTGTTGGATTTAGGTGTCTAAGCTCATAACTAAATTGTTATATTGTTGTAGTTAAAAGCAAAGTCATTTTTGGGTTGTTCTCATAACCAGAAATAGCTAGAAATGATATTAAGAGAGTGAAGTATAATTTATTAAATTATTATATGATTCATAAACTAATGGGAAATTATGGGATTAATATATTAATTGGAAATAGATAGTTGAAACTAATTAAAGGTGCAATGGGTGAATTATAATTGTTCAATAGTTGAACAAAAGAATCAATTCTATAATCCTCCACGGTATGGACTGTTTTGGAGGGTTTCCTAGGGTTTCCTGGAAGCCTCCTGGTTGCATAAAAGGAAATGATTTGAATTAGGATTAAATCTATTATTTAATTAATTCAAATCTTGTTTTGCCTGCAAGTTACCTAAACTATAAATAGAACCCATTTGGCTTGCAATTTTCGTTCATGACATTACCTACAAGCATAGGAACAAAATTTCCCTCATATATCCCCTCTCCTCCACATTCTAGGGTTTCTGGTTTTAGGTGTGAGCCATTAGAGACATCATCCTTTTGGTGCTAGCTTTCCAAGATCAACAAACACAAGGGATTGAAGTGATTTGTTACTACGACAAATTAAAGGTATGTAACCCTAACCCTATCTATATTTCGATTATAATAGATTTCCTTTAGGGTTCTTGATGTCCATAGTTTATTACTATCAATTAGAGAAAACATAGATCATTTATAGGTTGCATGTGAACTTAAGGATTAAGATTTCCACTTTACATGTTTTTTTTTGGTAACCTACAAAACCCTTCACAAATTCATATGCTCCAACATCATCCTTAACTCCATCAACTTTAACAACTACACATCCCTCTGTTTCTTTGGTACTTGTTAATGATGTCAAAAAAGGTGGATGATGTGTTTATTTGGTTAGGTAAAATATGATATTTTACAAAAATAAATTGCTTGGTTTATGTTGTGTTTTTTTATTATTATTATTTAAGCTATTTGACATGTGACTTGCAATTTGAAATAGTTAAAAAAATTACTTTTTCTTTTGAAAGAAAAACATAATTTACCACTTTTCATATTATCCTATTACAAATTTTATAATCAATGTACTTTGAAGAGATATATGATGACATTTATGCGTCATGTCATAAAACGTAGAAAAAACAAATGTATGTTGTTATTTACATAAAAAACCAAACTTGCAATTTTTGCATCAGGTTACGAAATATAGAAAATAAAAACATTAGTTTAACATTTCAACATATAGAATAACTCACACAAAAAAGATATACCCTTAGTTGTATGTGTTTATTATTGGGCATTTTTTGGCACGTTTTGTCCGTTTTTTCCCTGCAACGATTTTTTTGTCATTAATGTCGCAATTTTGCAACACTTTTTATAAATATCACTTTTGCGTATTTTTGATTCATTAAAGCCTCACGTTTGACAGAAATGTTCGATTTCATTAATTTTTTGTTTTAAATCCCTTAAATTTAACAAAAATATTCGTTTTTACCGGATAAACCTGCAAAAAAATTAACATTAAAAAAATTATAAACTTATAGCTTTGTTGAACCAAAACTTTATTGCAGAGACAAAACCAATAAAACTTGCTAAACTTAAACTCTTTTATTAAAAACCCTTTTATTATTTCCATTTTATTGATAAAATATTTGTAAAAAAGATGGAAACATCGTCGCACTACCCAATATTTAGCCTATTTTACGTTATGTGATAGCTGACTTTCCCACTATAATATTGCATATATATTTCAAATACAGAATCATGTATTTATGAAAATTAATAAAAAAAAATTATGATACGCCGTCACATAGAGAAACCTAAGTTTATACAATGATTATCTTTACATTTTTATCGTCGTCATTCACACCTTACTTCCTTCCTTATACAGCACAATTCATACAAAATGTCTATTGGTCCTCATATCATTGTCTATGTGCGTATGGAATGACTCTTGGTTGCACCTCCATCAACCTTGTAGTCATCATAAAATACTTGATACTCATATGACAAATGACATGTTATATTTTTAAGTTTTAAAATCAACACAATCTCTCTCTCTCTCTCTCTCTCTCTCTCTATATATATATATATATATATATATATATATATATATATATATATATATATATATATATATATATATATATATAGAGAGAGAGAGAGAGTGTCTTCACGAGTTCTCATCAAAAAAGAGTCCTCGCATTATCCTGATATATATATATATATATATATATATATATATATATATATATATATATATATATATATATATATATATATATAATCAGGATAATGTGAGCACTCTTTTTTTGATGAGAACTCGTGAAGACACTTTAAATAATTGAAAAAAAAAATGTAAAAACAAATAAAAATCATAAAATCGAGCATAATATTATATTGGAGAGAAAAAAAATTGGAAATTTTTTTTGGATCATTAAAACTGAAGCATGTATCATTTTTATGATTCGTTATTCAATTTTAATGATCCACAATTTTTATTCCTATTTTTTTTTCTCTCCAATATAGTACCATGCTCGATTTTTTGATTTGTATTTTTTTTTCAATTTTTTTAAGGTGTCCTAACGAGTCATCACCAAAAAAAGACTCTTCACCAGAACCGGACCCCATATATATATATATATATATATATATATATATATATATATATATATATATATATATATATATATATATATATATATATATATATATATATATATATAGAGAGAGAGAGAGAAAGAGAGAGTGAGAAGGGGGGAATGATCATTTGAGAACTTATTGTTTCTCGAGAACCCGAGAACTAATTTTAGACCACTAGATCAAAAAAAGAAGGGTCAAGATGCAAGGTGGCGTTTTTGTAAATAAGTTAAAAACTAAAGAGAATGGGCATGTTAAATAAAAACTGACTTCCAAACATGCGTACATATTCATTCCTCTTTCTCTCTATTTCCTTCTCTCTCTCACACACACACACACACACACACACACACAGATGCGTTATCATCACTTCGCTTTAGATTACATCTAGATCTATCCAACTTTCATTGTCGCTGCCACACTCCTTGATCTCACGTTCTTCATAGAAAAAACTCCATTGAAGATGCTTTGATTTTGAATCGTTTTATCCTCCATCAATTTGTTCCCCGAAGTACACTGTAATCGCCGACTTCATCTCGGCCTCCTCTGTGGATTGAAGACCTGAACGAAGAAGATGATCCCTAACTCTCGATCTCGGTCTCAATTTTCCTCCACCAGAAGTTGCCTAAACAGAGGTTTTTATTTTTCTGCATTTCTTCGGTTTTTTTAGATCAGATTTCACTTTTTCTTTTCTGCATTACCAAAATTAAGTTGACAATCTATATGTTTATTATATGCTTGTTCGTATACTGAGTTAGTTATCAGATTCAATACAGTACGTGATATTGAAATTACTTAGAGTTTAGAAGGTTTCTTATTAAGAAGAACATTTTCGTGAAAATATAAAATTCTATTGCTCTTTTCCTTCATGTGTGGCCTTATGAATATTGTTGTTCTCTTTAACATGGAGCAGTCTAGTGAAAATATAGTCAATTTGTATTCAAAGTGTCAGGTTGTCTGAAGTGCACGCAAGTTGCTCGACGAAAGTCCTGAACCAGATTTAGTTGCTTTGCTATAATATTAAGGTATATTGGCTTAATACAAGTATACAACTTTGCATTCCTTTATTCATTTATAACAATCCATGATACTTTCTTAGGATTTTACTGGAGTTCTAGTTGTAGTTGACCTTGCTTGTATATGAGATGCTATGAACAGACTCGGTGGTGACTCCAAGAATATCAACCCATTGGTAAGTAATATTCTAATTATCCACTTCACATACTTTTTTTAAAAGCATCAACAGTTTTTAATTCTTTCAAATCTTCATATTTCCCAGGTGCCAGTAGACCTTGTGATTGACCATTCAGTTCAAGTTGATGTTTCAAGAAGTGTAAATGTTGTTCAAGCAAACATGTACCTTGAATTTTAACACAATGATGAACGCTTTTCCTTTCTGAAATGGGGATAACATGTTTTTGACAACATGGTTTTCTAGTATTGTTCACCAGGTAAATATTTACACATTAAAACCACATCACAGATGAACCTTGCAAATAATCATTGTTTATGCATACAATGTTCAAAAATACAATGAAATGACAGTGAATATTGATAAATTGCAAATAATCATTGTAATTTCATGTTCAACTATCCGTCATCGGAACTGAATTCTATTGCTATAGTTATTTGATTTTTTTTTGTGAAAACTTTGATGCTTGTTTATTTAACAAAACATGATTTCATCTAGTTAATTCATTCGTGTTTTTCTGATAAGTAAAATAACTTCGCAAATTGGCATTTGGCAATTCTCTACATCGTGACCTAAAATTTATTTGAACATATATTAATTTTGAATATAATATCTGAAGTTGATAGAAAATATGTTCGATTTCAAGGTCTATATATGAATTAAATGTAACCTTGCGATTGAAATTTAGAATGGATTCAAAGGCTTATACCTTCGTTGAAATTAAGATATGAGTTTTTATAGATCTAGAGATGACATATATGGCAGTATCTTCATTATGTTTGGGTGCTTTGTGATTTTTTAGGATAAATCACCCTTTTTCATCCACATAAAATAGAACAGACATGTTGTTTGAGGTCAACATTTTAGAATCACTCATTTTCATTATAAACTCCGTATTTTTATATCATGTGTTTTAGATGACGATCATATATTCATATTATCATCTCAAATGATCTTTTCTCAGGTAAATCCATGAAAACGCACATCATGTGATTTTTTAGGATAAATCACCCTTTTTCATCCTCATATATTTTAGAACATAAAGATTTACCACTTCATCTTTTGAGCACTTGAATTACACAAAGAAAAAGTAATTTCTAAATTCAATTTTTGTTCTTTGTTTCCAATGAATTGAACTTGGAATTCCTTTCCTGAAACCAGTGCAAAAGATTCCACCAATGTGGAATAGACTTTCATGGCCATGATTGCTTCCATCAAATGTACTTAATATTTTCATATTTTCTTTTTTATTAAAGACCAAAATGCTCTCATTACATATACAGAAATAAATAAATAAAAAAATTGTTTTATGCATTTACAATAAACAAAAAATATTTAAATATAAATAAAGATTTCATTTTTAGTATTGAATTCCATTCCGCCAAACCAAAATTTCACATTCCGATTTCAATTCCAATTCCAATCTTGAATTTGCATATATACATTTGTAGTATTCCAATCATAACAATTTTTCCAATCTTTAATTTACCTATTTACCACGCTTAAATTCACATGTAAATCACAAGTGAATCACATATGAGTTACATGTGCTTCATATGTAATTTACATATGAATCACATATGAGTTACATGTGATTCATATGTAATTTACATATGAATCACATGTAATTCACAAGGATATCATAAGTGATTCACATATGAATTACATGTGGTTCACATGTAAATCACATTTAATCACAAGTGAATCACATATGAGTTAAATTTGATTCATATGTAATTTACATATGAATCACATGTAATTCACAAGTAAATCACAAGTGATTCACATATGAATTACATGTCATTTACATATGAATTACATGTGATTCACATGTAAATCACAAGTGAATCACATATTAGTTACATGTGATTCATATGTAATTTACATATGAATCACATGTAATTCATAAGTGTTTCACATATGAATTATATGTGATTCACATGTAAATCAAATGTCATTCACATGTAAATCAAAAGTGAATCACATATGAGTTACATATGAATCACAAGTGATTCACATATGAATTACATGTGATTCACATGTAGATCACAAGTGAATCACATAAGAATTACATGTGATTCACATGTAAATAACATGTAATTCACATATGAATTACATGTGATTCACTTGTAAATCACATGTAATTCACATATGATTCACATGTAAATCACAAGTGAATCACATATGATTCACATGAGTGTTCTTGCATTAATCAATTTTTTTAATTTTCTTATAGATTTTAAAAATTTTGTGGAAAATATTAAAGAGGTGAAAAGTGAAAAATTGAAGAAAATATGGAAATCTTGATATGAAGAAATGATCATACTGTGAATCTTTGTACATTTTATATTTTTTATATTTTATTATGTAGCGAATAAAATACTTATAGTATTATGTTTATAGATTGGTTAATAAAAATGAGATTTTGTATGATTTACTTACGAACATTATAGTATAAAAATATGCATATGTGCATTTGAAAAAATATGGATATATATATGCACCTAAAACGTTGATTTTTTTTGTTTAAAAAAATTATAGTTTTTTTTTAAATATTTTATTTTTTATTTTTTAATTTTTAATTTTTTTATAAATTTATTGATTCTTAAAAATTTTACTTATAAGAAAAATGCAGTTTTTTTTAAATGTAGTTTTTTTTAAAAATTTTGTATGTTTTTTTTTTTTGGAAAAAATGCAGTTTTTTTTTAAAAAAAAAATTGCAGTTTTTTTTTTTGAAAAAAATACAGTTTTTTTGTTAAAAAATGCAGCATTTTTTTTTAAAAAAAATTGTTGTTTTTTAAAAAAAATGTTTTTTTCAATTTTTTTTTAAAAAAAATTTTTTTTTGAAAAAAAATTAAAAAATCTCCATTTGATTTAAAAAAAAAAGGGAAAATTATTTTTTTTTAAAAATCCGAAATTTGATTTATTATGTTAATTTTTAAAACTTTTTATTAATATTTTCAATAAAAATAAATTAAACATTAAATGAGATCGGTAAGATGACCATCATGTCCCTTAATGAGTTAATTTTGATCTAACGCTCCACCTTTAGTTCTCAGGTTCTCGGGAAAGTATGAGTTCTCAGCGGATCTCACCCATATATATATATATATATATATATATATATATATATATATATATATATATATATATATATATATATATATATATATATATATATATATATATATATATATATATATATATATAATGCGGCGGCAATAAATAATTATTTTAGAAAATAGTTTTATTACGAGAAAAATAATTAATAGATTTTATTATTAGTTATTATGTAATAAAAAAATTATCATTTTTCAATAAAATATGTATTTTTGGACTTTATATTTATATTGTCATTTTGCACCAAATTAAATTTATTAATAACCTTCCTTAATTCAAGTCTTTAAATTGTTGGCAAGTATTAATGATTTATTTATCTATAATTGATTTGTATAAAAAGCTTTGTATCGTATACATCTTAAACTTCAAGATATGATATATATATATATATATATATATATATATATATATATATATATATATGGCCTGGTTTTTTGGAGGACCAAAAGATTTGTGAGAACTTGCGAACTCATAATCAGCTCATTATTTTTCTACACCATATCTAGGCTAAAAAAACAGATTTGACAATTTTTTATTTATTTTTGGTTTTTTTGTATGACTGCTGATGAGCACAATCAACAGTTGTATGGACTACTGATGAGCATAATCAGCAGTTATATGGACTGATGAGCACAATCAGCAGTCATGTGGACCGTTGATTGCTCACCAGCAGTCCATATAGCTGCTGATTGTGCACATCGCAGTCCATATGACTGCTGATTGTGCTCATCAACAGTCAATATGACTGCTGATTGTGCATACATGCAAATTTCAAAAAAAAAACTTGACAAATCATTTTTTAAGCCTAGATATGGTTTACACGCACCATTTGAAGAAGATGCGTGTTTTTTGTATTGAAAAATGATGAGCTGATTATGAATTCTCAAATTGTCACAAATCTTTTGGTTCGCACAATAACTCAGCCATATATATATATATATATATATATATATATATATATATATATATATATATATATATATATATATATATATAGGGTTAAGTTCAAATGAGAACACTATTTAATGTGAAAACGTGAGAACACTACTTTATGTTACTATTCTACTATGAATTTTGTATATACAACGATATGGCATTATTCATCAACAAATATACGAACAATCACACATTAATATTCACATTAAAATTGTGTATGTACAACTTTATGACATTATTCATCACCGAATATATGAACAATCACATATTTAACATTCACATTAGAATTTACTAAATTACTACATATATATATAAATTTTATAGTAGAATAACAATATAAAATCGAATATATTCATATTATAATTACTACAATACTATATATATTAAATTCATAGTAGAATAGTAACATAAAGTAGTGTTCTCACGTTCTCACATTAAATAGTGTTCTCATTTGAACTTAACCCTATATATATATATATATATATATATATATATATATATATATATATATATATATATATATATAGAGAGAGAGAGAGAGAGAGAGAGTTCCATTTAAATTCTGAGAAGATAGAGATCTTTTAAATTCAACATCAACCACATATTCCCATCTGCAACTGTAACGCAGCGGGACAGTTATATTCACAAATGATTATGCAATGTCATATGTTTCCCCTGCCACCGTCGCCGCTTCCATCACCATCTCTGCCACCAACCGACGCCATCACTTTCATCTCCATCACCTCTGCCACCACCACCTCTTCAGCCACCAACCACCATAGTCATATATGATTAATCTCTTTGTGAACAGACATATATAACCATATAATCTAATTTCTAGGGTTTTTTAACTTTGTTTCTTTCCATTTCCTTGGGACGCCGACACTCGATTTGATAAGAGAAATCAAAAATCGTTCCCTTCACTTCACTTCTTCACTTTGATACTTCTATCAGTCTTCGTCTTCACTGGTTCTGGATATTCGTTTCACATCCATGGCTTTTTCTTGAACTTGCATTCAAAGATGAACTTGGAACTCACCTTCACCCTCTGCCCCCCGTCGTATTTTGTGTGTCGCCGTTCGCCTACCGCCATTCGCTTACCGCCTGCCGTTGAGCTGATTTCATATTTACCTCCGGTAATGTCGTGTCTCATTATTCTGATATTCTGGTTTATATATATGCTTAATAATTAATTTAGACTTCTGATTTCTAGTTCCTGTTGTTAGATATTTGATTTTTGTAATTATGCCCTTATGTGTTTCGAATTAAATATGGTTGTTGTAGTTAGATATTTGGTTGTTGTAGTGTCTCATTGTTTATTAGATTTTTTGTTTTGTGAAATGTGTATCAGCACTAGGAATATTAAATGAGGATCGTTTTCTTGCACATAAAGGATGGAGCTTTCAAGAGTACTCAGGGGTGAAAAGAAATTCACTCAAAGGGCAGATCATTGGTTTCATTTATGCAACCCAAAGTAAGTCATTCTTTAAACCCTTTTTGCATAACTTAATCCAACTTTCATAATATTCTTATCATTTTATTTTCTATTTTATAGTTTTAGCAGAACCTAGTCACTGAAAACAAAATTTTGAATTATGTTTTCTGAATTAGTATTTGATTTATGTAATTATGTGGTTAATAAGTAATGTGTTTTGGTCTTTTAATTTTTGGTTAATAACATTTTTGACTTCTAATTTTAATTTGATTTGTGCTAATAAGATTGTTACTAACGTTGATTTTTTGTCTTTGTGTGAACCATTTTCAGATTTCATGTCTTCAGTTGAGCCATTCATCCAAATGATTCAAACATTGTTAATGATGCCGCTCAATTCTACAGTTGAAGCTGATGAGAAACGATTAAAATTTAGATCTCCAAAATGACAATATTTTTTTTGTTTGTAATGTTTGTTGTATTTTATATTTATAAAATTTTCTATTCATAATGTTGGATTTGTTATTTTTGTAATGTTGGATATGTTATTTTTGTAATGTTGGATTTGTTGTGTTTTTCAAATGTTGGAACTGTAATTTTTGAATTGCTAAAAGACTAGACTTTAAGTTTTTAAAATTGTGGAAAATAGCTATTTTTAGCCCAAAATGTTGTATTTTTTTAGCATAAAAAGTCATTTTTAATCAGGGGGAACGGGGTCGGGATCCGGGGCGATAGAGGCATCCGGGGGCGGGATCGGGGGATGGGATACCGCGGATCGGGGGCGGGGGGAAACAACTAAATCTGGGGGTGGGGGCAGGGGAGTCATTTAAAAGAACTGCAACACGAAAACGTCATAAAAAAATACATAAATGTGCATATTTGCACACTTGACACACATTTCAACAACAAATAAATAAATTTGTCAAAAAAATCCATTTCATTTCTTTGTTTTTTTTAAAGTTAAAGACTTATTCTTTATCAAAAAAATTTAATAAATATATCAAAATCCAAATTTTTTAGTACTCTTTAAACATAAATTCACAATAGATTCACATTGTGAATCTGCTCAGATTCACAATATTCACAATATGAATAAAGGTAAGTCAAATTCACATTGTGAATTCTGAAAACTAAATTATATAGAGTTCAGATTCACAATCTGAATAAATTCATTTGTTGATTTTACAAAACTAATTTACGAGTATTCAAAACGTTAAAATATTATAAAACCACATAAAAATATATTTCAATTCATATGTAAATTTCACCTAAGTTGTGAATGATCAAAGACTTGAAATAATAAGTTAGATCAACATCGTGAATGTTAAAATTGAAATATTTACAGTTTAGATTCACAATATTAGATTCACAATGTGACTCTAAACTAATCGATTTTTTAATTGATGATGATGTTTATTAATAGATGACAAAAAATTGAGATTTTTGGAATAATTAGTTTTTATTGGATAAAAATAAACTTAAATATTGAAAAAAAAAACAATAAAACGAAGTCGTTTTTTTTTTGAAAAAAAATTTGATTTTTATATATCAATATGGATCTCTATGGAAAGATGTCGAAAAATCATTAACTACGGCATATTAAGTTTTTTTTTCGATAAAAAAACGTGGATTAAAAAAATTAACGAAAAAAAGAGTTGAGTTTTTTTTGTAAAGATGTGAGTTTATGGTATAATCCGGTGTATGTGTGTCCAATGTACAAGTGTACATCCATTCTCTTGACCGTTGATCGCTTTAAATTTCGACGTTCATGATTGGTTCTTTGGTTCCTTGTAATAATGGTTCTCTATTGAACTTCATATATATATATATATATATATATATATATATATATATATATATATATATATATATATATATATATGTAATTGAATAAATTATAGGTATGTGTTTGTGTGAAACATAGAAGGCAAAGGGCTTTATGAACTTGAAATAAAAATCGTCCAAATTGCCTCTCAAATGTATAAGTTGTTTAAATCATTTTATATACTAAATTAATTATTCATAATAACGTTGCTATAGAATAGCAATCATATTTCTTATATTACCTTCTATATCATTTCATTATCATATCATACTATATTATAAATGAAACATTTTTCTTTCACAACATTCATTTAAAACTCTCATGCATTTTTCCTTTCACCACATTCATTTGAAACCCCCATGACTTTTCAATTTTTTTCTAATAATAATTATAAGTTGGTTAATAAGGTTAAACAAATATTAAACCTAAAGTGTAATCATATATAAACAAAATTTCAATATTAAAATAATATATTTATTTCTACTTATAAAGTTATGTTTTTTAACTTTCAACATATTATACTTAATTTATTAGTTTTAATATATTGTTGGATGTAAACCATTATTATTTTAAAGATACATTTTTGGAACAATTTGTATAAAATACTAAAATTATTAATTTGAATATAACATTACAGGATCAATTTAAATATAAATATTAGTTTAACTTAAACAACCCAAAGAATATTTTGTAAATAGTTAAAAGTGATTAATTGTAGTGTCTTTCTAATAATGATTATAAGTTGGTTAATAAGGTTAAACAAATATGAAACCTAATGTATCATCATAAATATACTAAATTTCAATTTTAAAATAATATTTTTTACTTCTACTTATAAAGTTATGTCTTTAACTTTTAACATATTATACTTAATTTATTAGATTTTATATGTTGTTGTATATAAACCATTATCAGTTTAAAGGTACAACTTTTGAACATTTTGGACAAAATACTTAAGTTGTTAATTTAAATATAACATTACAATGTCAACTTAAATATAAATTTCAGTTCCACTTAAAAAACCAAAAAATATTTTGTAAGTAGTTAAAAGTGATAAATGCAAAAACTAAATTGTAATATCAATTTAACTAAAATATTTCCTAAAGATATTTTTATAATCGTTAAAAGTTTTCAAATAAGTAGCTTAAAATAACTTACAATAACAATAGTTAAAAATAACTCTATATAAATGATTATATTGTTACATTTACAATAAAAAAACAATGTTTGATGTTTTAAATAATTATAATGATAGAAATTAAAACAATAAGCAAATAAATTTTAAAAAATTAATTAACAGTAACAACAACTATAAATAACCTCAAACCATATATTATATTCAATTTTATTCATGTGTAACTCACAGGTTGAAGTCATTCAAACGATTGAGATTATGCAGTTATAATAGATGTATATATTATCATATAATTCAAAATAATCAATATATTATATTAATTTAGTATACGAATTGTTATATCAAATTTAACAAGAATGTTATTGCTGTATTTAAAAAAAACATATATTTTTAAAGACTTCAACTATATAGGTGTTTCTGCGCAACGCGCGGGTATTCACCTAGTATACTTATAAAGGAGACATTTTTCCAATCACCTCATGCATTTGAAACCCCCACACAAATTTCCAAACACCTCATGCATTTGAAACCCCCATACCTTTTCACCTTCAAAGTAATTAATAACACATCACACACTTTATATAACTAAAATTTTGAAGCTATGAATGGAACTATGGGTGGTGAATTTAGAGCATGACATGAAGGAACAATTGATTTTGATCATACGTACTTATAAATATGTTCCTAAATAAAAATTTGGCAAGAATGATGAAACAAAACCTGCTCCTGCATGGTAATTAAATCTTTTATATCATTCATTTCATACCTTTCATTCCTTTAGTTTGCTCTTGCTGCATGGTAATTAAATCCCTTTATATCATTAAATTTATAACTTCAACTCCTTTAGTTTGTACAATTTCAAATACTCTAAACGGATTATGAATATATGGCAAGTGTTATTGGATAATATGGATTGGGGATGAACTAAAGCAGACACTATACCCTAGAAATGAATCCAAGTTGTCCGATCATCGGTCGGTGAAAGCAATATTTTCTACCGGAGTTAAAGTCTCAAGATAGAATATCAAAACCTTTGCATTTCAGATAGGTTTCCAAAACTGTATTTGTTCCAATATTACTAAAGAATGCAAGAACAGGAGGTATACCCACAATTCTTGAAGAATCTGAAACTCCAAGAATGAAATAAGATTTAAAACCTTTAAAAATGAATGAAAAACTTGAGCATAGATATTTAATGGCGAAAATTTACAAGTTCTACAAAATTTACAATGAAAAAAATGTGAAATTAGATGTCTTAAATTACCAACATTGCAGGCAATAAGTAAATTCTCTAATCCTTTTCAATAATTTTCAAAAAAATGTGATTCAACACATGTGGGGTTTACTTAAGAAACTAAATGCATACGACCACAAATGAGAACCCATATTTAATCAATTATCGAATAATTACATTAGATACTAATGTGTACATAAACATTACATTTACAATTTTAAACTTATAATAATTTTGCATTATTTATTAGTATAAATTATTTGTAAATCAAAAAATATATATACTGTTTAATCGCATACAACCTTTATGTACAACCTATTCAGAATAGATTAAACCATGTCAATTATAATGTAATAATTTTGTTAATTGCATTATGTTAGCATCTTATTTGTTTTAAAATCATAACTTCTCAATTAACCATAAGCTTAAAAAGAATGTTAACTATTTATTTTTCCATAATATATATGTCACAACTGGCATTTTGGGCTAGGAAATTATGTCCATGTGTAATTAACTTTTGATGTATCTTGTGACTCGAAGTTTATGTTATACATGTTACTCATTCAAAAACAACAATTCGAGTCAAAACTCACTCGTGAAGCTCTAAACCTAAATCAATGCACTACATTCACTCAACATTTGGGTTGTAACCCTAACTTTCCGGTTCAAATCTCTTATTGACCAGGATACCCTTATTGGGCCTAATGGGCCAATAAACCCTCAACTTGATTCTTTTGGACTAAGAATCCTCATTTGGGCCCTAATTGGAATCACTTTCAATAAGCAATAGATTTTGGACCATAAGACTCATCATGGGCCTTGTTGGACCGAAAACCATCTTCTTTTATTACAATGGGCCGAAAACCCATATCCTTGCACTTATTGGGCTGTAAACTCATATGTGGGCCCACATGGATCGAAAATCCTTAATAGGCCAATGCTATATCAAGCCCAAGATCTATGTTCTTTTCTTTCCTCCCATTCTCGGTTATATATATATATATATATATATATATATATATATATATATATATATATATATATATATATATATATATATATATATATATATATATATATATATATAAAAGGATAAAATTTAATGGATTTAAAATAGTGACACCTTACTAATGCCTCCCATACATCCATGCAAAATGTCCAACAAATATCTAGACAATTAAGAGATTACCCATTAAGCAAGGAACTTAACCTCACATCCTCTCTCTTATTTTCTTATTCTCGGCCCTCCCCTCACCATTTCAAACTTCAATTCATTTCTAAATTCTCTCAAAACTCTCAAGAACCCCCTTCCATATTCTCCAAAAATCGTGTGGTGCTTGAGTAAATTCAAAGCTTCTACTTCAAGAATCATTAAATCGATAAATTATTATCACCCTCAATTGGTTTGTTTCCATTTCATGTTAAGATTCACACTCTTAAACACTCCATTTCATGATTCTTGCTTCCTAGAACTCCCTAAGCTCGAAAACTCATCTCAAAGAAGCATCCAAGGCCGAAAATATCTTCAATCTCTCTCATTTCTTCATCAAAACCGAATCCAACACTTAAGGTGAGTTCATACCCCCTTGTTTTCGGTTTTACTATGTTTTTGGTGGAGGATACAAGTTGCTTTTGTGTTAGATCTAAGTATTTATGCATGTATGTGTGTATTTTCATGTTATATGTTGTGATTATGCAATGAAAACATGTTAAATCTTCACCAAACTCGAAATATCTACTAATACTTGGTGATGTTTGGAAACTAAATCACTTTATGAAACTTACTATGAAGTTGAAAGGATTAAACATGTTAAGGAATACTAGTAAACTAAATAAAATCGTAAAAGGGGCTAAATTTGACAAATAAACAAAAAGTGGAGTCTTTATGTTAACTCGCGGTTTTGAGAGGACCAAAAGATTCGTTTTTAGATAAAAATGGATCTTTATGATATTCATGGTTTTAAAGGGGCCAAAAGTGAATTTTCACAAAATGGGCTTCTATTTGGGCCTTCACGGCATTAATGGGCTAAAATGATCAATTTTCATTAAAATGGGCCTTATTTAGAAATTTACGTTTTCATGGGCCTAAAACATAATTTTTGGCCTATATGGACTAAAATGTCATTTTTATTAAATTTGGGCCGAAAATGTCATTTCCAATTTATTTGGGCCAAAAATGTCATTTCCAATTTATTTGGGCCAAAAATGTAATTTCCAATATATTTGGGCCGAAAATGTTATTTCTAACAAAAGTGGGCTAAAAATGTCATTTTATTCAAAATGGGCCCTTAAATGTAAACTTTCGGTCTTAATGGGCCTAAAGTGTCATTTTTATCAAAAATGGACTTATAATGTAAATTCTCGGCTTATTGGGCCAAGAATTTCAATTTCAATAAAAGTGGACATTTTAAGTCATTTTGGTAGTAATTGAGCTAAAACAATGTAACATCCCGAAATTCAGGTACAACTATTTAACCCTTCTCTTTTGTCAAGTTGTCAAGATTAGCCCTCGAGTGGAAATTGTAGCAAATGAGTACGCTACGCGTACTCATGCGCTTATTTTGGACGCAGACTCGCCTAGGTACGCTGGGCGTACCCAGGGTTACGCTGGGCGTAGTTGGCCCAGGTGCAAAACCCTAATTGTGGCTTGAGGGCTATAAAAGGAATGAGATGGTCTTGTCCCCAGCCACCATCCCTCAGAGAGAAACCCTAGAAGAGCAACTTTATCGTTCTAAAGCTAGTGTGTGTGTTCTTGAGCAAGAAAGTGCCTTTGTGTGTTAGTAAAGAAGAAGAGGAGGTTCTTGTGGAGGCTAGAAGTTGGAGTACAAGCTTGGATCTGAGTTCTACAGAGGGAGGAGCTTCACTTGGAGGTATAAATCTCAAAGCTTTCCTTGTTATTTTTGATTTGTGCTTTATGGACCATTTCTAGGGTTAAAGTCCCAAAGGTGGAGACTGTATGAGCATAAAGGACTCCATGGACCTAGATCTGTCCCATTTCAGTGATATTTGTGTTATAGATCCATAAAGTTTCCATCTTGGTCGTTGATATGAGGTCATGCTTGAATTATGAGCTTTCTAGAGTTGGGAAATGGAATGTTATGGGTGTTAGTGACTTGTCCAGCCATGCAAAGGCTTAAAGTCACCAACTTTATGGATTAAGAGGCTTAGAAATGGTCAGATCTAAAAGTTGGACGTGGGTCTTAACTGTTTAAGACCTCAAGAGCTAAGGAGTCTGAAACTGGGAGTTACGCTGGGCATAATCCCAGTACGTGCGACGTAGGGGGTCGCGTTCCCCGTTTCTGTGAGGTCGCCGGGTACGCCCAGCGTACAGGCTTGGTACGCGCAGCGTAACCCGGAGAGTTGACTTTTAGGGTTTGGTCAACAATTGGACTTTTGGGACCATTGAGGGGTAAAATGGTCTTTTAACCTTCTGAGAGGACATAGGAAGGGATTAGTCTAGCCTTGAGAGCCGTTAATGATTTGAAATAATTACTTTATGTGATTAGGCGGGGCTAGGTCGTTGTTTCGAGATTCAGGGATATCGAGCACGTGAGTTACTAGACATCATACGAGGTAAGTCTTCTCACTATACTGTACCTGGAAGGGCACTTATGTGTGACCGGAAGGTCTTGTATGCTATGATGTATGTGCTATATGCGGTTATGTGATATGTATGTCCTATGTATGATTATGTATGATATGGACCGGAAGGTCAAGAGGTTACGGACCGGAAGGTCGATACGGGTAGGACCGGAAGGTCTACCGGGATTTGGGACGGGAGTCCCCTGAGACACATGGATCGGAAGATCCTACAGAGTTGTGGCCTGGAAAGGCGTGTGTGTGGCATGTGGTATTTTGGGGAACTCACTAAGCATTTATGCTTACAGTTGTTATGATATGTGTTTCAGGTACTAGCGAGGACCGTGGGAAGGCGCCGGCATGATCCGTACACACTTATGGAGTTTATATTATTGAGATTCTGGGACATGTTTTTGTTATGACACAATGACACATTATGTTTTGTGATTATCATGTGAATGAAAGTATGATTTAAAAATGAAAAATAGTTTTGAAAATTTACGTTGTTACAAGTTGGTATCAGAGCCTTGGTTTGAGGGATTCGGGTGCATCTTCGGATGGATCTGAACTCAAACTGAGGAATTGAGAAAGTTTTTCATAAAATAAACAATTTTTCTAAAAGAGTAAAAGATTTTGAGAAAGGCAGAAGGAAGCAGTGTGTACGATCAGCCAGCGCCTGAACAGTGATTTCCCAAAAAACCCTTACATTACGTGTTATGAGATATGTTATGATATGATATGCATCCTAGAGTTGGCTAGGTATTCATATTAGGACTAGAGTGGCCTGATTTTGGGATGCCTTAGCCTAGGAAGAATTTTGCTGCTATGTGATGCTTGAGAGTGAGTAGATAGCAGTGAAGAGCTTATAAGAGGTCTACCGAAGGGTAGCTTATGCCAGCGAGATGTAGGGTACTTGTGATCTGGGATCCATGGAGGAGGACTTAGAGTGAATGCTGATGCGGTGTGGACGGTAGTATAGGGCCCGTACTACTGAAGACACTAGAGCAGTGCGCACCCTAAGTAAGAATCCTTTGGGTACTAAGGAACAAGTAGGGTTGAGTTATCGAGTGCGAGTATGCTCGAGCGAGTCTCTGATATTATTATGTTGTATTTCAGAGACATCATGGTTGGGACACGCCACAGACCTGAGGCGAGCGGTGTGAGTGACGAGGAGCTTCGTCAGATGATCCACGATGAGGTGGCAATGGCGATTCGAGCCGAGATTCCGGAGATGTTTGGGTCTATCAACACCACATTGATTGAGATGTTTGATGAGCGGTACGCAGCGGTGACTGAGGCTGCGGCTGCTGCAGCTACTGCAGCTGTGGCTGCTGCCAGACCTCAGGGAGGTGACTCGTTGTTGCTTCGAGAGTTCAGCAACACGAAGCCACCAGAGTTTGATGGGACGCAGGATCCGATCGCTGCGATGAGATGGATTTCTGATATCGAGGGATGCTTCTATACGTGTTCATGTCCGGAGCATCTGAGGGTACGGTTCGCGTTGAACCAGCTCCGCTTGGGAGCGAAGGATTGGTGGAAGTTCGTGTCGACGAGCTTCACTCTTGCAGAGATTTCAGCGGTGACCTGGGAGAGGTTCACCACCATGTTCAGAGACGAGTATGTTCCCCCGGTGGAGAGGGAACGGTTGGTTCAGGAGTTCTTGACCATCAACCAGGGTACTGATTCTGTTACGGTGGTTACCAGGAAGTTTCATGAGAGGGCGATGTTCTGCCCTGAGCAGGTGTCTACTGAACAGGCACGCATGAGCCGGTATTTGGGCGTTTTGAGGAGGGACATTCGGGAGTTCGTGTCGAACTCGACTTACCGGTCATTTGCTGAGCTCCAGGCAAATGCCCGAAAGAGGGAGATTGAGTTGGAGACTCAGGCCAGGGAGGAGGCCGAGTCTCAGAGGATGGATCGGCGGCCGGCACAGTCTCAGCCGGCAGCCAAGCGGGCCAAGCCCGCTGATACGAGATCTGGAGGCTAGAAGGGCCGCACTTGTGGGAAGTGCGGCAAGGGACATGATGGGGTCTGTCGATCGGGTGCTTGCTACAAATGTGGCAAGGAGGGGCATATCGCCAAGGATTGCCCCAAGGGATTTATGGTTTGCTTTCATTGCAACCAGACTGGCCATCGGAAGGCCGAGTGCCCGCAGTTACATCAGGGATCAGCACAGGGATCTGCACCTGCTGCTAGGGTTACCGAGGTTCGGCCAGTAAAGGCCGAGGCACCGAAGGCTCGCGGGAGAGCTTTTCAGTTGACAGCGGAGGAGGTCCGCGCAGCGCCCGATGTTGTGGCTGGTATGTATTCTTTATTTATTTATGTTGAGTTGAGATATTGTGCTTATATGATGATATGCGTAGGTACTTTTCTTGTGAGTTCTGTACCTGCCTTAGTGTTATTTGACTCGGGTGCGAGTCGATCGTTCGTGTCGATAGCGTTTAGTCGGCACATCAGTAGCAGACGAAAGGCGTTGAGTCGACCTCTGCAAGTTTCCATAGCTGACGAGCGAGCGGTGTATGCTACGGAGGTGATATGTGGATGTGTACTCGAGATCTTCGGTGTTGAGTTCCCGAGAGATCTGGTCCCGATAGCGATGGGGGACGTGTGTGTCATAGTGGGCATGGATTGGTTGAGCCGATTTGGGGCTGTTATAGACTGCGAGCGACAGTTGGTGACGATACGAGACCCTAGTGGGGGAGTACTTACGGTGTACAGCGAGGGTACTCGTTCTGGGACAGCGTTTTGTTCGGCTGCCAGAGCGAGGCAGAGTTTACAGCATGGCTGCAACGGGTTTGTAGCCTATGTGATGGACACACGAGGGGCCGCTGAGGGGCCAAGTTCGGTGGATGACGTTCTGATAGTGCGCGAATTCCTGGATGTTTTTCCCGAGGAGCTG
Source organism: Lactuca virosa (assembly GCF_052849685.1). Classification (NCBI taxonomy): domain Eukaryota; kingdom Viridiplantae; phylum Streptophyta; class Magnoliopsida; order Asterales; family Asteraceae; genus Lactuca; species Lactuca virosa. The sequence continues at coordinate 182,461,860 of NC_136431.1, forward strand.
CCGGGTGTGCCTCCCGAGAGACAGGTAGAGTTCTGCATTGATTTGGTTCCGGGGGCAGCGCCTATCGCCAAGGCGCCTTATCGCCTTGCACCGCCAGAGATGCAGGAGTTATCCTCGCAGCTTCAGGAGCTGCTGGGGAAGGGGTTTATTAGACCGAGCAGCTCCCCATGGGGAGCACCGATCCTTTTTGTCAAGAAAAAGGATGGTTCACACCGGATGTGTATTGATTACCGGGAGTTGAACAAGTTGACGGTCAAGAACTGTTATCCATTACCGAGGATCGACGATTTGTTTGATCAGTTGCAGGGAGCGTCTTGGTTCTCCAAGATTGATCTGAGGTCTGGATATCATCAGATGAGAGTGCGTGATGAGGATGTCCAGAAGACGGCTTCAGGACTCGTTATGGCATTACGAGTTCGTGGTGATGCCTTTCGGGCTCACCAACGCACCAGCATCGTTCATGGATCTCATGAACAGGGTGTGTAGACCGATGTTGGATCATTCAGTGACCGTGTTCATCGACGATATACTGGTATATTCGAGATCTAGAGAGCAGCACGAGGAGCATCTGAGAGAGATACTCGGGGTATTGAGGACGGAGAGGCTTTATGCCAAATTCTCCAAGTACGAGTTCTAGTTACCGGAGGTCCCGTTCTTGGGGCATCTCGTCAACCAGGATAGGATTTTGGTTGATCCGGCCAAGATCGAGGCGGTTATGAGGTGGGAGGTGCCAAGATCACCCACCGAGATCAGGAGTTTTCTGGGATTGGCCGGCTACTATCAGACATTTATCAGACTCCGTGCCTCTCACCAGGTTGACTCGGAAGGGTGTTACCTTTTCATGGGGTCTGGAGCAGCATACCTCGTTTGAGACACTTCGCCAGAAGTTATACGAAGCCCCTGTGTTAGCCCTCCCGAAAGGGATGGAGGATTTTGTGGTGTATAGTGACGCGTCGATATCGGGGTTGGGTGCAGTACTTATGAAGAGGGGGCATGTGATAGCGTATGCATCGAGGCAGCTGAAGCCTCATGAGACGAGATATCCCACCCACGATTTGGAGTTGGGAGCAGTGGTGTTCGCCCTCAAGATCTGGCATCACTATTTGTATGGGGTTCGGTGTACCATATACACGGACCACAAGAGCTTGAAGTATTTGATGGGTCAGCCCAATCTGAATATGCGTCAGAGGAGATGGTTGGGCGTGGTAAAGGATTACGATTGTGAAATCCTGTACCACCCGGGCAAAGCTAATGTTGTAGCTGATGCGTTGAGTCGTAGGGCGGAGGGTGCCCCGATTCGAGGCACTTGTATGAGATTGACAGTGATGACTCCGGTGTTGGACACCATTCGGGAGGCCCAGGCAGAGGCTGTGAGACCGGAGAACCGCAAGAGGGAGCGGGTGATCGGGCAGGTGCCTGAGTTCGTTGCCGATAGTCGAGGGCTGATGACCTGTCAAGGTCGGATTTGGGTGCCGTATGCAGGCGGGGCACGTACCACTTTGATGGAGGAGGCGCATAGATCGAGGTTCTCGATCCATCCCGGGGCCACGAAGATGTATTTGGACCTGAAGAAAGATTATTGGTGGCCCTGTATGAAGAGGGATGTCGCGTGGTTTGTCGAGAGGTGCTTGACCTGTCGCAAGGTTAAGGCCGAGCACCAGCGTCCGCATGGCAAGTTGCAGCCGCTTGAGGTTCCCCAGTGGAAGTGGGAACAGATTTCCATGGATTTCATCACCAAATTGCCGAGGACCGTGAGGGGTGTCCATGCAATTTGGGTGATCGTCGACCGGCTGACGAAGAGCGCGCATTTTCTTGCTATCAGTGAGAGCTCTTCTGCTGAGAGGTTGGCAGAGTTGTATGTGAGGGAGGTCGTATCGCGTCATGGGGTACCGATCTCGATTGTGTCAGATCGAGATGTACGTTTCACTTCCAGGTTCTGGAAGAAGTTCCACGAGGAGTTGGGTACGAGGTTGCACTTCAGTACCGCCTACCACCTCCAGACGGACGGACAGAGTGAGCGGACGATTCAGACGCTCGAGGACATGCTTCGACATGTGTGTTGGACTTCGGAGGAAGTTGGGACACGTACTTGCCGTTGGCTGAGTTTTCCTACAACAACAACCACCATTGAGTATGCCTCCCTTCGAGTTGTTGTATGGGAGGAGGTGTCGGACTCCCATTTGCTGGGGAGAGGTAGGACAGCGTGTGATGCGTAGCACTGAGATAGTGCTGCAGACGACAGAGCAGATACATCAGGTTAGACAGAGGTTACTGACGGCTCAGAGTCGTCAGAAGAGTTATGCAGATCGGCGACGATCCGAGCTGGAGTTCCAGGTGGGGGACTTCGTACTCCTGAAAGTGTCCCCTTGGAAAGGAGTGATCCGATTCAGGAAGAGGGGCAAGCTGGGGCCCCGGTACATCGGTCCGTTCATGGTGACCGCGAGGGTGGGCAAGGTAGCATATCGGTTGGAGCTACCTGCGGAGTTGAGCCATATTCATGATACCTTCCATGTGTCTCAGTTGAGGAAGTGTATAGCCGACGAGTCGGCAGTGGTGCCGTTGGAGGACATTCAGGTGGATGCGAGCCTGAATTATGCTGAGAGGCCAATCGCGATTGTGGATCGAAAGATCAAGGTTCTGAGGAACAAGGAGGTGCCCCTGGTTCAGGTTCAGTGGCAACATCGGAGGGGGTCTGAGCTGACCTGGGAGACAGAGTCAGAGATGCGGGCAGCATCCGGAGTTGTTTTCAGCATGAGACTTCGAGGGCGAAGTCTGGTTCTAGTGGGGTAGAATTGTAACATCCCGAAATTCAGGTACAACTATTTAACCCTTCTCTTTTGTCAAGTTGTCAAGATTAGCCATCGAGTGGAAATTGTAGCAAATGAGTACGCTGTGCGTACTCATGCGCTTATTTTGGACGTGGACTCGCCTGATGGGTTTTGAGCATTCTAACACTTCCTAAGTGTACATGCAACCCTAATAACCTTGGATCTATGTTTGTCTAATTATCATGCAAAGTTGAATTCCAAGGTTATATTCCTATCTAGCATACATGGGGAACAAATTTTAACTTGCATGAAAGATAGAATAACTTACCTTGTTGTTGCTTATGATCCTTGAAACCTTGTGAGCCTAGCACCCCAAGTGTGATGCCTCAAATGCTTCACACAACACCAAATGCTTTTGGAGTAAACTTTTGAGAGAATATTACACTTGCAAAATCGGCTCTAGCCCTCTTGATTCTTGTGTGCAACCGATTTTGGTGGAGCATGGGTTCTTTATATAGTGTTGACACATCTAGGGTTACACCATGTAAACCCTAATGTGTCATGACTCTTCATTTCCATGACCCATGGGTTTGTAACTCCCATGGAGCATCCTATGGGTTTAACCCAACTTGATAATCCATGGAGCCTCTTAGCCCACTATACAAGTTATGCATAATTTACATAATCAACCCATATATTTAATTAGTTATCTTTTGATCACTTAATTAATTCTAAATTAATTCTTGATCAAACTAATTAAATAATATTATTAATATATTAGAACTTATAATATATTAATAATCCACAAGTGTTATTTCTCTCATTTAGTCTATCCAATTGCATGGTGCCATGCAACCCAAATGGACCATGCCGGGTCGGGTCAAGTACATACCAGAAATAGTTATGGACTTAGACACCTTATCCAACAGTCTCCTACTTGGATAAGTCTAATAACTATAACTGCAATACTTCAGGATCGATCGGCAATCGTAGCTCTTTCAAGGTCTCTCGGAACTGAGAAGATGATGATACGCCATTTAAGATAAGTGATCATATAATCCTCTGTTCGAGATATCAGCCGGACAAATACATGGAACAATGTCTTACTTATTTTCCAGCAGTTTGTTTCCCGATTTCCGATTTGTTTGACAAAGAACTTAATTGAACACATCAACTTAGTTCTGACCGGGCCCGGTACATAGGTCAAAACAAAATCATCGAGGGGCCCAGCTATCAGCTTCTAATCCAAGAAGGAACAGATAAACTTCGACTCATATGTTTGTTCTACCACTCATTGAATTATACACAAGAGCACGTTTTATAACATCGAGTTACCAATGCGTTTTCGTACAATCAATGCATAACCAACTCATAAGTAACAAATCATATCTCTAGGTTTGAAGACTCATATGATATTACCGTCTCACGATCACTTGAGATAAATTCCATGAAGTGATTCCAGTGAGCGTGGGTTGAGTCCAATGCTTAGAACTTATGAGCACTCAAGATTGTTGTAGCCATGTCCAACACGTTAGACCTCTGCAATCAATCATGACAGTCTTGATTCATACCTACTTCCGACATATGACCGACTGTGGAGGTTCGAATAATATGATATACCAAACATAATTATTCTGGAAGTCAAAACATGCAAAAGAAATATAGTAAACGATCGACAAGAGATAGCAACACTTTACTCATAAATAAAACACCTTTTATTCATCATCTAATGTCAATTACACTTTACAAATTCCGAGGTTATCTAACTACTAAATCTAATATCATCCTTCAGCCCTATGCTCCGAGCATGCTGGAGATGCTTAACCCGAGTCAGTCCCTTCGTGAGGGGATCTGCTGGGTTCTCATCCGATGATACCCTCTTTGCCACGAGGAGTCCTTCTTCTATTCGATGTCTGATGAAATGGTATTTTCTGTCGATGTGTCTGGATCTCCAGTGATCCATTGGTTCCTTGGCTAAGGCAACTACACTTTCACTATCACAGAAAATTTCCATTGGCTCTTTAATAGCTGGTACAACTCCAAGGTCTCCAATGAAGTTCTTCAGCCATATCGCCTCCTTTGCTGCCTCGGTAGCTGCTATATACTCTGATTCGCAAGTTGAATCAGCCACTGTCTCTTGCTTGGAACTCTTCCAAGAAATTGCTCCTCCGTTTAAGGTAAAGACCCAGCCTGACTGAGAGCGGAAATTATCCCTATCAGTCTGAAAGCTAGCATCACTATACCCTACAACTCTCAAGTCTTCACTCCCACCGAGGGTAAGGACCCAGTCCTTAGTCCTCCGTAGGTACTTGAGGATATTCTTTACCGCAGTCCAGTGTGCCTTGCCAGGGTTCCCCTGATACCTGCTAACCATGCTCAAGGCAAAGGCTACATCAGGTCGAGTACACGTCATAGCATACATGATCGATCCTACAGCCGAAGCATAAGGTATTCGACTCATTTCTGCTATCTCAGCCTCAGTACTAGGGCTTTGTGTCTTACTCAATCTGGCGTTACTCTGGATGGGTAACTCTCCTTTCTTGGAGTCCTGCATGCCGAATCTCTTCAGCACCTTATCCAAGTAGGTACTCTGACTAAGTCCAATTAGTCTTTTACTCCGGTCTCTCAAGATCCTTATCCCTAGAATATAGGCAGCTTCTCCTAGGTCCTTCATAGAGAAACACTTCCCAAGCCAGGACTTAACTTCCTGCAGAGTTGGGATGTCATTTCCTATGAGTAGTATGTCATCCACATACAATACCAAAAAACTAACTATACTCCCACTAGCCTTGACATATACACAAGATTCATCTTCACTCCTAGAAAAGCCAAATTCTTTGACTTTCTCATCAAAGCAAAGATTCCATCTGCGAGGTGCTTGCTTTAACCCATAAATGGATTTCTCAAGCTTACACACTCTATTAGGGTACTCTGTATTGACAAAACCCTCTGGCTGACTCATGTAAACATCCTCAGCCAACTTTCCATTAAGGAAAGCGGTTTTGACATCCATTTGCCATATTTCATAGTCATGAAATGCGGCTATGACTAACAGAACCCTAATAGACTTAATCTTGGCCACTGGAGAAAAGGTCTCATCATAATCAACCCCCGGAGTTTGTGAGAAACCCTTTGCAACCAGTCGTGCCTTATAAGTGTGTACATTACCATCCATGTCGGTCTTCTTCTTGAAGATCCATTTGCACCCTACAGTCTTACGACCTGGTACATTCTCAACCAAGTTCCAAACTTGATTGTCATACATGGACTATATCTCGCTGTCCATTGCCTCTTTCCATTTGGCTGACTCAGGGCCTGCCATGGCTTCCGTGTAACTGTTAGGTTCATCCAGACGTACCAGTGTCTCATCACTGATAAGTGTATCACCTTCCGCAGTAATATGGAATCCATAGTAATGCTCAGGTGCATTCCTAACCCTTGTGGAACGCCTTAGAGGTACAGACTTGTCAATTGGCTCAACAGGAGTTTCCTCCTCAAGTTGAGTGCTAGGGTTTGAAGTTCCTTCACCACTTGACTCTTGAATTTCTTCAAGGTCAACTTGCCTCCCACTGTCTCCTTGGCTTATGAACTCTCTCTCTCGAAAGACAGCCCTCCTAGCTACAAATACCACATTTTCACTAGGTCTGTAGAAGAGGTAACCAAAGGATTGTTGTGGGTAGCCGATGAAAATACACCTCTCGCTTCGAGGTTCGAGCTTATCATGAGTCTCGCGTCTCACGAAAGCCTCGCAACCCCAAATCTTGATGTGGTCTAGTTTGGGTACTTTACCAGTCCACATCTCATGAGGAGTTTTGGCAACTTTCTTTGTAGGGACTAGATTAAGGATATGGGCGGCAGTCTCTAAGGCATACCCCCAAAATGAGATTGGTAGCGAAGCTCGACTCATCATGGAACGAACCATATCCAACAAGGTTCGATTACGCCTCTCAGCTACACCGTTCAACTGCGGTGTCCTGGGAGGTGTCAATTGTGAGATAATCCCACATTCCCTAAGATAGTCGAGGAACTCTGAACTAAGATACTCACCACCTCGATCGGATCGAAGCATCTTAATGTTCCTGCCCAATTGATTCTCGACTTCCTGTTTAAATTCTTTAAACCTTTCAAAAGTCTCTGACTTATGCTTGATTAAGTAGACATATCCATATCTACTGTAATCATCAGTAAAAGTCAAATAATAACGATTAGCATCCCTTGTGGCATGTTTGAAGGGTCCGCACACATCTGTGTGTATAAGATCCAACAAACCTTCACCCCTCTCACAAGAACCTGTGAAGGGTGACTTTGTCATTTTTCCAAGTAAGCATGATTCGCAACTATCATCTGACTTTAGGTCAAATGACTCCAAGACTCTATCCTTTTGGAGTTGGCCTATGCGTTTCTTGCTTATATGTCCAAGACGACAATGCCATAATGATGCTTTATCCAATTTATTATTATTAACAGAATCAATACACAATACATTATTTCCTATGTTATCAACCACAGATACAGGTTCATACACGCCATCACAAGGTAATGCTTTAAAATAAAGAACATTATTAAAGAAAGCATTAATCGAACCAACTTCATTATCAAATGAAAAGGTGAAACCTTGTTTATACAATGCATGAAAGGAAATAATGTTTCTTGCCATTTCTGGCGAATAACAACACTTATTCAAATCTAAACTAAACCCATTACTTAGCGATAAAGTATAAACTCCAATCTTGGTGACAGGTAAAGCTTTCCTATTCCCCATGATTAAGTTTATTCTTCCATGCTCCACATTCTCACTTCTTCTTAGTCCCTGCAAATCAGAACATATATGAATACCACAACCGGTATCAAGGACCCAAGAGTTAGAATGGGGTGAGTTATTAGATAAGATAGTGTAAATACCTGCATGGTTGGGTTTAACTTTCCCATCCTTCACATCTTGCTGGTACTTTGGGCAGTTCCGCTTCCAATGTGACTTTTCATGGCAATAGAAGCATTCAGCCTCTTTAGCGTCAGAAGAAGGAGTGACGAAACCTTTCTTGGTTCCACTTGAAGAAGAGCCATCAAGGGTCCTAGCCTTGGTACCCTTCGAAGAGCCCTTCCTCTTCTTCCCTCGACTTTTCCCGATTGCCAAAACCGGGGCGGAGTTTGGAGTAGGAGTATTAACAACTGACTTACCCTTAAGACCTGTTTCTGCGGTCTTGAGGAGTCCCTGAAGTTTGCTGAGTGTGACCTCTTCCTTATTCATGTGATATGTCATGCGGAATTGATCATAGCACGATGGTAAGGAGTGCAAAATGATATCTATTGCAAGCTCCTCAGGGAAGTTCACATTAAGCTTCAGCAACCGATCCACATACCTTTGCATTTTCTGCATGTGGCTCGTGACGGATTCCCCATCCTTCATCATGGTTGTTATGATAGAGCATATGATTTCATACCTCTCTTGTCGTGCACTTTGATGGTATCTTTCCATCAGATCTTGGTGCATTTCAAAAGGGTAGAAGTCCTCATAGGACTTTTGGAGTTCCGCTGTCATGGTGGCCAACATGATGCATGCCACTTTTGTAGCATCCCTTTCATGTGCCCGGAAGTCAGCGATCTCCTGGGGAGTTGCAGTGGTCTCATCAATCTCCTTAAGCTCCTTGTCAAGGACATATTCTTTGTCCTCGTAGCGGGTAATCATCCTGATGTTTTTGATCCATTCATTGAAGTTGGATCCATCAAAAGTGACTTTCCCACACAAGTTCATAAGGGTAAAGGAGCCATTAGGATTAGAGCCAGAAGCAGCATTGTTTGAAGACATCTGAAAGAAGAGAACAAGATGAGTTTAGATATTAAGAGAGTCCTTAATAAAACACCCAAATGTAATATTAAGGCTAGGATCCAATCACAATATATTATAACTTAGAAGAGGTATGTCGTAATCCAAGCTATAACATATTTGAAAGGTAGGTGAATGACGATTCACCAATTTCCACCATGAAAAACGAAATATAGATATTAGGTTTTTAATTGGTTCTTAGAAATTCCTAGATTCTTTTGAGATTCAATGAATTTTTTTTTCCAAAGGCATGTTTCAATCTCGAGTGTGCCCTCCAAGTTTTGTGACTGGGATACCGAGGATCACAAAACGAGGTGTGAAGTAACCATGCAAATCACTTGGTACCCTTAAAGTTTATCACTCAATCGATGTGCCGGTAAACCACACACGCTCCACCGATACTATGATAAACCTTAAGTCACCCTTTACCTACCTTGTTAAGTCCAAGTTAGTATGCCGGTTAACCACACACGCTCCACCAACGACTTAAACAAAGTGTAAAGTGTAATTTCATGGATTAGCACCTTATTCACAATTTCTTAAAGTAACTAAGATTGGGAATTTAATAAAAGCATTTAGTTACTTTATAATATTCATCATACTTTTAATGAGAATTTATAAGTCCTTGTCTTACCCGTTCGGCTAACGACCCTCCACCGATCAAGGAAGCGGTGGGTGAGAGTGGACACCCATTAAGTTGCCATTTTATAGGCAACAACCTTATACCCCCCTTATAGACCGGCTTCGTGAATGAGGCGGCGTACTAGCGGTAAGACGACTTGATCTTATACATATATATATATATATATATATATATATATATATATATATATATATATATATATATATATATATATATATATATATATATATATATATTAGTAACTTATAATATTATAAAGTATAAGGGTTGAATTCTAACTTTTAAAATTCTAAGGGTTGGAACTAAAGTTTTAATCAAGACTTTACTTGTTCCAAAACTTGAGGGCAAGTTTTGTAAACTTCAAAAACTTTTCATTTCTTATAACTTATGAATTAATTGAGTAATAAAAATGAAGACTCTTCATTTTTATAACTCTTGTGTTCTTTTAATGGCTTTAATAAAAGTGAGACTTTTGGTTTTCCATAACTTGAGAACAACTTATGGACTCCATTAAAACACATTATGATCATGAATTAAACTACCATGAAGGTTACAAACAATTCCTATGATCATCTAATCTTCATAAGTTCAAGAACATGAATATGAACACTTTCAAGAATCAAAAATTACACTTAAAAAAAAACTTGTAATTTTGATAATTGCCATTGTAAATGGATTAGCATAAACATTACACCATCTAAAACAAGTTTTAAAACATCAAAACAGTTTAGGGTAATGTTTCTAGTCCATTTCCAGCAACAAATGTACAAACTTTCATACGAGCAGAAAACAGAAAAACAATTTTTTTTCAAGCAGTTTGCACAAAAAAAAAAACAACAAACAAACCTAGGCTTTGATACCACTGATGGGTTTTGAGCATTCTAACACTTCCTAAGTGTACATGCAACCCTAATAACCTTGGATCTATGTTTGTCTAATTATCATGCAAAGTTGAATTCCAAGGTTATATTCCTATCTAGCATACATGGGGAACAAATTTTAACTTGCATGAAAGATAGAATAACTTACCTTGTTGTTGCTTATGATCCTTGAAACCTTGTGAGCCTAGCACCCCAAGTGTGATGCCTCAAATGCTTCACACAACACCAAATGCTTTTGGAGTAAACTTTTGAGAGAATATTACACTTGCAAAATCGGCTCTAGCCCTCTTGATTCTTGTGTGCAACCGATTTTGGTGGAGCATGGGTTCTTTATATAGTGTTGACACATCTAGGGTTACACCATGTAAACCCTAATGTGTCATGACTCTTCATTTCCATGACCCATGGGTTTGTAACTCCCATGGAGCATCCTATGGGTTTAACCCAACTTGATAATCCATGGAGCCTCTTAGCCCACTATACAAGTTATGCATAATTTACATAATCAACCCATATATTTAATTAGTTATCTTTTGATCACTTAATTAATTCTAAATTAATTCTTGATCAAACTAATTAAATAATATTATTAATATATTAGAACTTATAATATATTAATAATCCACAAGTGTTATTTCTCTCATTTAGTCTATCCAATTGCATGGTGCCATGCAACCCAAATGGACCATGCCGGGTCGGGTCAAGTACATACCAGAAATAGTTATGGACTTAGACACCTTATCCAACATCGCCTAGGTACGTTGGGCGTACCCAGGGTTACGCTGGGTGTAGTTGGCCCAGGTGCAAAACCCTAATTGTGGCTTGAGGGCTATAAAAGGAATGAGATGGTCTTGTCCCCAGCCACCATCCCTCAGAGAGAAACCCTAGAAGAGCAACTTTATCGTTCTAAAGCTAGTGTATGTGTTCTTGAGCAAGAAAGTGCCTTTGTGTGTTAGTAAAGAAGAAGAGGAGGTTCTTGTGGAGGCTAGAAGTTGGAGTAGAAGCTTGGATCTGAGTTCTACAGAGGGAGGAGCTTCACTTGGAGGTATAAAGCTCAAAGCTTTCCTTGTTATTTTTGATTTGTTCTTTATGGACCATTTCTAGGGTTAAAGTCCCAAAGGTGGAGACTGTATGAGCATAAAGGACTCCATGGACCTAGATCTGTCCCATTTCAGTGATATTTGTGTTATAGATCCATAAAGTTTCCATCTTGGTCGTTGATATGAGGTCATGCTTGAATTATGAGCTTTCTAGAGTTGGGAAATGGAATGTTATGGGTGTTAGTGACTTGTCCAGCCATGCAAAGGTTTAAAGTCACCAACTTTATGGATTAAGAGGCTTACAAATGGTCAGATCTAAAAGTTGGACGTGGGTCTTAACTGTTTAAGACCTCAAGAGCTAAGGAGTCTGAAACTGGGAGTTACGCTGGGCGTAATCCCAGTACGCGCGACGTAGGGGGTCGCGTTCCCCGTTTCTGTGAGGTCGCCGGGTACGCCCAGCGTACAGGCTTGGTACGCGCAGCGTAACCCGGAGAGTTGACTTTTGTTGACTTTTAGGGTTTGGTCAACAATTGGACTTTTGGGACCATTGAGGGGTAAAATGGTCTTTTAACCTTCTGAGAGGACATAGGAAGGGATTAGTCTAGCCTTGAGAGCCGTTAATGATTTGAAATAATTACTTTATGTGATTAGGCGGGGCTAGGTCGTTGTTTCGAGATTCAGGGATATCGAGCACGTGAGTTACTAGACATCATACGAGGTGAGTCTTCTCACTATACTGTACCTGGAACGGTACTTATGTGTGACTGGAAGGTCTTGTATGCTATGATGTATGTGCTATATGCGGTTATGTGATATGTATGTCCTATGTATGATTATGTATGATATGGACCGGAAGGTCAAGAGGTTACGGACCGGAAGGTCGATACGGGTAGGACCGAAAGGTCTACCGGGATTTGGGACGGGAGTCCCCTGAGACACATGGATCGGAAGATCCTATAGGGTTGTGGCCTGGAAAGGCGTATGTGTGGCATGTGGTATTTTGGGGAACTCACTAAGCATTTATGCTTACATGTAAGAAGGATTTGAAGATATTGTGATTCAAAAGTTTTCATATAGTTGAAGCATTCACGATCCAAATATGATGATTTGAAGAAATGGGTTATGTCGCATTAATGGTAATTATAATATGATTTTTTTTCTTTCAAACAAAACAAATGAAGCTTTTCTATTCTTTTTTTATATTCAGTTTCTCATTTAATCTTTATATATGATTTGTGTATATTACTCAATCTTGAATGTGACTCTCCAAACATCAATGTTTTGCTTGGAATATCTTTCTGATTCTTCTTTTTCAAGAAAAATATTTTGATTGCAGGTTAGTGAAGAATTGTCATCAAGTTTCTATGGTTGAATGTTGTTAAATGAAGAAAGAAGATTCATAAAATGGATATAGGTTTTTTTGTTTGAGCAAAGTTGACGAATGTTAGTTTTTACTTTTGATTTAAATGTATGTTTATGTAACATCTTTATTTATATATTCAACCACCCAATGCTCTTATTTATTTTATTGTAGTTTTTCTATTTTGATTATGTTTATTTTCTATTATTTTTTTTGTTGGGTTATCCTACACAACATATTTAAAAGACAATATTTAAAAGATAAAATAATTTTGAACATTTGATATGTAATTATGATAGACTTATCATGATATGTTCTTCATATGAAAGTAATTTATCCATATTACTACGACAAGAATTATATATGACATTTACGAAAAAATATATATATTATATATGATTTGCTTAACATGTATATGCACCTATGTATGTTATAAATTTATAATTAAATATCTTTATGTTTAATAATTGAAGGGATTAAAATGATGCATCAAAACCAATTATTTAGACGAATATAATAATAATAATAATAATAATAATAATAATAATAAATATACATTTCCAAGTACCGCATTCATTTGAAATTCACACTACAACTCAAGAGTTTTCTAATTTATGTATACTTATTAGTTACAACTCAAGAGTTTTTAACTTATGATTATTAATTAGTAATCACTAATAACTTTTTATTTTCATTTCTTTTATAAGGTTGTAAAGTTTTTTTCATTACAAACATTAATGTATTTGAAGAGATTTGTGATTTAAATATGAAAAGTTAATATAAATGTTATAATAGATGTTTTAGTGTTTTTATGTTATTAAAAGTTATAGTGTTTATTTTTCATATTTTTTATTATTCGTTGTATATATATCTTTTTAATACAAATGTTATAATAGATGTTTTTCTCTTTTTATGTTACTAAAAGTTGCAGTTCATATTTTTGTTCATACGTTTTGTTACCCGTTATAATATAATCCATTTGATATATAATTTACACAATTTTAAACGGTTTATAAAATTATCAAATAATTGTATATATCACAATGACTTAAAAATTAAACTATAATGTTTAATAAAACTAATATGTTAACTATATGTTTGCTTTACTACTAACATTTTGTTTCAAAGTAGAAATATTAAATAATAATTTGGTAAAAGTTATTATTTTAACTATATAATTTTATTCTCGCACAAGGCGTGGGGATTCGCCTAGTATCTTATAAAGCAAACATGTTTCCTTCAAACTCACGTATTTGAAACTCCCAAGACTATTCAACTTATACAAATTAATTTATGATTAATTGAAATATTATTATTTGTAACTCCCAAAACTCTTCAAATCATGCTATTGAATTGATGAGTTAAATGAAATATTTAGCATATATAAGAAATTTGTAGATTACAGATTGCATGTATGTCAACACAAAATGACAGATTATATTTATAGTGTTTGAAGTGTTATGTGAGTGGTTCAATGGATGTAAGAAAGCAATTGCAACTTTTCCAAATATAAATTTATGTAATATCAAATTGGGTGCATGTAAAGTGTTAGATATTAACTATGGTTCAAATTTAGGTATGTTTGTAAATGTATACTTGAGATCATTTTTTAAGTTTATGTGTTATGCATCTTTCTATAATCACAGGATGATGAAGTGTGGTTGATAATTACTTCTCATGAGCTTTTGCTAAATCAATCTTCAAGCTATTTATCAGTTAGAGCAATTAACTTTTTTAACATGTATGTATCTTTATGTTGTCTCTCTTTTTTATGTTAAGAAAATATATTTTATGTCTAATAGAACATTATTCAACATGTATTTTATGCTATTATAAAAATACACCTCAAGTGTAACACTCCTTCTCCCCTAACCCACTTTTAACATAACTTTTTTAAGATTTGTCGCAGTACATAACAATTACTATAGTTTTAAAATTTAAATCACATTTTTATCTATCATGCTATTTAATTGATGAGTTAAATGAAATATTTAGCATATATAAGAAATTTGTAGATAACACAAAATAATAGATTATATTTGTAGCGTTTAAAGAGTTGTGTGAATGGTTTCATGGATATAAGAAATCAATTGCAACTTTTCCAAATATAAATTCATGTAAATTCAAATTGGGTGCATGTAAAGTTATAGATATTAACCAATGTTCAAATTTAGGTATGTTTGTATAGGTATACTTGAGATCTGTTTTTAAGTTTATATGTTATGCATCTTTCTATAATCACAGGATGATGATGTGAGACTGATAATTACTTCTCATGAGCTTTTGCTAAATCAACCTTCAAACTATTTATCAGTTAGAGTAATTAACTATGTTAACATGTATGTATCTTTATGTTGTCTCTCTTTGTTATGTTAAGAAAATATATTTTATGTCCAAGAAACATTATTCAACATGTATTTTATGCTATTATAAAAATATATCTCAAGTGTAACACTCCTTCTCGCTTAACCCACTCATAACATATTTTTTTAAAGATTGGTCGTAGTACATAACAATTACTATAGTTTTAAAATTCATTCTCTTCCAATATTTCATAGTTTTACGGATAAAAATAAAAGTACAATACAAAAGTACGATAGTTATTTTTTTTAAAAATAATAATGATTTTTTTAAATAAGTAGTTTTTAATTAAGTAAAAAATAATAACTATTTAAAATAACGTAAAACTAAAGTATAGATTATATTATATTAAAAAATTATGGTTGTTTGAAATAATAATAATAATAATAATAATAATAATAATATAGAAAATACAAAATATTCAAATAAATTATTTATAAATTAGTTAAAAATACCTATAGTTTAAAATAATTTTAAATCAAAAACGTAAATTTTATTCAAACACGATTTTTTATATCTTTCTTATCGTATACTTAAAATTATTATAATATTAGTTACAACTTAGTATAAAAATTATTATTTCAATGATAAATGCTTATAATATTGTTTTTATAACATATAATTGTTAATATTTATATTACATTATTGAGCACAACTCAAAAGTTTAAAACTTCCACTACAACTCAATAGTTTTTTAATTTAAATTTAATTATGATTTCAACTTTAATGTAATTAGGTATGCATTTTTATTTTCCACTACATTCAAAAAAATTGTAAACTTATGGTTATCAATGTGCAATGCATTTTTATTTTTCACTTATTTATTATAATCATTATATCTATATTAGTAATATATAAGTAAGTTTTGATTAAAAAATCATATGTTTAAAAAGATTTGAAATTCAAAATGAAAGAGTTGAAAAAAAAAAGTTTTATCGCATCAATGGTTATTTCAACACAAATTTTTTATAACAATGTTTTTATATATCAAATGTATGTTGATTATTAAATATTCATTTGGAATTATTTAAAAGTGTTTAATATGTTTTGCTTGATCTAAATGTTATAGTAGACATTGTAGTGTTTTTAGTTTATTAAAAGCTATAGTGTTTTTCCATACTATTTGTTATTTGTTTTATATACAAATTGGCGTACGTTTTATATATAATTTCCACAACTTAAAACGTTCTATAAAATCATCAAAAGTTGTAGTATTTATTTTTTCATACTATGTTGTATTTGTTATATATAGAAATCAATATATGTTTGATATATAATTTACACAACATAAAACGGTCTATAAAATTATGAATTAATAGTGGAAATAACTAATTATATAAATTTATTACAATTAATAAAAGAGTAAATTACACGAATGGTCCCTATGGTTTAGGATAATTTGTGTGTTTGGTCCCTAACTTATTTTTTTAACTCGGAAGGTCCCTACTGTTTGTTTTTGTTACACGCTTGGTCCCTGTCTTACCTAAAAAAATTACTTTGCCCTTGATTTTTTAATTTATTTAAATAAACACACCCCCAACCCTACCCCCTCACCTTACCGTACCTACCCCACTATTTTCCTCTATTTAAATAATAGTCTTTCTAAGGTAAGACAACGACCAAGCACGTAACAAAAACAAACAGTAGGGACCAAGCGCGTAACAAAAACAAATAATAGGGACTTTCCGAGTTAAAAAAATAAGTTGGTGACCAAGCGCGCAAATTACCCCAAACCATAGGGACCATTCGTATAATTTACTTTAAAAGAGTAAATTACACACTGACATTGATTTTTCATGTATAAATATTAAATCACAATTTGTTAAATGTTATTATTTTAATTAAATATTTATATTCACGCGCAAGACGCGATGATTCAACTAGTATACTTACAAAAGATGTATTTGTACTTGCACCACATTCATTTGAAACCTCTATGACTTTTCAATTTCTTTCTAATAATTATTATAAATCGGTTAATAATGTTAAATTAATGCAAAAATTAAATTTTAATCATAAATTAACTAAACTACAATATTAAAATATCATATTTTACTTCTATTTATAAAGTTATGACTTTAACTTTATAACATATTATAGTTAACTTATTAGTTTAGATATGTTGTCATATGTGAACAATTTTCATTTTAAAGTCACAAGTTTTGTATAATTTATGATTTTATGCAAAATAGTTAAATTATTAATTTCAGTATAATGTTAAACAATTAACTTAAATCAAAATTTCAGTTAAACTTGAAAAAAATCGAGAGACAATTTTAGAAATAGTTAATAGTTATAAATTATAGTGTTAAACCTAAATTGTAATCTTAAATTAACAAAAAAAAAACATTACAATATTTTTATAATCATTAAGAATTTTCAAATAAGTTATAAGTAACTAACATTAAGAATAGTTAAAAGTAATATTATATAAAAAAAACTATAATGTTATCTTTAAAAACAAAAACTATGTTCGTTGGTTTAAATCATTACAATCAATGAAACTAACAATATTCATCAAATAAATTTTAAAAAAATTAAACATCTAAAACCAAAGTAAAATAATTAAGAGTTTCCAAATACGTTTTTTTAAATAACTTACAACAACAGTAGTTAAAAGTAACGTTATATACAGAAAATATATTGTTACCTTTAAAAACAAAAACAATGTTGAATGTTTTAAATAATTATAATGATAGAAATGAAAATCTTAAGCAAATAGACTTTTTAAAATTAATTAACCATAACAACAACTGTAATATCATTAACCTGCAGTTAGAGGCCATTGAGAGAATTGAGATTATAGAATTTTAAAAGATGTCTATATTATCATATAAATTAAAACAAACAATGTTAATAACAACTTATTATAAGATTTATTATATAAGAGCTAACAACAACGTTATTGATATATTTAAAATATATATTTGTAAAGATTTCAAATATATTGTTATATTCTACGCAACGTGTGGGTATTCACCTAGTTACTTTAATAAAAGAAGGCAAAAGGCTTGTAGGAGAAACGAATCATGCTTTCATGGTGTGCTAACCATTGTAGGTAAAACCAAGAATAATCCGGTCTAAACCGGTTTTGTCCATAAAATGGGCTGAGTAATTTTTTTGTTAAAAGTTTTCAAATTTATTGGTTTTTGAAGGTTGAGTTGGTCCGAGTTCTCCGGAATTAGAAAGAGTTTGATCGATTTCTGAGTGTTTTTTGGCCAAGTGGGCTTAACTTGCCTCGGAGAAAGGTCGAGTCTGAGTATTTGGCTGAGTACTCGACTGAGTTTTTTGAGTTTTACAATACTTGTTAAAGCTTGTTTAATGTTGGATTAAAGGGGTCAAATGAGTTAAATGGATTAAAGTTGCCAAATGGGTTAGACTCGTTAAACAAGTTAAGCGAGTTAGTCGTGTTGAGTCAGGTTAGAGAGGTTTTGGCGTGTCGTGTTCACGTTGATATTTTTTAACTCGTTTATTAAACGTGTCGTGCCCGTGTCAAGCATTTTCAACTCGTTTAAATTTTGACACAACACAACCTGTTTCTCACCTCTACAACTACATGAATCAATAAAACAGCAAGCATCGAACATCAAAAAAT
The DNA here is from genome assembly GCF_052849685.1 of Lactuca virosa. Classification (NCBI taxonomy): domain Eukaryota; kingdom Viridiplantae; phylum Streptophyta; class Magnoliopsida; order Asterales; family Asteraceae; genus Lactuca; species Lactuca virosa. The sequence continues at coordinate 182,480,332 of NC_136431.1, forward strand.
TATGATTACGATTAGTGTTCAATGTAAACAATGTCGATTACTATTCATACGTGAACAATGTTATGATCAAATTCAGAAATGAATATTTATTCAAAAACCCAAAAAATTAATAATGTTCATACATGTTCATGGGTGAAGATGTATGAAAGTTATAACTATCATAAATCAAAAAACCAAAAATTTAAACATGTTCATAGGTGAACATGTATGAAAGTTATAACCATCAGAAATAAATATTTATTTAAAAGCCTAAAAAATTAATCATGTCCATATATGTTATTAGGTACATATATACGAAAATTATAACCATCACAAATGAAATTTATTCAGAAATGAATATGTATTCTAAAACCCAGAAAATTAATCATGTTCTTACATGTTCATAGGTGAACATGTATGAGGTTAGAACAATCATATGAACATTTATTCATAAATGAACACTTATTCAAAAACCCATACAAGTAATCATGTTCATAGGTGAACATTACCGATTACTATTCATAAATGATATGCAAGATTCCACAATCCAACTAAACCAATAATAAAAAATTATGCAATATGTCTATGTACATAGATGAACATTATTACAAAAACCTAAAACTTAGTCATGTTCATAAATGAATACAAAATTTTCACAAAATACCTGAGCCCAAGATCCAATTGTCTAGGGGACCAGATGTGTATACAATTAAAATGTCACTTATGTCTCATATGTTATAACTCTCTTGAACCACGATGCCACACCCCCAGTCGGCCGTGGAAACGGCGGGCTATGCTACGTCTGGGATTTTATAACATCATGTTTCCTGTAATTTCTTTTTTCAAGGCAATGGGCCGGAAGTCGACTATATAAAGGCTTTGGGCCATAAGGAGGTAATGTTTAGACCTTTTGGAAGGAGGCAATGATGGTTGCGAGACCTTAACCTTTGAATTGTGTTTCGGGCCGAAGGGTAGAAAAAGGAAAATCATAGGTCGGGGTCATGCATGAAATAAGGATTTTTGTTCGAAAAGTTTTTAGTCCGAGATATTTAGCTAATAGTGTGGGGCTCTTCAATACCTTTCCGTGGATATAAAGAACGCCAAAACCGGAGTTGTATCGAAGAAGTTGCGATAATTTTAAAATATGTTTAAGTTGGGAAGGAGGCTGGTACGCTGGGCGTACCAACATGTTGATGTCGTGTATTCAAAAGCGTACGCTGGGCGTACGCGATCAGATGCCAAACCCTAATTTAGGGTTTTGAGCCCTATTTAAGCTCCTTAAATCCCCAAACCATTTCCATTCTCAGCATCCACCCCTTCAACGTCCTCCCTTCAAACTCGAACCCTAGTTTGATCCTTTTGAGCAAAAGAAGGTGTTTTTGAGTGCTTTGGAGTGTTCTTGGTGGATCTTGGAGAAGAAAGAGCATGTTGGAGAAGTGTTGGTCGCATTGGAGCTTGTAGATCTAGACCTTGTTCACATTGATCTTTCTTTTGGAGGTATAAAGTTTGAATCTTGATGATGCATTTGTTAGATCTAAGTAGTTTTGGGTTTTATGAGCTTTTGGTCACTTTAGTGCATAAAGTTTAGATCTTGAAAGTTTGTGACCTTGTTATGGATAAAGTTGAAAACTTTATCCATCTAATTATCATTTTGATTTAGATCTAAATATTGGAAACTTGGAATTAATGGATGAAGTAAGAAAGATGCACTTTTGGTCCCTTTGGAACTTAAAAGACTAGATCTTTGTTGCTTGGATCATTCTACTGGATAAAGTTGGACACTTTATCCATTATGGTGTTATTAGGAACCATAAAAATGTAATATTGGTCATTAGTTTCCTTCCGCGCATGGTTTATAAAGTCTTAATGGGTTAAGAAGTTAGGGCTTTTAGTTTTAAGGACTTCCTAGCCATGCAAAGTCATAAAGTTGGAAAATTTATCACTTAAGATGATATTTGGGGGCTAGATCTGCATTTGGATGAAAAGACTTAATGGAATAAGCCCTTAAACGGAAGGATTTCATTCAGCCAGCGTATGCTGGGCGTGCATGAGCTTACACCGCTCATACGCACTAAGAGCCCCGATCTTGGACCTTGAATATGCTAAGCGTACAAACTGAGTACGTTGGGCGTACTCAGCTGAGTTGACTCGGTTGACTTTTTGACTTTTTGACTTTGACCAGGATTTGACCAATTTTGACCAAAGGGTATTTCTGGTATTTTTATATTAAGTTAAGTTGAGCCATGATTTGAATAATAGGTGACGGGTAGAGCCGATATTCGGAGTAGAGATTTATTCAGATATTTGTTCGGACTGAGAGGTGAGTTTTCCTCACTGTACTTGTGGGTCGAAGATACAAATGCCGGCCCACTAGATTATGTATCTTGGTATAGAGGATGTTGATATTTTATAGTGATATGCCAGATTGGTATCATGGTAAATAGGATGTGGTATGCGGTAGTGGTATGTAGATCTGCATGTTCGTCTGATGACTTGTTATATGTTTATCTGTTACTGGATATATGTATTATGTTATGTATATGTCGACATAGTATGGTTGGGTTGAGGTAGTATTGCTTTTTGCGGTAGCCAACATACCCGGGAGCAAGCCATACATAAGTTGTGGGCCCCAAGGGCAAGCCAGACTTATGTTGTGGGCTCGGGAGCAAGTCAGACATAAGCTGTGGGCCCCGAGGGCAAGCCAGACTTATGTTATAGGCTTGGGAGAAAGCCATATATGAGCTGTGGGCCCGATAGGCAAGCCAAATTCATACTATGCTCTCAGGGGTAGTCCAATCTTTTAGTTGTGGACCCAATATATATGTTGTTATATTTTGTGTGTGTTGGTACTTTGGGGGAAATCACTAAGCTCCGTGCTTACAGTTTTAGTTATTGTTTTAGGTACCTCAGATGATCGTGGCAAGACGAAGGCATGACTGTGCACATCCTTCAAATTTTATGTTATTGGATTATGGGATCCTCTGATTTATGAATTATACTTTTAAAACAATGTTTTTGTAAATAATTATTGTCTTGGGGTTGTTTTGGAAAATTGAAAATTTTACTCTGATTTTTGGGATGTTACAAGTTGGTATCAGAGCCCTGGTTTGATTGAATTGGATGAACATTCGTGTGAATCCCTTCTAAAGCTAAGGAGCTGTAAAAGTTTTCAAAATTGTTTTGAAAAATTGATTCAAATTGTTTTCAAAATTGTGTTCGAAATTGTTTTCCAAATTGTTTACAAAGGTAACCGAAGAAGGATGCGATGTGTACAATCAGCTGGAGCAAGAAAGTGTACCCCAAGATATCCACACTGTTAATTGCTTATGATGATTATGATAGAAATACATGCTAGTAATAGGCTAGGGATCTTCAGGAATTGCATGATAGAATTGCCTGATGTATGATGCCTGATGGCCTAGGAGGACTTCTTATATGCTAGATGAAATTGACGTCATTACTGTAGTCGCTTAGTATGTGCATCATAGTTGTACATAACAAAGATTTTATAGCCTGAGAATGTTTTATTTAGCCTTATTTCCTGTTCTTATCTAATTAAGGGCTTAAGGTAGAGTGAAGTATTCGACTGTCTATGAGATCCAGTGTTATGTATGATTAGCATGCACGAGTGGATGCATGGTTGGTGGAAGTTTCATGAGTGGGTGCAGTTCATAGCAGGTCAGTGTAAGAAATGATTAGCTACTCTTGATAGAGTGAGGACAAGATGAAGGTGTATCCTAGATGCTTGGGCCTAGAAATCGGGAATTTCATATGAGGATCTGCCTGATGTTATTGTATCTTAGTGCCAGTCAACTCCAATGCTCGAATGTTGCTTGCTTTGTGCTTTGTGGGACTCATATTGATGTAAGCTAACTATCAAATGAATACGTTAAATTAAATGCTACGAAGGTTAAATAATCTTAGATTGAAGGATTTGGTCCTATTGCACAACTCTCGTTTGAGTCTAACCGTTGTGGGGTTGAGTCTTTTAGTCGAAAGATGATTTAAGCTTCGTTGCATGTAATTGTATTCATGAAGTGTTAGCTGACATTAATAGGGGATCTTCAATAGTTAATGGCAGGGGAGGTGGGGAATCCTAGGAGAGCCTAGGAAGTTCTTTAGTGTGGGTATTACGATGTTGAGAAGGTAGTGGGAGTATTCTTATGAGTAGATGATTTAGAAGACTCGGGATGATTCTTGAGGAAATTATGGATAGGCATGGATGGTAGTATTGGGTCCATACAACTGGAAGCATAGGATCCATACTCGAATCAAGTAAGTCACGAGAATTCTAAGGATCTGGTTGAGGGTAGATAACATGGTTGGATAACCATGACTCGTGGTAGTGTTTCTGTATCTGTCAACCTTTTGGTTATCGTTGTTCAGGTTGAGGATGAGTCTGGTGATTGTTTGGGCTTTAGTGGTTGTAACGCTCCATTTCTGGTATGTAAATTTAATTAAAGTATCTCCATTTCTTAAGGGGTACTCGACGAGTCTGTAGCCCGACTCGTCGAGTAGGAGCGGGATGAGCTCGCTATTTAAGTTGGCTACTCGGCGAGTCCATATGTTGGGACTCGGCGAGTCTGCTTGTCTGAATGAAGCCCTAATTTCAAGGGTTTGTACCCTATTTAAACGTCATTATAGCCTCCCACCCCATCCTCCAGCGCCTTTAGAGCATTTCCCCTGTAAACCCTAGCCCCCATTGTTGAGCTTGAGTGTGTTTGTGCTAGTTTGGAAGCTTTGGAAGAGAAGGAAGGAAAGAAGGTCCATAGAAGAGAAAGGAGATCCAAGAGTTAGCTTCCATCTGTTTCTCATTCAGGTAATAAAGTTATTACCTTGTGTATTCCTCTATTAAACCCTCTTTTATGCTTGTTATGTCTCTTTTGGAGCCTTATATGATTCAAAACTTGAGATATGGACTCTCCTTTGGATGGAAACCTTAGATCTGGACGTTATTGAACTCCAGGAGCTTATTATAGCCACCTTTATGCAATCATGGCCTTGTTCCAAACCCTAAGTGCTTAGTATTTGATGATTTTGGGTATTTTAGCCTTATACTCGTGTGCATGCACGTAAAGTTGGAAACTTTACGTGTAAAACCAGTCCTAGAAGCTCAGATCTATGATTTACAAGCACTGAAATCGATTAGAATCGACTGTATAGTAATAGCATGCTTGGGACTCGGCGAGTTGTTCTTCAGACTCGACGAGTTGTTCTTATGACTCGGCGAGTCACAGACTGGACGTGTTCATATGATGAAGGAGAACTCGACGAGTTGTTCATACAACTCTGCGAGTCGGATGAAGTTAGACTCGATGTTAGTATCGAAAAAGAACTCGTCGAGTCCTTGCCAAACTCGACTAGTAGAAGCGAGTAGAGGACTAGAATGGATGATAGGGACTCGGCGAGTTGGTGGCCCAACTCGGCGAGTCCGGTCAACTGGAAGTTGACTTTGACCAGGAAGTTGACTTTGACCAGGAAGTTGACTTGACCAGGGGTAAATAGTTATTTTACCCTGAGATTAGTTATCAGTATTTGATTTAGTGTTTATGGGATTTGTAGCCGGGAAGTTCCGGAGCAGCAGTCAAGCAGTTTCAGAGTTAGCATCTCGGCAGCCAGCGTTACGAGGTGAGTTTTCCTTCCAGTAGGAACGGGTCTACGGCCACAATGCCGGCCCGTTTAGTTAGCAGTAGTTCCGGACTTCGGTCCGATGCAGTAGTTCAGTGTGCTTGATGTCTTTGTGACTCAAGCATGTCTTTGTATTATGTATTCCGGACTTCGGTCCGATGCAGTATGTAGTATATGTGGTTATGCTAGTAGTTATGATTATGCTATGCTATGTTCAGTCAGATTCCGGACTTCGGTCCGATGCAGAGGGCAAGGCCCTGGTTAGTTCCGGACTTCAGTCCGATGCAGAGGGCAAGGCCCTGGTTAGTTCCGGACTTCGGTCCGATGCAGTTTTCGGACTTTGATCCAATGCAGTTTTCGGACTTCGGTCCGATGCAGAGGGAAAGGCCCTAGTTAGTTCCGGACTACGGTCTGATGCAGTTTCCGGACTTCGGTCCGATGCAGTGGGCAAGGCCCAATATGTGTTTATATGTTGCTGTATGGTATGTGGTAGTTTGGGGGGAGCTCACTAAGCTTTGTGCTTACATTTTCAGTTTTTGGTTTCAGGTACTTCCGCTAGTAAGGGGAAGAGCTCGGGATGATGGCATGGCACACACCACAACTTCAGTTTATCCTGGGAGTTTTATTTAGATATTTTGATATGTTTTGACATCAGTTGATTTGATAAACTTATTATGACATTTTGAGACACATGATCCATGGATTTATCTTTAAATATTTGATATGATGATTTAGTAAAGCTTTCAAACGAAAATTTTTGGGTTGTATTTTTGGGATGTTACAGTGGCCATATCAGTTTGGGTTTGAATGTTGCAGACCTAGGTGAGTTAGTTGATTCTGAGGTCCCGAGAGCCTTGCTTAAATTAGTGCCAGTTCCATCGCGAAACTCAATAAGGAAGCGGTTGTCGTGATCAGATCGAGGATTTTGGCCAAAGGACGAGTGATTGGCAGATGGATTGGAATGTCACTATCTATGGCGAGGGTTATGTCCTTCCATTTTTCTGAGTGCAGAGGAAGGAGTGAGCAAACATGTGACTTTCAGAGTTGGGATGTAAAACCATCATCAGACTAGTTAGCTGCATTTTTTTAGCGGCAGTATGGCAATGTGGAATTTCACAAGAGGATTCTTGTGGTATGGATGCCTTGAGATAAGATCAAGGGCCAGCTTTCTTTGGATATAGGCTATTCAGGTGCTGGTTGATGGGAATGAGGAGGAAGCAACAACTTTTGTTGTCTCTGGTGTATCCCGACTATGAGAAAGATGCCTTTTGTATTCATGAATGATTCTCGCAATGAAATGATAGTTGGGGATTTGTAGGCGAGGAGTGTGAGAACCCATTTGTTTCTAGATAGGAAGTTGGTGTTATGGATGGACTGTCAGAATTATTGCTTGTGCATCAACATGGGGTTCTTAATGATTATAAGTGGTTATGATTGGAAGTTTCCAAGGTCTCCATTTGAGATTTAGAATCTCGTTGAGGAGCTTAGTCATTATATGGAAGATCATCTTGCATTGTGTTATACCTTCAAAGATTCAGAGATTTTGTGTACCTGGTTAAGGCGGTCTGGGATATGGGTTGGTTTCAATACCAGGTGATGGTTGTTCGAACCCTAAGCGAGGGAGAACTGGGTATTATTCTTAGAGGAGCATTGATCTGTTCGAGTCTATGGTGTTGGATGAATGTTACATAGGGGTTTGCGGTTCGGGTATGCGAAACTTTGATTCTGGTTTTGGGGCACGATAGGAACTACAGAGCAAGTTGTCATCAAGTGTATGTATTCAAGAATGCAAGAGTTGTCTTCAAGGCAAGAAGCTGTTGATCAAGGAGCTCGTGGTGGCCAGTGGTTCCTTTCGAGAACGTCGAGGAATAGATTGAGAGATGGTTGTTAAGGGATTTTTCTACTCGTTTTATGGATTGATATTTATAGTCTAAATTAGGCAGTTGTTGATCCGTTAATCAGTTTTAAAGATGGGTGTGTTCAGCTCTGCGTGGGTTTTAGTTCATTGGATTAGGTGTCAATGCATTCTCGATCATTGGTCATTTCGTTTATCATCAAATCAGAGGTCCTTCGGAAGTTTTGAGCTGTATCAGTTAAAGTTCAATGGATTCATCAACCTATCGTCAAGTTTGGATCGAGTTTGGAGGATGTCCTTGGTTGTTAGGAGTCTAGAATTTGGGACAGTGTTGTTCAGTTTTCCAGATGGGACATTGGGTATGTGTAGAATCTAATTTGGGTTATATCATTTGAATTGTAACAAGAGTGCGAACGTCTATCCAATTCTCGGGTCGTGTGCAACCATGTTTTCGTCGAAGTTTGCGTTGGTAGCAGCCTGTACTATGAAAGGAATTGTGTGTGGTAAAAAAATATTGTAGTGTTGTGTTCGGTTAGCATTGAGAGGTACGTTGATTGGGTTCCTACAAGGTGGTGGAATGAGTTTGAGTATCATTAGTCCCCCGTGGTGGTCTTCATGAGTTTTCAAGCGGGTGATGGAATGGCGACAAGATCGGTGTGATACTGGGAGCATTCCAGACATGGGTTGAGGGATGGGAAGGGCATTCCAGTCTCATGCTGTGGGATCAGAGGCAATCCAGACTTTTGTTGAGGACCTTGTAGGGGTATTCCAGACATAGGTTGTGGGCCCAATGATCATGATTGTTTATTTTTCTGCGTGTGGTACTTTTGGTGTTAGTGCATTATTGGAAGTCGGGAGACTCACTGACTAACTGATTTGGATCATGTAGGTAATTAAAGGTTGTTGGGAGTAATAGTTGTGCATCAGAAGTCCCTTGCGAAGTGCTTACAGTATGAACCCCATTTTCTTGCGGGTTGTTTATTAGGAGTTTGGTTACCAAGATTAAGTATCGGTTATGGAATCTCGAGCCATGACGTTCGTAGTAGATATCTTGAGTATTTTTTAGGTGGATGTACACCTGAGCCGATGATGGATTTTGATGCAACATGCCAATTCTTGGATTCACCACCCTTATGCACTTTGTTACCATGGATTTCATCACTAAGTTACATCGGACGGCCAAAGGATTTGATGCAATTTGAGTTATAATGGATCAGGGTGAGTTTGAGAGTTGTTTGTGAATAGATGAGCTGGGCTGTCATAGCCGAGTAGGAGTGTGGTCTAGTTTAGTATGGGATAAGTTAGTTTTCGTTGCGATGGTGCACTTAGGTGCGGATTAGCATGACGTCGTTTAGCCGAGAAGGTTTTATGATGATCAAGTCTCTGGGTTTTTGGAAAACTTGGTCGTTGTGAGGGGTTGCATCATGAAGCGGAAGGGATAGCTGATTTCAATGACGAAATCTAATTTAAGTGGGGGAGAATTGTAACATCCTGTTTCCTATAATTTATTTTTTCAAGGCCATGGGCCGAAAGTCGATTGTGTAAAGGCTTTGGGTCATAAGGAGGTAATGTTTAGACCTTTTGGAAGGAGGCAATGATGGTTGTGAGACCTTAACCTTTGAATTGTGTTTCAGGCCGAAGTGTAGAAAAAGGAAAATCATAGGTCGGGGTCATGCATGAAATAAGGATTTTTGTTCGAGAATTTTTTAGTCCAAGATATCTAGCTAATAGTGTGGGGCTCTTCAATACCTTTCCGTGGTTATAAAGAACGCCAAAACCGGAGTTGTATCGAAGAAGTTGCGATAATTTTAAAATGTGTTGAAGTTGGGATGGAGGCTGGTACGCTGGGCGTACCAACATGGTGATGTCGTGTATTCAGAAGCGTACGTTGGGCGTACGCGATCAGATGCCAAACCCTAATTTAGGGTTTTGAGCCCTATTTAAGCTCCTTAAATCCCCCAAACCATTTCCATTCTCAACATCCACCCCTTTAACGTCCTCCCTTCAAACTCGAACCCTAGTTTGAGCCTTTTGAGCAAAAGAAGGTGTTTTTGAGTGCTTTGGAATGTTCTTGGTGCATCTTGGAGAAGAAGGAGCTCGTTGGAGAAGTGTTCGTTGCATTAGAGCTTGTAGATCCAGACCTTGTTCACCTTGATCTTTCTTTTGGAGGTATAAAGTTTGAATCTTGATGATGCATTTGTTAGATCTAACTAGTTTTGGGTGTTATGAGATTTTGGTGACTTTAGTGCATAAAGTTTAAATCTTGAATGTTTGTGACCTTGTTATGGATAAATTGGAAACTTTATCCATCTAAATATCTTTTTTATTCAGATCTAAAGATTGGAAACTTGGACTTAATGGATTAAGTAAGAACGATGCACTTTTGGTTCCTTTGGAACTTAAAAGACTAGATCCTGGTTGCTTGGATCATTCTAATGGATAAATTTGGAAACTTTATCCGTTATGGAGTTATTAGGAACCATAAAAATGTAACCTTGGTCATTAGTTTCCTTCCATGCATGGGTTATAAAGTCTTAATGGGTTAAGAATTTAAGGCTTTTAGTTTTGAGCACTTCCTAGCCATGCAAAGTCATAAAGTTGGAAACTTTATGACTTAAGATTATATTTGGGGGCTAGGTATGTATTTGGACGAAAGACTTAATGGAATAAGCCCTTAAACGGAAGGATTTCATTCAGCCAGCATATGTTGGGCATACATGAGTGTACATCGCGCGTACACAATGAGAGCCCCAATTTTGGACCTTGAGTACTATAAGCGTACAAGCTGAGTATGCTGGGCGTACTCCATTGAGTTGACTCGGTTGACTTTTTGACTTTGACCAGGATTTGACCAATTTTGACCAAAGGGTACTTTTGGTATTTTGATATTAAGTTAACTTGGGCCATGATTTGAATAATAGGTGACGTATAGAGCCAATAATCAGAGCATATATTTATTTAGCTATTTGTTCGGATTGAGATGCGAGTTTTCCTCATTGTACTTGTGGGTCGAAGGCATAAATGTCGGCCTACTAGATTTCGCATCCTGTTATAGAGGATGTTGATATCTAATAGTGATCTACTAGACCGATATCATGGTAAATAGGATGTAGTATACGATAGTGGTATGTAGATCTGCCTGTTTGCCTGATGACTGGTTATATGTTTATCCATTACTTCATATATTTATTATAATATGTATATGTCGACATTGTATGGTTGGGTTGAGGTTGTATTGCTTTGTGCGGTAGCCAACAAACCAGAAAGCAAGCCAAACTCATACTGTGGGCTCGAGAGCAAGCTAAACATTAGCTGTGGGACCCGAGGGCAAGCCAGATTTACGTTGTGGGCTTGAGAGCAAGCTATGTATGAATTGTGGGCCCGACAGGCAATCCAGACTCATACTGTGGGCTTAGGGGTAATCTAGTCTTTTAGCTGTGGACCCAATATATGTTGTTATATGTTGTGTGTGTTGGTACTTTGGGGAAACTTAGTAAACTTCGTGCTTACAGTTTTAGTTATTGTTTCAGGTACTTCAGATGATCGTGGCAAGGTGAAGGCGTGATCATACACATCCTTCGGATTTTATGTTATTGGATTCTAGGGTTGTTTTGGAAAAATGAAAGCTTTACTCTAGTTTTTAGGATGTTATAGATTTGGTACACCGTTATTGAATATATTGAACAATACACAAAGTTTTATCATAAAACACTACTTTTTATTTATTATATAATAGAGGTTACATAATTGTCTTAAGTACCAACACAATACGAATACAAAGTAAATAATCAGAGAACAAATGCTTCCAACTTCAGTCTTGATGATTTCCCCAAAAAACTTGCCATTTCCGATACTCATTCTCCAGAGAATACATCTGGTTTTGAAAGATCAACATAATGTTGGTGAGTTCACATGTTTTTATACTTTAGAAAATGTTTTGTGTACTTTTTACAATTTAATAGTTTATAAATAATATTATTTTCCTTGATTCGCTTCCTCGAGTTAGTGTGACTACTTGTTAGGTTTTTCCTTTTAAGTAGTTATGTATTGTTCAATGAGTTCCTATTAATCGAGCTTATGACTGTTGGACATGCCCGATACGACTTTTCATCGGTCGTCGCCAAAGTTTAGAAAGATATGTCTGCTATGACTCGACCTTCAAGGTTGTAGCTAGCAAATGCAGGCGCGAGTATCAGCCCCGTATAGATCTATACGTACCTCTCTCGCTCACTTAAGACGTAAAAATAATAGGTCGGGGTTAGCTAAAGGTTATTTGGCTAAAGAATGAATAATGTCTCATTTAACAATTGTTTATGTGTAGTCGTGTTCGATACTTTGCTTTCTCTTGGCACGTTAGTTATGTTTTTAATATATATATATATATATATATATATATATATATATATATATATATATATATATATATATATATAATTATGATAATGTTGTTTATTCCAATAGGAAATCGGGCATAATAACAATGCTACCCCAAAAGTTGGCCAGGGTAACGACTAGGTATAATGCATTTCCTAGAGAGTTGGCCAACATAATGGCTAGGTACGATGTTGTATCAAAAGTTCACCAGGGAAACAATTAGGTATGATGTTCTATCAAAAGCTGGTCAGGGTAAGGACTAGGTACGAGGTTATAAGAAAAGTTGGCCAGGGTAACGACTAGGTACGATGTAGTACCAAAAGTTGGTCAGGGTAACGACTATGTATAATATTATCCTTAAGAGTTTGACAGGGTATCTACCAAGCATAATATAATCCTAACGTTTCTAGATGTAAATAAACCGCTAATACTATATATAGTTAGCGATAATTTTGAAATTAACAATGTACTATTATAACATGTATTCCCCCCGAAAAGATTTGAAAATTGTAAAAGTGGGGCCGTGAACTCACCTTTGAAGCGTGCTCTATATACCCGGGGCGTGGTGTCGGATCTTCGAGAGTTCATGCTCGGGAGGTAAGAAGGCTCGAAATTCATAAGAGAATGTGAGAATAAGGTGTGCAGAACAAAGCTACCACACCTCCCTATTAATAGGAAGTTTTGAAGAGCGCACCATGCGTCACACGACATGCGTGTGGCTCCATCAGGGGGGCTACCACGTGTCATCCTCTCGTTGTGCCACGACACCCGTATCCTGAAAAATTGGTGTGTCAAAACGCGCGTCGCGCATGACGCGTGGACGTACGCTTGTGGCAAAAAATGGTTTTCAAAATTTCGTATCTCCCACATACGAGTTACGTTTTCGGCATTTTTTATACTCACAATAAGGTCTCGACGTGTACTACAACATTCGTTTGGGTTGTTTTGGCTAATTCTAAATTTTATTTTTAGCCTGTATTTTATATTCGCGATGATTTTATAAAAATCATAACTCTCTCATACTTATCTCAAGGAGTAATGCGATTCTTCTTTTGGTGACTTTAGCTAAAAGTCAACCGTTCTCTTCGTAACTTTTTACGTTGCAATATTTTATGCGCGGTTGGTTTTTATATTTTATAAAAACTATATATTCTCCATACAAAGTAGGATTTTTACAAATTTTATATTTTCGAAATCGCTTTGACACATACTTTCCAAATATGTTATCCAATTCGTAGGGTGTTATGACTCTTTGTGCTCCTAATTCATGGCTTTACTGTCTAATTGGCAGCGTTTTTATATGTATGTAGTTACGAAATTGTTTGTTTTTATTAACATGACATAAATGCTACAACCTTATCTTATTACATTTATATATGTTACTATTCCTATCGGTGGGTGGTGACACATTTTCTTGGTTGTTACACACAACAACACTGCCATTATTGCTTGATTCATCCTTGAAATCATTCTTTCGTGTGGAAAATCTCTTTTATAGTTCCCTTTGTCTTTGCATTCATAACATTTAATCTTAGGTGGAGCTTTATATTTGTAACTTGGTTTTGAAAGATCTAGTATACTCAAGAATCATATTAAAGTGATATTGCTAATTAACATATGATACTAATGGGTCACACTAACAACAACTTAATATAATTCATTATTTATTAGAAATTGATTTTAATAAATATTCAATAAACTCTTTTAATTAATTGGAAATTATTTATTTCATGGAAATAATAATTTTCATTAGCAAGTAACATTATATATAATTCATATGGTATGAATAAATAAGTCATGCACAACATTTTGGACTAGATAAATTCTTTTGTCTTTTACCAAAAAGTTAAAGTTTATATTTTATAAACTTGGTTTATAAAATATTAAAGGCTTTTGTCTTCTTTTTCCTTCATATTTTCGAAATATGGCTAGACAAAAGAGAGTATGGGCTTTTCATTTGTTTAATGAAAAGAACACTCCTCTAAAAAGACAAGCATGTACAGTATGATTAAAGTAAGGAGCTAGGAGCATGGTAGGAGAAAAGGTGAAGACCTTACGGACAAAGATTACATGTAAAAAAAGGCTTGCATAAACTCTTGTCTTGGATGCCTCATGAAAACTGTATCCTCTCTCTACTCCCTCACTTTCTCTCTAGACGAGTTTACTTGAGAGTTTACTTGCATCTCTTTTATGCCCTCTTGAAGTTCATATTGGTTTTGAACTTCAAGCTTAAGAGATTAAGAGTTTTTCTTACCAGACTAGCATCTTAAATCAAGTTGAAAACTTGTTGGTGTCTCTAAAGTTCTTCATTCTTCATCAACTTCCAAGCCTCCCAAGAGGATCCAAAGAACTACAAAGATTGTAATTTCTCCATCTTCTTCTTTGGTTGGTGTTTTTCTTTCCAAACTTTGCAAGTAGATCCTTGTTAGGTTATAAACTTGTTTTATGTTAATCAAATCATCAAGTCTTCCATTGCTAAATATCATGTTTTTGAAACTAGTTTTTGAATAAAACCCCAACAATTGGCATCAAGAGCCACCTTGCAAGTTTGGTCAGATTTTTTGATTTTTTGAAATCTTAGTTTTTGGAGAATATGGATAACTTGGTTTTGTATAAAAACAAGTTCATACATATTTTCTATGACAACTTTATAATTGTTATATTATGTGACAAAAGTTTTCATGCATCTTTTTTGTCATTTAAAGTTGTCTTAGAAAAACAAATGTTGTTTAATGTGTATGTTGATATGTATGATGTGCATAAACTAGGAAATGACCATTGTGTTTGTTGTGTTGTTGTGTTGGTTGTTTTATAAAATGGTTGTAATAATTTATTTTATTCATATAGTATGTAATAAGTTATATAGGTTTGTTTTATTGGTTTATTTTTGTAAATAATAGATTAATTGTTAGAAATAGTTTATTTGTACAAAAATGTAACAAGAAATGAAGTCAAAGCCATTTTTTGAATACCAAAGTGCAATTTTCGCAAGTATAAGGTGTGCATGATTTTCAGTGACAGTTTGCAAACTGTCGCTAAATGTTGTTTTTGTTGCTGTTGGCAGATTTCTCAAAGGGATGTTGAGCATTTGCGACACTTCCTGCATCACTTTCTTAACGTGTTGGATATTGCTGAAATATTGCTTTTAAAGAAGTTTTTCCAATCTTTTGCAAGCAATGGGTGTTTTCTCAAGTGGGAACTTCTACAACAACATTACAAGAAGATTTTTTGGTCCCTTAAAATGTCCATTTAGGAATGGACTTTGCATTTTTTGTGTTGGCTCATAAAAAATGTCACTAGTTGGTTATGTTTATGTACATATATTTGTATGCATATTTATGTTGTTTATTTTATGCAATTATTATATGTTGTTGATAAATTAGTTTTTCACATGCTAAAATAATTTTGGACAAAATAAACATCACATGGAGTTTGGTTTTAAAAATTTATAATGTGGACATAAGATGCAACAAGTTATTGCTTGAAAATAAAATCTGGTTTTATAAAAACGTTAATAACGTCGAATTATGAAATACTCAAATATAAGTTTTAAAACGGTGATTTTTATAACTTATACAAACTCCAAATATATAAGTAATAAAATGAAGTTTTATTAAAGATATAAAATGTGCAAATGCACTCAAAATTAATACCGTTTATTAAAATTGAATCACGTCAAATTATATAAAAACAAGCTTTTTATATAGAACCTTTAAAATTGATTTTCTTTTGAAAATTGATACAATGGTTTATTATATGCATGTAATAACCATGATATCCTATGTTTTTAAAACTAGAATTATAAAACATATAAAAGACCCTTTTACAAAACTTAAATCGACGCAATCCTTTCTAAATAACACTCGCACATCTCTTGTATGCACTAGTGGGATAAATGATACTTAACCGCTTAGTGTTATCTTTAGATGGTCGGAGTGTCTTCACGATTTCTATAAACAAGTTATAGACCGATTACTCATGTTTTTCAAATTGGATGATTTGATCGGAAATCTTTTGTGATAAATGATACCTATGCAAGAGAGTCCCGATGCATAGATGGGATCAAACATGTCGAATTTACTTTGTTATTAGCGATTCCATAAATCTAAGAATTATATAGTATGATATAATTGATAATCGATATCTACCGGGTTGAATTCAAATGGATGAGATAAAGGATACCTAACCATTTATTTGTTTTGCAACTTGGATCCTAGACTTTGATAATTAATGTTTTTGGAAACTAAAAGGGTATTAACTATTAAAAAGTTTAAATATTGAAAATACTAAATGAATTTTGTTAAAATTTTTTAGTTAAATAATAACATTCATTAGATACAACTTCAATGAATGGGTTCATGTCTTAAGATACAATCTCACAAGAGATATGAAATTGTATACACTTAAAGGTCCTAGTTATAAACTATTTGCTTTGAGCAATAAGCCTGAGCATGATACCTGGTAAAAGCATCACTATGATGCTAAAGATATTTCTAACATCAAACTAGGAATAGTTCAAGGCCTAAAAGAGTGTGGTATAGGAGGCCCATGTTTTATGGTATGGACACCTTTAAGCCCAAGAAATCCAATAACGCCCACATAAATGGATATTGTTTCTTTTGTGGAGAAACTAGACACTAGAATTGGAAAGAAAGTCTGGAAGAGACTAGTACTTCAGGTATCTACTAGATAAAACTCATGCTTTTCATATAACACTTAGGTATTTGGTACTTAAATGTTAATTTAATATTTGTAAATGGCTTGTAGATATTTACTGAAGAGTAACCAACTGAGCACAATCAAGTTGGAACTACACTCTTAGAGTCTAGTTTATTATGCTTGGAACATAATGTACTTGTAATATTAACCAATGTTTGTTTTGGAACAATGTATGTTTTAATTTAGCTTGCCTAAATATATGTCTCGGTTTAATTTATGAATGATTGACTATTTACTTAAATCGTTTTGCATAACTATCACCATCATATTCTCGGAAATGATTAAAATTCTTTTATGAGACCAGATCTATTAATTATAATTATAACGTAAATATCAATGTTTTATAAATAACAAGTTCTATATGCAAAATACTTTGATTTAAAATTGTTTTAAATCAAACTCTTCTTTGACATTGTTATCTTTATTATATATATAACATTCACATATTCCAACTTCAAGAAAGGGACCCTTGAAGGAAAATAATGTAATTTATTTGATATATGTAAATCTTATTTATATATAAAAGATTCCTAATGTTATTTTCACTAAGTAGTAGAGAAAATAATTATTAAGGAACTATACACTATTGTGTATGACTACCTTACTAAATAATGTCTAAGATTTATCATAAGATACCAAATCAACTTTATTAACAACTATAGTAGTTATAAATTATATTTTACATGTTAAAACATAATTGTGAAATCTTTGTTGAAGGTTTTAAATATAAAGTTGAAATACAAACCGATAAGAACTATCTAAGGCCTTAATGATAATAAAGGATGAATTAAATCTTACTTGGTATGATTTTCTTTCTAATCGGTAGGAATGTCCTCCTTTTATTTCCTTGGGATAACACTTAGAACACTATCAATTGTACTTTGAGTATAAACACCAACTAACTCGTAGATATTAACATTTTATTCATAAGATTTTGTCTGGAAATGCTCCATCCCTATCTTATTACATGATTTGTGGATTTAAAGCCTATGCTGGACTAAAGCTTTTAAACCCAAAATCTACTAAATACATATTTAATATAATACTCTAAATGTGGCTTAGATTATTATAAGCAAACCCACCTAGAATAAGTTTTTATTATTCCTCTGATAGCTGAGTTAGCAGAAAGCAATTAGCTTCTAATAACAAAACAAGTGGGAGGTACATGGAACTTGAAGCAGCTCAAGAACCATTACCTGATGTAGTAATAGTTGGTACTAGTTTTTAACAAGGATTGTTAAACTTGAGTAATAGCTATTCACAAACACAAATTGTTCACATTAATAGTATAAATCATCTATTACTTGAGAAATATGGAATCTCTCATTGATGAGGTTTTATTGATGGTTTCTAGCAAATCCATCAATTACCAAGATGCGATGTAAGATATCGAATCTAATTAATGACTTAGAGTCATGAACATGAGATGTAATCTATGTATGATAATCAAGTATGGTCTTGATTGAACTTCCTTTATGTAGCTAGGCTAGAAGGGGTAAATGATTATTCTAGAAAGAATACATTACATGGATAACCATACACATTTAAAGCAAGACTTGTTATAAAATGATTTTCTCATACTCATGTCATTAACTATGGTCCTTATCATACTCATGACATTGACTATGATCAAACCTTTTCCACAAGTAGCTATGATTAGATCAACAAGGATATTGCTTACTATAAATTCATATTCTCAATATGAGATATAGCAAATAGATTTCAAGAAAGACCTCTTTTCTTAATAGACATCTACTAGAAGATATCTATATAGATCAGCCTGGAGGTTTTCTTAATCCATGTTATCCTAACAAAATGTGTAGAGCTTGAGATCCACTTGTGGATATAAAGAAAAGATCTCCATGTTGCAATCATCATTTTAATGTAAAACCACAAGGTATCCTTTTATATCAAAATGAATAGAACATGTGTGTTTACTAAGTACTAGTAGGACCATAGTGATATTCCTAATCTTGTATGAATGAGACATACTTAATCATAAGAAAATTACATTCTGACCATGCCAAGGGTTTTCACCTTGACTCAGAATGTATTTCTAAAATGAAAGACTTAGGAAAAACAAGATACATTCTTGGAATGTAAAATCTATATAGATAGATAAAATGAATGTTAAAAGTTTTATAT
This sequence comes from Lactuca virosa, assembly GCF_052849685.1. Taxonomy (NCBI): domain Eukaryota; kingdom Viridiplantae; phylum Streptophyta; class Magnoliopsida; order Asterales; family Asteraceae; genus Lactuca; species Lactuca virosa. The sequence goes on from NC_136431.1 coordinate 182,499,032, forward strand.
ACGTATACATATATTGACAATATCTTGAAAGAGATCAAGATAGAAGATTCCTTTGGAGGAACCTTAGCATTGTCACATGGCACAAAGTTTGAGCCAACCTCAAAAGGACCTAGCTCATAGGTTTGAACTGGTTATATTCAATTTGCTTGGCAAATGAATCCATCATTTATGCCATATTATGCATAAGAGTTGATATATGATCATGCTATGAGCATATCATAATATACCAACTGAATACATGGTTAAGTCACCGGATGATTATAGAAACATTCTAAGAGTACTTTAGAAGAACTAAGAGCATGTATATGAGACATATAGTTTACAATAAAAATATTCATGTAAAGAGCTACATAAGATTTGGATTTCTAAACAAATATATATAATTATGAATTTTAATTGGATTTTGACTTCATTGTGAGATGAAGAGTAAGTTTTGTTGGAATGAGGTCCAACCAAAAGAAAATGACACAATATACTACAAAATAAGAGTACACTACTTTAGAAGTTTAAATTTAAAATGATTGGATGAATGAGTTCATTGAAAAGCTATGTGGATCTCTGTCATTCAAGGATCACATAGAAATCTTTGTGACTTCGAGAGTATACTTAATCGAGATAAGAGGCTCTATGTCATGAAAGAACACCAATCATATACTCCAAGATATTTAACTATACCTAGAGTAAAGTCAAATATGGAGATGATAGTATTCTCAGAATTCACACAACATAAGTTTAGTCGAACCCATTAATAAAGTCATTCTTTTAAGCTGAGTATGAATAGTCACACTTTAGCTGTAAGACTTTATTATTCTAGAAATGAGATTTTGATTTGGATATTGGAACATTGTAACAACAACTATTATATAATGTTTCGATATACTGGGGCATGATCATAGCATCAATACTTGTCGTGTTCTATATTAACATGTTTAATCCATGAATAATCTTATTATTCTAAAAGTTCATAGTCGGTTATAATTGTGGGAGAAATTATGAAATAAGACTAATATGAATTGGATTGGTTGACTTTCACTGGATGAAGGTAGGCAATGGGTTGTAACCAAGTTTCATACATACTTGTCAGAGAACTAGTATTGAACTGACCCGCATCAAGATCATCTTATGGATCACTATCATGAATTTTACTTGATTAAAATGTACTATCTTTGTATCCTTAGCACCTGAGATACATAGTGGGACTTAAGTGTAGGGAGTACTATGCTTAGATATGGTCAAACGCTGGTCCTTAACCTGACAGTTATAAAAGCCATTTTCAGGTATGGTATGAACTATGCAAGAGGCTTATGTAGTCAAAATGAGATTTGTTCCTCTTATGTGTTGAGTGTTAGACATCTAAGGCGCCTTACCAAAAGTTGAACACCATATGAGATTGATTGCGATCTGTATCTCATGTTTAACATGATATCTATGATAAAGGGATAACTGATAAACTTACCTTATACACCAATTGTAGCTTGGAGATTTTTGAGAATTGGGCGTTGATAGAATGGCACAAAGTCGTATGTTCATGGGGGCAGTGAAATGTTGCTAGACGTTCACCACTGTCTATATATATGTCTAATATGAATCTTGCGCAAGTGGGATATTGAATGATCTAGTACACTCAAGAATCATATTAAAGTGATATTGGTAATTAGCATATGATACTACTGGGTCACACTAACAACAACTTGATATAATTTATTATTGATTAGAAATTGATTTTAATAAATATTCAATAAACTCTTTTAATTAATTGGAAATTATTTATTTCACGTAAATAATAATTTTCATTAGCAAGTAACATTATATATAATTCATATGGTATAATTAAATAAGCATGCACAACATTTTGGACTAGATAAATTATTTTGTCTTTTACTAAAAAGTTAAAGTTTATATTTTATAAACTTGGTTTATAAAATATAAAAGACTTTTGTCTTCTTTTGCCTTCATATTTTTGAAATATGACTAGAAAAAAGAGAATATGGGCTTTTCATTTGTTTAATGAAAAGAACACACCTCTAAAAAGACAAGCATAGACAATATGATTAAAGTAAGGAGCTAGGAGCATGGTAGGAGAAAAGGTGAAGACCTTATGGACAAAGATTACATGTAAAAAAGGGCTTGTATGAACTCTTGTCTTGGATGCCTCATGAAAACCGTATCCTCCCTCCACTCCCTCACTTTCTCTCTAGATGAGTTTACTTGAGAGTTTACTGCCATCTCTTTTATGCTCTCTTGAAGCTCATATTGGTTATGAACTTCAAGATTAAGAGATTAAGAGTTTTTCTTACAAGACTAGCATCTTAAATCAAGTTGACAACTTGTTGGTGTCTCTAAAGTTTATCATTCTTCATCAACTTCCAAGCCTCCCTAGAGGATCCAAAGAACTACAAAGGTTGTAATTTCTCCATCTCCTTCTTTGGTTGGTGTTTTTCTTTCCAAACCGTGAAAGAAGATCCTTGGTGGGATATAAACTTCTTTTATGTTATTCAAATCATCAAGTCTTCCATTGCTAAATATCATGTTTTTGAAACTAGTTTTTGAATAAAAACCCAACAACTTTTCCCATGTTTCCACCCTCCCTTTCGTGTGTTCTACCTATTCTAACAAATAAACCTGAAACAAAACCTTCTTCATTACCAGAAACTCTACGTTTCAGTTCCTTGGACAATAAGTAATCATTCATATTATTGACAACGATCACTGTTTAACCATACAACATAGCATCAACCAAATTCTCATATGAATTTGGTATATATCACAACAAAATAAGGGTTTGGTACAACCGATTCATGAGAGAATTGTTTGGTGTATGCTATTTTCTCGATTATTCTTGAAAAGGGTACACAAGCATTGCTTCAGATACAACAAATTTGTGAGAGATTTATTTTGGTACTCGCGACATACTTTCTTATAATGGCCATTATTGGTCGTTTGATCCACAGCATACCGTACCACCTCGCCAATTATGCTTAACATAATAGTAATATGTGTTTTTGCCAAAATATCATTTTTCATCATTTTAGCCATGTATTTTGGTAGTTTCTCTTATCCATCTAAATCCTTCAAACAACCCTATTAAACCAGAAGATCCCTCATGTCCACCTTCCATAAGGTGAAATCATTCAAGCCATTGAATTTATCTATTTTGAATTTGTGAGACGTAATCTCTTTAATCAACAGAACAAAACCACAACTACTATACCACTTGTCTTGAATAATCGAGAAAATATCACACATGTACACAAATACACAATATTTAACGTGGTTTAGTCGATGTGACATGTCCACACCGCATGAGAAAGTATTCTTATTCAAGAGTTTCAAAACGATAGGATCATAATCAACCGTTACATATATAGACAGAGTACAAAAGTAGAACTAATTAGAATCAGCTCGGGGCAATCTACACATATCAATGCATGTTGATATTCGTTCGGGTTGTTAATTCTAAAGCCTCATTTATCAAACTAAATATTTGAAAATTTCAAAAATGAAAGTCGTACATAATTATATTTCATTTTAAGATTATTCTTTATCATCTAACCGAAAACTATGAGCATTTAGGTATGATTAAAACACACAAACATAATACTTTTCTGGCAAAACATATTTGCCTCAATTTATCCATTTTCTCTTGGATTTTCGCCATACTTGTATAACTCGCACCCGTCAAGACATGACAATTTTTTTTTGTCCCAGTGCGGTTTAACCCGTAATTTTATAATTAAAAAAATCGTAAAACACAACAGTATATTTAAGCAACAATATACTATATTTAGTATGGTGTGAACGATTTGTATGGATTAATGAATGTCCCAATATAACAATATAGTTCAAATTTTGTGATTATTAATAATTAATCTGTTTTAATATTAATTATTCTATTATATAATGTTCTAATAATCAAACATGTTATATTAGATGAATAATATATGTTATAAAAAAATTAACATAAAGCATGTCACTGTTATATCTTTATAATTTAAAATGAAATAGATACATGTTGCTATTCTTGAATATTAGCTACTTTAATAACATATTGTCAAGTTGCATGTGCAAAGACATTTAACTCCGTCGATTCTATCTAAATATATTATTCAAACTAACTTTTGAATATCTTTTTCAACTTTATAATCAAAGAAGAGAACATGTTAATTCTAATCAAATCTAATAGATTGGTACCTTGTTTTATATACCAGTACAATGTTTGGAATAATATTAAATGTAAATGTTTATCCAATTTCTCTTCTCTTGTATATATCTACAAACCATCACTTGTCCAGAACAGTCAAAGCTTAAACAAACCATTCCAACTCCATTTCTACACACGAAAAACATCCATGGCTTCATCAAATTCCAACACAGAAACCATACAAGAAATTATGGCAACATACAAATCACTTCCACCAAGACCTGCCATTGAAGAGCTTGAAGCAGCCATATCTGTCATCAAAACAGTCAACACCGAAGAAAAACAGAAACTTGATCAAATTTCCATACAAATCTGCCCACAAGATGTCTCACCACAGCTCTTCTCTGTCCTCCAAGAGATCCGACAAACCATGGTCTTGTTTCAGAGCCAAGAACAGAGGAAAGAAGCTCTGCATATTCTTAACGTTGATCAGACTTATCAAACCTTTGACGAGTTGATACAGAAAGCTTCCAAGTGTGTTTTGGGAGATACCCAGTTGAATAAAGACGATGATTTGAAACACCCAATTGGTAATTTTCAAAAACAACCACCGATAAGTGATGAAAGTTTGTTGATTTCCAACAAGATCAGTAAAGTCGAAAGCTTTAAGGGTTTAGTCATGAGTTCTTCAACAAAAGCCACCAATTTACCCTCAGGTTTGTCAATTTTTTGTTCTATGTAAACTATGAACACATAATCTTACATGGTGTTGATTTGAGTGTTCGGAGATGAGTTTTCCCTGTATGTGTGTTTTTTGTGTTTGTGTGTGTAATCTTGAACAATGATTTCTTGTTTTGAATTGATAGGAGTAGAAGAATGTGAGAAACTTAGCATGATGAAAGTAGCAGCCTTGATTGAAACGATAGCCAAACAAGATGGAAAAGTTCTTGATCTTCAATCCAAATTGATGGAAAACATCGAATGGCTTCCTGTATCTCTTGGAAAACTATCAAACATCACTGAACTTAATCTATCGGATAACAAAATCATGGCTCTCCCACAATCCATCACCAATCTTACCTCCCTAACAAAGCTTGATGTCCACTCAAACCAACTCATCAACCTTCCCGATTCGTTTGGTGGACTTGTCAACTTGCTCGATCTTGATCTCCATGCAAATCGATTGAAATCTCTCCCAGAATCATTCGGTAATCTGTCAAGCTTGATGAATCTTGATTTAAGCTCAAACCATTTCACCCATTTGCCAGACCTCATAGGGGAGTTAAACTCTATGCAAATCTTGATTGCTGAAACAAATGATCTTGAAGAACTTCCTTACACAATCGGATCATGTTCTTCGCTCGTGGTGCTAAAACTAGACTTTAATCAGCTAAAAGGGCTTCCTGAAGCAATTGGAAAGCTAGAGTGCTTGGAGATTCTTTCTTTGCATTATAACCGGATTCGAAAGCTTCCTACAACAATGGCGAATCTCACTAGATTAAGGGAGCTTGATGCTAGTTTCAATGAACTCGAAGGGATACCCGAAAGTCTTTGTTTCGCGACCAGTTTGGAGAAACTTATCATTGGTAAAAATTTTGCTGACATGACAACTTTACCAAGATCGATTGGTAATCTTGAAAATCTTCAAGTTCTTGATATAAGTGATGATCAGATAAGATTTTTACCCGAATCTTTCGGGTTGTTGTCTAAGTTGAAAATATTCCGGGCTGATGAGACGCCTCTTGAGGTTCCTCCAAGGGAAATCACCAAGTTAGGGGCTCAGGTAAGATGGGTGTAACATGGTTCTTCTTAGGTAAAGTTTCCACTACGCATGTATACAAACACTTGGTTGACATTGTTTAATTACTTTCAGGTGGTTGTCGAATACATGGCTGATTTAGTTGCCAAGAGAAATGTCACACCTCAAGAAATAAAGAGAAAGCGCAAAGGATTTTGGTCATGGATTTGCATGCTCTTTTCAGGCTAATCATTTTGTAAGATTTGGAGGAAAGTCGTTGTACATAATCTTTTTGTCATTTTACACGTATTTTGTAAAGGTTGTACCAAATGAACTCCATTAAAGGTACATATGTATTGGGTCCCACCATATACGTATTTAAAAATACCTTTTTACATGTATATTCCTATGTTACATAACAAGATTTATGGTTGAATTCGTCAACAACTAGGATAAGTATTGGATTGATGGCTACTTGTATGATAGTGATTAGATTTTGTTGGTGTAGTTGCTCTTATCCATAGATAATAAAGAAGAGTTATTACCAAAATATCATAAAGCTTTTATCATATTTTAAAAAAAGGTGTTTATAATTGAAATATCCAATGTTTTTTTTTATAGAACCCATTCAATTCAATTCAACTCATCTATTCAATATTGAATATCGTCAACCGATCCAATCCCATTAATTTTGGACAACCGAACCGAACCGATGTAATTAAACATTAGATTTTAATTACATTAGATCGATTTTATCCATTAGATTTTTTACTTCGGTTATATATATATATATATATATATATATATATATATATATATATATATATATGGTATCAGAGCCAAGAAAAGTTTTTGGGGTGGTTATGCATGATATATTTATTTCATATTTATTTAATTTGGGTTTAATATTCTCTAAGAAATTTACAAGTTTTAATAAGTATGATTCAGAGACAAGACCAGTGATTGGTTGGATTAGCGTAAAACGCGCAGATAAGGACGTAAGTCGCGGTGCCGGACCACAATCATCGTCGAGACGATTCGCCTCTGTTCATCGTTATTAAAACAAGTAAGTTTTCTTATAGAATTTTAAAGCAAAATTAATTGAATATGAGTAAATTTTCACGCATACTATCCAAAAAATATATTCCTGGTAAAAATATCGACAATGAACAAGATTATGATAATCAAATAAATTCTATTGAAGAAACCGTTAATGGCATAGAACAAAGTTTGAATGATTGGACAATACCTAAAACTAATGTTAATACAATATATAGAATATGAACTTTTGACTATTTTCAAGGTTATTCTATTAAAATGACAGAACAAACTTTGTCTATTGGTCAAAACCAACAAAATTTACATTTATTATCATCACGATCTATTCTAGAACATAGAATGAAATATAAATTTTTACATGTCGGTTTAGTCCAAATTGCTATCAAGCCTCTATTCAGACTTGGAATAGATGCCCATGTTCTCTTTATTTTAAGAGACAAGAGACATAAAGATTTTCAAAATTCTATTTTAGCTATGGCTGAAACAAATATTTCTAACGGACCTATTTATTTCAATTGTTATCCAAATTTTTCTGTAGGATTATTTGATAAAAATATTTTAGATACTTTAGTGTTAACTGTAGAAACAAAACATTTAGAATTTAAAGATGATACAAAGCCTTTAGCAATAATTTATCGTGTTTGTTACAAAACCATGACAACTACACTTGAACCGAAAACACGTTTATCGAGTCCTAAAAATGAAACAATTATTTTTGAAGCAAATACTAATCATATCAAAGTTCACACACCAAAAAAGGTTAAAATGGTCTGATATAACTCAATCATGTAACTGGAATTTACAAAATGTTATCGATCCAAAACCTCTAGACTCTTCAAAACAAATCTCAAATATTATAGAATATAATGATGGTTCAGTAGATATAAATTTTTTTTCCTTAAAAATTTTGTCATCCAGATTATCGACTTCTTTTATCCCGGAAACAAGTTCTTCAAAATCTCCGTTATCAAAGTCAAGATCTTTAAAACTAAAAACTGTTGACTATACTAATTCTATTCCCAAACCATTATATCAAGATGACCAAAATAGTGAAAATAGTTTTCCTAGTCCTACTAAATCAGATTTTATTGATGAACTCCAAAATTTTAAACAACAAATATGAGTTCTAAAGTACAAATTAATTGTTCAAAAAATAATAAGCTTTGGGCTAATATGTTAAAAAGACATTGGAAGATAAATTCTAATATATGCAAAACCATTCAACGTTTAGAAGAAACTAGAATTCATGAAGATTATAATTTATACAAAATACTTCCATATACTAATGAATATAATAAACAAATAGAAAAAATTTCTAGGCTAACTATAGGAATAAAAAAATACGAAAAATCACGAAGTCATAATTTAGAATCAATAAAACATATTTCTTCAATCCTAACAAAAACAACCTGTTAAAATGAATTTCTCAAATATAGAATATCAAGTTGACTTTGATTACTTAAAAAATATTGAGTATTTCAAAGATTACAATAATAAAAAAAGAGTTTGGCACGAAGAAAATTTCTCATACTACTTAAGATTTCTCCATTTAGGCCTTTGGGAAGATTATGTTTTATCAAATAAAATTCATTCTCCTTTTTTTCAATGGTTTGAGTTAATTTATGCCCCTAAATATAAAATAAATTACCCATTTAAAAATGATTCTATCACCCCCATTTTAGAGAAAAAATATAAAGATATTATTTCTAATAAAGAAATTATTGCTAATTTTCCACCAAAAGGAGAAATTATTATTAACGATATGTTTATTGCGACTCCTTTAGTTCAAGCCCCAAATCAATTAACTACTGAAAAGGGTCTTCAAAAAATTATTTACCAAAATAATTATGCAAACGAAACCTTATCTAGTATTACCGAGCATTTAGTTAAAATTGAAGAAAAAATTTTCAAAGACAAGAATGATAATAAGCAAGATATGGCAAGCACTAGCAATATAAGTTTTGTTCCTTGTCAAATCGATGGTAATTTTAATCTAGGAAATACGGATTTAATTAACGAATTAGAAAAAAGACTTTCAAAACTCCATATCTCAAACACTAACAGTATTAATACCCTTACAAATGATGAAGCTGAAAATAGTGATATTAATAGTGAAAATAATTTTGAAACCCTTGCTCAACAATTTGATAATTCAAATGATGATATTAGTCAACTCACTAATGACTTTTCAAATCTTAATAAAATTCATCAACCAAAGCGAAGCTCTTTCGGAAAGAATCCAAAGCCAACCATAAGAAATTATTGGAATAGGCCCTCTCTTCCAGATGTTCAACTAGAAGAATGAACTTTTCAATTTGATCGTTCTCAATATGATGATAATTCTGTTTATGAATGGAATGTTGATGGCCATTCTGAACATGAATATTGTACAAGAAATGACTATGGCTGCTAATGCTTATAAAGCTCATAATAATACTCAACTTCAAATTGTTAATATTATTACTTCCGGTTTTACTGGTAGTCTCAAAGGATGGTGGGATTTCTATATTTCACAAGAAGAAAAAGATTATATTTTATCTGCTAAGAAAACTATTATAAAACAGGAAAATAATCAACAAATACAAACGTTTGAAGATGATATGGTTAACACTTTAATTTTTGCTATTATCAAAAACTTTGTAGGAGATCCTACTACTTTTCAAGAAAAAACTTCAGAAATTTTAATGAATTTACATTGCAGAAAACTTACTGATTTTAGATGGTATAAAGATAATTATCTTGTTAAAGTTTTTTCAAGACCTGATTGTAAAGAGTCTTATTGGAAAGAACGTTTTATAGCTGGCCTTCCAAAACTCTTTGCTGAAAGAGTTAGACAAAAATTAAGAGAAAGTTTTAATAATACCATCCCTTATCAAAATTTAACTTATGGAGATCTAATAAACTACATTAATAAAGAGGGATTAGCAGTTTGTGCTGATGTTAGGTTTAAAGAAAAGCTCAAAAAAGATAGAATTAACAGTAAAAATGAATTGGGAAATTTTTGCCAACAATATGGTTATCAGCCCTTGAATGGTCCGTCTACTTCAAAATCTAAAGTATATAAGAAAAGACCTTCAAAATATTTCAGAAAAAAGAATTATAATCTTCCAGAAAATTATAAAAAAGGCCAAGATTATGCGTCAAAATCCAAAAAACCTTATAAACCAAATTATAAAAAATCTAAGAGAAAATCAAAAGACATTATTATTTGTCATAAATGTGGGCGTAATGGTCATACAGCTAATAATTGTTATGCTAAGACAAAAATAAATGAGTTAAATGTTTCTGATGATTTAAAAGAACAAATAAGAAAAATTATTTTAAATACTGATTCAGATTCCGATCAAAGTATTTCTGATTTTCAAACAAATGATTTAAATATTCTCGAAAATACTACTTCAAGTTCAGAAGATTCTGATGTTTGCGAATGTAATGGTAAATGTCATTGTAAAAATTTAATCAATGTAATTACTAGTAGTTCTATTAACGTTCTTTCACAAGATGATAAAGATCTTTTAAACTCTCTTGATTCTATAAAAGATAAAAATATCCAAGAATTATTAATAAAGCAGATGCTTAATAAAACTAATAACATAACTTCTGATAATAATGAAAATTTTAATTTAAAAAATATATATGAAAGATTTACTGAAGCAAAACCAATCTCTATGCAAGAACTTTAAGAAGAATTAAAAATAGTAAAACAAGAGATAAAAGAAATAAAAAATAAAATTTTAATTTTAGAAAAAGAAAAACATTCTATTTTTAAAAACAAAAATATAGAAATTAATAAAGAAGAAGAAAATAAAATTGAAAATGTAACTATTGGAAAAATTATAAATAATCAAGTTTCTCAAAAAGGGAACACTCAAATTACTTTAGTCAAGGATAATTTTAAAATCAACCGAACTGCTTTAATTGATAGTGGTGCTGATATGAATTGTATTCAAGAAGGAATTTTTCCTACACAATTCTATGAAAAAACCGCATCTAGACTTACTGGTGCCGAAGGTACAAAATTAATTGTAAATTATAAAGTTTCCGATGTTCATATTTGTAATAACCAAGATTACTGTTATAAAACTCACCTAATTTTAGTAAAAGATCTATCTTCTCCTTTAATTCTAGGAACACCTTTTATTACAAAACTATATCCTTTTATGGTTCATGATGATGGTATAAGAACCAATGTTTTTGGAAAAGAAATTATATTTAAATTTTGTGAACCTCCTCTATATTCAACAATTAATGTCCTTAATTATAAAACACAACAAGCTAAATATCTTATTAACGAAATAAATAATGTTCGAATAACTAATCAATTAAATGACAATAATATTCAAAATAAAATAATAGGTTTAAAATTAAAATTTAAAAAAAAAATGTATGTTCTAATATTCCTAATGCCTTTTGGAATAGAAAACAACATATTGTAAAATTACCGAATATAAAAAATTTTGATGAAAATGATATTCCTTCAAAATCTAGAGCCATTCACATGAATAGTGAACTAGAAAGTCATTGTAAAAATGAAATTCAAGATTTAATAAATAAAAAACTTATAAGACCTTCTAAATCACCATGGTCTTGTTCAGCATTTTATGTTATGAATGCCGCAGAATTAGAAAGAGGATCACCAAGACTAGTTATCAATTATAAACCTTTAAACAAAGTTTTAGAATGGATTTGTTATCCTATTCCTAATAAACGAGATTTGCTAAAAAAAACTTTATGATTCAAATATATTTTCAAAGTTTGATATGAAATCAGGATTTTGGCAAATACAACTTCATGAGGAAGATAAATACAAAACTGGTTTTAATGTTCCCTTCGGGCATTTTGAATGGAATGTAATGCCTTTTGGATTAAAAAATGCCCCTTCTGAATTCCAAAATATTATGAATGATATCATAATTCCTATAAGTAGTTTTGCTATTGCTTATATTGACGATGTCCTAATTTTTTCAAAATCAATTGATCAACATTTCAAAATGGTTTAGCTGTCTCTGCAGCAAAAATGCATTTATTTAAAGATGAAGTTCGTTTTTTAGGGCATGATATTGTCAAAAACACTTTTAGACCTATTACCAGAAGTTTGCAGTTTTCTACTAAATTTCCTGATGAAATTAAGTATAAAAAGCAACTTCAAAGATTTTTAGGATGCTTAAATTATATCCATGATTTTTTCAAAGATTTAGGGATTATATGTAAACCACTTTATAACAGATTAAAAGATAATCCTGAACCATGGACTCAAAAACATACATATATAATTAAATATATAAAACAAAAGGTTCCTACTTTGCCATGTTTAAATTTACCTCATCCCAATGCCAATATCATAGTTGAAACTGATGCTAGTGATATTGGATTCGGAGGAATTCTAAAACAAAAATTTGTTAATTCAAAAGAAGAACAATTGGTTCAATATTACTCTGGTGCATGGAATGATACACAAAAAAATTATTCAACTGTCAAAAAAGAAATTTTAAGCATTGTTTTATGTGTTAAAAAATTTGAAGATGATTTATTTATGAAAAGTTTTTTATTAAGAATAGATTGTCAATCTGCAAAAACTATTTTAGAAAAGGATGTGAAAAATATTATTTCCAAACAAATTTTTGCTCGATGGCAAGCCCTTTTAGGTAACTTTGATTTCGAAATAGAATTCATAAAAGGCGAAAATAATTCGCTTCCTGACTTTCTTTCTCGAGAATTTTTGCAGGGAAAATGAGTTCATCGTCCTCTTCCAAACATGATGACAAGAAACCCGTCTATCAAAAGCTTGTTCCATTTCAAAATCAAAATCGTTTTTCTCCTTTAACCCCTACTTCTAAGAATTCACAACTTTATTCTAATATCCTTCAATCAAAACTTGTTACTCCAAAAGTTACTTCAACAAACACGATAAGCCCTTTTGTAAGACCTTTTACTCCTCAAACTCAAAATTATGTGACTCCTAGCCCTCCTACAAAAACTCCTTATGTTCTTAATCCAAATTTCTTAAGAGTTCAAATTCTTGAAGATTTTCAGATCCATAAGTTACATCAAGGTTTTCATATTCTCACAAATCATCTTTTTGGTCAAGGGAAAACCTTTTATGTTGATTCATATAAAACTCGAGAATATTATCAAGCTATTTTGCAAGAATCTGGTTCGGTCAATTTTGTTCATCGTTCTAATTCAAAAGAAGGAAACATCGATTTTAGCAAAGCTCACATCATCAAAATCATTTCTCCAGAAAGTTGGGTTCCAAACCTTCATTCTGAAAAACCTCTTATAAGTTATCCTGCTTATCCCAGATTTTCTTACTATGATTATCAAGATGCCTGGACTAAGGCGTTCTTTATTCGAAATTATTCACACTCATGGTTTATCTTCTTTGATTTAAACTTCAATTGTGAATACCCAAGATGGTTTATCAATTGGTACAAATATATGGGAATTCTTCCAAATTGTTTACCAAAAGAAATTTATGATGGATATCTCAAATTTAAGGAATTGTTTATTCAACAAATTCCAGAATTTGAATATATGCTACAATTCACTATGATATTCAGAGTTCCATGGATAATGTCTTGGACTTTTCATTATCAAGAAGCAAAGGATACCTCTCCTCCCTGGCTTAATAGACAATTTCGCTCAAAATGGTGGGATAAAATGAAGATTTCTCAAGCCAGTGAACAAGCAGTAATTAAATATTATCAAGAAATATATATTCAAAAACCGGAGGTTGAAGCCACTTTTATCAAAAGTCTTCCTCAAAGTGATGTGGATTTAATTTCAAGAATTAAAGATGCTGCTACCTCTTCTCCTGAAGAACTTCAAAACTTACTTCAAGAAATTCGCCAAACTCCATCAGTTTCTGACGATTCTCCAAAATCTATAAAGAATGGTTTATTTCAAGACGCTCAAGACCCTTTTGATGATCCTTATGAAGAATAAGAAATTCTTAAATTTGGTGTAATACCTTCAATGTAGGGTATTTCGTTTCTTCTATTTATCAAATCCATTATTTTCAAATACGAGTGCGTATATACTGTGTAATTATACACTATATGTATTTATAGTGTATATAAAACAAATATTATCAAATTTATTATCAAAATTATTTAGTCTTATCAGCAATAATAATATGAAGACAAAAAACTTTACAAGATGCTCCATAATGGATAATATGAAGACAAAAAACTTTAGAAGATGCTCTATGATGATATGCTTTATCAAAAGGTGATATTTACTGATTACAAAAGATAATTTCTTCAAAAGATGAAAGTGACAACCACTTACAAATAATTGATTAGCCATTGAATCATACGGCAAGATTTCAATACAAGATTTCAAGGTTTTGAAGACTTCAAGACAATATAAATAGACATCATGTGTTAGTAGAAGAAAGCAAGCAAAAATATTCATTTTCTAAAAAATGTTCATCCTATGTCTAAAAAATCTTCAAGAGTCTCTCTTTCTACTAGCAGATGTTCAAAGTCTCTAGATTTTCAGATAATTCTTTCTCCAGATGTATGTACTGATTGTAATTCAAGCTTAGTTCAAGAAGGTATTATCTAAAATATTTATTCAATTGTTGTATTGCTTTTATTTCATCATGATAGTTTCATTTCGAGTTGTTCTAACTATTAATTCTACAAGATTTGAAATTCTTGTTAAAATAGTACTCGTTTTTAATAATCAAATTAATCAAATTCATGCTTGAATTATTTAATTATGTCTAACAAAATCTTGATGAATTGTACTCCTAATAGAGATATTCTTTTAAAAATACAACAAATTCAAGAATCTATAAATAATTCTGAGCAAAATCTCAAGGATTCTTACAAACCTAATAATCTAGGTACGATTTTAAACAATAATCATATTCATGATGTTAGACAATTCATAAGAGCTAGTATTAAAATTCGTTACAAGCAAATACGTTATCTAAAAACAAAACTATTTGTTTTCTAAAAATGATATTTATGTCTTCTAAATGCTTATGAAAAATTATATATATATATATATATATATATATATATATATATATATATATATATATATATATATATATATATATATATATATATATATATATAGGGAAGGGTTATTTGGAAAATAAAAAAACCCTAAAATAACCCTAAAAATGTATAAAAAAAATACTTAGAGATCAGAAAACTTTTTTTAAAATTTTTTTATAGAAAAATCGCAGCTTTTAGCATAAAATCACTGAAAAAAATAAAAAATCAATTTTTTTTAATAAAAAAAATTGATTTTTTTTCAAAAAAACTTTCAGCGATTTTATACTAAAAGATGCGATTTTTTCATAAAAAAAATTCAAAAAAACGTTTTGTGATCTCTAAGTATTTTTTTAGGCATTTTTTTTATTTTTAGGGTTTTTTGTTTTCCATAGAACCTAAACCTATATATATATATATATATATATATATATATATATATATATATATATAGAGAGAGAGAGAGAGAGAGAGAGAGAGAGGAATGATCATTTGAGAACTCAAAGTTTCCCGAGAACCCGAAAACTAAAGGTGGAGCGTTAGATCAAAATCTTGAATGGCTTAGACTGATCATGGCGTAATTGTAATTATCACTTGTTTCGATGGTATCTTAGACATTTTATAAATATTTACAAGGGAAAATTAGGAATTAAAAATATCAATCATAATAATCAATTTAACAAATTAAAAATGAAACCCACACACAAACACGTGTTTCTCACTTTCTCTCTCATCTCTCAGGTTCTTCACGACTCCATCATCCGCCTCCTTCCGATGAATATCTCTCCATGCGATCTTTCCGCCACCAATTTCCGCCAAGGATACCGCCACATTGAGGATCGAATTCGACGCACAGACTAAGGATCGACGATCCACTCCATCTACCGCTTTCCTCCTCCTTCCATCCTCCATCTCTACCTGTTCTAAAAAACAACAACGACTACCAGTCCACTGTCCTCGTCTGGCATATCAACGACGTCAAATCCACGATCCAAGAGATCTACTTCATTCATTTTTATGTTCGATTGCAACAATAAACCATCGAATCGCATTTGTGGATCACCTCTATCTGGTGAGGATCTTATACCGCCAATGCCTTCTTTTCCAATCGCACATCCGACCGCCACAAACTACACAAACACCGTCACATATGGCTCTAACCTCCACAGTTCCCACCTATGTATCGATTATCAAGTAAGTATCATCAATCACTTCATGATTGAATCTGTTTTCATGACCTCGATCTGTTACATTGAAATGTTGCTAATCTTATTTACTTCAGTTTAATTATATTCTTCCAATGTTGTTTGGCATAGAATACTCTTTGAATCAAAACCACTGATTTTCGCAAGAGTGGAGATCTCCTTGTTCCGCTCACCACCTGTTCGATGAAATGCCTCAGAGGGTTTTGGGTTCTTTTGAGCTCAGAAGAAGTGACATCACATGGAGATCATACTTTTGCGAAAATTGGAATACATCAAGTGACATTTGCTCTAACTTGCATTCTTGTTTTCACTTTATCGATTATTGTTTTCATCATATATTACAGCAGTCTAGTTCCAAATGTTTTTGTGCCCTAAAATTCAACGAGCTCTTACAATATTTTCACTGTTTCTGATGCTTTGGTGCAGATCCCCCTTACCTTGAACCAATGTTTCTTGCTCATATCAGCTGGTTCTTTATCCCACTTCTTCTTAGATCACCTGTTTGAGGTAATATTTCTCTTCAGGTTTACATAATAAAGGCAAAAATGATAAGATTTATTAGTTGATCAGAGATCAAATATGGTAGGAAAATGGGCATTCAACCATGTACACTTGGATACTGAGTACTGGTTGGTGGAAAGGTCGTGCTCCTGTTAATCCAGATGATGTTGTTGTAATTGGATTTCTCTGCACCTGCTTAATAATTGGCTTCGTTCGAATCAACAGGTGCTTCTTTTTTACCTTATGATCTGAAATCTTAAACCACATATATGTTTTTGTCATATATCTTGATTTGGGGTTCAATCTGGATGGCTCCATTTGTGCCTCAATGGTAAGAGACTTGATGAACATTATTGAATTAGATCATATCTTTTGTGTGCATTAAACAAATTAATTGCATTATAATTTTTGAATCTTTGTTCAGGTATGATGCACTTGGTAAAATTCCCACACGCTATTTGCTCTACAAATATGTGAACAGGAATCCACTATAATCATGTGTGGAAGACAATGTAGATGGAGTTTAATTACTTTAGAATCTGATGGTTTATTGTAGTTGAAAGCTTCGGGTATCCAAATGAAGTTGTACACAGATTCGGTTGTATCAATCAACTATTATGTAAGTGGATTTGTATCTTGTTTCATCTGTTAAATGGATCATGAGTCGATGTGACTCCAAAGTTCCCCATATTCATGTTATTACGATATAATTAAAAGAATCATATTCTATTTTGTTACAACAAAGAAAGTTTTAGAGGATAATGAAGTGATATCTTTGAATTTTGCTAATCATTCTCACATATCTATGCTGGTTATTTTGTATTTCTAGGGCCAAAATTATGAATGGGTGAATGTGTACATCAGCAATTTGAACCCATCAAATGATGACTGGATTGGAGTTTTCTCCCCTACCAATTTCAGGTTCTTATCATTTGTATTTTCTACTTTTGTCAATTTGTTTATTATATTTATAACATCCTACTTCCATTTGTTAATTAATTAATAAAAAATGCATTGTTATAATTACATATATTTCTTAAAGTATAATAATTTTGAGAACATATTTTTTGTCCTACCTTTTTAGGTGGGACAAAAAGCTGCAATTTTTATCCATCTTGGGATAAAAAATAGACCTGATAGTCTATTGTTTTTAGCATTCAACTTGCTTCCCTAAAAACTCAAGAATCAGCCCTCCGTATTTATGCACTGCACCTATTAAGGTTTGTTCTTTTATTTATGACATGTGTCCTAGATAGTTTTTGGATGTGCATTTTAAAAATGAGTAATCATTTGCTAAAAGATAGGGATAGTTAGGAAATTTTACATATATCTCAATAATTAGTTATCTAGCAACAACTCGTTACATTATTATCCAAATTTAATTATTTTGTCGTATATAATATCTATTGTATTAATTTGGATGTGATTCATATATTTACATGTGAATTACATGTGATTCACATGTAAATCACATTTGATTCACATGTAGATCATATGTGATTCACATGTAAATCTCATGTGATTCACATATTAATCACATGTGAATCATATATGAATTATATGTGATTCACATGTAAATGACAAGTGAATTACATATGAATTACGTATGTATGCACACATTCATATGTTAATCACATGTAATTCACATATTAATCCCATTTGATTCACATGTAAACCACATTTGATTAACATGTAATTCACATATGATTCACATATAATTCACATGTGATTCACATGTAATTCACATGTGATTCACATGTAAATGACATGTGATTCACATGTAAATCACATATGATTTACATGTGAATCACATGCGATTCACATGTGAATCACATTTACATATGATGTCATATGTAAATGTGATTCATATGGGAATCGTATGTGATTCATATGTGAATCGCATGTGATTCATATGTTAATCACATGAAAATCACATATGTATTTTTGTGAGTGTTTGTGCATCAATCATTTTTTTTAATTTTCTTGTAAATTTGAAAGAAATTGTGGTGAATATTGACGAGGTGAAAAATGATAAATTGAAGAAAATAAGGAAATATTGACACGAAGACATGAAAACGATTTGAAATTTGTAGCATTTTTTATTTTTTATTTTTTATTTTGTATCGAATAAAATACTTGTACTATTATGTTTATATATTAATTAATAAAAATGAGATTTTTTGTGATTTACTTACGAATATGATCGTATAAGAAATATACATATATGTATTTGAAAAAAATATGCATATATGCACCTAAAAATTTACTTTTTAAAAACAAATGAAGTTTTTTTTTGAAAAAAATTTCAGTTTTTTTTTTAAATGCAATTTTGTTGAAAAAAATGTAACTTTCTTTAAAAAACTTGCAGTTTTTTTGAAAACATTGCAGTTTTTTTATTTAAAAATATAGTTTTTTTTTTTTGAAAAAAATGCAGTTTTCTTTAAAAAAATTACAGTTTTTTGGAAAGAAAAATGCAGTTTTTTTAATTACATTTTTTGAAAAAATTTCAGCTATATTAAAAAAAAATCAATTTTTTTTCAAAAATTAATGTTTTCTATAAAAAATTAAAAAATCTACATTTTCTTTTAAAAAAATGAAAAATATTATATTTAAAAAAATCTGAAAATTTGATTTATGATGTAAATTTTTAGACATTTATATTACTATATTAAATAACACAAAAAAATTAAACATTAAATGAGATTGGTAAGACGATCATGTCCTTAATGAATTACTTTTGATCCAACACTCCACTTTTAGTTCTCGGGAAACTATGAGTTCTCAACCGATCTCACCCTTATATATATATATATATATATATATATATATATATATATATATATATATATATATATATATATATATATATATATATATATATATATATATATATATATATATATATATATATATATTCAAATATGGATCCACATCTATTGTGTGGATGTATGCATCATTCTAGACTAAATAATTCAAAATTAATTCATTAATTAAATAAGATATTATTCCTAATCAAATTCCATGTTTTTAGGCTAATTATAATTATAATTTTAAATTGAATACATTATCCTTTAACCTATATATAATATGTGTATGTCTATAATATGTGTATGTCTGACTTCATCAGTATACTATCATTAATTCGAGAAGTCCTTTAGCAGAACTAACTTCTCGAATTACATTATTGGTACCACCCACCATTTATTTTATAAAGGTGTTAATGAACAGAGTAAGAAAGTTCAGCCTGAATATCATACTGTCTTCTTCTATACTTCTAATATGTTTCACATATGCTTCCCCATGAAACTTCTTGTCTACAAATTGTACTTTCCGTTCTTTCAGAATCTCATTACCGGTTTCAAAGTAAGGCATTCTACTCAAATCCTCCCTTCCATTGGTAAACCCATCATCTTATGCACCAGCTCTTTTGTTATTTCAATGACTCCATTCTCCATCACAAGTCTATTTGTTACTGGATTGTATACATCTAGAAGATAATAGTTTAGCAAACATGGTACAACATCCATCTAAATCCAACAATGAACCAAATCCCATATCAAAAACTGTTTTTTTTTTGTGCTACTGACAACACTTTAATGACTGCATTAATCCTAGTTGGTGTCATTCTTGTAGGAAGCCTTCTTAAACCCGGTGGATAGTCTCTTTCAATTTTTTTGATCTTTTCATTCATCTTACTTACCGTCTTATTAGGTTCATTTTTTTCATCCCTTCTACCGCAACTTGTTCATTTTTTCCTCTACATTCTCTATTACGATCTCGTTCTACCTTTTTTTTTCTTCTAACATCACAGGCACCTTCTCAAGTTTTGTCGTGGACCCGAGTTCCCTTTCTCTTATTAACACATTTAAGGGACGAGGTTCTTTCTTCTCTGGGGTTGATCTTAATGAGTGTTGCAATTTCTTCTTTTTCACGCTCGTACTAGGAATTACTATTGTATCTGCATTCACTGCATGATAAACAACATTCTTAAAACATAACATTAACATTTTAAAATAATAAACATTTTACAAGCTACTAACATTCTAAAAGAACATATCATATTCTAACAAAAGTGTTCTAATCTAATGGTATTATCATACTTGGAAAACAAAAAATATAAAGTCTCAAGAAAACAAAGAACGCACAAAAAATCTAAAAGATTGACCTACATTCCATTGGAACTGTAACGATTCCAGACGAATAAAATTTTAACATACGTCTAGAATCCCCAAAAAACATTACCACAAAACATGAAAACAACCATAACCAAAAAAATTGTTAACAAAAAGCCTAGAAAACGCTTCCAATTTTCGTCAACATAAACTTCAGAATACTCATTTTTGTTGAAATAAACCTACATACCTTGTGTTGGAGAAACGAAATTGTCATCATCGTCAAGGTTTAACACTGTCTTTGCCGTGTTCGTGAACTTAGACTTGAACACACTCGACCTGGTACTTCGCATTCTTCAAGAATCTGTATCACCAATAAACCCTAATGATCATTCTCAATAATCAAATGTCGATAAAAAATTTGTTTCTTGTATGCAATACCTCCTCAGAATCTTGCTTGTTCTTTATTGATTCTACACAATCGTAACTAAAATTGAGCTCTGATAAAGATGATGATCGATATAAAGGTATGCGTTAACTTGGGGATTTGGTTAATTTGTTACAAAAAAAACACTATCTTTTCTAATATGATGGAATGGTTTCCGTTCCCAATTAATAAATTGTTTTTAATTATTTTTTTTTTATTAATTATAAATGATAACCAATTTTTTAAATTAGGAAAAATGTTTGGACCACAAAGTAGCCTTACATCCACACGATACTTACAATCTACATTATAATCTAACCACACACACACACACATATATATATATATATATATATATATATATATATATATATATATATATATATATATATATATATGAGAAATCTATAGAAAAGTCCTAAACTTTTTTTAACAGAAAAGTCTGATTATTTTGAGAAAATCAGATAATCTATCATTTGCTGTTCAAATATAAAAAATGACTTTTTCATTAATTTGGGCAAAATGCTAAATAATCAGGATTTTTCTGTTAAAAAAAACTTTTAGGACTTTATTAAAAAATTTCCCAAAATAATATGACTTTTTTGCATTAATCCCATATATATATATATATATATATATATATATATATATATATATATATATATTTGGATCCAGATATCCCACTTTTATCTAATTTTACTTCTAACCAATATAGGAATCATAGATATTTTAAAATGAACATTCACTTAAAAAAAAGATAAGCTTTAAAGATTCGATGTAAACCAGAATACAATAACATCAATAATATTAAAAGTTTAAAAAGTACAAAATGCCAATCAAAATACAATAATAATCCATAGTTGCATATGAAGTTGGGTAATAGGTGGATTATAATTTGATAATAGTTGGATAATATATTGTAACATCCCATTTTCATAACAAAAAATTTTCATTTTCATTAAGATAAAGCTTCTCAATTTATTAATCCATTAATTAAGAAAACCATTTATTGCAAATTACATTTATTAAAAATCAGAGTATTGTAGAAATGCGGAATCCTCAATGTTGCTGATGAGTGTGTACAGTCTCGCCTTCGCTTTCCAGCAATAACCGATGATACCTGAAACCATAAACAACTGTGTAAGCATAAAGCTTAGTGATTCTCCCCCAAAATACCACCATATAAACATATCACATGTATAATCAAACATGTCAAGTCCAATCAACCATTAGGTTGGAATACCCCAGGCCCAGTCAACTTCCGGGTCCAGTCATCCTCATGATGGAATACCCTAAAGTCCAATCAGGCATTGGGCTGGAATACATAGGGTTTGTTGGCCTACCGCCTCAACCCTACCGCTCTTCCAGAGCCTCCGTGCCTACGACTTACAGCCGGCCGGCACCGGGTATCTTGGCCTACCGCACAAAGCAAGACCACCTCAACCCAACTAAACACAATATTTCGACATATAAACAATTAGGATCAAGTAGGCACGTAATACAGAAAAACAGTAATCATACAGCTCACTACTTCATACTAATCCTCTCACAATATACAGTCCTGCTACTAGCTAACCCCCATAGAATGCGTAACCATAAGTAACCAGAGGTGAGATAGCCACCCGAACAGATGGTCCTACTCTAGAGCCACAACCAAACAAGGAACAGGCAAGAGAGCCTAGACAAAGAGTTCTCAGGCTATCCTACATGACCACAGACAGTCTCTACGGGCACTCCATAGATGATAACCAGCAAGCACAGATAACATATAGTTCTATAAGTTATTACCACAAAGCAACGTACTCAATACCAGGAGACAGATCTAACTGATCACTACAGCATAACAGCATACCCAATACCAGAACATAGATCTAACAGATCATTATCGCATAGTAGCATAATAACTATTAACAATCCAAGGAATGCATGGTCGTATATACTCAGAGGTAAGATAGTCACCCGGACATGTGATCCTACTCTAGAACCACAACCAAACAAGGAACAGGTAAGAGAGCTTAGATCAAGAGTCCTCAGTCTATCCTACATGACTATATACCACCCCTAGGGCATCCCTCCTAGCAGATAATCAAAACTAGTGCGCCAACATTGGTGCCTTCAACCCACGGGTACGGTGAGGCAAAACTCACCTCGATGTGCGTGCAGATAACCACTATAGCAATGAAGGACTCTACCAGCTTCAACTCACTTCCAATCACGTACAGGAAGATACTTGAGTCAATACCCGATCACAGGTCATAGTTACTTGCAACAGTGACTGCCTTACATGAAATGACGATTAGGGTTTCATATAAAATGTCGATTAGGGCTAAGTAAGGACAATTAAACCATTAAGGACTTAATAACTTATGGGTATGGCTGATTAAGGTTTCAATTAGTCATTCTCGGGCGAATAACAATCCAATCAACTACCTGAATACACGTCCGATCATTGCCCAAAATAAAGCTCCCAATTCTAGGGTTTTTCACATAAAATGATAACTAGGGTTAGTGTTCCACACTTAACCCCTTAAGTACTTAATCCATTAATTCCAATATTGCATTAAGTTAATTGTAGAGGATTATTAATTATTATTTTAAGTTTAATTAATAGTTTTAATGCGGGTCCCGACCATCTCCAAAATTAGGGTTTCTTGATGTTAGGGTTTTCTAAACCCTAATTAGGGTTTCCAACTCCTAAATTTAGATGATTAGATAATTAAATAATTTTTTTTTATAAATTAGGCACCACCCACTGCCACCTCAGGCGGTGGTGGTCGGCGGCGGTCCACGACGGCAGAAGGTGGCAGCCACCACCTCACGGTGATGGTGACGGGTTTTCTTTGATTATTTTCTGGCCAAGCACATTCATACAACATCTAATCATTGAAAATACACACACACACACCAATATACACACACAGCCACCCACACACGGTGGCTGGTGGTGGTAGAAAAGCACTTAGGACGGCAGCCACAATGGTTGGCTGCCATGGTGGTCCTCCTTACGAATCCGACCAACAAATCTCCCAGACACACACATCCATCACGTTACAGCAGCAACACACACACACACCCCCACTTTGTGAAACACGAACACAGCCACCATTTCACGACGGCATGCGACAGACAGAGTAAGTGATATCAACACATGACAGTCGCTCGGAGCGGCGGAGGTGTCCACGTCGTGATAACAAAAAGAGATAGAGAAGAGAAAAGGTAGATGACCCCTACCGAAAACAGCAGCAACAACAACCACGGATGTGTTTCTTCCGATCAACCACTGCTACGACGTCCAATGGCAGCCTTCGTCTTCAACGACAGCGGCACAACAACGGTGGAGCTCGGTGGTACAAGGGAACGACGAGAGAGATGGCGTCGGCGGCGACTGGAGGTTGGGGGGATAAGGGTGGTGGTTAGGGTGCGATTTTAGGGTTAGGGTTTTGAGATATGTTAGGGACGAGGGAAGGAAGAATAATGGGTTCTAAGCCCCCGTCCAATTCAAACATTTGACCACTTTAACACTTTCAGCCCCTCCCTCTCTTTTCTTTTCAATTTAAAGCCAGAAATTACCCAACAACCCCTCCTCTATAAAATATTTCACATTCCAAGTCCTAATGTTACCATATAGACCCCAAATTTTGGAATTTATATCATTTAACCCCCATAGCTGACATTGATCAGTTATTATGGATTTAGGGCTAAAATAAAATAAAATATAAAATACATCTCGGGGTTTTAGGGTTTTTATTTATTTATTTATTTTTTTTATTTTTTTTAAACGAACTGTTATATATATATATATATATATATATATATATATATATATATATATATATATATATATATATATATATATATATATATATATAATTGGATAAAAGTTGGATGATAATTGGATTATGATTGGATGTATTCTATTGTATGTAATCGGATAACAACTAAGTTGGATCGATTTGGTTTGGGGTTGACTTTGGATGGTCATCCAACAAACCGACAAATCTAATTTGGATGTTAAAAATTGCAAAGCAATCCAATCTAATTAAAATTGGATATCCAATTCATTTTGGTCGATTTGAATTTAATATGTTTTTATGAACACCCCTATTTTTGGGTAACCACCAAAATATCGTTTTTCTATAAAGGGACATAGTTCTTGAGAAACATGGTTCGCTAACTCGAGAACACGTGTTTAGTAAGTAAGCTTTCGAAAATGTTTTGTGGGTGAAATTTACTCTCCACGCGGCCACCTTCACGTCTAGCACGGTACCTTCCAATGTCACGAATGCTATCGATATGGTTCGCGGTATTCATTATCTGGTATTTGTAGATGATAGTGCGACGAAAAAAAAAACCCATAACAGAACTTGAACCCTCAACCCCTTGGGGGAGGAACACATTGATACCGCTAGGCCAAAGGCCCTTTGGTAGCATTAGCATTTTTAATGACCATGAATTTGCCTTTAAATTGGGATCAAGTAAACATGCATTGAAAAATTCCATATGTTCTCAGTATTTAATATGTAACAGTTTGTTCTATAATAGGTGGTGGTTGCATCTCTAATTATTCTAATTGTTATATTTTTTTCGTTCTCTAGTAGGTGGTGGTAGCATCAATGATTCGAACACGTACACAAGTGGATCAAAACCTAGTTTTCAACTCACACAAATGAAGGAGGTGAATATGTTTTTGGTCCAGACTTTCAAGAAAAATTACCAATGTTGACATCGTCATTGTGACAAAGAAAGGGCAAGTAGCCAGCAGGCACATCCTCAAACCCGATTGGTATCATAAGCCTCATGAATGAAGTCAGTCAGCTCACAAAAATAATTGACAAGGCGGATGAAAACAAGGAGTACTACCGAAGGATAAATTGGGCATTTTAGAAAAGTAGTCCAAAAAGAAAGTCGTTGTATTAGAGGATGAGTTATGCGTGATGAAGGAAAAACGAGTTGATAAAGAGTTGTGGTTTTTCCTTAAGCCACATGATCATTTAATTGGAGTGCAGCTGAATGCGGTGCTCGCTCGTAAGCATCAAATTGAACAAATTTATGGATGTGAGGCTTAAAAATATTACTAGGTTTTAATTATTGTATTTAGGATATTAATTGACTATTGTATTTGTGTTTTTTCAAATACAATTCTAGGTTTTAATTTTAGTTTTATTCATTTATTTTGTAATAAATGATTTTAAATATTTAAAACTAAATTTGAGAGGTTGGGAGGGTTCGGAAAAATAAGTTACTTATGTAGTGGGTTAAGAATGATAGAAGAGAAAGGACAGAAAAAAACATATGTAATGCCTATGTGGCAAGAGGGTTGGGAGGGAATGATTCTCTCCCTTAGAATGACCAACTTACAAGTGGAAGGGACAATTAGGGTTGCATTGAACGATGTTGTCATTTTGTGGGCGGAAAAGGTATTTTGAGCTATTATTAGTAAAACAACATTAAATACATCAGCTATTAATGGTAGGTGTAAAGTTTACTTAAATGCAAAAAAAAGCAATGTACTTTAACTTAGTTGTTTGTTATAACATCTAATTTTAATTTTTATTACAACTTTGTACTTTTAATTTTTTTTCTTTATTAAGACATTGTACTTTGAAAAATATACGTATTTAGAGCATTGTACTTTCAAGTTTTTTATATTAGAACTTTATTATATATATATATATATATATATATATATATATATATATATAAGTGAAAATCTCTTCATATAATTGGATATATTTTTTCAAATACAATACTGTTATAGAAAATGATAGATTTTATGCTATAATAAACAAATCAAGGTAAATACGTTGCTATTTCTTGCATTTAACCCTTAATGGGGGTAAATACAAGAAATAACAACATACTTTTATTTAGTAGTTTATTATAGCATCCTACTGTCAATTCTTTTTACAACAATGCACTTTCAGTTTTTCTTATTTAAGGTATTGTACTTTGAAAATTTTACCTAATTATAACATGTACTTTTTAATGTTGGTTATACAGTTATAATACTCATAGAAATATATATAATTACAACAATAAAAATTTGTATTAAAATAACATTTTTATAATCAGGTATAATTCTCAAAGTACAATGCCATTTTTTCATTCACCGCTTAATGAAAACAAATACAAAAAGTAGCAACGTACTTTAATTTAACTGCTTTTCCATCCTACTTTTATTTCTATTATTACAACATTGTACTTCAAAAAACATTATTATCAAGGCATTATACTTTGAAATTTTACTAAGACAATATACTTTCAATATATTTCTTATCAAGAAATTATACTTAGATAAATCAATCCAATTTCTACTTTGAAGCCACTTTAATAAATAATAAAAAAGACATGTTGTTATTTCTTACATTCTACACTTAACTACGTAAATGCAAGAAACAACAACGTACTTTCATTTAGTTGTTTTTCACAGCATCCTACTATCATTTATTTTAATTACATCATATTACTTCCAATTTTTTTTCTTAATAAGAATAGAACATTGTACATTCAGTTTTCTTTATTATTATATTATTATATTTTAAAATAATCCATCCACATATTGAATATTGTTTTATATTTTATTTTGGTTACATAGGGTATATTTTTTAAAGTAAAGTAAAGTAAAGTAGAATGCTAATAAACAAATAAACAAATGTACATTGCTATTAAGGAAAAAGGTCTACCACTCGGGAAGAAGCAGGAAGAAGCATGGACATGTGGACATCCAAGGGTGACATATATCACCGTATAAAGTTTTATATTGACACCCTTAAAATTTTTAGTGTGACACCCTTGTATTTTCGTATTTTCTGATAAACCAAATCAATATACAATTATAAAAAATTATAAGAAAGTGTAAAAAAAATAGTTACTATTAAGAATAATATAGATATATTAAGATAAGCAACAAGATCAAGCTACAATTATATAAAAATGTAATGTAATTAATAAACATATCTAAATTGGAGAACACATACATAATTTTAACCCTTTAAGTGTGTATATGCATATATATATATATATATATATATATATATATATATATATATATATATATATATTATAAAGGAGGTCAGTCAAATCAATATCAATCAAGATAAATCATCTATCTTCAACCATATTCTTTAGAATCCTCTACAACTTTTCATCTTATTATTTAATGTATTGGTTAATTAAAATAGTTTTACTATATTTTTATAACGTTTCAACTTATGCTAATTAATTCATTAGTTAATCAAAATATTTTGCCAATATAAGAACCTTATTTTCATGTTAGGTTACTTACACTTGTTTCTTTTCTCATTTTGTTTTTATTACCTAGAGTCCATGAAAATGGAAAAGAAGATAAACATAGAGGGAATTGCAAAGTAAAATATGATTGTAAGTGATTTAACATTATATATATATATATATATATATATATATATATATATATATATATATATATATATATATAACTGTGTACTTTATTTGTGTGTAACCTTCCTTTTCTAATATTTGTATATAATGATAGTATTTTTTTTACTATTTCCACTTCTTTTTCCTTTCTCCATTCTTTAAATTTCACGATTTTGTTTATCGTCGTACACTTATAGCTAAAAAAAGGTGATAAATTTTTATTTAATTTGTTACAATTTGTTTGATGTAGGATTGTGGTATATTTTGTGGTATATATCATTTCAGCTACTTGTCATATTTTTCTATGTATATTAATAACTTTTGTGTAGACATTCAGTTAAAGTATTTACTTTTCTTTAGATTTGATAATCACCACTAATACAAAAAAAATATGATATGTTCATTTTCCTAGCATCTAGATTTTTTTTTCGGTCGATTATATATACTTGACTAGATCATGATATAATTTAGAAAAAAAAGTGTTTATATGTAATAATAAAAGAATCAATATGGTTAATTTGAATTGAGATATTTTGATTAACTGATAAATTAATTAATATAAGTTGACAAATTATAGGAGTTATGTAGTAAAAATATTTTAATTAATTAATTCATTAAATACCATAATATGAAAAGTTATGAGGGTTCAAATGAATATGGTTGAAGAAATTGAACAAAGATAAATCTTCATAAATGGTTCTTGTGGTTTCCAAAATAATCAAGTTTGGTCCTTAAATTTTCTCGGACTCATAGAAGATCCATGTGGTTTCATTTGCTACCGTGTTTGGTCTCTCTCCCACCTGAAAAGACTTTGGTACCTTTTTTTTAATTTTATTTTGTATTTTCACAACTTCTTCACCACCACCGCCATGAAACTTCACAAACTCCCCATTTATTCATCTTCTTAATTCCAATCATCTACCACCACCGATGGCCATGGCTACCCAAGATTCCTTCTTCGCACCCACAATCCCCAATCAAACCTCTATATGGAAATAATCACAACTCACCTCCTTTACCACCGTGAAACCATCCAAAACCACTACCTGCTTCACCACCATCAAATTCATGTCGGAAGGGGAAGTCCCCACCAAAGAAGCTCCTTTGGGATTCACCCAAACTAAACTTCACCCCAACACCCCATCTACAATATTCGCCAGAAGCACCGGTTGGTTTCTAAGAAAATCTTAGGTGGAGGAGTTTCACGTCGTCACATGGAAATCACCAAAAGAATAGATCTTCGAAATTCCCACCTGAGGCACTACCATCATGAGGAAAGTACTGAATCGAAGGAGTTATGTTTAGGGACGATGATGGCTTGTCATAAATTCCTACTGATTTTATTCATTACAATCATTCTGGTATCTCATCTTAGCTTGAATCAATTATCTGTGAGCTTAATCCCATAATTGAACAACCCATGATTGATGATTCATTTATGAACATCAGCTCAGCTAGTGTCGGCACTAGTGATCCCTCAAACTCATTTTCTGTAACAAGTTTCTTCCCTAATCTGAATCCACCATATAAAAGGGTCTTTTTCCAGAGCTAAAAGAGGAAAGAAGGAGAAAGCTTTTGATGTTATAGTGATATAAATGATTAGGGATTTAGAAATCGAGTTTTCGTTTGCTTCTTTTTATCTAATTTATAGTGTTTAATGTTTCTATAAATATTACAATTGGTTTATGCATTGTGTTCCGGTAAACATGGTAGGGTTGTTCAGAGGGATAGAATAAAATAGGGACGAACAAATATGTGGCAATGGTGTTGTTGGTGTTCGTTGGAGATGTTACCTGGTCTGGTTTGGGTGATGGACGAGGTATGATGGATGTGTTGGGTTTTTATTCAAAAACTAGTTTCAAAAACAAGAAATTAAGTAACGGAAGACTTAATAATTTTTGAATAACATAAACAAGTTAAACCCACCAAGGATCATCTTGCAAAGTTTGGAAAGAACAACAACACCAACCAAAGAAGAAGATGAAGAAATAACAACCTTTGTAGTTCTTTGGATCCTCTTGAGAGGCTTGGAAGTTGATGAAGAATGATGCGCTTTAGAGACACCAACAATAATCCAACTTGATTTAGGATGCTAGTCTTAAAAAACTCTTATACTCTTAATCTTAAAGTTCATATCCAAATATGAACTTCAAGAGAGAAAAAAATGCGAGTATTCTTTGTAGTAATAAAAGAAAAACTAGAGATAATGCATGGAGAAGGGAAAAATACATTTGTTTTCCAAGCTCAAAAGAAAGAGTGAAACCCCTTGCATAAAGCTCTTTCATGGACCATAAGTCCTTAACACTTTAAGGACGTCATCTCCCTATATCCTACTTATCCCCCCATGATTTAAGACATGTCTTTCTTTCCTTTAAAATATTCAAAAGACCATGACTAGTCTAACCGGTTAGAGACTTTATAAAAGAAAGTCAAAGTTTTATAAATTTTATAAACTCTCTTATGAAATATAAAACTTAACTTCTAGGATAAAGAAAAAAAGTTTTTCTAGTCCAAAGTGTTTTACATGACTTAATAAATCATACCATATGATTATGTAATGTTACTTGCTAATAAAAAATTATTATTTCCATGAAATAAATAATTTCCAATTTAATTATCAGAGTTTATTGAATATTTATTCAAATCAATTTCCAATAAATAATAAATTATATCAAGTTGTTTTTAGTGTGACCCATTAGTATCATATGTTAGTTAGAAATATCACTTTAATATGATTCTTGAGCATACAAGATCTTTCAGGATGATGGCAAGATATACTAGGTGATGTTGAGGGTCAAGTGGGTGGCAGAGCGAGATAAAGGCGGTGTTATTCGGCGATCGTATTCTCACATGGATCACCGAGAGGTTGCAACATGTTTGATTTTGAAATTCTTTTTGTACTGATTTCTTTGAACTCATCGAAGAAGACAGATCAAATGGGGAGGGGAGGCTAGCTATTGGTCAGAGATAACAGAAAAATGGTGGTAGCTGGTGTTGGAAAATGGTGGTAGTGGTTGTTAGTGGAAGAAGAGAAAGGAAAAAGGGTACGGGTGTACGCTTTATCTAAATTATGATTTAGTAATAATAAAAAATATTATTTTAAATTCTAATTAGCCAAAAAGAAAATGTAAAAGTCTGAGGAGGCCTTGGGGTAATAGAACAAGGTAGGAAGAAAGGAAGGAGCTTCGACTCCAGAAATTAAAAAAAGGGTAAAAAGGTAATTTCAGAGGGACCAAACACAATATAAATTTAAACTATATGGATCTTCTACGTAACATCCCAAAAATTACTATGTAAAAATTTTATTTTTATAACTATCAAAAACCATCATTCATTCATTCCAAATCCATCAAATGTCCCAAAATTTAAAAGTAAAAATGTCGTTTTTAAATTCATCAATCCCAAACATCATATGTCTCAAAATCATCCAAAATACAAACCATCATTCATTGTATCCTTTATGCCTTTTCATGGTTACAAGGAGCCCAAAACCAAAACCCTAACTCATATAACCAAATAAGACTCAATAACTCTTGCATGGATGAATATCAATGACGAAGCTTGCATTTTTATAACACTAAACACTCTAAAATGCTTAAAAGGACAACTCAAATGGTCTGGAGAAGACAATACTCAATAGACCAAGGTTTGTGGGGAAAAATCCATAACTTGCAACCGAATAAGATCTAGCAAGGCAAGCATCAAGATTAAAACTTTATACCTCCTGAAGATGCACAAAGATGAGAAGAATCTGGTCCAAAAGCATGAAAGAAACACCACAACTTCAAAGTTTTTCCTTCACCAATAAGAACACCAAAATATGAATAAAAAGCTTCAAAAAGTGAACACAAGAATTAGGGTTTTGAGATGAGGGTTAAGAGGGATGGATGTTGGAGGTAAGGAAAGGTTTGAGGACATAAATTCCATTAAATAGGGTCCAAACCATAAAAATTAGGGTTTGAACCTTACATAAGTACGACCTGCGTACCTACTCATACACGCAACGTACTAGCCCGAAGTTGCGACCAAGTTAAATGAGCTATGCGGGGAATAGCTACAACTTACGCCATGCGTAGGGACCGGAAATGCAATTGTTTTGGGGTTTTTTAGATATAATTTGAAATGTACCTAATACTGAATGTTACAAGCTGATATGTATAAAATAGTCATCAGAGTACAAATCATGTCATAAAATGTGGAATACTGGTGGATGTGGTGTGATCATGTCTGGCCATTCCCATTTCGAACCAGAAGTACCTAAAATCAACACATAAAATTTTAAGCACAAAGCTTAGTGAGTTTCCCCAAAATACCCCATATAAAAGCATACATATCAGTCAGAAACTACGTGGGGTATATTTCGCCCATAAGTCTATTTCAACTCCTTTGGTATCTTTCAACCGGTATTGGGTCTATTTCACCCCTGGTTATATTTCAACTCCATTAGTATCTTTCAACCGGTACTAGGTCTATTTCACCTCCTGAGTCTATTTCAACTCCTTAGGTATCTTTCAAATGGTACTAGGTGTATTTCACCCCTACAACTAAGCATACAATAATATCAGCAAGAGTCACAAAGACAACAAGCACATACATGCATATTCGTAAGTGTAACAAAGAAAACTATCATTCTACAAACATAATTCACTGCATTGGACCCATGAGTACAATGAAGACACTGACCTAACAAAGATGATCAACTGCTACTGCTCCTACTGTTGCGAATACATATGTTATAAACCACCTATAAAAGCATACAAAGTACACCCTTAGTTTTCCTTCCTAAAATAGGGGTTTGACCAAATGTTAAAGCAAGTCAAAAGTCAAAGTCAACGTTAAAAGTTGACTCTCCACATCGTGGCCATCCTTGGGTACGTCGTGGCCCTCAAACGACAAAACAAACGTGCTTTCCCCAGTCTCCATGCCGTGGAGGCCTAGGCCACGTCGTGGGCACTAAATTCAAAATGTCTTAATGGGTTAAGATGAATCCTCTGTTCCAAAGTCCAGATCTGATCATTTTTTTTTGTATAAATGGATAAAGTTGATAGATTCTATAGCTTACAAAAAATATGTGGCCGAAAAACTTAACCCTTAAGTTCACATGCAACCTATTGGATTTAAGTTTTCTCTATTGATAGTAACAAACAATTGAACATCAAGAACCCTAATGAGGCCTTACTATAATCGAAAATTACAAAGGGTTTTAGGGTTTACATACCTTTTGATTATTCTAGTAAATAATCAAATAATTCCTTCTTGATCGAGCTTCAGAAAGCAAGCACCAAAAATCTCGTGCCTCTAATGTTTTGTACCTAAACCCTAGCAATAGAAGACTTAAGAGGAGAGAGGAGGGAGGCTGGAATTTTCGGCTTTACTTCTTATGAAAGCAGTGGTCGAAAATTGTAGGTGTAAGGCTCCTTTTATGGCTGAACTAGGAAACCCTGGAAACCCTAATTTGAATATAATATTATTATTTCAAATTAGGTAATTATCCACATTCCTAATTATCCTTAAGGATTAATCTAGGAACCCTAAGGAGGCTCCCTATTTTCGCCAACCGCAGGAAGGACCTAGTATCATTCTCTTGTTCAACTATTGAACAATTACAACTTACGTCATTGCACCTTTAATTAATTTAATTAATCCCAAAATTAATTCTAATTAATTTATGATTAATTATTAATTAAATAATACTACTTCTAATTACTATATTAATCTAATAATATAATAATAAATTATTTATACCTATTTGTTAATATTATAATAAACCAATAAATCAACATATCTCTCTCTTTTTCTCTCTCGCTCTTTCTCTCTCTCTCTCTCTCTCTATAAAAGTCATTATATTAATTACTAGTTTTGAGGGAAACCCCAAAAGGATTTTTTTTAATTCAAGTATATACCAATTTAGTTATTGGCTTACACACCTAATCCAACAGTCTCCCACTTGGATAAGTCTGTAACTACAATTGCAAGTACAACTTGGCAATTAAACAGCAAAGTGTGCTTTCCAAAACAACTTCCAGACTCTGATCTGATCAGACATCTTCCCTAAGATAAGTGATCAAATATTCCTTCGTTCTTCAAGATATCGTATGGACATGATGCATGGATTACAATCAATCTCTTGTCCAAAATTTTGTTTCCCGATTTCTTGATTTATGATGACGTAACGCCCGCAGATTCGGGCTAGTCAATTAAGAGTCAATAAGCATAAAAAAACGACTTTTGATAGAAGATTATTTAGAGTAAATAATCTTAACCAAGTTATAGTATATATGTCACAAGGATTTTGTACATAAAAAGAATGCTAAAATCTGATTTATAATGAAGAAGTTATGACCCGTCGAAGTTTTGCGACAAAACCGGCATGACGTCGCGTATCGTAAAAAGTTAATTTTTAATAAACTATTTTTTAGCCTTAGAGATCTAAACTAAAGTCGTAGTAGACGTTAAACCGAAATTGTGCATATAGAGAACGTCCAAATTTGATTTCGTATGAGGAAGTTATGATTTTTCTAAGATTTAGCATAGTAGTGCTCAGCCCGAAAATCGAATTTTAGATCGATCGATTTTTAGCCGACACATCCTAAACGAGAATCGAATATCTCGTTAATAGAAGATCAACGGTATAAAGACAGACGAAAACGGACATCGGATGACAAAGTTATGAATTTTTAATGGACTTTAACTGTCTAAGCCTGTTAAAAATATAACTTTAAATAAATTCAAAATTAGCCGACGGAGTCTAAACAAACGTTATTGATCACGTCGCTACCTACGCGTGAATATAAAGTACATCAAAAACGGAGCTCGTATGCGAAAGTTACGGATTTTAGAAAATAATTAAATTTCTTAATAAACCCCGGAGGTGACACGTGGCAAGATCTGGACCGTTGCTTCCTCCACACGCCTTGCCACCGGATGCTGACACGTGGCCACGTGCGGCTCGCATAACATACAGTACGCCCAACATACAGGGTTATTACGCCCAACGTACTTCCAACTTCCAGGCTATAAATAGAGGTGTAAATCACCTCATTTTCTCACAACTTTCTAAAACCTTCTCTCCAAAACACCCCAACCCTTCTAAATTTTTCCCTAGTACTTCTTAAATCTTAAGTGCTAGAAGTGAGTGCCGGAGTGCCAAAAGGCTTCGAGAAGAAGAGCTTTCAGCTTAGAAGTTCTGCCCGCGCAGAGCCCGGTTCTTCGCTATACCCCCTTGTAAGTGAGTTATGCTTACCCTACTTTAAGTATAACTTATGTTTAAGTTCATTAGTGTTATTATGAACCTATAAACAATACATGTGCTAAGTATTATAAATTATACAAAATGTCATTATAATATCTTTTAACTGCTCACGGTATGTGAAATCTGGTTTGAAGGACCGCATAGGGTTGTTGGATTTCAGAACAACTTAAATGCCAAAATGGTCCTGCCCTCCGGTGTTTCATGTCTAGCCCCTATCTGTACATAGTAATTGAAAAGTATTGTTTAACACTTCTATAATACAAGAAAAAACAATATTGCTCGTAGACCTTGAGTTAATGATAAATCTAGACTAATAATTAGTCGCAATAAATATTAGACTAAAATCTAGTGATAATGATAGTAGGTTTCGTTGAAGGAAAATAAAATTGTTAGAAACGAAGTGCTACCCGTGTTTGGAGTCATCACTTTAACAAGTGAGTGCATAGTTACTTTCATCTTACACATAGATATGAAGTATTTAATATAAATTACATGCTATATGTTCCAATTATTTGTGTTCTTGATATCTATGTTGGATGAACAATTTATACACGTTTTACTTGATTTAAATTGTATATGTATTTTTATACCTATATATATATATATATATATATATATATATATATATATATATATATATATATATGTAGGGTAAAGATAGGTAGGTAAAAGATGAGATGAATGATGAGAGATGAAAGATGATATTGATGATGAGAGGTGAAAGATAATGAGAAGTATTGACCTTAACGATGATCCAGTCATCTAGCAGAGTATAGATGTCGACCATGGACTATTCTACACAATCCAGTGGAACACTAGTTGCTCGCAACCTGTAGGTGTTGTGAACAATGTGTTCACCAGATGTACTCAAAAAACCATGGCAGCTATGGACTTAGTGCCTTATAAATGAACGTTGGCAGCTATGGATTTAGTGCCCTATAGATGAACATTGGCAGCTATGGACTGCCTAACAGATAACATCGGCAGCTGTGGACTTAGTGACTATTAGATAAACGCTGACATTGATGGACTTCATGCCTATTCCTTAGAACAATCCTTAGGAATGAATGAAGGATAGATGATTCTTAGGGTAGATCCTTAAGAATAAATAAGATAATGGGGATGGGAAGTTGGGTTAATTGTTTGATGATTAAACATAATAATTATATTATTGTGGGTTGAAAACCATATGTACTCACCAGGTTTCCCAACCTGACCCACTCAGTTTATTTGTATCACAGGTGTCGATACGAAGCTACATTACACTGAGAGATTAAAGGAGATGTAAATCATTACTGAAAATGAAAGTAAGGTTTTTTTATGCTTATGTTTCTGTATTGACGATGACACCCCAATTTTTTAAGATAAAAAAATACATTTCTTCGGAAATGCTTTGATAATATCTTTATCATGATTTCTGTGAACAAATTCCACAATATTATTCTTTAAAATGGATACTCTGATTTTTAAATACACACGAATAAAATTTTTAAAATGACCGTGAATTCGGTGATGTCACAGTTTGTATCAGAGCATTAGTTTAAGCGAACTAGGAATTTTAGGACATTTCTAGACTTAAACTTAGAATGCTAAGTAATGATTGTTAGGAGTGTGTCTAATATGTTGTATGCCTGAATAGACACGAGCACTAGCTTATTTAGGGAAGATGCCTAAATTTCTTTTATGTGCTAAATGATTTATGCTATAAGATGCCTTATATGCTTTATGATGTTATCGTTTGTTGCCGACCGGATCTACAAATTTTATGTGTTCAAATTTCTAACCATTTAACTACGGTATTAGAACTGACATATAACTTTTCAGAGTGATAAGGAGATTTATACGTCTATCGTAAATAAAGATTTCCCTATCTTAATTCTCGTCACTACACACAAAACGTCTGAATTGGTGTATAGATCGACACGGTGAGAACTCGCAACAGATTAGGAGATGCTAATGGGAACCAACAGGCTGAACCACGAGTGATTGAGCGTGCACCAGAGGTAGCAATTGCACCCGAGCCAATCACGATGGCAGGAGTCCAAGAAATGCTTCGGGCTATGATGGTCGAACAAAGGGAGGAGATGAGACAAATGTTTCTTAATAATAGGGAAGAACCTACTGTACCTATTGTACAACCTGAACTGAACATTGAACAGTCAGATGAAGGAAACTATAGTCAGACTGTCAGTCAAGCTGAGCCATAAGTGGTTAGACAAAACCAACCCAATGGAGGAAATAATGGGCATGGATGTAAGTACAAGTATTTCATGGCATCCAAACTACCAAGTCTTTCTGGAAGCCCAACACCGGTGGAAGTCAGGGATTGGATCTTCGAGATGGAGATGATGTTTGAAAGTTACGACTGCAGCAACAAACACAAGATCGCTCTCGCAGTTACACTATTGAAGACTGCGGTATTAAACTGGTGGAAGCTACTAGATGATACCATGCCCAAGGGAGAAGCTAGCAAGATGTCTTGGGAAGTCTTTTTGGTGCAACTGAAAATGCAGTACTGCTCTAAGAAAGATTTTACGGAGATCAATAATGAGTTCCAGAATCTAAAGAAGGGAAGGATGAGCGTCAGCAAGTATGCTGCAAGTTTTACAGGGAAAATAAAGCTTATTCCTTATTTAGTTCCAACTGAACTCTCCAAGGTCAACAAGTTTGCTAACGAATTTCCAGCAGACTTTGGTCTAATGGTCAAACAAGCAACCACCTTCAAAGCCGCCGTCTGGGCACCTATATGTGCCAATTATCTGTGTTTTTGATATCAATGTTGGATGAACGATTTATACACGTTTTACTTGATTTAAACTGTATACGTATTTTTAAACCTATAAATATATTGGGTAAAGATGGGTAGATTAAAGATGAGATGAATGATGAGAGATGAAAGATGATATAGATGATGAGAGGTGAAAGATGATGAGAAGCCTTGACCTTAACGATCATCGAGTCATCTAGCAGAGTATAGATAACGACCACAGACTATTCTAGACAGTCTAGTGGAATGCTAGTAGGCTCGCAACCTCTAGGTGTTGTGAACGATGTGTTCACCAGATGTACTCTAAAAACTCTGGCAGCTATAAACTTAGTGCCTAACAGATAACATCGACAACTATGGACTTAGTGCATGTTGGATAAACCCTGGCAGCGATGGACTTCGTGTCTATTCCTTAGGACAATCCTTAGGAATGAATGAATGAAGGATAGATGATTCTTAGGGTAGATCCTTAAGAATAAAGAAGATGATGGGGATGGGAAGTTGGGTTAATTGTTTGATGATTATACATAATAATTATATTATTATGGGTTGAAAATCCTATGTACTCACCAGGTTTCCCAACCTGACCCACTTAGTTTATTTGTATCATAGGTGTCGATACGAAGCTACATTAAACTGAGAGATTAAAGGAGATGTAAATCTTTAGTGAAAATGAATGTAAGGTCTGTTTATGCTTATGTTTTTGTATTGACGATGACATCTCAATGTTTTAATATAAACAAAAATACATTTCTTCAGAAATGCTTTGATCATATCTTTATCATGTTTTCTGGGAACAAATTACGCAATATTATTCTTTAAAATGGATACACTGATTTTTTACTAAGCATAAATAAAATTTTTAAAGTGACCGTGAATTAGGGGATGTCACAGATGACCTCATAAGACTACTAGTTAAACACATCAATTCAGTTCTGGCTGGGCCCAACACTATAATGTCAACACAAAATCACTGAGGGACCCAAAGATATTGCTTGTTTTGTTAAAACAAAAGGAACGAATAAACTTCAATTCATATGCTTGTATCTTTTACTCAACTAATCATCTATGACACTACGTTTTATAACATCATGTTACTGATCTATTTTCGTAACACCAATACACAACCGACTTGTAAATTACAACTCATATATCTCCATGTTAAATGTCACTCGAGCATTTGGATCATGTTCATGAAGCATTTGGAGCACTTGGACCTCAATGGAGCACTTGGGGTTCATGGAGCATGTGACAAAGGAACGGATCTTCTAAGAGAGGAATGGATCATCAGACAAAGGAATTGATCACGTGCCAAAGGAACGGATCGTGTACAAAGGCGTTTGGAGCACCTGGAAGGAGTTTGGAGCAGTTGGAAGAGGTTTGGAGCACTTGGAAGGGATATGGAGAAACAAGGGGTCCTTGTTGCGCCACATGATGAAGAGATGGGTCAAGAGGGATGATCTTGCGCCATCTTGTTTTCTTGTTGATCCATGCATGGCCTTGTTAAGCAATGCATGTTCCTGTTGCTCATGGTGATGTTGTTGCTCCAAGATTGATGTTGTGCACCGTACTTGATGATCTTGTGCCATTTAGATCCCATTTGCGCCAACTAGGGTTGTTGTTGCGCCATGAAGAAGATATTGTGCCATCATCGACCATCTTGGTACATGATGCGCCATATTGATTCCTTTGCCATGCGATATTGATCCAAGTATGCCTAGATGATGATAATGCTCAAGAATGTTCCAGAAGATGTTGCATGGCAGATTGTGATTGGTTGACACCCTTCATGGGCCTATGGACCAATGGGCTTGGCCCATTAGGGTTTTAGGTCTGATCCCTCAAGTATAAATAGGGATGCATGTTAGGTCATTTAGTATCTGGAATTATAGAGTGAGAGGCGAATCTATGTGTAATTGTACTTGTAACCTCTGTATTGTGAGCTCTGAAATAAAGAATACTCCCCTCTTGCCCGTGGACGTAGGTCACCTTGACCGAACCATGTACATACTATGTCTTGTGTGCTTTTGGTTTTGCTAGTTATCCGTTTTACTTCGTAACAAGTGGTATCAGAATTGTGGTTTGTATTCCTGTGTTTGAAGATGTCTACTCACAAGTTTGATTTGGAGAAGTTCAATGGCTCAAATGAATTCACTTTGTGGAAGGTGAAGATGAGGGCTCTTCTGGTTCAACAAGGATGTGCGGCAACACTGGAAGGAGAGGCAAAACTGCCAAAGGAAATGGTGGGTGATAAGAGGGTGAATATTCTTGTTGGGTTTTGAGCATTCTAACACTCCTATGGTGTACATGCAACCCTAGAAACCTTGGATCTATGTTTTCTCTATTATACATGCAAATATTGATTTTTCCAAGGTTTCATCCTATCTAGCATATCATGAGGTATATGTAATATAAAACTAGTAGAATGACATACCTTTTATTGTTGTTTGTTTCCTTAAGACCTTGTGAGCCTAGCACCCCAAGTGTGATTCCTCAAATGTTTCACACAACACCAAAACTCTTGGAATAAATTGAGAATAGAACACTTGTATCACAAATTCGGCTAGCCCTCTCCTTTTAGTCTAATTGCTGATTTTGCTCCATATGAGGCTCCTTATATAGTGTCATGTAATTAGGGTTACACCATGCAAACCCTAATGTGCATGACCTTTCACTTACTCCATGATCCATGGGTTTTAACCTCCATGGAGCATCCATGGAGCACCCTATGGGTTTTAGCCCAATCTTATGAAGCATGGATCATAAGTCCAATATATAAGAATGAATGATTTACACAATCAATCCCCATACATTTAATTAGTCTTTTTTTTATCACAAAATTAATTCCAAATTAATTCTTGATCAATACTAATTAAATAATATGATTTCATATTAATACATTAGAACTTATAATATATTAATAAATCATAAGTGTCCTTTTTCTCATT
The DNA here is from genome assembly GCF_052849685.1 of Lactuca virosa. Taxonomy (NCBI): domain Eukaryota; kingdom Viridiplantae; phylum Streptophyta; class Magnoliopsida; order Asterales; family Asteraceae; genus Lactuca; species Lactuca virosa. The sequence goes on from NC_136431.1 coordinate 182,540,589, forward strand.
TACTCTATCCAATTGTTGTGATGCCATGCAACCCAAATGGACCATGCCAAGTCGGGTCAAGCACATACCAAATATAGTTATGGACTTAGATACTTTATCCAACAGTCACCCACTTGGATAAGTCTAATAACTATAGTAACAGGTATGACTTCAGGATCCGACCAACAATCGTAGCTCTTTCAAAGTCTCGCGGAACTAGGATGATGCGCCATTTAAGACAAGTGATCATACAATCCTCTGTTCTCAAGATATCAGCTGGACAAATACATGGAACACCGTCGTACTTATTGTCTAGCAGTTTGTTTCCCGATTTCCGATTTGTTTGACATAGAACTTAATCGAACACATCAATTTAGTTCTGACCGGGCCCGACACATAAGTCAAAACAAAATCATCGAGGGGCCCAAGATATCGCTTCTAATCCTCCAAGGACTAGAAGGAACATATAAGCTTCGACTCAAATGCTTGTAGTAAGTATTCATCAAATTGTACACAACAACACGTTTTATAGCATCAAGTTACTGATGCATTTTCGTACTATCAATGTACAACCAACTCACGGTTCAACACGTTTTATACCCTCATTGCCACGATGAGTCCTTCTTCTATACGATGTATAATGAAATGGTATTTTCTGTCGATGTGCCTAGATCTGTCGTGATCCCTTGGTTCCTTGGCTAAGGCAACTGCACTCTTGCTATCACAGAAAATCTCCATGGGCTCCTTTATAGTTGGCACAACTCCAAGGTCTCCAATGAAGTTCTTCAGCCATATCGCCTCCTTTGCCGCCTCACTCGCTGCTATGTAGTTTGATTCGCAAGTAGAATCGGCTACTGTCTCCTGCTTGGAAATTTTCCAAGTAATTGCTCCTCCATTCATGGTAAAGACCCAGCATGACTCAGAGCGGAAATTATCCCTATCAGTCTCAAAGCTGGCGTCGCTGTACCCCACCACTCTCAAGTCATCACTCCCACCAAGGGTAAGGACCCAGTCCTTAGTCCTCCGCAGGTACTTGAGAATGTTCTTCACCCTAGTCCAGTGAGCCTTGCTAGGGTTCCCTTGATATCTGCCCACCATGCTCAAAGCAAAGGCCACATCAGGACGAGTACAAGTCATATCATACATGATCGAGCCCACAACGGAAGCATATGGTACATGACTCATCTCAGCTATCTCAGCCTCTGTACTCGGACTTTGAGTCTTAATCAGTTTGGCATTACTCTGGATTGGTAAGACTCCTTTCTTGGAATCCTGCATGCTGAACCTTTTCAGCACCTAATCTAAGTAGGTACTCTGACTAAGTCCAATTAGTCTCTTACTCCTCTCTCTCAATATCCTTATCCCTAAGATATAGGTAGCTTTTCCAAGTTCCTTCATAGCGAAACACTTCCCAAGCCAGGTCTTTACCTCCTACAAGGTTGGGATGTCATTTCCTATGAGTAGTATGTCATCCACATACAATACCAAGAAGCTAACTATGCTCCCACTAGCTTTGACATATACACAGGACTCATCTTCGCTTCTCGAAAAGCCAAACTCTTTGACTTTCTCATCGAAACAAAGATTCCATCGGCGAGATGCTTGTTTCAATCCATAGATGGATTTCTCAAGCTCACACACTCTATTAGGGTATTTGGCATCGACAAAACCCTCTGGCTGATTCATGTAAACATCCTCAACCAACTTTCCATTAAGGAAAGCGGTTTTGACATCCATTTGCCATATCTCATAGTAATGAAATGCAGCTATGGCTAGCACAACCCTAATAGAATTAATCTTTGCTACTGGTGAGAATGTCTCATCATAGTCAACTCCCGGAGTTTGAGTAAAGCTCTTCGCAACTAGTCGTGCTTTGTAGGTGTGTACCTTCCCATCCATGTCGGTCTTCTTCTTGAAGATCCATTTGCACCCGACTGTCTTACGACCCGGTACATTGTCAACCAAGTTCCAAAATTGATTGTCATACACTGACTGAACCTCGTTGTCCATACCCTCCTTCCATTTAGTAGACTCAGGGCCTGCCATGGCTTCCCTGTAATTACTAGGTTCATCCAAATCTACCAGTGTACTATCATTGATAAATGTATCACCTTCTGCAGTGATATGATAACCATAATAAAATTCAGGTGTGTTCCTAACTCTAGTGGAACGTCTCGGAGGTACAGACTCGTCAATCGGTTCAACAGGAGTTTCCTCCTCAGGTTGATTGCTAGTGTTTGAGGTTCCTTCACCACTTGACTCTTGCAGCTCTTCAAGGTCAATTTGCCTCCCACTGTTTCCTTGGCTTATGAACTCTCTCTCACGAAAGACTCATCTCCTTGCCACAAAGACCACATTATCATTGGGTATGTAGAAGAGGTAACCAAAGGATGTTTGTGGGTAGCCGATGAAAATACACCTATCACTTTAAGGTTCGAGCTTGTCGTGAGACTCGCGCCTCACGAAAGCCTCGCAACCCCAAATCTTGATGTGGTCCAAAGTGGGAACTTTCCCAGTCCACATCTCGTGAGGTGTTTTGGCAACATTTTTAGTAGGGACTAGATTAAGGATATAGGCGGCAGTCTCTAAGGCATACCCCCAGAATGAGATTGGTAACGAAGCTCGACTCATCATAGAACAAACCATGTCCAACAAGGTTCGATTGCGCCTCTCGGCCACACCATTCAGCTGTCGTGTCCTAGGAGGTGTCAGTTGTGAAATAATTCCACATTCCTTCAGATAGTCAAGGAACTCGATGCTAAGATACTCACCACCCCGATCGTATCGGAGCATCTTGATCTTCCTGCCCAGCTGATTCTCTACTTCCTGCTTAAACTCTTTAAATTTTTCAAAGGTTTCCAACTTATGCTTGATTAAGTAGATATAACCATATATGTTGTAATCATTAGTAAAAGTCACATAGAAGCGGTTAGCATCCCTTGTGGCGGTTCTGAAGGGTTCACACACATCAGTGTGTATGAGGTCCAGCAAACCTTCACCCTTAGCACAAGTACCAGTGAAGGGTGACTTTGTTATTTTTCCAAGTAAACAAGATTCGCAACTATCATCTGATTTTAGGTCAAATGATTCCAAAACTCCAGCCTTTTGGAGCTGACCTATGCGCTTCTTGTTAACATGTCCAAGACGACAATGCCACAAGGATGCTTTATCCAAACTAATGGAAGAATCAATATGTAATACATTATTTCCTAAGTTGTCTACAATCAACACAGTTTCATATACACCATCACAAGGTAATGCTTTAAAATAAAATACACCATTATAAAAAGCATCAATAGCACCAATCTTATTATCAAATGAGAAGGTAAATCCTTGCTTGTACAAACTATGAAAGGAAATAATATTTCTCGCCATTTCAGACGAGTAACAACATTTATTCAAATCTAATGTTAACCCATTACTAAGCAATAAAGAATAAACTCCAATCTTGGTAACAGGTGATGCTTTCCTATTGCCCATGATTAAGTTTATCTTTCCGTGCTCCACTTCTTCACATCTTCTTAGGCCCTGCAAATCAGTACAAATGTGAATACCACAACCTGTATCAAGAACCCAAGAATTAGTATGTGATGAGTTATTAGAAAATATAGTGTAAATACCTGCATGAGTGGGTTTTACTTTCCTATCCCTAACATCCTGCAAGTATTTGGGGTAGCTTCGCTTCCAGTGCCCCTTTTCCTGACAGTAGAAGAATTGTGCTTCCTTTAGGTTTGAAGAAGGAGTGATGGGACCACCTTTGGTTCCACTTGAAGAGGAGCCATCAAGAGACTTTCTCTTGGTACCGTTCGAAGGGGTTTTCCTCTTTTGCCCCTTACTTTGCCTGATTTCCAGAACAGGGGTAGTAGCAGGAGTAGAAGTAACAACCGATTTACTTTTAGACCACTTTCAGCGGTCCTCAAAAGTCCTTGAAGTTTGCTAAGTGTGACCTCCTCCTTGTTCATATAATAAGTCATGCGGAACTGATCATAACTTGGAGGTAAGGAGTGTAGAATGATATCAATAGCCATCTCCTCAGGAAAAGGAGCCTGTAGGGTTTGAGCCAGTGGCAGTGTTGGAAGACATCTGAAAAGAAAAAAAGACAAGTTTAGATTAGATAAAGAGTCCTTAATAAGTCATCCAAATGAAATATTAAGGTTGTTACTTCTACTCCTGCTACTACCCCTGTTCTGGAAATCAGGCAAAGTAAGGGGAAGAAGAGGAAAACCCCTTCGAACGGTACCAAGAGAAAGTCTCTTGATGGCTCCTAGATCTTTTGAGATTCACTGAACGATTCAATGGCATGTTTAAATCTCGATTGTGCCCTTCAAGTTTGTGATTGAGATGCCGAGGATCACAAAACAAGGTGTGAATAACCATTCAAATTTACTTGGTACTCTTAATTTTATCACCTAATCGATGTGCCGATTAGCCACAAATGCTCCACCGATCTATGATAAACCTTAAGCCACCCTTTGCCACCCTTGTTAAGTCCAAGTTAGTGTGCCGGTTAACCACACACGCTCCACCAACGACTTAGCAAAGTGCAAAGTGTAATTTCATGGGTTAGCACCTATTTTACATTTTCCTAAAGTAACTAAGATTGGGAATTAATAAAGGTTTAGTTACTTTATATTTATCATTATACTTTTAATGATAATTATAGTCTTTGTCCTACCCGTTCAGCTAACGACCCTCCACCAGTCAAGGAAGCGGTGGGTGAGAGTGGACACCCATTAAGCTGCCATTTTATAGGCAACAACCTTATACCCCCCTTATAGACCGGCTTCGTGAATGAGGCCTACTAATGGTAAGACTGACTTGATCTTATACATATATATATATATATATATATATATATATATATATATATATATATATATATATATATATATATATATATGTATGTATGTATATATATTATTAACTTATAATATTATAAAGTATAAGGGTTGGATTTTAAACTTTTAAAATTCTAGGGATTTGGAATTAAAGTTTTCTAAGTGGCTTAACAAATTCCACAACTTGAGGGCAAGTTTTAAAACTATTCAAAACCTTTCATTTCTATAACTTATGACTTTAATGACTCATAAAATGAAGACTCTTCATTTTATAACCTATGAGTTTTATTTAATGGCTCTTTAAAGGAAAAAGACTTTTGGTTATCCATAACTTGAGGACAAGTTATGGATTCCATTAAAACATATGCATCATAGATTTAATTAATCATAATAATCAAACAAGCAAGCATGATCATATTCAAACTCATAGAAGCAAGACAATTCATATCATCAAAGTTGAAGACATTAGCATAATCATATTAATCCAATTCTTGAAATTATGACAATTACCTTGTTATTAGATCAGGATAATCATTACCATATCATAAAAAACAGATTAAATGATTGAAAACAGTTATAGGTAATGATCCTAACCCAAACCTGGCCAAAAAACTCGAACAACATGTTGTCTGTTCATCAGACTCGCCGAGTGCAAGAACAGACTCGTCGAGTCTATGAATAAAACCATCAACTCTTAGAGTCTGTTCATGGACTCGACGAGTTGATCTTTCAGACAGCATTCCAGCTTTGCAAAATCACATATAAACATCAATATAACAGAAAACAAGCCTATGCTCTGATACCATTGTTGGGTTTTGAGCATTCTAACACTCCTATGGTGTACATGCAACCCTAGAAACCTTGGATCTATGTTTTCTCTATTATACATGAAAATATTGATTTTTCCAAGGCTTCATCCTATCTAGCATATCTGAGGTATATGTAATATAAAACTAGTAGAATGACATACCTTTTACTGTTGCTTGATTCCTTAAGACCTTGTGAGCCTAACACCCCAAGTGTGATGCCTCAAATGTTTCACACAACACCAAAACTCTTGGAATAACTTGAGAATAGAACACTTGTATCACAAATTCGGCTAGCCCTCTCCTTTTAGTCTAAGTGCTTATTTTGCTCCATATGAGGCTCCTTATATAGTGTCATGCAATTAGGGTTACACCATGCAAACCCTAATGTGCATGACCTTTCACTTACTCCATGATCCATGGGTTTTAACCTCCATGGAGCATCCATGGAGCACCCTATGGGTTTTAGCCCAATCTTATGAACCATGGATCATAAGTCCACTATATAAGAATGAATGATTTACACAATCAATCCCCATACATTTAATTAGTCTCTTTTTGATCGCAAAATTAATTCCAAATTAAATCTTGATCAATACTAATTAAATAATATGATTTCATATTAACACATTAGAACTTATAATATATTAATAAATCATAAGTGTCCTTTTTCTCGTTTAGTCTATCCAATTGTTGTGATGCCATGCAACCCAAATGGACCATGCCAAGTCGGGTCAAGCACATACCAAATATAGTTATTGACATAGACACTTTATCCAACAATTCTGACAAAGGCATATAATGTCATTCTATTGAGCTTGACAGATGAAGTACTGAGGGAGGTTGTGGATCAACCAACTGCTTCTGGGATCTAGGATAAACTTTGTGACATGTACCAGAACAACTCACTGACGAACAGGTTGTATCAGAAGCAAAGGTTGTACACTCTCAGAATGTTTGAAAGTACCCAAGTGAAAGATCATATGGATAACTTCAATCGTATCATCTTGGATCTACAAGGTGTTGATGTGAAGATTGAAGATGAAGATCAGGCACTCCTTCTCTTATGTTCGCTTCATAAATCAGATGATAATTTTGTTGATACCATGCGTTATGGTAGGACAACAATCACTGTGAATGATGTGAATGACTCTCTAATGTCCAAGGAACTGAAAAGATAAGTTTCAGATGGAGAAGAGGTCCAGTTCCGGTTTGTTTGCAGGGAGAGGGAGGACAAAAGAGACGAAAGGGGGAAACAGAGGGAGATCACGTTCAAAATCAAAGTCTAAAGGATCATCAAACATGAAATGTTATAACTGTAAGGAGAAGGGGCACTTCAAGAGAAATTTTCCACAGCTAAGGAATGGGAAGTCCAAGAGTGAATCAAGCAGCAATAACATTGTTGTGGTGGTTCAGGAAAGTTGATGAAGGGGACGATGGTGAAGTACTGACTGTGTGTACATCAAGTTATATTGATGCATGGGTCTTGGATTCTGGAGCATCCTATCACATGATGTATAATCGAGACTGGTTTGACTCCTTCAAAGAGTGGGATGGTAGAGTCAAGATGGGCGATGATTGGGTAAGCAGTATCAAAGGTAGTGGCACAGTGAAGATCAAGATGCATGATGTCATGGTCAGGAAGTTAGATTGCTGGTACGTTCCATAACTTTGGAAGAATCTAATTTCTCTTGGCACATTGTCTAAGAATGGGATGAGGTACGCTAGTGAAGGTGACTGGGTCAAAGTGAGCAAAGGCTCTCTGGTTATAATGAAAGGGAAGATGAATCGTGGAGGGATCTATATCCTAGAAGGCAGTACGGTTATGGGAACAGTGGCTATCTCCCAATCCTTGAATGTAGATGATGACAAGATAGAGTTGTGGCATCGTAGGTTGGGGCACATGAGTGAGAAGGGCATCTCAAATCTAAGTAAACAAGGACTGCTTGGTGGAGAGGCTACTCGATCAATAAAGTTTTGTGAAGCTTGTGTAAAGGGAAAGCATCGAAAAGTGAAGTTCAGTACCGATCAACACACAAGCAAGGAAATCCTGGAGTATGTTCACTCAGATTTGTGGGGTCCTGCACCAGTGAAGTCTCAAGGAGGATGCTCATACTTCGTGACGTTCATTGATGACTATTCAAGGAAGGTTTGGTTGTACTTTCTGAAGACGAAGGATGAGGTGTTTGGGAAGTTTAAGGAGTGGAAGACCATGGTTGAGAAGAGGAATGGAAAACAGGTCAAGACTCTGAGGACTGACAATGGGTTGGATTTCTGCAATGCTCCATTTGATAATTTCTGCAAGACAGAAGCTATAGCGAGGCACCGCACCGTACGGCGCACACCACAGCAAAATGGAGTGGCAGAACGTATGAACCAAACACTCATGCAGCGTGCAAGGTGCATGCATATATTTGCTAACTTATCCAAGCAATTATGGGTGGAAGCAGTTAACACTGCATGCTATCTGGTGAACAAATCACCATCAACTGCAATAGACTTGAAGACTCCTTAAGAGGTATGGTCCGGGAAACCCTATGACTATTCTGGTTTACGTATATTTGGATGCCTCGCATATGCTCATGTGAATGATGGTAAACTTGAGCCAAGGGCAATGAAGTGCATATTTCTAGGATATGCGACAGGAGTAAAAGGTTATCGATTGTCGTGTATAGAAGAAGGAAGAACTCCAAAATTTATCATGAGCAGAGATGAGACCATTAATGAATCTGCCATGGGTAACCAGGGAGGAGGTGAAACAAGTCAAGCAGGGAACAAAGATCAGGGTGATAGCCAGAAGGTGGAGTTTGCATCTCAAACTCCAGACAGAGTTGTGATAAGTGACAAAGAGCAAGGCGACAGTGAAAATCCTAGACAAGATGAAACCCAAGAGCAACAGATGGGATCTTCGTCAAGTGGTGTTGATGTCGGGAAAGATGATGGGTCTGAATCTATAGAAAGGAGAATATCGAAGAGGGTTATTCGACAACCTGATAGATATGTGGGATGTGTAAATTCAGGTGAAGTTGACTCCATTTCTTTTTCTTTAGCAACTGAAGAAAACATTGACACTGAGGAGCCTCAATCGTATAAAGAGGCTGTGGCGAGTAAAGAAGCAAATGACTGGTTGATGGCCATGAATGAGAGATGCAATCTTTAGAAAAGAATGAAACATGGGATATTGTTTCATTACCAAAGGGAGCAAATCCAGTGGGATGCAAGTGTATCTTCAAGAAGAAGGAAATGATATCAGGAGTTCAACCTGCTAGGTTCAAGGCAAGGTTGGTGGCAAAAGGGTTCTTTCAGAAAGAAGGAATTGATTATCACGAGGTGTTCTCACCGGTCGTGAAGCATAAAACAATTCGAGTTCTTTTGGCCATGGTGAGTGCATTTGATCTGGAGCTTGAACAGCTTGATGTGAAAACTACATTTCTTCATGGAATTTTAGAAGAGAAGATTTATATGTCCCAGCCAGAAGGGTTCCTTGATGCTAAGAAGGACCATGTATGTTTGCTGAAGAAATCCCTGTATGGTTTGAAGCATTCTCCACGACAATGGTACAAGAGATTTGATTCATTCATGATCTCAAATGGCTACACTCGGAATCAGTTTGAAAATTGTGTTTACTCAAAGGAATTATCACCATATTCCTACATATATATGTTGATGTATATTGATGATATGCTCATCGCAGCCAAAGATATGGCTGGAATAAATGACTTGAAGGCAACCCTGAAGAATGAGTTTGAGATGAAGGATTTGGGAGCAGCAAAGAAGATATTGGGGATGGAGATACAAAGGGATAGAAAAGCAGGGAGGTTGTGTATTTCTCAACAAAAGTACATTGAGAAAGTTCCGTAATCCTTCAACTATGATTAGTCCAAGCCAGTTGGAACTCCTTTGCCGGCTCACTTTAAACTTGGTCCAAGCACTATACCCACTACTAATGAAGAAAGGTAGTACATGAGCAGGGTTCCATACTCTAATGTTGTTGGAAGTTTCATGTATGTTATGGTTTGTACAAGACCTGATTTGGCTCATGTAGTTAGTGTGGTTAGCAGGTTTATGAGTAATCCAGGGAAGACTCATTGGGAAGCTATAAAGTGGAACTTGCGATACTTGAAGAGAATGAAGGATGTTTTCCTGGTGTATGGAGAAAATACGAAGAGTGACTAGGTGGGATATGCTGACTCTGATTATGGTGGTGACTTGTTGAAGCGCAGGTCGCGGATGTGCTACATATTCACTTTATTCGGATGTGCCACCGTTGCTTTGTCTACAACTAAATCCGAGTACATGTCCATGATGGAAGGAATAAAGGAGGAGATATGGTTGAAAGGTCTTATTCAGAGTCTTGGTCTGAAGTTGGAGAAACCTGTCTGGTATTGTGACAATCAAAGTGCTTTGAGTATTGCAAAGAATCTTGTGTATCATGAGAAGACGAAGCACATTGATGTCATGCTGAATTTTATTCGAGATATTCTGGAAGGAGACAAGTTTTTAATACTGAAGATTTATACCAACGTCAACCTAGCAGATATGTTGACAAAGTCGTTGCCCACGGAGATGTTCAAGCTTTACTTGGACTTGGTTGATGTTCGCAGGAGATAGGTCCCTTCGGGGACGAATGGCAGGAAGGGAGAGAAAGTTCTTGTTCGACGTGGAGTTGAGAGGATGCTCAAGTCAAGGTGGAGATTGTTAAATGTGACTCCAGCATTTGGAGCATTTTCATGAAGCATTTGGAGCACTTGGACCTCAATGGATCACTTGGGGTTCATGGAGCATGTGACAAAGGAACGAATCTTCTAAGAGAGGAATAGATCATCAGACAAAGGAACTGATCAAGTGTCAAACGAACAGATCGTGTACAAGGCGGTTTGGAGCACCTGGAAGGAGTTTGGAGCACTTGGAAGAGGTTTGGAGCACTTGGAAGGGATATGGAGCAACAAGGGGTCCTTGTTGCGCCACATGATGAAGAGATGGGTCAATAGGGATGCTCTTGCGCCATCTTGTTCTCTTCTTGCGCCATCTTGTTTTCTTGTTGAGCCATGCATGGCCTTGTTGAGCCATGCATGTGGCTGTTGCTCATGGTGATGTTGTTGCTCCAATATTGATGTTGTGCGCCATACTTGATGCTCTTGTGCCATTTAGATCCCTGTTGTGCCAACTAGGGTTGCTTTTGTGCCATGAAGAAGCTTTTGCGCCATCATGGACCATCTTGGTACATGATGCGCCATATTGATTCCTTTGTTGTGCCATGTTGATCCAAGTATGCCTAGAAGATGATAATGCTCAAGAGTGTTCCAGAAGATGATGCATGGCGGATTGTGATTGGTTGACACCCTTCATGGGCCTATGGGCCAATGGGCTTGGCCCATTAGGGTTTTAGGTCTGAACCCTCAAGTATAAATAGGGATGCATGCTAGGTCATTTATTATCTGGAATTCTAGAGTGATAGGCGAATCTTTGTGTAATTATACTTGTAACCTCTGTGTTGAGAGCTCTGAAATAAAGAATATTCCCCTCCTGCCCGTGGACGTAGGTCACCTTGACCGAACCACGTAAATATTGTGTCTTGTGTGCTTTTGGTTTTGCTAGTTATCCGCTTTACTTCCTAACACTCCATTTCAAGAATATAAAATATTATCGTCTCAGAATTACTCGTGATATAATCCATGAAGTAATTCTCTGAGCCTGGGTTTATCCAATACTCAAATTGTCCATTTTCTAAGTACTCATGAATATTGTAGCAACCATTGCAATGTCTAATCTCCATGGACAATCTAAAATCTATTCATGGCAGTCTTGATTCACTACTTATTTCCAAAGTATGAACGACTGTGGATTTTAGAATAATCAAATCATTCAGGAAGTAAAACATTCAAAACGAAACACAGGAATAAACAATTGAAATGGCAACAACCATACTCATAAATAATATCCATTATTTAATCACCAATGTCAATTACATTTATTTTGTTACAAGTTTAAAAATATCAACTAACTATTAAAACTAATATCATCTCTCAAGCCTATGCTCCTAGCATGCTAGTGATGCTTAACTTTACTCAGAGCATTTGTGAAAGGATCTGCAGGATTATGTTCTGAGGATACTCTCTTCACTAGGAGATGACCCTCTTTAACCTTATGAGTTATGTAATGGTACTTTCTGTTTATATGTTTGGATCTACAATGAAGAAAAGCATTCACATCCACATCCTACAATTAATTCACAAGCACATTAAGTCATTAACAATTTAACAAACTATCAAACCACCAAATGAATTAAGTCATTAACATTTAACAAACTATTAAACCACCAAATCAATTAAGTTTTTAACAATTTAACAAACTACCAAAAATTACTATAAATGCATCAATTTCTTAACAATATTGCAAAGCTACCAAATTCTTTAAGAATTTAATTAGTACCTGTGTTGGTTGCGGTGCTTGTGATTGTGACTGCCATTGAGATGGAGCACATGTGCCCACTATAGAAGGAGGTTTAGGCCCAATGCCTCTCACATGCCCCGTTCGAGCACCTAACACATTCTCAGATATTGTGATCCAATCAATGGAGTCTGGATCACCACCGGAGTCGGCTATGTGTTGAGTCTGTAAGGCAACCTCAACAACTAAAAATTATGTATTTCACAAAGATTGTCAATATACTTTAAAACTAACACAAAAAAACAACAATCTACTTCATTTTTAAGTTATAAAAACTTACATATTGGTCTTCAACTAACGGATCAACAAATTCCACTTGTTTATTGACATGCCCACGGTGAAATGCTTCAAGTCTATTCAAATTCTGTCTAATATTACAAAATATGTTATACTTGAATAAACATTAAAAAAATATGTTATAACTAAATAAACATTATTGTAACTTACGTTCTTAAAATAAGCACTACCATAGTTGCACGCCCCTCCATGATTCTTAACTACTTACTTCTTCCGACATTCTTTGTTTTCAGTGGATTGTTTTTTATGCTTATCTATTAAGAAGTGTTCAATAGCATCACTCCAAAGGCGGATCCATACCATCAGGGGCTTAATCCTTTGCTGCCTCCACATCCCCTTCAAAATCAGTAAACCCGTTTTTGCAATATGTTTACGGCCTCTATATCGCGTACATATCCAATTGTTCAGTGACGCCCAATAAACTGGAGCCATGGGATCATTTGAAGTCAATCCAAAATCAAACCATGTCTACAAAAAAATAGAGAAGTTAAAAATAAATCAAAATTAAACATATTAAATATAATTTTATAAATTGTTTACCTACAGATACTGGAACATGCCAACCTTTTCGACTTCAAAAACTTCTTTCCATGTGTCCTTATCGAAAGCGATGTCGTGCCACATATAGCTCCTAACCTCCCGAATGATGCATTCATATACTTCCCCAATCGGCATGTGAGTATTTCTGTCAAATACTATCTTCAGAGGCCGTTTGTCGTTAGCTACAAATAATCTGTACATTTTTTTGTTTACTGACATGCCTCTTCATTTTGGCGGTACCGCTGCATAAAAAAATATTAGTCAAGATAATTTTTTATATACATACAATATGAAATACAATGAATTAGAATAAATCTTAATTACCATCGATATGGTGATCACCAAAACCTCCATGGAACGGATTTTGTGGCTCGTCACCATCGTCACCTCCATGGCCCATCACAGCAACCATGAGATGAAGCAATGCAATCCAAATAAATGACATCCTAAAAAATTATAACACAATATGAATATACATACATACAATATGATATGATTAAACAAATACAAACTTTATTTTACTAGTCAAATATAAAGATTTTTTAATCATTCTCGCCCTCCGACACTTCAGTGTCTGCTGATACATCACTATCATAATCAGAATCCTCCTCATGATAATCAGTCTCGCCGTCAGACACATTATTGATGATACCCACTGGCGGACCAACTTCAATATCATCTTCAACTGATTAGGAATTCTGAATGTATTGGTTAAAGTCGATTGAAAGAGTGAAATTAGAAGAAGCGTCACTAAGAACGACATCGAGTGAATCGTTATCGACATTTTCAATGGAAGCATGGTCGACATCGTTCATCGATAGATCCCAAATTCTTCAATGATTAAATTTTTTTACATAAGATCGAAGTTGTGCTTCAGCTCCATATAAGACCAATACTCAAGTTCAAAGAAGATGCTCTTTTTAGACCATTTCAACTCGGAAATCTCACGATCTCTCTTAATACCATCTCCTTGAGCAGCTACTTTACCCAGTGGACGAAATAACAAAACGAGGGTGTTATGCTTGTATTTCTTCCTCACTAAACTGTCTTGGAGGGTCTCTTGTCTCGTGTTGGCCGTTATAGTCCAAACTTTTTCTCCATGGATGGTCAGCATCTAAGAACTGGTGATAACCAACATATACGACTTTATTTGATACTCGGTATGTGGGAGTGTCTGTATTGCAAGTCGGACAAGCTTTGTACCCTTGTCCGCTCTAACCGGATAAACTATTATGAGCTGGAAAGTTGTTTATTTTCCATAACAACATCGCTTTCATTTGAAGAATGTACTTGTCGCTACGTCTTTAGTACGTACGCCAAAACTCTACAACTGCTTCAAATCATCTACCAACGGCCTAACAGACACATCCAAGTCTTTCCCGAGTGTTTTGGGGCCGGGAATCAACAAGATCAACATGAATGAGGACTCTTTCATGCATAGTCATGGTGGAAGATTGTAAGTGGTGAGTATGACGGGCCACGTGCTATGAGGATTACACATGTTACCAAACACATTAAAACCATCAACAACAAGCCCTAAGCGTATGTTTCAGGGTTCCCTCAAGAAGTTAGGATACTTCATATCAAAAATTTTCCATGAAGTACCATCAACGGGATGAAGCATCGTATTATCTTTGGATTGTCCGGTACCATGCCAAATCATATCTTTAGCTGTCTGTCTAGAACAGTAAAAATATTGTATTATGGGGGTCACGGGGAAGTACGGTAACATCTTATGAGCGACCTTCTTACTCTTTGTTTTTTATCAACCCACCGACTCTCATTACAAACTGGACACTTTTACAACAACTTGTGTTCTTTCCAGAAAAGAAAGCTGTCGTTTTTACATACGTGTATCGACTCATAACTCAAGCAGATCTTTTTAAGTTTCTTTTTTGCTTCATACTGTGACGGGGGACCCTTTTTCCTTGAGGGAATGCAGTTTGCAACAACTCAAGAAGTTGATCGAAAGAATTATCAATCCATTAGTTGATCGCCTTGATATGCATCAGCTTTGCTAAAAAGTCAAGGGATGAAAAAAAAACATCCATGATATAATTTTAATTGGTCTTCCTCTAACAGCTTTTGAAATCTATCGTAGACACCGCTACACTCTGTATCAGGGTTCTCTTCGTCGCGGTTGGTATCATTTTCAAGCACAACCCGCATAACATCAGCAATAACATCGACCATCTCATTACTACGCGATATGTCTTTTACAACCAGATAAACTGTATTTTCGTCATGATACTTCCATATAATATAATATAGACTAAAACCATGTTGAAGTATATGGAATTTCATTATGGATAATAGTATAAATTTATTGACATTACATTTTTTACACGGGCATCTGATTTTACCTTTGTTATCGACGTGTGGTTTGGACCTTTCGAGAAAAGATTCGAGTCCTTGTTAGAATACGCTAGAGTTACGGTTTTCAATAGTAGTCCAGGTTTTATCAATAGACATGTTGCAACTGAAACATAAGTTAGGTTTTAGTGTTTACTCTACAAGAACTAAAAATAACATTGAATATTTATAAGGATAGAGTAATCTCTCAATTGGAAAGAGTATTCACAAGGTTAGGCTTCTAAACCCACTTTTTGAATACCTTACCTCATATGTGAATGTGTATCACATGATTGACCGTTTAAGAAAAATTTGGCAGCATTTCCCCCTTAACTCCTAAGTATATATAGAAATATATACCCGATGAGCAAAAAGAAAATAACATCTGAATATTTCTTAAACAATCAATCATGTAATACACATTCAAATCCTAAATGAGATAAAGTATTCAAAAAGCAGTTCTAAAACGATGACAACCAGAAATTATTTTCTAAATCAATTTTGGGCGGGTATTTCTAGGTTTTTGATAATTTAAACGGAAGACACTTAAACTAAAAAACCTACTTTTATTATAACATTTTACGTTTTTTGTTTTTTGAATTATAGTATTGTATTTTTGATGATTTAAAAGGAAGAGACTTAAATTTAAATAATAACAATAAATAAAAAAAACTATTTTTTGTTATAGAATTGTACATTAAATAATTAGGTTATTAAATTACAATTTAGTAGATTTACGTCTTATATTTTTCATTTTTTCCGATTATATTATAACATTTTATTTTAAATAACTTATTAGAATTCTAGCGCCCTATTTTTTTTTTTTTTTTTTTTTGAATTATAATATTGTATTTTTGATGATTTAAAAAGAAGAGACTTAAATTTAAAAAAAAATTATTATAGAATTGTACTTTAAATGATTAAGTTATTAAATTATAATTTAGTAGATTTATGTCTTATATCTTTTTTTTCCTATTATTTTATAACATTTTATTTTAAATAACTTATTATAATTCTAGCATCTTACTTTTTGTTTTGGTAGAATTATAGTATTGTATTTTTGATGATTTAAAAGTAAGAAACTTAAATGAAAAAAAAACTATTTTTTTATTATAGAATTGCACTTTAAATAATTAAGTTATTAAATCACAATTTAGTAGATTTATGTTCTATATTTTTGTTTTTTTTTCGATTATATTATAACATTTTATTTTAAATGGCTTGTTAAAATTCTAGCATCTTACTTTTTTTTTTTTAATTCTAACATTGTGAATCATAACATTTTACATACAAATACACAAACACTAACCAAATACACATTTTACATACTACTAATTTCATATTGAACAATAAAAACCTAAATCAAGAAAAAATCATATACCAAATACACGTACATACTTTGACTACGAAAAACTAAATCAAACAAAAATATACAAAAAAAACTACAAAATCATTAAAAAAAACTACAAAATCATTGGTGAAATCACATTTACTAGATATACTAGTTAAGCAAATGAAGCATACATATACACGTATGTATGTAGCTAGTTGTTATAACAACATTCACACTTTGCCGCTTATTATATTATTTTATTTTTCTCTAATTAGTCAATTAAGATATTGTGGTTCATTTGGTTCACAAAATTTGTTTGACTTAAATTAATAAGAAACAATGTTTCATATGATATACAGGTAGTCTAAGTGTCTAACAACTTCCATAAACATGCATATGTGAGGATCAAGTAAGTCTTTCACTTCTTTAATTAGAGTATGAATTACATATATACATATATACTTATGCATTCAATACAAACACAAACACATATATTTACATTATACCCTACCAAATACAAACACATGTAAATACAGTTCACTGTGGCCGGAAAAATGCACCTGTAGCACGAGAAATGGAAAATCCGCCAGTACTGTGATGGTGGTGGTCGTCGGAAAACAGTGCGTTGTGGCGGTGATGGTATGTTGTCGGAAAACAGTCCTTATAACATCAATATTAATGAAATTAGGGCCAGAAGAGAAAGAGAAAGAGAATTAAAGGACGGACTTCGACTACATTACCGACATCGGAGATGGCCGAAGAAGTTGCGTTTTTGTTGTCTGGCGCACAGTGATGTTTTTTCGGAAAGGTGAGTGGGAGTGGAGGGAAGTGGCGCCATAGGTGAAGTGGTCTAGTCGCCAACCGGTGAAAATTGCCACTCTTTGTCGATGAACCCGTGTAGTCACCGGAGAAGTTGTAGAGAAATTAAGTGGCAGCGGTATCAGTGATTTGGGACGAAGATGGGAACAGAAGGGACGACACATTTTGGGGCGACATGAGGGCAATAGCGGCGACGGTTTGGAGGGAAAAACATGCGCCATTTCTACGCGATCGTAAGTCGTCGGATCAGGGAAAAACATAGGGTCCGAATCTCTTCTGGGGAGGTCACACGTATCGACAACATTAGCGATGACATGTCGTCCCAGTTATCGTCGTCTCTAATGCTTCATGTTAAGTGAAATCCTAACCGATTGATCATTTAAAAGCGGACAGTGACGATGAATTTTTGTGTGGGACACTCGGATCGCTAATGGTTGTCTTTTAGTGACGACAAAAAACACGTTTGTCTACTGTCGTCGCTAAAAGTATTTGTCGTTGCTAATATTGGCGTCACTAAAAGACTTATTTCTTGTTGTGTGTGTATATATATATATATATATATATATATATATATATATATATATATATATATATATATATATATAGGTTTAGGTTTAAGTTCATTTGAGACCATGTTAATTTTATAAGACCGTGACATGCAATGTAAAAATAATTTTTAAATGCAAAATAAAAGGAAAAATCCGAAAATTCTTTTTTTAATTATTATTTTCGTCATTTTCTTTACCTAAAAAAAATAAAAATAATGAAAAAAAAGTTAAAAAAAAATTACCCTTTTTTTTTATATACGTGAAATATTCTAATTGAATATTACACTGTAAATATATTCCAATGTGATTTTTAGAATGTTAGAATATTGTAGTATTCTAATAGATTTGTCAGATATATAAAATATTTTAATATTCTACTAGAATATTTTACAAATATTTCAAAAACACGGTAATCTTTTTTATTTTTATTTTTTTGGATAAAAAAAAGTGACAAAAATAATATTTTAAAAAAAATCGAAAATTTTCAATTATTTTGTATTTTAAAAATGTTTTTTTATCTACAAATGAATGGCTAGGATTGCGTCTCCCCGTCTCACAAAATATAGTGGTCTCATATGAAGCTCTAGGATTGCGTCTCCCCATCTCACAAAATATTGTGGTCTCATATGAACCTGACCATATATATATATATATATATATATATATATATATATATATATATATATATATATATATATATATATATATATATATATATATATATATATATATATATTGCCACAATAGAAGCATCATTGCCGGTGATTATGACGTCATCGACGTATACCAACATGTAAATGGTGACAGTTGCGGAGTGGTGGACAAATAAGGAGGTGTCGGATTGGCATGCTCTAAACCCATTTGTGACCAAGAATTGTTTAAGCTTGGTGAACCATGCCCATGGGGCTTGTTTTAAGCCATATAAAGCTTTGTGTAACCAACAAACATGATGAGGTTTGGACTTGTCTTCAAAGCCACGAGGTTGAGCCATATAAAACTCTTCCGAAAGATCACCGTTTAGGAAAGCGTTGTTAATGTCTAGTTGGCGTAGACACCAACCTTTTGAGAGAGCAATGGAGAGAACCAAGCGAATGGTAGTCGGTTTGATAACCGGACTAAAGGTCTCGAAATAGTCAATACCCTCCTCTTGACTAAATCCTTGAGCCACTAATCGAGCCTTGTGTCTTTCGATTGAACCATCGGAATGCCTCTTGATCTTGTAAATCCATTTACAACCAACTAAATTGACATTAGTAGGACGGGTAACAAGGGACCATGTCTTATTTCTCATTAGAGCATCATATTCCATTTTCATAGCAAGTTGCCAATGGGGATATTTGATAGCTTGAGAGAAGGTACGGGGTTCAATGGTCTGGGGAGAGGGGGAGAGAGAGACATAAAATTGTTTGGGTTGAAGAGAGTGAGTACGAGCACGGGTAAGCATTGAGTGAGTGGAGGTGGCAGTGGGTCGAAAATAAGAGGGGGCAGCAGGTTTGGCTTTGACAGTGGAGCTGATTATAGGTGTTTGATAATGAGGAGAGGAAGAGGCAGGAGGTTGCGTGGGTGTTGGGGGAAGATTAGGTGAAGGTGGCGTAGAGGTAGAGGAAGGAGTAGGAGAGATTTGTGAAGGTGGAGTGATGGGAATGGAAGCTGCATGAGATAAAAGATGAGGACAAATGGGTGAATCAGGTATAGAGGAAGAAGATTGAGTGGTGATAATGTGGTGTTGATATGGAAAATTATCTTCATTAAAGAGAACATGACGAGTAATGTAGATGCGAGAGGTCGGTTTATGGTAACAAATGTAGCCCTTGTGAGAGGTATTGTAGCCTAGAACGGATAGCAAAGGCAACCGAAAGTTTTGAGAAAAGTATAGTCAGGGTCACGTTTGTAAAGAAGCTGATATGGGGATTTGTAAGCAAGGGTAGGAGTGATGGTGCGGTTGTGAAGGAATGTGGCAGTATGAAAAGCATGTTCCCAAAACGGTTCAGGTAAAGACGATTGGGCGAGAAGAGTGAGGCCTTTTTCAACGATAATGTGATTGCGACGTTCAACGGCCCCATTTTGTTCGGGAGTGTGCGGACAAGAGAGTCGATGGTCAATGCCATGTGTGCGAAGGAAGGTGGAGACATTTCGAAATTCTCCACCCCAATCGGTTTGAAGACATTTGATGTCACTATTAAATTGTGTTTTTATTAGTTGTTGAAACTGCATAAATGTAGGGAGTACTTGGGATTTTTGAGATTGAAAGTAAATCCAAACATATTTAGTGTAATCATCAATAAAAAGCAAAAAATAGCGATGTCCATTTATAGAAAAAAGGGGAGAAGGACCCTAAATATCAGAGTACATCAATGCAAATGGTTTATTTGAAGCAACATGTAAACTAGACAGATGGAAACGATGACTCTTTCCAAGAGGACAAGAGTCACACACTGCTAGGAATTTATTTGAGGTGAGTGGCAGCTTGAACGAAGACACCAAACGCCATAATAACAGTTAATGTGGGTGAGCGAGCCTCTTGTGCCACCAATGTAGAGTGGTGCGGACACCGATGAGATCAAGCTTGGGTTGAGTATGGGAGAGAGAAGGTAGCCGATAGAGACCATCTTTAACATCCCCGCGGAGAAGGGTCTTTCTCTGAAAGTTCTTAACAAGACAAGTATGAGGCCAAAACTCAAGATAAACTTTATTGTCATTGGTAAGTCTATAAACATTAAGTAAGTGTTTCGCAAGATTTGGGACAATCAGGACATTTGACAATTTAATATGATCAAGGGAACATGAACCAATATGAGAAATCGACATTTTTTTACCATTACCAACTTGAAGTTTATCTGGTTCTTGATATTTTTCTGCAACAGTAAGACGATTTAAATCCGGTGAAGCATGATCGGTAGCACCTGAGTCAAAGTACCAAGATGGATCAATGACAGTTGAAGGGCTGTTGTATGCAGTATAGTTGATCTGTCGCTTGGGAGGGGGCGTCGGGAAGGATAGGCGGTTTGGTTTGTGTGATGCCAGCAATCAATTGCTTCATGACCGAGCTTGGAACACAGTTGACACTGAAGTCTGCACCTAGAGTCCTAATTGCGATTTTGGTAAGGAGAATAAGCAGTCTTCGAAGGTGAGGACCGGGGTGGGTAGCGATTTGCAACCAATGTTGTGGAATCACTGGACTCTGAGACAGATGTGGATATGCGAGAATGTTCTTGGTCAAGACGTGCCTCCTCTTGTAAAATCAAACCCATGAGGTCATCAACCGTGCTATCTTCAGTCTTGATCATAAAAGTTGTAGTAAACGGACCATACGACAAATCTAAACCTGTGAGAATGTAAGAAATAAGATCTTCATCGGAGACTGGTTTGAGGTTTTCTGCCAAAGAATCTGAGATGGCCTGTTTTTTCTCGATATACTCTATCATAGAGAGAGATCCCTTTGAGAGGGTCTGTAACTGAGTCTTCATAGCCATCCGGCGGGCTCGAGTTTGTGACCGGAAAGTTCACTTAATTGTAACCCACGCCATCTGTGATGATGTAGAACGGGCGACGAGAGCCAGAGCTTTTTCTGAGAGTGTGGATTTCAACCATAGAAGAACGTAGCGATCCCGTTTCTTCCATGCGTTGAAGTCGAGATTGGGTTCAGTCGAAGCAGGAACAGTGTCTGTAGCTGGAACAGCAAGAGTTTCCGGCGGAGGTTTAGGGTTGAGGATGTGTGTTTCAAGATCAAACGTTTCTAGGGTTGATATAACATTTGTTTTCCACAAGGAGTAATTTTCTCTGTCAAGTTTTACACCAACAGGTGGTATTTGAAAATTGGGGAGAGTGTTGGAGTGTGCTAATGACAGTATTCCTGCCATTGACGTGAATTTGTGAAGGGGAAGAAGAAGGGTCGGCGCTCTGATACCATAAAAGGGTAAAGACTTTTCTTCATTGCTTTTAAACAGGAGCATACAGCTCAACTTATATACAAAGAAATTAACAGAAAATACATGAAATCAGGAAGCAAATAAGGCACGTTAGAAGACACGTGAAAGACTAAGTGTTGGGCTGAACTCTTCAATTTACTTGGGCCATAATTTATTGCATATTAGATACTTACTTTTCTGGAAGGGTTTTGGAATTGGTGGTGTTTGGTTTCGCCATTGAAGCAGCGGAGGATGTTAACGGATCAGAGGAAACAAAACGTTTCCATTCTTTGATGGCTTCCCAGACTTGCATCGACGACATCAGAAATTGTGACAACCCGGAACATCTATCTTGTACGCCTAGTCAATTCAATCAATGTTAAACTTGTTCTGTTAACTTCTTGTACTGTTTAAGGGTTCATTTAAGCGTTCTAAGCTTGAGTACAACCGAGGTTGAGGTTAGGAATGAGTCAACAAGTCGTATAGTGACAAAACCGGGCCATACACACCTTTAGGAGGAGTGTACGGCCATACACATGAGTGTGCGGCTGCACACCCACCTCATGGCATCACACCCCCTCTTATATAAAGGTTAGACCCCTTTCCTTTCATTCCTTTCACTCCTTGGCCGCACACCACACCATTCTCTCAAGCTTCTTCAACCGTGAACCCTCCAAAGCTTCAAGAACGTGAGTAATTCAGCCTCTAACTTGTTAACCATGAAAGACCACTCTATCTGAGCCTTAAGTCTGTAATATTCGTCATGTTCTTCATATTTAGAAGAGAGTGCGGCTGCACACCCCCATAAGGTGGCCGCACACTCCTAAAAGACCCTCCAAAGTTAGAGTTTGACTTCTATCTTCGAGTTGGACATGACCCTAGCCTTGCTGCACCTGAAAGTCGGCATTTTGGACATAAACATGAAGGGTGTACGGCCGCACACTCCTTTGTGCGGCAGCACACTCCTTTGTGCGACCACACACATGCACTTTAGGGCCGCAAACCAATTTCTATGACCTTTATTGACCTCAAACTTGCACTACAACTAAGTATGGACCTAGAACACTTCGTAGATGCAAGTATGGACCTTGAAAACACCTCAAAGACACCTTCCATCATGAGTGTACGGCCGCACACCTCATGGGCCGCACACCCATGGCCGCACACACCTATAATGTGGACATACACCCCCTCACTCAATACCATAAGGTTCTAACACTTAGTGCAAGTGGTTCCAAGTCCCTAGAGTGGTTTCCTATCATGTCTAGTAGTGAAATACCTCCATTTGACTCCTATACGTGTCATTACATGTTAATTAGGATCAAATTGTGTTCGAGGCTTCACTTGACACTCAACATTTCCATACCGGTCTTCGTGCAAACCACTCGCTCAAGGTGAGTTCATACCCCTACATTTTCCGAGTTTTTAATGTTTTCAGGGGGGAATACAAGCCAAACCATAAATGATTTTTATGAAAGTTATACAAACGGATTTCAGTAACTTAAAACGGACAAAGACAGTGCAAACATACAGTTTCTACAGTTTTACAAAATATTCCAGATATTTTATCCCTTCTGAATTATGCTGAGCATAAGGGACGCTTTCAAACGTACGAACTTAACTACATAGTTTTCAGAACAATACAAGGTTATACAAATACGTACACACAAACTATAGTTCGATATAGTTTGGGAATTCACACAAGGTTATACATACTTACACACAAACTATAGTTCGATATAGTTTGGGAATTCATACAAGGTTATACATATACATACACACAAACTATAATAGGTATAGTTTGGGGAATCATTAGACAAGTTTACAAGCTCATACTTTATACACCTTTCAGTTATTTACAAAAAGGGTTTTCATCATTATTACTTGTAAATTTTTTAGTCTAGTTAGAGACACGTCCTTGGTAACACTCACAAACTTAACTGAGTGTAGGACTAGCACTTATGATCAGAATCTCCCCTAAGGAGAGCGTGACTGTTGTGTATATATCTATACGGGACTGACTATCCCACACCTTCCTGGTAGCTACAGTAGGACCGGCAGGTCTACGGGTGACAAAGTCATAAAAGATACTGGTGCCCGATTCGCGTCATATCAAGTCAAAGTATGGTCATGACACTCACAATGTAGATAACAACGATTTACTTACGTAATAATAAAGTATACATGAACAATACTTATTTGGTATAAGTAAGAACAGATACATGTTTTCTCAAGGAGAACTAAACTACTATACATACTGGTAATAACTAGGGTTTTCAAACATAACATTTCATATAGAGGTTTTTCATACAAAGTTCATACAACATTTTACTAAGATTATCTCACTTTTACTAAAGAGAATATTGGAGTTTCTTGGAGTCAAGCAAACATTTTTCAGAGTTATCAACCAGTTTTCAATATACAAACACCGCTTATGAACTCACCAGCTTTATGCTGATACTCTTTCAAAACTGCTTGTATTCTCAGGAAATCAGTAGACAGGTACCTTTCTGGAGTGTTGGGAGAAGTCAGAGCGAATAAAGTCATGTCTTTATATTTATCTACACATTTGATGTATTCATACAAGACTTAAACAGATGTAAACTTCTTTTTCATACATGTATTCAATGTTTGGTTGTGTTTACTATGATTGCTATGATACAATTGGTGTGATACTACGCATGAAGTCATCCGCCCCCGAACGTTTCCGCCGTTCCGGTTTGGGGGTGTGACAGATTGGTATCAGAGCTATTGTTTATCGTGAACTAAGTATACCGAACCTTACATGGTATACAACTATAAACACAAAGGGGCCGAAGTGCTCTGAACTAAAAGTATGCTTTTAAAAAATAAGTATTTTATAAGAAGTATACAAGTACACATACGTACCAGAAACAGTAACATAAGAAGAACAAAACAAAAGTATTTGGATGTTGGACACTGCGGTTAAACCTGGGCAGTTATGTAATCATGTCTGGGGTCAATATAGCCTGATCAACTATATTAATTCGAGACATGACCAACATGTGCTTGGGAGTGACTGTGGTGTTGCAGCAAGCCTAAAACTTACCAAGTATACATACATCAGATACCGATAGAGCAAAAACATACAACTTAAAATACTATAGGAGTATTTTAGCTAGAGCCGAATACAATATAGAGATTCATTCCAAGTGTTCCTACTCATTTCTTCCTAGCAATAACTTACTTGCATTAGTAATCTTTCCTTGCTTATCGCTTGGTAGAGCACTTTAATTATCAGGGTGAGATAACAACAAAGTATCGAGCATGCACATACAATACAATAGCGGTATTACTAGATTCGACGTCGATTAAACTATCTCTTTACCCCTATTCTTGCGTAGATAGCATGGCTGGATTACATCTCCCTAAAGACCCGTACTTTCCCAATAAAGGAAATGATGGATGGCTCGAGGCAGAGCCAGAAGGAAATCATGAAATCCCTTTGGACGACGACCTTGCAGAACAATTCCCCGAAGAGACTGACTCAGAACCTGAAGTCGAGGACTTACCCCAAGTGGCCCCAATACCAAACCCTAACCACCAACGAGAATTCCAAGGTCCAATGCCTATGTGGGTTGAGAGTTTGAATAGGTGGAGTCACAAGCAATGCCAACCCCTCCCATACAACGGAAACCGCAACCTCTACAATCTGAACGAGGGAGGCCTTGCCGACAGGGCTCTTCCAATCCTGGTTCGCCGAGTGGCTCTCAATGTGGAGCTAGGTGTGGCAACCATTCAACGAACCATGGAGCTTGGGGTGGATTCAATCGCCAGTACGGATCGCATTCGCCGCCTTGAAATTGCTCATGGGAGAGTTATGAGAGACAATGAAGCTCTGCTGCAAGAGTTAGCTGCAACCCGAGCTGAGGTCATGGAGCTTCGAACATGCCAATCAGTATACGAAAGACACCTGC
Organism: Lactuca virosa; assembly: GCF_052849685.1. Taxonomy (NCBI): domain Eukaryota; kingdom Viridiplantae; phylum Streptophyta; class Magnoliopsida; order Asterales; family Asteraceae; genus Lactuca; species Lactuca virosa. The sequence goes on from NC_136431.1 coordinate 182,566,397, forward strand.
TTGATGTGGATCGTCAATTAGCTGAATTAAGGATTCATCTGCGGGGTACCCATCGCCGATAGGAAATACTCTACTCATCCTTCCTTTTCGGTTTCAAGAATAGCCTTCGTACCTATGCTCTAAGTAGCACTTTTCCACGTAAACATTCCTGTCTTGCAAGTACTGATTTACTAGTGCTATATGTTGTCAAATTGTTCCTCTGTTGGTATGATGTAGACCTACTCCTAGGTCATATTTTTCTCAATACCAACTACAGTGACAACAATCTTATTTCGGTTAAATATTTTCATTATTGAAAAAATATTCTCGATCAGTAGCATGCAAATGAGTAACTAACTAATATGATTTAGGGAGTTAGTAATTTCACTGCTCACACTACGTGTCAAGCGTATTGCCTCTATCATATCAGCTAAGTAACAACAAACCAGATTTCATAACTTCGACAAGAGGGTAGTCACTACCAAGTTCATAAGTCTATGTTACGTAGATCTCTATTACGAACTGCTTCGAACATCAGAACATGGAACACTCAAAACTAAGATAACATCGATTCATAACATCTAGGGATTTACCCTCGGGCGTCTTTTTGGCCCTTTTGGCAGCATTATGCCACCTCACAAACATCTCATCAGAAATTCATTCCAGAATAGCCAATTGAAATCCAGAAGTCTATTTCATATAGAATTCCTTATTGGATAGTTATCGGAACCATTCAGGGTAGCCCCAGGGCGTGAAATTTATAAGTATATAAATTCATGAAATACAACTACTGATGACTATCGTTCCTCACTAGATCGTTTCCTGTCATGTCCCAGAACCATTTCTTCATAAGGAGATAACCAACCGACTGGCGAGACACCATTTCTACAGATGGACTTCGCTACATTTCACGTCACAGTCACAACCGCCGTAAACGCTGTCATGGCACAATTCAACAACCCAAATGGGAATGGGAACAGTTTCACACTTTAAACCGTAGGATCACACCAGGAAACCAACAAGGGCTTAACTAGGAGGATACTCCAACTCCCAAACCTATGAGTGCTAAACGAAAATTCTGGAGTAAGAGGGAGCGCAAGTCATCTCAAAGACTTACCATGAGACAACAATCTGTGCCAACTCCTACAGCCACAACATCTGACACTCCAGTGTCAACACCAGTATGGCGATATGCTGGAAATCTACCAATTTGCGAGAAGTACAACTTCCATCACGTAGGAAAATGCTGCAAATTACGATGTGAGAACTGCAACAGACAAGGACACACCACTCGTTATTGCAGGGCACCGCCACAGCCAAACACCTCAGTTTTTGGCATGAAAATGGGTCAGGTTTGTTACAGTTGTGGCGAACCCGGATATTTCGAAAGAAATTGTCCAAGGACTAAGGGTGGGAAGGAAGCTTGCTTCGAAAGGACCCCGACTCATCACATCACTTCCACTACCGATGCCAGCGTGGTTCAAGTATGTCATGCATGTGGTGAAATGGGGCATTTCAAGAAGGACTGTCCGACGGAGAAAAATGACAGAGGAAAAGGAGGAGTGTAGTAGCATAACACGTGAGAGCAACGAGGAACCCCTTCCCTCTTTATGAAGATCTTGGTACGTCTTCTAAATAAAATTTCCTTAAAGAGTTAATCCATATTAATATTAAAATTTGGGGAAATTAAAAAGTGATTACAAATAACTTACTCGTCTGAACCAGTCACAACATCTATAAGAAAACTAAAGATCTGCTCAGGTAAGCTATTACGGCTTGGTATGCACATCAGGTTTGTGTACAACTAAGATATTGCAGACAAAGAGTAAGTGATTCCGTCTTAATTCCCGTTCTTTGTCTGAATGTGAATTTGGGGCAAAGTCACTCAGCCGACCTTTTTATTCATTTTAATTATACATAACTTGTATACACCAAGCGAGCAGAGAAGTACCAAGAAGAATCATAATATAAAAGTACCTTCACTAGTTGTCAAAACACTCACACTGTTTGTACTTGCTCATCGAGGTACAAGTGTAACAGCGGTAGAATCAAAGGAGACACTAGAACATTTACACAGAGTACATTGTCGAACACACTCAAGATACACCGTAATATAACAATCAATTCTTTCAAATCGGTCTAACTTTTTGTCTCGGTATAAAGTCTGTTATCATTCAATCGTCATGGTTTGGCATGGCCCTCGCCATACTAAGATCATACGTTTCCAACGCCTAGATCGTCAAAATTCACGAGACCCTTGTCTTTCGTAACAACAAACCGACATAAATCGAGGAGTACCTTACCCTCCGAAAACCTTCCGAGGTCTATTCAATAAACTCACCAGAACTACCACTTGTTCAATGGGCCGAGTTTAAACGTAGATACTAACCCAAATCCATATTCATGAATTAGACAAGAGAGTTGTGTCGGAGAAACAAAAACCTCTTTTTGGAGTTCCAGGTTGGTGACCGTGTTCTTTTGAAGGTCTCACCCTAGAAGGACATGATACGCTTCGAAAAGCATGGAAAGCAAAATCCAAGATTCACTGGACCATTTGAGATCCCCGCCAGGCTCGGTTCCGTAGGATACAAACTCCGTTTACCCCGTGAACTTATTAACATTCATCTTGTCTTTCACCTCTCGATCCTAAATAAGTGTCTGTCTGATGAGACACTTGAGATTCCCCTCAATGAGATCGAACTAGACAAGAGCTTACACTTCGTAGAGGAACCAGTTGAAATCATGGACCGGGAAGTCAAGCGCACAAAACAACGTCGTATCCTGATAGTGAAAGTTCACTGGAATGCCAAGCAAGGACCTAAATTCACTTGACAACGCGAGGATTCTATGAAACATAAGTATCCTCATCTCTTCCCGAGCCCATAATTCGTATTCTATGTCTGAATTTCGGGACGAAATTCCCTCTAACGGGTGGATGATGTGACAACCCGGAACATCTATCTTGTACGCCTAGTCAATTCAATCAATGTTAAACTTGTTTTGTTAACTTCTTGTACTGTTTAAGGGTTCATTTAAGCGTTCTAAGCTTGAGTACAACCGAGGTTGAGGTTAGGAATGAGTCAACAAGTTGTATAGTGACAAAACCGGGACATACACACCTTTAGGAGGCGTGTATGGCCGTACACAGGAGTGTGTGGCCGCACACCCACCTCATGGCAGCACACCCCCTCTTATATAAAGGGTAGACCCCTTTCCTTTCATTCCTTTCACTCCTTGGCCGCACACCACACCATTCTCTCAAGCTTCTTCAACCGTGAATCCTCCAAAGCTTCAAGAACGTGAGTAATTCATCCTCTAACTTGTTAACCATGAAAGACCACTCTATTTAAGCCTTAAGTCCGCAATATTCGTCATGTTCTTCATATTTAGAAGAGAGTGCGGCCGCACACCCCCATAAGGTGGCAAAACACTCCTAAAAGACCCTCCAAAGTGAGAGTTTGATCTTCGAGTTGGACATGACCCAAGCCTTGCTGTACCTGAAAGTCGGCATTTAGGACAAAAACATGAAGGGTGTACGGCCGCACACTCCTTTGTGCGACAGCACACACGCACTTTAGGGCCGCAAACCTATTTCTATGACCTTTATTGACCTCAAACTTGCACTACAACTAAGTAGGGACCTAGAACACTTGTGGATGCAAGTATGGACCTTGAAAACACCTCAAAGACACCTTCCATCATGAGTATACGGCCGCACACCTCATGGGCCGCACACCCATGGCCGCACACACCTATAATGTGGACATACACCCCCCTCACTCAATACCATAAGGTTCTAATACTTAGTGCAAGTGGTTCCAAGTCCCTAGAGTGGTTTCCTATCATGTCTAGTAGTGAAATACCTCCATTTGACTCCTATACGTGTCATTACATGTTAATTAGGATCAAATTGTGTTCGAGGCTTCACTTGAAACTCAACATTTCCATACCGGTCTTCGTGCAAACCACTCGCTCAAGGTGAGTTCATACCCCTACATTTTCCGAGTTTTTAATGTTTTCAGGGGGGGAATACAAGCCAAACCATAAATGATTTTTATGAAAGTTATACAAACGGATTTCAGTAACTTAAAACGGACAAAGACAGTGCAAACATACAGTTTCTACAGTTTTACAAAATATTCTAGATATTTTATCCCTTCTATATTATGCTGAGCATAAGGGACGCTTTCAAACGTACGAACTTAACTACATAGTTTTCAGAACAATACAAGGTTATACAAATACGTACACACAAACTATAGTTCGATATAGTTTGGGAATTCACACAAGGTTATACATACTTACACACAAACTATAGTTCGATGTAGTTTGGGAATTCATACAAGGTTATACATATACATACACACAAACTATAATAGGTATAGTTTGGGGAATCATTAGACAAGTTTACAAGCTCATACTTTATACACCTTTCAGTTATTTACAAAAAGGGTTTTCATCATTATTACTTGTAAATTTGTTAGTCTAGTTGGAGACACGTCCTTGGTAACACTCACAAACTTAACTGAGTGTAGGACTAGCACTTATGATCAGAATCTCCCCTAAGGAGAGCGTGACTGTTGTGTATATATCTATACGGGACTGACTATCCCACACCTTGCTGCTAGCTACAGTAGGACCGGCAGGTCTACGGGTGACAAAGTTATAAAAGATACTGGTGCCCGATTCGCGCCATATCAAGTTAAAGTATGGTCATGACACTCACAATGTAGATAACAACGATTTACTTACGTAATAATAAAGTATACATGAACAATACTTATTTGGTATAAGTAAGAACAGATACATGTTTTCTCAAGGAGAACTAAACTACTATACATACTGGTAATAACCAGGGTTTTCAAACATAACATTTCATATAGAGGTTTTTCATACAAAGTTCATACAACATTTTACTAAGATTATCTCACTTTTACTAAAGAGAATATTGGATTTTCTTGGAGTCATGCAAACATTTTTCAGAGTTATCAACCGATTTTCAATATACAAACACCGCTTATGAACTCACAAGCTTTATGCTGATACTCTTTCAAAACTGCTTGTATTCTCAGGAAATCAGTAAATATGTACCTTTCTGGAGTGTTGGGAGAAGTCGGAGCGAATAAAGTCATGTCTTTATATTTATCTACACATTTGATGTATTCATACAAGACTTAAACAAATGTAAACTTCTTTTTCATACATGTATTCAATGTTTGGTTGTGTTTACTATGATTGCTATGATACAATTGTTGTGATACTACGCATGAAGTCATCCGCCCCCGAACGTTTCCACCGTTCCGGTTTGGGGGTGTGACAGAAATCGCCGGCCGGGGCGGTAGTTAGGGCTTCGAGGCGGTGAGTATGGGAGTTCAATGGGTTCGTTGATGCCGGCGGGAAGGCGTTTCGTCGGTCTGACCATATACAATGGCCACCGAGTTCTGGTTGAATACATTTCCACAATGTTGTCAGGAATGGGGTGAAGATGGAGACTGTAAAGGCCGATGGCAAAGTAATAGGGTTTCTCTTGGCGATGCTTATCTGGAAGCTGACGTGTCAGCATTCCCGCCAAAATCACACGTGAACTGCAGAAGGGGAGGTATTGTTTTCATCAAACAAAAGTATATATTTTGAAGTTTTGACCTGCAAAAGTTAAAAAAATTTTGTTTCTTAACTTAGAATTACGCTTTATCCATTAGAGGATTAGGTATCGACCCGTTGAGGTGGTGTTATAACACCTTATAACATCATGGGGAAATAGTGTTCATGGTGTTATAACATCGTTAAGAGGAGAAAAATAGAAAGAGATGACATATGCAGCCAATCAATGTTCCCGTTTCAATATGTCATAATGCCAACAAGATATGCCATAACACCAAGGGGGAAATGGTGTTCATAGTGTTATGACCATGTTATGAGGGTGTCACATAGACAATAACGGCGTTTTGTGTACCCATAATGGGTGCTCTTAAGGAAATATTCTTCGAGTCCGCAAATTGGTGAGCAATTTTTAGCGGAATTTGTGTTTCATTTAATTAAAATTCTGAAAAAAATGGTTTTATGAGAATATGGTACTATGATATTTATTTTTGTGAATAACTCAATTAATAAACTAGTGGTTTACATGTAATTTCAATAAGATTTTTTAGAGTTAATTTTTTTTTTCCAAAAATAGGTTTATATATAATTTTTTTTTGAAGGAAATAAAGTCCAACAGGTCATGCATATGTTTGTTATGACCACAAGATCTATCAATATTATTTTTAAAAGAATTACTCTTCTCATCTAAAAAAGGGTTGTGACACAGTTTGTTTGTTTACCCGTTACGTCTATGACTTTCTTCTATCAATGATATTGGCAACTAAATTATTAGAAAATAGTTTTAACTTTAGTTATTTAGAAATAAGCTACTTTTGAGAAGCATATAAAAAAGATGGAGTTTCCAATAAATCATGATTATATTATTACATTTTTCAATAATTAAATGTTTGTTGGGGTTGGCAGAACAGATTCTGAAATTGATATGAATTTTGGATCTATTTAAAGGATCGTATGAATATTTTTCGTATATAACATTTCGATCCTATGTTTGGATTAAATGAAATCTTAATTATGCGGATAACCTTACCGTGACAGTTTTGTATCAAGACACCGATATGAAATCACAAATCATGATTTTATAGATTTTTGAATTCAAAGATAAAGATTAAATCAATATTATGTTGATTTTATCTCTTAATTAAGGTATTGCAGTTAAGATAATCATGAGAAATATATTCTAAAAATAATGTTTTACATAATACTTTTTTTAGTAAAATAAAGAGTAAATAACACGAATGGTCCCTATGGTTTAGGGTAATTTGCGTGTTTGGTCCCTAACTTATTTTTTTTAACTCGGAAGGTCCCTACTGTTTGTTTTTGTTACGCGTTTGGTCCATGTCTTACCAAAAAAGACTAGTTTGACATTGATTTTTTAATTTATTTAAAAAAACACACCCCAACCCCACCCGCCATCACCTTTCCTTACCTACCCCACAATTTTTTTTATTTAAATAATAGTATTTTTATGTAAGAAAATGACCAAGCATGTAACAAAAACAAAGAGTAGGGACCAAGCGCGTAACAAAAACAAACAGCAGGGACCTTCCGAGTTAAAAGAAAAATAAGTTAGGGACCAAGCGCACAAATTACCCCAAACCATAGGAACCATTGGTGTAATTTACTCTAAAATAAATTTTTGGGCGGAGGGCCGACCTAGTACCCCGCAATAGGAGCGCAACCTCCTTGACCCCGCTATGGTCGAACCGAAATCAAACTCGTTTTACACAAATGTGCACTTTGCACCTCCTAACTCGTAAATATAATCAGGAATTGAACTCCACTAGTAATTTGTAAATTTCATTATACTAAAATGACCTGATGACATTAAATTCACCAACAATCATCCCCAATTTTAGTGTAACCATGAATCCACACAAACAAAAATAAGATATGATCAAACTTATCCATATATGAAAATATCAAAACTCTTGAATTTTCATATTATTACATTACACATTCTAAATACTCGAGAATCAATGTGTTCTAAGAATTGAACCCTTCAATACATTTGAATTCATGAAGATTAAAGCTATGAATTTATACTTAGGAATGTTTCATAACATTTGATTAAGTTCTCCATATATTCAGTTCGATCAACCGATACTTATATTTAATTAAAAAACATTTTAATGGCATTCATTTTTCATCAATATTTATCAATCCTTGGCATAAACGCTAGGTAAATAATCAATAAAACATCAATTTTGACAAATCACGACTAGTTTTGATACTTTAATTGATGGCAAACAATTACAAGCTCGAGGGGTCATATATACTCTAATTTCTAAAATTCTTAAAACTTTTAAAAATCGGATAGAAAGTAACTCAATTGAAGTGCATGGATCGAATCATTGAATGTTTGAAACTATAAGCCCACCGCCCACATCCCTTTTAATTCTACTTACCCCCATCATCTTCCAGTTAGCCCAAAACGAAAAGGCTTAAGCCCATATCCGAATTTTAGTTTGATGATTCTTTAACCGATTTGTTAGTCTTGGTCCTTGGGTGTTTATATTTAGGTTAATTATTCACTTGTAAATTGTGTATTTACCGGGGAACCCTTAAGGGGCCTAGAGGGGTCATCGCCCTCTGTTTTCTGATCTTCTAAGTACTGAATCTAAATCTCCAAATAAAAATTATTTGGTAAGGAAGAAAGAAACATAATAGAGAAGAGAGGTTTCTTTGTTTCGTTTCAAATGTAGAGAAAAAAAGGAAACGAAAGCTTCATATCTCACATCTAAACTACAGAAACACAAGGGGAAAAAGCCAAACCCAGAAAATACCACGGCTAACGGCTCTCATACAAATGTAGATGGGTGGGTGATATGATTAGCATTAGAAAAAATCAAGAATTATTTTTTAATATCTACAAATATTAACTAAACATTAGCATATTAATAATATGGGAGACTAAAACTACTAACCTAAGATGTTACTTTCAATTTATATATCCATAAATATCCAACTTTGTCCCCTGTTCTTTTATATATTTTTTCTTTAAACCTTAAAATGCATCTTTTATCATAAATAATCCTTCAACTTTTATTGAATTTCACTTTTCATTGCTAAACTAATCTTACTTCACACTTTTAGATCCCGATGAAATAAACACACCAAATTAAAGACCCATTTATAAAATGTTTTACGAGTAAATGTTGTGAATTATTTTTTTATATCTTTAACAGTTTTCTTACTAAATTAAAGACCATTTATATAATGTTTTACGTGGAAACCATCTTCGAAACTCACAAAACAAACATAGAAATGCATACGATAAGGAGGTTGTGCCAAGAAAAAGAAATGATAACACAATGTCATGTTAAGATATTTGATGTCATGGTTTTAAATTGAATTAAATTTGTCTATTATATATTTTTGTTTTGAAGTTTGACTTTGCCCCCTATTTTTAATGGTCGTGTTTCGCCATTGGCTATGCTAACAGTATTTGTGACAATTGTAATATAAAATATTCTCAAATAAAAACCACCAAATCATAAAAAAAAAAAAAAAAAAAAAAATATGAAAGTGCAAGCAGATAGCAATGAATTACAATCCAACTTTGTTCGTTTACAATCACTTATATCATGTGACACAGCAGCCTGTGAATTTCACCATCCAACGTATGCAAAGATATGACACGCCTGCATTGGTATTTACAAAATATGGAGAGTCTGAATGTTTGTTGGAGAAAAATGAACAAATAATGAAGATCAAATTAGGATTTCTAATGGGACATAGGATAAACAAACATGAGGTTTCTTGAACCTTTTGATATAGACTTCAAGAGCAAATTCTTTTGAAGCTCTAATTCCTTCAAATGCAAAAATGGATGAACCACATCAATTATAAGAATAACATTCTTCCAAATAACATAGCCATATACAAAAGTAAAAAGGATAAATAAATAAATAAATAAATAATCTTCTTAAAGAGTTACTACATAAAGAATGAGTAAACAGAAAGCCGATCGATCTTTCCACATGATAATTTTGGAAACAATTCACATCCATTGAACTCTAAATTACAAACTGAGAAAATTACCTCCATAACTAAAATCATTGTCGTGATATGATAAGCTTTCTTCTTGACATTGAACTATTTCTTGATTCTTTAAGCTATGACACCTTCAAAATCATAAACTGAAAGTCAAAATCTAGAATATCAAAAGATTCACTGATTCTTGTAATCTGGTTAAATTAAAAGCATAAGGATTGAAAATGACCTAAAGATTGTGACATCAACAACCTACTGGATATGTGTTTTGCTTCATTAACGCCTACCACATCATCCAATGTTATGCCTCTGTTGGGTTCCATATGGAAATTTGTTTCGCTCCTATTAATCAAAAAACTTTTATGATCAATAAACTCAAAATCAAGCATCTAGAAATGTAAGTTACTTGATTAATATATAATACCTTCCTAGTCCAAATGCCAAATCAGGCCCTCCAAATGTGTTAGGAGAAGAAGATCTCAATAGTAAAGCACCAAGAAGCATAAATGGAAAAAGAAAAGGTCCATTTACCTTCCATAATCAGAGACGACACAAATTCAAAGAATCGATATGTAAAGCAATCTATACCCATTCCTAATTTAGGAGAACGGAAAGCGACGACGCAAATTTGAGGGTTCAATCTATGAAGCAATCCATGGTCATTCGAATTAAAGCGGATAAACATCCGATCGGAGAGCCAAACACGTGTGTTGAAGATACCAAGGTAGCATACGGGAGACAGTCGGCTACCAGGGAGTTATCGGCTCCAAAACAGGCGGTATTGGGGCCGACTCAAAACTAGGACTGTTTATAAACCATGTCCTCAATTAATATCTATAATAATAATAATAATGATTGCAATGTTACATGTCTTTCCAGTTTTCCAATTTCCCAAGAAAATGGCATGATTAATGTTCTTGCACATCTAAGGCATGAGAAAATCGTGTCATCGTAATAACATGACAAAATCTTCCACATAAGCTTATCATGAGAGAGAGATGCACTCCAGATCCATCTGTGGTGACCGGTACGTTTCTTGTTAACAACTTGTATGTAAATATAATTTTTAACTCTGGCTGCTGATAAGAGCTTTATAAACCCTAAGTTTGACAACTTCTAAGTGATAAATCCATTAGACTTAATGAAACGTATGAGGTAGAAATGACTATCGGCCAGTCCGAAAGCACACAGGAAGTATTAGAAAATTGCATACTAACTCTAAATAATCATACATTCCACGTTAATCTTATTCTTATGACTATCGGAAGCTTCGACATAATAATCAGCATGGGTTGGTTGTCTCCTCGCCATGTCGAGATCACATGTTACGGAAAAGTCATACGACTCCCCCTACCCAACATAGAAACCTAATCATTTACAGAAACAAATCAGGGCATAACCTTAAAATCATCTATTGCATAAAAGCTCAGAAGTATCTACACAAGAAGTACTACGCTTTCCTGACGCACGTCATAGAGAAAAAGAGAAAAGAAAAAGGGATCAAAGACATACCGCAAGTGTGCAACTATCCTAATCTATTCCCAGAAGATCTACCATGATGACCTCCCGTCAAACAAGTTGAGTTTCGAATCGACTTGATCCCAGGAGCAGCACCAATAGTCAAGTCTCCTTACCGATTGGCACCATCCGAAATGCAACAGCTATCAAGCCAACTACAAGAACTTCTTCACAAAGGCTCTATCATAACAAGCTTCTCACCTAGGGGAGCACTGGTGTTATTTGTCAAGAACAAGGACGGATCTTTCCGAATATCTATTGATTTTCGGGAGCTAAACAAGCTAACCATAAAAAACTGATACCTATTCCCAAGAATCGATGACCTGTTCGACCAACTGCAAGGATTTAGCTACTACTCGAAGATCGAACCAATAGCAGGTTACCATCAACTTCAACTCCAAGAGCAAGATATAATAAAAGACGGCATTCAAGACCCGCTATGGTCACTATGAGTTCCTGGTTACACCTTTCGGACTGAGCAATGTGCTAGCAGTTTTCATGTATCTCATGTACCGTGTATGCAAACCATACTTGGATAAATTTATGATCGTATTTATCGATAACATATTTATATACTCATAGAACAAGGAGGAACATGGTCAACACTTGCAACTAATCCTGGAACTGCTACAGAAAGAAAAGTTATACGCCAAATCCTCTAAATGCGAATTCTGGATTAGAGAAGCGCACTTTCTAGGGCATGTGGTCAGCAACAAAAGGATTCACACTGATCCTTCAAAAACAGAAGCAATTAAGAATTGGGAAACACCAAAGACACCGACAAAAATGCGTCAATTCTTTGACCGTGAAGGCCATTATCGAAGATTCATAGAGAACTTCTCCAAAATAGACAAATCCTTCATAGCATTAACACAGAAAGATAAGAAGTTTTTCTAGAAAGATAACCAAGAGTCTGCATTTCAGAAGTTGAAACAGATGCTATGTAGTGCACCAATCTTATCCTTTCCAGAGGGAATAAAGGACTTCGTCATATATGGCGATGCGCCATATCAAGGATTGAGATGTGTATTAATGCAAAGAGACAAGGCCATTGCTTATGCTTCTCAACAACTCAAGGTGCATGATAAAAACTACACTACACATGACCTCAAACTGGGAGCTATAGTCTTTGCCTTAAATAATTGGAGGCACTACCTTTACGGTACGAAGTACACCATCTTACAAATTACAAGAGTCTCCAGCACATCTTTGATAAAAAAAAAGAACTCAAAGTGAGGCAATAAATATGGGTTGAGTTGCTAAATGACTACAAATGTAAAATTCATTATTATCCTGGCAAGGAAAATGTAGTAGCTGTAACGTTCGGTTCCTGGTATGTATTTCAATAAAGAATTATCCACTTTTGCAAAGGGACTCGATGAGTTGGAGTCCCCAAACTCGTCGAGTAGGAATGGGATTTTTTGGACGCGGGACTTGAAGTTTACTCGACGAGTCGAGAAGGCTCGAATCGACGAGTAGAGCTACCAGAGTGAAACCCTAATTTTCAGGGTTTGCACCCTATTTAAAGACCTTAACACCCCCATTGTGGCCTTCCTCATCGCATCCCTTAGTCCAGAAAACCCTAATTCAAGATCTTGAGCTTTGTGAGTGTGTGTGAGTGATAAATGGGTGATTCTTTGGTATTTTCTTGAAGGAGTGGAAGCTAGAAGTGCTGGTTGAAGGAAGGAGCTTTGGATCCAGAAGAAGAACTTCATTTCCAGTTCATTTGGGGTATAAAGTCTATACCTTGTCTATTTGTTTACTAGATCTCTTCATGGGGTAGTTTAGGGCCATATGGAGCATATTATGGGACCATTCATGGATGCAAGCATGTTTTGGGGTAATAGCTTTAGATCCAGAATCTTTGAGGGACTCCATGACATAAAGGTGCCAACTTTATGGCCATGGGAGTACCATGCATCATATGAATCACTTTTTAAGGATTTTTGAGCTAAATAACCCATGCATGAACGTAAAGTTCGAAACTTTATGTGATATATCGACCCTAGGAGACCAGATTTACGTTTTCGATGCATTAAGCCCGACTACAATCGACTGTATGGATTTAGAACATGGGGGACTCGACAAGTTACTCATACAACTCGGCGAGTTGGGTCGTGGTCCCCCAAACTTTTCTGTACTGAGTAAACTCACTGAGTCTAGGAGATGACTCAGCAAGTTGGACATGTTTTGGGCTCGAAGATTAAAGAACTTGATGAGTCTGTGGAGGGACTCGGCGAGCTATGAACAAATATCCCGACTCTGTATGAAGAATAACTCGACGAGTTCAAGGAGGAACTCGACGAGTTATGAGTAAAAGGTCCCGACTACATGATAAGGAAGAAATCGACGAGTTCATGAAAGGACTCGACAAGTAGGATCGAGATTTCAGAGTTTTATGGATTACGGAACTCGACGAGTTGATTGACCAACTCGGTGAGTTAAGTCAACCAGGAAGTTGGCTCTGACCAGGATGTTGACTTTGACTTTGACCATCGACCAGAATTGACCATTAAAGGGGTTATGAGGATGATAGCTTAATTAAAGGATATTGTAATGTGTAGGAGTTTTAGAGGAGCTGATCCCAAAGCCGAGGACAGTACAACTACTACATGACACTCGAGGTGAGTTACCTTCCAATAGAAGTGGGTCTAAGGCCACAATGTCGGCCCACTAGTAGGATTTGCTTGTTAGATGATTGTCTAAGTGATAATTGTCTGGTATGCCACTATCTGTTATGTTTTATGTGCTAGTATGGTATGATGTCATGTGATAGTGGTAGCAGGGGGAATAGTCCCCGTACCCGGTCGAAAGGACCGAAGGGGTAGGTTGGGCACCCCGGTATGCCTGACAGTATGTTTATGATATATGGTTATGTGGTAGTAGTAGGGGTGAAATAGTCCCCTAAACCGGTTGAGATAAATCGGAGGGTTAGGGCGGACACCCCGGTATGTCTGACAGGGGTAGGTTAGGCACCCTGGTATGCCTAGCAGGGGTAGGTTGAGCACCCCGGTATGCTCAGCAGGGTAGGTCGGGCACCCATATATGTCTGGCAGTATGTTTATTTTATGATATGTGGTATGATGGTGGAACTCACTAAGCTTTGTGCTTACGGTTTATAGTTTTTGTTTCAGGTCCTTCTTCTGCAAAGGGAAAGGAGCTGGCACGGTAGCAGCGCATCACACCACTATTTTCCACACTATGATGTTCTTGGGATTGTACTTTGACATTGTTACTATATTATGGCATGCTTTTGAGACATATTATCTATGGCTTTGATGAAATGAAATAACTTGATGATGTTTTCTTTAAATTGTTTTTAAGAGTTGTTATATCAAAAATGAAATTTTTGGTCATATTTTTGGGATGTTACAGTAGCACACGCCTTGAGCAAAAAGGAACGCAAAAAACCTCGCAGAGTACATACGCTAACAATGACCATCCGGTCAAACCTCACTACTCAAATATGAGATGCTCAATTTTAGGCTCTATAAGAAGAAAATGTTGCAAGCATATCCTTGAGATGAATGGATAAACAGTTCGAGCTTAGGGATGACGAAACACGATACTTCATGAACCGAATTTAGACGTAAAAGTTCGATGACGTCAGAACCTTAGTCATGGATGAAGCTCATAGATCAAAGTATTATGTATATCCTGACTCTGAGAGGATGTATCTGGATCTGAAGAAACTGTATTGGTGGCCAAACATGAAGGCTGAAATTGCCACTTATGTGGGAAAATGCTTGACTTGTTCTAAAGTCAAAGCAGAATATCAAAAGCCCTCAGGATTCTTACAACAACCAGAGATACCCGAGTGGAAGTGGGAAAAGATATTTATCACACCCCCGTTCGACGGCGAAAACGTCGGGCTGTGCGACATTTGATGTGGTACACACTTATTGAATACAATGAACAATACACAAAACATATAACACAAACATTACTTTTATTCATTAGATAATAGGTTACATCATTGTCTGTAATACAAGAACACATCGATTCCTAACATAGACTAAACAATTAGAGAACAAATAGTACTTCCCACCAATCCACCGATGATTTCTTCCATCGCACTGCCACTTATGTTGCTCATTTTCCTAAGAATACATGTGGTTTGAAAACGTCAGTTCATAGGTTTTTATACCTTTAAAATAGTATTTTATGATTATACTAAAATAGTTTATCTTTGTTCTTAGATATATTTACTATCTTTAGTATATTAGTTTTATAGCTCTTTCTTTTAAAATATATCACCACTTTCACATATTTTAGTATATAACTTCTCTAATAAGATTTCCACCCCTTTCGTATATTGATGCATACAAATACTACTTCAAGGCTCTTCCTTCTAGGTAGTTAAATTAATTAAGGATAGATTAATAATGTTACAATAAGTTCCTATAATCGAGCTTTCAACTTGATATTTTCTCTGCACAACGCTTCATCGGATGTCGTAAAATAGTTTAGAAAGTTATGCATGATGTGATTCGACCATGAAGGTTGTAGCTAGTAACCGTATGTGGGGGTAGGGGTGAGCATTTAGACATGTGGACCAGACCCTAGACTTGGACCTGTTTTTGGACCCCCGGTCCGGTTCTCGGTTTTAAGAATTGATCAAAACTAGTCCGGTTTTTTTACCGGTTCGGTCTAGCCGGTTCCGGGTAAAAACCGGTTTTACACCTGATTTTAAAAAAATCTTTTCAAAATTTTAAATAAACATATCCCATTCGTTTTAAGTCGCATTGACGTGCGGTTTCTTCCAACATGTAACTTAGAGTTTTTAGATGAGTTTAGACTATAATCTTGTCGGTTTAGTGTTATATTCAATGAATTAAAATTCTTCAAAGTTGGGATATCAAAGCTGAAATATTTCAGCTTTTCAGCTATTATTTTAAACTTTTGTATTATGTGAAAATCTTTAAATAAGACAATCTCATTTGTTTCAAGTCGAATTGGCATGCGTTTTTTTTTTCAACGTGTAAGTTAGAGTTTGTAGATGTGTGTAGACTATAATTTTTTTGTTTTTGGTGTTATATTCAATGAATTACAATCCTTCAAAGTTGGAATATCAAAGCTTAAATATTTCAGCTTTTCAGCTATTATTTCGTATTTTTGTATTCTGTGAAAATCTTTAAACAAACATATCACATTCGTTTTAAGTCGGATTGACATGCGGTTTCTTCCAACGTCTAATATAGAGTTTGTACATTATTTTATACTCTAATTTCGTTGTTTTGGGGTTATATTCAGTGAATTACAATCCTTCTAAGTTAGGATATCAAAGCTGAAATATTTTAGCTTTTCAGCGATTATTTTAAACTTTAGTATTTTGTGAAAATATTTAAACAAGCATATCACATTCGTTTTAAGTCGGATTGGCATGCGGTTTTTTGCAACGTGTAATTTAGAGTTTGTAGATGAGTTTAAGCTATATATTTTGTTGTTTTTTGTGTTATATTCAATTAATTACAATCCATTAAACTTGGGATATCAAAGTTGAAATATTTTAGCTATTTTTTAGACTATAATTCGGAGTTTTATGTATCTTTGATAGATAAATCGTATGAAAGGGTTATCGGTAGAGTACCAGAAAATTTTGACTTCGAATTCGTAACGGATACGGTGGCATTCTTTAATAATTCAAGACAAAAACAGAGATTGTTTTGGCTACATCAAAACATTTGGTAAATCTTTTTATCTGGGAAGTCTTAAAAGTGGACAGCATAACAACTATGTATAATATTATCATAAAGTTTGGGCAGAATGTCTACCAGATATAATATTATTCTAAGGTTTTGTGCAGTATAACGACTAGGCATAATTATTCCTAACGTCTCATGCATTTGGTAAAATACTGATAAAATGTAAATAATAATATTTTACAAAATCAATAATATATTAATCTAACATGTATCCCCCCACCCTAACGTAAAACTTTTGAAAATCATAAAAGTCGGGCCATCTCACCCGCGAAGCATGATTCGTGTAATTAGTGCAGCGTCGGAACTCGGAAGCTCGGGATCGCTCGGGGGAGGCAGCACTTCGATCAGAATGTGAGAGAGGGATGTTGTAACGACGTAATTTTTTTTTCAAACCAAATTTTTCGTTTCAAACATAAAAATCACATGCCATATCACCCAAAAATCTCAAGTATCAATATTAATACAATTTATTTATCAAAAGTTGTTTTTCACATAAACCAGGATCCTCCGAAGTATATCTCCAAAGCGAGTGTGTGTACAATCAAGCCGGGGCCTTCCCGCGATCATCAGAAGTACCTGAAACACATAACACATAACACGGTAAGCACAAAGTTTAGTGAGTTTCCCCAACATACCACAAACAACACATTAGCCACTCGAGGCTATAACTCTGTAAGACCCTCTGGTCAATGTGTCTCAGTGGGACCCTCCAGTCCCACAACTCTGATGGACCTTCCGGTCCTAACTCTGTGGACCCTCTGGTCCTAACTCTGTAAACTGTGAATAACACGTAGCATAAATCACACAGACATAATGCAGTAATATCACAGTACTCAAATAAACAAATAAAACCCTCTGGTCACATGTACATACCACTCTAGGTAAAGTATAGTGAGAAGACTCACCCCGAAGCAAGCAAGCTAATACACCTCGTACACGAATCACCGATCTAGTCTCCGCCTAATACATATGATAATTATCTCTAATTAGACCGTAATTCTAATAAACTCATATTAACTCCTCTTTAACTCTTGTTAAGGGCAAAAGACCCTTCTTCCCCTCCATGGTCTCAATTACTCATATTTGGTCAAATCTCTGAAAGCCAACAGAAGTCCAACTTGAGTCAACAGTCCATGTTGACTCAACTCATCGAGTGCATCGGGGAGACTCGTCGAGTCCCCTCGCCCCCTCGGAGACCTTATGAAAACCAACACTACTCGCCGAGTAGACCCGACAACTCGTCGAGTTAAGGCGTGCTCAGACTTATCTGGATAAACCCTAACCGACTCGTCGAGTTAGTTCATGGACTCAGCGAGTTCATCCAGTCTATACTCCCATTCAGACGTTTTTGGGCAGATCTATCACTCCAAACTCTAGATCTAGACTCCCTAGGCTCGAATGTCACGTAAAGCTTCGATCTTTACGTTCATGCATGGCATATTTGCTCCAATATGCTATTACAAGCTCCAAAGAAGGTTGAATGCAGATGAGCTTGCCTCTAGCTCAATAAAGCTTGGATCTTTGGGTTCTTAAGACCTCCTATAGTCCAGATCTAAGGTCCTAACCTCAAACCATGCTCAAATAACTCAAGGACACAATATGATTGGAAGAAAACCCCAAAAACTCCCAAAAATGAGATCTAACGAATTATGTGGCCAAGATGAGAACTTTTTACCTCTGCACAGATGCTAATGCTAGAAGAACACTAGATCGACCGCCTCTCCTTGATGAGATCCACAAAGCTCCTCAAATCCTCCTCCAAAAATGCACAAGAATGCTCAGTTTGGTCTCTCTCTCTCTCTCTCTACACAACGAATGGGCAGGTTTAGGGTCTCTCTCTGTGAAGCGTGGCCGCATAAGGAGGCTATAAGTGCCTTTAAATAGGTCCCAAACCCGGGGATCTAGGGTTTTCACTCACAGCGCCTACTCGGCGAGTCTACTCTCGGACTCGTCGAGTAGATTATTAAACTCACGTGGCCACCCCGCTTCTACTCGGCGAGTTATATCACCAACTCGTCGAGTAGATCAATGAACCTCAAAAATAAATAATTAAAATAACATACTTGGGAATCCGGATGTTACAGAAGTGTGAGGGGTGCAAAATGGGTCTCCTACACACTGTTATTTATTGCAATTTTGTGGGGTGCGCGTCACGCATATGCACGATAGTCCCATCCAGGTGCTGACACATGTTACTCTCTCGTTGGGTAACATCATCCGTATCTTTGCGAATTCGGCATCAGGGTGCGCGTTGCACGAGCCACGCACCTAACATAATTGATTTTATAAATTCTACATCTCCCGCACATGAGCTCCATTTTTGACGTTCTTTATACCCATGCGTAGGTCTCGATGAGTACTGCAACTTTCTTTTAGGTTGTTTTGACTAATTCCAACTTTTATTTTTAGCCTAATGTTTTGTAGGGCGGAGATATTCTAAAATGATTTTATAAAAATCATAATTCCCCATACGGGCTCCGATTTTGAAATTTTTTGTCTTAAAATTCCTATCTTGAGGAGTACAATGATTTTCCTTTTTGACTTTAGTCAAACTCAACCGATCTATTTGTACTCTTTTTACGGTGTAAAATTATATATGCGGTTGATTTTTATATTTGATAAAAATTCATATCTCCTCCATATGAAATCGGATATTTACGAAGTTTACATTTTTGGAATCGTGTCGTCGTGTACTTTCCTAATATGTTAAAATTTTCATAAGATGACATGACTTTTGCGTACTTATTTTCGAACTTTTTAGCCTAAATAGTCATATTTTACGAATAGGTACGGACGTAATAACATATATTTATTAATATATTATAATAGTACATTCTTATACTATTTCATCTGTTCATTTTTACTAATCCTTATGGCGGTCAGTGACATATTTTCCTCAGTTGTTACAATATCCATGGACTTCATCACAAAACTGCCCAAGACATCTAGTGGTTACGAAACTATTTGGGTAGTCATCGACATTTTAACTAAGACGCCTACTTCCTGTCAATAATAGACAAGATGAAGAAGCTAACTAGAATTTATCCGAAGGAAATCGTCAAATTGCACAGGGTACCAATATCTATCATATCTGCAAAAGTCCTTAGTAACTCGACCGACTATGAGCACAACATATCACCCACAAACTGATGGTCAAATTGAAAGGAACATCCAGACACTAGAAGACATGCTCCACGCTTGTATGATAGACTTCAGAAACACATGGGATACTCGTCTACATTTGGTGGAGTTTTCCTACAATAATAGTTATCGCACCAACATTAAAGTCGCGCCTTTTGAGGATATTTACAGACACAAATGTCGATCATTGATATGTTGGACAGAAGTCGGAGATACTCAACTAGCCAAAGAAAATACAGTTGATAACCTACTTACTGGCCCAGAGATCATACATGAGACTGCATAAGATGTGACAACCCAAAATTTCTATCTTGTAAAAGTCAAACTTATCCAATAAAGGTCAAACTTGCTTCTTTGATTATCTTATAGTTAGATTAGATTAATGAAATGAGTGTGTTCAAGCCTAGTATTCTAAAGTGCTGTATGATAAGTGAGAAGACCCTTTGGACCGAGGACCGCAAACCCCCGCAGGGCCATGAACCATCCTTCGGACTGTGAACAGGCTGCGGGCCGTGAACCCTCGGTGTACGGCCGTGAACCTCCTTTCCTTTATATATGAGAGTTGTTGATTTATTCCTCGTTATCTCAATTCTGGCCGTGAACTCCCACACTTCTCTCTCAAGTATCATCTTTCAAACCTTCAAAGCTTCTTGGAATATTGCTTGGATCTTCAAGATGTTCATCATTCTAGGGATTTCTAGGCCGAAAACACTTGAACCTCCATCATCCATCAAGATCAGTGGGTCGTGAACTCAAGAACATCAAGTGTTCTTGGGCCGTGAACACTCCATCCTGGCCGTGAACTCCTTGCAGCCTCCCATCTTTGCTTATAACAATTCTTTTGTAAGTGTTTCTTGCATCCTAGGTTGTTTTCTAAAATACCTTAGAGGCTATATTCACTAATTGTGTACATATATGCTATGTAAAATGCTATTTAGGACTTGTTTTGACCCGGGAACTAGCTTGTGAAATCAAACATCCTATATCGAACTTTCATTCGAATCACTCACACAAGGTGAGTTCATACCCCTACAAATTACAGTTTTAATGCTTTTAAATGCTTTTAGGGGGAGAATACAAGTTGAACACAATATAATTGTGTTAAACACTTACATGTGAAAACGTCAACAAAAAGGATTTCTTATGCTTATTATCGTTGTTAAAATCATTTCAAAAACTCTTTTAAACTATTTTAGATTTCTTTTATTATCAAAATCATATTCGTGTATCTATTTACGTATAAGTATGCTTTAACAGACTTAGGACTATTGCTAAATACCTTGACTCTTGTTCCTTGTTTGGTTGTGGGCTTAGGGTAGGATCACTAGTCCGACTTTTGGCTAAATCATAGTTATACTTATTGAATATATACATGAATATTTAAACCCCCATTTATAAGGAACATACTTAACTCAGTTGCTTATGTTGAACAATTGAGTCTTTTCTACAAATCAGTACATTTCAAATAAACATACTAGTAAACTATAATAGGTATAATTTAGAGGATCACTACACACTATTTCTAGAACAGAGAAACATACATGAGTCAGTATCTACATACTAATTCTAGATCAGAGAAACATACATGAGTCAATACATTCATACTATAACAAGAATAAGAAGGAACATACATACCTACTATAACAAGAACAAGATGAGTAAAATGTGAGATACTATTTCTTGATATAACAATATACTTGTTATGTCACGTTTTATAACCAGAGTCTCCTGGAGGGAGAGCGTGAGTTTGTGTATAGATCTATACGGGATTGACCATCCCATACCTTGCAGCTAGCTACAGTGGGACCTGCAGGTCTACGTGTTACAAATGTCATACCATTTTCGACGCCTGAAGAACGTCTTGTTTTATACTAGTCAATCAATCATGGTTTTAACCTAATCACATTTAACCTAAATTAACCAAATTTGGTTACAAGGTTGTTAACGCATCAGTAGCTTATCTTACGTATATGGAAAACTTGAATTTTATACTAATTCAAGTACAAACGCGTATCTTTACAAGAGAACAAACACACAAAACAGTCGGGTCTTGGATAGAAGACTACATTTCATTTTAGAAGAAAATATAGGATTTTCTGGGAAGTATTCAAACATTTTACTAAACAGATACAAACATTTTCATGAAACAAACACAAACATTTGACACTAAATACTTATGAACTTACTGTTGGATTAATGTCTAAGTCCATAACTATAATTGGTAAGACTTGACCCGACCCGGCATGGTCCATTTGGGTTGCATGGCATCATGCATTTGGATAGACTATAATGAGAGAAATAACACTTAAGGTTGGTTAATATATTATAAGTTCTAATATATTAATAAGGTTATTTAATTAGTATTGATCAAGAATTAATTTGGAATTAATTAAGTGATCAAAAGGAGACTAATTAAATATATGGGTTGATTGTGTAAATCATTCATTCTTATATATGTGGGCTTGAGATCCAAGATTCCTTATGTTGGACTAAGTCCATGGGGTGACCTATGGATACTCCATGGAGGTTAAAATCCATGGAGCATAAGGAATGGGTAAAGTTATGAGTTACATGGTGTAACCCTAATAGCCACCATATAAAAGAATCCCATGACTCAAGAAATCGTGCACTAATGTGTGAGTGTGAGAGCTAGACGATTTCAAGGAGTGTTCAAGTTTCTCTCAAGTTATTCCAAGTGTATTTGGTGTTGTGTGAACCATTTGAGGTGTCACATTTGGGGCACTAGGCACTCAAGCTTCATGAAGACATTCTACATCAAAGAGGTATGTATTCTATCTTGTTATATTTATTATTTTGTATGCTAGATTAGGATAATACCTTGGATGTTCATCATTGTATGTATAATAGAGAAAACATAGATCCAAGGTATTTAGGGTTGCATGTACACTTAGGAGTGTTAGAATGCTCATAACCCATCAGTGGTATCAGAGCCTAGGCTTGTTTTCTTGTTATACTTGCAAAAGTAGCTGAAAAATCGAGTTGGATGCATATATTCGATTGTTTTGGCTGGAATTGGACTAGGAACATTACCCTAAGATGTTTTTGGACTTATAAACTTGTTTTTGATGTGGTAATGTTCATGCTAATCCAATTTCTAAGATAATTGTCATAATTTCAAGATTTGTATTAGTTTGTATGTTCATGGTAATTTCTTGAAGATTGATGATTTGAATTATCTTGTTCTTATGAGGTTCTTAGATTAATAGAAAAGTTGTGTGAAATAGTTGTTTTCAATCCATTTTAATCTAAGAGTTGATTCCAAAGTGTGTTTTTGTAACTTGTCCTCAAGTTATATGAAAAGTCACATTTAAGAATCATAAAACTCATAAAAGTTGGCAAAGGTTACAAAATGAAGAGTCTAGTTCTAATTAAATGGTTTTATGACTCCATAACTTGTCCTCAAGTTATGGAGGTTCAAGAGTCTCTTCATTAAATTAAAAAAAAGTGTAACCTTAATTAGTTCCATAAGTTACAATAAAAAAAAAGTTATTTTTTTTATTAATTAGTTTAAAGTCTTCCATAACTTGTCCTCAAGTTATGGAACTTGAAGAGTTTTTTTTAATTAAAACTACTTTAAACTCATAAGTTATGGAATTAATTAGTTTTGAATAGTTTCAAAACTTGCCCTCAAGTTTTGGAATTTGAAAAGTTTTCACTTATGAATACTTTAATTCCAAGTTAGCCCTTAGAATTTTAAAAGTTAAAATTCAACCCTTATACTTTATAATATTATAAGTTAATAATATTTATATATATATGTATAAGAGTAAAGTCAGTCTTACCGTTAGTAGGCCTCATTCACGAAGCCGATCTATAAGGGGGGTATAAGGTTACTGCCTATAAAATGACAGTTTAATGGGTGTCCACTCTCACCCACCGCTTCCTTGACTGGTGGAGGGTCGTTAGCCGAACTGGTAGGACAAGGACTATAATTCTCCTTTCATTAAAAGTATTAATGATAAATACTAAGTAACTAAACTCTTATTAATACCCAATCTTAGTTACTTAGGAAAATGTGAATTTGGTGCTAACCCATGAAATTACACTTTGCACTTTGCTTAAGTCGTTAGTGGAGCGTGTGTGGTTAACCGGCACACTAACCTGGACTTAACAAGGTAGGCAAAGGGTAACTTAATATTTATCATAGTATCGGTGGAGCGTGTGTGGTTAACCGGCACACTGATTAAGGGGTAAATATTAAGGGTACCAAGTATATTTGCATGGTTATTCACACCTTGTTTTGTGATCCTCGGCATCCCAGTCACAAAACCTGAAGGGCACACTCGAGATTGAAACATGCCTTTGAACAGTTCAATGAATCTCAAAGATCTAGGACTTTCAAATCCAATTAAAACCTAATAAATTATTTCGTTTTTCATGGTGGAAATTGGTGAATCGTCATTCACCTACCTTCAAATATTTTATAGCTTGGATTACGGCATCCCTCTTCTAAGTTATAAAATAGTTTGTTGGGTCCTAGCCTTAATATTTCATATTGGGTGTCATATTAAGGACTTTAAATCAACTATCTTGAATATCTCCCAAAAAGATGTCTGGTCTAGACATTTATGATCTTCCCAAATCTCTTGAAACAAGCTTTCCTAAATGAAGATGATGTCCCATGGATATCATACTTCTTTCACCTCCTCCAATTATTCTCCCTAACCCACAAGTTCCTAAAAAGTTTAAGGTCACTCAAGCCCTATTGGCAAGGCAAGGTCTAGGTGTGATCACATCTTGGAGATGTAGTCACATATTGACAAGCCGGGAGAGTTGGGTGTCAAAGTCTTGAGAAAGTTGGTGGCTCAACTACTTTCTAAGTCACATAGTGAGTTCTTTTTGGAATCCTATGAAACAGACTAAGACAAGACCCTTAATGATCTTATCTATTTGCTAAGATCAACTTCCTAAAACGCTATGGACATTGACAATGATGACATTGGATATCCAGTAAAGCTCTCTCTTCCCAATGGAAAGGCATCGGCCATAGTCAACTCGGTTGACCCAATGGCAAAGAGAGAGGCGAAGTCTGAGATAGTCCCATTATCAAGGGTCCATAGGTAACTATTGCCAAAGGAAGGGGCATTGGTTACGAAGCTGCCAAATTTACCTAAGGATGTTAAAGTCAATAAGTTTGGCTCTACTTCAGGTAAAGTCCATTGTCTAACTCTATTAAGTACATGCTGATTCTGATCGCGAAGATGGATTTCAATCGCATGGTTCGGTGATCAGAATTTTGGGCTATTACTTAAGAGTTATGATATTTATATTGCTTAGGAATAGATAACAACAAGGTTTTCATATGGATTGTAAGGATAAGTTTTTCCGCAAAGTTTTAAAATAAAAGAAAAAGGTTTTGATTTTATTTATTTTAAGTATCCTTACAATGGCATTTGTGAAAAGTTGTTGCTTATAAGATTCCATTGATAGCAATATTGGAAAAATGGATTTGATTCTTTCGGTTGTGGTAGTGTCTAATATTACCAAATAAGGAAAGATTCTCATCACCCAAGGTTCAATTGGACCGAAACTTGGAATCATGCAAGTTGTATAGTATGATGAATGAGAACTTTCAGCTTGGAAAATTAAGACTAATTCCTTATGTGAATAAGGAAAGGACTAAGGGATCGAGTACACATTCTTGTGCACTGGTCAAGTCCACCACAAAAGATCAAGAAGACTATTCGTCATGATTTACTTAAGTTCAGTAAATATGGTTATACTTATAAGTTTAAGTATAAGTCTGTAGCATTGGAGAAGTTTCAATGTGAGACAGAACGAATAAGAAGAATCAAAGTATGGCAGAAAGATAAAAGTTTCTCAAATCTGAAAAGATGGGAGAGTACTTTAGTATCATGTTTATGATCATCTTAATGATTAAGATACCATATCACAATTGGTCCTCTCAAGTCATCTTAGTGCATTCTTATGACTAAGAAGAGGAGTCATGAATTGTTGAAATGGTTAAATCAAAAAGATGAGTCATACTTCGTTCCAAAAATATTCTTAGAGTCATACTCCAAGATTGTAACTTGAGCGACATATCTTAAAGAGGGTTTGTTAACACTAGTCAAATGTAAGAGTAAAAGGTTATCTACTCTTGTACATTTGAAATTGGTAAGTTGTGATGTTTTGGATAAAACAGAGACCAACTTAGGCCAATTGTGTAAAGTGTTAGTCTTGATAAAGAATCTGCACTATCTCTTGAATATTTGACAAGGGAGTCTTATATGTCAAGAGGACAGTGGGAGTCTTAAAGCTCTTGAAAGTTTCAAGACTTAATCAAGAATAAAACCTAAAGTCCTTCACTAGCACACGACTTGAGGTTTATAACCTATCGTGTTGAAATTTTTGTGCCTATTCAAGTTGGCTTTGCATAGGAGTTCTGAGAGTTCTCAATTGGTTGCACAACTACTTGGAAGCAATGGCAGGCACCTGAGCTGCCAAATGGCAAGAATTTAAGATTGCACAAGTTTAATCAATATGAGTTTGGATTTGTCACTAACCTTGTCTTGTGATTATGGTTTTGACAAATTCACATGGATAAGAACACATACACTATTAAATCTAAGTGTCATAAGGTTTCTCTCCGATTCATGAAAATGATGGCGAGGAAACACTTTCACTAAGTAGATTTTAGCTAGATAGCAATTGTGATATTTGCATTCTCAAAGTCGTTAGTGGAGCGTGTGTGGTTTACCGGCACACTAACATGGACTTGTGAGAAGTGGCAAAGGTCTAAACAATTGAGACTATGATTACGACATCCTTCTTCATAGTTCTAAAATTGTTTAGACACACATGTGAGCTATCTAAGAGAGGTGTATGATTTTGATAAAGTTTTATCAAAACAATCTAGTATCAGAAATCTGAACTTTGGTAAAAAAGTCAGCTGATTTTTGAGTACATGTCAAAGCTAGTGGGAGCATAAGTGTTATGCTAATAATCATCATGTTAGTGGGAGCATGATAATTATGACAAAGGTTGCAAGTTAGCAATGTTAATTATAGAAAACAAAAGTTTCAATTCGTGAGGTTGCAGGGGTTGAAAAAGTTGTTTTGCTATAATTAAGGGAGAGGAAATTATACTTCATTTCAATTCTAAAAGCTTAGATTGAGATTTTAATCGTATTTAATCATGGATATATATATATGAACTTCATGTTGGAATGGCTCAACATAAGGAAATTCTATATATGGGTCCATTATTTGCGTTCTAAAATTCGATTATGATTACGACATCCCTTTTCATAATCTGAATTTTGAGAACTTGGCAAATTGAAATGGAAATATTATAGCAAAAGACTGGTTTAGTCTTTATGTGAGACATCATGAATCGTGTCCCATATGCTTCGGATATAGGATCGATTACATGTGCTATATTCATCCTTTCTAAAATTTTCCAAATGCCTGGGGCATTATGAAGGGAAAAGGTCTAGAATTGGATATGACTAAAATGATTAAGCAATTGTCGAGGACAATCTAAGGTTTACCAAAGATTGGTTGCTCAAGGACAGTTGGAAGTATAGTGTTAATTCTGGAAGGACCATATTGACATAATCTGTAAGGAGGCAACTCTTGTTCAGAATTGATAGTCAAAATGGAATATGGAAATGTTTCAAAGTTAGAAATTATTCAATCTGTGTAAGATTAGGAAACTTAATGAAAGAAGGATGTTTCCAAGGAGCTGATCTCCTTTGGAATGCTCTGTAATGATTGTTGTCAAGTCTTTCTGACTTCGTGCATAATCATTAAGAGGATCAATGCATATAAGTTTAGAATCTAACAGATTTCAGTAAATGGCATGAATTTGGAATTCTTGCATTTGCAGTAAGGATTTAGGAATGTGAAAATAGGATCATTGGAGTGATGTTCAATTGATCTATTTTACAAAGTAAAGATCATAGACAAACATAGTATGCATACTTGGTGTATGGCATGACTAGTGTTTAGAAAACATAGTGTACATGCTTGGAGCATGGGACAACTATTGTTTTAAATTCAAGTATAAAGTTGATAAAACCGAAACAATGAATAATGAGTAATCAGTATGGTGATAAATAAAAGTGTTTATTTATATTCATAGGGTTTGATACCATATTTGATTCATTTATTCTTGTGTTTCACTTTGCATGTTTTGACTTCCAGAATAACTAAGTCGCTCTTCCTGAATGATTAAGTTATTCAAACCATCCACAGTCGGTCATATGTTGGAAGTAGATATGAATCAAGACTGTCATGGGTTGGTTTGTAGAGGTCCAAGTTGGTGGACAAAGTGGTGCTACAACACTCATGAGTGCTCATAAGTTCTGAGTATTGGATTCAACCCGCGCTCATTTGAATCACTTCATGGATTTTATCACGAGTGATCATGAGACGATAATATCTTATATTCTTCAAACCTAGAGATATGAGTTGTTACTATGAGTTGGTTATACATTGATTGCACGAAAACGCATTGGTAACTCGATGTTATAAAACGTGCCTTTGTGTATGATTCAACAAGTAGTAGAACAAGCCATATGAGTCGAAGTTTATCCATTCCTTTTACCTTCGGGATAAAAGCGATATCTGTGGGCCCCTCGATGATTTAGCGATGACACATGTGAGTGCTTGGCCAAGCCAGGACTGATTTGATTTGTTCAATCAGTCAGTCATCATAAATCGAAAATCGGGAAACAACAAATGGACAGAGAGAATGATTATAATCCATGTCTCAGTCCATATGATATATAGAATGGAGGAATATATGATCCCTTATCTAATGGACAAGTCATTGACAAAGGTTAGAGTTCATCGACAAGGTCAGAGTTCGACAGAAGCTTTTGAGAGCTACGATTGCTCATTGGTTCCTAAAGTCATACGCAATAATAGTTTTAGACTTATCCAAGTGGGAGACTGTTGGATTAATGTCTAAGTCCATAACTATAATTGGTAAGATTTGACCCGACCCGGCATGGTCCATTTGGGTTGCATGGCATCATGCATTTGGATAGACTATAATGAGAGAAATAACACTTAAGGTTGGTTAATATATTATAAGTTCTAATATATTAATAAGGTTATTTAATTAGTATTGATCAAGAATTAATTTGGAATTAATTAAGTGATCAAAAGGAGACTAATTAAATATATGGGTTGATTGTGTAAATCATTCATTCTTATATATGTGGGCTTGAGATCCAAGATTCCTTATGTTGGACTAAGTCCATGGGGTGACCCATGGATACTTCATGGAGGTTAAAATCCATGGAGCATAAGGAATGGGTAAAGTTATGAGTTACATGGTGTAACCCTAATAGCCACCATATAAAAGAATCCCATGGCTCAAGAAATCGTGCACTAATGTGTGAGTGTGAGGGCTAGACGATTTCAAGGAGTGTTCAAGTTTCTCTCAAGTTATTCCAAGTGTATTTGGTGTTATGTGAACCATTTGAGGTGTCACACTTGGGGCACTAGGCACTCAAGCTTCATGAAGACATTCTACATCAAAGATGTATGTATTCTATCTTGTTATATTTATTATTTTGTATGCTAGATTAGGATAATACCTTGGATGTTCATCATTGTATGTATAATAGAGAAAACATAGATCCAAGGTATTTAGGGTTGCATGTACACTTAGGAGTGTTAGAATGCTCATAACCCATCACTTACCAACTTAAATGTTGATACTCTCTTTCAAAATAACTTTTATTCTCAGGTCACCAGTAGACAGGTACATTGGACCGGATTCTCAGAAGACGGAACATGTTCAAGACTCGTCTTTTATTTTGATATATTTTTGGTGTCTTACAACTACTCACAGAACACACATGTATTAACTATTCTATTAATGCAATGGATGTTGTTGCTTGTTTTACTATTATGCATTGTTATGATACTGTACATGACGTCCTCCGCCCCCGAATGTTTCCGCCATCTCGGTTTCGGGGTGTGACAGATTGGTATCAGAGCATTGTTTATAGTGAACTGAGTATATCAACCCATAAAAGATATACAACTATAAACACATCGGGATTAAAACACTCTGACCAAGAGAATATACTTTTTAAATAATAAAATATTTTTACTAAAAGTATACATACATGCATTCATACTAAGAACAGTTTCATACAAGAACAGAACAAAAGTATTGCGTTTGTTGAGCAGCACAAGTAGGCTTGGGGACATATAATCAAGTTTGGAATTGATATAGCCTGATCAACTATATCTGTCCCAGAAGTGATTAGCATGTGACTAGGAATGGTTGTGTTGTGGCAACAAGTCTAAAAATTTACCAACCCTACTATAATGAAACACTAGAACAAAACATAAACTTAAAGTACTATAGGAGTATTTTGTGGTACTATAATTACTTATGTGAAAACTAAAAAGGGTCTTTACTAGTAGGTCAATATTTACTAAGTGGATACGCTAGGTTATATGTGACTAAGATGTTATAGACTTAGAATCTGTGATCATTCGATTTACTTCCTGTTCCTTGTTTGGTTGTGGACTTAGAGTTGGATCACTTATTTGAAGGTCTATTCTATATTCAGTCATATATAGCTGATATGCACTACGTAAGTATTGAAGTAACTGGTAAGGATCATTCTATAATTATCTTTCGTAATACGTCTATTATACGTCTCTTACATCTCTTTCTCGCTTAGATAACATGGTTGGATTTCATCTCCCTGGCGACCCGTACTTTCCCAATCAAGGGAACGGTAGATAGCTTGAAGCTGAACCCGAAGAAGAGAACCCGATGATCCCAGTAGAAGAAGACCCCGAGGAGAGTTCTGAGGAAGAGAATGAGGAGGATGAGCATGAGGACTCTGACTCAGAACCCGAGGTCTATAATCCACCTCAAGGTGCCCAAAATCCCAACCCTCGTCAGGCTTTTCAAGGCCCGACGCCTCTGTGGGCAGTGAACTTGGGAAGGTGGAGCAATGAACAGGGACAACCACCTCCCTATAATGGAGATCGAAGCTTCTGCAACTTAACCGAGGGAGGCTCGGCTGACAGAGCCCTCCTTATCTTGGTTCATCGTGTTGCTCATAATGCTGAGCAAGGAAGGGCAACCATCGACCAGGTCATGGAAATCAGGGCTAACTCAGGAGTCAACACAGTTCACCTCCGCCACCTGTCTGATGACCAAGGGTTAACCAGGACTCACACGGACGCACTACAGATGGAACTGAATGCCAATCGATCCGAAGTTAGGGAACTTCGGCAGGGTTAAGTTGCGTTGGAAAGGCGTATGTGGGAAACAGAACAACATCTGGCTAGGTCCAGGGTAGGATCTAGCACCAATCAGAACAACACTCCTACCGAGTAGAGCTTACTCTACTCACTCTTTTGGATATAGCTTATGTCTACTTAGACTCTAGTATTATTTCCTGTTTATGTTTAGACCTCGAACTTTCAGTTTTTTTCGTTAGGTCTTTGTGCTGTCAAAATTTTCCTTACATTGGTATGTTGTAGACCTTTTATAAGGTCGAATTTTCCTGAACTCTATACACCCATAATACCAATGATATTGACAGGCATCCAATCCGTTTGGAAAGACTTTATTCAAATACTTTCATCTTTCTAGCGGTAACTCTCTATCGGAAACACTCAAACAATTACATGTTGAATTATGGCGATTTAGTTCATGGAACACTCTCATTATTTCACTACTGAATACTTACAATTATTTTCATCTTTGTAAACTTATAGTTGAAAGATGCCTCCTCGTAGATCAAACAGACGCACTACTCCGATAACTCCAACTCAACCACCACCTCCTCCACCATACGGTGATGCAGCTTTTCAATCAGCAGTGACTGCGGTTGTAACGGCAGCCTTAGCATAGGTCAACGCTAACGGAACTAGCGGAGGTGGAACGGGTGTTAACTCCACCCAAGGTGATAGTCACGGGCATCCTATGGAATTTTCGTACAAAGACTTCACCAACTGCAAACCCAAAGCCTTCAATGGCAGCGGTGGAATCATTTCCCTCTCGCATTGGTTCGAGAAGACGGAGTCTGTCTTCGAGATATGCTCCTGCCCTGATGGTAGAAAAGTAAAATTTGTTGCATGCACCTTCGCAGACAGAGCCCTCATATGGTGGAATAGCCATGTCAAGTCATTTACTCTGGTAGTGGCTAACTCCATGGGCTGGGAAGCTCTGAAGGAGCTGATGATCGGAGAATACTGCCCGAGGGACGAAGTTCAGAAGCTCGAACAGGAGCTGTGGGACCATCCCCAGACACAGAGCCACCAGGTCGCTAAACCTTTTGGAAAAACTTTATTCAAATACTTTCATCTTTCTAGTGGTAACTCTCTATCGGAAACACTTAAACAATTACATGTTGAATTATGGCGATTTAGTTCATGGAACACTCTCATTATTTCACAGCTGAATACTTACAATTATTTTCATCTTTGTAAACTTATAGTTGAAAGATGCCTCCTCGTAGATCAAACAGACGCACTACTCCGATAACTCCAACTCAACCACCACCCCCCCCACCATACGGTGCTGCAACTTTTCAAGCAGTAGTGACCACGGCTGTAACGACAGCCTTAGCGCAGGTCAACGCTAACGGAACTAGCGGAGGTGGAACGGGTGTTAACTCCAACCAAGGTGACAGTCACGGGCATCCTAGGGTATTTTCGTACAAAGACTTCACCAACTGCAAACCCAAAGCCTTCAATGGCAGCGGTGGAATCATTGCCCTCTCGCAGTGGTTTGAGAAGACGGAGTCTGTCTTCGAGATATGCTCCTGCCCTGATGGTAGCAAAGTAAAATTTGATGCATGCACCTTCGCAGACAGAACCCTTACATGGTGGAATAGCCATGTCAAGTCACTTACTCTGGTAGTGGCTAAGTCCATGGGCTGGGAAGCTCTGAAGGAGCTGATGATCGGAGAATACTGCCCGAGGGGCGAAGTTCAGAAGCTCGAACAGGAGCTGTGGGGCCTGACCATGAAAGGCTCTGACATTGTAGCCTACACAACTAGGTTTAGCGACCTGGTGGCTCTATGTCCGGGGATGGTCCCCACTGAGGCCAAGAAGGTTGAGAGGTATATATGGGGACTGTTACCCCCATTTCAGAGGAATGTGTTGTCTTCAAACCCCTCTACCTTCGACAGTGCCAAGCGATTGGCACAACGACTCATCGACCATGGAGTCCACACACCAGCAACAACCCCTGCTGTCCCAGAACCAGCCAGAACAACCGACAATAAGAGGAAGTTTTGGGACAGGAAGAAGAACAACTTGGCACATAACTCTGTCAAGAAAAAACAGGTTATGGTTGTTCATGCCGCAACAACCCCTGCTGCCCCTGCACCGGCGAATCAGTACGCTGGGAGTTTGCCTAAGTGCAACAAGTACAACTTCCACCACAACGGCCCCTACCGGGAGATGCAGTGTGCCAACTGCAACAGGAAAGGGCACACCGCCCGTTTCTGTAAAGCTCCGGCAAGGCCAATCACCCAGGTCCCTGGTGCTGGAGCAGGACAGGCCTGCTACGGTTGTGGCGAGGTGGGACACTTCAATAGGAACTGCCCGAAAGCAGGGAACCCTAGTGGAGTAGGGAGAGTGCTGGCGATAGGCCATGATGAGGTTGTGGCAGACCCTACGGTGGTCACGGGTACGTTTCTCCTCGATAACTCTTATGCATGCATACTATTTGATAGTGGATCGGAGAGGAGTTTCGTGAACCAAAAATTTGCACACTTACTTAAACAACCACCACGAGCACTAAAAGAAACGTTCACCTTAGAAATGGCTAACGAGAAGACTGAGTGTACTAACTACATATACATAGGATGCGCCCTCTCACTAGATAACTATTCATTCCAAATCGACCTCATGCATGTCTCAATTAAAAGTCTTGACGTCATTATCGGCATGGATTGGTTAAGTCTTCATCGTGCTGACATCATGTGTTTTGAAAAAGTTGTTTGTCTTAATCTACCGAATAGCGAAACCTTAGTTATCTATGGCGACAAACCAGGAACGAACCTTCGAATCATCTCTAGTATACAAGCCCCGAAATACTTACGAAAAAAATATCACGCGTTTCTTGCTCACATGGTTGATATGTGCCAAAAGGCGAAAGACATAAAGAACATCCCAGAAGTACGCGACTTTCCCTACATTTTTCCCAAAGAACTTCCAGGATTACCTCCACAACGTCAAGTTGTGTTTAGAATCGACTTAATTCCAGGAGCTACCCCTGTATCCAAATCGCCTTATCGACTAGCACCAGCTGAGATGCAGGAACTATCCAGTCAACTGAACGAACTGATAAGCAAGGAATTCATTAGACCAAGCTTCTCACCCTGGGGAGCACCGGTCTTGTTCGTGAAGAAGAAAGATGGATCGTTCCGTATGTGAATCGACTATCGCGAGCTAAACAAACTAACCATTAAGAACCGATACCCTCTACCCCGGATAGACGACTTGTTCGACCAACTCCAAGGAGCAAACTACTTTTCAAAGATAGACTTAAGATCCGGGTATCACCAGTTACAAGTGTTAGAGGAAGATATTCCCAAAACAGCCTTCCGAACTCGTTATGGTCACTACGAGTTTGTAGTGATGCCCTTCGGATTAACTAATGCGCCCGCAGTGTCCATGGACTTAATGAACTGGGTGTGTCGTCCTTACGTAGATAAATTTGTGATCGTATTCATTGATGACATACTCATCTATTCTTGCAGTAAGGAGGAACATAGTCAACACCTATGACATATCTTAGAAACACTACGAGCAGAGAAGCTTTATGCGAAGTTCTCTAAGTGCGAATTTTGGATTCGAAGAGTCGAATTCTTGGGTCACGTGGTTAACGAAGAGGGAATTCACGTGGACCCTTCCAAAATAAAGGGCATTGAGAACTGGTCAGCATCGAAGACGCCTACAGAAATTCGTCAATTTCTAGGCCTCGCTGGCTACTATCGTAGGTTTATTTAGAACTTTTCGAAGATTGCAAAACCCCTTACCACATTGACGCAGAAAGGTGTGACCTTCGACTGGGAAGAGAAACAAGAAAAGGCGTTCCAAACGCTAAAGCAAGCCTTGTGTAGCACACCGATATTATCCCTACCAGAAGGGATAGAAGATTTTGTGGTTTACTGCGATGCATCCAACCAAGGACTTGGTTGTGTTCTTATGCAACGAGGAAAGCTCATCTCCTATGCCTCAATACAGCTTAAGACACACGAAGTCAACTACACTACACATGATCTTGAATTAGGAGCAGTGGTATTTGCTCTAAAGATCTGGAGACACTACCTGTATGGTACAAAAAGCACTATCTTTACAGACCATAAAAGCCTTCAACATATATTCGACCAGAAGGAGCTCAACATGAGACAACGATGGTGGGTCGAGCTACTAAATGACTACGAATGCAAAATTCGTTATCATCCTGGTAAAGCCAACGTAGTAGCTGACGCCCTAAGTCGGAAAGAATACTCAGGTCGTAGAGTCAAGGCATTGACTATGACAATCCATTCACATCTGTCCACAAAAATTAAGGAGGCTCAGTAGGAAGCCTCGAAACTTGAAAATATGGCAGGTGAAGCCCTAACAGGGATGGATAAGAACTTAGTAGTCAAGGGTGACAGAGTCTTATACCTCATGGATCGAATCTTGACACCGAAGTTCGGTGGCTTCAGAGACGTTGTCATGAGCGAAGCGCACAATACTCGATACTCCATTCATCCAGGATCAGATAACATGTATCTGGATCTCAAAAACCTATATTGGTGGCCTAACATGAAAGCTGATATTGCTACCTTTGTTGGCAAGTGTCTAACTTGCGCCAAAGTTAAAGTAGAATATCAGAAGCCCTCAGGTTTACTACAACAACCGGAGATACCTGAGTGGAAGTGGGAGCGGATTACAATCGACTTCATAACCATGTTTCCCAAGACAACGGGTGGTCTCGATACCATATGGGTGATCGTTGATAGGTTAACTAAGTCCGCACACTTCCTGCCAATCAAAGAAATAGACAAGATGGAAAAACTGACAAGAACTTACATTAAAGAGATCGTACGGCTGCATGGTATTCCCATATCTATTATGTCTGATAGAGACAGTAGATTCACCTCAAGGTTTTGGCAGTCGTTACAAAAGTCCCTGGGAACTACAGCCTACCACCCACAAACAGATGGACAGAGTGAGAGGACTATACAAACATTGGAAGACATGTTGAGAGCTTGTGTGATCGACTTTGGTAAAGCATGGGATATCCATTTACCATTGGTCGAGTTTTCATACAACAACGGCTACCATTCTAGTATCAAGGTTGCTTCATTTGAAGCCCTCTATGGCCGGAAGTGCAGATCCCCTCTGTGTTGGGCTGAAGTGGGTAACACACAACTAGCTAAGGGACAAGTCCCTGACAGCACTCTCACAGGTCCGGAAATCATTCGAGAAACGATAGAGAAGATCATTCAGATTCGTGAACTATTGATAGCCTCTAGAGACCGACAGAAAAGCTACGCTGACAAAAGACGTAAACCTTTGGAATTTCAGGTTGGTGACCTCGTTCTATTGAAGGTCTCACCCTGGAAGGGCTTGATACGCTTCATAAAGCGTTTTAAGCTAAATCCAAGGTACATTGGGCCTTTCGAGATTCTCGCAAGAATCGGCCCAATAGCTTACAAACTCCGACTACCTCAAGAACTTAGTAACGTACACCCTACCTTCCATGTATCAAACCTAAAGAAGTGCCTTTCTGATGAGACTCTTGTTATCCCACTCGATGAAATCGAGATCAATGAGAGCCTCAACTTCGTGGAAGAACCGGTAGAAATCATGGATAGGGAAGTCAAGCAAACGAAACAAAGTCGTATCCCGATAGTGAAGGTTCGCTGGAATGCAAAACGGGGACCTGAATTCACTTGGGAGTGGGAGGATCAAATGAAACATAAATATCCTCATCTTTTCCCTTAGTCCATGTGTATTTTTCTTAATTCTAATTTCGGGACGAAATTCCCTTTAACAGGGGGATGATGTGACAACCCGAAATTTCTATATTGTAAAAGTCAAACTTAGTCAAACTTATCCAATAAAGGTCAATCTTGCTTCTTTCATTAGTTTATAGTTAGATTAGATTAATGAAATGAGTGTGTTAAAGCCTAGTATTCTAAAGTGTTGTATGATAAGAGAGAAGACCCTTTGGACCGAGGACCGCAAACCCTCGCAGGGCCGTGAACCATCCTTCGGCCGTGAACCATCCTTCAGACCGTGATCCATCCTTCGGACCGTGAACAAGCTGCGGGCCATGAACCCTTGGTTTAAGGCCTTGAACCTCCTTTCCTTTATATATGATAGTTGGTGATTTATTCCTCATTATCTCAATTCTGGCCGTGAACTCCCACACTTCTCTCTCAAGTATCATCTTTCAAACCTTCAAAGCTTCTTGGAATATTGCTTGGATCTTCAAGTTGTTCATCATTTCATCATCATTGTAGGGATTTCTAGGCTGAAAACACTTGAACCTCCATCATCCATCAAGATCAGTGGGTCGTGAACTCAAGAACATCAAGTGTTCTTGGGCCGTGAACACTCCATCCTGGCCGTGAACTCCTTGCAGCCTCCCATCTTTGCTTATATCAATTCTTTTGTAAGTGTTTCTTGCATCCTAGGTTGTTTTCTAAAATACCTTAGAGGCTATATTCACTAATTGTGTACATATATGCTATGTAAAATGCTATTTAGGACTTGTTTTGACCCGGGAACTAGCTTGTGAAATCAAACATCCTATATCGAACTTTCATTCGAATCACTCACACAAGGTGAGTTCATACCCCTACAAATTACAGTATTAATGCTTTTAAATGCTTTTAGGGGGAGAATACAAGTTGAACACAATATAATTGTGTTAAACACTTACATGTGAAAACGTCAAAAAAAAGGATTTCTTATGCTTATTATCGTTGTTAAAATCATTTCAAAAACTCTTTTAAACTATTTTAGATTGCTTTTATTATCAAAATCATATTCGTGTATCTATTTACGTATAAGTATGCTTTAACGGACTTAGGACTATTGCTAAATACCTTGACTCTTGTTCCTTGTTTGGTTGTGGGCTTAGGGTAGGATCACTAGTCCGACTTTTGGCTAAATCATAGTTATACTTATTGAATATATACATGAATATTTAAACCCCCATTTATAAGGAACATACTTAACTCAGTTGCTTATGTTGAACAATTGAGTCTTTTCTACAAATCAGTACATTTCAAACAAACATACTGGTAAACTATAATAGGTATAGTTTAGAGGATCACTACACACTATTTCTAGAACAGAGAAACATACATGAGTCAGTATCTACATACTAATTCTAGATCAGAGAAACATACATGAGTCAATACATTCATACTATAACAAGAATAAGAAGGAACATACATACCTACTATAACAAGAACAAGATGAGTAAAATGTGAGATACTATTTCTTGATATAACAATATACTTGTTATGTCACGTTTTATAACCAGAGTCTCCTGGAGGGAGAGCGTGAGTTTGTGTATAGATCTATACGGGATTGACCATCCCATACCTTGCAGCTAGCTACAGTGAGACCTGCAGGTCTACGTGTTACAAATGTCATACCATTTTCGACGCCTGAAGAACGTCTTTTTTTATACTAGTCAATCAAGCATGGTTTTAACCTAATCACATTTAACCTAAATTAACCAAATTTGGTTATAAGGTTGTTAATGCATCAGTAGCTTATCTTACGTATATGGAAAACTTGAATTTTATACTAATTCAAGTACAAACACATATCTTTACAAGAGAACAAACACACAAAACAGTCGGGTCTTGGATAAAAGACTACATTTCATTTTAGAAGAAAATATAGGATTTTCTGGGAAGTATTCAAACATTTTACTAAACAGATACAAACATTTTCATGAAACAAACACAAACATTTGACACTAAATACTTATGAACTTACCAACTTAAATGTTGATACTCTCTTTCAAAATAACTTTTATTCTCAGGTCACCAGTAGACAGGTACATTGGACCCGATTCTCGGAAGACGGAGCATGTTCAAGACTCATCTTTTATTTTGATATATTTTTGGTGTCTTAAAACTACTCACAAAACACACATGTATTAACTATTCTATTAATGCAATGGATGTTGTTGCTTGTTTTACTATTATGCATTGTTATGATACTGTACATGACGTCCTCCGCCCCTGAATGTTTCCGCCATCTCGGTTTGGGGGTGTGACAGAAAAGATTGTTCAGATCAACTAGCGCTTAAAAGTTGTATGTAATCATCAGAAGAGTTATTGTAACACTCATAAAAATCATGTCAAATTTAAACTTTTTAATACATTTCAAAACCCATGATTATTACCAAACTTGTTTTCAAAATAGTATAATGTCAGAGTATCCCAGAATCAAATCATAAAATCATGAAATATGAGGAGTTGTACGATCACCCCTTCGCCTTCCCGTGATCATCAGAGATACCTGAAACAATAATCGATAAATGTAAGCTCGAAGGCTTAGTGAGTTACCCCCAAAATACCAACGCCATAAAACATATCAATAACATATAAGCAAACAACATGCAATATGAGCCTTCAACCTGACTGGACCGCCTAACAAGCCTTCATCCTATATAGACCGCTCTACGAGCTTTCGGCACATTTGGACCGCCTCGCAGTGCCTTCGGTCTGAATAACATGCCATCCTGGTGTCACACCCCCGGACCAGACGATGGAAACGTCCGGAGGCGGGTGACTTCATTGTGCAGTATCATAACAATTGAATATAAATGAAACAGAGCAATCCAAACATCATACATTGAGATAGCAAACTTACATTGTTTACATATGGTATTTGTCCTTCGAATTACACAAAAGAGACATAAGCAGAAAAATCCAAACTACAGCTAATATTCTTGCATCCGCGTCCCTTGTTACCTGCTTACTAGATCCCTGAGAATACAAG
Source organism: Lactuca virosa (assembly GCF_052849685.1). Lineage (NCBI taxonomy): Eukaryota > Viridiplantae > Streptophyta > Magnoliopsida > Asterales > Asteraceae > Lactuca > Lactuca virosa. The sequence continues at coordinate 182,606,325 of NC_136431.1, forward strand.
TCGTTTTGAAAAGCGTCAACTAGAAAGTTGGTGAGTTCATAAGCATTTTTGTATAAAATCATTTACACTTGTTTAGAATCATTCTCATTGTACTTTCAGAAAATCCGATATTTTCTATGAAATCGTCTGAAGTCTTGCCTTGAAAATCATGGATATATGTGTACATGTCATTACTTTTGTTCATCCTTATAAGGAGTGATTTTGAAAAGTAGTGTAATTTGTAAAAGTGAGCTGTGTACGAGAATAGTTCTTTTGAATAGTAATAGTCAACCGTTTCTAGAGAAATCCCTTATTTTCAAAAAGAGAATATGGTTGAAAATCTTGTTCCTCTTATTGAGTAAAATCGAGTGTGCGTTCTAGTTTATCGTTATCGAAATCGTAGAAAATCGTTATCTCCAGAAAATCCTATATTTTCTACTATAAAATATTCGTAAGTTCTAATTCCAACTATGTATATGTGTGGGTTAGTTTATCGTTTTCAACATTGTTTACAAACTTTTTCCATAGAGTCCTACGCTTTTTAATTTGTAAAATAGCAGTATTACGACTCTATACTTGTTAGAAGAAAGAATCAACATGGCAATTGTGGACATTCTACGCGATGAAAAAGGACAGTCAACGTAACAAATGCGGACCATCACTTATCATGTATAGGACGATCAACACAACGTGCCAAAATTTATTTATGAGGTTTTTCCTTACATAAATTTCTAGATGACATAACATATTCTAGTGAGTCGTTATAACCATACTAATCTGACGGAGTGCCCGTTTTGGTGTTTCTCAGACGCCCTAGTTTTGGAAAAGACATTTGTCACCCTAGACTGGCCTGTCTAGCTGTAGCGAACAGCGAAGGTGCGGGGTGTCATCCCCGTATAGATCTATACATAAATTCCCGCTCTCCCTCCAGGAGACTCTGACTATAACTCCTTACAGGACTTTAGACGTACACAAATATTTTTATATTTAGGTACTTTTGGGATTTGTCTGACTAGAATATTAACAACCTTTTGAGCCATCGTTAGAAATCCATTATTTGTTAGATAAATAATGAAATTCGTACTCATTGAATAGAAATATCGTTCACGTTCCATATCGTTGACTGTGCTCGTTAACTGGGTGCTCGTGTTCGTTCCTTTTCGTTTATTGAAAAATAAGTCATTTTAGTCAAGAGAAAAAGTGTCAAGTTATAATTTGTATAAATTTATAACTGCCGGTTAAGACACGCATTTTCTGTTTTATAACATATAGAACATTACTTATGTTCTTGGAGGTTTTACGACAGCAGTTTATGACATGCAAATATTTCTGTCATAAAGGCTCTATTTGTATATTTTCTTCACGCAAACTTTTATATCGAATATTTATAACATACTCCCTGATAATTTGAAAATAGTCACAAAGTTTCCATTTTCGAAAATTACTAGAAATAGTGTCAACTTATCAAGGTCTCTTTTATAACTTTTATCTCTAGACATGAAAGTATAGATAAAGGGGTTAAGTTGGACACACCCAATAGTTGGGAGGCTCTTTTGTACACAAAGTGTCCTCTATTCTTTATGAAGTTGTGAAATCTTATGTTCATGAGAATATTACTAAAATAATAATTTTATAATATTTCACACACACATACAAACATACGTATACATGCAATTGTTCAAGTATTTAAGCAAGATTTGACTTGTACTCTCCCCCAAAAACATTAAAACATTGAAAAATGTGGGGTATGAAGCTCACCTGGAGTTGGTTGTGGAGTTGTTTGGAGTGATGGAGTGGAGATTCAAGCCTAAACTTTGGCTGAGGTGAGGAACTTCCCTGGGAGGGATGTTTTCCTAAAGGTGATTATCACATATTATTATGAATAAAATAATATGGATTCATCTTGAAAATTATAAAATATTTGATGAGTGGGGAACTTACTCAGGAAGAAGTTGAGAACTTTTCCTTCAGCAAGATCCTTGTTCTTGCCTTGGAGATGAGTTTTGAGGGGAAATGGGAAAAGTAAGAGAAAATGTGAAGTCTCAACCCCTTTACTGTCGTTGCCTTGAGGAGTATAAGAAAAAGGGAGGGAATCTTTGGTGCATGTGGATCTGTTGGTCCATGCGTTGTTATTTGGTGGGTAAAGCATTGAATACTGTGACTTGCATGGGGAAATGGAAGATTACATCCAATCACAATGTCAAACCTCCTTGTCCTTATCTTGATTTAGGATAGGATCTTCCTAAATCCTAAACTCTTATTTTATGTAAATATGATTTAAATAATTAAATTTGGCATAAAATAGAGGTTTTAGGGGTCTCAGTTAAGAAAAACACGAGTTTGGTGGGATTCCCGACGTCAAAATACCTTAAAATGATGAAAAGGTCCGAAAATGACAAAAATCCGGAGTGAAGGGGTGAAATCCGGAGCCACAGCATGATTGCATGAATTCCGAAGCTCGTTTTAGCATTCCGGAGCTATATCCCAAATTCCGGAGGGGAGGATTGGGGCTGCGAGGGTCCGAAGTGGGTAGGCAAGGAGTTCCGGAGGCGCTGGGCGAGGTCCGAAGCATTCTTCTCGGATCCGAGGTCAGGAGCGAAGCTGTCCGGTTCAGCTTGGAGGTCCGAACCGCCCCACATGTTCCGGAGTCAGAAGAAGGTTCCGAAGCAGGAGGATAGTCTGGACTAAGGGAGATCCGAAGTGAGAACCTTCTTGGTTTCTTAGAAGGTATCCGGACTAAGAGGGTTCCGGACCAAGAGGAGTCCGGACCAAGAGGGTTCCGGACTAGGAGGGTTCCGGATCAAGAGGGTTCCGGACCAAGAGGTTCAGGACCAAGAGGGTTCCAGACCAAGAGGGTTCCGGACCAAGAGGTTCAGGACCAAGAGGGTTTCGGACCAAGAGGGTCCTTTTGGGTTTTCTCCTCCGGTTTTGGGCTGTTTTCGAATGAGGAAGGTACGTAGAGAGATTTGGGAGAGATTCCACATACTTGGAGAGATTTGGGAGAGATTTCACATACTTGGAGAGATTTCACATATGGGAGAGATTTGGGAGATATTCCACATACTTGGAGAGGTTTGGGAGAGATTTCACATACTTGGAGAGAATTGGGAGAGATTTCACATACTTGGAGAGAATTAGGAGAGATTTCACATACTTGGAGAGATTTGGGAGAGATTTCACATACTTCGAGAGATTTGGGAGAGACTTGAGTTACATGGAGAGATTTGCACTCTATCTTTCCATGGTCCATTAGGAACCATAAAGTACACTTTTAATGTGTTAGCACAAGTCTCACAATAGTTATTGCTTACATGAGGGCGGAATTTCCTAGCGAAAATGCTAGTTGTGACACGTGGGCCCGTAGTCTATCCGGACCGCCCTGGGTATGTTGGCCTTCAGTACAAAGCAGGACCGCCTCAACCCGGCCCCTAATCAAATAAACATGTGCACATAATGTCATACGCTAACATATATAACAGTCAAACTGATCTAAGAGATCATCAATCATAGCAACATCTTATAACCAGGATACAGACCTAACCTGTCACTAACATAGCATCATCCTATATACCAGGATACCGACATAACCAGGTCACTAAGCGTATCACCATCCTAACTACCAGGATGTAAATCAATAAGCATATCATGCAATAAACGCGGATACAAATCCGATAAGGTGGTGCGTTAGACCCTGTTGATATAGTGAGGAGAACTCACCTCACAAGTAGCTCGAATCGATAAAGTCAACTCAACCAAATGCAGCTCCAAATACAACACCTACATCCACCGATGACTTACTTCCATAAATTCCCAAATTACCAAAATACCCCCAGAGGTCAAACTAGTCAACCCGTGGTCCAAGTCAAAGTCAAGGTCAAAGTCAACAGTCCATGTTGACCCAACTCGTCGAGTGCAGCTAGCAACTCATCGAGTTCCTTAAGAACTCAGAAAATCATAAAACCCTCACTGACTTGCCGAGTTTCTAACCAACTCGTCGAGTCCATGCGTGTCCAGAAGTCGGGGAAAACCCTAACTGACTCATCGAGTCCTCTTACTGACTCGCCGAGTCCAAGCAGAAACTAAACAACGGGAAAACCCTTCCCAACTCGTCGATTCGGCTTATCCGACTCGTTGAGTTCATACAGTCCATTTCTTATCCAGATGATTTTGAGCCACTCCAAAGCTCCAATTGATAGATCTAGCCTCCTAGGGCGTAGTTATCACTTAAAGTTGCAAACTTTACGTGCATGTAAGGTATTAAGAGCCAAAACTAGGCTAAGGATGAAGATTAAGGCAAAGAGAAGGCCATAGCTTGACAAAGACTGAGACTTTATGACAATAAGGGGCTAAAGGAGTCCAGATCTGAAGTTGCAACCTCAGATCTTGCCCAAAACCGGAAGTACCACAACCATACACCAAAAAGGGTTCTAAACCCATGAATGAAGAAATCTAGTTAATAGAGAGCAAGGGTCACGACTTCTTACCTTCAATGCGATGCTAGGATGGAGTAGAGTTCAGATCTACAACTTCTCTTTGTTCCAAGCTTCTTGAACTTCAAGTTCTTCTCACCAAGATCCACCTTCCAAGCTGAGATTTGGGGTGTTACACTTATGTTGACATGAGACGCACGCCTCTACAATTCCAAGTGGGAGACCGAGTTATGCTGAAAGTTTCTCCTTGGAAGGGTGCCATAAGATTCGGAAAGTGAGAAAAGCTAAACCCGTGATACATAGGAACTTTCAAAATTCTTGCAAGAATTGGTATTGTAGATTATCAACTCAAGTTGTCATAGGAACTCAACAACGTACATGATACTTTTCACGTATCAAATAATAAGAAGTGTCTACCCAATGACACTCTTTCTATCCCTCTCGATGAGATCCAAATCAATTCTAAACTCCACTTCATAGAAGAACCAGTGGAAATCATGGATCGAGAGGTTAAAGGTTAAAACAAACCCGCATTCCTATAATGAAGGTCTGATGGAACTCTAAATGAGGACTGGAGTTTACTTGGGAACATGAGGATCATATGAAACACAAATACCCCAAATATTTAATAGAGAGTACCTCGACTATGAGATAAATTTCGAGACGAAATTCTTCTAATGGGGGAGAATGTGGCAGCCGTGAAAATTAGGAAAACGGTTGTAACTGTTGGAGATAGTGTCTAAGTCCATAACTATATTTGGTATGTACTTGACCCGACCCGGCATGGTCCATTTGGGTTGCACTTCACCCGAACAATTTACGGATAATCGTTTGAGAATAGTATAAGTTATAATTTATTAATATATTATAAGTCCTAATATATTAATATAAAATCATATTATTTAATTAGTATTGATCTATAATTAATCTAGAATTAATTTAGAGATCAAAAGTATGACTAATTAAATATGGGCTCTTGTATTTATATAGTGTGGGCTAATGCTTATTTGGAATGGGCTAGGCTTGCATGGAAAGTCCATGGATACTCCATGGAGCTTTAACCCATGGATCTCATGGAAATGAAAAGACATGGGTATTAGGGTTTACATGGATGTAACCCTAATCCACCACACTATATAAAGGAGGCTTTGGTTCTTGAAATCACATTAGTTGTGGTGAGTAAAGTAAGAGGGCCGATTTCAAGAAGGTGATTACTATTCTCTCAAAGTTCCAAGTTTGTGGTGATTTGTGATTTCCATTTGAGGCATCCACACTATTGGTGTTAGGCTCTAAAACTCCAAGCAATCAACTACAACTACAAGGTAAGTAATTCTACTAGCTTTATTTGATTCAAGTTCCCCATGCCATGCTAGATAGGATAAGAACCTTGGAAAATAATTATTTGCATGTATCATAGTCAAACATAGATCCAAGGTTTCTAGGGTTGCATGTACACCATAGGAGTGTTAGAATGCTCAAAACCCATCAATAACATCCGGATTTCCAGGTATACTATTTTAATTATTTATTTTTGAGGATCATTGATCTACTCGACGAGTTGGCGCTATGACTCGCCGAGTGGAAGCGGGTTTGACACGTGAGTTTAATGATCTACTCGACGAGTCCGAGAGTAGACTCGCCGAGTAGGCGCTGGAATGAGAAAACCCTAAATCCCCGGGTTGGGACCTATTTAAAGGCACGTATAGCCTCCTTGGGTGGCCACACTTCACAGAGAGAAACCCTAACCTGCCCCTTTCATTGTGTAGAGAGAGAGTCCATTTTTAAGCATTCTTGTGCATTTTTGGAGGAGAGATTGGAAGAGCTTGGTGGATCTACTCAAGAGAAAGCTGTGGATCTTGCATTCTTCTGTCATTAGCTTCTCTTCTGAGGTAAAAAGCTCTTACCTTGGCCACATATTCGTTAGATCTTATTTTTGGGAGTTTCTAGGGTTTTCTCCCAAATCATCTTGTGTCCTTGAGTTATTTGAACATGGTTGAGGTTAGAACCTCAGATCTGGACTAGAGAAGGTCTTGAGAGCCCAACGATTCGAGCTTTACTGAGCTGGAGGCAAGCTCATGTACATTTAACCTTTCTTGGGGCTTGTAATGGCATTATGGAGCATATATGCCATGCATGAACGTAAAGATCGAAGCTTTACGTGACATTCAAGCCTAGGGAGCCTAGATCTAGTGTTTGGAGTGTTAGATCTGCCCAAAAAACGTCCGAATGGGAGTATGGACTGGATGGACTCGCCGAGTCCGTGTGTAGACTCGACGAGTCGATTAGGGTTACTCGATGAAGTTTGAATACGCTGTAACTCGACGAGTAGACTGGTCTACTCGGCGAGTAGAGTTGGTCTTCATAAGGTCTCTGAGGGAACGAGGGGACTCGACGAGTCCTCCCGGTGCACTCGACGAGTTGAGTCAACATGGACTATTGACTCAAGTTGACTTCCGTTGACTTTTGGAGTTTAGACCAACTATGAGTAATGGAGACCATGGAGGGGTAGAATAGTCTTTTACCCTTACCAAGAGTTAGAGAGGGATTAGTAGGAGCTTATTAGAATAATTGGTCTAATTAGAGATAATCACCATATGTATTAGGCGGAGGTTGTTTCGGTGATTCGAGTACGAGGTGTATTAGTTTGCTTAGTTCGAGGTGTGTCTTCTCACTATACTTTACCTTGAGTGGTATTTATGTGTGACCAGAGGGTCTTATGTGCTTACTTGAGTTATGCTTTATTTGATATATATTATGATATATTATGCGAGGTTGAGACCGGACCGGAGGGTCCAACGAGCCATGGGACTGGAGGGTCCCAACCAGATCGGACCGGAGGGTCCAATGAACTGTGGGACTGGAGGGTCTTACAGTGTTATAGCCTCGAGTGGCTAATATGTTGGATGTGGAATTTTGGAAAACTCACTAAGCTTTGTGCTTACCGTGTTATGTGTTATGTGTTTCAGGTAGTTCCGAGGATTGCGGGAAGGCACCGGCATGATTGTACACACTGGCGAGAGATTGTTATATGATTCTGGGATTTGATTTTTATAAGTGTGGAATTGATGACATTTGAGATACCTATGCTTTTTAGAATATTTAATTGATTGTTATTGTGTTTGAAAATGAAAATTTTGTTTGAAAAATTACATCGTTACAAGTTGGTATCAGAGCATTGGTTTGAGGGATTCGGATGCACCTTCGGGTATGTCTGGACTCAAACTGAGGATTTGAGAAAAATTTTCAAGAAAAACGATTTTTCTAAAAACAAGTAAGAGTTTCTAAGAGAAAAGCGGAAAAGAGCAGTGTGTACAATCAGCCAGCGCCCGAACGGTGATTTCCCAAAATACCCTTACTTTATGTGTTATGAGATATTCACGAGATAATTATGAGATATTATGCATGCTAGAGAGTAGGCTAGGTATTTCATATCTTAGGACTAGAGTGGCCTGAATTGTGATGCCTTAGCCTGGGAGTTACTGCTACCGTAAGTTGTTTGAGTGCGAGTAGGTAGCAGAGAGGAGCTTATGAGAGGTCTACTAGAGAGTGGCATGTGTCTGGAGAGGCATAGAGAAATTGCAACCTGGAATCCTAGGAGGAGAACTTGGGGTGGGTGCTGATGCGGTGTGGAAGGTAGTATTGGGCCCGTACTACTGGAAGCACCGGATCAGTAAGCAGCCCAAGTAAGAATCCTTAGGATGCTAAGGAGCAAGTAGGGGCGAGTGATTGGCTGTGAGTATACTTGAGTGGGTATATGATGATTTTATGTTGTGTTTCATAGACATCATGGTGGGTATGCGTCACAACCCAGGAGGCAGTGGTACTAGTGACGAGGAGATTTGCAGGATGATCCACGAGGAGGTGGCCGCAACCATTCGAGCAGAAATACCGGAGATGTTTGGGTATATTAAGACCACCCTGATTGAGACGTTTGATGAGAGATATGCTGCTCTTACCGAGGCGGCTGCTGCTCCAGCCACCGCAGCTGTCGCTGCTGCCAGGCCACAGGCGGGTGACTCGTTGCTGTATCGGGAGTTCAGCAACACGAAGCCACTGGAGTTTGACGGGACTCAGGACCGAATTTCCGCGATGAGATGGATCTCCGACATCGAGGGGTGTTTCTAAACTTGTTCCTGTCCTGAACATTTGAGGGTACGGTTCGCGCTGAACCTGCTTCGCTTGGGGGCGAAGGACTGGTGGAAGTTTGTGACAGCCAGCTTCACTTCTGCAGAGCTCAATGCAATGTCTTGGGAGAGGTTCACTACTATGTTTCGAGATGAGTATGTTCCCCCGGTAGAGAGGAAACGGTTGGCCCATGAGTTCTTTTCCCTCAAGCAGAGGACAAAGTCTGTGACGGTGATTACGAGGAATTCCATGAGAGGGCGATGTTCTGCCCTAAGCACGTGTCTACCGAGCAGGCACATATGAGTCGATATTTGAGCATATTGAGGAGGGATATCCGCGAGTTCGTGGCGAACTCGACTTATCGGTCATTTGCTGAGCTTCAGGCAAATCCTCGAAAGAGGGAGATTGAGCTGGAGACTCAGGCCAGGGAGGAGGCCGAGTCTCAGGGGAGGGATCGGCGGCCGGCATAGTCTCAGCCGGCAGCCAAGCAGGCGAAGCCCGCTGATTCGAGATCTGGAGGCCAGAAGGGCCGCACTTATGGGAAGTACGGCAAGAGTCATGAGGGGGTGTTTCGAGCGGGCGTTTGCTACAAGTGTGGCAAAGAGGGGCATATCGCGAGGGATTGCCCCCAAGGGATTTTTAGTCTGCTTTCACTACAACCAGACCGGCCATCGGAAGGCCGAGTGTCCCCAGCTGCTTCAGGGATCAGCGCAGGGATCTGCACCTACTGCTATTCGAGCTACAGAGAGTCAGCCAGCGAAGGCCGAGGCACCGAAGGCTCGCGGGAGAGCGTTTCAGCTGACAGCAGAGGAGGTCCGCGCAGCACCTGATGTCGTGGTTGGTATGTGTTCTTTTACTTAGTTTATTCGAGTTATTTTGTGCTTATATAGTGTTATGCATATGTACTTTTCTTGTGAGTTCTGTACCTGCCTTGGTGTTATTTGACTCGGGTGCGAGTCGGTCCTTCGTGTCATTAGCATTTAGTCGTCACATCGGTATCCGACATGAGGCGTTGAGTCGACCTCTGAGAGTTCCATAGCCGATGAGCATGCGGTGCTTGCGACTGATGTTTTTCGAGGATGCACGATAGAGATTTTCGGAGTCGAGTTTCCGATAGACCTGGTACCGATCGCGATGAGGGATGTCGGTGTCATCGTGGGCATGGACTGGTTGAGTCGATTCGGAGCTGTGATGGACTGTGAGCATCAGCTGGTCACCATACGAGACCCTAGTGGGGGAGTGTTTACAGTGTATGGCGAGGGTACCCGGTCTGGGTCAGAATTTTGCTCTGCCGCCCGAGCGAGACAGAGTTTACAGCAGGGTTGCATGGGTTTTCTGGCGTATGTGATGGATACGCGGGTTACTGCTGAGAGACCGAGTTCTATTACTGAGGTTCCGATAGTGAGTGAGTTTCCGGATGTTTTCCCCGAAGAGTTACCGGGGGTGCCTCCCGAGAGGTAGGTGGAGTTCCGGATTGATTTAGTTCCGGGAGCGGCGCCTATTGCCAAGGCTCCTTATCGCCTTGCGCCGCCCGAGATGCAGGAGTTATCCTCGTAGCTTCAGGAGCTGTTGGGGAAGGGCTTTATATGACCAAGTAGCTCGCCTTGGGGAGCGCCGATCCTTTTTGTCAAGAAAAAGGATGGTCCACACCGGATGTGCATTGATTACCAGGAGTTGAACAAGCTGAAGGTCAAGAACCGTTATCCACTTCCGAGGATCGACAATCTGTTCGATCAGTTGCAGGGTGCATCTTGGTTTTCCAAGATTGATTTGAGATCAGGGTATCACCAGATGAGAGTGCGCGAGGAGGATATTCAGAAGACAACTTTTAGGACTCGTTATGGGCATTACGAGTTTGTGGTGATGCCTTTCGGGCTCACCAACGCACCGACGGCATTCATGGACCTCATGAACCAGGTGTGCCGGCCTATGTTGGATCGATTGGTTATCGTGTTCATTGACGATATCCTCGTGTACTCGAGGTCCAGGGAACAACACGAGGAGGCCGTGAGACCGGAGAACCACAAGAGGGAGCGGTTGATTGGGCAGGTATCCGAGTTTATCACGGATAGCCGAGGGCTTATGACCTTTAGAGGGCGGATTTGGGTGCCCTATACGGGCGGAGCACGTAGCATACTGATGGAAGAGGCGCACAGATCGAGATTTTCGATCCATCCGGGAGCCACTAAGATGTATTTGGATCTGAAGAGAGATTATTGGTCGCCTTGCATGAAGAGGGATGTTGCGTGGGTAGTCGAGAGGAGCTTGACCTGCCGTCGGGTCAAGGCAGAGCATCAGCGTCCACATGATCTATTGCAGCCTCTAGAGATTCCCCAGTGGAAGTGGGAACAGATCTCTATGGATTTTATTACCAAGTTACCGAGGACTGCGCGTGGAGTTGACGCGATTTGGGTGAGTGTGGACCGATTGACGAAGAGTGCTCACTTTCTTGCTATCAGTGAGAGCTCTTCTGCAGAGAAATTAGCCGAGATTTATGTGAGAGTGGTGGTATCTCGGCATGGAGTGCCGATCTCGATTGTGTCGGACCGAGACGTGCGCTTTACTTCCAGGTTTTGGAAGAAATTTCACGAGGAGTTGGGCACGCGCTTACATTTCAGCACTGCGTACCACCCGCAGACAGATGGACAGAGCGAGCGGACGATTCAGACACTTGAGGACATGTTGCGTTCATGTTTCATGGACTTCGGAGGAAGTTGGGACACCTACATACCATTGGCTGAGTTCTCTTACAACAACAGCCATCATTCAAGTATTGGTATGCCTCCTTTCGAGCTCCTGTATGGGAGGAGGTGTCAGACTCCCATTTGATGGGGAGAAGTGGGGCAGATGGTGATGGGCGGCACAGAGATAGTGCTGAAGACGACCGAGCAGATTCAGCAGGTCAGACAGAGGTTACTGACAGCCCAGAGTCGCCAGAAGAGTTATGCGGATAGGCGGCGGTCCGAGCTAGAATTTCAGGTCGGGGACTTCGTGCTTCTGAAGATATCCCGATGGAAAGGGTGATCCATTTTCTGAAACGGGGTAAGTTGGGACCCCGTACATCGGTCCTTTCAGAGTGACCGCCAGAGTGGGTAAGGTAGCATACCAGTTGGAGCTACCTGCAGAATTGAGTCAGATCCATCACACCTTCCACGTGTCCCAGTTGCGGAAGTGTGTAGCCGATGAGACGGCAGTGGTGCCACTAGAAGACATTCAGGTTGATGCGAGCCTGAATTATATTGAGAGGCCGGTCGCAATCTTGGATCGAAAAGTGAAGGTTCTGAGGAACAAGGAAGTTCCCCTGGTTCAGGTCCAGTGGCAACATCGGAGAGGATCCGAGTTGACTTGGGAGCCGGAGTCAAAGATGCGGGAGCAGCATCAAGAGTTATTTGCGGAGCAAGACTTCGAGGGCGAAGTCCAATTCTAGTGGGGGAGAATTATAACACCCGGATTTCAGGTATACTATTTTAATTATTTATTTTTGGGGATCATTGATCTACTCGACGAGTTGGCGCTATGACTCGCCGAGTAGAAGCGGGTTTGACACGTGAGTTTAATGATCTACTCGACGAGTCCGAGAGTAGACTCGCCGAGTAGGCGCTGGAATGAGAAAACCCTAAATCCCCGGGTTGGGACCTATTTAAAGGCACTTATAGCCTCCTTGGGCGGCCACACTTCACAGAGAGAAACCCTAACCTGCCCATTTCTTTGTGTAGAGAGAGAGAGAGAGAGAGTCCATTTTTAAGCATTCTTGTGCATTTTTGGAGGAGAGATTGGAAGAGCTTGGTGGATCTAATTAAGAGAAAGTTGTGGATCTTGCATTCTTCTGTCATTAGCTTCTCTTTTGAGGTAAAAAGCTCTTACCTTGGCCACATATTCGTTAGATCTTATTTTTGGGAGTTTCTAGGGTTTTCTCCCAAATCATCTTGTGTCCTTGAGTTATTTGAACATGGTTGAGGTTAGAACCTCAGATCTGGACTAGAGAAGGTCTTGAGAGCCCAAAGATTCGAGCTTTAATGAGCTGGAGGCAAGCTCATGTACATTTAACCTTTCTTGGGGTTGGTAATGGCATTATGTAGCATATATGCCATGCATGAACGTAAAGATCGAAGCTTTACGTGACATTCAAGCCTAGGGAGCCTAGATCTAGTGTTTGGAGTGTTAGATCTGCCCAAAAACGTCTGAATGGGAGTATGGACTGGATGGACTCGTCGAGTCCGTGTGCAGACTCGACGAGTCGATTAGGGTTACTCGATGAAGTCTGAATACGCTGTAACTCGAAGAGTAGACGGGTCTACTCGGTGAGTAGAGTTGGTATTAATAAGGTATCTAAGGGAACGAGGGGACTCGACGAGTCCTCCCGGTGCACTCGACGAGTTGAGTCAACATGGATTGTTGACTCAAGTTGACTTCCGTTGACTTTTGGAGCTTAGACCAACTATGAGTAATGGAGACCATGGAGGGGTAGAATAGTCTTTTACCCTTACCAAGAGTTAGAGAGGGATTAGTAGGAGCATATTAGAATAATTGGTCTAATTAGAGATAATCACCATATGTATTAGGCGGAGGCTGTATCGGTGATTCGAGTACGAGGTGTATTAGTTTTCTTACTTCGAGGTGAGTCTTCTCACTATACTTTACCTTGAGTGGTATTTATGTGTGACCAGAGGGTCTTATGTGCTTACTTGAGTTGTGCTTTATTTGATATATATTATGATATATTATGTGAGACTGAGACCGGACCGGAGGGTCCAACGAGCCATGAGACTGGAGGGTCCCAACCAGACCGGACCTGAGGGTCCAACGAACTGTGGGACTGGAGGGTCCCACTGAGACACATAGACTGGAGGGTCTTATAGTGTTATAGCCTCGAGTGGCTAATATGTTGGATGTGGTATTTTGGGGAACTCACTAAGCTTTGTGCTTACCGTGTTATGTGTTTCAGGTAGTTCCGATGATCGCGGGAAGGCACCGGCATGATTGTACACACTGGCGAGAGATTGTTATATGATTTTGGGATTTGATTTTTATAAGTGTGGAATTGATGACATTTGAGATACCTATGCTTTTGAGAATATTTAACTGATTGTTATTGTGTTTGAAAATGAAAATTTTGTTTGAAAAATCATGTCGTTACAACGGTCGTTGATAACGATTTCTATGAACACAAAATGCAACAGACCTAATATAACATATTCCACTCATTATAATGCAATTAAAGTTTTATACTTGAAAATACATACGGAATATCATTTAAGTCTTCAATGGGTATAGATCGTTGACTAACAAATATTTTTCATTATACATAAGTAATGCTTTGATACATATGATTGAAATATATGTATATATATATATATATATATATATATATATATATATATAGATGATACAGTAAATAGAGAGTACATGAAATTACTAAACCATGGATATACAGAACGCCGAAAACAATGCATGTATGCAAAAAAAGTCACTAACTTCTGATAAAACGAACAGTTAACAACACGTGGCTTGTAATCATAAAAATGAAATTTCAAATACTTTTTTTGACATGTCAAACTATGGATTTTAAATCCCGAACAATTTTCCCATAACACCATTCAATCTAGTAATTGATTCCAAGTCTAACTCATTTTTTCCAAAAATCCCCGACATTGTTATGGATAAAAACGAGGAAGTACAATACAAGCTTTCCCGTTAACGAATCTTCAAACTATTCCTTAGCTTAACTACGCGGCTCATCACAAAAATATATTAACATTTTATGGAGCAGAAATGGTCTAATATTTGATTTAATCTCTAACTTTTTCGTTTCACGAGAAACTGACACTTTCAGGCACTTAAGCGGACTGGAGCGAACGAGATTCTACCATTAAACTTAACTACAAACCATTCGTTCGCATAGCTATGCTACTTGTCACGTGAATATTTTCATATATTACGGAGCGTAATGCCAAATAATATTTTATAGAATTTCAAAATTTTCGCGAGAAGTCGGGTTTTGTTGGCCCGTTGCAGGCGATTCGAGAACACATCACACGGTGTGTTCCTGTTCAAACACCTCACCAAAATTTTGCTTTTATAAATAGAAGGGTTGATCTTTCATCTCTCCAATATTATCTCTCTCTCTCTCTCTCTCTCGGCCGATAGCCACCCACCGTCGCCGTCAGTTGCCGCATTCCACCGCCGGCGACCGTCACTCGACCTCTAATTGCCTTCTGTCGACGAGCCACATCCGCCCAAGCTTCGACCACCCTCTAATCAGCCTCTGGCAGCTCCGGCAGCCGCTGTCACCGTTGATAACCACCACCTACAGCCACTTTCGTTGATTTTTCCGGCCAAAATCCGACATATCACTATTCATCTGGTGAAGGTCACTATTCACTCAGCAGGCTGAGCTCTAACTAGATAGTTTCCCGATTTTGTGAAAAATACAATTTTAAATCACGCTTACATAGTGAGTTTTAGAACCTTATTTTAAAAAGTTTTACTATTTTTAGGGGAGAATACATGCCTAAACTACTATTTATATGTTATTTAAACTTATATCGAAATAAAATGATATGTACACATTGTCGAAAGTTGGAATACAAAACATTTACAGTTGTACTATCAAAACTCTGATTTGATTACATATATGGTAGTTATATGATGTCAAACATTTGCTTGGCGCCTTGAGTTTATAAGTTAAGGTATACAAATGTTTAGAACATCACACTCAAAGGCTTACATGAGACATTTCATCACCTAAGTACAATACTTAGCAAGACCCCTGACCTATAATAGTTAAATTTTAAGTAAGCGGGAGAGTTGTGTATAGATCTATACGGGCTAACACACTCACCTGTGTTTGCTAGCTACAACCTTTACGGAAGAGTCACACTGGGTGATGACTCTCTAAACATTATGATGTCCGATGAAGCATCGTGAGGGGCAGAACAACAGTAGCAGCTCAGTTATAGGGACTCATTGTAACGTTGAGAGCATTCTAAATGCATTTATATATACTATAAACATTACTTTTTGGTATGATAGTGCGCGTGCACACACATACACATACACACACACACACACACACATATATATATATATATATATATATATATATATATATATATATACATACAGTAAACACATACTTTTTGGTATAAAAGTATATTTGAGTTAAACAATGCAAACTTGTGAACTCACCAAGATTATATTGATGCTCTTTCAAATGCATGTAATCTCAGGAAATTATGAAGCTGGAAGTCACACACACTTGGAATAATTTTGGGGTTTCAGTCTACTTATCACCCTATTGTTTTTCATTGTTGGCTAAATGCTAAGGCATGCTTACTATTTTCATATTATCATGTACTCCTAAACCGGGGATAATGCAATTTCCATTTTTCTTTAATAAATATTTATACATTATGTTATGTTGTTGTATTGTTCTATGTATGCAAATGACTGTGATCCATTGTGTCATCATACCGCCTGTTATTTCTACTGCGAGGTGGAGGTAAGAGAGAGAGAGAGAGAGAGAGAGAGAGAGAGAGATAATTGATAAGAGAGGAGAGAAACATGGCTTGGAGATGTAACGTTCGACTCATGCCACCCACCAGAAAAAGTATGCACCATTGTCACATCATATATCCATATCCGCTTCCTCAAGCCTAAATTTGGCATAATTTTTACTTCACCGTACATATGCTTACATTTTATATTAATGAAAAAAAAGGAAATTAAGTAATTGAATCATTTTTTAATGTGTATTTGAAAAAAAAATAATTCAAAATATTTTAGCAAAAATAACTACTTTGTTTGGAATGGGGCATTTCTGACCAAGAAAAAACATTTTTTGACTATTTCCGGAATGACATTCTGGATTCTAGACTAAAATTTTGAATTGCGGCATTAAAAACAAAAATAAATAAATAAATAAAATAAAAAAAAACTCCGGAATTTCAAGAAAAATTCCGAAATCCGAAAAACAATTCCAGAATTTCGAAAAAAAAATCATTTTTGTCATTTAAATATATTTAAAGGTTGAAAAAAACATATTAATGTGAACTATATACGATATCATGGAATTAGACATTTTATTGAGTAACGATAACATTAAACATTTCGAAATGTAACATTTGGAATCTCAAAATAAAATAAAAAAATTTCTTTGAAAATAAATGAATAAATAAAACTAGAATATAAGCAATACTTTGAAATTAGGTATTCTGGAGAAAATAATTATTTTTCAAAAACTGAAAAAATATGATTATTTCTTTTGTAAACATAAAAAAATATTAGTTTACTTAATTTCCCCTAAAAATAGTTTTCTTTATAAGGCTTGCTTGCTTTTATATAATAAAATCTTTCCAGCTATTTTTTTTATTGTGTTCTATATATATACTAAGTGAATGCCCGCGCGTTGCGCAGTGGAATAATTATGTAGTTTCATATGGTTATACATATTATGGTAAAATAAATAGTTAACATGGTTTTTAAGCATATGGTTAATTGAGAAGTAATGATTTTAAAACAAATAAGATACTAACGTAATGCAATTTAAAAAAACTATGACATTATAATTGATATGGTTTAATCTATTATGAATAGGTTGTACATAAAGGTTGTATGCTATTAAATATTATTTATATTTACTAATAAATAATGCAAAATTATTATTAGTTTAAAATTGTGAATGTAATGTTTATGTAAACATTAGTATGTAATGTAATTATTTGATAATTGGTTAAATATGGGTTCTCAATTGTGGCCGTATGCGTTTAGTTTCTTAAGTAAACCCCACATGTGTTTGAATCACATTTTTTGAAAATTACTGAAATAGGATTAGAGAACTTACTTATTGACTGCAATGTTTGGTAATTTAAGACATCTAGTTTTCACATTTTTTCATTGTAGATTTTGTAGAACTTCTGAAGTTACGCCATTAAATCTCTATGCTCGAGTTTCTCATTCATTTTTAACGGTTTTAAATCTTCTTTCATTCTTGGAGTTTTAGATCTTCAAGAATCGTGGGTAGACCTCCTGTTCTTGCATTCTTTAGTAAGATTGGAACAAATATAGTTTTGGAAACCTATCTAAAATGCAAAGGTTTTGATATTCTATCTTGAGACTTTAACTTCGGTAAAAAATATCGCCTTCACCAGCCGATGATCATAAAACTTGGATTCATTTCCAGGGTATAGTATCTGCTTTAGTTCATCCCCAATCCATATTATCCTATCACAGCTGCTATATATTCATAATCCGTTTAGAGAATTTGAAATTGTACAAACTAAATGAGTGGAAGTTATGAAATGAATAATATAAAGGGATTTAATTATCATGCAGCAGGAGAAAACTAAAGGAGTGGAAGATAGGAAATGAATGATATAAAATGATTTAATTAACATGCAAGATCTGGTTTTGTTTCATCATCCTTGCCAAATTTTCATCAGAATTGGGAACATATTTATAAGTACGTAGGAGCAAAATCAATTGTTCATTCATGTCATGCTCTAAATTTACCATCCATAGTTCCATTTGTAGCTTCAAAATTTCAGTTATATAAAAAGTGTGTGATGCGTGCTTAATTACTTTGAATGTGAAAATGTGTGGGGGTTTTAAATACATGAGGTGTTTGAAAATTTATGTGGGGGTTTCAAATGCATGAGGTGATTGGAAAAATGTCTCATTTATAAGTATAGTATGATAACTTATAATCTTTATTAGAAAGACACTACAATTTATCACTTTTAACTATTTACAAAATATTCTTTGGGTTGTTTAATTTAAACTAAAACTTAAATTTAAATTAACCCTGTAATGTTAAATTTAAACTAATAGTTTAATTATTTTATGCAAATTGTTCAAAAGTTGTATCTTTAAAATGATAATGGTTTACATCCAGGAATATATATTTAAACTAATAAATTAAGTACAATATGTTTGGAAATAGTTTTCAACCAGCAATTTACGCGTCTCGGTTGTTAATATGTTAAAAGTTAAAAAACATAACTTTATAAGTAAAAGTAAAAATATTCTTTTAATATTGAAATTTAGTTTATATACGATTAGACTTTAGATTTGATATTTATTTAACCTTATTAACTAACTTATAATTATTATTAGAAAGAAATTGAAAAGTCATGGGAGTTTCAAATGAATGTGGTGAAAGGAAAAATGTTTCCTTTATATATATATATATATATATATATATATATATATATATATATATATATATATATATATATATATAGGGTGACGTTCAATAGAGAACCATAATTAACCAAGGAACCAATCGTGAACGTCGGAAATCATAACGATCAACGGCCAAGGAAATAGATGTATACTTTTACATTGGACGCACACACACCGGATTATACCAAAAATTCCACCATTTACAAAAAAACTCACCACTTTTTTTCGTTTAAAATTTTTTTTAGGCCATGTTTTTTATCAAAAAAAAAATCGAATATACCGTTGTTCACGATTTTTCGTTCTCTTTCCATAGAGATCAATGATGATATATAAAAAATGAAATTTTTTTTTTCGAAAAAAAATCACTTCATTTTCTTTAATGAAAAAAAGTTAAGGTCTATTTTTATA
Source organism: Lactuca virosa (assembly GCF_052849685.1). Classification (NCBI taxonomy): domain Eukaryota; kingdom Viridiplantae; phylum Streptophyta; class Magnoliopsida; order Asterales; family Asteraceae; genus Lactuca; species Lactuca virosa. Next base: position 182,625,449 of record NC_136431.1, read on the forward strand.
GAAAAAAATTAATAAATATATCAAAATTCATATTTTTTGTACTTTTTAAACATAGATTTAATATTCATGTTAAAACAAAAAAAAAAACGATATTTCAGTTCAGATTCATATTGTGAACCTGTTCAGATTCATATTGTAAACCTGTTCAGATTCATAGTGTGCATAATAATAAGTCAGATTCACAGTGAGAATCTGAACTGATCGGAGCTTTTTCACATTGTGAATGTTAAAATTTGAAATATTTACAGTTTAGATTCACAGTGTGAATCTACACTGATCGAGGGTTTTTTTTTTTTTTTTTTTTTTGTGAACCTTCTCAGATTCACAGTGTGCATAATAGTAATTCAGATTCACAATGTGAATCTGAACTGTTCGAGATTTTTCATATTGTGAATGTTAAAAATTGAAATATTTACAGTTTAGATTGACAGTGTGAATCTACACTGTTCGAGGTTTTTTTTTTTTTTTTAATCGGTGTTGATGTTTATTAATAGAGTACAAAAAATTAATATTTTTGGTATAATTAGTTTTTTTTTTTTGATAAAAATAAACTTAAATATTGAAAAAACTAAGAAAATTAAGTGAGTTTTTTTTCGAAAAAAAAAAGTTCGTTTATTATATATTATTATGGATCTCTATGGAAAGAGGACGAAAAATCGTGAACAACAGTATACTCGTTTTTTTTTCGATAAAAAACTTGACCTAAAAGAAATTTTAAATGAAAAAAAGGAAGTGTGTTTTGTTATAATCCGGTACATGTGCGTCCATTATAAAATTTTACAATCATTTTCTTTTGCCGTTGATCGCTTTAAATTCTGACACTTAGGATTGGTTCCTTGGTTCCTTAATTAATAATGGTTTTCTATTGAACTTTTCTATATATATATATATATATATATATATATATATATATATATATATATATATATATATATATATATATATATATATATATATTAAATCCGATGCACCAAATGACTAGTAATTTTTCAATATTGATATTTTTGACCCTAAACTTTGATAATATTGACATTTTTGACCCAAAACTTTTTTAACTTTGATATTTGTGGTTTTTTTTCTTTTGTTTCATCGTTACACTAAACTTTTATCATTCTTACACTTTTGGTCCCTTATTACTAAACTTTGTGTTCTTTAAAATTTAGCCACAATATTTTCCACAGTTTGACAAGTTTAGTCCCTTAATTTTCAAAAGCTTAAGGAATAGTAAAGTTCCTTTGTTTTAAACACTTGCCACTAACTTTTTGATTCTTACACTTTTGGTCCCTTATTACAAAATTTTATGGTTTTCAAAATTTAGTCACAATATTTTTCACAGTTTGGCAAGTTTAGTCCGTGCTGCTTTCTATTGTAAAAAAACCGACCCAGGACGAAGCCCTGGGTTTTTTACTAGTTATTTATCAATTTTCAAGATATAAGATACTAACTTATTACAAGTTAATTAAATGAAATGGTAAATATTTTACTTATAAGAGTTGAACCACACTTGGACAAAATTCTGTCAACGGAACCAAATTGGTTATAGTTTGATTTAAAAAGTTAACTAATTTCGCAAAAATAAAAAACATTTTCATAAAAGAAAATTAATTTAAACTAATAAAAAACTTTCCAACGAGATTACGAGGAAAACATACATACAAACCATCAATAATTTAACAATGACTTATAGGATGCAAAATTAAAGGGGACCAAACCGAAAACACGAAGCAAAAGTTTGTGAGAATAATGACAAATTTTAATTTTTCTAATAAATTTATTGGCATATTATGCCAAATATAAGAATTGACATGATGAGTCCATTACAAATTTACAATATGTTTCTTCAATGTGTGGTTACATCCATAAGATTTTCCGTATCTTTGACAAATATAAAAAAGTATTTGATACAAGTTCATCTTTTAGACACCACCTATCATCTTATTTATGTTGTACTAGGTTAAATTATTCGTAGGTTTCAAGGTTCATAAAGTTAAAATAATTGAATAAAAAGTAGTTAAAAATTCGTAGGTTTCACGGTTCATAAAGTTAAAATAAGAGTAAATTACACGAATGGTCTCTATGGTTTAGGTAATTTGCGCGTTTGTTCCCTAACTTATTTTTTTAACTCGGAAGGTCCCTACTGTTTGTTTTTATTGCGCGTTTAGTCACTGTTTTACCTAAAAAGACTATTTTTTCTCGATTTTTTTAATTTATTTAAATAAACACACCCCAACCTCATCCCCTCACCTTACATTAACTACACTACCGTTTTTCCCTATTTGAATAATAGTCTTTTTAGGTAAGACATGGACCAAACGTGTAACAAAAAAAAAAAAACAAACAGTAGGGACCAAGCACGTAACAAAAAACAAATAATAGGGACCTTTCGAGTTAAAAAAAAATAAATTGGGGACCAAACGCGCAAATTACCGCAAACCATAGAGATCATTCGTATAATTTACTCTTAAAATAATTGAATAAAGAGTAGTTAAAATAGTTAGAGACAAATATTAATAAAATACAAAATGATATTTGCAGATAAGATATCACTCCTTTCATAGTCAATGTTTCCTTTTTGGTTTGTCTCAAAGTAATAGCCTATTTCTAAAAATAAATATCTCTTTTACTAAAATACACTTCATTATTAATTCACCTACTATGAAATTAAATGCAACAAAGGGGTAAAGCTGTCATTTCATTTAATAAAGTTAGTATTAATTAATGTTTCCTTAATTTGTGTGTTTTTTGTCTATGGACAATAATTTTGGGACGGGGAGAGTATTTAAAGATTATATGCATACACCGGATAAATGTATTATTCTTAAAGACTAAATGTACACACCGGATAAAAAAATAGGTATGATTTCAAATTTAATTTTTGATAATAATAGTTTCTCCATTTATTGACTATAATATAAATACTTTTCAAAAATCTTTGAATATAATATGAAATTTTAAAATACAAAAATAAATATTAGCTAATTTTATAGGATATGATTATATCCGGGAGCTCTAAGAAAATGTCTTGTGGTAAATAATAAATATGTATATGTAATAGAATAAGACATGACAACTAAAACTATTCTTTTATTAATATAAAGATATTTGTTTTGTAGATAAATATGATATAGTATTTGTTGTAACTAATACCATTCTGGTGTTGGAAATGTATATTAACGATCATATAGAGTTCTTCTTTTTATTTTATCGAAAATTATGAAAATATTTTTCAGTTAATAAGTTATTAAAATTTGGTTTTCGATTCACAACAAGAATCGAATTGGTTCTTTCGACTTAAATGTTGTTGTTTAATATGGAGAAACTATCATTGTTGCAAAAAATTTAAAAGAACATTATAAATGTTGAAGTCATAAAATATTGCCGATTAAATTCAATCTTCATGAACTTTGCTTTAAATGAAGAACAACATATTTTTAAATGAAGAACAACATATTTTTACGATGAATATGTATCCAAATTCGTCATATTTTTGTCTTTTGAAAAACTCAAAAATGAAAACAACGGATGAATCGGGAAGATTGGTACATCATAATCGAAATGTTGACGTAGCCAAATCTGGTAGCCACAAGGCAGCAATAACATTGTTGCTCTCTGTCCTATTGCTCACTCTGATTATGGTTGTTCCTTCATCCAGAGTCATTCGATCCATGTATGTCTCGTCCTTTCTCAATCGATCATACTTTCTCTCCCCTCCTTCGTATTTTCTCAAATTTCTCAATTTTCCAGGGATACCATAATGTGTGTTGAGGGTGTGGGTTTTATCCATCTTACGATTGATGTCATTCATTAAAAACACTTCTTCAGAATTCACTTGTGTTACATGGACACTTGCTATTACAAGTCTTGGGACTTTATTAGCAGGTAAAATTTTATTTTATACTCACGGAGAGTCAAAATAAAATATGAAGGACCTTTTAATCCAAAACCTAGTAATTTGTTTATATATATATATATATATATATATATATATATATATATATACTAATTAACGTCTTCGGTACTCCAAATCTAGAAAATAATTTTTTCAAGAATTTTACCACAACCCTTGCATCATTGGTGGGTAATGCTTGTGCTTCCGCCCACTTTGACACATAATCCACCGCCACTAGTATGTATTTATTGCCCTTGGATGATGGAAATGGTCCCATAAAATCCACACCCCATACGTCAAAGATTTCACAAACTTGAATATTACTTTGGGGCATTTCATTTCTTGCAGATATATTACCCGTTCTTTGGCAAGCATCACATTCCCTTACGTGAGTAGCAACATCTTTGAAAATATTAGGCCAATAAAAACCAGCATCAAACACTTTTTAGCAGTGTATTGCACCCCATGATGTCCTCCTGCCGGTCCATTGTGGCAATGCTCTAATATATCTCGAATCTCCTTACCAAAAATACATCTCCTTATGGTTCCATCCGCACAGCTCCTGAAAAGATATGGCTCATCCCAGAAATAACATTTAATTTCTGAAAAGAGCTTCTTCTTTTGTTGATGAGTGAGGCCCTTAGGAAGGTAGTCGTCAGCCAAATAATTTGCAATATCTGCATACCATGGTTCCTCCTCCATGACCACCATCAAGTACTCTTCTGGGAAGCTATCTTCAATACCCATGTTGTCTATCTCTTCCCTTTCTGTATTTTCCAATCTAGAAAGATGGTCAACATCTACATTCCCCATCCCTTTCTTATCCTTGATCTCGATGTCAAATTCTTGTAGTAAAAGCACCCATCAGATCAATCTTAGCTTTGCATCCTGCTTGGCAAACAAATACTTAATAGCAGAGTGGTCAGTGAAAACAGTTGTTTTAGATAAAATAAGATAGGGGCGGAATTTGTCAAAGGAATACGCCACGGCTAATAATTCTTTTTCGGTTGTGGTGTAGTTTTCTTGGGCCGGATTGAAAGTCTTGCTTGCATAATAAATGGGTCGAAAGTGCTTATCAACCCTTTGGCCAAGCACGGATCCTAAAGCAAAATCGCTTGCGTCACACATTATTTCGAAGGGCAGGTTCCAATTCGGGGCGATAATGATCGGGGCATTAGTTAATTTTTCTTTTAAAATCTCAAAGGCTGCTAGACACTCATTAGAAAAGTTAAAATGTGCATCTTTTTATTGATAATTGAGTAAGAGGTCTAGTTATTTTAGAAAAATCTTTTATAAAACGGCGGTAAAAACCTGCGTGTCCTAAAAAACTCCTAATGTCATTCACATTAGTCGGTGGGGGTAATTTAGCAATAGTTTCAATTTTTGCCCGATCCATCTCAATCCCCGCCTTGGATACCTTGTGACCTAATACTATTCCCTCTTTAACCATAAAGTGACATTTTTCCCAATTTAAGACTAGATCGGTCTTTTCACACCTAGCAAGAATCAAGTCAAGGTTATTAAGACAATCATGAAAAGAAGAGCCAAAAATAGAAAAATCATCCATAAATACTTCTATAAACTTTTCCACCATGTCGTGGAAAATCGTCGTCATGCATCTTTGAAAGGTCGCGGGCGCATTGCATAACCCAAAAGGCATGCGGCGATAAGCAAAAGTCCCACTTGGGCAAGTGAAAGTAGTCTTTTCTTGGTCAATTGGGTCTATGGGTATTTGGAAGTAACCCGAAAATCCATCTAAGAAACAGAAATAGCTATGACCAGATAAACATTCAAGAATTTGATCAATAAAAGGAAGGGGAAAGTGGTCTTTACGAGTGGCATCATTTAGCTTTCGGTAATTGATGCACACTCGCCAACCGGTTACCGTTCGAGTTGGTATGAGCTCGTTCTTCTCATTTGTCACTACCGTCATCCCTCCTTTCTTAGACACCACTTGAACTGGACTAACCCATGGACTATCAAAAAATGGATTCCCGCATCTAAAAGCTTGACCACCTCCTTCTTGACCACTTCTTTCATGTTCGGGTTCAACCGCCTTTGATGTTGTACTACGGGCTTTGCTCCTTCTTCCAGGTTGATCTTGTGAGAGCAATAGGAAGGACTTATCCCTTTAATATCGGTGATTTTCCATGCAATGGCATTCTTTCTCTTCTTTAAAACTCCGACTAACTCTTCCTTTTCAGATACTTCAGGTGAGGTCAGAAGCTATAATTACAGGTTTTTGTTCACTTTCTTCAAGTAATTCATACTCCAAATGATCAGGTAAAGTTTTCAGTTATGATTTCGAGTTTTGTATGCTGAACACGTCGAGTCCAACGAGGGGACTTGTCGAGTCTAGGCCAAAATCCCTGTCTGATCGCGATTTCTCAGATAGACTCATCGAGTCAGTGACTTCGACTCGGCGAGTCGGGTTTTTTGCACTTCTGATTAATTCATTGTATTCAGCTTCTTCGAGTAGTCTCTCTATCTCCATCAGGTCTCTTTCAGCATCAAAATCACCATCAAAGGCAGTGGTAGACTTGATTGGCTTGTCTTCTTTGTTAGGTTTTGAGCATTCTAACACTCCTAAGTGTACATGCAACCCTAAATAGCTTGGATCTATGTTTTCTCTATTATACATGCAAATATGAATATTCCAAGGTATTACCGTAACTAGCATACAAAACATTGATTCATATGTAATATAGCAAGTTAAAAGACATACCTTTTGATGTATCTTGACTCCATGAAGCTCGAGAGCCTAGTGCCCCAAGTGTGACACCTCAAATGGTTCACACAACATCAAATGCACTTGGAATAACTTAGAGAGAAATGAACACTTCATGAAATCGGCTAGCCCTCACCATACATACATAGTGGCCGATTTTGTCAAGAATAAGATGCTTATATAGTGTGTCACAATTAGGGTTACACCATGTAAACCCTAATTGTCATGGCCTTTCATTTCCATGATCCATGGGTACAAAAACACCATGGAGCATCCATGGAGCATCCTATGGGTTTTAGCCCAACTTGATAATCCATGGAGCATTAGCCCACTATACAAGTATGGATGATTTACACAATCAACCCATATATTTAATTAGTCTCCTTTTGATCACTTAATTAATTCCAAATTAATTCTTGATCAATACTGATTAAATAATGTTATTAATATATTAGAACTTATAATATATTAATAAACCTTAAGTGTTATTTCTCTCATTTTAGTCTATCCAAATGCATGATGCCATGCAACCCAAATGGACCATGCCAATCGGGTCAAGTACATACCAAATATAGTTATGGACTTAGACACTAATCCAATAGTCTCCCACTTGGATAAGTCTAAAACTATTATTGAGTATGACTTCAAAAACCGACTGGCAATCGTAGCTCTTTAAGCCGCTGTCGAACTCTGACGTTGTAACTGAACTCTGATCTCGTCAATGACTTGTCCATTAGATAAGGGATCATATATTCCTCCATTCTAGATATCATATGGACTGAGACATGGATTGTAAATCATTCTCTCTGTCCATTTGTTGTTTCCCGATTTCCGATTCATGATGGCTGACTGATTGAACAGATCAAATCAGTCATGGCTTGGCCAAGCACTCACATGTATCATCATTAAATCATCGAGGGGCCCATAGATATCGCTTTTATCCCGAAGGTAAAAGGAATGGATAAACTTCGACTCATATGGCTTGTTCTACTACTTGTTGAATCATACACAAAGGCACGTTTTATAACATCGAGTTACCAATGCGTTTTCGTGCAATCAATGTATAACCAACTCATAGTAACAACTCATATCTCTAGGTTTGAATAATATAGGATATTATCGTCTCATGATCACTCGTGATAAAATCCATTAAGTGAGTCAAATGAGCATGGGTTGAATCCAATACTCAGAACTTATGAGCAATCATGAGTGTTGTAGCACCACTTTGTTCAACATCTTAGACCTCTACAAGCCAACCCATGACAGTCTTGATTCATATCTACTTCAACATATGACCGACTGTGGATGGTTTGAATAACTTAGTCATTCAGGAAGAACGACCTAGTTATTCTGGAAGTCAAAACATGGAAAGTGAAACATAAGAATAATCGAATCCAATATGGTCTCAGAACTTATGAATATAAATAAAAACACCTTTTATTTATCACCATATTGATTACACATTATAATGTTTCAAATTTATCAACTTAATACTTGAATTAAAACACTAGTTGTCCCATGCTCCAAGCATGTACACTATGTATGCCATACACCAGGTATGCACACTATGTTTGTCTAAACTTTAGTTATGCCATACACCAAGTATGCATACTAAGTTTGTCTATGATCTTTACTTTGTGAAATAGATCGATTGAACATAATTCCAATGATTCTCATTTCACAATCCCAAATCCTTGCCGCAAATGCAAGAATTCCAAATTCCTGCCATTTACCTAAATCTGTTAGATTCTAAACTTATATGCACTAATCCTCTTGTAATGATTATGCACAAAGTCACAAAGATTTGTCAACAGACATTACAGAGTAATCCAATGGAGATCATTCCATGGAAACAAAGTCTCAAATTCAAAGTACATTGCTTTGAACATCTTTCTTGCATTAAGTTTCCTAATCTTACACAGATTTAATGAATAACTTCCACCTATGGGAATATTTCCATATTCTCATTTTGACTATCACTTCTGAACAAGAGTTCCCTCTTTTCAGAATATGTCAAAATGGTCCTTTCCAAAAATTTACACTATACTTCCAACTGTCCCTGAGCAACCAATCTTTGGTAAACCTTAGATTGTTCTCGAAAATTGCTTAATCAAATTAGTCATATCCAATTCTAGACTTTTCCCCTCTTAATGCCCTAAGCATTTGGAAAATTTAGAAAGGATGAATATTATAGCACATGCAATCGATCCTATATCTGAAGCATATGGGATACGATTCATGATGTCTCACATAAAGACATGATACTAGACCAGTCTTTCTGCTATAATATTTCTATTTCTATTTGCCAAGTTCTCATAATTCAGATTATGAAAAGGGATATCGTAATCATAATCGAATTTTAGAACGCAAATAATGAACCCATATATAGAATTTCCTTATGTTGAACCATTCCAACATAACATTCATATATATACTTGACTAAATTTGATTAAAATCTCACGATCTAAGCTTTTAGATTTGAAATGAAGTATAATTTCCTCTCCCTTAATTATAGCAAAACAACTTTTCCCAATTGAAACCTTTTGTTTTCTATAATTAACATTGCTAACTTGCAACACTTATCATAATTATCATGCTCCCACTAACATGATGATTATTAGCATAAGACTTATGCTCCCACTAGCTTTGACATGTACTTAGAAATCAGTTGAACTTCTAGAAATCAATACTTTATTGACTTTCTTACCAAAGTTCAAATTTCTGATATGAGATGCTTTGATAAAACTTTATCAAAATCATACACCTTTCCTTAGATAGCACACATGTGTGTCTAAACAATTGCAGAACTGTGAAAAGGGATGTCGTAATCATAGTATCAATTGTTTAGACCTTTGCCATTCCTCACAAGTCCAAGTTAGTGTGCCGGTTAACCACACACGCTCCACTAACGACTTTTAGAATGCAAATATCACAATTGCTATCTACGTAAAATATACTTAGTGAAAGCGTTTCCTCACCATCATATTCATGAATCGGAGAGAAACCTTATGACACTTAGCTTTTATGGTGTATGTGTTCCTATCCATGTGAATTTGTCAAAACCATAATCACAAGACAAGGTTAGTGAAAAATCCAAACTCATATGGATTGAACTTGTGCAATCTTAAACTCTTGCCACCTGGCAGCACAAGGGCCTGCCATTGCTTCCAAGTTGTTATGCAACCAATTGAGAACTCTCAGGACTCATATGCAAAGCCAATTTTAACTGGAATGGGCACAGAAATAGAAATATGTCAACACGATAGGTTATAAACCTCACGTCGTGTGCTAGTGTCAAACTACAGGTTTTTATTCTTGATTAGATCTTGAAATTCTTTCAGGATCTTTAAGACTCCCACTGTCCTCTTGACATATAAGACTATCTTGCCAAATATTCAAGAGATAGTGCAGATTCTTTATCAAGACAAACACTTCACACAATTGGCCTTAGTTGGTCTTTGTTTTATCCAAAACATCACAACTTACCAATTTCAAATGTATAAAGTAGAACACTTTTACTCTTACATTTGACAAGTGTTATAAACCTTTCTGTAAGATATGTCACTCAACTTACAGTCTTGGAGTATGACTCTAAGACTTGTTTTTGGAACGAAGTATGACTCATCTTCTTGATTTAACCATTTCAACAATTCATGACTTCTCTTCTTAGTCATAAGAATGCACTAAGATGTCCTTAGAAGACCAATTGTGATATGGTTCCTTAATCATTAAGATGATCATAAAGCATGATACTAAAGTACTCTCCCATCTTTTCAGATTTGAGAAACTTTTGTCTTTCTGCCAAATTTGATTCTTCTTATTCGTTCTGCCATACATCGAAACTTTTCCAATGCTTCAGAATTATACTTAAACTTGTAAGTATAATCATATTTGCTAAACTTTAGTAAATCATGACGAATAGTCTTATCGATCTTTTGTGGTGGACTTGACCAGTGCACACGAATGTGTATTCGATCCCTTTGTCCTTCACTTGACTCACATATACATGTGAACAAGGTATTGGTCTTAATTTTCCAAAGATGAAAATTCTCATTCACCATACTATACAACTTGCATGATTCCAAGTTTCTATCCAACTGAAACTTGGTTGATGAGAATCTTTCCTTATTTGGTAAATTATAACACTACCACAAACGACAGAATCAAATTCATTTTCCAATGTTGCTATCAATGGAATCATATAAACAACAATTTTACACAAGTGCCATTGTAAGGATACTTAAAATAAATAAAATCAAACTTTTCTTTTATTTTAAAACTTGCGGAAAAAACTTATCCTTACAATGCAAATGCATATGAAAAACTATGTTGTTATCTATTCCTAAGCAATCTATCACAACTCTTAAGCAACAGCTCAAAATTTTGATCACCGAACCATGCGATCGAAATCCATCTTCGCGATCAGAATCAGCTTAAGCTTCCTTACTTTTCTTTGATTCTTAAAACATCAACATGTGACCCAGTCACATCATGTAATAAGAATCTCAGAATAGAAACTTAACAGAGTTAGATAGTGGACTTTACCTAAAGTAGAGTCAAACTTCTTGACTTGATCAACCTTATTATCTTTCAGGTAAATAGGCAGCTTCGCAATCCATGCCCCTTCCTTTGGCAAGAGAAACATATGGACTCTTTGGGAATGGTACATGGGACTACCGCAGACTTATACTTTCTCTTTACCATTTGGTCAACCAAGTTGAATATGGCTGATCCCTTTCCATTGGGAAGAGAAAGTTTTTCTGGATTTTCAATGTTACTATTTTCAATGTCCATGGAAGTTTGGGAAGTTGATATTCTAATCAAATTTGCTTTACCAGTGCTCCAAATCATAGCTGATTCAGCAGCACCTAGCAAATAGATAAGATCATTAAGGGTCATGTCACAGTCTGTTTCATAGTAGTCCCAAGGAAACTCACTATGTGACTTGAAAGTGATTGAACATCCAACTTTCTTAAGACTTTGACACCCAACTCTCCCGGCTTGTCAATATGTGACTTAATCTCCAAGATGCAATCACACATAGACCTTGAACTTGTGGGTTAGGGAGAATAATTGGAGGAGGTGGAGGAAGTGAAGTTCCAAGAGATTTGGGAAGATCATAGATGTCTGAACTAGACATCTTTTGGGAGATATTCAAGATAGTTGATCTAAAGTCCTTAATATAACACCCAATATGAAATATTAAGGCTAGGACCCAACACAATACTTTTATAACTTGGAAGAGGGATGCCGTAATCCAAGCTATAAAATATTTGAAGGTAGGCGAATGACGATTCACCAATTTCCACCATGAAAACGAAATAATTTAATTAGGTTTTACTTGGATTTGAAACTCCAAGATCTTTTGAGATTCATTGAACTGTTCAATGGCATGTTTCAATCTCGATTGTGCCCTCTCAAGTTTTGTGACTGGGATGCTGAGGATCACAAAACAAGGTGTGAATAACCATGCAAATATACTTGGTACCCTTAATATTTACCCCTCAATCTATGTGTCGGTTAACCACACGCGCTCCACCGATACTATGATAAACATTAAGTTACCCTTTGCCTACCTTGTTAAATCAAGCTAGTGTGCCGGTTACCCACACGCGCTCCACTAACCGACTTAAGAAAAGTGCAAAGTGTAATTTCATGGGTTAGCACCAAATTCACATTTTCCTAAGTAACTAAGATTGGGAATTTATAAAAGTTTAGTTATTTAGTATTTATCATTAATACTTTTAATGAAGGGAGAATTCTAGTCGTTGTCCTACCCGTTCGGCTAACGACCCTCCACCGGTCAAGGAAGCGGTGGGTGAGAGTGGACACCCATTAAACTGCCATTTATAGGCAGTAACCTTATACCCTCTTTATAGATCGGCTTCGTGAATTAGGCCTACTAACGGTAAGACTGACTTGCTCTTATATATATTATTAACTTATAATAGTATAAAGTATAAGGGTTGAATTTTAACTTTTAAAATTCTAAGGGCTTAACTTGGAATTAAAGTATTCATAAGGGAAAACTTTACAAACTCCAAAACTTGAGGGAAAGTTTTGAAACTATTCAAAACTATTCAATTCCATAACTTATGTGTTTAAAGTAGTTTTAATTCAAAAAACTCTTCAAGTTCCATAACTGGAGGACAAGTTATGGAAGACTTTAAACTATTAAAAGAACATGACTTTTCTTTATTCATAACCTATGGAAATATTTATGAGTTTTATGAATCTTAAATGTGACTTTTCATATAACTTGAGGACAAGTTATAAAAACACATTTTAGATCCAACTCTTAGATTAATTTTGATTGAAAACAACAATTTCACATAACTTTTCTATTAATCTAAGCAACTCATAAGAACAAGATAATTCAATAAAACTTTTTCATGTAATTAGACTAACCATTAAACTTATACAAAACATGAATCTGTTGACAATTATCTTTGAAATTGGATTAGAATGAACATTACCACATCAAAACAGGTTTATAGGTTCAAAAACAGCTTATGGTAATGATTCTAGTCCAATTCCAGCCTTAAAAGTCAAAAATATGCTGTCAGGGGGTCCTACTCATCGATTGTATGAACCTACTCGACGAGTAGGATGAGTTTCCTCATGGACTCGGCGAGTCCATCAGTGGACTCGGCGAGTCCAGTGCCCAGACAGCCCGAAAATCGATTTTTTCAGCATTTTTCAGCACTTTGCATCAAGTATAATTGAAAACAAGCCTAGGCTCTGATACCACTGTTGGGTTTTGAGCATTCTAACACTCCTAAGTGTACATGCAACCTTAAATAGCTTGGATCTATGTTTTCTCTATTATACATGCAAATATGAATATTCCAAGGTATTACCGTAACTAGCATACAAAACATTGATTCATATGTAATATAGCAAGTTAAAAGACATACCTTTTGATGTATCTTGACTCCATGAAGCTCGAGAGCCTTGTGCCCCAAGTGTGACACCTCAAATGGTTCACACAACATCAAATGCACTTGGAATAACTTAGAGAGAAATGAACACTTCATGAAATCGGCTAGCCCTCACCATACAAACATAGTGGCCGATTTTGTCAAGAATAAGATGCTTATATAGTGTGTCACAATTAGGGTTACACCATGTAAACCCTAATTGTCACGGCCTTTCATTTCCATGATCTATGGGTACAAAAACACCATGGAGCATCCATGGAGCATGTGACAACTCGAAATTTCTATCTTGTACAACCATTCACTTCAATCGAAGTCAGACTTGTTTCTGCTAACTTTTAGCACTGTTTAGAGTCTGTTTGAGTGTTCTAAAGTCTAGTACCTTGAAGAGGTAATTATAGGAAGTATACTCTAGAGTTCAATGTGCAACATTCAAGTCTCAAAACTCCAAGAATTAGATTTTACGGCTATAAAATGGAGTTTACGGCCGTAAACTCTATGATATATATATGACACTTAGTTATTTTTAGTCACTTTTACCACTTTCAAGCCTAGAACTCGGTTTTGCTCTCAAGTATCATCAAGAACTTTCACTCCAATCTTCAATATAGTAAGTAATCTTTCCATTTTCAACTTGATATCCTTCCATATCTGGTGAATATACATGATTTCATCCATGAAATCTCTTCTTTTGGTTAGATCTTCAAGTGTTCTTCATTTCACCAAGAACACACACTAGTGTTCTTGGACCTTAAACACCCTATCAAGCTTCTATCTTGTAAGTACACTTGCCTTTGCTTGTTTTAATGCTTGAATCACTTAGCTTACACCTTGAAATCATCAAGAACTCAAGAACATATGGTGTTTACGGCCAAGGCAATCTCCTTGGGACGTAAACACTCATAAGTGGTGCATTTGTGCCACCACTCCTTCCTAAGGCTTAGACTTGAACTTAGAACACTTCCTATTGACTTGTAAGACCTTAAAACATAAAGAAATCAAGAACAAAGGGTGTTTACGGCCAAGGCAATCTCCCTTGGCCGTAAACCCTAATGATTAGTGCAAAGTTGGCACAACTCTTTTCTTAGTCTTGGAACTATGTCTAGAACACCCCCAAGTTGAGTAAAGGACCTTAAACATCAAAATGGTACAAGTTACCATGAGTTTACGACCGTAAAGTCATTGGGCCATAAACCCATGGGCCGTAAACTCATGTGGGAATTACCATATGGGCCGTAAACTCCTATGTGAGGCCCTACACCCCTTAGATGCAACCCTTTGTACTTCTAACACTTGAATCAAAGTGTTTTCCATGTCCTAGGGTGCCTTTACTTGCATAATTAGTTGTTTAAACACTAATTGTAATCATATATGTGTCATTATATGATAAATAGGATCCGTGTGTGTGCTCAAGTCTTCACTTGACACCTAGCATCCTATACCACACTTTCATCCAAACCACCCACTACAGGTGAGTTCATACCCCTTAACTTACCTTTTAAATGATTGTAAATGCTTTTATGGGGGGAATACAAGTTGAACTATTATAGTTACTATATCAATCACATGTGATTAATAACTATCAAACATATGGATTTTCTTACTTTTCAAACTGTGTTATCAAACAAACTACTTCGAATCGTTTTATAAACTCTTTTACATGATTAAATACTTTCTATTAAACTCTTTTAAACTTATATTTTGTCAAATACATATCTATATAGATATAGTTATATAAGTAGGATTGAAAGGACTTAGGACTGATAGCTCTCCTTACTTCCTGTTCCTTGTTTGGTTGTGGACTTAGGGTATCGGTTGTTTGTCCGAAGGTCGTTTGAATCTTAATTATATATTATGTATATGTGTATAGATATAAAAGTTCCTTTGTTCAGTTCAATATCTTTGGGTAGCAAAGATATACAAACATGTTAATTCATACAAACAACATTGCTAGTAAACTATAATAGGTATAGTTAGGAAGTTACTAATACTATTACTAGAACAATGAAACATACAAAGGGTCAGTTCATACATGAGTCAATACATACTATTATGAGAAACTAAGAGAACATACTATTATGAGAAACAATACATACTATACACTATACAAGAGAACATACTATGATGAGAAACAAAGAGAACATACTTCATACTAGACAGAGAGAACATACATTACACTGGTACATGCAATACATATACAACAACACTATAACATAAACGTGAGCCACTGTTTCGGGGCATGGCATCACCTGTCATGGCTCGATTTGTATCCAGAATCTCCTTGAGGGAGAGCGTTGAATTTGTGTATAGATCTATACTGGATTGACTATCCTACACCTTGTTGTTCGCTACAGTGGGACTTGCAAGTCTACGGGTGCCAAATGTCATTTCTTCCGACGTCTTTCATCATCGTGTTTTAGTCGGTAGCAGGGTACAGGGATGTCATATCATACTTTAAATAACAATTGGTTTAAGGTAGTTGGTACAGAAGTAGTTACTATAATACAACACTACAGTACTTTATTATTTCCCCATTGCATTCACATTGTGATCTTTTCACATAAAAGGTAATGTAAAACTATATTTTTGGTTAATGATAGTCACACTTGGGAAAATACACACTCTTACAAGAAACAAACATACAGAACATTTGATGCCTTGGTAGAAGGCTACGTTTAGTAGAAAAT
Organism: Lactuca virosa; assembly: GCF_052849685.1. Classification (NCBI taxonomy): domain Eukaryota; kingdom Viridiplantae; phylum Streptophyta; class Magnoliopsida; order Asterales; family Asteraceae; genus Lactuca; species Lactuca virosa. The sequence continues at coordinate 182,641,691 of NC_136431.1, forward strand.
ATAGGATTTTCTAGGAGATACAAACATTTACATCAAACATATACAAACATTTACATAAAACATTTACAAACTTATACATCCAGCACTTACAAACATTTTCATACAAACAATGACACTAAAATGCTTATGTACTCACCAGCCTTAAAGCTGATAAACTCTTTCAAAATAACTTGTATTCTCAGGTCATCAGTAGACAGGTACCGATGCCAGGTTTTGAGAAGATAGAGCTCGTTCAAGACTCATCTCTTATTTTTTATTTACATTTTTGGTGTCTTATAAACTTCACAGAACACACTTGTATTAAATTATATTATTAATGGAATGGATGATGTTTTTGCTTGTTTACTACTATGCTTTGTTGTGATACTGTACATGACGTCCTCCACCCCCGAACGTTTCCGCGTTCCGGTTTTGGGGTGTGACAGATTGGTATCAGAGCATGGTTTATAGTGAATCGAGTATATCAACCCATAAAAGATATACAAACTATAAACACAACGGGATTAAAATACTCTGACCAAGAGTTTATACTTTTAAATAATAAAATATTTAACTAAGTATACATACTAAAATCAGTGTCACTAGGACAAAAAAAAAGTATTACGATTGTTGAACATCACAAGTAGACTCGGGGATGTATGATCAGTTCTGGGAGTGACATAGCCTGATCAACTATGTTGATCCGAGAAGTGATTAACATATGCCCGAGAATGGTTGTGATGTGGCAACAGGTCTAAAAACTTACCAACAATACTACAATGAAAACATTAGAACAGAACATAAACCTAAAATACTATAGGAGTATTTTGTGTTACTATAATTACTTATCTGAGAACTAAAGGTCTTTATTAGTAGGTTAATAATTGCTCAGTGGATACGCTAAGGTTATATGTGACTAGGATGACATAGACTTAGAATCTGTGATCTTTGCTTTTCTTCTTGTTCCTTGTTTGGTTGTGGATTTGGAGTTAGGGTCACTTATTCGAAGGTCTATCCTGTTTTGATTACATGTAACTAGTATGCACTATGCAAGTATTGAAGTAACTGATAAAGATCATCTTATAATTATCTAATTAGTACGTCTATTTAGTTATTTCTTATACCCCTTTTCTCGTGTAGATATCATGGCTGGATTCCATCTCCCCGGAGATCCATACTTCCCAAACAATGGCAATGTTGGATGGCTTGGAGAAGAGCCAGAAGATGATCATCCAATCCCTTTGGATGATCACCATGCTGAAGGCTTTTCTGATGGTTCTGACTCCGAACCAGAAGTCAACAACCTACCCCCAGTAGCTCCAAACCCCCGACCAGCATTTCAAGGTCCCACACCCTTGTGGGCGACAACGTTGAACCGTTGGAGTGATGAGCAGGGTCAGCCCTTACCCTTCCATGGAGACCGAAGCTTTTACAATCAAAGCGAGGGAGGTTCAGCTGATCGAGTCCTGCCCATCATGGTCCGTAGGATTGCTCGAAATACCGAGCAAGGTCGAGCAGCCATCGATCAAGTCATGGAAATTGACGCCAATTCAGGCGTTAAAACGGTCCGCATTCGCCATCTTGAAGAAGCTATGGAAAGGACTAGGAGAACCAATGAGACTCTGCAGCAACAACTAGCTGCTTCCTAAGCTGAATTCAGAGAACTTCGAGCTCGACAGGCAATGTCTGAAAGGCGCATGAGAGACATGGAGCGTCGTCTGTCAGAATCAAGGACTCATCCTAGTGGTTCTCATCGTAGATAGAGCCTACTTAACTTTCTCTTTTGGATATAACGTAGTTTATGTAAAAACTCTAGTTTAATTTCCTATCTTTGTGAAGACCTTGGATCTGTTAAGTCTTGTTTTGGTCGTAGTTTTGTCAAAATTTTCCCATCTTTGTTTGATGTAAGACCTACTTCTAGGTCATTTTTCCCGAACTTGTTACATCTGTAATACCAGTATATTTGATAGATATCTAATCTCATGGAAATTATTATCCAAATGATATCGTCTCTTAGTGCTAGATCTACATTCAATCATACTATTAAATTGTGTTGTTGGGCTATGGAGATTTAGTCCATGAGTCACTCTCATCATTTCTCTCTATTTAATTCTTACCAGTATCGTCATCTTTGTAAACTTTTAGTTAAAAGATGCCTCCGCGCTGATCAACGAGACGCGAGCCTCGAGTAACTCCAATACCACCACCTCCGCTACAAATCGATACGGCAGCTCTAAATGCTGCAGTAGCTACGGCTGTGGCAACAGCCATGGCTCAATATCATTCTTCCAGTGCCACCGGAAGTGGAACACCTGTTCATTCTACCCACGGTGAGGCCCCCGTGCGCTCAAGAGAGTGCTCCTACAAGAACTTCACCAATTGCAAGCCAAAGTCCTTTAAAGGGACTGGCGGAGTCATTGCCCTCTCGCAATGGTTCGAGAAGACCGAATGGGTCTTCGAAATCTACTCCTGTCCAGAAGGGAGCAAGGTCAAGTTCGCTGCTTGCACCTTCGAGGAAAAAGCCCTAACATGGTGGAATAGTCATGTCAAGTCACTCACTCTAGTGGTGGAAAATGCTATAGGCTGGGAAGCTCTTAGAGAGCTCACGATTGAAGAATACTGCCCGAGGGGCGAAATCCAGAAATTGGAACAGGAACTATGGAGCCTATCCATGAAGGGCTCCGACATAGTTTCCTATACTGTCAGATTCAGCGAGCTAGTGGCCCTATGTCCCAACATGGTTCACACGGAGGGAAAGAAAATAGAGAGGTACATCTGGGGGATGGTGCCTCCATTTCAGGGGGATGTTTTAGCTTCAAACCCCAATACATTCGATAGTGCCAAGCGATTGGCACAACGGCTCATTGACCATGGGGTCCTTACCCCGTCGTCAACAACAACCCTAGCCATCTCAGAACCCTCCAAAGCCGCTGCCAACAAGCGGAATTTCTGGGATGACAAGAAGAAGCAGAAAGCTGCCAAAAAGCAGCAGGTCGTGGCGGTTCATGCTGCGGTAGCACCTGCCGCTGCTGCTCCGGTAAAGCAGTACGCGGGGAATTTGCTGAAGTGCAACAAATGCAACTTCCACCACACAGGTGCCTGCCGGGAAATGCAGTGTTCAAACTGCAGCAGGAAGGGGCACACTGCCCGTTTCTGCAAAGCTCCGGCGAGGCCAATCAACCAAGTCCCCAGTGCTGGTGTGGGCCAATCTTGCTACGGTTGTGGCGAAGTGGGCCATTACAAAAGGAATTGCCCGAAGGCAGGGAACGTCGGTGGAGTAGGAAGAGTTTTGGCTATAGGCCACGAGGAAGCAGTTGCCGACCCCACAGTGGTCACTGGTACGTTTCTCCTCGATAACTCATATGCATGCATTCTGTTTGATAGTGGAGCAGAGAGGAGTTTTGTGAACCAGAAATTTGCTCACTTTCTTAAAAATAAATCGCATGCACTAAAAGAACCGTTTACAGTAGAAATGGCTAATGGAAAGACAGAGAGTACTAGCTGCATATACATAGGTTGTACTCTAACTCTAGATAGTCATTCATTTTCAATCGACCTCATGCCGGTCTCAATTAAAAGTTTCGACGTCATAATCGGCATGGATTGGTTGAGTGTTCATCGTGCCGACATTTTGTGTTACGAAAAGGCTGTTCGCCTTAATTTGCCATCTAGCGAAACTCTAGTAATCTACGGCGACAAACCCGACACTAACCTTCGCCTCATCTCGAGCATTCAAGCCCAGAAATTCTTGCGAAAGGAATGTCACTCATTCCTTGCTCATGTTGTCGATGTGAGCCAATAAACGAAATACATTAAGAACATTCTAGTAGTACGCGATTTTCCCGACATCTTTCCAGAAGAACTCTCAGGATTACCTCCAGAACGTCAAGTCGAGTTCAGAATCGACTTAGTTCCAAGGGCTACCCCAGTAGCCAAATCGCCCTATCGTCTAGCACCCGCAGAGATGCAAGAATTGTCCGGTCAACTTAACGAACTGCTCAGCAAGGGCTTTATAAGACCAAGCTTCTCATCCTGGGGAGCTCCGGTCTTGTTCGTCAAGAAGAAAGACGGATCGTTTCGTATGTGCATCGACTACAGGGAGCTCAACAAGCTTACCATTAAAAATCGTTACCCTCTGCCTCGCATAGACGATTTGTTTGACCAACTTCAAGGGGCGAACTTCTTTTCAAAAATAGACCTAAGATCCGGGTATCACCAGTTACGAGTGTTAGGGGAGGATGTTACAAAGACAGCCTTCCGAACTTGTTATGGACACTACGAATTCGTAGTGATGTCGTTCGGATTAACCAACGCGCCCGCGGTATTCATGGATTTAATGAATAGGGTGTGTCGTCCTTACTTGGATCAGTTCGTCATCGTCTTCATCGATGACATACTTATCTACTCTCGTAGTGAGGAGGAGCATAGTCAACATCTTCGACAGGTCTTGGAAACACTACCAATCGGAGAAGCTCTATGCGAAGTTCTCGAAATGCGAATTTTGGATCCGAAGAGTCGAATTCTTAGGGCACGTGGTTAGCGAAGAAGGAATACACTTGGACCCTTCTAAAATCAAATCCATTGAGAACTGGTCAGCACCGAAGACGCCTACAGAAATTCGTCAATTTCTAGGCCTCGCTGGCTACTATCGCAGGTTCATTCAGAACTTCTCACGGATTGCGAAACCTCTTACGACTTTGACCCAGAAGGGCGTGGCCTTTGACTGGGAAGAGAAGCAAGAGAAAGCGTTCCAAACGCTAAAGCAAGCCTTATGCACCGCACCGATACTATCCCTCCCCGAAGGGATAGAAGACTTCGTGGTCTATTGCGATGCGTCAAATCAAGGGCTCGGCTGTGTTCTGATGCAGCGAGGTAAGGTCATCGCCTATGCCTCAAGACAGCTGAAGACCCACGAGGTCAACTACACCACGCACGATCTTGAGTTGGGAGCAGTAGTGTTTGCTCTGAAGATCTGGAGACACTACCTGTATGGTACAAAAAGCACTATCTTTACAGACCACAAAAGCCTACAACATATATTTGACCAGAAGGAGCTCAACATGAGACAACGACGGTGGGTCGAGCTACTCACTGATTACGAATGCGAAATTCGTTATCATCCCGGCAAGGCCAACGTAGTAGCTGACGCCCTAAGTCGGAAAGAATACTCTGGTCGTAGAGTCAAATCATTGACTATGACTATCCATTCACACTTGTCCACACAAATCAAGGAAGCTCAGCTCGAATCTTTGAAACCTGAAAATGTGGCGGGTGAATCCCTGAGAGGGATGTATAAGAATTTGGAAGTCAAGGGTGGCGGAGCCTTATATCTCATGGATCGGATCTGGACACCGAAACACGGTGGTTTCAGAGAATTGATCATGACCGAAGCTCACAACACTTGATATTCTGTCCACCCAGGTTTAGATAAGATGTATATGGATCTTAAAAAGTTATACTGGTGGCCTAACATGAAAGCAGAGATTGCTACCTTCGTAAGTAAATGCCTTACTTGCGCCAAGGTTAAGGTCGAATACTAGAAACCCTCAGGTTTACTACAGCAGCTGGAGATACCGGAATGGAAGTGGGAGCGGATCACGATGGACTTCATAACCAAGTTTCCCAAGACAACGGGTGGTCTCGATACCATTTGGGTGATCGTAGACAGGCTAACAAAGTCCACACACTTCCTGCCTATCAAAGAGACGGACAAAATGGAGAAGCTAACAAGAACCTATTACGGAGATTGTACGACTGCATGGTGTTCCTATATCTATTATCTCTGATAGAGATAGTAGATTCACTTCGAGGTTCTGGCAGTCGTTACAAAGTTCCCTAGGAACTAGGCTGGACATGAGTACATCCTACCATCCACAGACCGACGGACAAAGTGAGAGGACTATCCAAACCTTGGAAGATATGTTCCGAGCCTGTGTGATCGACTTTGGGAAGGCATGGGATACTCATTTACCCCTTGTCGAGTTTTCCTACAACAATAGTTATCACACGAGCATAAAGGCTGCTCCATTTGAAGCCCTCTATGGCCGAAAGTGCAGATCCCCTCTGTGCTGGGCTGAGGTGGGTGACACCCAGTTAGCTAAAGGACGAGTTCCTGATAGCACTCTCACCGGTCCGGAGATCATTCGGGAAACGACAGAGAAGATCGTTCAGATTCGTGAACGATTGAAAGCCTCTAGAGACCGACAGAAAAGCTACGCAGATAAACGAAGGAAACCGTTGGAATTCCAGGTGGGCGACCGTGTTCTATTGAAGGTCTCACCCTGGAAAGGCTTGATACGCTTCGGAAAGCGTGGAAAGCTAAATCCAAGATACGTAGGGCCTTTCGAGATTCTCGCTAGAATCGGCCCTGTAGCTTACAAACTCAACTTACCCCGCGAGCTTAGTAACTTACATTCTACTTTCCACATCTCGAACTTGAAAAAGTGTTTGTCCGATGAGACTCTTGTAATCCCACTGGACGAGATCGAGATCAACGAGAGCCTCAACTTCATGGAAGAACCTGTAGAGATCATGGACCGGGAGGTCAAGCAAACAAAGCAAAGTCGTATCCCGATAGTGAAGGTTCACTGGAACGCCAAGCGAGGACATGAATTCACTTGGGAGCACGAGAATCAAATGAAATTGAAATATCCTCATCTTTTTACTTAGTTATTTGTAACTACTTATTTTCTTAAATTCTAATTTCGGGACAAAATTCCCTCTAACGGGGGGATGATGTGACAACTCGAAATTTCTATCTTGTACAACCATTCACTTCAATCGAAGTCAGACTTGTTTCTGCTAAATTTTAGCACTGATTAGAGTCTGTTTGAGTGTTCTAAATCCTAGTACCTTCAAGAGGTAATTATAGGAAGTATACTCTAGAGTTCAATGTGCAACATTCAAGTCTCAAAACTCCAAGAATTGTAGTTTACGACCATAAAATGGAGTTTACGGCCGTAAACTCTATGGTATATATATGACACTTAGTCATTTTTAGTCACTTTTACCACTTTTAAGCCTAGAACTCGGTTTTGCTCTTAAGTATCATCAAGAACTTTCATTCCAATCTTCAATCTAGTAAGTAATATTTCCATTTTCAACTTGATATCCTTCCATATCTAGTGAATATACATGATTTCATCCATGAAATCTCTTATTTTGGTTAGATCTTCAAGTGTTCTTCATTTCACCAAGAACACAAACTAGTGTTCTTGGACCTTAAACACCCTATCAAGCTTCTATCTTGTAAGTACACTTGCCTTTGCTTGTTTTAATGCTTGAATCACTTAGTTTACACCTTGAAATCATCAAGAACTCAAGAACATATGGTGTTTACGGCCAAGGCAATCTCCTTGGGCCGTAAACACTCATAAGTGGTGCATTTGTGCCACCACTCCTTCCTAAGGCTTAGACTTGAACTTAGAACACTTCCTATTGACTTGTAAGACCTTAAAACACAAAGAAATAAAGAACAAATGGTGTTTACGGCCAAGGCAATCTCCCTTGGCCGTAAACCCTAATGATTGGTGCAAAGTTGCCACAACTCTTTTCTTAGTCTTGGAACTATGTCTAGAACACCCCCCAAGTTGAGTAAAGGACCTTAAACATCAAAATGGTACAAGTTACCATGAGTTTACGACCGTAAAGTCATTGGGCCATAAACCCATGGGCCGTAAATGTAGCAAGGTAAATTTTCAAAACAATTTTTCTCATTTTAAATCATATTTTCAATCATCAAAAACAATAACAATAAACTGTATCCAATGTCATCATAACAAACAAATCCCGGAATCTCAAAACATAGCCTCTATAAGTGTGTACGGATCATGCCGGCGCCTTCCCACGGTCCTCGCTAGTACCTGAAACACATAACACTACAACTGTAAGCATGAATGCTTAGTGAGTTCCCCAAATACCACATACAACACATACGCCTTTCCAGGCCATAACCCTGTAGGATCTTCCGATCCATGTGTCTCAGGGGTCTTCCGTCCCGAATTCCGGTAGACCTTCCGGTCCTACCCGTATCGACCTTCCGGTCCGTAACCTCTTGACCTTCCGGTCCTTATCATCATGACCTTCCGGTCCTTATCATACATAACATACATAACTCACATAGCACATACATATCACATAACCGCATATAGCACATACATCTCATAGCATACAAGACCTTCCGGTCACACATAGGTACCCTTCCAGGTACAGTATAGTGAGAAGACTCACCTCAATGAAGTCGGATAAACTCTCGTGCTCAACGTCCCGACCTAGCCTCCTCCTATTATTCAAATAACATTCCCGATCAATATTCTCTCATAGCCTCATCGCTACGGATTGGGTAGAAGGCCATTCTACCCTTCCCTGAACTCTCTTGGAATCAGTCTTGACCAGAACCCTAAGGTCAACGAAAGTCAATGGTCAAACCTTGACCGACTCGTCGAGTGCACATGGGCGACTCGGCGAGTCTATGCGGGTTCTCTGAATCCTTCTAGCCTCTCTTGGCTTGTCGAGTCATCGGCCCACTCGACGGGTTCCACCTGTCACGAATCGCGGGGCAACCCCGACTCGACTCGTCGAGTCCACTTATGGACTCGGCGAGTTGCTTCCATGCTCTTACTCAAATGACCTTCTAAGGTCAGATCTGCTTCCCTAACTATCAGATCTACCCTTCAAGTGCTCAAATGTCACGTAAAGGTGCAACCTTTACGTGCATGCAACCCACATCAAGTCATAAATGGAGAAATAACTCTAAGAATGGCAACCTAGTCTCCAATCCTCCATGAACAAGCATAAAGCAGAAAAGGGAAGGTTCTCTGGACCTCTATGGGTCCAGATCTGAGGTCTAACCCAGCAAGGAACCATAAGCGCAACTTTTCAAGCCTTAAAAGGTTAAAGAAAACCCTAAATCATAGATCTTAACCCAAAACAGAAAGGAAGTTCGATTTGATACCTCAATAGTGTAGATCTGAACTTGAAAACCCTGGATCCACAGCTCCCTTGACCTCCTCTTGTTGGAAACCACTTCTCCTTTGGTAAAGCACTCAAGAAATGGTGAATTAGCCTTCCTCTTGCACTACAAGCTTTCTCTCTGCTCTCTAGGGTTCCTCAGGGGTGCATTGGCCGCATATGGAGGCTATAAAGGCCTTTAAATAGGGCACAGACCCTGAGAATTTGGGTTTCCAAATACAGCTCGGACTCGCCGAGTCCACGCATCGACTCATCGAGTCCTTCATTAAATCAGGCAAGAAATACGCGGTCCTACTCGGCGAGTCTGAGCGCCTACTCGCCGAGTCCCTCTCCAAAATTCAAGATAAATACTTAAAATAAGATACCTGGGAATCCGGATGTTACAATAAACTCATGTGGGAATTACCATATGGGCCGTAAACTCCTATGTGAGGCCCTACACCCCTTAGATGCAACCCTTTGTACTTCTAACACTTGAATCAAAGTGTTTTCCATGTCCTAGGGTGCCTTTACTTGCATAATTAGTTGTTTAAACACTAATTGTAATCATATATGTGTCATTATATGATAAATAGGATCCGTGTGTGTGCTCAAGTCTTCACTTGACACCTAGCATCCTATACCACACTTTCATCCAAACCACTCACTACAGGTGAGTTCATACCCCTTAACTTACCTTTTAAATGATTTTAAATGCTTTTATGGGGGGAATACAAGTTGAACTATTATAGTTATTATATCAATCACATGTGATTAATAACTATCAAACATATGGATTTTCTTACTTTTCAAACTGTGTTATCAAACAAACTACTTCGAATCGTTTTATAAACTCTTTTACATGATTAAATACTTTCTATTAAACTCTTTTAAACTTATATTTTGTCAAATACATATCTATATAGATATAGTTATATAAGTAGGATTGAAAGGACTTAGGACTGATAGCTCTCCTTACTTCCTGTTCCTTGTTTGGTTGTGGACTTAGGGTATCGGTTGTTTGTCCGAAGGTCGTTTGAATCTTAATTATATATTATGTATATGTGTATAGATATAAAAGTTCCTTCGTTCAGTTCAATATCTTTGGGTAGCAAAGATATACAAACATGTTAATTCATACAAACAACATTGCTAGTAAACTATAATAGGTATAGTTTAGGAAGTTACTAATACTATTACTAGAACAATGAAACATACAAAGGGTCAGTTCATACATGAGCCAATACATACTATTATGAGAAACTAAGAGAACATACTATTATGAGAAACAATACATACTATACACTATACAAGAGAACATACTATGATGAGAAACAAAGAGAACATACTTCATACTAGACAGAGAGAACATACATTACACTAGTACATGCAATACATATACAACAACACTATAACATAAACGTGAGCCACTGTTTCGGGGCATGGCATCACCTGTCATGGCTCGATTTGTATCCAGAATCTCCTTGAGGGAGAGCGTTGAATTTATGTATAGATCTATACTGGATTGACTATCCTACACCTTGTTGTTCGCTACAGTGGGACTTGCAAGTCTACGGGTGCCAAATGTCATTTCTTCCGACGTCTTTCATCATCGTGTTTTAGTCGGTAGCAGGGTACAGGGATGTCATATCATACTTTAAATAACAATTGGTTTAAGGTAGTTGGTACAGAAGTAGTTACTATAATACAACACTACAGTACTTTATTATTTCCCCATTGCATTCACATTGTGATCTTTTCACATAAAAGGTAATGTAAAACTATATTTTTGGTTAATGATAGTCACACTTGGGAAAATACACACTCTTACAAGAAACAAACATACAGAACATTTGATGCCTTGGTAGAAGGCTACGTTTAGTAGAAAATATAGGATTTTCTAGGAGATACAAACATTTACATCAAACATATACAAACATTTACATCAAACATTTACAAACTTATACATCCAGCACTTACAAACATTTTCATACAAACAATGACACTAAAATGCTTATGAACTCACCAGCCTTAAAGCTGATAAACTCTTTCAAAATAACTTGTATTCTCAGGTCATCAGTAGACAGGTACCGATTCCAGGTTTTGAGAAGATGGAGCTCGTTCAAGACTCATCTCTTATTTTTTATTTACATTTTTGGTGTCTTATAAACTTCACGGAACACACTTGTATTAAATTATATTATTAATGCAATGGATGATGTTTTTGCTTGTTTACTACTATGCTTTGTTGTGATACTGTACATGACGTCCTCCACCCCCGAACGTTTCCGCCGTTCCGGTTTTGAGGTGTGACAGAGCATCCTATGGGTTTTAGCCCAACTTGATAATCCATGGAGCATTAGCCCACTATACAAGTATGGATGATTTACACAATCAACCTATATATTTAATTAGTCTCCTTTTGATCACTTAATTAATTCCAAATTAATTCTTGATCAATACTAATTAAATAATCTTATTAATATATTAGAACTTATAATATATTAATAAACCTTAAGTGTTATTTCTCTCATTTTAGTCGATCCAAATGCATGATGCCATGCAACCCAAATGGACCATGCCAATCGGGTCAAGTACATACCAAATATAGTTATGGACTTAGACACTAATCCAAAATTCTTCCTATTCGTCCATTAATTCTTCCAACATATCAACCGAAAATGTCGTGTCATCACTATATCTTGCATGCTTCATGGCCTGATCAACTCCAAATGTAATTGATTCGTCTCCCACCCGAAGGGTAAGTCTAGAATTTTGCATGTCTACTATAGCACTCGCGGTGTTAAGGATAGGTCTTCCAAGTATGATTGGGACTTGAGGATCCGCTTCCATGTTTAGTACTATGAAGTCCGCGGGGAACACAAACTTATCAACTTTCACCAACAGGTCCTCGCATACCCCCCTTGGAAATGTCACCGATTTATTTGCTAAGTGAATTGCCATTCGAATTGGCCTTGGCTCCGGAAGGTCCAATTTCTTGAAGAATGAATATGGCATAAGGTTAACACGTGCCCCTGAATCAGCCAATGCATGAATAGTTGATAAATTTCCGAATTGGGAAGGCAAGGTCAAACTACCCGGGTCACCCATCTTCTTAGGTAGTTTGTTCAACATGGCGGTTGAACAATTTTCATTTAGAACCACCTTCTTCACTTCTTCCATCTTCTTTCTATTTGTAAGAAGCTCCTTTAATTATTTGGCATATTTTGGCATTTGTGCAACCGCCTCGATGAAGGGTATATTGATTTGAAGGGCTTTTATGTGTTTCAAGAATTTTTGATTTTCAATATCTTGCTTATCTTGTCTAGCTCAGCCTGGAAATCGCAATGGAGGCTGATATGGTTTAATAGGAGGCTTATTTTTCGGTTCAGGTGGTGGACTCGTCGAGTCCATGTCTGCAACTCGGCGAGTCGAGTCGGGTTCTTTCGATTTCTGGTTTTCTGACTTTTCCTCTTGCACCAATTTAGGATCTTCTTTCTGAATAGGTGCCAGAGGAGTAATTATCTTCCCACTCCTAGTTGTCACGATTTTAATATATGCGCCTTTCGGATTTTTTCAGTATTACTAGGAAGTCCACCCGGTTGTCTTTCGTCACTTGTTGTGCAAGTTGGCCTAGCTGCTTTTCAATGTTGAGAATGGAGGCTTGCTGATTCCTAAGCAGAGCTTGTTGATCTTTCATCATAATTTGGTGCTCTCTCAACATATTTTTTTGATCTTTTATTGCAGCATCGGTATCGTTATGCCTTTTCTCGGATGCGGCTACGAACCTTGTAAGCATATCTTCCAAATCTGATTTCTTTTCTTGCACCAACTCCTCCTTTTGATAAAACCTCTTGCTTTTTTTCTTATACTTTTCCTCCTTCGCCTTCTTGTACTCATCATAAGGTTGCCATTCTTTCTTGGGTTTTCGCCAATCATCATCATATCTATCACCACTTGAATAGCACACTTGGGCTTTCCGGTTTCCGTTCTCATTAAGATCACAATCTTTAGTAAGGTGAGGCCCTTTATAGTTATCACATCCCACTCTAATGGCATGGATGTATTGGTCCATCTTAGTCATTCTTCGATCCATGTTCTCTAATTTTGCCATCATTGCCGCCATGTCATCGGAAATAGAGTTCACCACCCCTCGACTTGGGTCATTCCTTGGGTTATGATATTCTCTAGAGTGATTAGAGAATTCTTCAATTACTTCTTTTATAGTCGCGGGTGCTTTCTTCATGAGTTGTCCTTGCGAGTCAAGGAGCTGCCTAGTTGTCACATTCACTCCATAATAGAAAATGGAGACTTCTTGCTACCTAGTTAGATCATTGTGTGGACAGTTCCTCAATAAGCTTTTGTATCTTTCCCACGCCTCATAGAGTGACTCTCCTGGTTTTTGCTCAAAATTTGCAATGGCTTTCTTTAACTTTGCTATTTTTGAGGGAGGGCAAAATTGATCAATAAATTCTTCTCGCATCTTAGCCCAAGTGGTGATGGATCCTGGAGGGAGTGATTTCAGACAATCTTTCGCAGCTCCCTTAAATGTGACTGGTAGCATACGAAGCAGAACAGTCTCCTGAGGCACATTAGGGGTGTTAAAGTAGTCGGCTATGTCGTTGACCTCGTCAAGATGCTTGTAGGCGTCTTCGTGTTCCTTCCCACAGAATGGGATGTCCCTGAGTTGGGTGAGTATGTGACCCTTCAGCTCAAAGTTAGCAGTTGCTGGAATCACGGGTTGCACGAGTCCTGGGCCGGTATCGTCACACATCCTTTTCTTCCATTCTCTCATGGGCATTTCATCGATGTTAGCCATGGTGTTTCTGATTTCTCCTTCTATGTCGCTTCCTTCTTCGGTTTCTGCTTCTGATCTATCTGTATTTGGTTTCGTTTGGATTGGGGTTATATCCAAAGCCTTCTATCTTGCTTTCTTCGCTCTTTTGGCTGCTAGACAAGCCCACTTTCTTGCTTTTCTTCTTTCCAAAGACTTATTTAAGGTCCTTGAAATGTGATTTCTTTGGCGGGTTAGTCTCTTCAACGGTCTTCTCCTTGTCTTTCCTCAAAGCTGATTCTGGGTTTTCGAGTGGCGGGATCAATGGTGTGCCTGATCCTCGGGTCATAAAAACACTACAAGAAACAGAACAAATACGCATAAAAAGAACAAAACAAAACTAAAAACGGAAATGGAAAACTGTGATGGACTCGTCGAGTAGCTATCACTGTACTCGATGAGTCAAAGGCCAACAGAAAAAAAAATTAGAATTAAAATCCTAAAATCAGAAAAACTAAAACTCAATCCTAATAACTAATTTACTAAAATAGTAACTTTGTGCAAGATATATCTCACACAAAGGATCGATAATACTAGCAATTAAAATTTATTTTAGAACCGTTCCCCGACAACAGCGCCAAAAACTTGATGTGTGTTTATTTCACTAGTTTTAGTCCTACTTTCTAAATATAATTTAGACACACAAAAGGCAGTGTACTTGTCAATTGGTGGTATAATTAAGCAAGCAGGGTATCGAAAACAGGGAACGATAAATAAACTAACTACTAAATTATCTAAAAAACAATTAATTAAAAGAAAAGGGGTTTTATCTAGTTTTGCAAGACTAGAAACTTAAACACTTATCTGACACTTAAACAAAGCAATTAACAGCTAAAAAAAGTAAAAATCAACTAAATTCAATATTAAAGGAGACTTCTGTTCAGGTTCAACTAACTTATTCCTATGGTTGATTTTATGACACATGCAATGGATTAATTCATCTTTGGCTACCGATTAATGTGATTAGGTTCATGTTCACTATTACTAATCCTTAGAAAACAAATCAATTCAAACAGTGGCCAGTTGGTTAAACTAATGAATTTCCTAGTTTATTGATTTGGGTTTTGTAAGACTTGTAGTTATCTAATTAAATTGCTAATTCAATTAACTTCTTGTATGATGCTTCGTCACACAAGCTCACACATTGATTTACCTATTTTCTAATTAATCCCTAGTTTCATGTTCACTATTCCTAGGAATATAACATTGTTTACACATAAATTATATGAGACAAGCAATCAAGAGATGTTCATGCAACTTAATTCACTTGATAATTAACAGAAAATAGATATTGGCAACACATGAGGATCTTTAACAAGCTTAATTAAACAAAATTCACCAATCTAAATTAATCCGACCACAAAATCAAACCATAGTCATAAAGTTGTCTACCCTAAACAGAAGAAACAAGTTTTTAGCTCATATTCATAGCAGAAAATGTCTCATAAATTGAACCTAATGATCTAAACATGGTAAAAACACTAGATTAAGAAAAGAGAATAAGATTGTGCCTTTTGATCTCCTCAAAATTGGATGCTAAAGTCGATTCACGAGTTCCAGAGCTCCAGCAATACTTTCAATCGTAACTTAATCCCCAAGGGTTCCAGAGAAGCTTTTAGTTTCGGGCTATAATGTCCTATTTATAGATTTCTGAAAAGAGGGGCGACTCGCCGAGTCTAGTAACCGACTCGTCGAGTCCTTCATTAAGAACCCGTGTACTGCAAGGACTTTTATTGCTTCGCGAAGGTTCGTGCCTACTCGTCGAGTAGGTGTCCAACTCGCAGAGTTCTTCATGTTTTTGACTCTTTTTCTTCTTTCTTCAATTCCCGAGCTTCCGATTGCATTTCCCGCTTCCTTTTGCTTCCGAGCAGGTCTTTTAGGCTGAAAATATAATTTAAACATAATTAAGTATCTTTTGCTCAATAATTGCAATAAAATAGCCAAAAAGTATTAAAATTCTACACAAATTATATATCTAAATATGCACATATCAATATCCATATTGATCTTTATCATATCTTTAAAATCTATCAGGGAAATTATTTCCTCATAATCATTTTTATGAATTAGAGAGAAACCTTTTGCCACTTAAATTTGAAGTTGTATACGTTCCTATCCATGTGAATCTTTCATTTTCAACCTACAGTCATAAGACTATGTTTAGGACAAACCAAATTCAAACTTAGTTTCCTTTCATGGACTGAACTTCGCTATTATTGATCTCTTACCTCTTTGGCAGCTCAAGGCCTACTGGTGCTTTCGTGCCGTTAGCAACTTCAGTTTACTTGCACTAAACAACGCACTATGCTTCTGCAGTTAGATAAAAAAACATAGAACTCAAAAGCATTTCCAACTTAACTAGAGGTTCACAGAAATAACAATGTGTCAATTAAAACACAACATGTTTTAAACCTTAGGTTGCATGCTTGGGATAACTAAAAAAATCATTATCGGTTGACTCTTGCAACTCTCAAGATCAATACGACTCCCACTAACTTCTTGACATATGATTTTTCTCTTAAGGACCATTCCTTGATGAGATAAAAAAAATATTCAAAAGTTCGTGCAGAATTCCGACAAGAAAACACTTCATAGAATTGGACTCAGTTTATCTTTTGTTTCTCAATCAACGAAAACATCACAACTCCAATTCTAAATGTGCTAGAACAATGAAAGCATTATTACTCCACATAATACGAGGTGTTATCAACCTTCTTAGTTTGAAATTAGTTTCAAGAAATGATTTAGAGTTACTAGAGCATAGCTCTAAAACTTGATTGGAAGAAAGTATGTCTCATCAATGAATGAACAATTTCCAACAATGTTCGATTCCTCTTCTTAGTCATACAATTTCACTAAGATGTTCTTTGAGGATCAGTTGTGATACAATTTCACAATTACAAAGATAATCATAAACTATGATGCTAAATTACTCTCCTTTCCTTTCAAATTGAGGAATCTTTTATCTTTCTATCTAATAGATTCTTCTCTTCGTTCTTCTATTCTTTGATTAACATTCGGAATGCATGTATTTTACCTTTTAACCCTTGGAATGAAATTTATTTACAGAGGGGGTCCCTACGTACGTTGGGCGTACATATGCATACGCTTAACATACTGGGGTGGTTTGGACGCGTCCATGCACCACGTATGATGGGCGTACTAAGGCGTACGTGGGGCGTATGTGGCCTATGACAAAACCCTAATCTTAGGGCATGAGCCCTATTTAAGCTCTCTTTTGGATTTTAGACCTCACTCTTATCAGCCCCCACTGCCTCCAAATGTCCCTAAAAACCCTAAGTTTCCATTAGAAGTTATCCTTGAGCTTGAAGTGTGAAAAGTAACCCTTTTGGTGTGTTTTCAAGGAGAAGAAGGTGGTAAACAAGTCTTGGTTGTGGTTGAGCTTCTAGATCCTGCATCTACATCTCCTTGAGAAGCTTTTGGAGGTAAAAAGCTCATACCTTGCTAATCCTTTTGCTAGTTTGGGTTAGGGTATAGTAATGAGTTCATTTTTGGTCCATGGATCCTCCTTTGTGAGTTTGAGCAACTCCAGAAGTGGGACATACTAGATTTGAGTCCCTTTGGCATGTTAGAAGCATAAAGGTGTTAACTTGATGGTTGTAATGGCACCATGCATGGATTTGAGTCTTAATGCAAAGGTATAAATTTGCTTAACAACCTTGGAATGAGTCTTAATGGACAAAAGGGGATATTGGGCTCCCATGAAGCATGTAAAGGTATAAATTTGCCAACTTTATTCCCCAGGACCTTTAAAATGACCAAGATCTAGAATTGGATGAAGTGGCTGCATAGATTAAGCTCTTAATAGCTGAATTCGCTTAACAACCTTGTACGATGGGCGTCCTATGTAACGACGTAAATTTTAAAACAATTTTTCATTTTTCAAACCTAATAAAACTCATATAATATTTGATGGGTTTTGAGCATTCTAACACTTCCTAAGTGTACATGCAACCCTAATAACCTTGAATCTATGTTTTCTCTATATACATGCAAATTACTTTTTCAAGGTTATTTCCTAACTAGCATGGCATGGGGATTACATAAAACATAAAACTAGTAGAAATACATACCTTGTTGTTGCTTGGATTCCTTCAAGACTTTGTGAGCCTAGCACCCCAAATGTTGTGCCTCAAATGCTTCACACAACACCACAAGACTTGGAATAACTTGAGAGAATACTTCTAGCACTCAAAATTGGTTATGCCCTCTCTAGTAACACTATGTCCACTAGCTCCACTTTTTGCTAGCTATAGGGTTCCTTTTATAGTGTTGTCACAATTAGGGTTTACACATGAATGCCCTTAATTGTCATGACTCTTGATTTCCCATGACCCATGGATTTGTAACTCCCATGGACCATCCATGGAGCTCCATTTGGTTACATCCATAACCCATAAACTATGGATCATTAATCCACCATAAAAGAATTGATGATTGTCATAATCAACCCTATATATTTAATTAGTCTCACTTTGATCACCAAATTAATCCTAGATTAATACTTGATCAATACTAATTAAATAATACTATTATTAATATATTAGAACTTATAATATATTAATAATCATAAGTGCCTTATTCTCTCATTTAGTCTATCCAAGTATTGCAATGCCATGCAACCCAAATGGACCATGCCGGGTCGGGTCAAGTACATACCAAATAAAGTTATGGACTTAGACACTATATCCAACAGTCTCCCACTTGGATAAGTCTAATAACTATATTTGCGAATATGACTTCAAAATCCGACTAGCAATCGTAGCTCTTTCAAAGTCTCTCGGAACTGAGATGATGATGATACGCCATTTAAGATAAGTGATCATATAATCCTCTGTTCTCATGATATCAGCCGGACAAACACATGGAACATGGTCTTACTTATTGTCCAGCATTTGTTTCTCGATCTCTGATTTGTTTCGACATAGAACTAAATTGAACACATCAATTAGGTTCTGACCGGGCCCGGTACATAGGTCAAAACCAAATCATCGAGGGGCCCAGATATCGCTTCTATTTCTAGAAGGAACAGATAAACTTCGACTGATATGCTTGTACTAACTACTTGTTGAATTACTCACAAAGGCACGTTTTATGACATCGAGTTACCAATGCGTTTTCGTGCAATCAATGAATAACCAACTCATAGTCAACAACTCATATCTCTAGGTTTGAAGATTTATATGATATTACCGTCTCACGATCACTCGAGATAAATTCCATGAAGTGATGCAAGTGAGCGTGGGTTGGATCCAATACTCAGCCCTTATGAGTACTCATGAATGTTGTAGCAACCATTGCATTGTCCAAAGCACTTTTAGACAAATCATACAAGCCAAATTCATGACAGTCTTAAATCAATACTTACTTCCAAAGTTTGACTGACTGTGGATGGTTTGAATAATAACATAATTATTCTGGAAGTAAAAACATGCAAAATTGAAACATAGTAAACAATCAACATAAGATAGTAACACCTTACTCATAAATAAATAACAACTTTTATTTATCATCAAATGTCAATTACATTTTACAAGTTTCAGGAATCTAATTATTGAAACTAATATCATCCTTCAGCCCAATGCGCCTCGCATGCTGTAAATGCTTAACCCTGCTCAGTCCCTTCGTGAGGGGATCTGCCGGGTTCTCATCTGATGATACCCTCTTAGCCACGAGGAGTCCTTCTTCTATTCGATGTCTTATGAAATGGTATTTTCTGTCAATGTGCCTAGATCTCCCGTGATCTCTTGGTTCCTTAGCCAAAGCAACCGCACTTTCGCTGTCACAGAAAATTTCCATTGGCTCTTTTATAGCTGGTACAACTCCAAGGTCTCCGATGAAGTTCTTTAGCCATATCGCCTCCTTAGCTGCTTCACTTGCTGCTATGTACTCTGATTCACAAGTAGAATCAGCTACTGTCTCCTGCTTGGAACTTTTCCAAGTAATTGCCCCTCCATTTAGGATAAAGACCCAGCCTGACTGAGAGCGGAAATTATCCCTATCAGTCTGAAAGCTAGCATCGCTATATCCTTCCACTCTCAAGTCATCACTGCCCCCGAGGGTAAGGACCCAATCCTTAGTCCTCCACAGATACTTGAGAATGTTCTTTACCGCTGTCCAGTGTGCCTTGCCAGGGTTCCCTTGATATCTACTGACCATGCTCAAAGCAAAGGCCACATCAGGGCGAGTACAAGTCATAGCATACATGATCGAGCCCACAGCGGAAGCATATGGTATATGACTCATTTCAGCTATCTCAGCCTCTGTACTCGGACTCTGAGTCTTACTCAGCTTGGCATTACTCTGGATTGGTAATTCTCCTTTCTTGGAATCTTGCATACTGAACCTCTTCAGTACCTTATCCACATAAGTACTTTGACTAAGTCCAATTAGTCTCTTACTCCTATCTCTCAATATCCTTATCCCTAGGATATAGGCAGCTTCCCCAAGGTCCTTCATAGCGAAACACTTCCCAAGCCAGGACTTAACCTCCTGCAAGGTTGGGACGTCGTTTCCTATGAGAAGTATGTCATCCACATACAACACCAAGAAGCTAACTATGCTCCCACTAGCCCTGACATACACAC
Organism: Lactuca virosa; assembly: GCF_052849685.1. Taxonomy (NCBI): domain Eukaryota; kingdom Viridiplantae; phylum Streptophyta; class Magnoliopsida; order Asterales; family Asteraceae; genus Lactuca; species Lactuca virosa. Next base: position 182,662,061 of record NC_136431.1, read on the forward strand.
AAGACTCATCCTCACTCCTAGAAAAGCCAAACTCTTTGACTTTCTCATCAAAGCAAAGATTCCATCTGCGAGATGCTTGTTTCAATCCATAAATGGATTTATCAAGCTTACACACTCTATTAGGGTATCTTGTATCGACAAAACCCTCTGGTTGAGCCATGTAAACATCCTCAGCCAACTTTCCATTAAGGAAAGCGGTTTTGACATCCATTTGCCATATTTCATAATCATGAAATGCAGCTATGGCTAACAATACTCTAATAGACTTAATTTTAGCTACTGGTGAGAAGGTCTCATCATAGTCAACTCCCGGAGTTTGAGTAAAGCCCTTCGCAACCAGTCGCGCTTTATAAGTGTGTACCTTCCCATCCATGTCGGTCTTCTTCTTGAAGATCCATTTGCACCCAACTGTCTTACGACCTGGTACATTGTTAACCAAGTTCCAAACTTGATTGTCATACATGGACTGAATCTCGCTGTCCATAGCCTCCTTCCATTTAGCAGACTCAGGGCCTGCCATGGCTTCCCTGTAATTATTAGGTTCATCCAAATCTATTAGTGTACTATCACTAATAAATGTATCACCTTCAGTGGTGATGTGATAACCATAATAAAAATCAGGTGTGTTCCTCACCCTAGTGGAACGTCTTGGAGGTACAGACTCATCTATCGGATCAACAGGAGTTTCCTCCTCAGGTTGGTCGATAGCATTAGAGGTTCCTTCACCACTTGACTCTTGAAGCTCTTCAAGGTCAATTTGCCTCCCACTGTCCCCTTGGCTTATGAATTCTCTCTCACGAAAGACTCCTCTTCTTGCTACAAAAACCACATTATCACTAGGTCTGTAGAAGAGGTAACCAAAGGATCTCTGTGGGTAGCCGATGAAAAAACACCTCTCACTTCGAGGTTCAAGCTTATCATGAGTCTCACGCCTCACGAAAGCTTCACAACCCCAAATCTTGATGTGGTCCAAATTGGGAACTTTCCCAGTCCACATCTCGTGAGGTGTTTTGGCAACCTTTTTAGTAGGGACTAGATTAAGGATATGGGCGGCAGTCTCTAAGGCATACCCCCAGAAAGAGATTGGTAATGAAGCTCGACTCATCATGGAACGAACCATATCCAACAAGGTTCGATTGCGCCTCTCAGCTACACCATTCAACTGTGGTGTTCTGGGAGGTGTCAATTGTGAGACAATCCCACATTCCTTAAGATAGTCAAGGAACTCAATGCTAAGATACTCTCCTCCTCGATCGGATCGGAGCATCGTGATGTTCCTGCCCAATTGATTCTCAACTTCCTGCTTAAACTCTTTGAACTTTTCAAAGGTTTCTGACTTATGCTTGATTAAGTAAATATATCCATATCTACTGTAATCATCAGTAAAAGTCACATAATAGCGATTAGCATCCCTTGTAGCAACTCTGAAGGGCCCACACACATCCGTGTGTACAAGGTCCAACAAACCTTCACCCCTATCACAAGTACCTGTGAAGGGTGACTTTGTCATTTTTCCAAGTAAACAAGACTCGCAACTATCATCTGACTTGAGGTCAAATGATTCCAAGACTCCAACCTTTTGGAGTTGGCCTATGCGCTTCTTGTTAACATGTCCAAGACGACAATGCCACAAGGATGCTTTATCCAAGCTATCTGAAGAATCAATATACAACACATTATTTCCTAGATTGTCTACAACATTCACGGCTTCATATACACCATCACAAGGTAATGCTTTAAAGTAAAATACATCATTGTAATAAACATTAATAGCACCATTTTTATTATCAAATGAAAATGTAAAACCTTGTTTGTACAAGCCATGAAAGGAAATAATATTTCTCGCCATTTCGGGCGAGTAACAACACTTATTCAAATCTAACATTAACCCATTATTAAGCAATAAAGAATAAACTCCTATCTTGGTAACAGGTGATGCTTTCCTGTTGCCCATGACTAAGTTTATCTTCCTGTGCTCCATTTGCTCACTTCTTCTTAGTGCCTGCAAATCAGTACAAATGTGAATACCACACCCTGTATCAAGCACCCAAGAATTAGCATTAGATGAGTTGTTAGACAATATTGTGTAAATACCTGCATGGGTGGGTTTAACCTTCCCATCCTTTAGATCTTGCAGATATTTGGGGCAGCTTCGCTTGAAGTGTCCCTTATCCTGGCAATAGAAGCATTGTGCTTCCTTTGGGTTTGAAGAAGGAGTAATGGGACCTTTCTTTGTCCCACTTGAAGAGGAACCATCAAGAGTCTTACCCTTGGTACCCTTCGAAGGGTTTTTCCTTTTCTTACCCTTTCCCTGCCCAATAGCCAGAACAGGGGCTGTTGAAGGAGTAGAAGTAGCAACCGCTTTACCCTTAAGGCCATTTTCAGCTGTCCTTAAGAGTCCTTGAAGTTTGCTAAGTGTGACTTCCTCCTTGTTCATATGATAAGTCATACGAAACTGATCATAACTTGGAGGTAAGGAATGGAGAATGATGTCAATCGCCATTTCCTCAGGAAAGTCAACATTTAGCTTCAGCAACCGGTCAACGAACCTTTGCATCTTCTGCAAGTGACCGGTGATGGGTTCACCATCCTTCATCCTTGCGGTTATCATGGAGGAGATGATTTCATACCTCTCCTGACGCGCGCTCTGATGGTACCTTTCCATCAGATCCAGGTGCATCTCATAGGGGTAGAAATCTTCATAGGATTTTTGAAGTTCAGGAGTCATGGTGGCCATCATGATGCATGCTACTTTAGTAGCATCCTTTTCATGTGCAACAAACTCCGCAAACTCTTCAGGAGTAGCAGTGGCTTCATTCACAACCTTAAGCTCCCTATCGAGGACATATTCTTTGTCCTCGTAGCGGGTAATCATTCTGATGTTTCTGATCCATTCATTGAAATTGGATCCATCAAAGATGACCTTACCACACAAGTTCATAAGGGAAAAGGAGCCTGTTGGGTTTGAGCCAGAAGCATTGTTGGAAGACATCTGAAAGGAAAGAAAGACAAGTTTCATTAGATTAGGAATCCTTAATAATTCACCCAAATGAAATATTAAGGCTAGGATCCAACAAACTATTTATAGTTGGAAGAGGGATGCCGTAATCCATACTATAAAATATTTGAAGGTAGGTAAATGACGATTTACCAATTTCCACCATAAGAACGAAATATTTTATTATTAGGTTTTATTGGTTTTGAAACTCCTAGATCTTTTGAGATACATTGAACTTTTCAATGGCATGTTTGAATCTCGATTGTGCCCTCTCAAGTTTGTGACTGGGATGCCGAGGATCACAAACAAGGTGTGAATAACCATACAAATTGACTTGGTACCCTCAACAATATTACCTAATCGATGTGCCGGTTAACCACACATGCTCCACCGATCTATAATAAAGTCAAGTTACCCTTTGCCACTCTTACTAGTCCATGTTAGTGTGCCGGTTAACCACACACGCTCCACTAACGACTTGGTAAGGTACAAAGTGTAATTTTATGGGCTAGCACCAATTTCACATTTTCCTAAAGTAACTAAGATTGGGAATTTATAATGTATAGTTACTTTATAATTCATTATACTTTTAACGAGTATTTAAAGTCGTATCCTACCCGTTCGGCTAACGACCCTCCACCGATCAAGGAAGCGGTGGGTGAGAGTGGACACCCATTAAGTCACCATTTTATAGGCAACAACCTTATACCCCCCTTATAGACCGGCTTCGTGAATGAGGCCTACTAACGGTAAGAATGACATATTCTTATACATATCTATATAATAAAATTATAATAATAGTATAAGTGTTGATTTTTAAACCTTTTTAAAAATCTAAGGTTTAATTTGGAATTAAAGTATTAAAGTATAAGACTTTTCAAATTCCAAAACTTGAGGGCAAGATTTGAAACTATTCCAAGTCTCTTCAATTTGTAACTTATGAGTTTTAATGGTTCATAAAAATGAAGACTCTTCATTTTATGAAACCTCTTTAGTTCTTTAATCATAATTAAAAGAAGTGACTTTTGGTTATCCATAACTTGAGGACAAGTTATGGACACCATCATAGCCATTAAGATCATGAATTAAACACACATGGTGGTTACACATAATTCCTATGATCTTCTAAAAACTCATAAGAACACAAATTCATATTAAGCAATTTCAAGAAATCATATAACTATATACAATACTTGAAAATTGATAAAAGCCATGTAAAATGGGTTAACATAATCATTATCATTTTGAAAAACAGATTTTACAAGTCCAAAACAGATTGGGATAATGATCTTAATCCATTTCCAGCAACAAAACTCGAAAAAAACTGCCCAGCACGCTCCTACTCGCCGAGTGCATTATTCTACTCGCCGAGTAGGATGAATTTGTTCATGGACTCGGCGAGTCTAGTCGTCAGAATGCAGAATTTTCGATTTTTAAGCAGTTTTGCATCAAGTATACAGAAAACAGTCCTAGGCTCTGATACCACTGATGGGTTTTGAGCATTCTAACACTTCCTAAGTGTACATGCAACCCTAATAACCTTGAATCTATGTTTTCTCTATATACATGCAAATTACTTTTTCAAGGTTATTTCCTAACTAGCATGGCATGGGGATTACATAAAACATAAAACTAGTAGAAATACATACCTTGTTGTTGCTTGGATTCCTTCAAGACTTTGTGAGCCTAGCACCCCAAATGTTGTGCCTCAAATGCTTCACACAACACCACAAGACTTGGAATAACTTGAGAGAATACTTCTAGCACTCAAAATTGGTTATGCCCTCTCTAGTAACACTATGTCCACTAGCTCCACTTTTTGCTAGCTATAGGGTTCCTTTTATAGTGTTGTCACAATTAGGGTTTACACATGAATGCCCTTAATTGTCATGACTCTTGATTTCCCATGACCCATGGATTTGTAACTCCCATGGACCATCCATGGAGCTCCATTTGGTTACATCCATAACCCATAAACTATGGATCATTAATCCACCATAAAAGAATTGATTATTTTCATAATCAACCCTATATATTTAATTAGTCTCACTTTGATCACCAAATTAATCCTAGATTAATACTTGATCAATACTAATTAAATAATACTATTATTAATATATTAGAACTTATAATATATTAATAATCATAAGTGCCTTATTCTCTCATTTAGTCTATCCAAGTATTGCAATGCCATGCAACCCAAATGGACCATGCCGGGTCGGGTCAAGTACATACCAAATAAAGTTATGGACTTAGACACTATATCCAACAATATTCTCAAACTCTCATATGTATCAAATGTCATCACAATAAAACATATCCCAGAATCTCAAAACATAGTCCTCTGCCAGCGTGTACAAATCATGTTGGCGCCTTCCCGCGATCCTCATTGGTACCTGAAACATATGTCACATAATACGGTAAGCATAAATGCTTAGTGAGATCCCCAGAATACCACATACAACACATATGCCACTCAAGGCTATAACTCGGTACGACCCTCCGGTCGGTGTGTCTCAGCGGGACCCTCCAGTCCCGTAGCTTGTTGGACCCTTCGGTCCGGTCTAGTTCGTTGGACCCTCCAGCCCGGTCTAAATCGTTGGACCCTCTGGTCCGGTCTAATCGAGGACCCTCTGGCCTCGTAAGTCATTGGACCCTCCGGTCCGGTCTATATAACATATAGCATACATATAACACAATGCACATAATCTCAATCATACACATAACACATAAGACCCTCCGGTCTGCACATAAGTACCACTCTAGGCAATGTATAGTGAGAAGACTCACCTCAGGTAATCTCGGAAAGTCTCGAACTCGAAGTACTGATCTAGCCTCCGCCTAATCACATAAAGTAATTTACTTCTAATTAACAAGGATTCTCATAGGCTAGACTAATCCCTTCCTATAATCTCTCAGAAGGGGAAAAGACCATTTTACCCTTCCAATGATCCAAACGTCCAAATGTTGACCAAACCCTAAAAGTCAACGAAAGTCAACTTCCAGTCAACGGTCCAACTTTGACCAGACTCGTCGAGTGCACTAGGGTGACTCGGTGAGTCCATGCGTGTCCTCTGAATCCTCCTAAGTCCTCACTCAACTCGTCGAGTTAGCCTTTCTCTCGACGGGTTACCACCGATCACGAATCGTGGTGCAACATAATCCGACTCGTCGAGTCCTCTCATGGACTCGGCGAGTTTCCTCCATGGAAATGCTCAAATGACCTTCTGAGGTCAGATCTGTTTCTCTATCTTATAGATCTGACCTTCTAACACCCAAAAATCACGTAAAGGTCTGAACTTTATGTTCATGCATCGCACATATGGCTCTATTTGATGAAATAGCTCTTAAAATGGACACCTAGACTCAAAACTCTTATGGGACTGCATAAAGCTAGATGATTGGGGCTCTCTGGACCTCTCAAGGTCCAGATCTAAAGTCTATTCCTCAATGGGACTCCACATGCCCCATATTCCAACTAAAGAAGGGGCAAAGAAACCCTAGATTCATGAGATCTACTAAATACACGAAAATAGGCATGGATTCGTACCTCAAACAACAACCTTTGATGAAGTAATAGAAGGTCTGAGCTGCTCAATCAGCCTAGCTTGAATCCCCTCCTTCCTTCTTGCAAGAATGCACTAAAGGTGATGTAATTAGCTCATTCCCTCACTCTCTATGATCTCTGGTTCGTTAGGGTTTCTCAAGTGGGTGTGTGGCCGCAATGAGGGCCATAAGGACCCTTAAATAGGGCACATGCCCAAAGAATTAGGGTTTCTGTCCACAGCGCGGACTCGTCGAGTCGACTCGCCGACTCGTCGAGTCCATTCATTAATCCGAGTCATCAGTCGCGATTCTACTCGACGAGTTTAGGCGTCAACTCGTCGAGTCCCTTCTTCTTAACTCAAAATAAATACTTAAATTATGATACCTGGAAATCCGGATGTTACAATTCTCCCCCACTAGAATCAGACTTCGCCCTCGAAGTCTCACTCTGCAAACAACTCTGGATGCTGCTCCCGCATCTCCGTCTCCGGCTCCCAAGTCAGCTCGGACCCTCTCCGATGTTGCCACTGGACCTGAACCAGGGGCACCTCTTTGTTCCTCAGAACCTTGATCTTCCGATCCAAGATCGCGATCGGCCTCTCAATGTAATTCAAACTCGTATCCACCTGAATATCCTCTAGCGGCACTACCGCCGTATCATCGGCTATACACTTCCTCAACTGGTATACGTGGAAGGTATCATGGATCTGACTCAACTCCTCGGGTAGCTCCAGACGGTATGCTACCTTACCCACTCTCGCGGTTACCCTGAACGGACCAATGTATCGGGGCCCCAGCTTTCCCCTCTTCCTGAATCGGATCACTCCTTTCCAAGGAGATACATTCAGGAGTACGAAATCTCCAACCTGGAACTCGAGCTCAGATCGCCGCCTATCCGCATAACTCTTCTGGCGGCTCTAGGCTGTCAGTAACCTCTGTCTGACCTGATGTATCTGCTCAGTCGTCTTAAGCACTATCTCAGTGCTACCCATCACTCGCTGCCCAACCTCTCCCCAACAGATGGGGGTCCGACACCTCCTCCCATATAAAAGCTCAAAGGGAGGCATACCAATACTTGAATGGTTGCTGTTGTTGTAAGAAAACTCAGCCAAAGGTAGGTATGTGTCCCAACTTCCGCCGAAGTCCATAACACATGCCCGAAGCATGTCCTCGAGTGTCTATATCGTTCGCTCACTCTGGCCATCCTTCTGTGGGTGGTAAGCAGTACTGAAGTGCAATCTCGTACCTAACTCCTCATGGAACTTCTTCCAGAACCTGGAAGTGAAACGTACATCTCGGTCTGACACAATCGAGATCGACACTCCATGCCGCGACACCGCCTCTCTTACATATGTCTCTGCCAGCCTTTCCGCAGAAGAGCTCTCACTGATAGCAAGGAAGTGAGCGCTCTTCGTCAGCCGGTCCACAATCACCCAAATTGCATCAACACCCCTCGCGGTCCTCGGCAATTTGGTGATAAAATCCTTAGAAATCTGTTCCCACTTCTACTGGGGAACCTCTAATGGCTGCAACTTGCCAAGCGGACGTTGGTGCTCGGCCTTAACCCGACGACAGGTCAAGCAGCTCTCTACTACCCATGCAACATCCCTCTTCATACAGGGATACCAGTAGTCTCTCTTCAGGTCCAAATACATCTTAGTGGCCCCGGGATGGATCGAAAATCTCGATCTATGCGCCTCCTCCAACAGAGTGCTATGTGCCCCGCCCGTATACGACACCCAAATCCGACCACGAAAGGTCATAAGCCCTCGTCTATCTGTCATAAACTCGGACACCTGTCCAATCACCGGCTCCCTCTTGCGGTTCTCCGGTCTCACAGCCTCTGCCTGGGCCTCTCGAATAGTATCCAACACCGGAGTCATCACCGTCATCCTCATACATATATCTCGAATCGGGGCACTCTCCGCCCTACAGCTCAGAGCATCGGCTACCACGTTAGCCTTGCCCGGGTGGTACAGGATCTCACACTCGTAATCCTTTACCACATCCAACCATCTCCTCTGACGCATATTCAGGTTGGGCTGATCCATCAGATACTTCAAACTCTTGTGGTCCGTGCATATGGTACACCGAACCCCATACAAATAATGGCGCCATATCTTGAGGGCGAAGACCACTGCCCCCAACTCCAAATCGTGGGTGGGATACCTCGCCTCATGAGGCTTCAACTGTCTTGATGCATATGCTATCACGTGCCCTCTCTGCATAAGCACCGTACCCAACCCCGATATAGACGCATCACAATACACCACGAAATCCTCCATTCCCACCAGAAGGGCTAACACCGGGGCTTCGCATAATCTCTGGCGAAGAGTCTCAAACGAAGTCTGCTGCTCGGGACCCCAAATAAAAGCAACACCCTTCCGGGTCAATCTGGTGAGGGGAACGGCAATCTTGGAGAAATCTCGGATAAATCTCCGATAGTAGCCGGCCAACTCCACAAAACTCCTGATCTCGGTGGGGGATCTCGGCACCTCCCAACTCATCACAGCGTCAATCTTGGCCGGATCGACCAATATCCCATTCTGATTAACGAGATGTCCCAAGAACTGGACCTCTCGTAACCAGAAATCACACTTGGAGAATTTGGCATAAAGCCTCTCCGATCTCAATACTCTAAGGATCTCCCTCAGGTGCTCCTCATGCTGCTCTCTGGATCTCGAATACACTAGAATATCATCGATGAACACAATCACCGATCGATCCAAGACTGCTCCTCAGGTGCTCCTCATGCTGCTCCTCATGAGGTCCATGAACGCCGCTGGTGCATTGGTGAGCCCAAAAGGCATCACCACAAACTCGTAATCCCCATAACGAGTCCTAAACGCCGTCTTCTGGATATCCTCATCACGCACCCTCACCTGGTGGTATCCAGACCTCAAGTCTATCTTGGAAAACTAAGATGCACCCTACAACTGATCGAACAGATCGTCGATCCTCGGTAATGGATAACGGTTCTTGGCCGTTAATCTGTTCAACTCCCGGTAATCAATGCACATCCGGTATGAACCATCCTTTTTCTTTACAAAAAGGATCAGAGCTCCCCACAGCGAGCTACTCGGTCGGATGAATCCCTTCCCCAACAGCTCCTGAAGCTGCAAGGATAACTCCTGCATCTCCGGTGGTGCAAGGCGATAGGGTGCCTTGGCAATAGGCGCTGCCCCCGGAACCAAATCGATGCGGAACTCCACCTGCCTCTCAGGAGGCACACCCGGCAACTCCTCGGGGAAAACATCCGGAAACTCTCGCACTATCGGTACCTCACTGACAGAACTCGGCCTCTCTGCGGCAACTTGTGTATCCATCACATAGGCTACAATCCCTCTACAGCCCTGCTGTAGACTCTGTCTCGCTCTGGTAGCCGAACAAAATGCTGACCCAGATCTGGTACCCTCGCCATAAACCGTAAGTACTCCCCCACTAGGGTCTCGTATGGTCACCAACTGTCGCTTACAGTCTATAACAGCTCCAAATCGGCTCAACCAGTCCATGCCCACGATGACACAGACATGCCCCATCGCAATTGGTACCAGTTCTATCGGGAACTCAACACCGAAAATCTTGAGTACACATCCTCAAATCACATCAGTAGCATAAATCGCTCACTCGTCAGCTATAGAAACTCGTAGAGGTCGACTCAACACCTCTCATCGGATACTGATGTGCTGGCTAAACGCTAATGACACGAAAGATCGACTCGCACACGAGTCAAATAACACCAAAGCAGGTACATAACTCACAAGAAAAGTACCTATGCATACCACAGTATAAGCACAATATCTCAAACTCAGTATAAGTAAATAAAAGAATACATACTAGCCATGACATCGGGCGCTGCGCGGACCTCTTCCGCTGTCAACTGAAAGGCTCTCCCGCGAGCCTTCGGTGCCTCGGCCTTCGCTGGCCGGACCTCGGTAGCTCTAGCAGCAGGTGCAGATCCCTGTGCTGATCCCTGAAGTAGCTGTGGGCATTCGGCCTTCCGATTACCAGTCTGGTTGCAGTGAAAGCAAACTGCAAACCCCTTGGGGCAATCCCTCGCGAAATGGCCCTCCTTGCCACACTTGTAGCACACACCCACTATGCGCACCCCCTCATGGCTCTTGCCGCATTTCCCGCAAGTGCGGCCCTTCGGACCTCCAGATCTCGAATCAGCGGGCTTTGCCCGCAAGGCTGTCGGCTGAGACTGTACCGGTAGCCTATCCCTCCTCTGAGACTCGGCCTCCTCCCTGGCCTGAGTCTCTAGCTCAATCTCCCTCTTCCGGGCATTCGCCTGGAGCTCGGCAAATGTCCGGTATGTCGAGTTCGCCACGAACTCACGAATGTCCCTCCTCAGTATGCTCAGATATCGGCTCATACGTGCCTGCTCGGTAGACACGTGCTCAGGGCAAAACAACGCCTTTTCATGAAACATCCGTGTAATCACAGTCACGGACTCCGTCCCCTGCTTGAGGGATAAGAACTCCTGCGCCAACCGTTCCCTCTCCACCGGGGGAACATACTCATCTCGGAACATGGTGGTGAACCTCTCCCAGGTCACCGCTATAATCTCTGCAGGACTAAAGTCTACCGTCACAAACTTCAACCAGTCATTCTCTCCCAAGCGAGGCTGGTTCAACGCAAACCGTACTCTCAGATGCTCCGGACAAGAAAATGTGTAGAAGCATCCCTCAATGTCAGAGATCCATCTCATCGCAGCTATCGGATCCTGAGTCCCATCAAACTCTGGTGGCTTCGTGTTGCTCAAATCCCGGTACAGCAACGAGTCATCCCCCTGTGGCCTAGCGGCGGCAACGGCTGCGGTGGCCGCAACAACAGCAGCATCGGTAAGAGCAGCATACCGCTCGTCAAATGTCTCAATCAGCGTGGTCTTGATAGACCCGAACATCTCTGGTATCTCAGCTCGAATGGCTGCCGCCACCTCATCATGAGTCATCCTGCGAATCTCATCATCGCTAACACCGCTGCTCTCTGGAGTGTAGCGCGTACCCATCATAATGTCTCTGAAACACAACACAAAAGAAATCAGAGACTCGCTCGAGTATACTCGCACTCGATAACTCAACCCTACTCCTTCTTTAGTACCCTAAGGATTCTTACTTGGACTGCTCACTGATCCGGTGTTTCCAGTAGTACGGGCCCTATACTACCTTCCACAATGCATCGGTATTCACCCCAAGTCCTCCTCCTAGGATCCCAGATCACAAGTACACTATATCTCGCTGAACAAAGGCTACCCTCCAGTAGACCACCCACAAGCTCCTCGCTGCTACCTACTCACTCTCGAAGTAACTCATAGTAGCAGTAACTTCCTAGACTAAGGCATCACAAATCTGACCACTCTAGTCCTAGATATGAATACCTAGCCTACTCTAGCATGCATAGCATATCACATAATATCTCATAACACATAATGTAAGGGTATTTTGGGAAATCACTGTTCGGGCGCTGGCTGATCGAACACACTGCTCCGTTCTGCTTTTCTCAAAAATCTTTTACTACTTTAGAAAAATTGTTTCCTTTATGAAAATTTTTCTTTCTCAAATCCTCAGTTTGAGTTCAGATACGCCCGAAGGTGCATCCGAATCCCTCAAACCAAGGCTCTGATACCAACTTGTAACGACGTAAATTTTAAAACAATTTTTCATTTTTCAAACATAATAAAACTCATATAATATTCTCAAACTCTCATGTGTATCAAATGTCATCACAATAAAACATATCCCAGAATCTGTTAGGCGTGTCAAACCCAACAAATAAAGGGGTACAACAGACTCCCAATACACTGCTTTAATGCACTAAAAGGGTAGAACAAGGCAAGCAAGGTCGAACCACAGAGACACGGGATAAAAGTCTATACCTCTTTGCGCAAGGTACTTTGGTTACAAAGGGGGATTTGTTTGCAAAAGTCAAATAATGAAAATAAAAATCAACTTTGAAACATGCAGAAAATGAAATAGATTTGTAAACAAGTTGTAAAAGTGCTTCCAGTTCTAGTTCTCAATGTTGTCATTTAACCTGATTATGACTTGATGTAATATGTGATTACTATTCTAAGTTGGTACTGAAAGATATTAACACGCTCTAATACCTCTCGCTTGCCAAATTATCTAACCAAAACACGCTCTTTGACTACACCTAACTTTACTAATTCAACCTAAACACGCTCTTAGATTGTATTGAAAAACTGCATTAAGTTTTGTACAAGCTTCCCAACAATGTTCATTTCTTCTCATACGCTCGGAAGTGTGAAAACATGTGATAAATGTTCTACAATAATAAAACTTATTGTTTGTTACCAACCATTAACTTTATAGAACGATTAAGTGCCCTAAAAGTTAATTAACTACACAAAAATTCAATTCATGAAAGTGGCCAATCAAACACAAATCAAATTTAAGGATTCTAGTTTAAACAAGAACATAATCACTATAATAGAATCACAAATAAAACATCAAATCATATGCTTCAAGTCAAGCAATCAACATGTTTTGAACAAGAACTAGAAACTAGGGTTTCTTAGCCACACATGACTAAGAACAAATCACAAGAACAAAAGATGGAAAAATGTGTGATTACAACTTACAAAATGCTAGAAATAGTGTTTCCAAATGATTATTGATCGGTCCCTTGCAATAACCTTCGAATTCCCTTCTCAAAATATGCTCTGATATGTTGTGTCTATCTCAAAATGGCCCTCAACCCGTAATATGAAAGATAGGAAAAACTGCCAAAAGTTGGTTTTTGGGTTGAACACGGCCCGTGTTAAAATAGGCTAAACTGACACGGCTCGTGTTCAGCATCCGACACGGCCCGTGTTGATTTACACTAAACTGACACAGCCCATGTTCAGCATGGTCAACAGCTCCCATTTTGGTCAACACGGCCCGTGTTGATTTTGCAGTGTAAATCCAACACGTCCCGTGTACCCCTCTGACTCCGAATCCAAACTTGATTTTTCCATCTTTTTCGTTCTTCGCCCGATCATCCCGAAATCTTCACCAATGCTTCCCCGCACCTCCCAAAGCGCATTCCAAGCTCCGGTTTACCTGAAAAAGACATGAAAGTGTGCAAATAAGGTTGTTCTAGAGACTAACATGAATATGATGAAATGCAAGAAAAAGGAAGAACAATTATGCTAAATAGATGCATGAAATGGGACTAAAAGGTGTGCAAAAAGGTGCACAAATTGCACCTAACAAATCTCCCCAAGCTTAGACCTTTCTTGTCCTCAAGAAAGAGCAAGAACCAGACAAACAGGACGATTTCTAGATGGCAAAAAGAAACATAGAACGAATGGGGACAAAAAGATCCTAAAAGCTAAGAATGAATGCATGCAATGAAAACCATGAAAAAGAAACATATGTACAAAAGATACTTAAGGAACAAAAATGAACCAAAGAAAAATTTAAGAACACAAGTAATCTTTTTATTTATTTATATAAATATGGATATATATGATCAGACTTTACATCAATGGGGCTCCAATCATTAATACCTAGGCGACCATCCTTCTACCTTCCACATATCACAGACTCCCAAAGTGAGGAAGACCACGAAACGGTGTAATCCAATAATCCAACTATAGTTTTATTTAAACTTCATACCTTAGTTAGCTTTTGCGAGCGAAAATAACACAGTTCGGGATCTCATGTCCTTAAGACTAGATGGTCAAGAATCAGAATCGACGCATCCTTAAGAACCCGTCACGGCGAATCAACTTTCGCTGAAACAGTGAGCCCACCCGAAGGGGCCCAGTTCCTATACTTTCACTTTTTCGAGAGCCACAAGTATCATATCACACAGTTCTTCATTCGCCAGATTTGACTTTGAGATGGCTTTTGATTTTGATTGAACTTGGATTTGTATCTTCATTTTGAGCTTTGAATTCTTCAATCAACTTTTGAATTTCTGAAAGTTTCTTCGATTAAGTACTTGAAATTCTAATTTGGGTACTAAATATGACAGTTGTACCCTTTCTTCCTTCTTGACTGTGTGGATCTGATACTTAAGCTCTCTGTTACCGCGAGGGTAACGCGTGTCAACAAATAGGTACGTGTTCTGTGGGTCCAGAGTTGCCGATAAATATTCTTTTTAAACATTCAGAAGCAAATCATCCTAAAGCTGTTATTACCGCCCACAAAAACGTTTCGGTATGCCATTTTTTTATTATCTAAGGCTGGGGTCTCGAATTACGGTGTTTGGGTCCCCTAGTTATGACAGCTGATTCTACACTTCCGGTAACTATCCGGTCGCTTTGGGTATTTTGTTTTTCATTTGATTTCCCGTTTTCCCACTTCATGGAGCTATCGTATGTAAAGATTGTCTCATCTCGTATTAAATCTTTTTTTTAATGAAATGCATGGAGATGTTTTATTTTTGTTTTTTTTAAAGAAACTAGGAAGAAAAAAATGGAAACTAAGAACATAAACGAAAAAATCTTTTTTTTTTAATTTTTTTTTTTGGAAATTTAATGCATGGAGGTGATCCTAATGTACAACTCTACCCCTCCCCAAGCTTGAATATAAGCATCGTCCCCGATGCTTGGAGAGGGCGGAACAACCTATCTAATCATTGGAAGGTGGTGGGGGATGATAGTCGGGTCGGGTAAGAGTCCAAAATAGTCACAAATGCACACCAATTGAATTTTTAAGCAAAATATGAACGATTAAAGATATGGAAAGAATTTACCAAATCGTTCTTGGAGCCTTGCAATTATGGTGAGAACCTCCTCTTCATCTTCCCCAAGCTATCCGTGAAATATTTTTGGAGCCCGAGATTCCTTTTCTAGGTATAAAAACATGTTGCAACA
Organism: Lactuca virosa; assembly: GCF_052849685.1. Taxonomy (NCBI): domain Eukaryota; kingdom Viridiplantae; phylum Streptophyta; class Magnoliopsida; order Asterales; family Asteraceae; genus Lactuca; species Lactuca virosa. Next base: position 182,677,435 of record NC_136431.1, read on the forward strand.
CATTTGGAACATTAAAAACTAAAAACTTCAAAGAAACGAAAATGTTTTGAAGAAAAAGACAAAAATACCCCCGGGTTGCCTCCCGGTTAGCCGCCCTTGTTTTAAGTCGTTGGCTCGACTTGGCCCCTTGATATGCTTCGTTCTAAGTATGTGGACCTCTCCAACACATCAACCTTCTCGCCACCTCCTTCAATGGAACATTCAACCTTCCTTTGGCTTTCTTTTTACGCTCAAACCAAAAAGGCCTTAAACCCTTAATATCGGAGATTGTCCACTCAGTCCTTTTTTGGTATTTATTCAGCAGGGTTATCAACTCCTTCTTTTCCTTCTTTAACAGTTTATTTGAGTTGATGACTGGTTGAGTGCTCTCCTTTTTGACATGTATATTCTTTAAAGGGTCCGGTGGAGTTTTTGCTCCCGAATCTTGTGCTTGTTCCACCGGGGGAAGAAATTTGGCTTTGGTAGTAGGTAATTCTACTTCTCTTCCATCAATCCGCATGTGCTTATCATCCTTGAACTTCTAAATCTCCAGCACCTCCTCATTTATACCGCACTCCTTTGCAAGTTCTTTGGCTTTCTCCCTATCTAATTTTTGTGAAAAGACTAACTCCATAAAATCATGGTTAGTCGAGTTTAAGCTCTTTTCAGCCAATGGCTGGATCATATTCACAAAATTAACAGATTGAACATCAGAAGGAACCTTTTTCCCTTCATGAACATTGAAGTTGATAACTTCACCATCAAATTCCATACTTAAAGTTCCGTTGTAGACATCAATTTTTGTTTTAGAAGTTTTAAGAAAAGGTCTACCCAAAAGGATGGAGCTCGATTGTAGGGTGTTGTCATCACCCATATCCAAAACATAAAAGTCAGCAGGAAATACAAGTTCATTAACTTGCACTAACACGTCCTCCAATACACCTTTTGGGTGTACCAAAGACCGGTCGACAAGTTGAATAATAACTCCGGTTTTTGATAAAGGTCCAATTCCCATTGTCTTATAGCTTGAATAGGGTAAGACATTAATTGATGCTCCAAGGTCTAGCATGGCGCGTGGTACAAAAAGGTTACCCATTTTACAAGGAACCGTGAAAACACCCGGGTCCTTGCATTTTTTTGGTAGCCGTTTTTGTAACACGGTTGAAATGTTTTCCCCTACTTTTACAGTTTGATTTCCTTTAAGCTTTTTTTTAGATGTGCAAAGTTCCTTAAGAAACTTAGCATATCTAGGAATCTGTGTAATAGCATCTAAAAGGGGGATGTTAATGTGAACTTTCTGGAACATTTGCATAATCTCACTCTCCTCCCGTTCTTTCTTCGTGCTCTTTAATCGTTGAGGGAATGGAGCAGGTGTGACTTTAGGCTCAGTGACGAAGGGCTTCTTTGCGGTTGTTTTATCTTCCTTCTTTTCTTCTTTTGTTGCCTTTTCGACCACTATTTCTTCTTCTTCTTGATCAACCGACACTTTTGGACCATCATAGCTCTTTCCGCCTCTCAAAGTGATGGCACACACGTTGTGCCTTGGGTTCGTTTCAGTTTGGGCGGGCAACTTTCCTTGAGATTCTAGTTTGCTTACAGAAATAGCAAGCTGTGAAACTTGTTGCTCTAAGTTCTTTATACTTGCTTTTGTCTCTTGTTGGAAAGTTTGTGTACTAGTTGCCAAACATTTCTCTATGTCCTCTAAGAACATATTTGATGAACCCACTTGTTGAGGAGGGTGTTGTGGCTGCCTTCGCTGGAAGTTCTGTGATGGAAACGGTGGTCTTTGTTGGTATTGATGTGGTTGACTTGGTTGATAACTTCCATATTGATATCCTCCCCAACATTGATTGTTGTTCCATCTTTGATCACCCCGTGGCTGCTCATATCCCTTTTGATTTGACCCAGAAAAGCCTCCCATGGCTTTTGCTTCTTCATAATCCTCATCTTGAAGTTGAGGGCACATGTCGGTTGGGTGCCCTACTTGAGTGCAAATACCACAAGGGCGGGGTGTGGGCTGCACACCCTTGTCTTTAGCTAGCATCATGACCATTTTTGTAAGCTCGGACAATTGAGCTTCAATTTGAGGAGTTTGGACTTCCTTTACACCTCGGGGTGCATCTGTGTACCATTCTTCATCATGACTTGAATGCTTAGAATCTTCAGCCATGTTCTTGATTAAGTGGCGGATTTCGGTTGGAGTCTTGTCGGGTAAATACCCACCACTGGAGGCATTAAGAAGCCTTCTCTCCATTGGAGTCATGCCTTCAATGAAATATTAAAGAACTTGATACTCGATAATTCCATGTTTAGGACAACGGGCACACAGTTTCTTGAATTTCTTCCAATATGTGTGAAAAGCTTCTCTTTTGTGTTGCTTGATTCCAATGATTTCCCTCCGTTGGGCTAAAGCTTTCATCTCCGGGAAGTATTTGTCCAAAAAGAGTCGTGCAAGATCTACCCAAGTAGTAACCGTCCCCGGTGGGAGGTCATAGAGCTAATCTTTTGCTGCATCTTGCACCGTAAATGGGAATGCCCTAAGCTTGATTTGGTCCTCCGTGACATTGTTTGCTTTCATGCCAACACACACAACGTGGAACTCTGTGAGAAACTTGTGGGGATCCTCGTTTTCTAAGCCTCTAAAGGTTGGGAGGAGGTGGAAAAGCCCGGGTTTTAGTTCAAGGTTTGTGGCTGCCGGATAGGTGATGCAAAGAGGTTGTTGTGTAACCTCTTGTCTCGACCATTGACGAAGGGTTTGTTCGGGTGGTGGGTTTGGAGGTGGATTTCCTCCATGGTTATCTCCCATTGTGCGAGTAGTTGTTGAAGTTTCTGTGGGTGTAGTGTTTGGGATGTTATAAGTGGGTGAAGATGGTGGAGTGGTAACTTTGGGTGAGGATGGTTGTGGTGAGAGTGAGAGACTTTCTGTTTCGGATGCAGATACACTTGAGAGGGGTATGTCCTCCCAAATGTTGATGACTGGAGGGTTAGATGATGAAGAAGTCCCGGAGCCCGATTGCTTCTTACGAAGCTTGGCTTGCTTCCTTAACCTCTTTGCAGTCTTCTCTATCTTTGAGTCAATTGGCAATGGCGTACCTGTACGGAAAGATCTAGGCATAAACAATTAGTAATACCGTGTCCCCGGCCACGGCGCCAATTTGTTAGGCGTGTCAAACCCAACAAATAAAGGGGTACAACAGACTCCCAATACACTGCTTTAATGCACTAAAAGGGTAGTACAAGGCAAGCAGGGTCGAACCATAGAGACACGGGATAAAAGTCTATACCTCTTTGCGCAAGGTACTTTGGTTACAAAGGGGGATTTGTTTGCAAAAGTCAAATAATAAAAATAACAATCAATTTTGAAACATGCAGAAAATGAAATAGATTTGTAAACAAGTTGTAAAAGTGCTTCCAGTTCTAGTTCTCAATGTTGTCGTTTAACCTGATTATGACTTGATGTAATTTGTGATTACTATTCTAAGTTGGTACTGAAAGATATTAACACGCTCTAATACCTCTCGCTTGCCAAATTATCTAACCAAAACACGCTCTTTGACTAGACCTAACTTTACTAATTCAACCTAAACACGCTCTTAGATTGTATTGAAAAACTGCATTAAGTTTTGTACAAGCTTGCCAACAATGTTCATTTCTTCTCATACGCTCGGAAGTGTGAAAACATGTGATAAATGTTCTACAATAAGAAAACTTATTGTTTGTTACCAACCATTAACTTTATAGAACGATTAGGTGCCCTAAAAGTTAATTAACTACACAAAAATTCAATTCATGAAAGTGGCCAATCAAACACAAATCAAATTTAAGGATTCTAGTTTAAACAAGAACATAATCACTAGAATAGAATCACAAATCAAACATCAAATCATATGCTTCAAGTCAAACAATCAACATGTTTTGAACAAGAACTATAAACTAGGGTTTCTCAGCCACACATGACTAAGAACAAATCACAAGAACAAAAGATGGAAAAATGTGTGATTATGGTTCGACTTTGCCCTTTAGATTCACTCAATGTAGTCCGGGCGTTCCAAGCTATCAACCTCCATGTCTTTCTCTTGGAAACCTTCATAGAAAACATTTAACCTGTGACCATTAACTTTGAACACTTTTCCAATTTTGTTACTCTTAATCTCAACTGCACCATGATCAAATACATTAGTAACAATTAACGGACCCACCCACCGGGACCGTAACTTACCGGAAAACCATTTAAGTCGAGAGTCATAGAGTAATACCTTTTGACCAATCTCAAAGGTCTTACGGGAGAGGTCCTTATCATGGAATGCTTTGGTCTTATCTTTGTAGATGCGTGAACTCTCGAATGCTTCATTTCTTATTTCCTCCAGCTCTTGAATCTCTAGCTTTCGGTGAACACCCGCTTCATCAATCTTCATGTTTAGCTTTTTGATAGCCCAGAAAGCTTTGTGTTCCAGTTCAACAGGGAGGTGACAAGCTTTGCCAAACACGATTCTGTAAGGTGACATCCCAATTGGAGTTTTATATGCAGTGCGGTATGCCCAAAGAGCATCATCTAATCTAAAACTCCAATCTTTGCGGTTTGTGTTCACTGTTTTCTCAAGTATGGACTTGATTTCTATGTTTGACACTTCAGCTTGTCCATTTGTTTGCGGGTGATAAGCCGTGGACACCCGATGTTGGACTCCATACTTCTTGAGAACCGATCCAAGAGTTTTGTTGCAGAAGTGTATGCCTCTGACACTCATCAAGGCTTTTGGAGTTCCAAACCTACATAAAATGTTAGCCTTGACAAAATCTACAACAACTTTATCATCATCAGTTCTTGTTGCCTTTGCCTCTACCCATTTGGAAACATAGTCAACAGCCAAAAGGATGTATAAATTCCCAAAGGATGAAGGAAAAGGACCCATAAAATCAATACCCCATATATCAAATATTTCACAAACCAAGATAGGGGTCAAGGGCATTTGGTTTCGGGAACTCAAAGAACCTGTCATTTGACATCTCTCACAATTTTTACAAAAAATGTAAGAGTCATGAAAGAGTCGAGGCCAATAAAATCCACAGTCTAAAATTTTTCGGGCAGTTCTTTTAGGACCAAAATGCCCTCCGCAAGCATAACTATGACAAAAGTTGAGGATAGATTATACCTCATGTTCTTCAACACATCTTCTTATTACCTGATCTGCACACTGTTTCCAAAGGTACGACTCATCCTAAATGTACCTTCTTGCATCTTTCTTGATCTTATCTCTCTGTGACCTCGTGAGATCGGGTGGGAATTTTCCCGTGACCATGAAGTTGCATATATCCGCATACCAAGGTGGTGTTTGGATAGCAAACAAGTACTCGTCTGGGAATACGTCATGAATGGGAGTCGCATCTTCGGGTTGGACTATTCGGCTCAAATGATCGGCGACTAGGTTCTCTTTCCCGCTTTTATCTTTGATCTCAATATCGAACTCTTGCAAAAGCAGCATCCACCGTATTAACCTCGGCTTCGAATCTTTCTTTGTAAGTAAGTGCTTTATGGCTGCATGGTATGAATATATGATCACTTTAGTTCCATGGAGGTATTGCCGGAATTTCTCTAGTGCAAACACAATAGCAAGCAACTCTTTTTCTGTTGTGGTGTAGTTGCTTTGTGCACTATCCAAAGTCTTGGATGCATATTAGATGACATGGTGGGCTCGGTCCACCTTTTGTCCCAAAACTGCCCCGACCGCGGTGTTGCTAGCATCGCACATGATCTCGAATGAAAGATCCCAATTTAGCGGTTGGATGATGGGGGCGGATGTCAACAAATCCTTCAAGTGATCAAATGCACTTTTACATGCATCACCAAACTCAAAATCGGCCTCCTTTTGTAGAAGTTGACACATCGGCACCGTGATCTTGGAAAAATCCTTTTATAAACCGCCGATAAAAACCTGCATGGCCAAGAAAAGAACGTACTTCCCGAACATTTGTCGGGTATGGTAAGCTCTTAATAACATCTGTTTTGGCCTTGTCAACTTCTAAACCTTTTTGTGACACCACATGTCCAAGTATCAAGCCCTTGTCAACCATAAAATGACATTTTTCATAATTAAGAACTAAGTTCGTGTCAATGCACCTTTGTAAGATTTTGATGAGATTTTGCAAACATTCATTAAAAGAATTTCCGTAAACAGTAAAATCGTCCATGAAAACCTCTATGATATTTTCGACATATTCTGAAAATATGCTCACCATACATCTTTGGAAGGTCGCGGGTGCATTGCACAAGCCGAAGGTCATGCGTCTATACGCAAAGGTGCCGAAGGGACATGTGAATGTGGTTTTCTCTTGGTCTTCCGGGGCAACCGAAATTTGGTGAAAACCAGAAAAACCATCAAGGCAGCAATAGTGGGATTTCCCGGCCAATCGTTCTAACATATGATCGATGAATGGCAAAAGGAAGTGGTCTTTGCGGGTGGATGCATTCAACTTCCTATAATCGATACAAACTCTCCACCCGTTTTGCACACGGGTGGGTACCAATTCTCCCTCGGAGTTTTTGACACCGGTGACTCCGGCTTTTTTCAGGACAACTTGCACGGGACTTACCCACTTACTATCAGAAGTGGGGTAGATTACACCTGCATCCAAGAGCTTCATGATCTCTTTTTTAACCACCTCCATCATAGGTGGATTCAATCTCCTTTGGGCTTCATGGGTTGGCTTAAAGTCTTCTTCCATCAATATTTTATGCATGTATAATGATGGACTCAAACCCTTTATGTCCGCAATGGTCCAACCAATAGCCTCCTTGTACTTTTTCAAAATTCCAACCAACTCTTTTTATTCTTCCTTTGCTAGCTTGGTTGAAATTATCACCGGTAATGTCTCTTCCTCTCCAAGATAGACATACTTGAGATGGTCAGGAAGAGTCTTCAAATCAAGCCTCAGTGGGTGTACTATGGATGGAAGGAGTTTCGGATCGAGATTTTTGAGCTTCATGCGGGGTGGTTCAACTCTCAAAGGTTGTGCTTTTTCCAAGGAGTTGATTGCTTCAATCAACTCATCCTCCAACATATACTTATCAGCCAGATTCTTGATCCCTGCTTCATCAAAATGCTTGCTCAAGATGGTGGTTAGCACATCTTGGCTTGACAACTCAAAACAATCATTAGTACATGAATCAATAACATCTATGAAGTTTAAAGAATGAATATCGCTAGGATAACGCATAGCTTCAAAGATATTAAAGTTGATCACCTGTCCATCGAACTCCAACGCACAATGTGTGTGCCATCAATTGGAGAGGGCGGAACAACCTATCTAATCATTGGAAGGTGGTGGGGGATGGTAGTCGGGTCGGGTAAGAGTCCAAAATAGTCACAAATGCACACCAATTGAATTTTTAAGCAAAATATGAACGATTAAAGATATGGAAAGAATTTACCAAATCGTTCTTGGAGGCTTGCAATTGTGGTGAGAACCTCCTCTTCATCTTCCCCAAGCTATCCGTGAAATATTTTTGGAGCCCGAGATTCGTTTTCTAGGTATAAAAACATGTTGCAACACATTTGAAACATTAAAAACTAAAAACTTCAAAGAAACGAAAATGTTTTGAAGAAAAAGACAAAAATACCCCCGGGTTGCCTCCCGGTTAGCCGCCCTTGTTTTAAGTCGTTGGCTCGACTTGGCCCCTTAATATGCTTCGTTCTAAGTATGTGGACCTCTCCAACACATCAACCTTCTCGCCACCTCCTTCAATGGAACATTCAACCTTCCTTTGGCTTTCTTTTTACGCACAAACCAAAAAAGACTTAAACCCTTAATATCGGAGATTGTCCACTCAGTCCTTTTTTGGTATTTATTCAGCAGGGTTATCAACTTGCACTAAAAGTCAGCAGGAAATACAAGTTCATCAACTTGCACTAACACGTCCTCCAATACACCTTTTGGGTGTACCAAAGACCGGTCGGCAAGTTGAATAATAACTCCGGTTTTTGATAAAGGTCCAATTCCCATTGTCTTATAGCTTGAATAGGGTAAGACATTAATTGATGCTCCAAGGTCTAGCATGACGCGTGGTACAAAAAGGTTACCCATTTTACAAGGAACCGTGAAAATACCCGAGTCCTTGCATTTTTTTGGTAGCCGTTTTTGTAACACGGCTGAAATGTTTTCCCCTACTTTTACAGTTTGATTTCCTTTAAGCTTTTTTTTAGATGTGCAAAGTTCCTTAAGAAACTTAGCATATCTAGGAATCTGTGTAATAGCATCTAAAAGGGGGATGTTAATGTGAACTTTCTGGAACATTTGCATAATCTCACTCTCCTCCCGTTCTTTCTTCATGCTCTTTAATCGTTCGGGGAATGGAGTAGGTGTGGCTTTAGGCTCATTGACGAAGGGCTTCTTTGCGGTTGTTTTATCTTCCTTCTTTTCTTCTTTTGTTGCCTTTTTCGACCACTATTTCTTCTTCTTCTTGATCAACCGACACTTTTGGACCATCATAGCTCTTTCCGCCTCTCAAAGTGATGGCACACACGTTGTGCCTTGGGTTCGTTTCAGTTTGGGCGGGCAACTTTCCTTGAGATTCTAGTTTGCTTACAGAAATAGCAAGCTGTGAAACTTTTTGCTCTAAGTTCTTTATACTTGCTTTTGTCTCTTGTTGGAAAGTTTGTGTACTAGTTGCCAAACTTTTCACTATGTCCTTTAAGAAAATATTTGATGAACCCACTTGTTGAGGAGGGTGTTGTGGTTGCCTTGGCTGGAAGTTCTGTGGTGGAAAAGGTGGTCTTTGTTGGTATTGATGTGGTTGACTTGGTTGATAACTTCCATGTTGATATCCTCCCCAACCTTGATTGTTGTTCCATCTTTGATCACCCCGTGGCTGCTCATATCCCTTTTGATTTGACCCAGAAAAGCCTACCATGGCTTTTGCTTCTTCATAATCCTCATCTTGAAGTTGAGGGCACATGTCGGTTGGGTGCCCCACTTGAGTGCAAATACCACAAGGGCGGGATGTGGGCTGCACACCCTTGTCTTTAGCTAGCATCATGACCACTTTTGTAAGCTCGGACAATTGAGCTTCAATTTGAGGAGTTTGGACTTCCTTTACACCTCGGGGTGCATCCGTGTACCATTCTTCATCATGACTTGAATGCTTAGAATCTTCAGCCATGTTCTTGATTAAGTTGCGGATTTCGGTTGGAGTCTTGTCGGGTAAATACCCACCACTGGAGGCATTAAGAAGCATTCTCTCCATTGGAGTCATGCCTTCAATGAAAGATTGGAGAAGTTGATACTCGGTAATTCCATGTTTAGGACAACGGGCACACAGTTTCTTGAATCTCTCCCAATATGTGTGAAAAGCTTCTCTTTTGTGTTGCTTGATTCCAATGATTTCCCTCCGTAGGGCTGAAGCTTTCATCTCCGAGATGTATTTGTCCAAAAAGAGTCGTGCAAGATCTACCAAAGTAGTAACCGTCCCCGGTGGGAGGTCATAGAGCCAATCTTTTGCTGCATCTTGCACCGCAAATGGGAATGCCCTAAGCTTGATTTGGTCCTCCGTGACATTGTTTGGTTTCATGCCAACACACACACAACGTGGAACTCTGTGAGAAACTTGTGGGGATCCTCAAAACATAATAGAATCTCAAAACATAGTCCTCTGCCAGTGTGTACAAATAATGTCGGCGCCTTCTCGCGATCCTCGCTGGTACCTGAAACACATGTCACATAACACGGTAAGCATAAATGCTGAGTGAGATCCCTAAAATACCACATACAGCACATACGCCACTCGAGGTTATAACTCGGTACGACCCTCCGGTCGGTGTGTCTCAGCGGGACCCTCCAGTCCCGTAGCTCGTTGGACCCTCCGGTCCCGTCTAGTTCGTTGGACCCTCCGGCCCGGTCTAAATCGTTGGACCCTCCGGTCCGGTCTAATCGAGGACCCTCTGGCCTCGTAAGTCATTGGACCCTCCGGTCCAGTCTATATAACACATAGCATACATATAACACAATGCACATAATCTCAATCATACACATAACACATAAGACCCTCCGGTGTGCACATAAGTACCACTCTAGGCAATGTATAGTGAGAAGACTCGCCTCAGGTAATCTCGGAAAGTCTCGAACTCGAAGTACTGATCTAGCCTCCGCCTAATCACATAAAGTAATTTACTTCTAATTAACAAGGATTCTCATAGGCTAGACTAATCCCTTCCTATAATCTCTCAGAAGGGGAAAAGACCATTTTACCCCTCTAATGATCCAAACGTCCAAATGTTGACCAAACCCTAAAAGTCAACGAAAGTCAACTTCCAGTCAACGGTCCAACTTTGACCAGACTCGTCGAGTGCACTAGGGTGACTCGGTGAGTCCATGCGTGTCCTCTGAATCCTCCTAAGTCCTCACTCGACTCGTCGAGTTAGCCTTTCTCTCGACGGGTTACCACCGATCACGAATCGTGGTGCAACACAATCCGACTCGTCGAGTCCTCTCATGGACTCGGCGAGTTTCCTCCATGGAAATGGTCAAATGACCTTCTGAGGTCAGATCTGTTTCTCTATCTTATAGATCTGACCTTCTAACACCCAAAAATCACGTAAAGCTCTGAACTTTATGTTCATGTATCGCACATATGGCTCTATTTTATGAAATAGCTCTTAAAATGGACACCTAGACTCAAAACTCTTATGGGACTGCATAAAGCTGGATGATTGGGGCTCTCTGGACCTCTCAAGGTCCATATCTAAAGTCTATTCCTCAATGGGACTCCACATGCCCCATATTCCAACTAAAGAAGGGGCAAAGAAACCCTAGATTCATGAGATCTACTAAATACACGAAAATAGGCATGGATTCATACCTCAAAGAACAACCTTTGATGAAGTAATAGAAGGTCTGAGCTCCTCAATCAGCCTAGCTTGAATTCCCTCCTTCCTTCTTGCAAGAATGCACTAAAGGTGATGTAATTAGCTCCTTCCCTCACTCTTTATGCTCTCTGGTTCGTTACGGTTTCTCAAGTGGGTGTGTGGCCACAATGAGGGCCATAAGGACCCTTAAATAGGGCACATGCCCAAAGAATTAGGGTTTATGTCCACAACGCGGACTCGTCGAGTCGACTCGCCGACTCGTCGAGTCCATTCATTAATCCGAGCCATCAGTCGCGATCCTACTCGACGAGTTTAGGCGTCAACTCGTCGAGTCCCTTCTTCTTAACTCAAAATAAATACTTAAATTTTGATACCTGGAAATCCGTATGTTACATCCTAGGTCGTATGTTGCGCGTACTGCCTTAAGTCCAGGTACGCTAAGTGTACCGATGTGGTACGCTGCACGTACGTTCTCTGGGCTGATGGGGGTGTGTTTTGGGCTTTGTGACTCGTGGGTCTTATCTAGTGTTGGGCATTGGCCTATTAGGATTGGTGAGCTCAATTTTCTATTATGGACCTTAAGTGGCATTGTTGGGCCTTTTTTGGGCCTTATGGCCCATTATTGTTTTGGACTAAAAATTTTGAGCCGATTAAGAGAAAGGCTTTGGGCCTTGTTTGAGGGGTTTGGACATAAAGGTTTTGGGCCCATGAGTGGGGTTATGTCATATTTCTAATTAGGGTAATTTATATTTATTCAGTCTGAGATTTCCAGACCGGTAGCCGAGCAGTTATTATTTATCAGCAGTCTGAGGTGAGTCTTCTCACTATATCGATGGGTCGAATGAACCAATGTCGGCCCATCATCTAACATGTGGATTGACAGTTGTTATGTGCTTGCTTGTATGAAGACCATAAGGGTAGCCCATGGCACTTGGATATCAGACCATGGGGGTAGCCGATGGCCTTCTAGGTAAAGACCATGGGGGTAGCCCATGGCATTCCAGGTAAGCCCATGGCACTTGAATATCAAACCATGGAGGTAGCCCATGGCATTCCAGGTAAAGACCATGGGGGTAGCCCATGTCAATTATATGTATGTTGCATGATATTCTTTGGTTGTTTGTTATGTGATATTTTGGGAAACTCACTAAGCTTTTGCTTAAAGTTTATTTGGGTGGTTTCAGGTACTTCTGGTACTAAGGGGAAGGGCCCGGCTTGATGGCGCAACATTCACTCTCCAGCATTTTCCGCATTTATTGATATCGATACTCTGATCTTTTGACATGACTTGATGTAATGGATTTTTGGAAATAAATTATGATTGTAATTCCTATTTTAAATATGAAATATTTTATTTGGTTTTCGGGTTGTTACATTTGAACCTTTTAAAAATATCTGAATTCTGTTTAATCTTATAAAAACAGTCATATTCACTGAAGCATCAGTAAATCATGACGAATAAAGCTATCGTCCCTTGTGGTAGGATGTCGTAGTCATAACAAAACTATTTTAGGTAGGTGAAGCATTTCATCAGTTTCAATCACATGAAACTTCTAGATCTCTTGAAATTTTCATTGAAACATAAATGACATGTTTAATCTCAGATTATGCTCTTACTAATTGTGACTGGGATGCCGATGATCACAATTAAGATGTGAATAACCATGGAAACCCACTCAAACGCCCTCAATCAATTTATAATCTCCCATTGATGTGACGATTAATCATATATGCTCCATCAACAATTATAAACACGAGTTGTTTCATCATTCCATCTTTATAGTCCTACATTAGTGTGTCGATTAACCATGCGTGCTTCACTAACGACTCATAAAGAAACGATGTGTGTTTTCATGGATTAGCGTACAATTTCATATTTTCCTTAAGTAACTAGAGTGAGATTTTAAAAGAATGTTCTAGTACTTTATAACAGTATACTTTTAATGTGATTATGTCCTGTCGAACCCATTCGGCTAATGACCCTCCACCACACAAAGAAGCGGTGGGTGGAAAGGATACACATTCAACGTTCATTTTATACGTCATTTCCTTATACCTCTCTTATAATGTAGCTTCGTGAATGAGGCCTACTATTGATTCGATTGGCTTTCGTTATACATATAATATTAAAGTTCTTATACATATGTATAAGGTGTATTTTAAACATTTTAAAAACTTCAAGGTTTAAAATTAATTTTAAATTAACTATTAATTAATTAATCTTTTAAACCAATTAATGATTTATCTTTATCTTTTAGTTAAACTATTAATTAAATTAATTAAATTAAATATTAAAATCTATGAGGATAATTCATTCAATTATCTTATAACCAAAAATTATGTTTCCATGTTTATCTCCTTAACTATTAAATTAGGGTTTTTAATCATATAAGGCAAGTAAAAATCGAATTTTAATAGAACCAGGACCAAATAATGACTAAAAATAGCCTACTAATCAGATAAGGCAGGAAAAACGAGCAAAAAAATGGTGCGCCCTTTTCAATTTTTTTTGTTTGATTTGATTTATCTCATGCACAATCAATTGTTAGACCATTGGCTCTCATACCACTGATGGAATTTTAAGGTTACAAAACTATATACTTGCGGAAATTCTCTTAACACTTAAGGGTACATGCAGCCCAAAGATATATGTCTTTACAATTATTAGCAACATACTATGAACTATAAAAACCCTAAGTTATAATCAAATTCATAAGTTAAGGTTACATACCTTGATATTATTATAGCAAATAATATCCTTGAATCCTTTCCTTTTGTTATCAGAAAGCAAGCACCAAAAGTATGATGCCTCTAATGGCTCCACCGAAACCCTAGAAACCCTAGCGTGAAGAGGAGATAAAGGAATGAGAAGGAAATTTCGTTCACATGCTTATTGGGAATGTTATGAACGAAAAATGCAATCCAATGAGTCTTATTTATAGTTTTGGTAACTCACAGATGAATCCAAATTTAAATTAATTAAATAATAGATTTAATCTCAATTCAAATCATTTCCTCATCTGCAACCAAGAGGCTTCCATAAACCCTAGAACCTCCTCCAAAACCTTCCATACCATAGATGGTTCTAGAATTACTTATTTTGTTCAACTATTGAACAATTATAATTCACCCATTGCACCTTTAATTAATTCAAATTAATCTTGAATTAATTCTAGATTAATTCTGATTAATAATTAATTAATTCTTATTTATTTCTCATTAATTTATTAACCATATAAATTAAAAAATCAATTTTTTATTGATCTCATATTAATTCATCAATCACATAATAAATTAACAAATCAATTACCTATTTATAATTAATATATTATCCACATAATATATTAACAAATTATTTTCTCTCTCTCCTAATAGCATTTCTAACTATTTCTAGTTATGAGGGCAATCCAAAAAGGACTTTGCTTTTAATTAGAAGTATATACCAATTTAGTTATGTGCTTAGATACCTTAATCCAAAAAAATATGATTTGCATAATAGGGTAGTCATACCCCAAATAAATGTGTGTCTCAACTATTTGAGGGGTTTTCTATGCATCTATATACAAATTTCTAGCAACAGAAATGATTAATAATAACCCTAAATGTACATGCACCCTAGATTCAGGTTTTACTGTTATAGAAACCTACTTTCAAAACTACAAGATTAATGCTACAAGAGGGATAGGATTACTGGCCCTTAAGAAAAACCGAATTTGCTCTTGACCACTTTTAGATCTCGAACTGCTTGTTGCTCTTGGAAGATCTAGCACCCGAAGTAGAGTGCCTCTAAAGAATCACACCCAAAAGTCTAAACCCTATAAAATTAAGGAGAGATAAGAGGGATTACAATAATCGAATTCCCAACCTTGCAAGTGTCTAGGATTGGATTTCTGAAGGCCGGAGAGGTCTTCATATAGTTGAGGTAACTCGTCGAGTCCATGTCTGCAACTCGGCGATTTGAGTCGGGTTCTTTCGATTTCTGGTTTTCTAACTTTTCCTCTTGCACCGATTTAGGATCTTCTTTCTGAATAGGTGCCAGAGGAGTAATTATCTTCCCACTCCTAGTTGTCACGATTTTAATATGTACGCCTTTCGGATTTTTCAGTAATACTAGGAAGTCCACCCGGTTGTCTTTCGTTCACTTGTTGTGCAAGTTGGCCTAGCTGCTTCTCAATGTTGAGAATGGAGGCTTGCTGATTCCTAAGAAGAGCTTGTTGATCTTTCATCATAATTTGGTGCTCTCTCAACATATTTTTTTGATCTTTTATTGCAGCATCAGTATCGTTATGCCTTTTCTCGGATGCGGCTACGAACCTTGTAAGCATATCTTCCAAATCTGATTTCTTTTCTTGCACCAACTCCTCCTTTTGATAAAAACCTCTTGCTTTTTTCTTATAATTTTCCTCCTTCGCCTTCTTGTACTCATCATAAGGTTGCCATTCTTTCTTGGGTTTTCGCCAATCATCATCATATCTATCACCACTTAAATAGCACACTTGGGCTTTCCGGTTTCCGTTCTCATTAAGATCACAGTCTTTAGTAAGGTGAGGCCCTCTATAGTTATCACATCCCACTCTAATGGCATGGATGGATTGGTCCATCTTAGTCATTCTTCGATCCATGTTCTCTAATTTTGCCATCATTGCCGCCATGTCATCGGAAATAGAGTTCACCACCCCTCGACTTGGGTCATTCCTTGGGTTATGATATTCTCTAGAGTGATTAGAGAATTCTTCAATTAGTTTCTTTTATAGTCGCGGGTGCTTTCTTCGTGAGTCGTCCTTGCGAGTCAAGGAGCTGCCTAGTTGTCACATTCACTCCATAATAGAAAATGGAGACTTCTTGATGCCTAGTTAGATCATTGGGTAGGCAGTTCCTCAATAAGCTTTTGTATCTTTCCCACGCCTCATAGAGTGACTTTCCTGGTTGTTGCTCAAAATTTGCAATGGCTTTCTTTAACTTTGCTATTTTTGAGGGAGGGCAAAATTGATCAATAAATTCTTCTCGCATCTTAACCCAAGTGGTGATGGATCCTGGAGGGAGTGATTTCAGACAATCTTTCGTAGCTCCCTTAAATGTGACTGGTAGCATACGCAGCAGAACAGTCTCCCAAGGCACATTAGGGGTGTTAAAGTAGTCGGCTATGTCGTTGACCTCATCAAGATGCTTGTATGCGTCTTCGTGTTCCTTCCCACATAATGGGATGTCCCTGAGTTGGATGAGTATGTGACCCTTCAGCTCAAAGTTAGCAGTTGCTGGAATCACGGGTTGCACGAGTCATGGGCCGGTATCGTCACACATCCTTTTCTTCCATTCTCCCATGGGGATTTCATCGATGTTAGCCATGGTGTTTCTGATTTCGCCTTCTATGTCGCTTCCTGCTTCGGTTTCTGCTTCTGATCCGTATTCGGTTTCGTTTGGATTGGGGTTATATCCAAAGCCTTCTATCTGGCTTTCTTCGCTCTTTTGGCTGCTAGACAAGCCCACTTTCTTGCTTTTCTTCTTTCCAAAGACTGATTTAAGGTCCTTGAAAGGTGATTTCTTTGGCGGCTTAGTCTCTTCAACGGTCTACTCCTTGTCTTTCCTCAAAGTTGATTCTGGGTTTTCGAGTGGCGGGATCAAGGGTGTGCCTGATCCTCGGGTCATAAAAACACTGCAAGAAACAGAACAAATACGCGTAAAAAGAACAAAACAAAACTAAAAACGGAAATGGAAAACTGCGATGGACTCGTCGAGTAGCTACGACTGTACTCGACGAGTCAAAGGCCAACAGAAAAAAAATTAGAATTAAAATCCTAAAATCAGAAAAACCAAAACTCAATCCTAATAACTAATTTACTAAAATAGTAACTTTGTGCAAGATATATCTCACACAAAGGATCGATAATACTAGCAATTAAAATTTATTTTAGAACCGTTCCCCGGCAACAGCGCCAAAAACTTGATGTGTGTTTATTTCACTAGTTTTAGTCCTACTTTTTAAATATAATTTAGACACACAAAAGGCAATGTACTTGTCAACTTGTGGTATAATTAAGCAAGCAGGGTATCGAAAACAGGGAACGGTAAATAAACTAACTACTAAATTATCTAAAAAACAATTAATTAAAAGAAAAGGGGTTTTATCTAGTTTTGAAAGACTAGAAACTTAAACACTTATCTAACACTTAAACAAAGCAATTAACAGGTAAAACAAGTAAAAATCAACTAAATTCAATATTAAAGGAGACTGCTGTTCAGCTTCAACTAACTTATTCCTATGGTTGATTTTATGACACATGCAATGGATTAATTCATCTTTGGCTACGGATTAATGTGATTAGGTTCATGTTCACTATTACTAATCCTTAGAAAACAAATCAATTCAAACAGTGGCCAGTTGGTTAAACTAATGAATTTCCTAGTTTATTGATTTGGGTTTAGTAAGACTTGTAGTTAGCTAATTAAATTGCTAATTCAATTAACTTCTTGTATGATGCTTCGTCACACAAGCTCACACATTGATTTACCAATTTTCTAATTAATCCCTAGTTTCATGTTCACTATTCCTAGGCATATAACATTGTTTACACATAAATTATATGAGACAAGCAATCAAGAGATGTTCATGCAACTTAATTCACTTGATAATTAACAGAAAATAGTTATTGGCAACACATGAGGATCTTTAACAAGCTTAATTAAACAAAATTCACCAATCTAAATTAATCTGACCACAAAATCAAACCATAGTCATAAAGTTGTCTACCCTAAACAGAAGAAACAAGTTTTTAGCTCATATTCATAGCAGAAAACGTCTCATAAATTGAACCTAATGATCTAAACATGGTAAAAACACTAGATTAAGAAAAGAGAATAAGATTGTGCCTTTTGATCTCCTCAAAATTGGATGCTAAAGTCGATTCACGAGTTCCAGAGCTCCAGCAATACTTTCAATCGTAACTTAATCCCCAAGGGTTCCAGAGAAGCTTTTAGTTTCGGGCTATAATGTCCTATTTATAGATTTCTGAAAAGAGGGGCGACTCGTCGAGTCTAGTAACCGACTCGTCGAGTCCTTCATTAAGAACCCGTGTACTGCAAGGACTTTTATTGCTTCGCGAAGGTTGGTGCCTACTCGTCGAATAGGTGTCCAACTCGTAGAGTTCTTCATGTTTTTTACTCTTTTTCTTCTTTCTTCAATTCCCGAGCTTCCGGTTGCATTTCCCGCTTCCTTTTGCTTCCGAGCATGTCTTTTAGGCTGAAAATATAATTTAAACATAATTAAGTATCTTTTGCTCAATAATTGCAATAAAATAGCCAAAAAGGCAAAGAGTCTCAAACGAGGTCTGCTGCTCGGGATCCCAAATAAAAGCAACACCCTTCCGGGTCAATCTAGTGAGGGGAACGACAATCTTGGAGAAATCTCGGATAAATCTCCGATAGTAGCCGGCCAACCCCAGAAAACTCCTGATCTCGGTGGGGGATCTCGGCACCTCCCAACTCATCATAGCCTCAATCTTGGCCGGATCGACCAATATCCCATTCTAATTAACGAGATGTCCCAAGAACTGGACCTCTCGTAACCAGAAATCACACTTGGAGAATTTGGCATAAAGCCTCTTCGATCTCAATACTCTAAGGATCTCCCTCAGGTGCTCCTCATGCTGCTCTCTGGATCTCGAATACACTAGAATATCATTGATGAACACAATCACCTATCGATCCAACATCGGCCGGCATACTCGGTTCATGAGGTCCATGAACGCCGCTGGTGCATTGGTGAGCCCAAAAGGCATCACCATGAACTCGTAATGCCCATAACGAGTCCTAAACGTCGTCTTCTGGATATCCTCATTACGCACCCTCACCTGTTGGTATCCAGACCTCAAGTTTATCTTGGAAAACTAAGACGCACCCTGCAACTGGTCAAACAGATCGTCGATCCTCGGTAATGGATAACGGTTATTGACCGTTAATCTGTTCAACTCCCGGTAATCAATGCACATCCGGTATGAACCATCCTTTTTCTTTACAAAAAGGATCAGAGCTCCCCACGGCGAGCTACTCGGTCGGATGAATCCCTTCCCCAACAGCTCCTGAAGCTGCAAGGATAACTCCTGCATCTCCGGTGGTGCAAGGCGATAGGGTGCCTTGGCAATAGGCGCTGCCCCCGGAACCAAATCGATGCGGAACTCCACCTGCCTCTCGCGAGGCACACCCAGCAACTCCTCGGGGAAAACATCCGGAAACTCTCGCACTATCGGTACCTCGCAGACAGAACTCGGCCTCTCTGCGGCAACTCGTGTATGCTACAATCCCTCTACAGCCCTGCTGTAGACTCTGTCTCGCTCTGGCAGCCGAACAAAATGTTGACCCAGATCTGGTACCCTCGACATACACCGTAAGTACTCCCCCACTAGGGTCTCGTATGGTCACCAACTGTCGCTTACAGTCTATAACAGCTCCAAATCGGCTCAACCAGTCCATGCCCACAATGACACAGACATCCCCCATCGCAATCGGTACCAGTTCTATCGGGAACTCAACACCGAAAATCTTGAGTACACATCCTCGAATCACATCAGTAGCATAAACCGCTCGCTCGTCAGCTATAGAAACTCGTAGAGGTCGAATCAACGCCTCTCGTCGGATACTGATGTGCTGGCTAAACGCTAATGACACGAAAGATCGACTCGCACCCGAGTCAAATAACACCAAAGCAGGTACAGAACTCACAAGAAAAGTACCTATGCATACCACAGTATAAGCACAATATCTCTTCTGCTGTCAACTGAAAGGCTCTCCCGCGAGCCTTCAGTGCCTCGGCCTTCGCTGGCCGGACCTCGGTAGCTCTAGCAGCAGGTGTAGATCCATGTGCTGATCCCTGAAGTAGCTGTGGGCACTCGGCCTTCCGATGACCAGTCTGGTTGCAGTGAAAGCAAACTGCAAACCCCTTGGGTCAATCCCTCGCGAAATGTCCCTCCTTGCCACACTTGTAGCACACACCCACTCTGCACACCCCCTCATGGCTCTTGCCGCATTTCCCGCAAGTGTGGCCCTTCGGAACTCCAGATCTCGAATCAGCGGGCTTTGCCTGCTTGGCTACCAGCTGAGACTGTACCGGCAGCCTATCCCTCCTCTGAGACTCGGCCTCCTCCCTGGCCTGAGTCTACAGCTCAATCTCCCTCTTCCGGGCATTCGCCTGGAGCTCGGCAAATGTCCGGTATGTCGAGTTCGCCACGAACTCACGAATGTCCCTCCTCAGTATGCTCAGATATCGGCTCATACGTGCCTGCTCGGTAGACACGTGCTCAGGGCAAAACAACGCCCTCTCATGAAACATCCGTGTAATCACAGTCACGGACTTTGTCCCCTACTTGAGGGACAAGAACTTCTGCGCCAACCGTTCCCTCTCCACCGGGGGAACATACTCATCTTGGAACATGGTGGTGAACCTCTCCCAGGTCACCATTGTAATCTCTGCATTACTGAATTCTGCCGTCACAAACATCAACCAGTCCTTCTCTCCCAAGCGAGGCTGGTTCAACACGAACCGTACTCTCAGATGCTCCGGACAAGAACATGTGTAGAAGCATCCCTCAACGTCAGAGATCCATCTCATCGCGGCTATCGGATCCTGAGTCCCATCAAACTCTGGTGGCTTCGTGTTGCTCAAATCCCGGTACAGCAACGAGTCACCCACCTGTGGCCTAGCGGCGGCAACGGCTGCGGTGGCCGCAGCAACAGCAGCATCAGTAAGAGCAGCATACCGCTCGTCAAATGTCTCAATCAGCGTGGTCTTGATAGACCCGAACATCTCTAGTATCTCAGCTCGAATGGCTGCCGCCACCTCATCATGAATCATCCTGCGAATCTCATCATCTCTAACACCGCTGCTCTCTGGAGTGTGGCGTGTACCCACCATAATGTCTCTGAAACACAACACAAGAGAAATCAGAGACTCGCTCGAGTATACTCGCACTCGATAACTCAACCCTACTCGTTCTTTAGTACCCTAAGGATTCTTACTTGGACTGCTCACTGATCCGGTGTTTCCAGTAGTACGGGCCCTATACTACCTTCCACAACGCATCGGTATTCACCCTAAGTCCTCCTCCTAGGATCCCAGATCACAAGTACACTATATCTCGCTGAACACAGGCTACCCTCTAGTAGACCACCCACAAGCTCCTCGCTGCTACCTACTCACTCTCGAAGTAACTCATAGTAGCAGTAATTTCCTAGGCTAAGGCATCACAAATCAGACCACTCTAGTCCTAGATATGAATACCTAGCCTACTCTAGCATGCATAGCATATCACATAATATCTCATAACACATAATGTAAGGGTATTTTGGGAAATCACCGTTCGGGCGCTGGCTGATCGTACACATTGCTCCGTTCTGCTTTTCTCAAAACTCTTTTACTCCTTTAGAAAAATTGTTTCCTTTATGAAAAATTTTCTCAAATCCTCAGTTTGAGTTCAGATACGCCCGAAGATGCATGCGAATCCCTCAAACCAAGGCTCTGATCCCAACTTGTAAAGACGTAAATTTTAAAACAATTTTTCATTTTTCAAACATAATAAAACTCATATAATATTCTCAAACTCTCATGTGTATCAAATGTCATTACAATAAAACATATCCCAGAATCTGTTAGGCGTGTCAAACTCAACAAATAAAGGGGTACAACAGACTCCCAATACACTGCTTTAATGCACTAAAAGGGTAGTACAAGGCAAGCAGGGTCGAACCACAGAGACACGGAATAAAAGTCTATACCTCTTTGCGCAAGGTACTTTGGTTACAAAGGGGGATTTGTTTGCAAAAGTCAAATAATGAAAATAACAATCAACTTTGAAACATGCAGAAAATGAAATAGATTTGTAAACAAGTTGTAAAAGTGCTTCCAGTTCTAGTTCTCAATGTTGTCATTTAACCTGATTATGACTTGATGTAATTTGTGATTACTATTCTAAGTTGGTACTGAAAGATATTAACACGCTCTAATACCTCTCGCTTGCCAAATTATCTAACCAAAACACGCTCTTTGACTAGACCTAGCTTTACTAATTCAACCTAAACACGCTCTTAGATTGTATTGAAAAACTGCATTAAGTTTTGTACAAGCTTCCCAACAATGTTCATTTCTTCTCATACGCTCGGAAGTGTGAAAACATGTGATAAATGTTCTACAATAATAAAGCTTATTGTTTGTTACCAACCATTAACTTGATAGAACGATTAAGTGCCCTAAAAGTTAATTAACTACACAAAAATTCAATTCATGAAAGTGGCCAATCAAACACAAATCAAATTTAAGGATTCTAGTTTAAACAAGAACATAATCACTAGAATAGAATCACAAATAAAACATCAAATCATATGCTTCAAGTCAAGCAATCAACATGTTTTGAACAAGAACTAGAAACTAGGGTTTCTTAGCCACACATGACTAAGAACAAATCACAAGAACAAAAGATGGAAAAATGTGTGATTACAACTTACAAAATGCTAGAAATAGTGTTTCTAAATGATTATTGATCAGTCCCTTGCAATAACCTTCGAATTCCCTTCTCAAAATATGCTCTGATATGTTGTGTCTATCTCAAAATGGCCCTCAACCCGTAATATGAAAGATAGGAAAAACTGCCAAAAGTTGGTTTTTGGGTTGAACACGGCCCGTGTTAAAATAGGCTAAACTGACACGGCCCGTGTTCAGCAGCCAACACGGCCTGTGTTGATTTACACTGAACTGACACAGCCCGTGTTCAGCATGGTCAACAACTCCCATTTTGGTCAACACGGCCCGTGTTGATTTTGCAGTGTAAATCCAACACGGCCCGTGTACCCCTCTGACTCCGAATCCAAACTTGATTTTTCCATCTTTTTCGTTCTTCGCCCGATCATCCCGAAATCTTCACCAATGCTTCCCGGCACCTCCCAAAGCGCATTCCAAGCTCCGGTTTACCTGAAAAAGACATGAAAGTGTGCAAATAAGGTTGTTCTAGAGACTAACATGAATATGATGAAATGCAAGAAAAATGAAGAACAATTATGCTAAATAGATGCATGAAATGGGACTAAAAGGTGTGCAAAAAGGTGCACAAATTACACCTAACAAATCTCCCCAAGCTTAGACCTTTCTTGTCCTCAAGAAAGAGCAAGAACCAGACAAACAGGACGATTTCTAGATGGCAAAAAGAAACATAGAACGAATGGGGACAAAAAGATCCTAAAAGCTAAGAATGAATGCATGCAATGAAAACCATGAAAAAGAAACATATGTACAAAAGATACTTAAGGAACAAAAATGAACCAAAGAAAAATTTAAGAACACAAGTAATCTTTTTATTTATTTATATAAATATGGACATATATGATCAGACTTTACATCAATGGGGCTCCAATCATTAATACCTAGGCGACCATCCTTCTACCTTCCACATATCACAGACTCCCAAAGTGAGGAAGACCACGAAACGGTGTAATCCAATAATCCAACTATAGTTTTATTTAAACTTCATACCTTAGTTAGCTTTTGCGAGCGAAAATAACACAGTTCGGGATCTCATGTCCTTAAGACTAGATGGTCAAGAATCAGAATCGACGCATCCTTAAGAACCCGTCACGGCGAATCAACTTTCGCTGAAACAGTGAGCCCACCCGAAGGGGCCCAGTTCCTATACTTTCACTTTTTCGAGAGCCACAAGTATCATATCACACAGTTCTTCATTCGCCAGATTTGACTTTGAGATGGCTTTTGATTTTGATTGAACTTGGATTTGTATCTTCATTTTGAGCTTTGAATTCTTCAATCAACTTTTGAATTTCTGAAAGTTTCTTCGATTAAGTACTTGAAATTCTAATTTGGGTACTGAATATGACAGTTGTACCCTTTCTTCCTTCTTGACTGTGTGGATCTGATACTTAAGCTCTTTGTTACCGCGAGGGTAACGCGTGTCAACAAATAGGTCCGTGTTCTGTGGGTCCAGAGTTGCCGATAAAGATTCTTTTTAAACATTCAGAAGCAAATCATCCTAAAGCTGTTATTACCGCCCACAAAAACGTTTCGGTATGCCATTTTTTTATTATCTAAGGCTAGGGTCTCGAATTACGGTGTTTGGGTCCCCTAGTTATGACAGCTGATTCTACACTTCCGGTAACTATCCGGTCGCTTTGGGTATTTTGTTTTTCATTTGATTTCTCGTTTTCCCACTTCATGGAGCTATCGTATGTAAAGATTCTCTCATCTCGTATTAAATCTTTTTTTAATGAAATGCATGAAAATGAAAATGCATGGAGATGTTTTATTTTTGTTTTTTTTAAAGAAACTAGGAAGAAAAAAATGGAAACTAAGAACATAAACGAAAAAATCTTTTTTTTTTTAATTTTTGATTTTTTTTTGAAAATTTAATGCATGGAGGTGATCCTAATGTACAACTCTACCCCTCCCCAAGCTTGAATATAAGCATCGTCCCTGATGCTTGGAGAGGGCGGAACAACCTATCTAATCATTGGAAGGGGGTGGGGGATGGTAGTCGGGTCGGGTAAGAGTCCAAAATAGTCACAAATGCACACCAATTGAATTTTTAAGCAAAATATGAACGATTAAAGATATGGAAAGAATTTACCAAATCGTTCTTGGAGCCTTGCAATTGTGGTGAGAACCTCCTCTTCATCTTCCCCAAGCTATCCGTGAAATATTTTTGGAGCCCGAGATTCCTTTTCTAGGAATAAAAACATGTTGCAACACATTTGGAACATTAAAAACTAAAAACTTCAAAGAAACGAAAATGTTTTGAAGGAAAAGAAAAAAATACCCCCGGGTTGCCTCCCGGTTAGCCGCCCTTGTTTTAAGTCGTTGGCTCAACTTGGCCCCTTAATATGCTTCGTTCTAAGTATGTGGACCTCTCCAACACATTCAACCTTCTCGCCACCTCCTTCAATGCATCACCAAACTTAAAATCGGCCTCCTCTTGTAGAAGTTGACACATCGGCACCGTGATCTTGGAAAAATCCTTTATAAACCGCCGATAAAAACCTGCATGGCCAAGAAAAGAACGCACTTCCCGAACATTTTTCAGGTATGGTAAGCTCTTAATAACATCTATTTTGGCCTTGTCAACTTCTAAACCTTTTTGTGACACCACATGTCTAAGTATCAAGCCCTTGTCAACCATAAAATGACATTTTTCATAACTAAGGACTAAGTTCGTGTCAATGCACCTTTGTAAGATTTTGGTGAGATTTTGCAAACATTCATTAAAAGAATTTCCATAAACAGTAAAATCGTCCATGAAAACCTCTAAGATATTTTCGACATATTCTGAAAATATACTCACCATACATCTTTGGAAGGTCGCGGGTGCATTGCACAAGCCGAAGGGCATGCGTCTATACGTAAAGGTGCCGAAGGGACATGTGAATGTGGTTTTCTCTTGGTCTTCCGGGGCAACCGGAATTTGGTGAAAATCAGAAAAACCATCAACGCAGCAATAGTGGGATTTCCCGGCCAATCGTTCTAACATCTGATCGATGAATGGCAAAGGGAAGTGGTCTTTGCGGGTGGAAGCATTCAACTTCCTATAATCGATACAAACTCTCCACCCGTTTTGCACACGGGTGGGTACCAATTCTCCCTCAGAGTTTTTGACAACGGTGACTCCGGCTTTTTTCGGGACAACTTGCACGGGACTTACCCACTTACTATCAGAAATGGGGTGGATTACACCTGCATCCAAGAGCTTCATGATCTCTTTTTTAACCACCTCCATCATAGGTGGATTCAATCTCCTTTGGGCTTCACGGGTTGGCTTAAAGTCTTCTTCCATCAATATTTTATGCATGCATAATGATCGACTCAACCCCTTTATGTCCGCAATGGTCCAACCAATAGCCTCCTTGTACTTTTTCAAAATTCCAACCAACTCTTTTTCTTCTTCCTTTGCTAGCTTGGTTGAAATTATCACCGGTAATGTCTCTTCCTCTCCAAGATAGACATACTTGAGATGGTCAGGAAGAGTCTTCAAATCAAGCCTCGGTGGGTGTATGGATGGAAGGAGTTTCGGATCGAGATTTTTGAGCTTCATGCGGGGTGGTTCAACTCTCAAAGGTTGTCCTTTTTCCAAGGAGTTGATTGCTTCAATCAACTCATCCTCCAACATATACTTATCAGCCAGATTATTGATCCCTGCTTCATCAAAATGCTTGCTCAAGATGGTGGTTAGCACATCTTGGCTTGACAACTCAAAACAATCATTAGTACATGAATCAATAACATCTATGAAGTTTAAAGAATGAATATCGCTAGGATAACACATAGCTTCAAAGATATTAAAGTTGATCACCTCACCATCGAACTCCAAAGCACAACGTGTGTGCCATCACTTGGAGAGGGCGGAACAACCTATCCAATCATTGGAAGGTGGTGGGGGATGGTAGTCGGGTCGGATAAGAGTACAAAATAGTCACAAATGCACACCAATTGAATTTTTTAGCAAAATATGAACGATTAAAGATATGGAAAGAATTTACCAAATCGTTCTTGGAGGCTTGCAATTGTGGTGAGAACCTCCTCTTCATCTTCCCCAAGCTATCCGTGAAATATTTTTGGAGCCCGAGATTCATTTTCTAGGTATAAAAACATGTTGCAACACATTTGGAACATTAAAAACTAAAAACTTCAAAGAAACGAAAATGTTTTGAAGAAAAAGACAAAAATACCCCCGGGTTGCCTCCCGGTTAGCCGCCCTTGTTTTAAGTCGTTGGCTCGACTTGGCCCCTTGATATGCTTCGTTCTAAGTATGTGGACCTCTCCAACACATCAACCTTCTCGCCACCTCCTTCAATGGAACATTCAACCTTCCTTTGGCTTTCTTTTTACGCTCAAACCAAAAAGGCCTTAAACCCTTAATATCGGAGATTGTCCACTCAGTCCTTTTTTGGTATTTATTCAGCAGGGTTATCAACTCCTTCTTTTCCTTCTTTAACAGTTTATTTGAGTTGATGACTGGTTGAGTGCTCTCCTTTTTGACATGTATATTCTTTAAAGGGTCCGGTGGAGTTTTTGCTCCCGAATCTTGTGCTTGTTCCACCGGTGGAAGAAATTTGGCTTTGGTAGTAGGGTTATCAACTCCTTCTTTTCCTTCTTCAATAGTTTATTTGAATTTATACCGCACTCCTTTGCAAGTTCTTTGGCTTTGTCCCTATCTAATTTTTGTGAAAAGACTAACTCCATAAAATCATGGTTAGTCGAGTTTAAGCTCTTTTCAGCCAATGGCTGGATCATATTCACAAAATTAACAGATTGAACATCAGAAGGAACCTTTTTTGCTTCATGAACATTGAAGTTGATAACTTCACCATCAAATTCCATACTTAAAGTTCCGTTGTAGACATCAATTTTTGTTTTAGAAGTTTTAAGAAAAGGTCTACCCAAAAGCATGGAGCTCGATTGTAGGGTGTTGTCATCACCCATATCCAAAACATAAAAGTCAGCAGGAAATACAAGTTCATCAACTTGCACTAACACGTCCTCCAATACAACTTTTGGGTGTACCAAAGACCGGTCGGCAAGTTGAATAATAACTCCGGTTTTTGATAAAGGTCCAATTCCCATTGCCTTATAGCTTGAATAGGGTAAGACATTAATTGATGCTCCAAGGTCTAGCATGGCGCGTGGTACAAAAAGGTTACCCATTTTACATGGAACCGTGAAAACACCTGGGTCCTTGCATTTTTTTGGTAGCCGTTTTTGTAACACGGCTAAAATGTTTTCCCCTACTTTTACAGTTTGATTTCCTTTAAGCTTTTTTTTAGATGTGCAAAGTTCCTTAAGAAACTTAGCATATCTAGGAATCTGTGTAATAGCATCTAAAAGGGGGATGTTAATGTGAACTTTCTGGAACATTTGCATAATCTCACTCTCCTCCCGTTCTTTCTTCGTGCTCTTTAATCGTTCGGGGAACGGAGCAGGTGTGGCTTTAGGCTCAGTGACGAAGGGCTTCTTTGCGGTTGTTTTATCTTCCTTCTTTTCTTCTTTTGTTGTCTTTTCGACCACTATTTCTTTTTCTTCTTGATCAACCGACACTTTTGGTCCATCGTAGCTCTTTCCGCCTCTCAAAGTGATGGCACACACGTTGTGCCTTGGGTTCGTTTCAGTTTGGGCGGGCAACTTTCCTTGAGATTCTAGTTTGCTTACAGAAATAGCAAGCTGTGAAACTTGTTGCTCTAAGTTCTTTATACTTGCTTTTGTCTCTTGTTGGAAAGTTTGTGTACTAGTTGCCAAACTTTTCACTATGTCCTCTAAGAACATATTTGATGAATCCACTTGTTGAGGAGGGTGTTGTGGCTGCCTTGGCTGGAAGTTCTGTGGTGAAAAAGGTGGTCTTTGTTGGTATTGATGTGGTTGACTTGGTTGATAACTTCCATGTTGATATCCTCCCCAACCTTGATTGTTGTTCCATCTTTGATCACCCCGTGGCTGCTCATATCCCTTTTGATTTGACCCAGAAAAGCCTCCCATGGCTTTTCCTTCTTTATAATCCTCATCTTGAAGTTGAGGGCACATGTCGGTTGGGTGCCCCACTTGAGTGCAAATACCACAAGGGCGGGGTGTGGGCTGCACACCCTTGTATTTAGCTAGCATCATGACCACTTTTGTAAGCTCGGACAATTGAGCTTCAATTTGAGGAGTTTGGACTTCCTTTACACCTCAGGGTGCATCCGTGTACCATTCTTCATCATGAATTGAATGCTTAGAATCTTCAGCCATGTTCTTGATTAAGTTGCGGATTTCGGTTGGAGTCTTGTCGGGTAAATACCCACCACTGGAGGCATTAAGAAGCCTTCTCTCCATTGGAGTCATGCCTTCAATGAAATATTGGAGAAGTTGATACTCGGTAATTCCATGTTTAGGAGAACGGGCACATAGTTTCTTGAATCTCTCCCAATATGTGTGAAAAGTTTCTCTTTTGTGTTGCTTGATTCCAATGATTTCCCTCCGTAGGGCTGAAACTTTCATCTCCGGGAAGTATTTGTCCAAAAAGAGTCGTGCAAGATCTACCCAAGTAGTAACCGTCCCCGGTGGGAGGTCATAGAGCCAATCTTTTGCTGCATCTTGCACTGCAAATGTGAATGCCTATGCTTGATTTGGTCCTCTGTGACATTGTGTGGTTTCATGCCAACACACATAACGTGGAACTCTGTGAGAAACTTGTGGGGATCCTCGTTTTCTAAGCCTCTAAAGGTTGGGAGGAGGTTGATAAGTCTGGATTTTAGTTCAAGGTTTGTGGCTGCCGGATAGGTGATGCAAAGAGGTTGTTGTGTAACCTCTTGTCTCGACCATTGACGAAGGGTTTGTTCGGGTGGTGGGTTTGGAGGTGGATTTCCTCCATGGTTATCTCCCATTGTGCGAGTAGTTGTTAAAGTTTCTGTGGGTGTAGTGTTTGGGATGTTATAAGTGGGTGAAGATGGTGGAGTGGTAACTTTGGGTGAGGATGGTTGTGGTGAGAGTGAGAGACTTTCTGTTTCGGATGCAGATACACTTGAGAGGGGTATGTCCTCCCAAATGTTGATGACTGGAGGGTTAGATGATGAAGAAGTCCCGGAGCCCGATTGCTTCTTACGAAGCTTGGCTTCCTTCCTTAACCTCTTTGCAGTCTTCTCTATCTCCGAGTCAATTGGCAATGGCGTACCTGTACGGAAAGATCTAGGCATAAACAATAAGTAACACCGTGTCCCCGGCAACGGCGCCAATTTGTTAGGCGTGTCAAACCCAACAAATAAAGGGGTACAACAGACTCCCAATACACTGCTTTAATGCACTAAAAGGGTAGTACAAGTCAAGCAGGGTCGAACCACAAAGACACGGGATAAAAGTTTATACCTCTTTGCGCAAGGTACTTTGGTTACAAAGGGGGATTTGTTTGCAAAAGTCAAATAATGAAAATAACAATCAACTTTGAAACATGCAGAAAATGAAATAGATTTGTAAACAAGTTGTAAAAGTGCTTCCAGTTCTAGTTCTCAATGTTGTCATTTAACCTGATTATGACTTGATGTAATTTGTGATTACTATTTTAAGTTGGTACTGAAAGATATTAACACGCTCTAATACCTCTCGCTTGCCAAATTATCTAACCAAAACACGCTCTTTGACTAGACCTAACTTTACTAATTCAACCTAAACACGCTCTTAGATTGTATTGAAAAACTACATTAAGTTTTGTACAAGCTTCCCAACAATGTTCATTTCTTCTCATACGCTCGGAAGTGTGAAAACATGTGATAAATGTTCTACAATAAGAAAACTTATTGTTTGTTACCAACCATTAACTTTATAGAATGATTAGGTGCCCTAAAAGTTAATTAACTACACAAAAATTCAATTCATGAAGGTGGCCAATCAAACACAAATCAAATTTAAGGATTCTAGTTTAAACAAGAACATAATCACTAGAATAGAATCACAAATCAAACATCAAATCATATGCTTCAAGTCAAGCAATCAACATGTTTTTAACAAGAACTAGAAACTAGGGTTTCTCAGCCACACATGACTAAGAACAAATCACAAGAACAAAAGATGGATAAATGTGTGATTACAACTTAGAAAATGCTAGAAATAATGTTTCCAAATGATTATTGATCAGTCCCTTGCAATAACCTTCGAATTCCCTACTCAAAATATGCTCTGATATGTTGTGTTTATCTCAAAATGGCCCTCAACCGATAATATGAAAGATAGGAAAACTGCCAAAAGTTGGTTTTTGGGTCGAACACGGCCCGTGTTGATTTGCACTAAACTGACACGGCCCGTGTTCAGCATGGTCAACAGCTCCCATTTTGGTCAACACGGACCGTGTTGATTTTGCAGTGTAAATCCAACACGGCATGTGTACCCCTCTGACTCCGAATCCAACCTTGATTTTTCCAACTTTTTCGTTCTTCGCCCGATCATCCCGAAATCTTCACCAATGCTTCCCGGCACCTCCCAAAGCACATTCCAAGCTCTGGTTTACCTGAAAAAGACATGAAAGTGTGCAAATAAGGTTGTTCTAGAGACTAACATGAATATGATGAAATGCAAGAAAAAGGAAGAACAATTATGCTAAATAAATGCATGAAATGGGACTAAAAGGTGTGCAAAAAGGTGCACAAATTGCACCTAACAGAATCTCAAAACATAGTCCTCTGCCAGTGTGTACAAATCATACCGGCGCCTTCCCGCGATCCTCGCTGGTACCTGAAACACATGTCACATAAGGACCCTTAAATAGGGCACATGCCCAAAGAATTAGGGTTTCTGTCCACAACGCGGACTCTAGGTAAAGACCATGGGGGTAGCCCATGGCATTCCAGGTAAGCCCATGGCACTTGGATATCAAACCATGGGGGTAGCCCATGGCATTCCAGGTAAAGACCATGGGGGTAGCCCATGTCAATTATATGTATGTTGCATGATATTCTTTGGTTGTTTGTTATGTGATATTTTGGGAAACTCACTAAGCTTTTGCTTAAAGTTTATTTGGGTGGTTTCAGGTACTTCTGGTACTAAGGGGAAGGGCCCGGCTTGATGGCGCAACATTCACTCTCCAGCATTTTCCGCATTTATTGATATCGATACTTTGATCTTTTGACATGACTTGATGTAATGGATTTTTGGAAATAAATTATGATTGTAATTCCTATTTTAAATATGAAATATTTTATTTGGTTTTCGGGTTGTTACATTTGAACCTTTTAAAAATATCTGAATTCTGTTTAATCTTATAAAAACAGTCATATTCACTGAAGCATCAATAAATCATGACGAATAAAGCTATCGTCCCTTGTGGTGGATCTATAGAATCTATATCAACATGTACTAGATCCATCAATCCTTCACTTGCCTCATATAAACATGTGAACAATGATTTAGTTATAATTTTGCAATGAACAAGAGTCTCATAAATCCTGCAATTCGAATTGTATGACTCCAATTTTTGTCTAATTGAAACTTGGTGATGAGATTTCTTTTCACTTGGTCAAATATAAGACTACTACAAACGTGATCTCATAAGAATCAAATCCACAATTAATATTGTTATTGTTAGAAACACTCGTTAATGTGATTGCAAGGAAAGATAAAATAAGGCAACTTTATAAACCAAAACTTCACTTTTATTGAAATAAAACGAAAATTGGAACTTGTCCTTACAATTCATAAAATGAAAACAATGTTTCTAGACATCTTCTAAAAGTAATAGAAATCTATTAAAATTATCCTAACTCCTTAGTAGCTCCAAATCATGACCATCAAACTATTCGACTAAAGTCCATTTCTCACGATCAGATTCAGCTCACTTTACTTAAGCTTCCTTCTTTCTTTTAGATTCTGCAATACCATCAAAATATGATCATCACATTATGTATTAAGAGTGTATGAAAAGGAACTAATTAAGGAAACGAAGTTAGATAATGGATGTACCTGAAGTAGAGTCACATGACTTAACTTTACCATCTTTAAGATCCTTCAGGTATTTGGGGCAACTTCGCTTCCAATGTCCCTTCATTTGACAGTAGAAACAGATGAACTCATTGGGGTTAACATATGGAACGATCCTAGAATGAGCCTTTCCCTTTACCATACGATCAAATGGTTTCATGTTGGTTGATCCCTTTCCATCGGGAAGAGAAACCTTTTCCAGGATCGCCAATATTACCATTGTTAATGTCCATGGAACTCTTAGGATTAGATCTATCAAGAATTAATGCTTCTGTTGCACTTTTAAGCATTTATGCTTCAACAGCTATCAACATGTGGGTCAGTTAATTAGGGTCACAATAAGATTCCTCATATAAAAGTTCTCAACGACTGACCATATAACTTTGAAAGTGACAGAAGAAGAAAATCATAGGCTTGCACCTTCAGGAATATGACACCCATTCTTCCTAGTTTGTCAATGTACGATTTCATTTTCAAAACATGCGCACACACAGAGTCTCCATCTTGGTGTTTACATGCCAATAGGGCTTGAGTAGTCTCATATCTTTCAACTTGAGGAAAACGTATTGGGAGAGTCATAGGAGGAGGAGGTCAAAATTTTGAAGAAGGACGATGTCCAATTCCACAATTACCAAAAGTAGGCTAGACATTTTCACCTTGACTTGAATGTGGGAGACCATCTCCAGAAGAATAAGGAAAAACATTTCCAAACGAACGAGGAATACCATTTCTATCTTCATAAGAAATCTAAAATGTGGGAAAATAGAGAATTCAAGTTAGTTGATTTTAATCCTTAATTATTAACCCAAAATTTAAATTAAGGCTAGGGTCCATAATTTCATTTCGTAACACGAAGAGGGATGTCGTAGTCATAATGAAACTATTTTAGGTAGGTGAAGTATTTCATCAGTTTCAATCACATGAAACTCCTAGATCTCTTGAAATTTTCATTGAAACATAAATGACATGTTTAATCTCAGATTATGCTCTTACTAATTGTGACTGGGATGCCGATGATCACAATTAAGATGTGAATAACCATGCAAACCCACTCAAACGCCCTCAATCAATTTGTAATCTCCCATTGATGTGACGGTTAACCATATATGCTCCATCAACAATTATAAACACGAGTTGTTTCTGTTGGGTTATGAGCATTCTAACACTCCTAAGTGTGCATGCAACCCTAAATACCTTGGATCTATGTTTTCTCTATTATACATACAATTATGAACATCCAAGGTATTATCCTAATCTAGCATACAAAATAATAAATATAACAAGATAGAATACATACCTCTTTGATGTAGAATGTCTTCATGAAGCTTGAGTGCCTAGTGCCCCAAGTGTGACACCTCAAATGGTTCACACAACACCAAATACACTTGGAATAACTTGAGAGAAACTTGAACACTCCTTGAAATCGTCTAGCCCTCACACTCACACATTAGTGCACGATTTCTTGAGCCATGGGATTCTTTTATATGGTGGCTATTAGGGTTACACCATGTAACTCATAACTTTACCCATTCCTTATGCTCCATGGATTTTAACCTCCATGGAGTATCCATGGGTCACCCCATGGACTTAGTCCAACATAAGGAAGCTTGGATCACAAGCCCACATATATAAGAATGAATGATTTACACAATCAACCCATATATTTAATTAGTCTCCTTTTGATCACTTAATTAATTCCAAATTAATTCTTGATCAATCTTAATTAAATAACCTTATTAATATATTAGAACTTATAATATATTAACCAACCTTAAGTGTTATTTCTCTCATTATAGTCTATCCAAATGCATGATGCCATGCAACCCAAATGGACCATGCCGGGTCGGGTCAAGTCTTACCAATTATAGTTATGGACTTAGACATTAATCCAACAATCTCCCACTTGGATAAGTCTAAAACTATTATTGCGTATGACTTCAGGAACCGATCAGCAATCGTAGCTCTCAAAAGCTTCTGTCGAACTCTGACCTTGTCGATGAACTCTGACCTTTATCAATGACTTGTCCATTAGATAAGGGATCATATATTCCTCCATTCTAGATATCATATGGACTGAGACATGGATTATCAATCATTCTCTCTGTCCATTTGTTGTTTCCCGATTTCCGATTCATGATGACTGACTGATTGAACAAATCAAATCAGTCCTGGCTTGGCCAAGCACTCACATGTATCATCTTTAAATCATCGAGGGGCCCACAGATATCGCTTTTATCCCGAAGGTAAAAGGAATGGATAAACTTCGACTCATATGGCTTGTTCTACTACTTGTTGAATCATACACAAAGGCACGTTTTATAACATCGAGTTACCAATGCGTTTTCGTGCAATCAATGTATAACCAACTCATAATAACAACTCATATCTCTAGGTTTGAAGAATATAAGATATTATCGTCTCATGATCACTCGTGATAATATCCATGAAGTGATTCAAATGAGCGCGGGTTGAATCCAATACTCATAACTTATGAGCACTCATGAGTGTTGTAGCACCACTTTGTCCACCAACTTGGACCTCTACAAACCAACCCATGACAGTCTTGATTCATATCTACTTCCAACATATGACCGACTATGGATGGTTTGAATAACTTAATCATTCAGGAAGAGCGACTTAGTTATTCTGGAAGTCAAAACATGCAAAGTGAAATACAAGAATAAATGAATCAAATATGGTATCAAACCCTATGAATATAAATAAACACTTTTATTTATCACCATACTGATTACTCATTATTCATTGTTTCGGTTTTATCAACTTTATACTTGAATTTAAAACAATAGTTGTCCCATGCTCCAAGCGTGTACACTATGTTTTCTAAACACTAGTCATGCCATACACCAAGTATGCATACTATGTTTGTCTATGATCTTTACTTTGTAAAATAGATTAATTGAACATCACTCCAGTGATCCTCTTTTCACAGTCCCAAATCCTTACTGCAAATGCAAGAATTCCAAATTCATGCCATTTACTGAAATCTGTTAGATTCTAAACTTATATGCATTGATCCTCTTAATGATTATGCACGAAGTCAGAAAGACTTGACAACAATCATTACAGAGCATTCCAAAGGAGATCAGCTCCTTGGAAACATCCTTCTTTCATTAAGTTTCCTAATCTTACACAGATTGAATAATTTCTAACTTTGAAACATTTCCATATTCCATTTTGACTATCACTTCTGAACAAGAGTTGCCTCCTTACAGATTATGTCAATATGGTCCTTCCAGAATTAACATTATACTTCCAACTGTCCTTGAGCAACCAATCTTTGGTAAACCTTAGATTGTCCTCGATAATTGCTTAATCATTTTAGTCATATCCAATTCTAGACCTTTTCCCTTCATAATGCCCCAGGCATTTGGAAAATTTTAGAAAGGATGAATATAGCACATGTAATCGATCCTATATCCGAAGCATATGGGACACGATTCATGATGTCTCACATAAAGACTAAACCAGTCTTTTGCTATAATATTTCCATTTCAATTTGCCAAGTTCTCAAAATTCAGATTATGAAAAGGGATGCCGTAATCATAATCGAATTTTAGAACGCAAATAATGGACCCATATATAGAATTTCCTTATGTTGAGCCATTCCAACATGAAATTCATATATATATCCTTGATTAAATACGATTAAAATCTCAA
This sequence comes from Lactuca virosa, assembly GCF_052849685.1. Taxonomy (NCBI): domain Eukaryota; kingdom Viridiplantae; phylum Streptophyta; class Magnoliopsida; order Asterales; family Asteraceae; genus Lactuca; species Lactuca virosa. Next base: position 182,713,420 of record NC_136431.1, read on the forward strand.
TCTAAGCTTTTAGAATTGAAATGAAGTATAATTTCCTCTCCCTTAATTATAGCAAAACAACTTTTTCAACCCCTGCAACCTCACGAATTGAAACTTTTGTTTTCTATAATTAACATTGCTAACTTGCAACCTTTGTCATAATTATCATGCTCCCACTAACATGATGATTATTAGCATAACACTTATGCTCCCACTAGCTTTGACATGTACTCAGAAATCAGCTGACTTTCTTACCAAAGTTCAGATTTCTGATACTAGATTGTTTTGATAAAACTTTATCAAAATCATACACCTCTCTTAGATAGCTCACATGTGTGTCTAAACAATTTTAGAACTATGAAAAGGGATGCCGTAATCATAGTCTCAATTGTTTAGACCTTTGCCACTTCTCACAAGTCCATGTTAGTGTGCCGGTAAACCACACACACTCCACTAACGACTTTGAGAATGAAAATATCACAATTTCTATCTAGCTAAAATCTACTTAGTGAAAGTGTTTCCTCACCATCATTTTCATGAATCAGAGAGAAACCTTATGACACTTAGATTTAATAGTGTATGTGTTCTTATCCATGTGATTTTGTCAAAACCATAATCACAAGACAAGGTTAGTGACAAATCCAAACTCATATTGATTAAACTTGTGCAATCTTAAATTCTTGCCATTTGGCAGCTCAGGTGCCTGCCATTGCTTCCAAGTAGTTGTGCAACCAATTGAGAACTCTCAGAACTCCTATGCAAAGCCAACTTGAATAGGCACAAAAATTTCAACACGATAGGTTATAAACCTCAAGTCGTGTGCTAGTGAAGGACTTTAGGTTTTATTCTTGATTAAGTCTTGAAACTTTCAAGAGCTTTAAGACTCCCACTGTCCTCTTGACATATAAGACTCCCTTGTCAAATATTCAAGAGATAGTGCGGATTCTTTATCAAGACTAACACTTTACACAATTGGCCTAAGTTGGTCTCTGTTTTATCCAAAACATCACAAATTACCAATTTCAAATGTACAAGAGTAGATAACCTTTTACTCTTACATTTGACTAGTGTTAACAAACCCTCTTTAAGATATGTCACTCAAGTTACAATCTTGGAGTATGACTCTAAGAATTGTTTTGGAACGAAGTATGACTCATCTTTTTGATTTAACCATTTCAACAATTCATGACTCCTCTTCTTAGTCATAAGAATGCACTAAGATGACTTTAGAGGACCAATTGTGATATGGTATCTTAATCATTAAGATGATCATAAACATGATACTAAAGTACTCTCCCATCTTTTCAGATTTGAGAAACTTTTATCTTTCTGCCATACTTTGATTCTTCTTATTCGTTCTGTCTCATATTGAAACTTCTCCAATGCTACAGACTTATACTTAAACTTATAAGTATAACCATATTTACTGAACTTAAGTAAATCATGATGAATAGTCTTCTTGATCTTTTGTGGTGGACTTGACCAGTGCACAAGAATGTGTACTCGATCCCTTAGTCCTTTCCTTATTCACATAAGGAATTAGTCTTAATTTTCCAAGCTGAAAGTTCTCATTCATCATACTATACAACTTGCATGATTCCAAGTTTCGGTCCAATTGAACCTTGGGTGATGATAATCTTTCCTTATTTGGTAATATTAGACACTACCACAACCGAAAGAATCAAATCCATTTTTCCAATATTGCTATCAATGGAATCTTATAAGCAACAACTTTTCACAAATGCCATTGTAAGGATACTTAAAATAAATAAAATCAAAACCTTTTTCTTTTATTTTAAAACTTTGCGGAAAAACTTATCCTTACAATCCATATGAAAACCTTGTTGTTATCTATTCCTAAGCAATATAAATATCATAACTCTTAAGTAATAGCCTAAAATTCTGATCACCGAACCATGCGATTGAAATCCATCTTCGCGATCAGAATCAGCATGTACTTAATAGAGTTAGACAATGGACTTTACCTGAAGTAGAGCCTAACTTATTGACTTTAACATCCTTAGGTAAATTTGGCAGCTTCGTAACCAATGCCCCTTCCTTTGGCAATAGTTACCTATGGACCCTTGATAATGGGACTATCTCAGACTTCGCCTCTCTCTTTACCATTGGGTCAACCGAGTTGACTATGGCCGATCCCTTTCCATTGGGAAGAGAGAGCTTTACTGGATATCCAATGTCATCATTGTCAATGTCCGTAGCGTTTTAGGAAGTTGATCTTAGCAAATAGATAAGATCATTAAGGGTCTTGTCTTAGTCTGTTTCATAGGATTCCCAAAAGAACTCACTATGTGACTTAGAAAGTAGTTGAGCCACCAACTTTCTCAAGACTTTGACACCCAACTCTCCCGGCTTGTCAATATGTGACTACATCTCCAAGATGTGATCACACCTAGACCTTGCCTTGCCAATAGGGCTTGAGTGACCTTAAACTTTTTAGGAACTTGTGGGTTAGGGAGAATAATTGGAGGAGGTGAAAGAAGTATGATATCCATGGGACATCATCTTCATTTAGGAAAGCTTGTTTCAAGAGATTTGGGAAGATCATAAATGTCTAGACCAGACATCTTTTTGGGAGATATTCAAGATAGTTGATTTAAAGTCCTTAATATGACACCCAATATGAAATATTAAGGCTAGGACCCAACAAACTATTTTATAACTTAGAAGAGGGATGCCGTAATCCAAGCTATAAAATATTTGAAGGTAGGTGAATGACGATTCACCAATTTCCACCATGAAAAATGAAATAATTTATTAGGTTTTAATTGGATTTGAAAGTCCTAGATCTTTGAGATTCATTGAACTGTTCAAAGGCATGTTTCAATCTCGAGTGTGCCCTTCAGGTTTTGTGACTGGGATGCCGAGGATCACAAAACAAGGTGTGAATAACCATGCAAATATACTTGGTACCCTTAATATTTACCCCTTAATCAGTGTGCCGGTTAACCACACACGCTCCACCGATACTATGATAAATATAAAGTTACCCTTTGCCTACCTTGTTAAGTCCAGGTTAGTGTGCCGGTTAACCACACACGCTCCACTAACGACTTAAGCAAAGTGCAAAGTGTAATTTCATGGGTTAGCACCAAATTCACATTTTCCTAAGTAACTAAGATTGGGTATTAATAAGAGTTTAGTTACTTAGTATTTATCATTAATACTTTTAATGAAAGGAGAATTATAGTCCTTGTCCTACCCGTTCGGCTAACGACCATCCACCAGTCAAGGAAGCGGTGGGTGAGAGTGTACACCCATTAAACTGCCATTTTATAGGTAGTAACCTTATACCCCCCTTATAGACCGGCTTCGTGAATGAGGCATACTAACGGTAAGACTGACTTTACTCTTATACATATATATAAATATTATTAACTTATAATATTATAAAGTATAAGGGTTGAATTTTAACTTTTAAAATTCTAAGGGCTAACTTGGAATTAAAGTATTCATAAGTGAAAACTTTTCAAATTCCAAAACTTGAGGGCAAGTTTTGAAACTATTCAAAACTAATTAATTTCATAACTTATGAGTTTAAAGTAGTTTTAATTAAAAAAAAAAAGAAAAAAAAATTCTTCAAGTTCCATAACTTGAGGACAAGTTATGGAAGACTTTAAACTAATTAATAAAAAAAAGTTGTAACTTATGGAACTAATTAAGGTTACACTTTTTTTTTAATTTAATGAAGAGACTCTTGAACCTCCATAACTTGAGGACAAGTTATGGAGTCATAAAACTATTTAATTAGAACTAGACTCTTCATTTTGTAACCTTTGCCAACTTTTATGAGTTTTATGATTCTTACATGTGACTTTTCATATAACTTGAGGACAAGTTACAAAAACACACTTTGGAATCAACTCTTAGATTAAAATGGATTGAAAACAACTATTTCACACAACTTTTCTATTAATCTAAGAACCTCATAAGAACAAGATAATTCAAATCATCAATCTTCAAGAAATTAGCATGAACATACAAACTAATACAAATCTTGAAATTATGACAATTATCTTAGAAATTGGATTAGCATGAACATTACCACATCAAAAACAAGTTTATAAGTCCAAAAACATCTTAGGGTAATGTTCCTAGTCCAATTCCAGCCAAAACAATCGAATATATGCATCCAACTCGATTTTTCAGCTACTTTTGCAAGTATAACAAGAAAACAAGCCTTACTCTGATACCACTGTTGGGTTATGAGCATTCTAACACTCCTAAGTGTGCATGCAACCCTAAATACCTTGGATCTATGTTTTCTCTATTATACATACAATTATGAACATCCAAGGTATTATCCTAATCTAGCATACAAAATAATAAATATAACAAGATAGAATACATACCTCTTTGATGTAGAATGTCTTCATGAAGCTTGAGTGCCTAGTGCCCCAAGTGTGACACCTCAAATGGTTCACACAACACCAAATACACTTGGAATAACTTGAGAGAAACTTGAACACTCCTTGAAATCGTCTAGCCCTCACACTCACACATTAGTGCACGATTTCTTGAGCCATGGGATTCTTTTATATGGTGGCTATTAGGGTTACACCATGTAACTCATAACTTTACCCATTCCTTATGCTCCATGGATTTTAACCTCCATGGAGTATCCATGGGTCACCCCATGGACTTAGTCCAACATAAGGAATCTTGGATCACAAGCCCACATATATAAGAATGAATGATTTACACAATCAACCCATATATTTAATTAGTCTCCTTTTGATCAATTAATTAATTCCAAATTAATTCTTGATCAATACTAATTAAATAACCTTATTAATATATTAGAACTTATAATATATTAACCAACCTTAAGTGTTATTTCTCTCATTATAGTCTATCCAAATGCATGATGCCATGCAACCCAAATGGACCATGCCGGGTCGGGTCAAGTCTTACCAATTATAGTTATGGACTTAGACATTAATCCAACAGTTTCATCATTCCATCTTTATAGTCCTACATTAGTGTGCCGATTAACCATGCATGCTTCACTAACGACTCATAAAGAAACGATGTGCGTTTTCATGGATTAGCGTATAATTTCATATTTTCCTTAAGTAACTAGAGTGAGATTTTAAAAGAATGTTCTAGTACTTTATAACATTATACTTTTAATGTGATTATGTCCTGTCGAACCCATTCGGCTAACGACCCTCCACCACACAAAGAAGCGGTGGATGGAAAGGATACACATTCAACGTTCATTTTATAGGTCATTTCCTTATACCTCTCTTATAATGTAGCTTCGTGAATGAGGCCTACTATTGATTCGATTGGCTTTTGTTATACATATAATATTAAAGTTCTTATACATATGTATAAGGTGTATTTTAAACATTTTAAAAACTTCAAGGTTTAAAATTACTTTTAAATTAACTATTAATTAATTAATCTTTTAAACCAATTAACGATTTATCTTTATCTTTTAGTTAAACTATTAATTAAATTAATTAAATTAAATATTAAAATCTATGAGGATAATTCATTCAATTATCTTATAACCAAAAATTATGTTTCCATGTTTATCTCCTTAACTATCAAATTAGGGTTTTTAATCATATAAGGCAAGTAAAAATCGAATTTTAATAGAACCAGGACCATATAATGACTAAAAATAGCCTACTAATCAGATAAGGCAGGAAAAACGAGCAAAAAAATGGTGCGCCCTTTTCGATTTTTTTTGTTTGATTTGATTTATCTCATGCACAATCAATTGTTAGACCATTGGCTCTCATACCACTGATGGAATTTTAAGGTTACAAAACTATATACTTGCGGAAATTCTCTTAACACTTAAGGGTACATGCAGCCCAAGGATCTATGTCTTTACAATTAATAGCAACATATTATGAACTATAAAAACCCTAAGTTATAATCAAATTCATAAGTTAAGGTTACATACCTTGATATTATTATAGCAAATAATATCCTTGAATCCTTTCCTTTTGTTATCAGAAAGCAAGCACCAAAAGTATGATGCCTCTAATGGCTCCACCCAAACCCTAGAAACCCTAGCGTGAAGAGGAGAGAAAGCAATGAGAAGGAAATTTCGTTCATATGCTTATTGGGAATGTTATGAACGAAAAATGCAATCCAATGAGTCTTATTTATAGGTTTTGGTAACTCACAGATGAATCCAAATTTAAATTAATTACATAATAGATTTAATCTCAATTCAAATCATTTCCTCATCTGCAACCAAGAGGCTTCCATAAACCCTAGAACCTCCTCCAAAACCGTCCATACCATAGATGGTTCTAGAATTACTTATTTTGTTCAACTATTGAACAATTATAATTCACCCATTGCACCTTTAATTAATTCCAATTAATCTTGAATTAATTCTAGATTAATTCTGATTAATAATTAATTAATTCTTATTTATTTCTCATTAATTTATTAACCATATAAATTAAAAAATCAATTTTTTATTGATCTCATATTAATTCATTAATCACATAATAAATTAACAAATCAATTACCTATTTATAATTAATATATTATTCACATAATATATTAACAAATTATTTTCTCTCTCTCCTAATAGCATTTGTAACTATTTCTAGTTATGAGGGCAATCCAAAAAGGAATTTGCTTTTAATTAGAAGTATATACCAATTTAGTTATGTGCTTAGATACCTTAATCCAAAAAAATATGATTTGCATAATAGGGTAGTCATACCCCAAATAAATGTGTGTCTCAACTATTTGAGGGGTTTTCTATGCATCTATATACAAATTTTTGGCAACACAAATGATTAGTAATAACCCTAAATGTACATGCACCCTAGATTCAGGTTTTACTGTTATAGAAACCTACTTTCAAAACTACAAGATTAATGCTACAAGAGGGATAGGATTACTGACCCTTAAGAAAAACCGAATTTGCTCTTGACCACTTTTAGATCTCGAACTGCTTGTTGCTCTTGGAAGATCTAGCACCCGAAGTAGAGTGCCTCTAATGAATCACACCCAAAAGTCTAAACCTTATAAAATTAAGGAGAGATAAGAGGGATTACAATAATCGAATTCCCAACCTTGCAAGTGTCTAGGATTGGATTTCTGAAGGCCGGAGAGGTCTTCATATAGTTGAGGTAACTCGCAGATAAAACTGATTTGAATTAATTAAATAATCAAAATTAATCCTAATTCAAATTCTTACCTTATTAGCTACCAGGCCGATTTCCAGAAGACTTCTAAAGCCTCTCCAAAACCGTCCACTCCCTTGGGGATTCCAGAATGTTCCTTTTGCTCAACTACTGAATAATTAACATTCAATCCACGTACCTTTAAATAAATCCTGATTAATTCTAATTAATTCAATTTAATTCCAAATTAGTTCTAACTTGTTTCTTATTAATTTATCAACCTAAAATAAATTAATAAACTATTTCCTCACTCTCATAAAACATTTTCTAGTTATTTTAGCTCTTTCGGGCAACTCTAAAAAAGCCTTGTTATTATTCCTAAAATTATACCAATTACTCATCACATTTAACAAACATTTACAAAACTATTATCTATATAAGCCTTATCATCATATTATTTTGGATTTTGGCCCAAAGGCTCGCCATGTAGTTATGGATTAGAATTTTTGAGCAACAATAACCATGCATATTTACTGCATCCAACTATTTCCTTAGATGTAGCTTATCCTTTTATATTGTACTTTGAAGGTAAGTTATGACTCACTTCCACTTGATTGTTTTCAACATCGGACCCATTTCTGATTGACTACGAACGATTACACATCGAATAATTACCACTAGACTCAGTCCTGACAGCCGATCTATTTGCAATACAAAATATTTTCATCCTTAGAAGCAAAGAAAGAACGGTTTCAAAATATCTTCCACCATGAGAATGTCAAAAAAAAAAAAAAAAAAAAAGGTGTCTGAAAATTAGATTTCATATTAAAAAATGTCCGATTTTCGAACACGATGGCTTTTTTCAGGATTTTCGGTTTATAAAGTTAATATGTAATACTTCGTTTCTCATTGCGGTTATTGGGGATGAATATCTCACAAATAAATAAAATGGATATCCGCCTAAAAAACCAAATCTCATAAAGAGATATTACATATTAACCACAATTTTTTTTTTTTTCCAAAAGCTATCATATATCCAAAAAATTTGAAAAGTTACGATTATTGAATTACTTCTTTGACAAAAAATAAGTTCAAAAATTAATTATTCAGAATATGTAGTTCGAAATTCCAAACTTTTTTTTTGGGCGTTTCAAAAATCCATGTATAGTTCGCAAGTTCATGTCCAGTTTGAAAATTCTAAACTTGTTCATGATTTTCGAACTTATTCTTCATGTTTTTTGAGTTGAGTTCGAAACTAATTTATAAATTTCGAACTTGTGCTTTTGTTTCAAACTAGTTTTCATGTTAGATTTACATTAAAATTACGTAGTAGAGAGGTTAGCGGAGAAAACAAATCAAATTTCTTCATTAAAAAATGAAAAAAAAAAAAAAAAAGGAGAGAGAGAGAGAGAGAGTATTCAAAAAATACAATTTTAAGATAGATGGTTGTGTACATAAAGTTAAAATATAAGGTTATTACTTATTTCCTAAAATCATTGAGAAAAATGTTATTCGGACGAATATACCTAAATAAAATGATGATGGCACGTGTGGTCCATGCTTGGTTGCTTTCTAACTTCCAATGCATTTTCCTTTTGGTCCTATCTTTTTTTTGCCTTTCATTTTCATAAATTTCATGGGCTAGTTACCTGCTTTTGATTGTACATTTGTGGTATTAAGTATAAATTCAAATTTTCATTTTACTTCGTAGAAAATCATCTTGTAAGATGTTTACAAACTTACTAGCAACATTTGGAAAAGATTTCATAGTTTCATATATTTGACTATATGCACATAATATGTGTTAAATGCCTTTGATACATCCATGAAGAGCAGAAGAGGTAATGATGTTATTTATGTCTTTGTATAATTGTATTAAAGCAAAATGTGTTGATCTATCTATGTCCACCTAAAGCAAAGTGACCTTTGGTTCACGTGCTATTTGCCCCCCTTAGAGTGTAAATTACTCTATCATGGTCATTTTCAGATTCTAGGGCCATATATATTAATAGTCTAGCATAAATCATACCATTATTTATTCTATTTTGACCATTTTTATGTATACCTATATAAATCATATATAAATCATGAATGAGAAATTAAAAATTCTTTTATATTTTATTTCTACTATCATTCTACTCATATTAAATTGTGACAAATGAACTAAAATATTATCATTTTCGTTAAATGTGTTATTAAATGTGACACATATCTACATTTGATATGGTTGGAGGATATTTAATTTCTCATCGTGAATATAATGACAAAATGGAAGCCGTCTGATTCATTTACATCATGTATGATATAAAAAAAGAAGAACAAATTTAACCTGGAAATAATTAACACAAGTGATTTTCATATGAATTTGTTGTTTTGTCTATTTGAATTTTTAAGAAATTTTATAGTAATATGTCCGACCAAAATTAAATGTATATTCATAAATGAATTATACGGTTCTCTTTATATATAAAATTTTACAAATCTATTCATATATCAATAAAATTATATTTATATAGTTTAATTTATATATTGATATTCGTACAATTATAATGAATATGACTAAATTCATAAATGTATTCATAAATAAATCCAACTTTATTCAAACAAAAATTAAATCGAAACAAATCAAACATGTTTAATTCAAAAGGCCACACCTAAAATTTTAAAAGAAAATCATATACATATCAACTTCATAAACATAAAATTCACAAACCATCGATTAAAAGAAACAATTCAATAAAGTAAAAAACCAATAATTCAATATATTTTTGTTTGATTTTGCCAACATTTCCATTACTATAATTTTTTGTTTGATCTTCTTTTGCTTCAATTTGATCTTGCATCGTCTCAATTGCGTGAACGAAATTCGATACCTTGGCCAGTAAGACAAATGGATAATGTCATGAAGACGAGATGAATAATATGTGAACATTAAAATCGATAAACAGTAACCATGAGGTATTGTGTTAATGATCTTATGAAGACGAGATATGGTTGTCATTTGATGTGTGAATGAAAAGCGGACGCAAGGTACAAGATGTAAGAATCATATGTTAAAATGTAGAGTGTGATTTTAGGAGTTGATAAAATTAAGATTATGAATAACTGTTGTATGGTTGAAATGAATTTACAAATGAAAATTTTATTTGAATTTTTGAGATGTTACACTCATGTTCGAACTCTCCCTTCTTATTTGGACAACTTTTTACTATATCTCATAACCTTAATCCTCCCCTATCTATCTCTCTCACATGTTCTCTGTTCATTTATTTGAACCATTTTTTATTGTGATTGTTTATAAAGTAAAAAAAAAAGTCTTTTATCGCTCTTACTCATAACCCTGTCCCTATATCATTTAGGGTTGTTTGTTTTTTTAAGAAAAATCATTTTGACTAATTCTGGCTGCGGTGCTCAGCACATGCACAACATTTGTTCTTTCGCAGTTGTTTGTCTTTTAGAAGACTTATGACTTAAAAACTGTTACGCGTGTGCCGCACACGCAATACAACACTGGACCCTCATCTTCAAACTACTTCTCATATTACTTTAAGTTATATTACTAAACATAGATTTGTTTAATTTTTTTTCAACATGTTTCTTATTATAAGAATATTATGAATGATATTATAAACAATGCAAGTATGTTTTACATAATTTCAAAACCATTTGGTAAATTTCATATAAATATTTTTTTGTGTTACATTGTCTATAACCAAATATTAATATATTATAAAGTTAATCATTAAAATTACCATATTTACTGAAGCTAACCAGCAAAATAATCAACGTTTTCGAAAATTTAACAAAATGAACATGTTGTTCATTAAATTAACAATTTTATTTATTTTTATTTAGTAAATATTATGTTTGATTATTTTATATAAATATTTTTAAAAATCATATCATCACAATAATCTTTATATTTGATTGTATATCATCAAACTAAATAAAATTTTGATACAAAACTTATTAGCGCATATGAAAAAACTTATTAGCACAATGTGACTTTTAACAAACAATTTTTTCTAAACTCTATTTTAATACCACCACATAAAGTAACAAACAATCCCAACTGCGCCGTCAAAAGTCGGCCTGTTAAAAAAAGTTTAGTAAAATTTACCAAAAGTAGCAATAAATTTGTGGCCAAGGTTTTTCTTATAATAAGACAAAAGTAAACTTCCCCAATATGGGGCAACGGCTTTTTTTCATTGAGTCAAAGGGTAAATTTCGATTCCAAATTGCACATTACACCCTAAACTTTGGGGAAACTATACCATTATTACAATTTGAATGTCACTATAAGTCAACTAACTACAAAAGAATAGTCCCAAGGTCAAAACTTTTTACTTATTTTAGAAAAATTCATTCACAATAAGTCAATAATTAACCACAAAAGAATAGTCCCAAGGTCAAAACTTCTTAGTTATTTTAGAAAAATTCATTCACAATACATCAATGATTTTTATATCACTATATGTTACATATCGAATGTTGGGCCATGAAAACATAAAGAGCAACAAGACCAATGTTTTTATCAGAATCCATTTTTAAATTGTTAGTTGACATATGATATAGCTACTCTGAGATATAATTGATATAATTTAAACAAACAAAAACTTGGAGCTAATCGGAAACTACAGAAAGTATATATATAAATCTTCTTGTAAACTACTAAAAACGTGTATTACAGTTTTATCATTTAAAAATATATATATGAGACAGTTGATGTCAGTCAACAAATGGTGTTAGCATTTTCATATTAGATGTATAAATATACAGTCGACCAAAGTTCCAATCATACCATATAGACTTCAACTTTAGTATCATGCTCTTCAAAAAGAAATTGCACAAGTATGGTATTTATATCCCAAATGTTAGGGACCAATTGTGCATTTTTCACAATAAAGAGGTGTGTATTGGCAAATTTCATTGTCATACTACGTGGACAAAAAGTACCCACTCAATGTTGGCTTAAGAAGAACGTGTGGCTTTGGAATGTCTTTGTTTTAATTTTCTATAAAACACATATCAAGGGAAACATCAATTATAGCATATTGTAATTCTTTTATGTTAAACCAAATAAAACATTAATTTTTGGATAATTTATATAAAAAAATATTTGTTTTAAAAGTTAAATCATTTTTGTATTTAATTGGAAGTCGACGCGTGGGAATGAATGCAAGTTGATAGCCTAATAACAAAGGTGATGCCCCCTCAAAAACTACCAAAGTATGTGCTTGCCCTACTCCAAGAATAATTGAAGTCCATTTCATATCATAAAGATATGCCACTAAATTACTCTACAATGGCTTCTTAAACACAAATCTTCATGTGGGTGTTTCAAATTTCACTACTTTATGCATTATTATAACACTTTACAATCTCCATGATTTGTTTCTTGAATTTCACAGGTAGATGTTGAGAATGGAAGTGAAAAGGTTGGACTCCATGTTTCCAAAGTAGTAATCTTTGACTATTGAGAACTTGAAGTAGAAATTTGAGTTTGACTTTTTATTCATGAGATTCACAATGCCAGTTCCTTTAGCCCCATATCCAACTCCTCATGTACCCTTTACACCACCTGCAACTGGTACGATAGCTTTATTTTCATCTTGATTTTTATAACTCACTTCTTTTTATTGATTTTCAAGGACATAAAAATATCAACAAGTTTAATCTTGCCAAAAAATCTGTTGGTCTTGATGTATAAAGTTGACTAGTTCAAGAAAAGCTATTGTATAAAGATTCTACATTTCTTGTTATAAACTGAACTTGATTCAACTTTTGATCTTGAAAAGTCAAAGTCATACTCAGTACTATCAAATTATAAATCAAGATTTGTGTTTTCATGGTTCTAAATAAAATTTTCTCAGTTTCAAATTATATATGGGTTTTCTTTTTTCAAAACTAGAAAAAAGTTGTATGGATTTTGTAACTGAAATCAAGTTTGGTTGAATCTGAAAAGTCAAAGATAGTAAAAAAGAGCACAATGTTTTTTTATGAACAGGTTCTGAAAGCCAACTTGTGTGTTCTGGATGTCGAAATCTTCTTCTTTATCCAATTGGAGCAACTTCAGTTTGTTGTGCTGTTTGCAATTCTGTCACTGCTGTTCCTCTTCCTGGTATGCATAAAAAAGTTGGAAGTTTTCTGTATATTTTTTTATAAATGAAATTTTTATCTGGTTAATGTCATATATGAATAACGAACTATATATTTTTTCACAAAACACAATTTTTTTAAAGGATATTATAAGAAAGTATTCTACTTGAACATCTTTTTCTTCATAAAATATCATTCAAATAAGGTATTTCGTTAACAAAACGTTGTTCAATTGCTTACATTCTGAAAATATTTTTAAAAAACCAATGGTGGTGTTTGAACATGTTAAGTAGTTTGTTAGCCACTTAATTTATACTTTTTTATTGTTCTTTAATAGATTTCCCCTAGTATAAGATTATGTCTTCTATACATTATGACAAATTTATAATATTTGTCACTACTAGGGATGCTGAATATGTTTAGCTTCAAGTATATACAACACATTTTTTTTCCTGGGACACTGCAATTTATCTCTCTATATTGGTCATGTGATTGGCTTTTAGCATTTTAAAAATGTATATGCAACCCTGATGTCTTCACCAACCGGTCCCACGACTAACACGGGAAACATAAATCGCAATGTCCTCAAAATAAGAAGTAGGATGACTAGACATGAACTTAATACCTTAAATTTACAATGAAAACTAGATAGAAAATGTATAAAATTCAAAAATTCATATCGATACCCAACATTTTTGTTATCTAGGTTTGTCTTTTTATAGTCGGTTAATCCCTATATTTATGTAGGTACCGAAATGGCACAATTGGTATGCGGAGGTTGCCACACTTTACTCATGTACATTCGTGGGGCTGCAAGTGTACAATGTTCGTGTTGTCACACCATTAATTTGGCATTAGAAGGTATCGATACCCCCCCCCCCCCTACTTAACGGTCATTAAAAGAAGTTCTTAAAACGTTTAAAAAAATGGTTAACAACATTTCAGGAAATCAAGTAGCACATGTCAATTGCGGGAATTGTAAGATGCTATTGATGTACCCGTATGGTGCACGATCCGTGAAATGTGCGGTTTGCCAATTCATTACATCTATTGGGGTAAGCAAGAATCTTAACTTTTCTATTTCTTAACAATATTTAACGTAGTTGAAGTTGCAAACTTATATGAACAATAATGTAGTATGTTGTTACCATTTAAGTTTGCAACTTGTCTTTGTTAATATTGAGGTTGTTGATACTACAATCTCAATATTAACCAAACAGTAACGTATAGTTTTGATCTATTGTTGTCATAAACACAGGCTTCAACAAGCACTGTAGAACAGAAGCTCGTCACCTAAAACTTTGCTATGACGTTACACCTATAGAGTTATAAAATTTCTCGTACGAGAGATTAACGTTATTATTAATAACCGTTGTTTTATTGTTAATGTTGAATAAATTAACTTCGAAAGAATTTGTATATATATCTAAATGTATATTGCTTCCAAACCACAAATAAAATGGTAAGAAGTTCGGATTGGGTGATTTTGTCTTGTTTTTCGTGAATATTTTTGTTTTTTTTTAATAGTTGAAAACGTCTTGCAACTTAAAGATTTTATATTCGTATTTTTTTGTCTTCATATTTCTTTTAAAGCTTCTACACTATTCTTAACGATCTTTCTCGAGTTCTCTTTTGTGTCTATCTTTGTATTCAACATAATTATTCATCATATATAATTTGTATTTGATGATAAATATAAATTCATATAAAGCTTTAGTCCCTAAAACAAAACTTGATTTTTTTCATCAGTATAATATTTAGATGGGATAATGACTTGAAAGGGTAACGAACTTTCGACTTTGTTCACATTTAGTCACTAAACTTTTTTTCGTTATCTATTTGCCATTGAACTATTGAAACTGTTCACATTTTACCCATATGACCGGCTGTTACCGGTCATAAGGGTAAAATGTGAACAGTTTCAATAGTTTAGTGGCAAATAGATAACGAAAAAAAGTTTAGTGACTAAATGTGAACAAAATCGAAAGTTTGTTTCCTTCTAAAAAGTTCAATGACTAAATGTGAACAAACTTCCTCTTGTATTATGTTTTAACAAATTATTTATTTTTGTTAAATTGTAGCAACATTTGTTGATGAAGAAATCTATGAAATAAAAAAAAAAAACAAAACCCCGAAAAATATATTAAAAAAAACGAAAAACCGAAACCGAAATAAAAACCAATGGTTTGGTATTTTCCAAAATAAAAAATCACAATTTTCCAATCTGATTTTGGTTTTACAAAAATTCAACTTTCAGATTTCTATATCTAAATCCCTCCCCCTTTTTATAATCGACAAATGATTATAAAACCAAAAAGGGAATGAGAAAGCGCTCAATTCAGAATTTTCTATCCAAAACTTCCCCTTTATGACATGAGAGTTAGAGAGAGAGACATGTAAACACATCTATATAAGGTGGGTTCATACCACATGTAGAGGTGTGCTTGAGAGATGTAAAATTGAGAGTGTTAGTGTGTGTTAATTATGTGGATTTAGATCTAGATCCTTTTTTGTAAACACCTTTCATAATCGAATGCATCTCTTAAACACCCAAATCACTGTGTTCTTTGTGTGTTCTTTAATTCCGCATGCCAAACAAATGGTCATAATTCACATCAGTGAGAATGATTCATTTTTTTTGTAAAACCAAAATCAGATTGGAAATTTTGCTTTTTTATTTTGGAAAATGTCAAACCATTGGTTTTTTATTTCGGTTTCGATTTTTTGTTTTTTTTTAAATATATTTTCAGGGTTTTGTTTTTTTTTATTTCATAGATTTCTTCATCAACAAATGTTGCTACAATTTAACAAAAATAAATAATTTGCTAAAACATAATACAAGAGAAAGTTTGTTCACATTTAGTCATTGAACTTTTTAGAGGGAAACGAACTTTCGATTTTGTTCACATTTAGTCACTAAACTTTTTTTCGTTATCTATTTGCCACTAAACTATTGAAACTGTTCACATTTTACCCTTATGACCGGTAACAGCCGGTCATAAAGGTAAAATGTGAACAGTTTCAATAGTTCAATGGCAAATAGATAACGAAAAAAAGTTTAGTGACTAAATGTGAATAAAGTTGAAAGTTCGTTACCCTTTCAAGTCATTATCCCTATTTATATTTTTAAAAAACATCAAAAAGTATAAAAGGGAATCAAATTAAACTCAATTTCTGAGTTTAGTCAATGTTTCAAACTTCAAACTTGAAAGGATTCATGTTTGAAAAATATATGGTTTACATTAAAGTAGAATCCTATAAAGTAGAAAATGACTATTCAGACAAAAACAGATAAGCATCCAGTGAAAAGTTGAATCAAAGCATCGTGAATCATGGGACCTTTCCTTTTTTAGAATAAAGTTTACTTTTTTCACTTGATGATAAAATGCATGAAGTAGGAATATTACCCCTCTTGATACAAACGATTTATTATTTAAACAATATGTTTCCTATGTAAACTCACCAAATAATCTGTTTTCCTAATAATAAGAAGAAGATAAACAAAAGTAACAGACCAATCGACAACTATTTTAACTCTAGATGCATGTTTTCTAGGTGTTATGTGAAATTGTTTGCCTCATTATATGTAACATATACGATTAGTATAACTATTCCCGAATAAACAGATAACCATAGAATAAGTCTGCTATCTTAATAAAAAAAAGTCTGGATAACGAATTTATGATGATGAAAACGACATAAATAATAGCATCTATAATTTGAATATGATTCCGCTAGCCAGGGAAAAAAAAAGTCTAACCGGTGTCGGTATTTTTTTTCAATGTTAGAGTGAAGAACGTTTATTTTTCAATGATAAAATACTAATGTTTTAAAAACCAATTTTTTAATAGAACTCGTATGATGACGTGTTTCCTGTTTCCAGTTCGACCGCCGGATCTGTTGGATCAAAAATATGGTTTATACTTTGCTTTTCTAGTTGATTGTAATTTTCTGTAATATTATATGTGTTTACGGTCAGGTTTACGGCCAGGTAGTGTTTACGGCTGTAAACATGTTTACGACCGTAAACCCTGTTTACGGCCCAATGGGTGTTTACGACCGTAAACTCCGTTTACGGCCGTAAACCCAGTTTGCTGCCCAGTCAAGTATATATAGGGGTGAGGGGTGTGAGGAATAGATTGATGAACAGTAGAGAGTGTACGGTAGAGAGAAGAACAAGTGTGTGTTGTGTGTGAATCTTGTAAGGGAACTCCATTCTAATCAATTCAAACAAGATTCATATTATTCTTCTTCTCCTTCTCTTCTATTTGATCTGGCATCATCCAATTGATTGGGTTTCCGCACCATCAATTGGATCTGATTGATACACAAGCATTTTGGGGAGTTACAATTGGTATCAGAGCTTGGTTGTATCAGTCAATTTTGTCAGATTTGGAGCATTATTTGATCTTATTTTCGAAATATTCTTGCGTTTTTGGATAGATCTATGAAAAATAAGGGGGGTTTGTTCTTCGTGTTTTTCATAAAAAATGGTTTTTGATCAAGTTTTGGAGCTTCAAAGTCGAAAAATCGGTGTTTTTGGTCGAAACCTGCGAGGGTGTGGCGGAGTTTGCGGCCGGCGGCTAGGGTTTCGGAGTTCACGGCCCGAGGTTCACGGTCCGAGCTTGCGGCCTCGGAGTTTACGGCCGGTCCGAGTTTGCGGTCTTCGGTTTACGGCCTCGCAAGCAGCAGCCTCGCAAAGCATCTTAATTAAAAAAAGGGGGACGCGATTTTGAGGGTGCAGGGGATTGAACCCGCGACCTCCAGCTCAACAATTCAGCGCCTTATCCAACTCGGCTAACAGACTATTTATGTCTTTCCTTCGAAATTTAAATTATAACCCGTTATTCTCGGTTCAACTTTCAAAATTTGACACTTTTAACCCAAAATTCAATTACTTTTATTTTTAAAACCTCTCTTTCAATTAAAAATTAAAAAAAATAAAAAATAAAAAATAATAATAAAAATAATAATAAAAATAAAAAATTAAATAATAATAAAAAAAATTAAAAAATTATTAACTTTTGATTATTTTATTATTTTTAACTTTTAACCTTAAATTTTGACTTTGATGCTTTGAAGTGTGGAAATAAAATGAGTTCTACAAATATCCCGGTCAATGAAGCTTCATGCTCTCAAGCTTGCAGTGATTATGTTAAATCTCTCATTGAGAAAATTGAAACCCTACGTAGTGAAGTAGAGGACCTTAGGTATGAGGGTTACCAACTTAGAAAAGGACAGAAACCCCTAAAGGCCCAATTAGAAACAAAGATAAAGGACTTTAGAAGACTTCAGGAAGACTACAGTAATAAATGTGAGAATTATGACTACATAAAGAGACAGAACGCTGAATTAATTGCTGAACTTGACACATTAAGGAGCAAATTTGAGACTGCTGATTTTGATTTTAGAAAATTTGATGTATCAAGTGAATTAGTTGCCAACATGATAGACCATTGCATGCAATTTAAGCATAATCAGTCAAAGGGTCTAGGGTATGACAAAGTGCCTCCTTCTTTCAACCATTCATATCAGTTTCAACCTTTGTCCAAGGAGGAGATTGCCAATGAACCATTCATGGTTTATGGCAAGCCATCTGGATTTGTTTCAGGAGGTATTTAAGTTGAAGATTCTTATGTTTCTACTTCCAATGCAGATTCGTTAGTAAGCAAGGGAAAGGAAAAGGATGAAAAGATTGTGTCTGATAATGAGACTATGTCAAAGACTGATGACTTGTTTGATAATCCTGATGCTCCTGATGTTTCTGTTACATGTGCAGGTAATGTAGCAGAAGATGCGAACAAGGAGAACACTACTGAACAAACCAATGACTCCTTGAACTCAGAATCTGTTGCTTCGAATTCTGTTACTCCTAACAAACCTGCCGTTGAGAAATACAGGCCACCAATTCCAGTGAAACAGAGTGCCTGTTATAATTGTGCATGTGGGAGCAATACGAGACAAGGCAAGGATACGCCACCAGGGGCAGGAAGAAACAACTTCACAGTGAAGAAAAAGACATGTTTTCACTGTGGAACACCTGGACATATTGCCAAAAATTGTCCTAATCGCGCATACGTTCCTTACTATGCACAAGGCTGGCAGAACGCGCCAAGAGGGAGATACTTCAAAAGAAAACCCTCAAGGTCACGTTCAGACCATGATGACTGGAACGCGCAGAAGGCCAAGAATCAAACCTACAAGGCCAAGAATCTGAATCCCAAGGACAAGAAGGGAATGTCGGCCAAGAAGCCCAATCCAAGAGATGCTCCCGTGAAGCCAAAATCAAAGTCATCTCAACGGCCGACATCAAGATCAAAAGCAAGTACTGAGCCACCCATCAGATCGAAAAAGAAATGGGTTAAACCCAACTACAAATGGGTTCCAAAGGCTCACTCTCCTAAATCAACTAATGACTCTAATATTTCTTCATCTTCTGTTTGTGATAAACAGGATATGGCATGGGAGAGAGTACCATGCAAGGATGACAAAGGTCGACCCAGTTTCAAAATGGACTGGGTTCCAAAGACCAACTAATCCCGCTCTGTGTCGGAGTAGCTATGGAGGCATATCATCAGACTTCGGTTTGTTGGTAGTGGCTGTTCCAGGCACATGATAGGGGACATCTCTCAACTGTACAACATTCAGATCTTTGTTTGAGAGTATGTGTCCTTTGCGGGAAGGGAAGAAAGGAAGGGATCACAAATGGGGTTAGTGCTTAATGACATGGAGAATTTTTGGATCTGTTCTGAGACTACGCGTGCTGTTCTCAGACCTTCTGGATGCAAATTCAATCGGTGACTTATGGTTTGAGTTTTCTTCTCTATACTCCTGAGTTTTTCGTAAGCTGATTCGCTTTAAAGACTAATTTTTTTGTTTTAGGATAGTTTAAATTTGCGCATTTTCTTTCGTTTCTCTTCTATGCACAAATTTAGGGGGAGAAATAAAAACAAAACAAAAATTAGAAAAGTTTAAAAAAATCCAAAAACATTAGAAAATCAAAAAATCAAAAAAAAATATGTTGGTTAATGAAATGAGTTTGAGTGAGATGTTTTGGGAAGTGATATTATCAAGTGATAACAGGCAATCTGAGTCTGCGTAATGTACCCAAAATTGAATTGTCTATGCTCTGGGTTTGATGCGTCGGTAGGCACGAAAGATTCTAAATGGACTTGACTAGGCAGAGTTGAACTTAAGGAATTCATAGACTTAACAAATCTTGACCTAGTTAGATCCTTTTAGCCTGACAACACGACGCTTGGATAGGTTGAGCAGGGAGATATATATGAGAATCTACTCGGCACATTAAATGAACCCGTACTTGGAACCGTGGATTAACTTTTCCTCGATGTGCGGATTCTGTCCTTAATTCCGGTATTGATGGGGCGACTGGTAAATTCCGATGAGTTAGGTCTGTAGAAAATCGTTTTCTTTCTCTTCCTATCTGTCAGTCATATGTTGCATCCTTTGCGTGATTGGAAGAGATCCGACCTGGACAGCAACATATGCAAATCTATTTCTCTGCATATTATTTCTGTGAAACTCTTCCTATCTGTTAGCCATATATTGTCTCCTTTGCGTGACTCATAATCTGACCTGGTACACAGTATATGCACCATTCTACTTCTCAATCCCTCTAAGAGCTATAATTAATAATAATCTGAATCCATTCTCTCTCTTAATGATTGTCTGCTCACCCGATGTAAGGAGTACTCTGGAAGTTCTTGATTACTGGAGCATATCAGGAAGCGGGAAACATGTTCCAGTACAATTAAAATTGAACACTCAAAGATTGTCTATAGATCTCGCTGCTCAATTTAGGTGGACAACAATATCCCTGGTCGTCGTCAGCTGAATGGTCCTTAAGAAATAGTTTCTAGAAACTAAGGATCACTTTTGTCTCATAGTTAATAGTATGTCCTAATTTTGTCATAATTTTTCGTGTTTAAGTGGACCACAATACCGGCGATCGACCAGACAAAGACGTGAAGATAAAAGGTACCGACAAGCGGATAAAGGCTGTCTAAAAACTTTGATCCCAAATCACTCTTAAAGTTAGATATCATTTTATTTTTGTTAAATTTGTTCATAGTTTCTTCTAATTTAAATATTAGGAGAGAATTAAAAATTTTGAAAAACCAAACAAAAATCAGAAAATTAAAAATCCAAAAATAGTGTTATTTATGTTTTATTTCTTTTTCAGAAAATATGAAAAATCCAAAAATATTGTGTGCTAAATTTTTCTTTTAGTTTTGTTTTGTCTTGAAAAGTGAATTCAGGTGAAGATGAAACTCATGGAGTTTGTGTCGAAGATTTCTGAGCCAAGGCTTCATCTGTGATCATCGAAGAATTCTCATTCGAAGGAGCAAGAAATGAAGATTATTCTTTCGACATTCAATCTTTCAACCCCAGAAGCAAGGTGAAGCTGAAATTGAAGATTATGTGACGGATTGCATTGAAGCCTCCTCAATCAGTCTGCTGCTATCTATGAACCTGCTGAAGTGATCCAGAAGATTAGTTCTCTCTGATATTCTCTCTGAAGATTCTCAAGCTGAAAGCGCTATCTTTCAAGAATCTTATCAAAAATCCTCCTCACCCAACGTACGTTCAAAGCCAAATTCTGAAGAAAAGCCCAACTACTCAAGATGGAGTCATTCATTGAAGATTCATATGTTCATCTTGAAGTCATGAAGATATCGAAGATTAAAGCTGAAGCCAAAGCTCCCAATGAAGATTAACAAGAAAAGCCAGCTACTTTTTAGGGAGAGCTTGTTGAGTCAATTTAAGAAAAGAAAAGAAAGCTATAAACCAAGGGGGAGATTGTTGGGTCAAAAATATGGTTTATACTTAGCTTTTCTAGTTGATTGTAATTTTCTGTAATATTATATGTGTTTACGGTCAGGTTTACGGCCAGGTAGTGTTTACGGCCGTAAACAGGTTTACGACCGTAAACCCTGTTTACGGCCCAATGGGTGTTTACGACCGTAAACTCCGTTTACGACCGTAAACCCAGTTTGCTGCCCAGTCAAGTATATATAGGGGTGAGGGGTGTGAGGAATAGATTGATGAACAGTAGAGAGTATACGGTAGAGAGAAGAACAAGTGTGTGTTGTGTGTGAATCTTGTAAGGGAACTTCATTCTAATCAATTCAAACAAGATTCATATTATTCTTCTTCTCATTCTCTTCTATTTGATCTGACATCATCCAATTGATTGGGTTTCCGCACCATCAATTGGATCTGATTGATACACAAGCATTTTGGGGACTTACAGGATCAAACCGTTTTCTAGCAATCATTTTCATGTTTTTCTTATTTTGGCACACATACATACATACACCACCACACACATGCACCAAAAGGAAAATAAATTCTAATACTGAAACAAAATATAAATTTAAATGAATACAAATGCATCAAAAAGCTTTATAATATTTACATGTGTTTTTATTTAATTTAAAAGATATATATTTAAAAAAATATGAAAAGACCACCAAAGTTTGTTATACAAAATGCTTATTTTCAATGTGTTTTTATTCAAATTAATCGGTTGAACTGGGTTTTTTTTTTAAACTGGCCGGTTCGTTTCAGTCCAAAAATAAACATAAAGTTGGTGCTAGTTAAACCGCTCTCTTTTCCGGTTCCCGGTCAAATCGGTTTGACCGGTCGGTTCGAACCGGGTTTTAAAACATTGATAAATATTTAAATGGATCTAACTAGAATATATACATATAGGCAAGCCTACATTAAATACACCTTAATTAACAGCATGTGCGGCTCACACTATGATCGGGAGGTCAATGACGAACGTTCAAACTGAAACGAAACTATGTGAATTGAAATACTGAG
The DNA here is from genome assembly GCF_052849685.1 of Lactuca virosa. NCBI lineage: Eukaryota > Viridiplantae > Streptophyta > Magnoliopsida > Asterales > Asteraceae > Lactuca > Lactuca virosa. Next base: position 182,736,471 of record NC_136431.1, read on the forward strand.
AGTTCGAGGTGAAGTTGTCAACAAACGGTAAACTAGAACGAACATGAAGAACCTGTCGTGCTTTTTCACAGACGAAATGAATATCTATCTCAATGATCAATGAGCAGGGCCGACCTTATGTTCAAATAAACAAAGTTAGGGCTTAGGGCCTCACTTTTAAGGGGCCCCATTTAACCCAAATTCCAAGTCCATATTCCACAAAAAATTGATGAATCGATGCACGCCTCAAAACGTAAAATTATGTCTTCATTCAAGCGATTAACAAGTAGTGGCATCGACGATTAAACTTTTGCCTCGTGTCTTCTTCTTCTCCATTTTTTTTACTCTGAAATCTGAATAACGATTCTAGGATTCTTCTTATTTATTCTACGATTCTTCTTCTGCCTTCTGTTCTTTTTGGTATCGCTCCATTGTCGGCTTCTTCCTTGTCCATTGAAGGCTGTTAGAGCACTGTTACAACACACTAAGACGCAAAAACGATAATATATGTGCAATTTTTTCACTTTCGGTTCTTATTTTTCCATTAAAGGCTCTAAAAAACGATAAATGATATCATGTGATATTCTGATTTAGTGATAATCTAATTAGGGTTAATACTTTTTAGTTTTCTACTTTTTTATTCAATTGTTAATTGCTTACAACATATTACAAATATACAATCAGTGAATCGGGTTGGAAGAAATTTGTTTTCAGTTTTCCAAATTTGAGTTTTCCATTATCATAGATGCGGTATAATTCTAAATTTTTAATCCATATCTTATGTACTTATAATTGTTGTCTTGGTGATTGTTCATTGTTATTATTAATCAAATAATTAATAATCATGTCAAAAAGAAAATACGAATCAGAGGCTTCAAAAAGGAAAATTAATTTTATGTCTTAAATATATTCATAAAAAAATATACATAATTTTTTTGAACTCCGCAATTTATAAAATTTTTAGTTTATTATTGTCGGTCTCAAGCCGGATAAAAGAGGAGTGTATAATTTATAAAGTTAAGTATAGTTCTGCCAAAGGGCCCCAAATTTTTGGTCGCTTAGAGCCCTCAAATTGGTTGAGCCGCACCTGTCAATGAGCATTGTCTGTTTATGTTAAATTGGATTGGTGGGAACGCAGAGAGTTGGGGAGCCAGCTAGTTAGAAGTGGGGTGCAATGACCCCGCTTTCAAGTGACTCCCACAAAATATATTACTAGAAACACCTTTGAAATATCTTTTTTTTACTAAAAAAAACCCTCCTTGGCACCCACTCTTGCATCTTGCAGGAAAAGCCCATATTTGACATTTTGTTTTGTTTAAAAAATCTAAAAATATCCCAAATTTTCATAATTTTATACTTTGTATGTTTTTGTATTTATAATGGACCCTTGTTAACTTGCATCTTGGATATGCCACTGAACACAAACCGTACTAACATTGTCACAACATACAATGGTAGTTTTGGTAAGAAGAGAGTGAAGATCACAAAGCAAGTTATGTGTCAAAACATGTTTGTGTTTGCCACCCCTCGATATTCGGCTTCAAGTGTCGGCTGAATTGTCACTAGTACAAAAAACTTCGTGTGAAAGTGTAACCAACCCCCCTCCCCCGGGTGGTTCAACCCTTATGTGTATGAATGGGTTGATCATTACTAGTAAAAGCTTATTCATATCATTATTAATGAATTCTATATGATTATATTATATGTGTAAAAAAGTGTATATTATGTACATAAGTTTGGACAACATATGTCAAGTTAGGGAAGTGAATGTGAGATAATGCAAAGTGCCGACAAGACAAAGATACAAGGTCGAGTCCGCAACAGGAGGGTTGTAGGGGCCATGTTTTGAGGAGGGTTGTAGGGGCCAAGTTTTGAACACACCAGATGGTAGGGAAGGATTGCAATTGAGCATATTGGTTTCCTCAAAGGTGTGGCTTATTTCATTAATAAAGAAATACATTATCTTTGTTCCGAGTAGCCAAAATTCCTAGAAAGTAGTTCGGGCTTGAAATATAATTACAATTTTTGAATGTAATTATCTTAACGAAGAAATACATTATCTTGCAGGGTTATGGCCTCGTTATCCCAAAAAAAATATAATTACAATTTCTAAGGTATTTCTTAACAATTTATATACATAGCGAAAATGACGCAACGGCCTATTATATATTTTGACTTTACCCTTTAAGTCTTTTAAGTTATTTTCGAGCCTTTTGAGGGAACAAGGTTAGTTTTCACATACTTATTTAGCCCATTTTACCTACTATATTGTCAGTTTCATGTACATATAACTCTTAGTTAATTCAAATAAATATATTAAAGACACCTCGCCTCTTCACTTTTTTTCCACGTATCCCTCCTCACCTCTCTCTCTCTCTCTCTCTCACACACACACACACACACACAAATACACACCCACTCAATGGTCAAAATCTCCCTCTCCCGCCAGGCACCTCAGATGGCCATATACTCGTCGAACTCTACTCCCAAAACCCAAATGTCTTCTTCACCTCAATAGTCTTCCACCTCATCGATTTATAGTTAACTTCTTTCATTTTCACTAATCAAATAAACCAAAATCTTGAATTTTACTTGTAGGTATGGTTCAATCTTTAAAACCCACATATTAGGCTGTCGTTGCGTCATGATTTAAAGCCATGCGGTTGCTAAACTCGTGCTTGTAATCAATTCCCATCTCTATAAGCCCGCATTTCCAACGAGTAAAGAAAGAATGATCATAAAACAAGCGATTTTCTTTCATCAGGGTGATTATCATTTCAAGTTAAGACGTCTTGTTCTTAGAGTATTCATGTCGTAATCAATCAAACACATGGTTTCCGATACTAAATCCATCACCATTGATGCCCTCCAATCATGGAAAAACAGATTAATCAAACACTTTTCAAGAAATGAAAACAGTAAGTAAAATATTCTCAAAACAGGGAATTGATAAATGACAATTTGACATCGACCAATACTCAGTTTTCTAATTGAAATATTCTTTTCACCTCCGGTTTACATTTAATGTCACATTGCTTTCATTGTTGGGAAACCATGAAGTGCTCGACAGGGATGATCTCAAAAGATGCTATTACATACTCGAAAAAAAGGTATAATTCAATGTCGATTAATCTTCCTAGAATACTGTTTCACAAATCAGTGAAAGCTAGAAAGGACTCATGAAGATCATAGCCAAAATTATATCGTGTTGAAGGGAAACAAAGGAACAAGATAACGACTTGTTGGGTTCTTTCATGGAAGACAAAGAAGAACTCATCGACGACCATATCGCCGATAACATCATTGAGGTTAAACGAACCAGTGGGGAGTTATACGTGAGCGGGTTGAGTTTAACTATTAAGGACATACGGTGGCGGAGCAGCAGAAAACAAGGTACATATATCTTCTTCAACCACATGTACAACATTCAAAGCGTTGGGTACACATAGAGGTTTATCCGGTTGTAGGTTTTGATTATTGTAATCAATATTGATCTTGTATTTCATTTACCAATTATGTTTGGACCGAAAGGTCGTTGAAGATGGGAAGGGAGGGAGACGTTGACAAGAGGTAAAGATGTACGATGGATTTAATTTATTTATTTTAATTAAGTAAAAGACATATGGACATGAAACTGGCAATAATAGGTGAGAGGGACTAAATAAACAGGTGAAAACCAACCTTGTTCCCTCAAAAGGCTCGAAAATAACTTAAGGAACTAAAATGGTAAAGTCAAAATACATAATATGGCCTTGCGTCATTTTCCCACATATATATCCTCATGCATGTAAAATGTCTTTTAAAACTTTCTTCTAATATGTCCATTTTCAAACACGAGTTATATTTCTCCATGAAAAATACTTTTAAAGACCTAAATATTTAAAAAATGCAAAATGATACATGATATTTCCCTTCTATTCTTTGTTTTTAAAGGTACTCTTACATATCAAAACCGCTTGTTACACATGGCATAACAAGTTGAAATGTGTTTGGTGTGCATGGGACCGGACTATGACCAAAGTCAATAAGACAAAAGTAGCAATTTTTTCCATGCAAAAAGGCGTGGGACATGAGCTAGGTATGATCTCCCGTATATGAAAAAGACATGTATACCCTTCTCATCTTCATCATAAAAAAAACCTGTAGTTCCTATTTAATGTAACAAACGCAACCTAACCCTACAACAAGATTCTATTGAATATGCAAGATCAAGAGGCCAAATGTGTCATGTATATATATAAGTACAAAGCTTCTCAAATATCCTAACAATATAAAGTTTGTTAAAAAAAGATAGGAATAACAAAAGAAAATTAACTAATGGTTTTTGCTTATAATTTACAACTTAATTAGGAGCTTACTCATCACCCATGGCTAGTTCAAGTGCATAGTCATCCCTTTCCTGCAACAATCATCCATGAGACATGTAAGAAGCTCCTCAAAAAAACATAAAAGTAAATCCAACTTTACTCTTGCTACCAATATAGTCAATGTACTTTTATGGGGTAAAAGATGTAAATACATTACTATTATGGGGTAAAAGATTTAAGTAAATTGTTACTATGGGTAAAAAGAGTAAAACTTTATGTATAATTTATTTATAAACTTACAATAGGTCCTCGTGCAAAATATCGTCCAAATTGAAGCCAATATACCTGTAAAAGCCATGGATGAAGTAGGTTATATGCCAAAAATCTGGATTTTAATGAAAAATAAAAGATACAGAAAGTTGTTCACTTGTTCTATCAAAGTGTAATGTACCTCATCCTCATCTTGTGTTTCAACTTCAACATCAGAAGTTGGGAAACCAACACAAAGGAGTGCATAACCCTAAAAAAATGTAAAAGGATATATGAATTTGCATTTAAAGTGATTAGATTGAATCATATGAAGATACAAAGATGTAACATTTGAAATGAAGAGTGGAGGAGTGGAAGAGAAGTAGAGAAGCAACATGCCTTAGCTTTCAGTTCTGCTGATATCCCTAATGCTTCAGGCTGTCTAAGTCCTCCTGATTTTATACGAACAGCACAACTAGTGCAACAACCTGCAGGAAGATAGCTTTCAAGTTTCAACTTTGAGCTAGTTATCAATGCATTTGAAGCGAATTTTATGAAGCTAGATATCTTATGATCTTATGGATAAATGGCATTACATAAAGGAATGTGAATGATGGAACAATACCGTGCCTGCAAGCAAATGGAAGTGATATGTCCTGTGCTTCAGCTGTGTGTAATATGTATTGATCCTGCAAATTTAACCAATACATTATAACATCAGTGATTCAAATCATAAAATCGCATAAGTCGATCTCCATAAAACAATCGAAGAACCCTAGATTTCGGTGTAAATATTTGAGCAAAAACTATTCCATTACAAAATCAAACCCAAATTACTTGACGATTCAAAAAGAATAATATCTCTTCAAATCGACGCATACATACAAGTGTAAAAAAGAAGTATCCATTGATTATCGCGAATTTGATGAATTGGTTGCTATTTATTAATTTAAGATTAGTCCTATCAGGTTACAATTAGCAAGTACCTCTGGAACATAGAATTCGTGAACAACATCTCGTTGTCTGTCGTGAACGGTGACTTTATGTCTCGGAGCAGACGACGCTACAGAAATGCGTTGGGAACGGGGTACTTCGGGTGAAACTTGAAGCTCCGACGACGTCGTACTACGGCGATATTTATTCGCGGCGTAGCTGACTGTATTTCTAGACGGGGAGCATTGCCGGAAGAGTGACGGACTCCAGTGATATGAGGTAGAGAAAACGTTGCAGGGCGGTTGAAGGTCCATCGAATTTTCGTTGGTGGAAGGTCCGATGACTGGTTTGAGTGGTTATCTTTTATGCTCTTATCTGATTAATCCTGCTCATTATTTTGGTTTGAAACTGAAAAATAATGAAAAAGAAAAGAAAAATTGCTTCATTTGGAACTTTTTATTTTCGAACAATTAAAATAAAGTTATATTTTCGTGTCGATATTTCAGTACACTAAAATAGCAAACTAATATTTTGTTTTGTCTATTTATTTATTTATTTATTTTTTTGTGATCTAATACACACACAAAAAAAAAAAAAAAGGAATAGTTTTTTTTTTCTATGCTAAATGACTGTATTTTCGTTTCTCTATGGAATCAAGTTGTCTCTGTGGAATGCCATGGAATCCTAGGTTTTAAATATTGTTGTAAACTATCGTGCGATAAACCAAATGTAGGAGCATTGTGTTCATTCTTCCAGCGAAAGAATCACTATCTCATGCATACACGATATTTACCTCTTACTTTGTATAAGACCAAGGGGAATCGGACCTTACATAGTACATCGCCCATTCCACAAAGCCATTGTAAATTATCAAACATTTATAAAATTAACATAAAATATGAAATGTTAAACATGCACATGTTGTTGGGTTATGATGATTCACACACATAATTAGCAACGAAAGCAATAATTTTTTCTGATCATCATAACTTGCCAATGATCTTGTTGTAGTGAACGTGTAGCAACAAAAACTATACATAGCATATGTATCGAATGTACCTTTCAATATGAAGTGGTTGAACCAATTTTATCCCGATGACCAAGATCCAAACTAGAATCTCTCTAATGAAGTCACATCAAGACCATGATCTAACAATAAGGACTAGGGATGAGCATTAGAACCGCCGGAACCGGAACCGGAACCGGAACCGGAATTGGTAATAAGGTCCGGTTACCGGTTCTCCATTTTTATGAAAACCGGTACCGGTTCTAAAAACCGGAACCGGTTTGACATTTTTCACATTTTTTAAAATGTGCATAACTCACTCATATGAAGTCGGAATTACTTGATTTTTTTTTCAACATGTTATTTGGAGTTTGTAGTTCTATTTTTAACTGTACAAACATATATTTTGGTTAGATATTGAATCAGAAACATGTCCCGAAAGAAAGAATATTTATGCTGCGTTTTTTATATTTCAGCACTTTTTTTGTTTTTCTAAATCTGTCCCATTTTTTTAAATGTGCATAACTCATTCATATGACGTCGGAATTACTTCATTTTTTTTCCAGCATGTAATTTGGTGTTTGTACTTCATTTTAGACTGTACAAACACATATTTTGGTTAGATATTGAATCAGTTATAGACCTCAGAAGACAGCATATCAATGCTGCGTATTTTCTGTTTCAGCATTTTGTTTTTATTTTTTGGAATCTGTCCTGCTTTTAAAATGCGCATAACTCACTCATATGAAGTCGGAATTACTTGATTCTTTTTTTCATCATGTAATTTAGTGTTTGTACTTCAATTTAGAATGTAAAAAAGTCATAATTTGGTTCAATATTGAATCATTTATAGGTTCCGAAAGATAACATATCATCTATAACATTTTAACCGGTTCTAGTTTTAAAAATAACCGAAAAACCGGGACCGGAACCGGAACCGGTGCTAGAACCGACGGTCCGGTTCCCGGTTCTTATAATATAGGGAAACCAATTCCGGTTCCGAACCGGTCCGATTCTAAAGCTCATCCCTAATAAGGACTTGTTTCTTTTCTTATTTTATGGCAAAACACAAACCCTAGCACCACGTGGAGGAGAGGGTCGAGAGCTTGAGAAATTGAGCGGGAGGAGGATGGAAAAAGAAAAGGGTGGTCGGTCACTTGTGAACCATGGTTAAGGTTAAGGGTATTTATACCCTTATTCATCTTGAGTGTTATCCTTATCTCCTTATTTGAACCAGAGATAATTACACTTAAACCCTTTTACTATTAAGTTTCTAGTTAACTCGCCTTATAATGACAATTTAATAAACTAGTCCCTTCTAAATTCTCTTTTGTCATATTATGGTCAAAGCATGTCTTGCGTGTAACTCACAAGATCATGCTAAATTTGGAAAGTCACAAACTTGTTATTACCGTAGATATATTTCCAACACATGTATCATCAGAAAAAGGAAATAGTTAAACCAAACAGATAATTATCAAATTCACTAAAAAGTACTAAAACTCCTCAATATCACCATCAATACAAAATTTTTATTTGTAATTGTAACTCAATCTCTCTTCGTATGAGGTGTGGATGAATCTTACATATGATCCAATTCCAATTTACATTCATCATCTACCAAACTTTCAACATCAGTTACATTGTTCTAATGCCAATTTGCAAGTACACGAGCTCGTTTGCTTCCTTTGCTAGCTCTAGAAAAAGAGAAAGGTAATTGGATAGAAAGTATAATAATGACTTAGAAATATAAAAGTTAGAATACCTCGGAACTTATTTTACGTGCCAAAACAGACTATTAAGGTTCAAAAGGTTACCCATAACTTATATTTCAACACTAAAATCATATTTTATATGTCGTTCCTACACCATTGCCATAAATTTCAGTTAAAAAGAAATTTGCAATAAAAAATCGTACAATATCATTATACCGTATGAAGATCATGGCATGCTTCTTCCTTATCCATGTCTTTCTTAACCTTTATCATCATCATCAATTATATTCCAAATAACCAGAAAATGAAGAAAATATATTAAATTCAAAAGAATTAAGATTGGAGTAAACATGTTTGAAAAAAAATTATCCTTTTCTACTTCGGTCGACTCCTGGATTGGTTGTAACCAAACGTGATATATAGATTCCATCGTTGAAAGTTCTTCGTCATCCATGAATTTGATAACCTCATATATCATTGTAAATTCCACACCAAATAAATGGAAGGTGAAGAAAAATAGATAAAGTTGAGAACAATTGAGAATGGAAGGAAAACGTTTGAAAAGTTTACCTTTTCTACTTCAGCCGGCTGTTTGAGTGGATCAAGTTAAACATGTTGATATTCAACTTCGTTGAAATCAACCACCAGTTGAAGTTCTTATTCCAATTTATATTGGTGAATATCATAATTGATATACACATCAATGATGATTTTTGGTGGTACTATGTAGATTCGATGGTGTAGATTTAGACGAGTTATGATCGAATAGTAGCCATAAAATCAATAATTATATATCAAGGGTTGGTCTCGAGGAGTTAACTGACACAATTTTAGAAGTCGGGGGTTAAAGTGTAAGTTTCAGATTAGTTTCGTAAATATTTATGAAGGCAGGGACTAATTGGTGAATTATTGGGACTCAAATTAAAGAGATTTTGGAAGCTTAAGGGCTGAATGGTAACATATGGACTTCCTTTGAGAACAATATGTAGAAGAGGGGCTGATTGGTAAATTTTGTACTTTATTGGTAATGGATTTCAGAAGATGGGGTTAAAAAGGTAAAATATGGACTGAATTTTAAAGAAATGGGAAAGGAGGGACTATATTTGCCATTATGGAAACTAGCTTAAGGCGTCGGGTATATAACCCTTACGGGAACCCTAACCCTAATAGAAGCAATCAGCCGCCACCACCACCTTATACCTCCATTCCGGCGCCGCACCACCTTATGTCTCCCACCACCGGCCGCCACCCTACTTTCTTGTTCTTCCGACCACAGAAGCCACCACCGCAAACCGTGGATGTCGGCTAGAATACTCACTGCCGTATCCTCCTTGCCACCGACGACGAGACAGCCGCCTCGTGCCCCATCGTATTCACTCACTCCTCCTCCCTCTTCTGTTCGTTGGCATTGCGTCGTCTCCAGTGGGAGTTGCCCACCCTCGCTGCCGCTGTTAGTCGCTGCTGCTGTCGTTCTCACGATTGCTACGTTCCATCCACGAGTCGTCGCCGCCTTTGCAATCCCCTTGCTGCTCTGGTCACTGTTTACCACCCCGAAGGGCTACTGTGTTCGTGTTTGCGAAGTGTGTGCATGTGGTTGCTCGGCTGGGAATCAAAAGAATCGCCACCACCACCGTGAGGTGGTGGCTGGCATCCCAAATCTGTTGTTGTCGCCGCCGTGAGCCACCAGGTGGGTGGGTGGAGTGTATACTGCTATATGAAGTGTGTGTATGTGTATTTTGTCTGGCTAGAACACCAAGGAAGTCACCACCACCACCGTGAGGTGGTGGCTGCCGCCATGCGCCACCGCCAGCCACCACTACGGTGGCTGTGTGTGTTTATCTAGTGTGTGTGTTATTTTTTTTGGGTTAAATCATTGTAAATTGGAATTAGTGGCAAGTATAATGAAAAGAAACTCATAACCACCACTGTGAGGTGGTGGCTGCCGCCACCAACCGCCGTGTTGGGTGGCGATGTGCTTTGCATGTGTTTGGATTACTTTTGGCATGCTTGGACTCGATTGGATTAGAACCCTAACCGCCACCGTGAGGTGGTGGCCGTCGCCGTGAGCCGCCGTTGACCACCACTACCCGAGGTGGTAGTGGGTGGTGCCCGACTAGCGAAACCCTAATGGGCCTAGTGAAACCCTAATGGGCCTAATGAAACCCTAATGGATCTAAGGACTTACCTTTTGGGCCTATTCGGTTGAGATTGGGTTGGAAACCCTAATTAGGGTTTAGAAAACCCTAATTTTGGAATCATTGGCTTGGACTTATCGGGACCCGCTATTTGGGCCATTGGAATTGGATTATGTATTAAGCCCGACCACACCATATGATTTATCTAGTAGAGTGATGAACTTAATGGATTAAGTCCTTAATGGGTTAAGTGAGAAACACTTAACCCTAATCGTCATTTTATGTGAAAACCCTAATTTCACTTAGGCCTTTGTAACACCTGGTTCGGGTATCGGAGGGAAGTTGCCAATTTGGGGAGGATTTATGCATGGACTCGGCGAGTTGGGAGATCAACTCATCGAGTAGGGTCGTGTTGGGCATCTGTCTGATGTATTAATCTGCTACCTTAAGCTTTGATTTCTTTGTGGAGGTTATGGCCAACCTTGAGGAGATGGAAGAAAACTTAGATCTGGACCTATCACAAGGATATGATTCCAGATCTGGACCTCCTTAGGTCCCAAATATCATAAAGTTGCACCTTTTATTAAGCTTATTCCCTCTCCAAGCATGAAAACCTTGTTTGAAGGTTAGTCTTGGTGTTATGGCCATGTGAGGCCTTGCATGCACGTAAAGTTTGCAACTTTACGTGTTATCTACACTAGTAGAGGACAGATCTGAAGTTTGGGACCTTAAGTCCCACTGGAAAAGGCCGTAAACATAATGGACTAAGGGGACTCGGCGAGTCGTGCAAGAGACTCGGCGAGTCGAGAGGGTTTCCTCGTTCACGGCCAATGGTTCACGGCCAAGGGTTCACGGTCAAGAGTGTTCGGTTGGGAGTTTACGGCCGTAAACATCAAGGAACTCGATGAGTCTCTCGGATGACTCGGCGAGTCGATGAGTTAAGTAGGGAACCTGATGAGTGGCTGATTGCACTCGACGAGTCAAGGTCAATATGGACTGTTGAACTTGACTACAGACCTAGACTTTGACCAGGTTTGACTCAGAGGAGCCTTAAGGGCTGAGTTAAGATTATTTACTTGTTGGTTATAGGCAGGTTGGGAGGAGCAGCATAGGACATACCTGAATTCAGTTGCCGATTCAGCTTTGTGAGGTGAGTCTTCTCACCATACCAATGGGTCTAAGGCACCAAGGCCGGCCCATTTTATGATAAGTTGGTATACTTGCTATGTAGAGGTGTGTGATATGTATGGATGTGTGATATGCGGTAGAGATAGCCTTTATGGCTGATGGTAGATATAGCCTTGTGGCTAATGGTAGAGACAGCCTTTATGGCTGATGGTAGAGATATCCTTGTGGCTAATGGTAGAGATAACCTTTGTGGCTAACGGTAGAGATAGCTTGTATAGCTAATTGATATGTGCCAATGGTAGAGATAGCTTTTATAGCTATTTGTTATGTGATTCGTGGTAGAGTAGCTTTTATCGCTGATTGATATGTGATAACGGTAGAGATAGCTTTACAGCTAATACGATATGTGTTATGTGGATTGTGTGTGTGGGGTATGCTCTGGGGGACTCACTAAGCTATGTGCTTACGGTTTACAGTTTTGGTTTCAGGTATCATCGATTTGGAAATGAAGGGCTCGGATTGATCGCAGTGCACACACCTATGATTTCCGCAATGAATGATTTTGGGACGAACTCTGATAAATGTTTCTGATTAACACTGTTTTGGAATGTTTGGAATAAATGGTATCTATGTTTGGGTTGGATTAAAAATCAATTTTTTACCCTGGATTTTTGGGTCGTTACAAGTTGGTATCAGAGCCTTGGTTTGAGGGATTCAGACATACTTTCGGGTGAGTCTGAACTCAAACTGAGGATCTGTAAAGTTTTCAAAAGAAAAATGTTTTTAAGTAAAGATTTACTAAGACAAGAAAGGGTGTGGTGCATGCATTCAGCCGAGCTCAAGTAAGTTTCCCCAGAATTCCCACATTTGTTATCTGTTATGATCTGATTATGAATCTGTGAATCGCATGCTAGTTAGGGCTAGGGGAGATGCATGTATATGTTGTATGAACTGGTAGACTTGCATGCTAGAGCTGAGTAGTCAGCAATAGGTTGGCCTGATATGTGGTGCTTTTAGCCTTGGGAATATTTGATGCCATGCTAGAATGAGAATGATAATTGGTATTTGTAACTGCAACGTGTATGCTTTTAAAATTGTATACGGTTAGGATCTTATAGCCTTAGAATAATTGATTTGGCCTTATTTCCTGTTCCTTGTCTGGTTGTGGTCCTAGGGTAGAGTCTACTATTCGACAGTCTATTAGATCCTGTTCTGTGTATAATTTGCATGCATACAGCAGCCGACAGTGAAAATGGATGGATGTGGATAGCGCGGGTTGCGATATGTGGGTGGAATGTTCTATGGCAGTTCTTTGGATCAGAGTGTTTCTGCACGAATGTTGCTTGCTTCGTGCTTTGTGGAACTCTTGAGTGATGGGAGTCACCAACTAAGTGGATATGACGATATCCAGGAGGTGGATGGTTGGCATCATGAGGAGTTCCTCAGCAGCTGATGGCAGGGTGAGGTTGGGAACCTAGGAAAGCCTAGGATATGCTCCAGTGAGTTAGTGGGGCGGTTCGGTGAGGTTAGGGAGCCTAGGGGAGCCTAGGAGGTGCTTCGGTGGATATTGTGTTGCGGTATAGCGGATATTCGATGCATCAAGGGGGTAGGTGACTTATAGTATTCGGGAGGATTGCTGGGGAAAGTATGGATAGGTGTGGAAGGTAGTATGGGCCCGTACTACTGAAAGCACAGGATCCATACTCGAATCAGTGAGAGTCTTGGAGAATCTAAGAAGCCTGGGAAAGAGAATTTTTGATTATGATTGAACTGTGGGGATAGCTGCCGTGCAGAATGTGGATGAGCACGCAAGGAGAAGTACTAGGGTTTGGTCTCGACTCCGGTGGCGAGCCAGTTAGCGGAAGGACTGCCAGGATTTTGATTTCGCCTAGGATCAGGCTGCAAGGATTGTGCGCTCTAGTGCACATTCGGGATTGGAGACCAAGTCTCAGGGATAGTTTGTAGCCCGGTTTAGAGCAGAGGTTGCTCCATTTATTGCAGTGTAGTCGTAACGATTGAGCTAGTGAGTGGGTCAGGGTGCGAGACCCGGGATGATATGGATTCCAGAGCCCGAGGGCGGAAGATTGATTAGGAGTACCTCGAGCAGAGAGGTTCAGGTCATGTGAATTTAGTGGAGGATCTCGGGAAGAGATCCAGAAGTTCGGATCAACTTTTGAGAGGCCATTGGGGCCGGATTCGGTGCAACGCTTGCGGAAACTGTGCGATGAAGTTTCGCTCCAAGGGTTTAGATTTTCATTAGGATCGGAATAAAGTATTACATCATGTTCTCAGGAGGAGGTGGTCAGGATTCCTCCAGATGTTTGCGGATATGCTATCTTCGGCCAATTCCGGTGGATAGCGGGGATTTGGATCGCTTGGGAATCGTGATAAGTTGGATCTCGGCCATTTCCGGTGGATAGCGGGGATTTGGAATCGTGATAAGTTATAGTTATTAGACTTATCCAAGTGGGAGACTGTTGGATTAGGTGTCTAAGTTTATAACTATTTCTGGAATGTACTTGACCCGATTAGCATGGTCCATTTGGGTTGCATGGCATCGTGCATTTGGATAGACTAAAATGAGAGAAATAACACTTAAGGTTTATTAATATATTATAAGTTGTAATATATTAATAGTATTATTTAGTTAGTATTGATCAAGAATTAATTTGGAATTAATTAAGTGATCAAAAGAAGACTAATTAAATATATGGGTTGATTGTGTAAATCACTCATACTTGTATAGTGGACTAATGCTCCATGGATTATCAAGTTGGGCTAAAACCCATAGGATGCTCCATGGTGTTTATAGAACCCATGGGTCATGGAAATGAAAGGTCATGACAATTAGGGTTTACATGGTGTAACCCTAATTATAACACACTATATAAGGATCCATATGTTCACCAAAATTGGCACTTAAGCAAGAAAGAAGAGGGCTAGCCGATTTCAAGTAGTGTGACATTTCTCTCAAGTTTATTCCAAGTGCATTTGGTGTTGTGTGAGACATTTGAGGCATCACACTTGAGGTGCTAGGCTCACAAGGTTTCAAGGAATCCAAACTACTACAAGGTATGTTTTCTAGCTAACTTTTATGTTCAAAAAGTTCCCCATGTATGCTAGATAGGATTATGAACATTGGAAAAATCATTTTGCATGTATCTTAGTCAAAACCCTTCAGTGGTATCAGAGCCTAGGCTTGTTTGTTTGATACTTGATGCAAAATTGTGAAAAAAAACTCGTTTTTATGCATTCTGAAGCATGAACTCACCGAGTCCATGGGGGGACTCAACGAGTCCATGACCAAATTCATCCTACTCGTCGAGTAGGTTCTTGCACTCGACGAGTAGGAGCCCCTGAGTGCAGTTTTTCGAGTTTTGCTGCTGGAAATGGACTAGAAACATTAACCTAAACTGTTTTGGTGTTTTAAAACTTGTTTTAGATGGTGTAATGTTTGTTCTAATCCATTCACAATGGCTAATATCAAAATTCCATGTTTATATGTGTTTATATGTTCTTGAAATTTTGATATGAATATTCATGTTCTTATGAGTTCTTGATAGATCATAGGAATTACTTGTTAAATTGGTTAATGTTTAATTCATGATCATTATGTGTTTTAATGGAATCCATAATTTGTCCTCAAGTTATGGATTACCAAAAGTCTTTCTTTTAAAGTCCATTATCAAACACATAAGTTACATAAAATGAAAATTTACTCATTTTATTACATCATTAACTCATAAGTTATGAAAGATGAAAAGTTTTGAAAGTTCCAAAACTTGCCCTCAAGTTTTGGAACATGTAAAGTCACTTTATAAACTTTAGTTCCAACCCCTAGAATTTTAAAAGTTAAAATTCAACCCTTATACTTTATAATATTATAATTTTAATAATATATATATATATATATATATATATATATATATATATATATATATATATATATATATATATATATATATATATAAGATCAAGTCGTTTTACCGTTAGTAGGCCTCATTCACGAAGCCGGTCTATAAGGGGGGTATAAGGTTGTTGCCTATAAAATGGCAGCTTAATGGGTGTCCACTCTCACCCACCGCTTCCTTGACTGGTGGAGGGTCGTTAGCCGAACGGGTAGGACAAGGACTTATAAATTCTCATTAAAAGTATGATGAATATAAAGTAACTAAATGTTTTTTATAAATTCCCAATCTTAGTTACTTTAGGAAAATGTGAATAAGGTGCTAACCGATGAAATTACACTTTGCACTTTGATTAAGTCGTTAGTGGAGCGTGTGTGGTTAACCGGCACACTAACCTGGACTTAAAAAGGTAGGCAAAGGGTAACTTAATATTTATCATAGTATTGGTGGAGCGCGTGTGGTTAATCGGCACATCGATTGAGGGGTAAATATTGAGGGTACCAAGTAATTTGCATGGTTACTTCACACCTTGTTTTGTGATCCTCGGCATCCCAGTCACAAAACCTGAAGGGCACACTCGAGATTGAAAAATGCCATTGAAAAGTTCAATGAATCTCAAAGAATCTAGGAGTTTCAAACACCAATTAAAACCTAATAATTCATTTCGTTTTTCATGGTCGAAATTGGTGAATCGTCATTCACCTACCTTCAAATATTTTATAGCTTGGATTACGACATCCCTCTTCTAAGTTATAAAATATTGTGTTGGGTCCTAGCCTTAATATTACATTTGGGTGTTTTATTAAGGACTATCTTTATATCTAATCTAAACTTGTCTTTCTTATTTTCAGATGTCTTCCAACAATGCTGCTTCTGGCTCAAACCCTACCAGCTCCTTCTCTCTCATGAACCTTTGTGGGAGAGTCATCTTTGATGGATCCAACTTTGTGGATTGGATCAGGAACATCAGGATGGTCACTCGGTATGAGGACAAGGAATATGTCCTCGACAAGGAGCTTAAAGAACTCAAGCCAACTGCTACTCCTGAGGAGATCGCTGAATATCAGGCCCATGAAAGAGATGCTACCAAAGTGGCATGCATCATGTTGGCCATTATGACAGCCGAGCTCCAAAAGTCCTATGAGGACTACTATCCTTTTGAGATGCACCAGGATTTGATGGACCGCTACCATCAGAGTGCTTGTCAAGAGCGATATGAGATCATCTCCTCCATGATAACAACCATGATGAAGGATGGTGAACCCATCATTGGCTACATGCAGAAAATGCAAAGGTATGTGGACCGTTTGCTGAAAATGAATGTGAACTTCCCCGAGGAGTTAGCAATAGATATCATTTTGCACTCCTTACCTTCGTGTTATGATCAATTCCGCATGACATACCACATGAACAAGGAGGAAGTTACACTCAGCAAACTTTAAGGACTTTTGAAGACCGCGGAAAGTGGTCTTAAAGGTAAGTCGGTTGTTACTCCTACTCCTACCTCGGCCCCTGTCTTGGCAATCGGGCAAGGCAAAGGAAAGAAGAGGAAGAGCCCTTCGAAGGGTACCAACGGAAAGTCCCTTGATGGCTCCTCTTCAAGTGGAACCAAGAAAGGTTTTGTCACTCCTTCTGCTAACCCTAAAGAGGCTGAATGCTTCTATTGTCATGAAAAGTCGCACTGGAAGCGAAACTGCCCAAAGTACCAGCAAGATGTTAAGGATGGGAAAGTAAAACCCAACCATGCAGGTATTTACACTATATTGTCTAATAACTCACCCTATTCTAACTCTTGGGTCCTTGATACCGGTTGTGGTATTCACATATGTTGTGATTTGTAGGGACTAAGAAGAAGTGAGAATGTGGAGCATGGGAAGATAAACTTGATCATGGGAAATAGGAAAGTTACACCTGTCACCAAGATTGGAGTTTATTCTTTATTGCTAAGTAGTGGGTTAACATTAGATTTGAATAAATGTTGTTATTCGCCTGAAATGGCAAGAAATATTATTTCCTTTCATGCTTTGTACAAACAAGGTTTTACCTTTTCATTTGATAATGATAGTGGTGGTATTTATGCTTTCTTTAATAATAATGTTCTTTATTTTAAAGCATTACCATGTGATGGTGTGTATGAAGCTGTGTCGGTTGTAGACAATCTAGGAAATAATGTGTTGTGTATTGATTCTTCTAATAATAACTTGGATAAAGCATCATTATGGCATTATCGTCTTGGACATGTAAGCAAGAAACGTATAGGCCAACTCCAAAAGGATGGAGTTTTGGAGTCATTTGATCTAAAATCAGATGATAGTTGTGAATCTTGTTTGCTTGGGAAAATGACAAAGTCACCCTTCACTGGTACATGTGCTAGGGGTGAAGGTTTGTTAGATCTTGTACACACTGATGTGTGTGGACCCTTCAAAACAGCCACAAGGGATGCTAACCGTTATTATGTGACTTTTACTGATGATTTTAGTAGATATGGTTATGTCTACTTAATCAAGCATAAGTCAGAGACCTTTGTAAGATTCAAAGAGTTCAAACAGGAAGTGGAGAATCAGTTGGGCAGGAACATGAAGATGCTTCGATCCGATCGAGGTGGTGAGTATCTTAGTATAGAGTTCCTTGACTATCTTAAGGAATGTGGGATTATCTCACAATTAACACCTCCCAGGACACCACAGTTGAATGGTGTGGCTGAGAGGCGCAATCGAACCTTGTTGGATATGGTTCGTTCCATGATGAGTCGAGCTTCTCTACCAATATCATTCTGGAGGTATGCCTTAGAGACTGCCGCCCATATCCTTAATCTAGTCCCTACAAAGAGGGTTGCCAAAACACCTCATGAGATGTGGACCGGAAAAGTTCCCAATCTGGAACACATCAAGATTTGGGGTTGCGAGGATTTTATGAGGCGTGAGTCTCACGATAATCTCGAACCTCGAAGTGAGAGGTGTATTTTCATCGGCTACCCATAGAGATCCTTTGGTTACCTCTTCTACAGACCCAATGATAATGTGGTCTTTGTAGCAAGGAGAGAAGTCTTTCGAGAGAGAGAATTTAAAAGCCAAGGAAACAGTGGGAGGCAAATTGACCTTGAAGAAATTCAAGAGTCAAGTGGTGAAGGAACCTCAAACCCTAGCAATCAACCTGAGGAGGAAACTCCTGTTGATCCGACAGAAGAGTCTGTACCTCTGAGGCGTTCCACGAGAGTTAGGAATGCACCTGAGCATTACTATGGTTTCCATATTACTGCGGAAGGTGATACACTTATCAGTGATAGCACACTGGTGAGTCTGGATGAACCTAACAGCTACACGGAAGCCATGGCAGGCCCTGAGGCTGCTAAATGGAAAGAGGCTATGGACAGCGAGATACAATCCATGTATGACAATCAAGTTTGGAACTTGGTTGACAATGTACCAAGTCGTAAGACAGTTGGGTGCAAATGGATATTCAAGAAGAAGACCGACATGGATGGTAATGTACACACTTATAAGGCGCGACTAGTTGCAAAGGGCTTTTCTAAAACTCCGGGAGTTGATTATGATGAGACCTTTTCACCAGTAGCCAAGATTAAGTCTATTAGGGTTATGTTAGCCATTGCTGCATTTCATGACTATGAAATATGGTAAATGGATGTCAAAACCGCTTTCCTTAATGGAAAGTTGGCTGAGGATGTTTACATGAGTCAGCTAGAGGGTTTTATCAGTGCAGAGTACCCTAATAGAGTGTGTAAGCGTGAGAAATCCATCTATGGATTGAAACAAGCACCTCGCAGATGGAATCTTTGTTTCGATGAGAAAGTCAAAGAGTTTGGCTTTTCGAGGAGTGAAGATGAGTCCTGTGTATATGTCAAGGCTAGTGGGAGTATAGTTAGCTTTTTGGTACTGTATGTGGATGACATACTACTCATAGGAAATGACATCCCAACTCTACAGGAAGTGAAGTCCTGGCTTGGGAAGTGTTTCGCTATGAAGGATCTTGGTGAAGCTGCCTATATCTTAGGGATAAGGATTTTGAGAGACAGGAGTAAAAGACTAATTGGACTTAGTCAGAGTACCTACTTGGAGAAGGTGCTGAATAGATTCAGCATGCAGAACTCCAAGAAAGGAGAGTTACCGATCCAGAGTAACGCCGAACTGAGTAAAACTCAGAGTCCGAGTACAGAGGCTGAGATAGCTGAGATGAGTCGAGTACCTTATGCTTCCGCTGTAGGCTCGATCATGTGTGCTATGACTTGTACTCGTCCTGATGTGGCCTTTGCACTGAGCATGGTCAGCAGATATCAGGGGAACCTTGGGAAGGCTCACTGGACTGCGGTAAAGAACATTCTCAAGTACCTGCGGAGGACTAAGGACTGGGTCCTTACCCTCGGTGGGAGTGATGACTTAAGAGTATTAGGGTATAGTGATGCTAGCTTCCAGACTGATAGGGATAATTTCCGCTCTCAGTCAGGCTGAGTCTTTACCTTATACGGAGGAGCAATTTCTTGGAAAAGTTCCAAACAGGACACAGTGGCTGATTCAACTTGCGAATCAGAGTATATAGCGGCAAGCGAGGCAGTAAAGGAGGTTATATGGCTAAAGAATTTCATTGGAGACCTTGGAGTTGTACCAGCTATTAAGGAGCCGATAGATATTTTCTGTGATAGTGAAAGTGCAGTTGCCTTAGCAAAGGAACCAAGGGATCACGGGAGATCCAGACACATCGACAGAAAATACCATTTCATCAGACATCGAATAGAAGAAGGACTCCTCGTGGCAAAGAGGGTATCATCGGATGAGAACCCGGCAAATCCCCTCACGAAGGGACTGGCCAGGGTTAAGCATCTCCAGCATACAAGGGGCATAGGGCTGAAGGATGATATTAGTTTTAGTAGTTAGATAGTTTTGAAATGTGTAAAGTGTAATTGACATTTGATGATGAATAAAAGTTGTATTTATTTATGAGTAAAGTGTTGCTATCTTTTGTCAATCGTTTACTATCGTTTCATTTTGCATGTTTTGACTTCCAGAATAATTATGTTTGGTATATGTAACACCGCAAATTTTCAAACAAAATTGTCATTTTTAAATCACAAAAATTCTCATGATCCTGAGAAGTACCTGAAATACAAAACACATAACACGGTAAGCACGAACCTTAGTGAGTTCCCCAAAATACCACATGTAACACATAATAGCCACTCGAGGCTGTAACTCTGTGGACCCTCCGGTCCTAACTCTATGGACCCTCCGGTCCTAACTCTGTGGACCATCTGGTCCTAACTCTGTGAACCTTCCGGTTCTAACTATGTAAACTCTGGAACATACACGGCATGAATTACATAGAAATAATGCAGTGTATCACAATCACATAATAGCATACAAGATACCCTGTCACATAACTCTAATTACCACTCTAGGTAAAGTATAGTGAGAAGACTCACCTCGGGTGGCGAACAGATCCTATAAATGTTGCTGCTGTACTCCGGCTTCTAACACTGAGCCAAACCCACAATTAACCCCATTAGGATTTAAGACCAACCTTCACGTATTAGGTCTAAATGTGGTCCACCAATTCGGTCCATAAATAACTCAAGCCCATTGGGCCCACCAAGGCCCAATACCAAATAGGTCCACAAAAGTCCACTAATGGCCCAACTATGGCCCAATTTTCCAAATTGGGCCCAAACCCTCATTTGGGCCTTAACCCAAAGCCCATCTAAATACTCTAGTCCACATGATTGTTCTTGGATGGCCCATCAACAGCCCAATCATCAAAGCCTAATAGAAGGCTAAATTCAAGGCCCAAACCCTAATTACGGTTTCCACATGAAATGACGATTAGGGTTAGGTATTCTCACTTAACCCATTAAGGACTTGACCCATTAAGTCCATTTTTCCCACTAAGTCATCAAACAATAGAGTCAGCATGAGTCATAACTTCAGTTCACTAGTCCAGACGCGGGTCCCACTAGGCCCAAACCAACAAACCCAAAATTAGGGTTTTCCAAACCCTAATTAGGGGTTCTAGCCCAATAACCATCCAACAAGCCCAGTTCAAGCATTTGGGCCGATTAGGGTTCACTATGCCAAGCACCACCCACTACCACCCGAGGTAGTGGTGGTCATCGGCGGCTCATGGCGGCGGCCACCGCCTCACGGTGGTGGTGGGGGGTTTTCCGTCCATAAAAACGCCCAATCAACCTCATAATTTCTGAAAACAATAGCTACATTCAAGCACAAACTCATGAACACACTCGCAGCCACCTCCTATGGCGGCTGGTGGTGGTGACTTGGCAGCAGGAGGCGGCAGCCACCATGGTGGGTTTTTCTCGCCAAACTCGCATACATAATTCCCAAGAACGCAACAATCAGCAAGTATAATCGAATGCTCAATCATACAGACACCGCCTAGGCGGCTAAAGTCGTCGGAAAACGCACATAGCGCCCCCCCCCCCCACGGCCACCGACGTCAACATCGACGTTTCCGGCATCGGCACCCACAGAAAGCAGCGAGGGAGAGAAGAATAATGGATTGCTGATGGGCTTACCACGCATTTCCGGTGACTCACGACCTGAACAACGACGCACAACGATTTTCGCCCGGTCCTCGGCGTTTCTCCGGCAGCATATGTCACAATGGCGACTTTCGGTGGTCTCGTGGCAGCGACGTCGGAGCAGCGACGGAAGGATGGGTGGCGGATGGAGCTATAAGTGGCAGCTGGAGTCTTTGTCTAGGTTTAGGGTTACCAATCTCACATGGTGACGGGTTAAGAGCACCGGCTATACCCGTGTTTCATTACATTTCTAGACTTTTACAAGATCAGCCCCTCCTCACCATATATTTTTCAACTTTAACCCAAAATTTCCCTTTTAACCCCCTGAATCCATAAATTCATTACAATACAGGTCCTACAAATTACCAAATAACCCCTGACCTCAGAAATCTTTACGAATTGAATCCGAAAATTACCCTTTAGCCCTTGATTCCAAAAATATACTCGATTTAAGGCTATTACTCATTTATTAATTTCACATATTGATTTATTTAATAAACGGAATGTTACAATTCTCCCCCACTTAAATTAGATTTCGTCCTCGAAATCTTTCCTCGCCATCCCTGACACGCCCAACAACTTGAACGTCATGGCCACAAGCCCGAGCATAACCCCAACCGTTCAATACGATAGAGCTATCTCAACCAACTACATGTACAAATCACTATGCTCGCTTTGCTCCAATCTTTATTACAGCTGATCTATAGCCCCACATAATTTCCAACCTCTGTCGTCTAATACTCGCTAACTCCATACATGTTGCGGTCATTCTCAAACCAGTCGAACCGACCCTCCCAGGTCTAGAACATCAGATGCAACCCAAAACCACCACAACCGAAAACCATCAGGAATCTAAAATCTAAACTCATCTATCCTATACGCCAATAGGGCCAAACCCCAACTCGCGAGTCTTATTCGACAGCAGAATTAGAATCACTCATATCCAATCTGATACTTAACCCACGACCCGTGTTCTGCGCATCTACGCATACATTACTCTCTAATTCCTTCCGAATTATGACAACCTCTTCCCAATTCGAGATATAACGGATCCCGACCATCATGGAGACCCCAGTCTCGCTCCTGGTCCGGCCACCAGGTTCCCAAGGACTCAGTCGTCAAGGCTATTTAAGCCTAAGAACTCCTCTGTGTCAGGCTCTGACTAATGAATAACGCGGTTCCTCGCAGCACTACGACACCCTCTCACCGACTAGTGAGTACTACGACTCCCCGCAGCATCACAACACCCTCTCTGACTAGTGAGTACTACGGCTCCCCGCAGTATCACAACACCTTCTCTGACTAGTGAGTACTATGGCTCCCCGCAGTATCACCACACCCTCTCTCACTGACTGGTGAGTACTACGGCTCCCCTTAGTATCACCACACCTTGTCTCACTGACTGGTGAGTACCACGGCTCCCCGTAGTATCACCACACCTTTTTCTTGCTGCAATCCACATTCTTAAATAATCTCACTTGCTGTCACTAGCCGAAGGGCTCCCACTGGAATCATAGATACTTGATACTCCACTTACTATCTCATAATTCAAGCCTCAAAATAACCCGATAATCATGGCATCATGCTCGGATACCTCGGTACTCCATCACCGAACCTCACGAAGTCTTTCCTCACCCACCGATCTCCTATATACGGTATCATACCCTAATACCGCAAAGCATCCTTTCAAAGTCTCGCAACTGATCTTCCTCTCGCACCACTCATAACTCCGAAATATTCCAACTCTCAATTGGAACATGGAGGAGTCGTCAGTGACTCAGAACACATAGACGACAACCTGAAACTTCCTCCTCTATTGCTCAAAACTCATGCAGGAATACTCATAACGACCCTGAAGTTGGTTACCCAATCAACTTCTTCCCTTTCCATACTGCATATAATAGCCCATACCTTGAATCAAAAATTCTCAACCGCCGAACTAACCTTACAAGCCAACCACCTCGAATTCACCATTATAACCTTGAAGGATTCCTAACCACCACAAGGTCTCCGACCAACTGCCACTTGCCGTGGAGACACTCATCCTTTCTCAAACACGTACCACATGCACTATCTCGCTCTGCACCTCGTCTTGACCACCAATAACCCTGGTCTCAGGAATCCGCATCGCATGTCTCTATATCCAGTTCTCTAACCGCTCTTGAACAAATCTCCGATCTCCTCAAAAAGTACCCGGTTCTCCCCCACTCAGGGGTCGAACCATCACCAATTGGTTTGCCAACAATCTATCCCGCAGACTGTTTTTACCAGTAACATCGCACCTACTCTTGGAAGGTGATACGCCATGCTCGATGATCTCCCCGATGGAGATCAAGCAACTCCAAGTACCCCGAATCTCAGATGAAATCCTCAGAAACTTCTCATCATGACTGCCTCTAGTCATTCAGAACCTCGTACCATCCCACTACCGGACATCTCAACTGTCCAGTAGTACCCTGACTCTCCGTCTGAAAATAAGGAACTAACATACTCCTCATCCTCGACTCCTCAACCAACGTCCCATCACGTGAATTATCTTAAGAGCAGAGACCTCATTTCCACACTCGATACCCATAATAGACAATAGGAGCCACCGCTCCGATATAATCCTCTTGATCGTCCGTTGCTGCAGCTAACACATGCCCTACCATGCTCAAATAGGGTGTATCCTGGTCCTTGATCATCTCAGTCCCCACTGACAACCTGCTCATGCTATAACCTTACCTTGCGGCAGACGTACTGCCCAGATACTGCTACCCCACAGGGCTCACCCCCAACCTCGAAAACCAAAAATCTCAATACTTCTCCTGTTTCCCACATGAACAGAAATAGCACCGCTCAAGTCACAGAAAATGACATCTCCACTATCGGTCGGTCGCTTAGCCCAGACCGTATTCTCCCATAACACACCATCCCTACTCATCCCTGAGTCTTGCGACTCCAACTGACATTTCACCAACAATCCCTCGGAGCTAACTCGATTTCCCTCTCAAGGGATGCTCCACTAAAACTCGTTCATCATGGCCCTCTGGCCCATACTCTTTCACATCTGATCTCAGTCTAGACAATCACCAAATAAAATAACCGGTAAAACCAGAAGCACTATCTGCCACGTGTCATGGTACTCAAACCATGTGACCACCTCTCGATCTGCTATGAATTATAGTACCTGAACCATGTTATCTCCTCTTGATCTGCTACGAATCATGGTACTTGAACCATGTTCTCTCTTCTCAATCCGCCTCAAATCATGGTACTCGAACCATGACATCACATATTGATCTGCTACAAATCATGGTACTCGAACCATGACTTCACCTCTTGATCTGCTACAAATCATGGTACTCGAACCATGACATCACCTCTCAATTCTCTACAAATTATGGTACTCGAACCATGACACCACCTCTCGATCTGCTACAAATCATGGTACTCGAACCATGACATCACCTCTTGATCTGCTACAAATCATGGTACTCGAACCATGACATCACCTCTCGATTCTCTACTTAGATCCTCCGGTATACTCCCTGCATCGAGTATGGGTCCTCTGCTTTTAGTAGTACGGGCCCATACTACCTGCCACATCTACCCATACTCTCTACACAGACCATCCCAGAGTCGCTAAGTAGTTGTTCAACCCTCGCAATCACCAATCCCGACACGCGTGCTCGCTTCCCAGCGAAATGCTCTACTCTGTCAGCGTACTCATCTGACTAAGGTCACTTCCTAGGCTCCTCCTAGGTTCTCACACTTCTCCGCCATCAGCTGCTGAGAAACTACTTATGGTGCCAGTCATCTACCTCCTGAATATCGTCACATTCACTTGGTAGCTGACTCCCATCATCGAGAGTTCCACAAAGCACGAAGCAAGCAGCATTCGGGCATCGAATAAACACGCAAAACCCACTCTAGGTGATAACCCCACTTGCTCTACTCATACTCAAAAGATATCATTGAACTCAGCAACTCTACCCCTCGCGGGTAGCTAACTACTCTCTCAGTAGGTCCCACAAATGCTCATCTAGGTATCTCTCTAAGATTTCTCCTCTACTCAAATCCCTCTCTAAAAGGAATCCTGTTGGATACTCTTACTCAGCACATACTCAGAAGCTCATCACAGATAATAGCAACTCCTAGGCTAAGGCATCACAAATCAGGCCACTCTAGTCCTAAAATATGAAATACCTAGCCTATCTCTAGCATGCATAATACCTCATAACATATCTCATAATATAAAAGTAATGGTATTTTAGGAAATCACCGTTCGGGCTCTGGCTGATTGTACACACTGTTCTTCCTTGTTTTCTCTTAGAAACTCTTGTTCACTCTAGGAAAATCATTTCTTTGAGAATTTTTCTCAAATCCTTAGTTTGAGTCCAAATTTACACGAAGGTGCATCCGAATCCCTCAAACCAAGGCTCTGATACCAACTTGTAACACCGCGAATTTTCAAACAAAATTGTCATTTTTAAATCACAAAAATTCTCATAATACATTACACAAAAATCCCCAATTATCAAATTAACAAAACACAAACCCATAATTGTTTGATTAATAATCCAAGATCCTCCAAAACATAACTCTTTATCTCGTGTGTACAATCGAGCCGTCGCCTTCCCGTGATCTTGAGAAGTACCTGAAATACAAAACACATAACACGGTAAGCACGAAGCTTAGTGAGTTCCCCAAAATACCACATGTAACACATAATAGCCACTCGAGGCTGTAACTCTGTGGACCCTCCGGTCCTAACTCTGTGGACCCTCCGGTCCTAACTCTATGGACCATCTGGTCCTAACTTTGTGAACCTTCCGGTTCTAACTCTGTAAACTCTGGAACATACACGACATGAATCACATAGAAATAATGCAGTGTATCACAATCACATAATAGCATACAAGATACCCTGTCACATAACTCTAATTACCACTCTAGGTAAAGTATAGTGAGAAGACTCACCTCGGGTGGCGAACAGATCCTATAAATGTTGCTGCTGTACTCCGGCTTCTAACACTGAGCCAAACCCACAATTAACCCCATTAGGATTTAAGACCAACCTTCACATATTAGGTCTAAATATGGTCCACCAATTCGGTCCATAAATAACTCAAGCCCATTGGGCCTACCAAGGCCCAATACCAAATAGGTCCACAAAAGTCCACTAATGGCCCAACTATGGCCCAATTTTCCAAATTGGGCCCAAACCCTCATTTGGGCCTTAACCCAAAGCCCATATAAATACTCTAGTCCACATGATTGTTCTTGGATGGCCCATCAATTGCCCAATCATAAAAGCCTCATAGAAGGCTAAAATCAAGGCCCAAACCCTAATTACGGTTTCTACATGAAATGACGATTAGGGTTAGGTATTCTCACTTAACCCATTAAGGACTTGACCCATTAAGTCCATTTTTCCCACTAAGTCATCAAACAAAAGAGTCAGCATGAGTCATAACTTCAGTTCACTAGTCCAGACGCGGGTCCCAATAGGCCCAAACCAACAAACCCAAAATTAGGGTTTTCCAAACCCTAATTAGGGGTTCTAGCCCAATAACCATCCAACAAGCCCAGTTCAAGCATTTGGGCCGATTAGGGTTCACTATGCCAAGCACCACCCACTACCACCCGAGGTAGTGGTGGTCATCGGCGGCTCATGGCGGCGGCCACCGCCTCACGGTGGTGGTGGGGGGTTTTCCGGCCATAAAAACGCCCAATCAACCTCATAATTTCTGAAAACAATAGCTACATTCAAGCACAAACTCATGAACACACCCGCATCCACCTCCTATGGTGGCTGGTGGTGGTGACTTGGCAGCAGGAGGCGGCAGCCACCATGGTTGGCAACCATGATGGGTTTTTCTCGCCAAACTCGCATACATAATTCCCAAGAACGCAACAATCAGCAAGTATAATCGAATGCTCAATCATACAGCCACCGGCTAGGCGGCTAAAGTCGTCGGAAAACGCACATAGTGCCCCCCCACGGCCACCGACGTCAACATCGACGTTTCCGGCATCGGCACCCACAGAAAGCAGCGAGGGAGAGAAGAATAATGGATTGCTGATGGGCTTACCACATATTTCCGGTGACTCACGGCCTGCACAACGACGCACAATGATTTTATCCCGGTCCTCGGCGTTTCTCCGGCATCATATGTCGCAATGGCGACGTTCGGTGGTCTCGTGGCAGCGACGTCGGAGCAGCGATGGAAGGATGGGTGGCGGCTGGAGCTATAAGTGGCGGCTGGAGTCTTTGTCTAGGTTTAGGGTTACCAATCGCACATGGTGACGAGTTAAGAGCACCGGCTATACCCGTGTTTCATTACATTTCTAGACTTTTACAAGATCAGCCCCTCCTCACCATATATTTTTCAACTTTAACCCAAAATTTCCCTTTTAACCCCCTGAATCCATAAATTCATTACAATACAGGTCCTACAAATTACCAAATAACCCCTGACCTCAGAAATCTTTACGAATTGAATCCGGAAATTACCCTTTAGCCCTTGATTCCAAAAATATACTCGATTTAAGGCTATTACTCATTTATTAATTTCACATATTGATTTATTTAATAAACGGAATGTTATAGTATATCATATTATTCGAATTCTCCACAGTCGGTCTAAGATGTTGGACATGGCTACAACACTCATGAGTGCTCATAAGTTCTGAGTATTGGATTCAAACCACACTCGCTGGTATTACTTCATGGAATTTATCTCGAGTGATCGCGAGACGGTAATATCATATAAGTCTTCAAACCTAAAGATATGACTTGTTGCCTATGAGTTGGTTATGCATTGATTGTACGAAAACGCATTGGTAACTTGATGTTATAAAACGTGCCTTTGTGTATGATTCAACAAGTAGTAGAACAAGCATATGAGTCGAAGTTTATCTGTTCCTTCTTGTATTAGAAGCGATATCTAGGCCCCTCGATGATTTTGTGTTGACCCATGTACCGGGCCCGGTCAGAACTAAGTTGATGTGTTCAATTAAGTTCTATGTCAAACAAATCGGAAGTCGGGAAACAAACTGCTGGACAATAAGTAAGACATTGTTCCATGTATTTGTCCGGCTGATATCTAGAACAGAGGATTATATGATCACTTATCTTAAATGGCGTATCATCATCATCTCAGTTCCGAGAGACCTTGAAAGAGCTACGATTGCTGATCGGTTCCTGAAGTCATTCTTGCCGTTATAGTTATTAGACTTATCCAAGTGGGAGACTGTTCGATTAGGTGTCTAAGTTCATAACTATTTCTGGAATGTACTTGGCCCGATTAGCATGGTCCATTTAGGTTGCATGGCATCATGCATTTGGATAGACTAAAATGAGAGAAATAACACTTAAGGTTTATTAATATATTATAAGTTCTAATATATTAATAGTATTATTTAGTTAGTATCGATCAAGAATTAATTTGGAATTAATTAAGTGATCAAAAGAAGACTAATTAAATATATGGGTTGATTGTGTAAATCACTCATACTTGTATAGTTGACTAATGCTCCATGGATTATCAAGTTGGGCTAAAACCCATAGGATGCTCCATGGATGTTCCATGGTGTTTATAGAACCCATGGGTCATGGAAATGAAAGGTCATGACAATTAGGTTTACATGGTGTAACCCTAATTGTAACACACTATATAAGGATCCATATGTTCACCAAAATCGGCACTTAAGCAAGAAAGAATAGGGCTAGCCAATTTCAAGTAGTGTGACATTTCTCTCAAGTTTAATCCAAGTGCATTTGGTGTTGTGTGAGACATTTGAGGCATCACACTTGAGGTGCTAGGCTCACAAGGTTACAAGGAATCCAAACTACTATAAGGTATGTTTTCTAGCTAACTTTTATGTTCAAAAAGTTCCCCCTGTATGCTAGATAGGATAATGAACTTTGGAAAAATCATTTTGCATGTATCTTAGTCAAACATAGATCCAAGGTTTCTAGGGTTGCATGTACACCTTATGTAACGCCCGTGTTTCTAGGCTAGGCATTAATATTGACGTTATAGTCTAGGTTAACCTTTGTAACTCATTTTGAAGAAATGAAAAGGGATTATGTGAATATTATGTGTTTTATGTTTAATTATTAGGGTTTAATTAATTAAGAATAAAAATGAGCGTCGAAAATAAATATTAGATAAAGCCGATATCTATTAAGAAAGTTGTAGTGGTCATGACAAGGATTACAAATATATAAAGAATACCAAAATCCGAGTTATAACGAAGAAGTTATGACCTGTCGAAGTTTCGCGACAAAACCGACACGGTGCCGAATGTCGTAAAAAGTGAGTTTTTGATAAACTACTTTTTAGCCTTAGTGATATAAACGAAAGTCGTAGTGTTCGTCAAACCGAGAGTATGTATAAAAAGAACGCCCAAATCTGACTTCGTATGAGGAAGTTATGATTTTTCTAAGTTTCAGCTTAGTCGACACAACCTAAACGAGAATCGAAGGTCTCATCAATAGTAGTACAACGGTAAAAAGACAGACGAAAACAGACGTCAGATGAAGAAATTATGAATTTTTAACGGATTTCCGGTCCCGGTCTGTTAAAAATAATAATATAAAAATTAAATTCAAAATGAGCCGACGAAGTCTAAACGAAAGTTGTAGAGCGTAATTTTACCTACGCGTGCATATAAAGAACGTCAACAACGGAGCCCGTATGCGAAAGTTATGGATTTTAGAAGTTTTTGCACAAAAATCGAGAAAAAATGCCAAATCCGAGAAATTTCGCATGGGGGGAACTTCGGCCACATCACCCGGAATCTCGCATGCATGCCACGTGCTCGCTGCTGATTCGACCGAAGGGAGGCCCAACCGAAGCAGTCTGCCTGTCGCCTCGTGTCCGAAGGAGCTTAGTCATCGATGCGCTGTGCAGCCGAGAGTCCGACGTGTTCCTTTGCTTGACGTGTCCGAGCTTCGCACATAGCGCCACAACCGAACCCTCGGACCATAGACCTCGGTCCAATCAGGAGGCTACACCAGGACCCTCGCACGTGCGAGCCATGTGCTTCCGCTTCGGATCTGCTGACGCGTGGAGACTTCTCAGCCCTTGGATCAGAAGCCTACCCCTATAAATAGAAGGGTGCGAGACCTCCCGGGTATATTTTGCAAACTTGTCATTTTTAACCCCTTTTTCAATATTTCTTTCATTCCAACTTCCCCCAAAGCCCCGATATTATACCAAACAACCGAAATATGTCCCGAAGTGCCCGAGAAGCCCGAGAAATTTATCTTTTCGGTTTTGAAGCCCAACCATCGCAGAGCCCGGTTTCTCAATAAAACTCCCGGTTTTATTAGAAACGATCGTTTTAGGAAACGAAGTGCTGCCCGATTATCAGTAAATCGTGTGAGTGTGTACTCACCTTCATCTTACACCTAGATATGAAGTATTTTCTATAAAATACGTGCTATGTGTAATTATATTAATTATTTAATTGAGGTGACTGTTGAATAGATGTTTTATACAAGTTTTAAACTGTATATGTATTTTTATCTACAAATATGTTGGGTAAAACATGGGTATATAGTTGATGTGTGATGAAATAAAATGATGAGAGGCCTCGATGTGATAGTGATCCAGTCATCTAGCGGAGTATGGATGACAACCACGGACATTTTATAGACAGTCCAGTGGAACGCTGGCAGGCTCGCAACCTGTAGGTGTTAATGAGCTTGGGTGTTCATTTGCTGTACTCCATCCCCCTCATGGTTGCCTTAGGACATGTATGGCTGAGGAGTCCCCTTAGCAGTAGTGTCCATCCCGATGATATTCTTTAGGCTAGATCCCTTGTGATAAGTGTTTAGGGACGTAAAATGAGGATAACGAGAATGGGTAATCAGGGTTATTGTTGATTGATGAACTTAATAAGTTTGTTATTATTGTGGGTTGAAAACCCTATATGCTCACCAGGCTCCCAATCCTGACACACTCAGCTTTTTATGTTACAGGTAGTGTACCCCGAACATAGTCGGATGATGATGAGAGATTTTTGGATTATAGGCCAGTAGTTGTAAATAACTGTTGAAAGGCTTATAATGTCTTGTTTATGCTTTTGATCTGTATCGGAACATGACATCCCGAGGTTTTGATATGAAATGAAAATATATATTTCTTAAAGAAAGGCTTTGACAAACTTTTATCATGTTTTGTTTTGGGGACCAATTCCGCAACATCTTTTAAAAGGATTTCTCTGACTTTATTTTAAAAAGCATAAATTAAATCGGTCTTTTCTGGCCGAGAAATTAGGGGATGTCACAGTTGGTATCAGAGCATTAGTTTAAGCGAACTAAGAAATTGTAGGATTTCTAGACTTAAACTTAGAATGCTAAGTGATGATTGTGAGATGAGTGTCTACCATATTTTAGACACGAGCACTAGTTTATTTTAGGAAAGATGCCTAAAATGCTTTTATGTGCTAAATGTTATATGTTTTCCATATATGCCATTATTTGTTCGGATCTATGGTTTGTTGCCGACCGGATCTGGAAACCTTATGTGTGTAGGATTCTAAGCGTACAATTACGATATTAGAACTAACATGTAAACGTTTCGGAGTGATAAGGGAATTTAAATACCTATCGAGGATAAAGACCTAAATTCGCCTTATTTGGTATATAGATTATAATGGCAAGAACTCGCAGTGGAGTTGCAAATGCAAACGGAAACAGGAATCAACAATCTCAACCCCAAGTAGTTGAACAAGTACCTGTTGTAGGAGCTGCACCTGAGCCAATGACGATGGCTGGGGTACAAGAAATGATGCAGATGATGTTGGATCGCCAAATGGAGGAGACAAGGCGATTACTACAACAAAATGGGGAAGAAACTACGATACCTGTTGAACAGCCCGAATTGAATGAAGGGCAATCAGTAGGAGGGAACTACAGTAGGACTCTTGGTCAAGCCAACCCACCGATAGTTAGACAAAACAACCAGGATGGAGGAGTTGATGGACGCGGATGCAAATATAAAGATTTCATGGCATCCAAACCACTATGTCTATCTGGAAGTCCGACACCGGTGGAAGTCATGAATTGGATCTCCGAAATGGAGACAATGTTTGAAAGTTGTGAGTGCAGCAACAAACAGAAGACCGCACTTGCAATTCCTCTATTAAAATCTGGTGTATTGAGCTGGTGGAAGTTACTAGCTGATTCGATGCCCAAGGGAGAAGCTAGCAAGATGTCTTGGGAAGACTTTGTGGTACAACTGAAATTACAATACTGCTCTGAGCAGGATCTTCTGGAAATCAATAATGAGTTCCAGAATTTGAAGAAGGGAAAGATGAGCGTTACTGAATACGCTGCTAGTTTTACGGAAAAGATGAATCTTGTTCCTTATCTAGTTCCAACTGAACTCTCCAAGGTCAACAAGTTTGCCCTCGGATTACCAGCGGACTTTGGTCCAATGGTCAAGCAAGCAACCACTTTGAAAGCCGCCATCTGGGCTGCTAAGAATGTTGAGACTCAGATCAGAGAGAAAGGTCTGGAGAGGGCAGAAGTTGGCGAAAAGAGAAAGTTTGAAGGAACTTCAGGTTCCAACAAGAAAAGCAAATTTTCAAAGTCTAAGAAGTTTGGAGGAGGAGGAGGCGAAGTGAAATGGTGTGAGAAGTGCAAGAAAAAGCACTCTGGGAAATGTAGTGAGGGGGTGACTTGCTACAAATGTGGAAAGACTGGGCATTTTGCCTACGAGTGTCCATCCAACAAGAGGGTATGCTTTGGATGTAACGAAGAAGGGCACGTTTTGAAAGACTGTCCAAAGAAGAAGGATGCAGCAAAGCCCAATCTTCCACCAAAGCCGAAGGCGAGAGCCTTTCAGATGACACTCGAAGCTGCGAAAGAAGAAGTCGATGTCGCTTCAGATACCTTTCTCGTAAACGAATTTCCTGTCCAAAATTTGTTTGATTCTGGAGCCAATTACTCCTTTATTTCGCATGAATTTGGTAGAAAACTAGCTTTGCCTGTAGATAGACTAGTTAATGCTATAATAGTCGAGATTGTTAGTGGCAAGTTTGTACCTGTTAGCCATCGTATGAAAAACATCCTCATTGACTTGAATGGGAATAAGTTCCACGAGGAATTATTACCTATCGAGTTAAATGGTTTCGACATAGTTTTAGGAATGGATTGGCTTAGCGCCAATGATGCCGAAATATTGTGTAGGAAGAAGATAGTAAAAGTAAACCCGCCAGGGAAAGAGTCGTTTATGGTGTATGGAGACAAATGCAGAGTAAACTCTGAAATTATTTCCCTAATGAAAGCCAGAAAGTGTTTGGCCAAGGGATGTACATCATATCTAGCGTTCGTGATCGATGCTAAGAAGGAAAAGAAGGAGGTGCCGAATATTCTGGTGGTGTGTGATTATCCGGAAGTCTTTCCCGAAGATCTTCCCGGATTGCCCCCTGGTCGACAAGTAGAATTCTGTATCGACCTGTTACCAGGAATGACGCCAATAGCAAAAGCACCGTATCGATTAGCACCAACAGAGATGAAAGAACTTATGACACAACTTCAAGAGTTATTGGACAAAGGTTTTATTTGACCTAGTTCATCACCCTGGGGAGCCCCGGTGTTATTTGTAAAGAAGAAAGACGGGAGCATGAGAATGTGCATCGATTACAGAGAGTTGAATAAAGCAACAATAAAGAACAAGTACCCGTTGCCAAGGATCGATGATCTGTTCGATCAGTTGCAAGGTTCGAGCTATTTTTCGAAGATCGATCTTAGGTCAGGATACCATCAACTAAAGGTGAGAGAGCAGGATATCGAAAAGACTGCGTTCAGAACAAGATATGGACACTATGAATTTTTGGTTATGTCGTTCGGACTAGTCAATGCTCCAGCAGCTTTCATGGATTTGATGAACAGGGTTTGTAAACCATACCTTGATAAATCCATGATAGTATTCATAGATGATATCTTGATTTATTCAAAAAGCAAACAGGAGTATGATAAGCATCTGCGTGAAGTGCTAGAAGTTCTGAAAAAGGAGAAGCTGTATGCAAAGTTCTCCAAATGTGAATTTTGGATTCAAGAAGTCCAATTTTTAGGTCATGTGGTTAACCAAGAAGGAATAATGGTTGAACCAGCAAATATTGAAGCTATGATAAAGTGGGAACAACCAAAAAGTCCTACGGAGATTCGAAGCTTTTTAGGATTAGCTGGATATTATCGCCGATTTATCCAAGGCTTTTCTTCGATTGCGACTCCATTAACAGATTTGACCCACAAAGGAGCTACTTATACTTGGAATGAGAAGCATAAGGAAGCATTTAAGAAGTTGAAGAAGAGATTGTGTGAAGCACCGATTCTTTCGTTACCTGAAGGAGTTGATGACTTCGCACTTTATAGTGATGCCTCTGGAGTTGGGTTAGGTTGTGTTCTGACCCAAAGGGATAAAATGATAGCGTATGCATCGAGGCAATTGAAAGAGCATGAAAAGAACTACCCCACTCATGATCTGGAGTTGGCAGCGGTAGTATTCGCCTTAGAGATATGGAGGTGATGGGTTTGAGCCATAAGAACTTTCCTATGTGCACATGCAAACCCTAATGCTTGGATCTAGGTTTCTCTAATTGAGCATGCAATGTATCC
This sequence comes from Lactuca virosa, assembly GCF_052849685.1. Taxonomy (NCBI): domain Eukaryota; kingdom Viridiplantae; phylum Streptophyta; class Magnoliopsida; order Asterales; family Asteraceae; genus Lactuca; species Lactuca virosa. Next base: position 182,771,999 of record NC_136431.1, read on the forward strand.
AAGGCTTACAATGCTAGATCTAGTAAATACAATACAAACTTGACATATGAAATCAGATCTAGATTAATACCTTTAGTTGCTTGCTTAAATCTTCTTGTTCTTGGAGCTTAGAGTCACAATTGTCACTCCTCTAATGGCTTACAAACACCAACTAGCAAGAGGTTGATTTGGAGAGAGAGGAGGGATGTAGAAATCGGCTCTAGGGTTCCCAAGGAAGCAAGGTGGTCGATTTCTCCAACCCTAGGGGTCTATTTATACTATGAGCTACTAGGGTTACATCCTTAACCCTAATTGAATAACTTAGGCCCTAAGCAATCCAAGGATCCTTCTAGAGTAAGGCTTGGACGAATTCAATGAGCCCATACTCCTTAATTTCGGCCACCCTATATTCACAAGGATCCATAACCCAAAAACTAACTATCACACAATTGACAGTTTAAGCCCCTTTATTCAATTAACCTATTTTAGTCATCAAATTAATTCCTAATTAATTTATGACTAATATTAATTAAATAATATTATTATTCCTTTAATATATTATTCTCATAATATATTAATATAATAATATCTCTTCTCTCTTCATAAATCACCCTGTCAAGTTGCTATGGTGAAGGCAACCCAAAAGGACCATGCACAACCGGGTCAAGTACTTACCACATATAGTTACGGGCTTAGACACTAATCCAACAGTCTCCCACTTGGATAAGTCTAGTAACTACAAATGCAAGCCTAGTCCGATTAGCAATCGTAGCTCTCAAAGACGCTGTCAAACTCTGATCTTATCAGTAACCTGTCCTTTAGATAAGGGATCGTATAATCCTCTGTTTTAGATATCGTGCGGACAATCACATGGAACATTGTAATACTTATTGTCCAGCAATTGGTTTCTCGATCTCAGATTCATTTGACATAGAACTTAATTGAACACATCAATTCAGTCCTGACCGGGCCCGACACATAAGTCAAATCAAATCATCGAGGGGCCCTGATATCGCTTTTATCCTCTTAGGATAAAAGGAACAGATAAACTTTGACTTATATGCATTTATTATCCACTAATAAAATCATACACAACAATGTGTTTTATAACATCAAGTTACTGATGCGTTTACGCATTATCAATGCACAACCAATTAGCAAACAATAAACCATATATCTAGGTTTTAAGACCATATGATATTACCATCTTGCGATCACTCGTGATAAATTCCATGAAGTGATTCTAGCAAGTGTGGGTTTATTCCAATGCTCAAATCAAGTTCATAAGCACTCATGAACGTTGTAGCAAACCTCTGCTATGTATAATACACTTTATACAATCTACACACCAATTCATGACAGTCTTCATTCATATCTACTTCCAACATATGAACGACTGTGGACCGTTCGAATAATTCGATTATTATCAAATAATTCAATTATTCAGGAAGTCAAAACATGCAAAATGAAACAATAGGTAAATGATTAACATAAGACAGTAACATTACTAATAAATAATACTCTTTTATTTAATCATCAAATGTTAATAACAACTTATCCAATTACACGTTTCCAAACTATCTAATCTAAACTAATATCATCCTTCAGCGCAATGCTCCTAGCGTGCTGTAAGTGCTTAACCCTGCTCAGTCCCTTCATAAGCGGATCTGCTGGGTTATCCTCTGATGATACCCTCTTCACTACGAGGAGTCCTTCTTCCACCCGATGTCGAATAAAGTGATATTTTCTGTCGATATGTCGAGATCTACCGTGATCTCTTGGTTCCTTGGTCAAGGCAACCGCTCCTTCATTATCGCAGAAAATATCCATAGGCTCCTTTATGGCTGGCACAACTCCAAGGTCCCTAATGAAGTTCTTCAACCATATTGCCTCCTTTGACGCTTCGCTTGCTGCAATGTACTCTGATTCGCACGTTGAATCAGCTACGGTTCCCTGTTTGGAACTCTTCCAAGTCACTGCTCCTCCATTGAGGGTAAAGACCCAGCCCGACTGCGAACGATAGTTGTCCTTGTCGGTCTGAAAGTTGGCGTCACTGTACCCTCGCACCTTTAAGTCATCACTCCCACCGAGGACTAGAAACCATTCCTTGGTCCTCCGAACGTACTTAAGAATATTCTTGACCGCGATCCAATGCGCTCTGCCAGGGTTCCCTTGATATCTGCTGACCATGCTCAAAGCGAAGGCCACATCAGGGCGAGTACAAGTCATAGCATACATGAACGAGCCAACTGCGAAAGCGTAAGGTACTCAGCTCATCTCTGGTATCTCAACTTCAGTACTCGGACTTTGAGTCTTACTCAACTTGTCATTACTTTGGATTGGTAACTCCCCTTTCTTCGAATTCTCCATACAAAAACGTTTTAGTACCTTGTCCAAGTAAGTATTCTGACTAAGTCCTATTAGTCTCTTACTTCTGTCTCTCATTATCCTTATTCCAAGAATACAGGAAGCCTCTCCAAGGTCTTTCATAGTGAAGCACTTCCCGAGCCAGGACTTAACCTCCTGCAGTGTCAGGATGTCGTTTCCTATGAGTAGTATGTCATCGACATACAATACGAGAAAGCTTACTATACTCCCACTGGCTTTGACATATACACACGATTCATCTTCGCTTCGCAGAAAACCAAACTCTTTGACCTTCTCGTCAAAACAAAGATTCCATCTGCGAGACGCTTACTTAAGTCCATAAATGGACTTATCAAGCTTACACACTCTATTGGGATGCTTCGCATTGACAAAACCCTCTGGCTGAGCCATGTAAACATCCTCAGCCAACTTCCCATTAAGGAAAGCGGTTTTGACATCCATCTGCCATATTTCATAGTCATGAAATGCAGCAATGGCCAGCATCACCCTGATAGACTTTATCTTCACAACTGGTGAGAAGGTTTCGTCGTAGTCAACTCCAGGAGTTTGAGTGAAACCCTTCGCAACCAAACGTGCCTTGTAAGTGTGCACATTTCCATCCACGTCAGTCTTCTTCTTGAAGATCCATTTGCACCCGACCGTCTTACGACCTGGTACATTGTCAACCAAATTCCAAACTTGGTTGTCATACATGGACTGAATCTCGCTGTCCATAGCCTCCTTCCATTTCGTAGACTCTGGGCCTGCCATGGCTTCCTTATAGCTGTTAGGTTCGTCCATATTCACTAGTGTACTATCACTAATGAACGTATCCCCTTCCATAGTAATATGAAAACCATAAAACTAGGGTGGAACACTAACTATTTCGGAACGTCTAAGAGGTAAGGACTTGTCAATCGGATCAACCGGAGTTTCCTCCTCGGGTTGAGCGCCAGTGTTAGAGGTTCCTTCATCGCTCGACTCTTGAAGCTCTTAAAGATCGATTTACCTCCCACTGTCTCCTTGGCTTATGAGTTCTCGCTCTCGGAAAACCCCTCTCCTCGCAACGAAAACAACATTGTCACTCGGTCTGTAGAAGATATATCCAAAGGATTTCTGTGGGTAGCCGATGAAAATACATCGCTCACTACGAGGTTTGAGCTTGTCATGAGTTTCTCGTCTTACGAAAACCTCGCAACCCCAAACCGTGATATGTGCCAACGAGGGAGCCTTCCCTGTCCACATTTTGTAAGGTGTTTTGGCAACCTTCTTCGTAGGTACTAAGTTAAGGATATGGGCGGCAATCTCTAAGGCATACCCCTAGAATGAGATAGGTAGTGAAGCACGACTCATCATGGAACGAACCATGTCTAGCAAGGTTCGATTACGCCTCTCGGCTACACCATTCAATTGTGGTGTCCTAGGTGGCGTCAATTGCGAAACTATTCCACATTCCTTGCGGTAGTCGTGGAATTCAAGACTTAGGTACTCTCCACCTCGATCTGATCGAAGCATCTTGATTTTCCTGCCCAACTGATTCTCCACTTCTTTTTTGAACTCTTTGAACTTTTCAAATGTTTCTGACTTGTGCTTGATTAAGTAGATATACCCATATCTGCTATAATCGTCTGTGAAAGTCACATAGAAGCGATTCGCATCCCTTGTGATGGATCTAAATGGTCCACATACATCTATATGTATGAGATCCAATAAACCCTCACCCCTCGCACAAGTGCCAATGAAGGGTGACTTGGTCATCTTTCCAAGTAAACAAGACTCGCACACGTCATCGTCCCTAAGGTCGAATGACTCCAACACTCCATCCTTTTGGAGTTGGGCTATGAGTTTCTTGTTGACATGTCCAAGACGACAATGCCACAAGCATGCTTTATCCATACTATTGGAAGAATCCACACACAACACATCATTTCCTAAGTTATCTACAACCATCACAGTTTCATATATTCCATTACAAGGCAATGCTTCAAAATATAAAACATTATTAAAATAAGCATAAATAGAACCCTTTTCATTATCAAATGAATATCTAAAACCTTTTCTATATAAACCATGAAATGAAATGATGTTTCTAGCCATATCTGGCAAACAACAACAATTATTCAAATTTAAATCTAAACCATTACTAAGCACTAAGGAATAAACTCCAATCTTGGTCACAGGCGACGATCTTCTATTTCCCATGATCAGATTCATCCTTCCATGCTCGACATCCCTATTTCTTTTTAGTCCCTGCAAATCAGAACATATATGAAAACCACATCCTGTATCAAGAACCCAAGAAGTAGCATGTGATAAACTATTAGATTTAATTGTGTAAATACCTGCGAAAGATGGATTGATCTTTCCATCCTTGATGGCCTGCAGATATTCTGGGCAGCTTCTCTTCCAATGCCCTATCTTGTGGCAGTGGTGGCACTCTGCCTCCTTGGGGTTTGAGTTGGGTTTAGCAGAACCAACTTTGGTTCCACTAGAAGAGGTGTCATCATGGGACTTTCCCTTGTGGTGGCCCCTTGAAGAGGCCTTCCTCTTCTTTCCCTTCCCTTGCCCTATTGCCAAGACAGGGGCAGCAGCAGGAGTTGGAGTTGATGCAACAGATTTATCCTTGAGGTTGCTCTCAGCAGTCCTCAACAAGCCCTGAAGCTTACTCAAGAAGACCTCTTCCTTATTCATGTGGTAGGTCATGCGGAACTGGCTATAGCAGGAAGGCGATGAGTGAAGGATGATGTCAATAGCCAGCTCTTCATCGAAGTTCATATTCAACTTCAGCAGGCGATCAACATATCTCTTCATCTTTTGCAGATGAGTGGTAAGGGACTCTCCATTACCCATTTTGGTAGTGATCATCGAAGTGATGATCCCGTACCTCTCTTGCCTAGCGTTCTGGTGGTAGCGTTCCAGCAGATCCTGATGCATCTCGTAGGGGTACTTGTCCTCATAGGACTTCTGGAGTTCAACAGTCATAGTCACTAGCATGATGCAATGGACTTTCATGGCATCACGCTCGTGGGCCTCATAGGCCGCGATCTCTTCGGCGGTAGCAGTGCCGATGTCAATCTCCTTTAGCTTCTCATCGAGGACATACTCTTTGTCCTCGTAGCGAGTGACCATGCGAATGTTGCGGATCCAATTACTGAAATTGGTCCCATCAAAGATCACTTTCCCACACAAATTCATGAGTGAGAATGAACCAGAGGAGTTTGACCCAGAAGCATTGTCGTTTGCGTTCGACATCTGAAAAGGAAAAAGAACAAAGTTGATTAGATCCGATCGAGGTGGTGAGTATCTTAGTACAGAGTTCCTTGACTATCTTAAGGAATGTGGGATTATCTCACAATTGACACCTCCCAGGACACCGCAGTTGAATGGTGTGGCTGAGAGGCGCAATCGAACCTTGTTGGATATGGTTCGTTCCATGATGAGTCGAGCTTCTCTACCAATCTCATTATGGGGGTATGCCTTAGAGACTGCCGCCCATATCCTTAATCTAGTCCTTACAAAGAAGGTTGCCAAAACACCTCATGAGACGTGGACCGGAAAAGTTCCCAATCTGGACCACATCAAGATTTGGGGTTGCGAGGATTTTGTGAGGCGTGAGTCTCACGATAATCTCGAACCTCGAAGTGAGAGGTGTATTTTCATTGGCTACCCACAGAGATCCTTTGGTTACCTCTTCTACAGACCCAGTGATAATGTGGTCTTTGTAGCAAGGAGAGGAGTCTTTCGAGAGAGAGAATTTATAAGCCAAGGAAACAGTGGGAGGCAAATTGACCTTGAAGAAATTCAAGAGTCAAGTGGTGAAGGAACCTTAAACCCTAGCAATCAACCTGAGGAGGAAACTCCTGTTGATCCGACAGAAGAGTCTGTACCTCTGAGGCATTCCACGAGAGTTAGGAATGCACCTGAGCATTACTATGGTTTCCATATTACTGCGGAAGGTGATACACTTATCAGTGATAGCACACTGGTGAGTCTGGATGAACCTAACAGCTACACGGAAGCCATGGCAGGCCCTGAGGCTGCTAAATGGAAAGAGGCTATGGACAGCGAGATACAATCCATGTATGACAATCAAGTTTGGAACTTGGTTGACAATGTACCAGGTCGTAAGACAGTTGGGTGCAAATGGATCTTCAAGAAGAAGACCGACATGGATGGTAATGTACACACTTATAAGGCGCGACTGGTTGCAAAGGGATTTTCTAAAACTCCGGGAGTTGATTATGATGAGACCTTTTCACCAGTAGCCAAGATTAAGTCTATTAGGGTTATGCTAGCCATTGTTGCATTTCATGACTATGAAATATGGAAAATGGATGTCAAAACCGCTTTCCTTAATGGAAAGTTGGCTGAGGATGTTTACATGAGTCAGCTAGAGGGTTTTGTCAGTGCAGAGTACCCTAATAGAGTGTGTAAGCTTGAGAAATCCATCTATGGATTGAAACAAGCACCTCGCAGATGGAATCTTTGTTTCGATGAGAAAGTCAAAGAGTTTGGCTTTTCGAGGAGTGAAGATGAGTCCTGTGTATATGTCAAGGCTAGTAGGAGTATAGTTAGCTTTTTGGTACTGTATGTGGATGACATACTACTCATAGGAAATGACATCCCAACTCTGCAGGAAGTGAAGTCCTGGCTTGGGAAGTGTTTCGCTATGAAGGACCTTGGTGAAGCTGCCTATATCTTAGGGATAAGGATTTTGAGAGACAGGAGTAAAAGACTAATTGGACTTAGTCAGAGTACTTACTTGGAGAAGGTGCTGAATAGATTCAGCATGCAGAACTCCAAGAAAGGAGAGTTACCGATCCAGAGTAACGCCGGACTGAGTAAAACTCAGAGTCCGAGTACAGAGGTTGAGATAGCTGAGATGAGTCGAGTACCTTATGCTTCCGCTGTATGCTCGATCATGTATGCTATGACTTGTACTCGTCCTGATGTGGCCTTTGCACTGAGCATGGTCAGCAGATATCAGGGGAACACTGGGAAGGCTCACTGGACTGCGGTAAAGAACATTCTCAAGTACCTGCGGAGGACTAAGGACTGGGTCCTTACCCTCGGTGGGAGTGATGACTTAAGAGTATTAGGGTATAGTGATGCTAGCTTCCAGACTGATAGGGATAATTTCCGCTCTCAGTCAGGCTGGGTCTTTACCTTATACGGAGGAGCAATTTCTTGGAAAAGTTCCAAACAGGAGACAGTGGCTGATTCAACTTGCGAATCAGAGTATATAGCGGCAAGCGAGGCAGTAAAGGAGGTTATATGGCTAAAGAACTTCATTGGAGACCTTGGAGTTGTACCACCTATTAAGGAGCCGATAGAGATTTTCTGTGATAGTGAAAGTGCAGTTGCCTTAGCCAAGGAACCAAGGGATCACGGAAGATTCAAACACATCGACAGAAAATACCATTTCATCAGACATCGAATAGAAGAAGGACTCCTCGTGGCAAAGAGGGTATCATCGGATGAGAACCCGACAGATCCCCTCACGAAGGGACTGGGCAGGGTTAAGCATCTCCAGCATGCAAGACGCATAGGGCTGAAGGATGATATTAGTTTTAGTAGTTAGATAGTTTTGAAATGTGTAAAGTGTAATTGACATTTGATTATGAATAAAAGTTGTATTTATTTATGAGTAAAGTGTTGCTATCTTTTGTCAATCGTTTACTATCGTTTCATTTTGCATGTTTTGACTTCCAGAATAATTATGTTTGGTATATCATATTATTCGAATTCTCCACAGTCGGTCATATGTGTGAAGTAGGTATGAATCAAGACTGTCATGAGTTGGTTGTAGAGGTCTAAGATGTTGGACATGGCTACAACACTCATGAGTGCTCATATGTTCTGGGTATTGAATTCAACCCACGCTCGCTGGTATCACTTCATGGAATTTATCTCGAGTGATCGCGAGACGGTAATATCATATAAGTCTTCAAACCTAGAGATATGACTTGTTGCCTATGAGTTGGTTATGCATTGATTGTACGAAAACGCATTGGTAACTCGATGTTATAAAACGTGCCTTTATGTATGATTCTACAAGTAGTAGAACATGCATATGAGTCGAAGTTTATCTGTTTCTTCTTGTATAAGAAGCGATATCTAGGCCCCTCGATGATTTTGTGTTGACCCATGTACCGGGCCCGGTCAGAACTAAGTTGATGTGTTCAATTAAGTTCTATGTCAAACAAATCGGAAGTCGGGAAACAAACTGCTGGACAATAAGTAAGACATTGTTCCATGTATTTGTCCGGCTGATATCTAGAAAAGAGGATTATATGATCACTTATCTTAAATGGCGTATCATCATCATCTCAGTTCCGAGAGACCTTGAAAGAGCTACGATTGCTGATCGGTTCCTGAAGTCATTCTTGCCGTTATAGTTATTAGACTTATCCAAGTGGGAGACTGTTCGATTAGGTGTCTAAGTTCATAACTATTTCTGGAATGTACTTGGCCCGATTAGCATGGTCCATTTAGGTTGCATGGCATCATGCATTTGGATAGACTAAAATGAGAGAAATAACACTTAAGGTTTATTAATATATTATATGTTCTAATATATTAATAGTATTATTTAGTTAGTATTGATCAAGAATTAATTTGGAATTAATTAAGTGATCAAAAGAAGGCTAATTAAATATATGGGTTGATTGTGTAAATCACTCATACTTGTATAGTGGACTAATGCTCCATGGATTATCAAGTTGGGCTAAAACCCATAGGATGCTCCATGGATGTTCCATGGTGTTTATAGAACCCATGGGTCATGGAAATGAAAGGTCATGACAATTAGGTTTACATGGTGTAACCGTAATTGTAACACACTATATAAGGATCCATATGTTCAGCAAAATCGGCACTTAAGCAAGAAAGAATAGGGCTAGCCAATTTCAAGTAGTGTGACATTTCTCTCAAGTTTATTCCAAGTGCATTTTTGGTGTTGTGTGAGACATTTGAGGCATCACACTTGAGGTGCTAGGCTCACAAGGTTTCATGGAATCCAAACTACTACAAGGTATGTTTTCTAGCTAACTTTTATGTTCAAAAAGTTCCCCATGTATGTTAGATAGGATTATGAACCTTGGAAAAATCATTTTGCATGTATTTTAGTCAAACATAGATCCAAGGTTTCTAGGGTTGCATGTACACCTTATGTAACGCCCGTGTTTCAAGGCTAGGCATTAATATTGACGTTATAGTTTAGGTTAACCTTTGTAACTCATTTTTAAGAAATGAAAAGGAATTATGTGAATATTATGTGAAAATTATGTGTTTTATGCTTAATTATTAGGGTTTAATTAATTAAGAATAAAAATGAGCGTTGAAATTAAATATTAGATAAAGCCTATATCTATTAAGAAAGTTGTAGTGGTCGTGACAAGGATTACGGATATATAAAGAATACCGAAATCCGAGTTATAACGAAGAAGTTATGACATGTCGAAGTTTCGCGACAAAACCGGCACGGTGCCGAATGTCGTAAAAAGTGAGTTTTTGATAAACTACTTTTTAGCCTTAGTGATCTAAACGAAAGTCGTAGTGTTCGTCAAACCGAGAGTATGTATAAAAAGAACGCCCAAATCTGACTTCGTATGAGGAAGTTATGATTTTTCTAAGTTTCAGCTTAGCAGTAGACAGCTAAAAACTCGAATTTTAGATCGAGTGATTTTTAGCCGACACAACCTAAACGAGAATCGAAGGTCTCGTCAATAGTAGTACAACGGTAAAAAGACAGACGAAAACGGACGTCGGATGAAGAAGTTATGAAGGTTCACGGCGAGTCGTGCAAGAGACTCGGCGAGTCGTGCAAGAGACTCAGCGAGTCGAGAGGGTTTCGTCGTTCACGGCCAAAGGTTCACGGCCAAGGGTTCACGGTCAAGAGTGTTCGGTTGGGAGTTTACGGCCGTAAACATCAAGGAACTCGACGAGTCTCTCGGATAACTCGGCGAGTCGATAAGTTAAGCAGGGAACCTGATGAGTGGCTGATTGCACTCGACGAGTCAAGGTCAATATGGACTGTTGACCTTGACTACAGACCTAGAATTTGACCAGGTTTGACTCAGAGGAGCCTTAGGGGCTGAGTTTGGACTGGACCTAGAATTTGACCAGGCCATTAGAAATGCCAAATGTTTGGACTGGACTAAATAGTTGGGCCTTAGAATAAGACCATGTAAAGGTTTGGGCCCAATTTGGAAAATTGGGCCACATGTTGGGCTTTGACTCATAGGTTACTTTTGGGCCTTTGGATTGGGCCTTGGGCTTGAATCAAGCTAAGATAGGGGTAAAGCAGTCTTTTACCCCAAGCATGGATTTTATGGGTATATGTTGGAACCCAATTGTTAATTGGGTATTGTTTTGATGTTGACAGTTCGGGAATCTGCATCCAACAGTCCGGGTTTTCGTTTGCGGGACTTCAGCAGTGCGAGGTGAGTTACCTTCCAGTAGAAGTGGGTCTACGGCCACAATTTCGGCCCACTAGTAGGAGTTGTTTGATAGATGATTGTCTTTGTGATAATTATCTAGGTTTGCTACTACCTGATATGTTTTATGTGCTAGCATGATATGATGTTATGTGATAGTGGTAGTGGGGGGAATAGTCCCCGATTACCGGTCGATAGGGTCGAAGGGGTAGTTGAGTGCCCAGCTATGCTAGACAGATTATGATATATGTGATATGATATTATGTGGAAGTAGTAGGGGTGAAATAGTCCCCAGTTACCGGTCGCAGGACCGAAGGGTAGGTTGGGCACCCCGGTATGCCTAGCAGGGGTAGGTTGGGCACCCCGGTATGCTCAGCAGGGTAGGTCGGGCACACAAATATGCCTGACATGGGGTAGGTCGGGCACACCGGTATGCCTGACAGTATGTGATTTGTATGGTATGTGGTAGGATGGGGGAACTCACTAAGCTTTGTGCTTACGGTTTACAATTTTGGTTTCAGGTAATTCGTTTTTAAAAAGAAAGGATTCAGCTCGATCGTAGCGCATCACACTATGATTTTCCGCTCATGAGATCTTTAGGATTACACTCTGATATTATTTTATGATAACATGTTTTGATTATTGACACTTTGGTCCTGACACGTGACGATACTACGAATGTTTTTATACTATTGGTTTATGGATTGTTAAACTAAAAACGAAATTTTTGGTCTTGAATTTTGGTATGTTACAAGTTGGTATCAGAGCCTTGGTTTGAGGGATTCGGGCACACTCTCGGGTGTGTCTGAACTCAAACTAAGGACTTGATATGAAAATTTTCAAAAGAAAAATCATTTTTATAAAAAGAAATTTGAAAAGAATTTGAGAAGAGAAAAAGGAACTTTGAAAAAGAACAAGATGTGTGATGCGTGCAATCAGCCGAGCTCAAGTAAGTTTTCCCCAAGATACCCATACATGTTATGTTATGATATGATGTGATTATGAGAACTTCATGCTATATTAGGGCTAAGGATCTAGGAGTATGCCTTATATGCCTATTGTATGTGCTTGTAGACTTGCATGCTAGTACTGATCAGTCATTGATATGATAGCCTGTTTAGGTTATGCCTGATTGTATGAGCCTTTGAATTGCATGTACAGATTCCTGATTAGAGGATATAATGTTTTGATTGGAGTATGATGGTTAGATTTTCCATTGTCTGAATGTTGTTTGCTTTGTGCTTTGTGGGACTCTTAGTGATGTGAGTTAGCTACTAAGTGAATATGCTAAGTCACATGGGACACAGGCCGGATAATCTCAGAGTGATGGGCTTGACCCTATTACGCAACTCTTGTTTGAGTCCAACCGTTCTAGGGATGGGTCTTTTACTCGAAGGATAATCTGATCTCTGTTGCATGTGGCTATATTCATGAGGTAGCTAGTTGACATTACTGGGAATCTTTCAGCAGTTGAGGAATGGGTGGGTTCGAGAACCTAGGAAAGCTTAGGATATGTTTCAGTGGGTTAGTAGTGAGGTTTAGTGAGACTTGGATGTATTGGTTTGGGAAAGTGACTTGGAGGATTCGGGAGGATTGCTGAGGAAAGTATGGATAGGTGTGGAAGGTAGTATTGGGCCCGTAATACTGAAAGCACAAGATTCATACTCAAATCGGCGAGAGTCTTGGAGAATCTGAGAAGCTTCGGGGAGGAGTTTGTGACTGTAACGACGTGAATTTTCAAAACAATTTTTTTTTTCATTTTTAAAACATAACATATCTCATAAAGTAATCTCAAAACTCAAATGTATCAAATGTTATCTCAGTAAAACATATCCCAGAATCTCAAATACATAATACATAATACTCTATCAGTGTGTACAGATCATGCCGGCGCCTTCCCGCGATCCTCGCTGGTACCTGAAACACATATCACATAACACGGTAAGCATAAATGCTTAGTGAGTTCCTCAAAATACCACATACAGCACATAAGCCACTCAAGGCTATAACTCGGTATGACCCTCAGGTCATTGTGTCTCAGCGGGACCCTCCAATCCCGTAGCTCGTTGGACCCTCCGGTCCGGTCTAGCTCGTTGGACCCTCCGGTCCGATCTAAATCGTTGGACCATCCGGTCCGGTCTACTCGAGGACCCTCTGGCCTCGTAAGTCGTTGGACCCTCCGGTCTGGTCTATATAACACATAGCATACATATATCACAATCCATATAATCTCAAACATACACATAACACATAAGACCCTCCGGTCTGCACATAGATACCACTCTAGGTAATATATAGTGAGAAGACTCACCTCGTATGATGTCTAGTAAACTCTTGTGCTAGATATCCCCGATCTAGCCTCCGCCTATCAAAATGATAATATCTCTAATCAATACTCTCCTTATATTCTCATCTCTAAAGAATGGGTAGAAGACCATTCTACCATTCCCTGAGCTCTCTTGAATCAGTTTGACCAAACCCTAAGGTCAACTGAAGTCAACTCCAGTCAACGGTCCAACTTTGACCAGACTCGTCGAGTGCACTCGGGTGACTCGGTGAGTCCATGCGTATCCTCTAAATTCTCCTAAGGCCTCACTCTACTCGTCGAGTTAACCTTTCACTCGACGGGTTACCACTGATCACGAATCGCGGGGCAACCCGATCCGACTCGTCGATTTCTCTCATGGACTCGGCGAGTTTCCTCCATGGCAATACTCATTTGACCTTCTGAGGTCAGATATGTTTCTCTAACTTATAGATCTGGCCTTCTAGCACCCAAAAGTCACGTAAAGGTTCAATCTTTACGTCCATACACCACACATCAAGCTCTATTTGATGAAATAGCTCTTATAATGACAACCTAGACTCAAAACTCCAATGGGACTGCATAAAGTTGGATGATTGAGACTCTCTGGACCTCTCAAGGTCCAGATCTAATGTCTTATGCCTCAATGGGACTCCCCATGCTCCATAATCTCAACAAAAAGGGGTAAAGAAACCCTAGATTCAAGAAATCTAATATACACACGAAAATAGGCATGGATTCTTACATCAAATAGGAGCCTTTGATGAAATAGAAGAAGTTCTGAGCCCCCTCCAATCAACCTAGCTTGAATCTCCGTTCCTTCCTTGCAAGAATGCACTATGGTGGTGTAATTAGCCCTCTTCCTCTCTCTCTAAGCTCTCTGGTTCGATAGGGTTCCTCAAGTGTGTGTGTGGCCGCCAATGAAGGCCATAAGGACCCTTAAATAGGGCACAGGCCCAAAGATTTAGGGTTTCTGTCCATAGCGCGGACTCGTCGAGTCGACTTGCCGACTCGTCGAGTCCATTCATTAATCCGAGTCATCAGTCGCGATCCTACTCGATGAATTTAGGCGTCAACTCATCGATTCCCTCTTCTTAACTCAAAATAAATACTTAAATTATGATACTTGGAAATCCGGATGTTACAATTCTCCCCCACTAGAATCAGACTTCGCCCTCGAAGTCTCACTCTACAAACAACTCTGGATGCTGCTCCCGCATCTCCGTCTCCGGCTCCCAAGTCAGCTCGGACCCTCTCCTATGTTGCCACTAGACCTGAACCAGGGGCACCTCTTTGTTCCTCAGAACCTTGATCTTCCGATCCAAGATCGCGATCGGCCTCTTAATGTAATTCAGGCTCGCATCCACCTGAATATCCTCTAGCAGCACTACCGCCGTCTCATCGGCTATACACTTCCTCAACTGGGATACGTGGAAGGTATCATGGATCTAGCTCAACTCCGCAGGTAGCTCTAAACGGTATGCTACCTTGCCCACTCTTGCGGTCACCCTGAAAGGACCAATGTATCGGGGCCCCAGCTTGCCCCTCTTCCTGAATCGGATCACTCCTTTCCAAGGAGATACCTTCAGGAGTACAAAGTCTCCAAACTGGAACTCGAGCTCGGATCGCCGCCTATCCGCATAAATCTTCTCGCGGCTCTGGGCTGTCAGTAACCTCTGTCTGACCTGCTGTATCTGCTCAGTCATCTTAAGCACTATCTCAGTGCTACCCATCACTCGCTGCCCTACCTCTCCCTTACAGATGGGAGTCTGACACCTCCTCCCATATAAAAGCTCAAAGGGAGGCATACCAATACTCGAATGGTGGCTGTTGTTGTAAGAAAACTCAGCCAAAGGTAGGTATGTGTCCCAACTTCCCCCGAAGTCCATAACACACGCTCGAAGCATGTCCTCGAGCATCTGTATCGTTCGCTCACTCTGCCATCCGTCTGTGGGTGGTAAGCAGTACTGAAGTGCAATCTCGTACCCAACTCCTCATGGAACTTCTTCCAGAACCTGGAAGTGAAACGTACATCTCGGTCTGACACAATCGAGATCGACACTCCATGCTGTGACACCACCTCTCTCACATATATCTCTGCCAGCCTCTCCGCAGAAGAGCTCTCACTGATAGCAAGGAAGTGAGCGCTCTTCGTCAGCCGATCCACAATCACCCAAATTGCATCAACACCCCTCGAGGTACTCGGCAATTTGGTGATGAAGTCCATAGAAATCTGTTCCCACTTCCACTTGGGAACCTCTAGTGGCTGCAACTTTCCATGCGGACGCTGGTGCTTGGCCTTAACCCGGCGACAGGTCAAGCACCTCTCTACTACCCACGCAACATCCCTCTTTATACAGGGCCACCAATAATCTCTTTTCAGGTCCAAATACATCTTAGTGGCCCCGGGATGGATCGATAATCTCGATCTGTGCGCCTCCTCCATCAGTATGCTACGTGCCCTGCCCATAAACGGCATCCAAATCCGACCATGAAAGGTCATAAGCCCTCGACTATCGGTAACAAACTCGGATACCTGCCAAATCACCCTCTCTCTCTTGCGGTTCTCCGGTCTCACAGCCTCTTCTTGGGCCTCTCGAATGGTATCAACCACCGGACTCATTACCATCATCCTCATCCATATATCTCGAATCGGAGCACCCTCCCCCCTGCGGCTGAGAGCATCGGCTACCACGTTAGCCTTGCCCGGGTGGTACAGGATCTCACAGTCGTAATCCTTTACCACATCCAACCATCTCCTCTGGCGCATATTCAGGTTGGGCTGATCCATCAGATACTTCAAACTCTTGTGGTTCGTGTATATGGTACACCGAACCTCATACAAATAATGGCGCCATATCTTGAGGGCGAACACCACTGCCCCCAACTCCAAATCATGGGTGGGATACCTCGTCTCATGAGGCTTCAGCTGCCTCGATGCGTATGCTATCACGTGCCCTCTATGCATAAGCACCACACCCAACCCCGATATAGACGCATCACAATACACCATGAAATCCTCCATTCCCTCTGGAAGGGCTAACACCGGGGCTTCGCATAATCTCTGGCGAAGAGTCTCAAACGAGGTCTGCTGCTCGGGACCCCAAGTAAAAGCAACGCCCTTCCGGGTCAATCTGGTGAGGGGAACGGCAATCTTGGAGAAATCTCTGATAAATCTCCGATAGTAGCCGGCCAACCCCAGAAAACTCCTGATCTCAGTGGGGGATCTCGGCACCTCCCAACTCATGACAGCCTCAATCTTGGCCGGATCGACCAATATCCCATTCTGATTAACGAGATGTCCCAAGAACTGGACCTCTCGTAACCAGAAATCACACTTGGAGAATTTAGCATAAAGCCTCTCCGATCTCAACACTCCAAGGATCTCCGTCAGATGCTCCTCATGCTGCTCTCTGGATCTCGAATACACTAGAATATCGTCGATAAACACAATCACCGATCGATCCAACATCGGCCTGCATACTCGGTTCATGAGATCCATGAACGCTGCTGGTGCATTGGTGAGCCCAAAAGGCATCACCACAAACTCGTAATGCCCATAACGAGTCCTGAACGCCGTCTTCTAGATATCATCATCACACACCCTCATCTGGTGATATCCAGACCTCAAGTCTATCTTGAAAAACCAAGACGCTCCCTGCAACTGATCGAACAGATCGTCGATCCTCGGTAGTGGATAACGGTTCTTGACCGTCAACTTGTTCAACTCCCGGTAATCAATGCACATCTGGTGTGAACCATCCTTTTTCTTGATGAAAAGGATCGAGGCTCCCCACGGCGAGCTACTCGGTCGGATGAATCCCTTCCTCAACAGCTCCTGAAGCTGTGAGGATAACTCATGCATCTCCGGTGGCGTAAGGCGATAGGGTGCCTTGGCAATAGGCGCTTCCCTCGGAACCAAATCGATGCGGAACTCCACCTGCCTCTCGGGAGGCACACCCGACAACTCCTCGGGGAAAACATCCGGAAACTCTCGCACTATCAGTACCTCACCGACAGAACTCGAACTCTCTGCGGCAACTCGTGTATCCATCATATAGGCTACAAACCCTCTATAGCCCTGCTGTAGACTCTGTCTCGCTCTGGCAGCCGAGCAAAATGCTGACCCAGATCGGGTACCCTCGCCATATACCATAAGTACTCCCCCACCAGGGTCTCGTATGGTCACCAACTGACGCTCGCAGTCGATAACAGCTCCAAATCGGCTCAACCAGTCCATGCCCACGATGACAGAGACATCCCCCATCACAATTGGTACCAAATCTATCGGGAACTCAACACCGAAAATCTCGAGTACACATCCTCGAATCACATCAGTAGCAAAAACCGCTCGTTCGTCAGCTATAGAAACTCGTAGAGGTCGACTCAACGCCTCTCGTCGGATACTGATGTGCTGACTAAACGCCAATGACACGAAAGATCGACTCGCACCCGAGTCAAATAGCACCAAAGCAGGTACAGAACTCACAAGAAAAGTACCTATTCATACACCATATAAGCACGACATCGGGCGCTGCGCGGACCTCCTCCGCTGTCAACTGAAAGGCTCTCCCGCGAGCCTTCGGTGCCTCGGCCTTCGCTGACCGGGCCTCGGTAGCTCTATCAGCAGGTGCATATCCCTGTGCTGATCCCTGAAGCAGCTGTGGGCACTCGGCCTTCCGATGGCCAGTCTGGTTGCAGTGGAAGCAAACTGCAAACCCCTTGGGGCAATCCCTCGCGAAATGCCCCTCCTTGCCACACTTGTAGCACACCCCCGCTCTGCACACTCCCTCATGGCTCTTGCCGCACTTCCCACAAGTGCGGCCCCTCGGTCCTCCAGCTCTCGAATCAGCAGGCTTTGCCCGCTTGGCTGCCGGCTGAGACTGTGCCGGCCGCCTATTCCTCCTTTGAGACTCGGCCTCCTCCCTGGCCTGAGTCTCTAGCTCGATCTCCCTCTTCCGAGCATTTTCCTGGAGCTCGGCAAATGTCCGGTATGTCGAGTTCGCCACGAAATCCCGAATGTCTCTCCTCAGTATGCTCATATATCGGCTCATACGTGCCTGATCAGTGGACACGTGCTTAGGGCAGAACAACGCCCTCTCATGAAACATCTGTGTGATCACAGTCACGGACTCTGTCCCCTGCTTGAGGGACAAGAACTCATGGGTCAACCGTTCCCTCTCCACCGGGGGAACGTACTCATCTCGAAACATGGCGGTGAACTTCTCCCAAGTCACCGCGGTAAGTTATGCAGTAGTGAAATCGGTCGTCACAAACTTCCACCAGTCCTTCGCTCTCAACCGAATCTGGTTCAGCGCGAACCGTACTCTCAGATGCTCCGGACAAGAACATGTGTAGAAGCATCCCTCAGTGTCAGAGATCCATCTCATCGCGGCTATCGGATCCTGAGTCCCATCAAACTCTGGTGGCTTCGTGTTGCTGAACTCTCGGTATAGCAACGAGTCACCCCCCTGTGGCCTAGCGGCAGCGACAGCTGCAGTGGCTGCAGCAGCAGCCGCCTCAGTAACAGCAGCATATCTCTCGTCAAACGTCTTAATCAGCGTGGTCTTGATAGACCCAAACATCTCCGGAATGGCCTCCCGGATCGCCGCGGCCACCTCGTCATGAATCATCCGACGAATCTCCTCGTCGCTAATGCCGCTGCCCTCTCGTGTGTGGCATGTCCCAACCATGATGTCTCACAAACACAACACAAAGAAATCAGAGACTCGCTCGAGTATACTCGCACTCGATAACTCAACCCTACTCGTTCCTTAGTACCCTAAGGAGTCTTACTTGGACTGCTCACTGATCCGGTGTTTCCAGTAGTACGGGCCCTATACTACCCTCCACACCACATCGGTGTTCACCCCAAGTCCTTCTCCTAGGATCCCAGATCACAAGTACTCTAGATCTCGCTAACATAGGCTACCCTCCAGTAGACCTCTCATAAGCTCCACGCTGCTACCTACTCACTCTCGAAGTAACTCATAGTAGAAGTAATCTCCTAGGCTAAGGCATCACAAATCTGGCCACTCTAGTCCTAGATATTAATACCTAGCCTACTCTAGCATGCATAGCATATCACATAATATCGCATAACACATAATGTAAGGGTATTTTGGGAAATCACCGTTTGGGCGCTGGCTGATCGTACACACTGCTCCGTTCTGCTTTTCTCAAAAATCTTTTACTCTTTTAGAAAAATTGTTTCTTTTATGAAAATTTTTCTCAAATCCTCATTTTGAGTTCAGATACGCCCGAAGGTGCATCCGAATCCCTCAAACCAAGGCTCTGATACCAACTTGTAACGACGTGAAATTTCAAAAAAAAAATTCATTTTTAAAACATAACATATCTCATAAAGTAATCTCAAAACTCAAATGTATCAAATGTTATCTCAGTAAAACATATCCCAGAATCTCAACTACATAATACATAATACTCTATCAGTGTGTACAGATCATGTCAGCGCCTTCCCGCGATCCTCGCTGGTACCTGAAACACATATCACATAACACGGTAACCATAAATGCTTAGTGAGTTCCCCAAAATACCACATACAACACATAAGCCACTCGAGGCTATAACTCGGTATGACCCTTCGGTCATTGTGTCTCAGCGGGACCCTCCAATCCCGTAGCTCGTTGGACCCTCCGGTCCGGTCTAAATCGTTGGACCCTCCGGTCCGGTCTACTCGAGGACCCTCTGGCCTCGTAAGTCGTTGGACCCTCCGGTCCGATCTATATAACACATAGCATACATATATCATAATGCACATAATCTCAAACATACACATAACACATAAGAACCTCCGGTCTGCACATAGATACGACTCTAGGTAATGTATAGTGAGAAGACTCACCTCGTATGATGTCTAGTAAACTCTTGTGCTAGATATCCCCGATCTAGCCTCCGCCGATCAAAATGATAATATCTCTAATCAATACTCTCCTTATATTCTCATCTCTAAAGAATGGGTAGAAGACCATTCTACCATTCCCTGAGCTCTCTTGAATCAGTTTGACCAAACCCTAAGGTCAACTGAAGTCAACTCCAGTCAACGGTCCAACTTTGACCAGACTCGTCGAGTGCACTCGGGTGACTCGGTGAGTCCATGCGTATCCTCTAAATTCTCCTAAGGCATCACTCGACTCGTCGAGTTAACCTTTCACTCGACGGGTTACCACTGATCACGAATCGCGGGGCAACCCGATCCGACTCGTCGAGTTCTCTCATGGACTCGGCGAGTTTCCTCCATGGCAATACTCATTTGACCTTCTGAGGTCAGATGTGTTTCTCTAACTTATAGATCTGGCCTTCTAGCATCCAAAAGTCACGTAAAGGTTCAATCTTTACGTCCATGCACCACACATCAAGCTCTATTTGATGAAATAACTCTTATAATGACAACCTAGACTCAAAACTCCAATGAGACTGCATAAAGCTGGATGATTAGGACTCTCTAGACCTCTCAAGGTCCAGATATAATGTCTTATGACTCAATGGGACTCCCCATGCTCCATAATCTTAACAAAAAGGGGTAAAGAAACCCTAGATTCAAGAAATCTACTATATACACGAAAATAGGCATGGATTCTTACCTCAAACAGGAGCCTTTGATGAAATAGAAGAAGTTCTGAGCCCCCTCTAATCAGCCTAGCTTGAATCTCCTTTCCTTCCTTGCAAGAATGCACTATGGTGGTGTAATTAGCCCTCTTCCTCTCTCTCTCTCTCTAAGCTCTCTAGTTCGATAGGGTTCCTCAAGTGTGTGTGTGGCCGCCATTGAAGGCCATAAGGACCCTTAAATAGGGCACAAGCCCAAAGATTTAGGGTTTCTGTCCACAGCGCGGACTCGTCGAGTCGACTTGCCGACTCGTCGAGTCCATTCATTAATCCGAGTCATCAGTCGCGATCCTACTCGACGAGTTTAGGCGTCAACTCGTCGAGTCCCTCTTCTTAACTCAAAATAAATAGTTAAATTATGATACCTGGAAATTCGGATGTTACAGTGACCCGGTTTGGGGGAAGAGTATGTTCCAGCTGTTGCAGCTCAGCTATTGGCAAGTGAGCTAGTGAGCGTAACAGGGTGTCAGACCCTGAAGGATATGACTTCCAAAGTCCGAGGATGCGGGATCGATTTCGAGCACTTTGGGAAGAGAGGGTTGTGCCAGGTGCGTATAGTAGAGGGTCCCACGAAGAGACCAAAGACTTCTGATCATCGGGTGAAAGGCCAGCAGGGCCGGAGTCAGTGCAGCACGTACGGGAAAGTGTACAAGGGAGTTTTTCGCTCCAAGGGTTTAGTTTGCTACAAGTGTAGTGGAGTTGGCCATGTTAGCAGAAGGAGTCAGGCCCTGCAGTGTCAGACAGGAGAAGTCAGGACTCCAGCAGGCAATGTTGCGGGTATGTAACATTGCCTTCTTTTAGTCTTATCTGCACATTGTTGTGGGAATTGTGCTGTGGTTTAGGATACTGTAGCAGGATGAGTAAGTGTATCCCTGGTTTATTTCTTTTCTCCTGTTGGGTTAGATCATCAAATATCGTCATATGCCAATTGCATACCGTGGAATTTCTAGTGTTTAGTGTAAGATTGCTTCCCTTTTGCTGGTTCGGGGTGTTCAGTGTTCGCTCGGTTCATAGTACAGATTTGTCGCGGGGCAGTTAGGGACTCATCTGAGGCCCAAGCCTGTGAATCCTTAGAGTCCTTCAGGAAGGAGGGTCCTATTGTTAGTTCCTGTCATCGAGATCGGCAGGGAGTTTTGCATCATGTCCTCAGAATGGTCGAGGTATCTCAGGAGGAGGTGATCAGGATTCCTCCAGATGTTGTGGGTATGTCATCTTCTGCTGCTACTAGGTGGATGGCGGGAATTTGTACCACTTTGGAATTTTTATTGAGTTTAAACCAGTTAGATCTCGGGTCGGTTCTCTACTATCATCTGGGTCATCAAGGGTAGTCATATGCCATCATGCATGCCGAAAAGTCATTGATGAACCTATAGAGGGACGTATCTTGCAGAGTGGGTTCCGCCTGTACCGTTATCATTCCGGATCTTTGTTAGGATCTGTGCAGGGTATTATTTGGAAGATTTTGGTCAGGGTTAGAGCGATAGTTCTGCATTGAAGTTAGAGTTCAG
Organism: Lactuca virosa; assembly: GCF_052849685.1. NCBI lineage: Eukaryota > Viridiplantae > Streptophyta > Magnoliopsida > Asterales > Asteraceae > Lactuca > Lactuca virosa. The sequence continues at coordinate 182,794,222 of NC_136431.1, forward strand.
TGGTGCTGCGAGAATGGAAGTGAGAACAAGAATTCGTCAGCCAGGGTGAAGATTAAGGCCTCCAGTTGTCAGCATAGGAGTTGCATTGAAGTGTCGGACTGGACCAGATTTCAAGAGTACTCTTCATGTTTTCAGAGGATGGGCAATCTTAGGGTTTATCTGGTGATTGATCACAAGCATTGGTAAGTACAGGTTGTCATCAGTGGATTATTAGAAATCAATAAGGATTGGGGATCCTTCGATTCTCACGTGCCGTGAAAACTTAGTTGAATCTAAGTGGGGGAGAATCGACCAGGTACTTAGGAGCCGTAATAGTTGTGAAACTAGGATGAGTTTCGCATCCTCGTCAGGAAGGAAGGCGGTCGAGTGGCCGTCTAGGTTGAGGATTAGGAGAGTTGGGAGTTTAGAAAATGTTCCAATATTTGGTTTACGCTTTTCCTTGGCATTGGATAACTAGTTTAGGGAACCAGGTTAGAGGTCCAATTAGAATTCAAGTTCAGTTGAGAGTTAGATCGAGTGCGTGTTCGACCTGGTATGGAAAGTGTTGTAAGACTACGGGGGTAGCCGTAGCATTCACTAGCAGTCAAATATCATGGAAAGTGTTGTAAGACTATGGGGGTAGCCGTAGCATTCACTAGTAGCAGATAGTGCTAGAAGTGTTGTAAGTCTGTGGGTGTAGCCGTAACATTCACCAGGTTGGCAGATAGTGTGAGAAGTGTTGTAAGTCTACGGGTGTAGCCGTAGCATTCACAAGGTTAGCAGATACTGCTAGAGTGATGTAAGTCTGTGGGTGTAGCCGTAACATTCACTAGGTTGGTATATAGAATGAGCGTGTTGTTAGGACGCGGAAGGAACAGTAGTACCCACCAGTTCGGGTGTAGCAGAGAGGATATGGAAATCTACGGATTGGATTTTGGAATTACCCAGAGGGATTAGACCTGGTTGAGCCAGTGATAAAACTGTAGGAGCGCCACTACAGTTATGAGATCAAGGAAGCAATGGACTGCTTAAGGTCGTTTATGATATAAGGCTACCATTGCTCAGGTAGCAATAATTTTAGCCTTGGATTTGGTGACATCAGGATTCGATGCATGGACCTGATCGGTTGGAGACCCGGAAGGTCTCGGTAGATTTTGGGAAAGCAGCCATGTGGCAGCATGCTGTTTCGGGCAGTTTCAGTGTTTGGGCAGTAATAGTATTGTGCTTTAGGTTGCAAGTACGGACGGACTAGCTGATTGATTGGGAAGTGACAAGTCAGGCACAGTGGGATTAAATAATCTCAGTGTAGTCGATTTGATCCTGTTGCGCAACTCTCGTCTGAGTCTAACCGTTGCAGAGATGGATCTTCTACTCGAAGGATTATTTGAGCCTTCTGTCAAGAATAAGTGCTCTATTGTTGACTATGGTCAGTGATTTTGCTCTAATGGTAGCATCGAGGTAACCAAGGCAGGAAGTGTGCTTTTGGTCGGTCACTCGAGAAAGACTAATCTTGGTAAAGCTCAACATGGTTGGTCTGCCAGGGAGTCAGACCATCTCGAGACTACAGATTTCAGACTAAGTAGATGCGATTGTAGCAATGGGTTCATTTATTTTCGGGTTTTAGAACCCTGCGAGGATGATTTGGATTTCCTTGGAAAGGCTAGGGTGTACCTAGGATTGTGGCCATGTTACTTGAGTGGTTTGGCGCGTAAGGAATGGTAAGGAATGATTTCGAGGACGAAATCTAATTTAAGTGGGGGAGAGTTGTAACACCCCGTTTATTAAATAAATAAATTAATTAATTAATGATCAAATAGTAGCTCTAAAATCAATAATTATATATCAAGGGTTGGTCTCGAGGAGTTAACTGACACAATTTTAGAAGTCGGGGGTTAAAGTGTTAGTTTCGGATTAGTTTCGTAAATATTTATAAAGGCAGGGACTAATTGGTGAATTATTAGGACTCAAATTGAAGAGATTTTGGAAGCTTAAGGGCTGAATGGTAACATATGGACTTCATTTGAGAATAATATGTAGAAGAGGGGCTGATTGGTAAATTTCAGACTTTATTTGTAAGGGATTTCAGAAGATGGGGTTAAAAAGGTAAAATATGGATTGAATTTTAAAGAAATGGGAAAGGAGGGACTATATTTGCCATTATGGAAACTAGCTTAAGGCGTCAAGTATATAACCCTTACGGGAACCCTAACCCTAATAGAAGCAATCAGCCGCCACCACCACCTTATACCTCCCTTCCGGCGCCGCACCACCTTATGTCTCCCACCACTGGCTGACACCCTACTTTATTGCTCTTCCGACCACCGAAGCCACCACCGCAAACCGTGGATGCCGGCGAGAATACTCACTGTCGTATCCTCTTTTCTGACGACGACGAGACCGCCGCCTTCTTCCCCGTCGTGTTCACTCACTCCTCCTCCCTCTTCTGTTTATTGTCATTATGTCGTCTCTGGTGGGAGTTGCCTACCCTCGTTGTCGCTATTAGTCGCTGCTGCTGCCGTTCTCATGATTGCTACGTTCCAGCCATGAGTCGCCGCCGCCTTTGCAATCTCCTTGCTGCTCTGGTCACTGTTTACCACCCGAAAGGGCTACTGTGTTCGTGTTTGCAAAGTGTGTGCATGTGGTTGATATGCTGGGAATCAAAAGAACCGCCGCCACCACTGTGAGGTGGTGGCTGCCATCCTAAATCCGTTGCTGTCGCCGCCGTGAGCCACCAGGTGGGTGGGTGGAGTGTATACTGCTATCTGAAGTGTGTGTATGTATGTTTTGTCTAGCTGGAACACCAAGGAAGTCACCACCACCACCGTGAGGTGGTGGCTGCCGCCATACGCCACCGCCAACCACCACTATGGTGGCTGTGTGTGTGTTTATCTAGTGTGTGTGTGTTATTTTTGTTTTGGTTTAAAGCATTGTAAATTGTAATTAGTGGCAAGTATAATGAAAAGAAACTCATAACCACCACCGTGAGGTGGTGTCTACCGCCTCCTATCGCCACCAACCGCCGTGTTGGGTGGCGGTGTGCTTTGCATGTGTTTGGATTACTTTTGGGATGCTTGGACTCGATTGGACTAGAACCCTAACCACCACCGTGAGGTGGTGGTCGTCGCCGTGAGCCGTTGTTGACCACCACTACCCGAGGTGGTAGTGGGTGGTGCCCGACTAGCGAAACCCTAATGGGCCTAGTGAAACCCTAATGGGCCTATTGAAACCCTAATGGATCTAAGAACTTAACTTTTGGGCCTATTGGGTTGAGATTGGGTTGGAAACCCTAATTAGGGTTTAGAAAACCCTAATTTTGGAATTATTGGCTTGGACTTATCGGGACCCGCTTTTTGGGCCATTGGAATTGGATTATGTATTAAGCCCGACCACACCATATGATTTATCTAGTAGAGTGATGGACTTAATGGATTAAGTCCTTAATGGGTTAAGTGAGAAACACTTAACCCTAATCGTCATTTTATGTGAAACCCTAATTTCACTTGGGCCTTAAGTTGGGCCTTTCTATTGGGCTTTGGTGATTGGGATATTGATGGGCCATCCAAGAACAATCATGTGGACTAGAATAAATTAATGGGCTTTAGGGTAAGGCCCATGTGAAGGTTTGGGCCCAATTTGGAAAATTGGGCCATAGATGAGCCATAATTGGGCCTTTATGATTATGAGATATTGGGCTATTAGAAATGCCAAATTTTTGGACTGGACTAAATGGTTGGGCCTTAGAATAAGACCATGTAAAGGTTTGGGCCCAATTTGGAAAATTGGGCCACATGTTGGGCTTTGACTCATAGTTGACTTTTGGGCCTTTGGATTGAGCCTTGGGCTTGAATCAAGCTAAGATAGGGGTAAAGCAGTCTTTTACCCCAAGCATGGACTTATGGGTATATGTTGGAACCCAATTGTTAATTGGATATTGTTTTGATGTTGACAGTTCGGGAATCTGTCATCCAGTAGTCCGGGTTTTCGTCTGCGGGACTTCAGCAGTGCGAGGTGAGTTACCTTCCAGTAGAAGTGGGTCTATGACCACAATGTCGGCCCACTAGTAGGAGTTGTTTGATAGATGATTGTCTTTGTGATAATTATCTAGGTTTGTTACTCCCTGATATGTTTTATGTGCTAGCATGATATGATGTTATGTGATAGTGGTAGTAGGGGGAATAGTCCCCGGTTACCGGTTGATAGGGCCGAAGGGGTAGTTGAGTACCCAACTATGCTAGACAGATTATGATGTGACATCCCCAATTTCACGGCCAGAAAAGACCGGTTTAATTTATGCTTTTAAAATAATTTCAGAGTAATCCTTTGATTAAAAGAGTTGCGGAATTCGTTTCCAAAACAAAATATGATAAAATTTATCAAAACAATTCTCAAAGAGAATGTATTATCATTAAATAATAAAACCTCGGGATGTCATGTTCCGATACAGACCAAAAGCATAAACAGTACAATTCGACCTTACAGCAGTTATTTACAACTACTGGTCTATTATCCAAAATATCTCGTCAATTCCACCAACTTATACTCTTGTTCCATTACCTGTATTACAAAGGAAATTGATGTTGGATTAATGTCTAAGTCCATAACTATATTTGGTATGTACTTGACCCGACCCGACATAGTCCATTTGGGTTGCACTTCACCGGCACAATTTATATGGATAGTCTTTTGAGAATAGTATATTTATGATTTATATTAATATATTATAAGTTCTAATATATTAATATATTATAAGTTCTAATATATTAAAATGGAATCATATTATTTAATTAGTATTGATCAAGAATTAATTTAGAATTAATTAAGTGATCAAAAAGAACTAATTAAATATGGACTCTTATATATATGGAATGGGCCAAGTTCATTTAGGTTGGGCTAAGCTTTCATGGATGGTCCATGGAGATTTTAACCCATGGATCCTATGTAAATGAAAGGTCATGGGTATTAGGGTTTACATGGATGTAACCCTAATCCTCCATAATATATAAAGGGGTCCTTGGCTCACAAAATTGGCACAAGTGTGTGAAACTAAGAGTGGGCCGATTTTAGCGTGCATACATATTCTCTCAAGTTCTTCCAAGGTGTTTTGGTGATTTGTGATTCCATTTGAGGCTTCCACACTATTGGGGCTAAGCTCTTAAAGCTTGAAGACATCAAGCTACATCAAAAGGTATGCCATCTAACTAGAACTTTGTAGTATAGGTGCTTCATAATATGCTAGTTAGGATGAAACCTTGGAATAGTTAATATTTGCATGTATAATAGAGAAAACATAGATCCAAGGTTTATAGGGTTGCATGTACACCATAGGAGTGTTAGAATGCTCAAAACCCAACAATTGAGTGGGTCAGGCTTGGGAGCCTGGTGAGCATATAGGGTTTTCAACCCACAATAAGTAAATTTATTAAGTTTAAACATCAAACAACTAACCAAAATTTCCCATCCCCGTTATCTTCTTTATTCTTAAAGATCTTAATAATCATATGTCCTCCATTCATTCACTCCTAAAATGAGATTACTTGTTCCCGTATTCCTCACTTCACGTCCCTAAAGTATCTATTTAAAAGGGACCTAGTCTAAGGATTTTTCAATGGGGCGATAACACTGCTTCGGGGTTTCCTTAGCAATCTATGTCAATTAGGACAACCATCAGAGTGACAACATTGCTTTCCCCAGCAATTTATGTCGAATAGACAACCAAATGGGTGACAACATTGCTTTCCTCTGCAAAATATGTCAAATAGGCACGAAGTACATCGTCGCTAGGGTTTATACAACAGGCACTAATTCCATAGCTACCAATATTCATCTATACAATACTAAATCCATACTCTCAACGTACATCTATAAGGCACTAAATCCATAACTTCCAACGTACATCTATAAGGCACTAAATCTATAGCTACCAATATAATCCTTTAGGCGCAGCTGCCAGGATATTTAGATTACAACTAGTGAACACTTAAATCAAAATACTTGGTAAACACTCCGTTTGAAAATACTTAATGAACACCTAGTTCAAACAATGTGATAATAATGTATATCTAAATCCTGCAAGACAACTATTATTATTAACACATCTATATCATGTGATAATAATGTATATCTAATAATGTATAGGGATCTTCGTCTGGACTATTGGTGGCCCTGCATGAAGCGGGATGTAGCATGGTACGTTGAGCGGTGCCTGACCTGCAGGAAGGTCAAGGCCGAGCATCAGAGACCGCACGGCAAGATGCAGCCGTTGGATATCCCATTGTGGAAATGGGAAGATATTACGATGGATTTCATCACCAAGCTTCCCAGGACCGCGCGGGGAGTGGATTCGATATGGGTCATCGTCGATCGGTTGACCAAGAGCGCCCACTTTATCCCGATTCAGGAGAGCATCTCGGCCGAGAAATTGGCCGATATCTACATCAGAGAGGTGGTGGCACGGCATGGGGTGCCAGTTTCAGTGATTTCGGATAGGGATGTGCGGTTCACTTCCAGGTTCTGGAAGAAGTTTCATGACGAGTTGGGTACTCGTCTGCATTTTAGTACAGCCTTTCACCCGCAGATGGACGGCCAGAGCGAGCGGACCATCCAGACTCTGGCGGACATGCTGCGGGCGTGTGTTTTAGACTTCGGTGGTAGCTGGGATACCTACCTTCCGTTGGCAGAATTCTTGTATAATAACAGCTATCATGCGAGTATCGACCGTCCTCCCTTTTAGATGTTGTATGGAAGGAAGTGCAGGACTCCGATATGTTGGGGCGAGGTTGGACAGAGAGTCATGGGGAGCACCGAAGTAGTGCTCAAGATGACAGAGAAGATTCAGCAGGCCCGGAGCAGGCTTCAGACTGCTCAGAGTCGGCAGAAGAGTTATGCCGATAGGCGCCGATCGGACCTGGAGTTCCAGGTCGGGGATATGGTTCTCCTGAAAGTGTCGCCGTGGAAGGGCGTCATTCGATTCAGGAAACGGGGCAAGTTGGGTCCCAGGTATATTGGACCGTTTAGGGTTGCAGCCCGAGTGGGCAAGGTGGCATATCGGCTGGACCTGCCAGCCGAACTCAGTCAGATCCACAACACTTTCCACGTCTCCCAGCTGCGGAAGTGCCTGGTGGACGACTCAGCAGTGGTACCTTTGGAGGACATCCAGGTTGATGACAGCCTGAATTATATCGAGCGGCCTGTGGCTATCCTAGACCGGAAGTCGAAGGAACTGAGGAACAAGAGGGTGGAGCTGGTGAAGGTGCAATGGCAGCACCAGAAGGGCTCGGAATGGACTTGGGAGCCCGCGGATGAGATGATGGAGCATTATCCGGAGTTGTTCCGGGAGGGAGCGGCAGACTTCGAGGACGAAGTCTAAAAATAAGTGGGGGATAATTGTAACACCGGGTTCCTGGTACGATTTTATTTAAGTATTTATCTTAATTTTGCCACGAACTCGGCGAGTCTGCGTCCCGACTCGTCGAGTAGCAGCAGGGTGGACACGGGATTTGAGCGGTGAACTCGGTGAGTCGATGCATGGACTCGGCGAGTCCACCTGTCTGGATGAAACTCTATTTTCAGAAATTGCACTCTATTTTACCCATTCTAAAACACCCATTTCGTCCCATTCTCTTCCAGAAGAACTGTAGAGCGAAACCCTAGCCCATTTTGATCCTTGTGAGTGATTTTGGCTTGGTGAAGGAAGTTTGAAGCTTAGAAGAAGAAGGAGGAAGTTGGAGGGTGCAAGGAAGTGTGGTAGATCCGAAATCTACCCTGGGAGAAGCTCCTAACCAGGTAAGAAAGCTCCTCCTTGATCTTTAGTAAAATAGATTCCCTTTTTGTCCCTTATATGTGGTTTGCAAGCCCTTAAACCTCCCAAACTCCGTGTGTTTATGCCTTAGGAGCTTAGATTTATGGTTTGGAACCATTGCATGTCTCAGATTTGGCCAGAATGGGTGAAGAGTCGAAGGGTACTCGGCGAGTGCCAAAGTGCACTCGGCGAGTTCCAAGAAGATGGCCTTAGACTCGGCGAGTTGGATAAACAACTCGGCGAGTCCTATGAAGATTGCCAGGTACTCGGCGAGTTGTTCCTCCGACTCGGCGAGTCCCTTGATTATAGTCTTGAACACGGCGAGTTATTCTTCCAACTCGGCGAGTCCAGTCGCGAGTTTGTTGGTTGTCCCCGTTTAGCGCGTCAGGCTGACTCAGTGAGTAGGAACAGGGACCTGGTGAGTCAGAGTCGGACTAGACGTAGGAGGACTCGGCGAGTCGCTTTATGGACTCGGCGAGTCCAGTCAATCAGAGCGTTGACTTTGACCAAGAAGTTGACTTTGACCAGTCATTTGACCTAAGGTGTATTTATGGGTACCTAATCCATGTTTACGGATTTATAGCCGGAGGGATTACCGGTGCGGCAGCCAGGCGTAGGTTGAGCAGGTTTCCAGCAGCTATTCTTGAGGTGAGTTTCCTTCCAGTAGGGACGGGTCTAAGGCACCAAGGACGGCCCGTATAGACGATATGTTAGTATCGGAGTGTGGGCGGAGCCCGTATCTCATAGCTGAGTTTGATTGTGTTATATGTCAGTATGATAGAATCGCTTATACTTGTTGTCTGTGTGATACTTGTATGTTATGGTTTAGTAGCGGAGTGTGGGCGAGGCCCGTATCTCTCAGAAAGTAGAGTGTGGGCGAGGCCCGTATCTCCTAGCTAGCAGAGTGTGGGCGAGGCCCGTATCTCTATGGGTGTGGGCGAGGCCCGTATCCCTTAGCTGTTCATTATATGGTTGCATGGTATGTGGCATTATGGGGGAACTCACTAAGCTTCGTGCTTACGTTTTATAGTTTTGTTTTCAGGTACCTCTTCAGCTAGGGGAAAGGAGCCGGCGCGGTAGCGGCATATCACACACACTCTTGTTTCCGCACTATGGATTTTCTGGGATGTACTCTGAATATTTTACTATGATATTACCGATTTTCAGACATGAAGTATTATTATGAATGTTTTGTAACGATGTCTTTATGTATTAACCCAATTTAAAAATGAAATTTTTAGCCGGTATTTTTGGGACGTTACATCACTTGATTAGAAGATGATCGGACAGCACTACGACTCTAAATGTAGTATTCTTCGGTGAAACTGGAAGATCTTCACACACCGGGCCTCTCGCGGGCAGAGCTTCGGCTTGGAAACTCTTTGCTTCTCGGGATCCTCGGGGCTTCGGGACTTGCTTCTGGTCTCGGGATGATACCGGGGCTTCGGGGGTACTTCAAGAAGGCTAGAGAGAGTATCGGGAGTGAGAGAGAAGAGATAGAGCAACCAAAATCGGCTGACCCTCGATTTCTATTTATAGGGTCATTTTTCAGCTCTCACGTCGTGAGTTTTAAGTTCTCACATCGTAAGCTTTAGTCGTCATTGCGTGCGTCATCACAGGTTGCATCCGACAGGCTCTGAAAGGTCAAATCACTGAGTTCACGTCGTGAACACTGTATTCACGTCGTGAACTCTGACACAGTATCGAGGTTCGCGCCCCGAACTTCAGAAATTCATAACTTTCGCATACGAGCTCCGTTTTCGACGTTCTTTATATCGACGCGTAGGTGAGACTATGCTCTACAACTCTCATTTAGACTCTGTTGGCTAATTTTAACTTTATTATTATTATATTATTATTATATTATTTTTAGTAGGCCGGGACAGGAAAACTCTGTTATAAATTCATAACTCCTTCATTTGAAGTCCGTTTTCGTCTGTCTTTTTACCGTTGGACTACTATCGACGAGATCTTTGATTCTCGTTTAGATTGTTTCGGCTAGAAATCACTCGATCTCAAAATCGAACTTCGGGCTGCATACTGCTAAGCTGAAACTTCAAAAAATCATAACTTCCTCATACGAAATCAGATTTAGGCGTTCTTTTCATGCACGCTCTCGGTTTAACGTATTCTACGACTTTCGTTTAGATCGCCAAATCCAAATACCGCTCTATCGTAAATTCACGATTTACGTCGCGCTGTGTCGTGTCGGTTCTGTCGCGAAACTTCGACAGGTCATAACTTCTTCGTTATAACTCGAATTTCAGCATTCTTTATATTTCCGGAAACCTTGTGACATATACTATGACTTGGTTAAGATTATTTATTCTAAATAATATTTTATCAAAAGTCACTTTTGATGCTTATCGTCTCTAAATTGACTAGCCCGGATCTACGGGTGTTACAATTATCTCCCCCTTAGGATGATTACGTCCCGGAATCATCAATGAAAATAGGGCTTGCATAATGATTCCATACGTTATCTATCCATCCTAAGTAATAACCGTGATGCTAAATCTTGCACTTGTTCTTCGTACTATGCTGGACTTTCAATCGTAACCTACAAGTTACAAAATAAATCCTTATTGAGGACTCCTTCTTCGTCGTAGGATAAGTACTTCCCCTTATCTATTGTAATAGATCGACGGGTCATGTTCTAATGACCTTCATCGGATGATGCAAAGTCTAGACTCAAGTCTCTTTGAGTCAAATTCCAGAATGGAATATACCTTTCTTCGTATCTTAATGTGATATAATCACATTTTAGCATATAGCATTTCCAGCTACAAGCTTCATTAACAACGAGCGCGATGCTATTGATCGCATTAATTTCAATCTTCTAACTTAAGTCAGATGGTACATCGAACTTGGTTCTCTGAACCACGTAACAAACTCATCGTAGTTGGACTCAATTTGATATGACCACTAGGGTCAGAATATCAATCATCTTTTTAGTCATTACCGAAACACTGGTAACGACATATTTGAATAAAAACAAACTCAATGACAAGCTTCTTGGTAACCTTGTGACTTTCCCTGATCCAAGCGTGAGTCCTGTGCTTCCAGTAGTATAGATCTCTACTACTATTCACACGTACTTATACTCGTCCCAAGTATTGTCTCGCAGTCCCCAAGCTCTAAAATCACAAAACAATTTAACACATACGAATGTGTCCAAATAGTCATAGAAATTTTCCTAGACTCTACTAGGACTTCTTCCATGCGTATCCTCAATCATCAATTCTACTTCGACTCGGTTGGTGATGGAAATTCCAGACGATGGGACAACTTCAAGAATTACACCAATCGTTCCATCATCCTGCCAATCGAAGGTGTACTTCAGACATACCATACTCCTCTAAACGTTCCACTATTTTATCAGACATATTCTAAAGGCAAGATACCACTCTTACGATATCTTCCGATAGGTGTCATTCACTACCATAAGCCTTTCATTTCCTCCATTTACTCAATTCTCGACGAGTCTCCACCATAACGTTTTGTAAACCCAAGCAAACGTTCGGCGTCCGGGCGAGAATTTAAGATAAGAAAGCTTTATTTACGATAGACGTATAAATCTCCTTATCACTCCGAAAAGTTTACATGCTAGTTCTAATACGGTAGGCGTACGCTTAGAATCCAAAACACATAAGGTTTCCAGACCCGGTCGGCAACAGACCATTGATCCGAACAAATAATATCATGTATGGCAAACATATAACATTTACCACATAAAAGCATTTTAGGCATCTTTCCTAAAATAAACTAGTGTTCGTGTCTAAAATATGGTAGACACTCATCTCACAATCATCGCTTAGCATTCTAAGTTTAAGTCTAGAAATCCTACAAATTCCTAGTTCGCTTAAACTAATGCTATGATACCAACTGTGACATCCCCAATTTCACGGCCAGAAAAGACCGGTTTAGTTTATGCTTTTAAAATAACTTCAGAGTAATCCTTTGATTAAAAGAGTTGCGGAATTCGTTTCCAAAACAAAATATGATAAAATTTATCAAACCATTTCTCAAAGAGAATGTATTATCATTAAATAATAAAACCTCGGGATGTCATGTTCCGATACAGACCAAAAGCATAAACAGCACAATTCGACCTTACAACAGTTATTTATAACTACTAGTCTATTATCCAAAATATCTCGTCAAGTCCACCAACTTATACTCTTGTTCCATTACCTGTAATACAAAGGAAACTGAGTGGGTCAGGCGTGGAAGCCTGGTGAGCATATAGGGTTTTCAACCCACAATAAGTAAATTTATTAAGTTTAAACATCAAACAACTAACCAAAATTTCCCATCCCTATTATCTTCTTTATTCTTAAAGATCTTAATAATCATATGTCCTCCATTCATTCACTCCTAAAATGAGATTACTTGTTCCCGTATTCCTCACTTCACGTCCCTAAAGTATCTATTTAAAAGGGACCTAGTCTAAGGATTTTTCAATGGGGCGACAACACTGCTTCGGGGTTTCCTAAGCAATCTATGTCAATTAGGACAACCATAAGAGTGACAACATTACTTTCCCCAGCAATTTATGTCGAATAGACAACCAAATGGGTGACAACATTGCTTTCCTTTGCAAAATATGTCAAATAGGCACGAAGTACATCGTCGCCAGGGTTTATACAACAGACACTAATTCCATAGCTACCAATATTCATCTATACAATACTAAATCCATACTCTCAACATACATCTATAAGGCACTACATCCATAACTTCCAACGTACATCTATAAGGCACTAAATCTATAGCTGCCAATATAATCCTTTAGGCGCAGCTGCCAGGATATTTAGATTACAACTAGTGAACACTTAAATCAAAATACTTGGTAAACACTCCGTTTGAAAATACTTAATGAACACCTAGTTCAAACAATGTGATAATAATGTATATCTAAATCCTGCAAGACAACTATTATTATTAACACATATATATCATATTTCTAAAACAATCTATCCCATCCCGTCGATCCCCACATACTGACCCTATACAATGATCTTACGAGATCTAGCCTAAGGAATCGATATGAACAACAAACTGACGAAGCTGCTTCGGAAATTCCCTGGCAGCAAACGAGGATCAATAAAGACATCAAATGAGGGAAATGGAATAAGTTTCACCACGAACCTCCGTTCGTAAACAGAACCACAAGAAAATTAAGTCAGGGGTAGTTATCTAGATAAAAATGCCTAGCCGTGGTCTGAATATCGTGAGGTAGTTTACCCCCAGACTCTCCCTATCCAGCATCGAACTTTGCGTAGCAGTGGTCTGAATATCGTGAGGTATTCTACCCCCAGACTCACCCTATCCAGAAATATAACACCAGACATACCTATTAGTGGTCTATTACCGACACACTTTATTAGGCAGTCTACGAAGTTCCCTCAACTACTTCGTGAAAGAAAACGCTGACACATGAAGCTCATCCGATTACTTCATAAAAGAAACGAAGACTCCAAAGCTCTCCAAAATAAAAAGTATAGGGAAATACTAATAAAGTACTCCCGTACGCTCCCGTAACCTGACACACAATGTGTCAAAAAAAGACTTTGTACATGATAGTACTTCTGGCACATTATAGTACTCTGGTATGCGTAGGACTCGTACCCGAGAACATAATAATACCTCGGCGCAAGCAGCACCAAAGACACATGGCTTTGAAAAAGACTTCGTACATAAAATGTACTTTTGTACGTAAGACGTACTCCACCGATCATCGATCTCACCACACACGTACTCTTAATAAGAGGCTACCCAATGTCCAAACTTAATTGAACTAAACATCCCTTTCTAAGTCTTAACCCATCACTAGGAAAACCTACAAAGTTTATAATCAATTTCGATACTATCTCCGTTTAGGCAACGATAACTAGTGTATACGTAACACAGAGTTTTAAGTAATAATATCATATATTCACATCTTAACACATATTGAACCATAACTGATTCGTACGTTGCATATCATCAAATATATCTCGCACGTATTTCGGGCTATAACAAATACTTCACATACATATATATTTAATACTTTAATCAATACTTGTATTAAAATCATGTCCATGAAAGGGACTATGCACATGATACCCTATACTATGAACGTATAGTTCAAAAATACATAATCCATACTCCCGGATCTAAAACTAACCTCCTGATCTGATCCATACTCCCGGATCTAAAACTAACATCCTCACCCCTTTTATCTCATTATCCAACTCATCTTTTATCACACACCAACAATCTCATCTGCCCATGTTCTAACCAACATATTTGTCGATACAAATATATATATATATATATATATATATATATATATATATATATATATATATATATATATATATATATACAGTTTAACTCATTTAAAACCTATATAAAACATCCATTCCACACTCATCTCAAATAAACAACAATATGCAAACACATAGCACGTATTTTATAGCAAATACTTCATATTTATGTGTTAGAAGAAAGTAACTACACACTCACTTGATTAGAAGATGATCGGACAGCACTACGGCTCTAAATGTAGTATTCTTCGGTGAAACTGGAAGATCTTCACACACCGGGCCTCTCGCGGGCAGAGCTTCGGCTCGGAAACTCTTGGCTTCTCAGGATCCTCGGGGCTTCGGGACTTGCTTCGGGTCTCGGGATGATACCGGGGCTTCGGGGGTACTTCAAGAAGGCTAGAGAGAGTATCGGGAGTGAGAGAGAAGAGATAGAGCAACCGAAATCGGCTGACCCTCGATTTCTATTTATAGGGTCATTTTTCAGCTCTCACGTCGTGAGTTTTATCAAAAGTCACTTTTGATGCTTATCGTCTCTAAATTGACTAGACCGGATCTACGGGTGTTACATATGATATATGTGATATGATATTATGTGGTAGTAGTAGGGGTGAAATAGTCCCCGGTTACCGGTCGACAGGACCGAAGGGGTAGGTTGGGCACCCCGGTATGCCTAACAGGGGTAGGTTGAGCACCCCGGTATGCTCAGTAGGGTTGGTCGGGCACCCAGATATGCCTGACATGGGGTAGCTTGGGCACCCCTATATGCCTGACAGTATGTGATTTGTATGGTATATGGTAGGATGTGGGAACTCACTAAGCTTCGTGCTTACGGTTTACAGTTTTGGTTTTAGGTACTTCATTTTTAAAAGGAAGGGACCCGACTCGATCGCAACGCATCACACTATGATTTTCCGCACATGAGATCTTTGGGATTACACTCTGATATTATTTTATGATAACATGTTTTGATTATTGACACTTTGGTCCTGACACGTGACGATACTACAAATGTTTTTATACTGTTGGTTTATGGATTGTTAAACTAAAAACAAATTTTTTGGTCTTGAATTTTGGGATGTTACATAGAGTTTTTGGGATACAAACATGGGAGGAGACACGTGTACGACTGCTTTGATGTTTGGAGAAGTTATTTGAAGGTTACTGTAACACTCGGTTTCGAAAGCTTCATTATTTGGGGCCGTGACCCGATCATCGGTTATCATAAGGCTTTGGGCCTTGGGTGAGTTGATAGAAGTGTAGGGCTTCTCATCACCTTTATGTGGATATAAGGATCGTCAAAAACGGATTTAGAATGAAGGAGTTATGGCCAAATGAAATCGAAGTGTTGTGGGGATTCATCGAGTACACTGGGCGTAGAGGGTGGCAGATCGCAGGTGTCTTTTGAGTACACCGAGCGTACTAAGGGGTACGCGGGGCGTACTCCCTTTATATAGAAACCCTAATTTCTAGGGTTTTACCCCTATTTAAGCTTCATTTATTCTTTGAGCCTTGCCTCTTATCAGCCTCCATACCTCCTAAACCCTAATCTCGACCCCTAGCCACCATCTTGGAGTTCTTAAGCTTTTGTGAGGGATTTTGGAGTGTTCTTGAGCATTTTGAAGATATTGAAGGTTGTTGAAGGATCATCATTAGGAGTGGACTTGTAGATCCAAAAGTTTCTCATCTTTTTCAACCTATTGAAGATAAAAAGCTCTCATCTTGGCATCTCTTTTGTTAGATCTTGTTTGGGGTGGTTTATGGCACATTTTGGTCCCTTTGGTTTGTCTTTATGTTCTTGAGATTGCCCCAAGAGTTTGGACACTAGATTAGGACGTTTTAGGTGTACCAAATACATAAAAATGTGATCTTGATAGTTGATATCAACCCATGCATGTGTATTAGCCCCTTGGTTGAAGTGATAAAGTAAGAACTTGGATTTAGGACTCTTTGAGCCATGCAAAAGCTCAAAGTTAATGACTTTATGGATTAAGGCATGTTTTGGAACTAGATATGGGTATTGGACGTTTTGGCTTAAGGGATTAAGACATTTTCTAAGTGGATTGTGGGCAGGGTGCGTATGTGGGGCGTAGCTCCTGGTATGCGGTGCGTACTGAGTCAAGTCGTGGTACGCTGAGCGTACCAACTAATATGCGGGGCGTGCTCAGTCTGTTGGAGTTTCTCGATGTGTTGACTTTTTAACCTTGGACCATTGACCGGAAGTTTGACCTGGGTTGACATTGGATATTTTGGTCCTTTTAGGATTTTAGGCCTTCTCGGATTAGGCCCATGATGGGTTTTGGGCCTAATTTGGATATTAGGCCTTATTGGGCCTTGTGGAGCCATTTAAGGGTTTGGGCTTATGATGCTAATGGTTTGGTCTTTGGATTTTGGAAAAGTAAGGAAAGGGGTAAATTGGACTTTTACCCTGAAGGTTGGTCTTTGGGCTAGAATTCTTGTTTGGGTTGGGAATCAATTATTGATGGAATGTTATTTGTTATTGTTAGTACGAGGATTTCGGTAACAGCAGCTCAAGTGTTCGGTTATCTTGGATTGAGGTGAGTTTCCTCACTTTGTATAGCGGGTCGAAGGCACCAATGCCGGCCCATTGGCTTATGTATTATTGGAAGACCAAGGGGTGGCCCTTGGCATTATATGTAAGACTCGGAGGTGGCTCCTGGCAAATTTATATGCAAGACCAGGGTTTGAACCCGGGCAGTTAAGTAGATTGTTAGTTGTAGATTGTATGTTTGTTGTCTTTGTGATGCTTGCATGGAAGACGAGGAGGTGGCTCTTGGCACTTGTCTGTAAGACCCAGGGTATTCCCCCCCCCCGCCCTCGCTTGGCAAGGAAAGACCATGATACGACTCGTGACACAATGGAAAGACTATGGTTGGCACATAACACTCTCTATTATATGTATGATATGTATGGTATGTGGTATATTGGGGAACTCACTAAGCTCTGTGCTTACAGAGTGTTGTGTTATGGTTTCAGGTACTTCTGGTTCAAAAGGAAAGGGTCCGACTTGATCGCAGCGCATACACCCATGTTTTTCGCAACTTAGCGATTTTGGGATTGTACTCTGATAACTGTTTTATTATGATATACTTTTAAATGTTTGTGTAAAAGAGAATTGGTGTTTTGATTAAATTAAAAATGAAATTTGTACCTTCTGGTTTTCGGGACGTAACAGTTACATATCGGTTAAACATATAAAAAATAGTGAATTATAGCAAATAAGGTTGAGTTCTGGTTTGCTCGACTGGTCGAGAAAAGAAATGGCAGTTAAAGGCCTCATTGTGGTCATATAATGATATAATTTGTGGTCATATAATGATATACTTTGGAGTCATGAAACCAACAATCTAAAACACGAAGTTTTTTTTAATACATACCATTTTTTTATGAATAACCAACTCACACACCTTCTAACCATACTCCTAAATTTACATATTTGTCAACAAGACCTGAAACCTCAATATCGTAGAAATAGACATTTTTCAACTCATCTTGATACTGTTAGACCATAAATGTTTTGGTTAACAACTTTAACTTACTATAACAATATTTATATTAACAAGAAATATCCATAGGTATATTTGTTTCCTCTAATCTTCATAGGTTACCATTTATACTTATTGATATTTTTATAAATATATTGAACTTTTTTGTTTCAATGACTTAATAAATTATACCATTAAACTTTGGAAAAATATCATACTAGCCCAACAAACTTGTCATGTTTGTTTTAAAAGGTCATTCATGTTTTTTTGTTGTTGTTTTTTTAAGGGGCATGAACTTTGTTTTTACCTATTGTTTTGAACCCTTAACCCAATATAGCGGGTTGTAATGCCACCTAAGCACAAACTTAATACACTTGGATCCTACATGTAAGATAGTCAAGATGAAACTTCCCAAAAAAGTCAAACCATTAATTTTCTTTACCCATGAGTAAAAATTAAAACCAAAGATCGGGCGTTTCCATCTTCTTCTCAACACCATCGATATCTACATCAAAACCTTCACAAAAACCACGAATCAAACACTTGTACGTAAACCCATATGGTTTAATCCATTCCTTCAATTTGAAAAGAATGTGTTTAGCTTCTTCAACAAATTTACACCCACATATAGTCTCAATCACTCCGTTCAGAGTTCCTAGATTATACCTGTAACCAAACAACTATGCCCGTTTTCATTGGTCAAATCCCATAAAAGGTCTATGTTACTTGATTTTTCGATGACATCGAGCATTTTGTTTATTGTGGGGGGAGTGTGATTGAAGGTTTGGGTGTAACATCCATAAAAATTCAAGCCAATTTAAAACTTTTTCAACCAATTAAAAACCATTAATTCTTACAACGTGTTTTTAAAATAGTTTCATGTCAGAGTATCCCATAAATCAAATCAAAAAAACATAAGGAGGTGCATGATCACGCCTTCGCCTTCCCACGATCATCTGAAGTACCTGAAACAAAATCAACAACTGTAAGCCCGAAGCTTAGTGAGTTCCCCCAAAATACCAACGCCATACAAACCATAACTATATCATACAAACAACATGCATAATGAGCTATCAGCGTGATTGGACCGCCTCACAGGGCCATCAGCCCATCTGGACCATTCTCCGAGCCATCGGCACGTATGGACCGCCTCGTAGGGCCTTCAGCCTATCTGGACCGCTCGTCGGGCCTTCGGCCTGACTAGTACTCCCTTACCGGGTCTGCAGTCTATCTGGGCCACCCTGGGTATGTTGGCATATTGCACAAAGCAGGACCGCCTCAACCCAACCCCCAATCGAACAATCATGTGCACATAAATATCATACGCTAGCTAGCATGTACAGATAGTCATACAGATCTAACACATCACTAATCATAGCATCATCCTATATATTAGGATACCGATCTAACAGATCACTAACATAGCATCATCCTATAACCATGATATAGATCTAACAGATCACATAACATAATCCTATAACCAGGATACAGATCTAACAGATCACTAACATAGCAAAATCCTATAACCAGGATACAAATTATAAAGGGTCGGCCTTGGTGCCTTAGACCATGTTGATATAGAGAGAAGAACTCACCTCATAATGTCGATCGTAACTGAAGTATCAAACTCCCGAAACACAGCTCCAAACACCAACACCTACATCCACCAATGATCCACTTCCATAAATTCCCAAATTACTAAAATACTCCCAGAAGTCAAACTGGTCAACCCTTGGTCAAAGTCAAAGTCAACGGTCAAGGTCAACAGTCCATGTTGACCCAACTCGTCGAGTGTAGCTTACAGACTCGTCGAGTTCCTTCAAAACTCAAGAAATGATGAAAACCCCAGTCGACTCGCTGAGTTTCCAGACAACTCGTCGAGTTTAGGCAGTGTCCAAAATGTCAGAGAAAACCCTAACCAACTCGTCGAGTTACCTCTTTAACTCGCCGAGTTCATGCAGAATCCAAAAAACGGGAAACCCTCATCCAACTCGTCGAGTTAACTATGCAACCCGTTGAGTTCCTTCAGTCTATTTCTCATTCAGACGCTTTTAAGCGAAACAAAAACTCCAAACTGTAGATCTAGTCTCCTAGAGTGTAGTTATCACGTAAAGTTGCTAACTTTACGTGCATGCAAGGCTCCAAGAAGCTAAAACACCCATAACTATCCTTAGGAAGTGGTTTAGGACATGGAAAAGGGCTAGGGCTAGATAAAGTCGAGAACTTTATGTTCATGGGGGCCTAGGGGAGTCCAGATCTGAAACCACGTTCTCATGACAAGCTCAAACCCGAGCATGACCCCCTTTTTGGACCAAAATGCCCATATACTAACATACAAAGAGATCTAGGAAATGGAAAACCAAGGTAAAGACTTTTTACCTTCTACTGGATGCTAACACGATGTAGATACTGGATCTACAAGCTTCTTCCCGTTCCAAGCCTCTAAATCTTCAAGCTTCTTCAAGGAATGCACCAAACTACACTAGTCTCTCACACACTCAAAAATAGGGTTAGATCTATTAGGGTTTGCTTGTGCACGTCAAAAGTGGCAAGGATGGCTGGGGGAAAGGACTTAAGGTCCTTTAAATAGCGTGCAAACCCTAAAAATTAGGGTTTTCATGCACAGCCTCTACTCGCCGAGTTGGGGTCCACCAACTCGTCGAGTAGGTTCCATAAACAAGGCTACCATAACCAATTCTACACGAAGAGTAGGGGCAGCCAACTCGCCGAGTAGGGCTCTAATAATGAATATAAAACTTTAAAATTTATACCTGGGAGTCGGGGTGTTACATTAGGTTTGGGGGAATTTATGAAACTTGTAGACGGGTTTCCAGGAGTAGTGGAATTTGTTGCCGGTGTCGGTGCCATTGGTGCTTCAAACCCATCACCATCTTTGCCATACCTCGATGGTGTCGATGCCAGTGTCGGTGTCACTGGTGCTTCAGATGACAGTCTAGCTCCCCATCTGCCTCCTATTTCAAGTTTAAGTTACATGAGGTCCGATGGGACTAACGTAGTCACTATTAGTCTTAGGGGCTGTTTGGTAGGATCTGAATTTTTAAGATCTGAATTTTTAAGAGGTCTGAATTTCTAAGAGGGTCTGAATTTCTAAGATCTGAATGTTTAACATTCTTCTTGGTTGGAACCTCTGAATTTCTATGCTGAATTATAAAAATGACAATTTTACCCTCTGTTTATTTTTTTAAAGAATTCAGTGTTTATTTTTATAAAATAAACGAACCAAAGCCTTCAATAATATATATATATATATATATATATATATATATATATATATATATATATATATCATGGTTGTAAAAAACGCTCGACGTTAGCTAGTCGGTGGATCAGGGTTAATGGATTAATCGGCTAGGCGGGGATTAATCGGAGGATTAATCGGGTATCGTTAATTATTAAAAATATTATTCAAAAGTTAATATATCTTAAGAAAATAAGTATTTAAAATTTTGAGAATTTTAAATTTGAAAATTTTGGAATAGTATATGAAACATTGAACTTTTGAAAATTAAAATTTTTTGTGTAACTTTTTAAATTTTGAAAATTTAAATTTTAAAATTTTTGAAATTTCCGGCCGCCTAGGATCGCCTAGAACCGCCTAGCTCCGCCTAGGACCGATATTGACTAAGACCGCATAAGAAGACCGCCTAGCACTAATCGTAGGCGGATCGAGGCCGCCTAGCGCCTAGGTACCGATTAATCGGCCGCCTAGGCCGATTTTTACACTACTGATATATATATATATATATATATATATATATATATATATATATATATATATATTTGTATGTTTAATTTTGCTTTTGTATGATGTTTATATATATATATATATATATATATATATATATATATATATATATAAACATCATACAAAATCAAAATTAAACATACAAAATTAAATATACTTTTTTAAAATACAATGCTCTAACCGGAAGAGGCGAAAGTATGATGCTATAATAAATAAATCAATAAAAATACATTGTTATTTCTTACATTTAACCCTTACAAAAACAAGCTATAAAAACAATCCTCACCAAGTGATAGATACATGATAAATAAAACTATCTATTGTCGATGAATTAAAGAAGATGCTAATTGTTACGACGTAGATTAGGTGGAAGAACATGGATTGGATTAAGGTATTTCAATAATGATCAAATGAAGAAACACCATATTTGGAAAACCTTTGAGAAAATGGATGAATGCATCCTTGGTTAACAAATAAATTGTTGTGGCTACCTTTGTTATGTTGTCTCTATCCAACATTGCCCATATGGCAAGTATGGAAAGCGCATTTATGTCCTTCCCGTTGAACCCATATGTCTTATGTTTTGAACCCAACTATCTTTGAATTTCTACTCCCTACACACTTAATAAACAACCAAACATTCTATCACTTTCATATCAACAAAAAAATTAACCAAAAAATAAAACGAACTAATGATTTCAGATAAACGAATTACATAAACTATTGATTTCAGCAATAAACTTTTCAGTAGACATCAACAAAAATCAAACCATCAAAATTTTCATAAAGATAACATTTGATCATAAGATGAAATCAACATACAATTCAATCATAACATCATCAATTTCAACAAGAAATCGTCAATTTCATCAGAGTTGGAGGAGAGTATTGGGACCTTATCATTGATTTCAGAAAAAAAAAAATCAAAGTGAAATTAGGGATTTCTGAAGAACGATTACAAACCTGAAGAGGAGTTGAAGCTCAGATGTACGACGATGGCGCCGGAGGTGCGGGAGGGTGGCGACGATCGGAATTGTGAAGTTGGAGAGGAACAACGTGGAGGAGGTGGAGACGAATTCGATGTCGGCGATGATAGAGGGGATCGAAGTTGCAGCAGATGGGGTTGAAGAGAGGCGTCTGAGCCGATGAAAAGAAAAGAAGAAGGAGCGTGCGTGCGTGTGTCTTAGAAGAAAAGAAGGAGGCGTGTTATTTTAGGGCAGGAACGTCTTTTTTTCTTTTTCAGACTTGGGTTTATGTCTGAATTTTTAAGAGGCATTTAAGCAATTAAGAGGTATTTTATAAGAGGCTATCAAACATTCTATATCTGAATTTTTAAGAGGTTGTCTGTTAATTTGTCAATTAAGAGGTAAACAAACAGGCCCTTAATCCATCGAAAATTGATATTAGCACTAGGTTTTAGCAGATCAAAATGAATAAGACTCAAAAGACATTGATGCCTCCCACTAAGAAGACAAAAATGAATAGTAAGCCAATGGTGAGCACTCGAAGATTGAAACAACTGAAAACGGATGAGTTCTTAACAGAAAACGAGAAACAAGACCTGGAGAATGTAAAGGAGTTTAAGGTGGGATTATTGGGACCATGATTGCGATTGCATCAGAAACCAATGGTGATAAAGATGTGGCGATTGAAAAGCACAAGAAGACACAGTTATCTGTTGAAGACTAACTGTAATGAGTTTGTGAAAGAGAACAAGAAGGATATGAAGCCACATTCAAGGATTTGAAGCCACTAAACAGATTCAATAACTTATTACAAGCCCTTACATCATACGACTTCGATAGTGGGTAATTGGAGTTCACTGAGATGAACGCACCTTGTTTGGAAAAAGAAGACCTAATTTTATTGCGGGCCTCGTAACATTACATAGGTGCATTGACAAAATAAACTCTTTATTTAATAAAATGTCAAATAAGCAAAAGAAAACCGGATGACCCCTTCACAACTCTTAAAATGGTGTAATCGACAACAAATATGCAAGTTTACTGAACTATTGCGCAGAAAAATAATTTTGGTGACCAAATCGAATAAATGTGACAAGTTCGTTGGGCTAATATGACATTTTCCCTTAAATAAATAAAATAAATTTAATAGATGATTAAGTAATATTAGTTTAATATATAACATAATATTAGACCGAAGTATACATTTAAAAATTTAATATTATAATAATATAAAAAAGTTATGTAATATTAAATTTGATATCATACTATTAGTATACGTACAATAAATTTCTTTGGATTGAAATGAATAATGCACTCATTGGATTTGGTGTTGATTGTAGATTTTCATGTATTGTTATTTTTTAGGTTTATAATATTTATATCCCTTTTATAAATAAATGGATAATATATATATATATATATATATATATATATATATATATATATAGAGAGAGAGAGAGGTAGGTCCAAATGTTTTCTCACATATATTGTGTGCTAGAATGCACCAATAGGAATTTAGTATTAATTATATATATATATATATATATATATATATATATATATATATATATATATATATTAAATGCTATCTATACTTATAACTCATTTTTATGGAAACTAATTAAATTTGTCATTAATGTCAACAATAATATTCTCTCAGAATGAATTCATATCTAGAAGAATGAGAGTGTATTCCAGCAGAATGAGAGTGTATTCTAGTAGAATACACTCTCGTTCTTCATATTCCATGCAACTTTATTGTATTTTAAGTGAGTGAGTCCTGAAACAAAATATGAATTCATATATAAAAACCTAGATGCGAATGCATTCTGAAAGAATGTTATTGCTGATATTAATGACGGATTTAATTAGTTTCCATAAAAAGAGAATTATAATTATGGATAACATTTAATATACATATAATTATGGAAATCATTTAATATCTATATTTATTTAATAAATTAATTATTTAATTTACAAAATTCTTATTGGTGCATTCTAGCACACACAATAAATGTAAGAAACAAAATAACCTAGACCTATATATATATATATATATATATATATATATATATATATATATATATATATATATATATATATTGTGTTCAATTTAGGTTAATCACTTAATAAAAGAAGTATTAAAAGTGTGGCGATCAATTCATCAACTCAATATCAATAGGTTTTTAGTCCAATGGAAGCAGAGCTGTATTCTTTTATCGAGGTCGAGTGTTCAAGTATCGTTTGAGACATAAATGAAATTAAGAATAGTTTAGAAGTAGATGTAGATTACACTTGTTGTTAAAGAAAATAATCGACTCAGTAATACTCGGTTCGGATATTTTGTTTTTAATTGTATCCATGAATGCTTTTGTTTAATGTTTTCGTGCTAATATTAACTTAATAAATCAAAATTCTCAAGACGTCTCTCATGTATAAATTCTTTATCTTAAAACCTATTGATGAGTGTTACCAAAATGATATAGCTTTCTAAGTAAATAAAACATTATTAAAAATTTGTAAAGCCTTCATATGCAAAGATAAAACTATTTGGTGAAAAAAAACCACTTTACAATAGCTTGTTTGATATTGACAAACTTATTCCACAAAAACACTTCCCAACAAGCTTTAATTATGGATGCTCTAAATTTTGGAATGCTAGACCAATATCAATCTAACCATGGCCTAGATCATTGGAAAATGACAGAGAAAGTGTTGTGATATCTTCAAAGGACAAAAGACTACAGACTAATTAATAAAAGAACTGATAACTTATAAGTTTTGGTTTTTTATTTCAGATTTCTAAATGAAAAGACAATAAAAATTCAATTTCAGGGTACGATGTTCGAAGGTGGAGCTATCTTGTGGAGGATTCATAAGCAACAACTAATGATAGTCTCGACAATGATAGCATAATATGTTGCGGTTTTTAATGAAACATTCCACGATGTGTTGTTGAAAAATCTTATTAGTGGATTCAAAGTCGTGAAATTCATATCAAAACCTTTGAAGATTTATTGTGACAAATCTACTACAATAATTTTTTCAAAAATTAATAGTCAGAGCACGGTTGGATAATATCTTAATACAAGTTCATGTTCATACGAGAACGAGTAAACAAAAATAACATTTGTATTGAGTACGTTAGCACTTATAATATGCTTGTGGTTCCAATAATGACATGCATGTCTACCGCCCAAAAGACTTCTAGCGAAGATGTCGATCAATTTTGGAGTAGTGGGTACTCGGCCTAAACGCAGAGTACTTGGATTACAGAACTTATAAATAAGTTAATTTTGAAAAGATATTATATATATATATATATATATATATATATATATATATATATATATAATAACAAATATTATAAGTTCATTAAAATTTATAAAAAAATAATAATTATCAATAACAAATATACATTTCATATATCAAAGTTAAGTTTTAAATTGATATGCATTCTTTAATTCTTTAATATTAGAGTAATCATTTAATCATCAGCTTTTTTTATTATTTTCCATCAAATTATGTTAAATTGAACAAATTTAAAAACAAAAAACATAAGATTTAATAAGTACTAGCATATGATATATGTTAAATTAATTAATTTAAAATTATAATTATTTATTTAAAAAAGACAAAAGTCCTGAGTTTTAATAAGTTAGACCGAGTTGATAATTTTCCTCAAGTGTGACCGATTCTGATTTTTAGAAAATTGTCTTAACATATTTTTCCGATTCCAAAATGCTCGTCCGAATTTTACAATAATGCTAAAAACCTTATACGATATCATATTGTTGTAACACCAGGATCCCAAGGTACTTTATATTTTGCAAATTTTTTTGGCATTTTAAGGTTTGCCAAGACGTGGGGGAGGCACCACGACGTGGAGAGTCAAGATCAGGTTGCATGTTTCATCTAAGCCGCCACGGCGTGTTGGTATAGGCCACGACATGGTAGCTGACAAGTGACAAACCCTATTTTTTGGATTTTGCTCCTTATTTAAAGAAATAAGGAGGCAAGGGTTTGCTCACCGTCAACCTCCATCGGCGTCCTTGAGATCTGAGAAACCCAAAATCCCTCTCTTTTTCATTTTGAGCCTTTTGTTGGTGTTCTTAAAGCCTTGGAAGGAAGAAAGAAGAAGAAATGAGCTAAGTTTCAGCAAGATAGTCCTCATCCTTTGTGTTGGCAATCTTCTGGACATTTGTAAGTGTCCAAGACTCGATTTTTATCATGATTAGGTTGCTAGATCTTATGTTTTGTCCCTAAATCTACATGTTCATATGGGTTAGAGTGTTAGGATCTCATAAAGTATGCAACTTTATGGATCTCTAGGACATTTGACATAATTGTTGGGTTGGATCCGAATTCTTGTAGGGTTTTGAACCATGCATGAGATTTCCATGGAAGAACCCTATTTTTGGCTCATTATGTCTTCAAGACATGCATTGGACATTCATTTATATAAAGCACCAACTTTTATGTTGGACTTGGTGTTAGAAACTGTTTTGGAGTAAATAAGCCATGGACTTTTTGGAATAAGTGCTTAATGGGGAAAGTCATGTCTTATTTAACTCCTTTGAAACTAGGGTTTGAGGTTTGACCTTTTGGGTGGTCTTATCGGGTAATGTTGGAAACATTATCCTTGGAGACTTTGTTTCAGACTACATCTGAAATTTGGAGCCCTTAGGATCGAAGAAAGCAGCTTAATCCATTAAGCTGTTAAAAACTCAATGCCCATGAAATGGCTCAGGTCGTCACGGCGTGAGAGTGGGGAAAATTGTGACAACTGGCAAATTTCGTGTTAAGCAAGGTTTAAAATGTATCTATGTATAAGTACAACCACAATGTAACCTTGTTGTAATAAAACTTTGAAAGCCAAAAGGGCATTGTTTAAATAAGTATATATATATATATATATATATATATATATATATATATATATATATATATATATATATATATATACATACTTTGAAAATCATGTTTTCAATAAACATTTAAAAGTCAAGCCAAGCCAATATAGTAGGATTTGATGCATAAAATATGCCATGCCTTTGAGATTTTGGTTTTGGGGATCCATGAACATGGGATTTCGGTTGTAGTGGGCCAAGAGCACATGCCTAGGCCGAAATCACCCTTTAGTGGGCAATACAAAACCGAAAACACCATGAGAGAATGGGCTAGGACTGAAATCACAAGCTAGGAAGGAACTAGGACCAAAATCACATGAACCTTAGTGGTATACAAGGTGATTTCGGTCATGCCTTGGCCGAAATCACCAATTTGATTACCCTCCCAAAGTGATTTCGGCTGGAAAAGTAGAAAAGGACAGTTGACTTTGTGATTTAGATGTTTTCCTCCTTTTTTCATAAAAATTTACACCCAGCATGTATCCATGCTATTACCCAACAGATCACAATGCAAATGTCCCCTCACTTTCTTTACTTAAACACGGCAGAAACATCCACATACTCCCCACCCTATTTCCATTTCTTCTCTCTATTCCAAATTCTCTCAAGGATTAAGCACAAAGCCTCTAGGGATTAATTCTCCAAGCTTGTTCTTAGTATTTTGGTAAGCTTTTCTTGTTAGTCTAGTGTTTTACACACTTTCATGTTAGTTTCATCCTATTTACACATATTGTTATGTGATAAAACTCTTAGGATAATGTCATCTTCAAAGAGTTCATCAACCTCATTCAAGTGTTTAGGCTTAGAAATGTTCACATCATCTCTTCAAACAACCCATAAATCCACTCAAGGTGAGTTCATACCCCCACATTTTCGAGATTTTCATGTTTTAGGGCCCGGGGGAGGGGGGGATACAAGTCAAAATTGTTTATCACATAAATACTTGCATGTTTCATCTTCATGTTAAAGTATAAGCCATTATTTGCATAAGATGTGATTATTACTAGCTTTTGTACAAATATTTGTGATATATTAGTTTTCAAATGCAAAACTAACAAAAACAAAACATGATCCATGTTATAAAAATCATGAGAAAAATTATGATTTGCAAAACTATAAGGTTTTTGGAAGCTTTTTACCAAAATATAACCTTTCTAACAAAAAGGAGTATATTCCAGTTATTTCACTACTTTGTGGGTTACAACCCAAAAATATGAAGTTTGATCTTACTTTTTGAAACTAAACAAGATGATTACTATGTATTTATATAAATGGTCATATAAATGTTCTTGATAAACAATCATGATAAACTATAACTGGTATAGTTTAGGAGTCACAAAAATACATTATCATTACAGAAGAAACATATAATTATTTAAAGGTATAATTATTCCATTTACAAGAAAAAGGAGTTTTTAGTTCATGTAAATCGATTGATACTGGTTGGGAGACATTTGGCTTCACTGTACCTACCAGAGTACACATACTAAGACCTGCATTATAACCAGAGTCTCTTGTAGGCAGAGCATGACACTTGTGTATAGATCTATACGGGATTGACAACCCCGCACCTAAACTGTTAGCTATAGTTAGACCGGCAGGTCTGGGGTGACAAATGTCGTAACAATTCCGACGCCCGAAGCACGTCGTTCAGGCCACTAGTCGCATTATTATGGTTATAATAACTCACATAGGATATCGACATTACATTTGATTTACGGGTTAACATACATTCAAGTAGTTTTATATAAAGATAAAACTTCATAACACTATTTTCCAGTACAACATTATTTACATTTTTAGTCTTTGGATTAAGATTTACAGTTCATTTAAAGAAAATATATGATTTTCTGAAAGTATACACTATCATTTTACATGAAACAGTTGGAAACTCCTTCTCATACAAAACGCTTATGAACTCACCAAATTAATTGTTGACACTTTTTAAAATCACTTGTATTCTCAGGAAATCAGTAAACAGGTAACCACAAAAGTTTTTGGTGGATGAGACGTCGTCGCAGCACGTTATTATTTTCTCATGTGCATTTGATAAAATGTAAACAATGTTTTTTAGTATGATGTAAACTTATTAAATATTCAATATAGTGGTTGTAATGCTTTGATTGCTATTCTTCAATTGTTATGATATTGTACATGAAGTCATCCTCCCCCAAACGTTTCCGCCCTTTTGGTTTGGAGGTGTGACAGATTGGTATCAGAGCATTGTTTATAGTGAACTAAGTATATCAAACCATGTAAGATATATAACTATAAATACAATGGGGCTAAAACACTCAGACAAAAAGTATACTTTTTTTTTAAATATAAGTATTTTTATAAGAGTATACATACATGCATACATACTAGAAACAGTGTCGTAATAAGGACACATATAAAAGTATTTGGATAAGTTAAACACTACGATTAAGCCTGGACAGTTATGTAATCATATCTGGGATAAATATAGTCTGATCAACTATATTTATACGAGATATGACCAACATGTGTTTAGGGATTGTCATGGTTGGTAACGAATCTAAAACTTACCAACCCTAAATACCAAGAAAACCTAGAATCAAACATAAAGATTTAAAATACTATAGGATTATTTTAGAATACTACGAAATCATACACTTAAACTTTTCATGTCTTTCTCATATATCCATTCTCACACAAAATTTATGGCAGGATTTCACATGCCCGGAGACCCCTATTTCCCTAACCAGGGAAATGGTGGGCGGATCGAAGAGGATCCCGAAGAGAATCTTGAGGAACTAATGGAAGAAGAACCCGAAGAGGATCCCGAAGAGGATCCAGAGGTGGAGGAAGAATAAAACGAGTAAGAGGAAGAGGAGGACTCAGACGCAGAGTCCGAATTCATAAATCCTCCTTACGTCGCCCGAGTTCCCGCACACCGCTTGGGCTACCATGGACCCACGCCCCGTTGGGCGGAAGACTTGGAGAGGTGGAGCAGGCAGCAACACCAGCGCTCGCCATACGGCATGCAACGAGGTTTCTATAACCTCAGCCATGGAGGACCGACAGACAGGGCCCTCCCTGTCATGGTGTAGCAAATCATGAACCTCAGAGATCAGACTAGGGCGTCGACTAACCGGATCATGGAGCTAGGAGTCACTGTTGAGGCCACTGACGTATAGACTCGATTTCTGGAGAGGGACTACCCCCGGACGTGCCATCTCATTGACAGTCTCTATGAGGCCCTTACCACCACTTGAGCGGAAGTGAGAGAGTATCAGGAGAGTCATACGACTCCCGAGGAGAGGGTGATTGCATCTGCGCGTCAGATAGCAAAGTTACAAGGCGCCTCGACTTACCCTCTGGCCCACAGGAGACTACCCACTGTGAGTAGGACATGTACTACTCATATCTTTTTTTCATTTACGAGTAAGCGTTGGTGCTACTCTTTTATGTAGACCTTCTTAAAGGTAAATTTTTACAAACTATGTACCAAAACTACTATTATCAATGAAATTTGTATGCATTTTATTTCATTGGGTGTGTTATTTGTTATGCAATTATTTACCTCTTATAATAAATTCCATTTGCGGATTGCTTGCAAATTTCAATAACAACGACACTGAATACATTTATAATCAAGGCATTCCACTACAGTAATACTCAACCCATAACCTTTATCACAGAGTTATCATTATCCCACCTCTAAACTTATTGGCAGAAAAATGCCACCACGAAGAGTTAGAAGACGTGTCGTCAACACCTCAACAACTCCACCACCGACACCACCTCCACCGATGGACACTGTCGTTTTTCAGGCCGTTGTAACAGAAACTATGGCTGCTGCCATGGCCCAAATCAGCAGCAACGGCACAAACGGAAACGACAACGGCAGCGGGAACGGGACTGGAAGCTCCAACCATGGTGACAACCAAGGGCACCCTCGGATGTGCTCTTACAAAGAATTCATGAACTACAAGCCCCGAACCTACCATGGCGATGGCAGAGTCATTACTCTAACAAGATGGTTTTAAAAGACTGAGTCCATCTTCGAAATTTGTGCATGTCCTGATGAGTTCAAGGTCAAATATGCAGCATGTACATTTGCAGACTCGGCCTTGTCGTGGTGGAACAACCACGTTAAAGTTTTGACTCTAGCCGTGGCCAACGCCATAAGTTGGTAGGAACTGAAAGCTATGATGCTCGAGGAATACTGTCCAAGAAGCGAGATGCAGAAGCTGAAAGAGGAATTGTGGGAATACTCTATGAAGAGTTTGGATATTGCTACCTACACTTCCCGATTTAATGAACTGGAAACTTTGTGCCCGGGAATGGTCACCCCTGAGGCCAAGAAAGCTGAACGTTACATTTGGGGGCTATCCCCTCAGAACCAAGGGATGGTCATATCTGCCAACCCGAGCACCCTCGACAGTGCCAAGCGCCTGGCATAAACTCTTGTCGACCAGGGAGTTCGTCAAGGCATCATAACCCGCACACCCGAACAACCAAAAGGAGGTGACAACAAAAGCAAGTTTTGGAACAAAAAGAAAAGCCAACCTGCTCACTACTCAGCCAAGAAACAAAAAACGGTGACCGTCCATGCCATCACCGCTCCTATCGCCCCCACTTCCCCTGCACCAGCCAAGCCATATGCTGGAACTCTTCCAAAATGCGACAAGTTCAATTTCCACCACCACGGAGCCTGTCGATACCTACAATGTAACAACTGCAACAAGAAAGGGCACACAACCCGTTTCTGCAAAGCACCGGCACAACAAACCACCCAGGCCGCTAATGCTGGGGTGAGCCGCGCCTGCTACGGTTGCGGTGAAACCGGGCATTTCAAGAGGGATTGCCCGAAGGCGCAATACAGAAATAGCGGAGGTGTGGGAAGGGTTCTAGTAATAGGGCATGAAGAGGCCATGAGGGATCCCACCGTGGTTACTGGTACGTTCCTCCTAAACAACTCATATGCATGCATACTATTTGATAATGGTGCAAAGAAAAGCTTCGTGAGCCACCAGTTTAAACATTTACTCAAACAGAAACCCCAATCGCTAAATGAAACATCCACCGTAGAAATGGCCAATGGTAAAACAGAAAGCACTGAGGATATATACGTAGGATGCACTCTAACTCTAAACAACCATTCTTTCCAAATCGACCTGATGTCGGTCACCATAAGGAGTTTTGATGTTATCATCGACATGGACTGGTTGAGCCCCCACCATGCCGATATTCTGTGTTACAAAAAGGCCGTTCGCATCAACCTACCAAATAACGAAACCCTCGTTATTTATGGCGACAAACCTGGTGCAAATCTCCAAATCATCGCCTGTATCAAGGCTCAGAAATATCTACGCAAAGAATACCACGCCTTCTTAGCTCATGTTGTTGATAAGAAACAAGAAGTGCAAGACATTAAGGATATCCCCGAGGTTTGCAACTTTCCCGATGTATTCCCAGAAGACCTTCCGGGAATCCCACCTGTACGCTAAGTCGAATTTAGAATCGACTTAATTACTGGAGCCACTCCCAAAGCCAAATCCCCATATCGCTTAGCACCGGCTGAAATGCAGGAACTATCCAGTCAACTGAATGAACTACTGAGTAAGGGATTCATCCGACCGAGCTTCTCACCTTAGGGAGCACCGGTCTTGTTCGTGAAGAAGAAGGACGGATCGTTCCGCATGTGCATCGACTACCGAGAACTGAACAAGCTCACTATCAAGAATCGTTATCCTTTACCTCGAATCGTCGACTTATTTGATCAACTGCAAGGATCGAGCTACTTCTCAAAGATTGATATAAGGTCGGGGTACCATCAACTGCGAATCCAGGAGGAAGATATTCCAAAGAAGGCATTCAAAACCTGCTACGGTCACTACGCGTTTGTAGTGATTCCCTTCGGTCTAACTAATGCGACATCGGTGTTCATAGATCTGATGAACCGTGTGTGCCGACCTTACTTGGATAAGTTCATGATAGTATTCATCGACGACATACTAACTTACTCACGAAGCAAGGAGGAACATAATCAGCATCTAAGACAGGTCTTAGAGACGTTAAGGGCAGAAAAGCTATACGCAAAATTCTCAAAGTGCGAGTTCTGGATTCGAAAAGTAGACTTCTTGGGACATGTATTCAACAAGGAAGGGATATACGTGGACCCTTCCAAATTCAAGGCGATTGAAAACTAGGCAACACCAAGAACACCGACAGAGATCCGCCAGTTTTTATGTCTTGCCGGCTACTACCGAAGATTCATACAAAACTTCTCTAAGATCGTAAAGTCGCTCACTTCCTTGACTCAGAAGGGAGTGACCTTCAGCTGGGAGAATAAATAAGAAACTTCTTTCCAAACGCTTAAGCAAGCTCTGTGCAACGCTCCAATATTGTCTCTCCCATAAGGGACCAAAGACTTTGTGGTCTACTGTGATGCATCCAAGCAGGGCCTTGGATGTGTTCTCATGCAACGAGGAAAGGTCATCGCCTATGCCTCAAAACAACTCAAGACTCATGAGGTCAATTACACCACCCACGACCTCGAACTAGGAGCAGTGGTGTTTTCCCTGAAGATCATCGCCTATGCCTCAAAACAACTTCAACACATTCTCAATCAAAAGGAGCTCAACATGAGACAAAAACGATGGGTGGAACTGCTAAATGACTATGAATGTGAAATTCGTTATCATCCAGGCAAGGCAAACGTAGTAGTAGACGCCCTGATTCGAAAAGAATACTCGGGTCGCTGAGTAAGATCATTAACCATGACCATCCATACGCACCTGTCCGCACAAATCAAGGAAGCGCAGTTGGAAGCCTTGAAACCCGAGAACGTCACAGGTGAGACCCTACGAGGAATGAATAAAAACTTCAAAGTCAGGGATGACAAATATCGTTACTTCATGGATCGAATCTGGACACCGAAATTCGGAGGGTACATACACGTTGTCATGAATGAGGCTCACAAGACAAAATAATCCGTTCATCCCGGTTCAGACAAGATGTATCTGGACCTAAAGAAGCTTTATTGGTGGCCAAACATGAAGGCACATATTGCTACCTATGTGGGCAAGTGCCTGACTTGTGTCAAGGTCAAGGTAGAATATCAAAAGCCCTCGGGTTTGCTTCAGCAACCGGAGATACCGGAGTGGAAGTGGGAGCGGATAACCATGGACTTCATAACCAAGCTGCCTAAGACGACAGGTGGACTTGACACAATTGGGTGATCGTCGACAGGTTAACCAAATCCGCACACTTTCTACCAATAAAAGAGACCGACAATATGGAGAAGCTAACCAGGACATACATTAAAGAAATCGTGCGACTACATGGTGTGCCAATATCTATTATCTCCGACAGAGATAGTAGATTCACCTCCCGGTTCTGGCAGTCGCTACAAAAGTCCTTGGGAACCAAACTCGACATGAGTACAACTTATCACCCTCAGACTGACGGGCAAAGCGAAAGGACCATTCAGACGCTTGAATACATGTTGAGAGCATGTGTGATAGACTTTGGTAAGGACTGGGATACCCAATTATCGCTCGTCGAATTCTCCTACAATAACAGCTATCACACTAGCATCAAAGTCGCACCATTCGAAGCCCTCTACGGACGCAAGTGCAAATCCCCTATGTGCTGGGCTGAAGTGGGTGACACACAACTAGCAAAGAGGCAAGTGCCTTATAGCATTCTCACCAGCCCGGAGATCATACGAGAAACTACGGAAAAGATCGTCCAGATCCTTGAACGGTTAAAGGCATCACGAGATCGGCAAAAGAGTTATGCTGATAAGCGACGAAAATCCTTGGAATTCCAAGTTGGTGACCGCGTTCTGTTGAAGGTCTCACCCTGGAAGGGAATTATACGTTTTCGAAAACGTGGAAAGCTAAATCCAAGGTATATCGGGCCATTCGAGATCCTTGCTAGAATCGGCCTGGTAGCTTAAAAACTCCTACTACCACAAGAACTCAGTAACATACACCCTACCTTCCACGTATCCAACCTAAAGAAGTGTCTGTCAGACGAGACTCTCGTAGTCCCACTCGACGAAATCGAGGTAAACGAGAGTCTACACTTCGTAGAGGAACCTGTAGAAATAATGGATAGGGAGATCAAGAGAACGAAACAAAGCCATATACCAATAGCGAAGGTCCGCTGGAACGCCAAGCGAGGGCATGAAGTCACTTGGGAGCGGGAAGATCAGATGAAACAGAAGTACCCACAACTTTTCCTCTAGTCGCAAGAGCCCGTACAAGATGCTAATTTCAGGACGAAATTCCCTCTAACGGGGGGATAATGTGACAACTGGCAAATTTCGTGTTAAGCAAGGTTTAAAATGTATCTATGTATAAGTACAACCACAATGTAACCTTGTTGTAATAAAACTTTGAAAACCAAAAGGGCATTGTATAAATAAGTATATATATATATATATATATATATATATATATATATATATATATATATATATATATATATACATACTTTGAAAATCATGTTTGCAATAAACATTTAAAAGTCAAGCCAAGTCAATATAGTAGGATTTGATGCATAAATTATGTCATGCCTTTGAGATTTTGGTTTTGGGGACCCATGAATATGAGGTTTCGGTTGTAGTGGGCCAAGAGCACATGCCTAGGCCGAAATCCCCCCCCCCCCAGGCCAAAATCACCCTTTAGTAGGCAATACAAAACCGAAAACACCATGGGAGAATGGGCTAGGACCGAAATCACAAGCTATGAAGGAACTAGGACCGAAATCACATGAACTTAGTGGTATACAAGGTGATTTCGGTCATGCTTTGGCCGAAATCACCAATTTGATTACCATCCCAAAGTGATTTCGGCTGGAAAAGTAGAAAAGGACAGTTGACTTTGTCATTTAGATGTTTTCCTCCTTTTCCCATACAAATTTACACCCAACATGTATCCATGCTATTACCCAACAGATCACAATGCAAATGTCCCCTCACTTTCTTTCCTTAAACACGGCAGAAACATCCACATACTCCCCACCTTTTTTCCATTTCTCCTTTCTATTCCAAATTCTCACAAGGATTAAGCACAAAGCCTCCAGGGATTAATTCTCCAAGCTTGTTCTTAGTATTTTAGTAAGCTTTTCTTGTTAGTCTAGTGTTTTACACACGGTCATGTTAGTTTCATCCTATTTACACATATTGTTATGTGATAAAACTCTTAGGATAATCTCATCTTCAAAGAGTTCATCAACCTCATTCAAGTGTTTAGGCTTAGAAATCTTCACACCATCTCTTCAAACAACCCACAAATCCACTCAAGGTGAGTTCATACCCCCGCATTTTAGAGATTTTCATGTTTTAGGGCCGGGGGGGGGGGGGGGGGGAATACAATTCAAATTTGTTTATCACATAATACTTGCATGTTTCATCTTCATGTTAAAGTATAAGCCATTATTTGCATAAGATGTGATTATTACTAGCTTTTGTACAAATATTTGTGATATATTAGTTTTCAAATGCAAAACTAACAAAAACAAAACATGATCCATGTTATAAAAATCATGAGAAAAATTATGATTTGCAAAACTATAAGGTTTTTGGAAGCTTTTTACGAAAATATGACCTTTCTAACAAAAAGGAGTATATTCCTGTTATTTCACTACTTTGTGGGTTACAACCCAAAAATATGAATTTTGATCTTACTTTTTGAAACTAAACAAGATGATTACTATGTATTTATATAAATGATTATATAAATGTTCTTGATAAACAAACATGATAAACTATAATTGATATAGTTTGGGAGTCACAAAACTACACTATCATTACAGAAGAAACATATAATTATTTAAAGGTATAATTATTCCATTTACAAGAAAAAGGAGTTTTCAGTTCATGTAAATCGATTGATACTGGTTATGAGACATTTGGCTTCACCGTACCCACCAGAGTATACATACTAAGACCTGCATTATAACCAGAGTCTCTTGTAGGGAGAGCGTGACACTTTTGTATAGATCTATACGGGATTGACAAACCCGCACCTAAACTCTTAGCTACAGTTAGACCGGCAGGTCTGGGGTGACAAATGTCGTAATAGTTCCGACGCCCGAAGCATTTCGTTCAGGCCACTAGTCGCATTAGTATGGTTATAATTGTTGGATTAGGTGTCTAAGCCCATGACTATAATTGGTATGTACTTGACCCGAGAGTAGCATGGTCCATTTGGGTTGCATATCACCAGTACAATTTGATAGGATGGACTTTTGAGAAGAGGTTATTTATGATTTGTTAATATATTATAAGTTCTAATATATTAATATGAAATCATATTATTTAACTAGTATTGATCAAGAATTAATTTTGTGATCAAAAGAGACTAATTAAATATATGGGGATTGATTTGGTAAATCATTCATTCTTATGGTGTGGGCCAATGATCCATGATTCTTTAGGTTGGGCTAAACCAATGTTACAACCCATGGGTGATCATGGGGGTTTAAACCCATGGAGTCTAAGGAATATGGAAGGTCACACACATTAGGGTTTACATGGTGTAACCCTAATCTTGCCACACTATATAAGAAGCCCCTTAGCATCCAAAGTTGGTACTAGATACACTAGTGATCCTTGGAGTTCCATGAGCCGATTTTGGTGCAATAAATACTCTCTCAAAAGTCTCATTTGTTCTAGGTGTGTTGTGATTCCATTTGAGGTGCAACACTTGGGGCACTAAGTTCTTAAAGGCCAAACTCAAGAAGTTCTACAAGCTACAACAAGAGGTAACTCTACAACTCCCTTTTATGTTGTTTATATCAATTGTATGCTAATTGTAGGCTTAATGCTTTGAAACAATATTGCATGTATAATTAGAAAAAACATAGATCCAAAGCATTTAGGGTTGTATGTGCACCATAGGATGTTGTAGTATATTAAAACCCATCAATAATAACTCACATAGGGTATCGACAATACATTTGATTTACGAGTTAACATACATTCAAGTAGTTTTATATAAAGATAAAACTTCATAACACTATTTTCCAGTACAACATTACCTACATTTTTAGCCTTTGGATTAAGACTTACAGTTCACTTAAAGAAAATATTGGATTTTCTGGAAGTATACACTATCATTTTACACGAAACAGTTGCAAACTCCTTCTCATACAAAACGCTTATGAACTCACCAACTTAATTGTTGACACTTTTCAAAATCATTTGTATTCTCAGGAAATCAGTAAACAGGTAACCACATAAGTTTTTGGTGGATGAGACGTCGTCGCATCATGTTACTATTTTCTCATGTGCATTTGATAAAATGTAAACAATGTTTTTGAGTACGATGTAAACTTATTAAAAATTCAATACAATAGTTGTAATGCTTTGATTGCTATTATTCAATTGTTATGATACTGTACATGAAGTCATCCGCCCCCAGACATTTTCGCCGTTGTGGTTTGGGGGTGTGACAAAAATCGCGACTGGCTGTTACTAGAGGGTCACGTCGTGGGCATAGGTGGCCACGACGTGGCGGTTGACTAAAGTCAACGTTAACCGTGAACTTTGACCATTGATTTTTGACTTGAGTTGACTTTTGGTCAAGCACCTAGTTTGGAGGAAGAGCTCAAGGTTTATTTGGTTTGACTGAATAGGTGGTGTGTAGTAGCAGTACTCTATCAGTGAGAGCAGTAACAGTAGAACATTTTCTGCGAGGTGAGTCTTCTCACCACACTGGTGGTCGAAGACTCCAATGCCGATCCACTGATTTGTATGTGTAGGATGTATGTGACTATGTGACTATTACTGATATGATTGTATGATATATGCATGGAGCCAATTTGGGCTCGGAGTCATTATGGACTCGAGGTTGATACAGACCTGGGAGTTGATACAGACCCGACACAACTACTTGATGTTACATGGCGTTGATACGGAACCGGGGGTTAACACGGACGCGACACAGCCACTTGCTGTTATATTTATGTGTATGTTATATGTTGTATTTTAGGAAACTCACTAAGCTTTATGCTTACAGTTATGTTTATGGTTTCAGGTACTACCGGTACAAAAGGAAAGGGTCTGACGTAATGGCACAAGATCCCCCTCATGTTTCCGTATTTATGATTTCTGTTACTATGATGTTTTGGATTATTTGTATTGTGGTTGTTTGTGAGACATATGATGTATGGAATTAATGATTTTAAAAATGAAAATTTTTACTAGTTTAAAAAGAACGTTTACAATTGCTCTTATATTTGAAATACTTTGTGAATGTATTATTTGAAAATGAAAAATATCTATTTAAAACTAATATTTGAAGATATATATCACGGACATTAAACTGTTGTCCACAATTCTTTACGTTTTAAAAATCTGAAACACATATCATCGTAAGCTTATTTTCCAAGAGACTCAATTAACATCTAGTTATATCATCGTGACGCCATTCTCGAAGTAAATTCCAATTTATAGAGATATTCGTGAAACCTTTTTAATGAAATAAACTAGTGTTTCTTTTTTTTTTTTTTTTGTGTTCGTAACATGATAAGAATTTAATAGATATCTTCACGTCTGGTTGTAATTGTAGCCGGGTCATAATGTCACACAATTGATATTTATCTTTGTAGCTTCGAAAATGTAATGACTCACACACGTGGCTATCATCTAGCGCAGGTGTTTGCATGGATGACACGTGGAACACGACGTGTCGCCTCTTTAATCAACGTCGTCGACTTTCAAAGCCTCATTTCAAGCACAAAACACGTACAAAGACGCAAAAAGACAGAAACGAAAGAACAAAATGCACTCGGTAAAAGAAAAGGTGAGCAATGCAGCCAGTGCTGCCAAGGCACATGTCGAATCATACAAAGCCAATATGGAAGAGAAGGTTAGTGAATCCTGCGTCCACTACATGTACATTCGGTATTAATTCACAACATGTATATACATCTGGATGTTCATGGTACTGTTTATAATTGCAGGCAGAAAGAGCAACTGCAAGAACTCAGGAAGAGAAAGAGATAGCACACCAGCGGAGGAAGGCGAAGGAAGCAGAAGCCAAGATGAATCTGCACGTTGAGAAAGCTGAACATGCAGCTGAGAAGCTGCATGGGAAACACCATGTTCTTCGCCATGACACGGTGGCCGGAGTTTATGGTGGACATCATCAGACGCCTGTTGGTACGGTTGGCCAAACAACAGCTACTGGAGTTGTTCCTGGCGCTGTGCAGCAGCACCACCAGCAGCCTCTTGGTGCGGTAAACCCGGTCACTGGAACCACCGCTCCAACTTATCCTCTAGGAGGACATCTTCATGGACATAACAAACATATGTAGTTTTGTTTTGGGTGTTTAATTTCGTGTGCTTTATGGTATTTAAAATTCATATAGGGTCGTAATAAAATATTGAAATGAAATAAGTCTGATGTTTCGATTAAATGAAAGGGAGGCTATGTTTATGATGAGTAGTGGATCTGTAACACATAGTGTAGCGCCATGCTTTGTCATTCTAGTATGTTCTGTATTTTGATTTTGGTTTATACATTTGACTTTTTTTTTAGGTTTGTTAATATTTTATATTTCTACTGCATATAAAAATGACTTGCACGTAATTTCTTGTTAAAGATCATAAGAATTATTCAATACATACAATTTTGGGGCGCTTTTAGGAAGTTGTTGATTTTTTTTTTTCTATTAAAAAGGAGAAACTATTTTTTACGAATATAATAACATATGAGGTCAATTTGCTTCGTGGGCAAGTTTCTTCATTTAAAATTCGACTGTGCGAGTATGTGACTTTGAACCCCATCCATTTCTTCTCTACCGGTGATTTTTATCTTCTTCACCTGTTACTCTTCTCATTTTTATACAAACGGCACATGCAGTATAATTTTTCAACAATCTGTATGACACACGTATCAGGGGAGAGGTAGATATTTTTTACTACATGAATAAAACGCTTTTGGTTTCTTTTTCAGATAGAGTATCGATACCTTCGTTCGTCTTCCTGATGCTGCTCAACTTAATTTCTCGGTAATTTCTCTTCTCTTGTTTTCATTTGAACTGAAGTAAAATATGTTATACGTTTTTGGATTGCAAGGTTACTAGGTTTTATATTTCTGTATTTTGTTCAGCGGCGATTTAGGGGTTTCCGAGTAGCCGGTGTAAACCCTTAAATTTTGTAGCATAGTTAATATTTTTTGGTGTAATGTAATTTTCCTACATGCAACCTGATATTTCCTGCTTCCGTCATTGCATGTCAGTACAATTATTCTAGAAAAAGCTTATTCATTGCATGTTAGTACAATTATTCTAGAAAAAGCTTATTGATAGATCGGTATGTGAAAAGTGAATACATAAAATTGAAGGGAGATATAATCCTGGAAATATTTAATGTGTATGTGCTAAAGTAAGAGATATTTAATGTGTATGTGCTAAAGTAAGAGGGCCGACTCAAGTGGATTTGAGGCCCAAGACAAAATATAAGAATAAAGTATTTTTTTGCCGCCACCTGTGACGACTTAATATCAAAAGCTTTTTTATTTCTAAAATTATATAAGTAGATATATAAAAATGGGTTCCGAAAATTTGGAGGCATGAGGCCATCGTCCATAGTGTTCTACTCTTTGATACGACCATGCTTACTAATGTACAATTAATCTACAAATATATGACTTCCAAGTTCTCAAAGTAGAGAATGCTTTTGTTTGAACTTGTGAACCTGAGGAACAAAATAGTAGAATCGGGTTTATATGAATATAATGTCTATGTTACGATGCGTACAAATCACTACAAACAAATGACACTCATTGTGATTTGTCGGAATATTTGCAATTAGGTTTACGTACCTCTATGCGACTTGTCGGAATCATTGTAGTGATGTATGGTTTTATATACTAAAATTTAATCAAAGTTTCAAAGTTATGAAATTGGTTTATTTTCAATTGGACTGAAACACATAGTAGGTAATGTACATAATCGTTTAACAGTATAGTTGTGGCAAGATCAGGTGTCAATCACAATGGGAACGAGCATGATTACATCAAAAACTCAAATGCTAATTAAACTATACACAATTACACAAGGGGGGGGGGGGGGGATTTTGTTTAAACTCAATTAAGTTAAAAATTATAAACGAAAACAAAACTAAAGACTAGATTTAGAGACAGAGAAAATAAAGTAGATTTCGAATCTTCATATTTTTGTAACACTCCATTTTACCGTTTCGTAGGATTCAATATAAACCATTGTTTATAAAATTCGAAGTAGAAATATATTGCTCTTTAGCCCAAGTAATCATCATGAACATGTAGAAAACGTCGATACAATTTACGTTGATATATAGATTGCTTTGATCGGACTTCGTATTAAGAAGTTATGCTTATTCGAAGTTTCACGATTAAACCGGTGCGACTCTATATATCGTAAAAAATGAATTTTTGATAAATCACTTTTTAGCCTAAGATATCTAAACTAAAGTCATAATAGTCGTTAAACCAAGAGTGTGCATATAGAGAACGCCCAAATCCGACTCTGTATGGAATATATATGATTTTTCGAAGTTTCTGTGCAACCGGGTATAGCAGTGTGCGACACAAAATTTGAATTTTAGAAAGGTAGATTATTAGAAAAAATAATTTA
This sequence comes from Lactuca virosa, assembly GCF_052849685.1. NCBI lineage: Eukaryota > Viridiplantae > Streptophyta > Magnoliopsida > Asterales > Asteraceae > Lactuca > Lactuca virosa. The sequence goes on from NC_136431.1 coordinate 182,837,057, forward strand.
AACAAGAATTGAAGATCCCATTAATAGGAGTCCGTTGATATAAAGAACATCAAGAATGGAGTCTATATGTAGGAGTTATGCCTTCTGTACCGATCTCTAAAAGTGTCTAAGCCTATCAAAAATATAAATTTTTGATATAGTGAGAATTAGCTGTTGGGATCTAAAGAAAAGTTGTAGATCTCGTTGAGAGATTTCCGAAAATATAAATAACGTTAAAAACGGAGCTCGTATGAAGAAGTTACACCATTTTGAAAATTTGTAAAAAATGGCACGCGTGAAGTGCGTTGCGCGCATGATGACATGGCACCACGAAAGAGTCCTATGTGGCCATGTCGGCGGAGCCCATTTCTTCTGAGACATTGTGACATGGTTCCACAAGGTTATGACACGTGGCATCATAGGAAGGTAAGACGTGACACCTTCTAGAAGAGGCATATGTGGACCACCGATATCGCGACACATGGCACGAACCGGGAGGAGCGACGTTGCAGAAGCGCACGATGCGCACCCCAGATGCATGACACACACTTGGAAAAATCACCTATAAATAGTCTCTGCCATATAAGCTCCTCACCCATTACCCCAATAGCCTTTCTCTCTTGATAGTTCTTCGGTTTTAGCTTTTTTTTCCCATTCGTTTTTAGCCTGCAGCGAAGCCCTGCGACTCTCCTGAGCACTCATATGAGTAGTAGCCTTCGAGTAGGAAATATCGAGTCAGTATTCTGTCTGCTTAGATCCTGGTTCTCATCTAGGATACTATGTAAGTGAACTACACTTACTCTGCTTCCGTGTAATTGATGATTATAATTATAGCCGTCATTAGGAACCTATAAAAGCTTGATCCGCCAGTAACTCCAGTCATAATACTGATTGACCTACTTATAAGAGAGGTGTCTAGAATGGTCATGTTGGCTTGGTTGTTGGATTTCAGAAAGGCTAGACGCCGAAATGGTCCTGCCTCCCAACTGTCCGGCCTCGCTGATCCTTATTTGATAGAATTCTCAGTATTCATTAGTATTAGTGAAAGATCTAGTTTTCCTTACCAGATTGTCATAGAGATTAATAGGATAAATTATTATAGGTTAATGCTCATTCGACATGTTATCCGTCAGTAGAATCACCCAGATAGCTGTCAATCTTCCGAGTCATTGTCAAGGTGAGTTCTGTTGGGTTATGAGCATAACATCATTCCTATGGTGTACATGCAACCCTAATTGCTTTGATATAGGTTTTTCTAATTTGAACATACAACATTGAATACCAAATCAACAAACCCTAAAACTAGCATACAAAATCTGAAAATCACATATGATTAGGGTTTAGATCTTACCTCTCTTGTTATGTAGTAATAACAAGATTAATCCTTTTTGATCTTGACTTCGGAAAGCCTAGTGCCCCAAGTGTTGCACCTCTAATGGAGTCACAAACACTCTATGCAAAGGATGATGTAGGAGAGAGGATGATTTCGACCACTCTAGGGTTTCTTCAAGCCTTGGACGAAAATCCCTTGTAATAGGGTCTATTTATACTTGTGGCTGCTAGGGTTTTAGGTGGAAACCCTAATCTGACTGCTTAGGCGTTAAGCAGCCCATGGACCCCCTCTAGAATAGCCCTTGGACAAATTCCTTATGGGCTTCCCAAAGAATTCGTCCAACCTTATTCCAAGGTAATCTATCAGCCCAAATTGCAACTATCAAATAATTACAATATCAGTCCCCTTTATTTAATCAGTCTCTTTTAATCACCAAATTAATTTCCGATCAATACTAATAAAATAATATGATTTCCAAATAATATATTAATCTTGTAATATATTAATAAAACTATTTTGAGTATGAATTTATTATTCATATAATAAATTCTACTCTCTCTCCTCTTGTCATCCTATCAAGTTGCATGAGTGAAGGCAACCCAAAAGGACCATGCTCGTAATCAGGTCAAGTACATACCAAAATAGTTATGGGCTTAGACACCTAATCCAACAGTCTCCCACTTGGATAAGTCTAATAACTATTTTGCAAGTACGAATTCAGAACCTGATTAGCAATCATGGCTTTCAAAAGCTGTTTTCGAACTCTGATCTTATCTGCAACGTGTCCTTTAGATAAGGGATCATCTATTCCTCCATTCTAGATATTGTATGAACTGAGACATGGATTTTAATCATACTATCTGTTCATTTGCGGTTTCACGATTTCCGATTTAAGACGACTGACAATAGACTTCAGTCGAACACATCAACTTAGTCCCAGCTTGGCCAAGCGCTTAGGGTGTCATCATTAATTCATCGAGGGGCCCACATATATCGCTTTTATCCCACATTGGGTAAAAGGAACGGATAAACTTCGACTCAAATTGTGACAACCCGAAAATTTTTCCCTTGTAACTCCAGTCAGTCAATTCAACCGAGTGTCAGACCCGTTTCTGTTATCTTTTAGCATTGTTTAGAGTCTGTTTAAGGGTTCTAAGCTCAGTAAATTCAAGCATTGGGTATAGGATTGAGTTGTGTAAGTTCTTCGCGTTGAAATCGAGCCAGACATTCCATCAGAGGGAGTGTACGGCCACACACATGAGTGTACGGCTACACCCATCATGACCGTACACCCCCTCCATATGTGTGATATCCCTTCATTCCTAAGTCATTTCTTCAGTTTCCAAGTCAAGAACTCGAGTTTTCTCTCAACTATCATCAACCTTTTCACCCCGATCTTCAAGAATGTAAGACTTTCTTCCGTTTTGATTAGTTGATGTTCTTCTTAACCTAGTAACACCCTTTGATTTCATCCATGCAAATCATCTTTTGGGTAGATCTTCAAATCTTCATCCATTTCACCAAGAACACCAAGAACACACACTTGTTCTTGGTGATTGTGAACCCTTTTCAAGCCTCCAGAACGTAAGTGTTCTTTCCCTATGCTTAGTTCATGTTAGGAACACTTGTTTAACAGTCGAGTCTAGTACATTCAGTAGAAAGGGTCCTATAATGCTAACTTTATAATTCCTTAGTTTATACATCATGTATATATATTAATCGGATCCATCAGATAGTAGGATGTGTGCTTTCCGCTTCATTTCCTATTCCTTGTTTGGTTGTGGGCTTAGAGCAGATTCACCCAGCCTACTATCTATTCGGTCTTAGCTATATATATATATATATATATATATATATATATATATATATATATATATATTCCGTCTACACCAAGTAATCATAAGGAGTACCAGGTATGGGTCAGGTCACAGGACACTAATTCAATGCACCGTTTTCTAGTACAAAACATACTTTTCAAATAGAACATTTGGTATACAAAACTAGAAACTTACAAGTAAAGGGTTTAATCCTTTTTATTAAACCAATATAACATAAAGGACCTTAGGTGGTCAATTCTATAATACCTTAGTTTATACATCAGGGTTATATATAATTAATACCCGATAGGTAGTTGGATGTGTGCTTTCCGCCTCATTTCCTGTTCCTTGTTTGGTTGTGGGTTTAGGGCAGATTCACACCATTAACTATCCGATCGATATTAGATTATATATAGCCTGTATAAACTAAGTGATTACGGAAGAAACTATTGTGGTTACCATTTTTACTAAAAGAAATAATGGTTTTCTTAAAGGATCTTTTCATCAAATATAAAGGAACTATTACAGTTAACTCCGTGAGTACCAAGTGAATACGCCAGGGTTATATACAACGAGGATCTAACAAACAATGGGATGTGTGCCTTCCGCCTCATTTCTTGTTCCTTATTTGGTTGTGGGCTTAGGGCAGATATACACAACCGATTGTTTGTTTAATATGGGTTTTTATATAACTTGTATCCATTTGGTACTCATAGAAAGGATTGTAGAGTCAGTTTTACTTATCTTTCATCAAAGCAGGAAATATAGGATTTTCTGGAGGAACAGTCGAACTTTTCTAAAAGAACTTACAACTTACTACATCTTTCTTACAACTTACTACAACTTTCTTACAACTTACTTACATCACTAAAATCTTATGATCTCACCAGCTTAAATGCTGATCTACTCTTTCAAAATAACTTGTATTCTCAGGAGACCAGTAGACAGGTACGCGCTCTAGGATTCAGAAGATGAAGCAGTATAGCTTCATGTCTTATTTTGCTATTTACTTTGTAGTCTATGTTATGTGAACCACATACTTTGTAAACACTTTCTTTCTAATGAAATAGTTTTTTACTACTTTGATTACTATGATGCATGTCTTGTGATACTAAACATGACGTCCTCCGCCCCCGAACGTTTCCGCCGTTCCGGTTTTGGGGTGTGACAGATTGGTATCAGAGCATTGTTTATAGTGAACTAAGTATATCAACTGATAAAAGATATAGTACTATAAATGCAATGGGGCCGAAGTGCTCTGGATAATAATATATTTTAAATATATAACGATACCTTATAAAAGTATACATACATGCTTATACATATATACATACTAGAACAAGTATCACAAGAAGAACAGAACATAAGTATTTAAAGGTTGAACACTGCTGTCAAACCTGGACAGTTATGTAATCATATCTAGGATCAATATAACCTGATCAACTATATTCATTCGAGATGTGACCGACATGTGTTTGGGAGTGATGTGGTGTTGCAAAAGTCTTGAAACTTACCTAACTCTATTGAAGGGATTTCTAGATCAGAACATAAAGTTGGAATACTATGGGAGTATTTTATGATACTATAACACGATAGCAAGTTTAAAACATACCAAGTTCATTACATTAAAATACTATAGGAGTATTTTAGGCACTATAAATAACTTATGTGATAACTTAAAAGACCCTTACGGATAGATCTATAATTTTAGAGTGTATACTTCTAAGGTTTTATATAATTGAGATTTTATAGACTTAGAATTTGTGATCTATGTTTCACTACCTGTTCCTTGTTTGGTTGTGGTTTTGGAGTAGGATCACTTATTCAAAGGTCTATTTAATCTTAAATTATATACAACTTGTATACATTGTGCAATTATAGGAGGACTCTGTAAGGATCACCCCATAATGTTTCACTTAATCTCATAGATTCCTTAGACACTCCCATTCTCGCACGACAAACCCAGATAGATGTAACCACTTCCTCATAGCAGTCAACAGAAGAGTCAAAGAGGAACAAGAGCAGGTTCATGAGAAGTTTTCAAAGAAGGATCAGCCGAAGTAACCAAAGCGTCTTATGCGTCACACTAATAAATAATAATATTGTTTAACTTATTGAGCTAGGGGAGACACTTCTCACACTATGTGTTAGGATTCTTTTCTTTTTCATACAACTAGTATCAGTTCTTCAAGTCACAAATATTCATTCGAGGATAGCCATTTCTAATTCATAAAGTTTATTTTGCATAGACTCTGTTATGAATTGTTTCCAGAACCCTATGAAAGTCAGGACCCGATACACTCAGAACAAGGATAACCTTGTTTTTCAGCTTTTGGCTTATAAACCACTTCTATAGACTTATTCCATCTCATCTTTGTAATCTTTTAGCAAAGATGCCCCCTCGCAGGTCAAACAGACGCACTACTCCGATAACTCCAACTCAACCGCCACTACCTCCTCCTCGGTTCAATCCTGCTGCTCTCCAAGCAGCAATATCAGCCGCAGTAGCAACTGCTCTAGCTCACATCGGCGAAAGTGGTACCTACGGATCTGGTAGCGGTACCCACTTAACCGACCCCGAAGTCACTCACGGACAACCAAGGGAATACAAGGACTTCATGAACTACAAACCCAAATCCTTTAATGGAAATGGTGGAGTCATTGCTCTGATGCGATGGTTCGAGAAAACAGATTCGGTCTTCGAAATCTGTTTGTGCCCAGAAGGGAGCAAAGTTAAGTTTGCTGCCTGCACCTTCTCTGACAGAGCCCTAACATGGTGGAATAACCATGTTAAGTCACTGACCATATCAGTGGCTAACTCCATAGGTTGGGAAAACCTAAAGGAGTTAATGTTGGAAGAATACTGCCAGAGGGGCGAAGTTCAAAAGCTAGAACAAGAACTATGGGAGCACACTATGGTCGGCTCGGACATAGTGACCTACACTGACAGGTTTAGCGACCTGGCAGCACTGTGTCCAGGGATGATTAGCACGGAAAGTAAGAAGATAGAAAGGTACATCTGGGGTTTATCTACCCCGATTCAAGGAGATGTGTTGTCTTCTAACCCAACTACATTCGATAGTGCCAAACGCCTGGCCCAGCGACTCGTTGACCATGGAGTCTGCCATGGTGTAGTAGTCCCCGTTCCTGAGCCATCGAGGGGAGAGGACGATAAACGGAAGTCGGGAAACAAGAGGAAGAAGAAGCGAACAACACAGGAAACACCGCAGGAGCAACAAAAGGGTTCTATATACGCCGCCACAACACCTACGACTCCAGCACCTGCCAGTCGGTATGCTGGAACCCTCCCGAAGTGTGGAAAGTGAAACTACCACCACACTGGAGTATTTCGGGAAATACAGTGTCTGAACTGCCACGGAAAGGGACACACAGCCCGTTTCTGCAGGGCACCGGCTCAACCGATCTCCCAAGTCCCCGGTTTTGAAGAAAACCAAGCCTGCTAAGGCTGTGGTGAGATTGGACACTATAGGAGGGACTGCCCGATAACAAAGAACTCAGGAGCGGATGGACGAATTCTGATGATCACCGCAGGAGAATCTACCCCGGAGTCGCCAACGACCAGCGGTACGTCTTCGAATTATGAATTGCTTGAAAATTTTATTTATATTTATATAAGATTAAAACTTGGGGAAAACACTTAAAAGTAATTATAATAACTCATTTATTGAAACAAGTCACAGTATTCAAGGGAACTAAGAGATCCGTTCAAAGAAGCTATGGTGGCCTAGTATGTACATTAGGGTTGTGTATAGCTAAGATTTTGCAGACTTAGAGTGGGTGATTCCGCCTTAATTCCTGTTCCTTGTTTGGTTGTGGATTTGAGGCAGAGTTACTCAGTCGACTGTCTAATTCATCTTAAGTATTCATAACTTGTATATTCCAGGCGATCGTAGTGGTACCAAGGAGGATCGTAGTATAAAGTATCAACACTAGTTATCAAAGCACTTTCATTGTATGTACTCGCTCATCGCGGTACGATACGTAGAAGTCTTAACATCAAGGGGAAACAGAAAGCACTAGAAAGTATACACAAAGTACATTGTCGAGCACACTAGGAATAGATCATCGTATAACAGACGTTTCTTTCAAATCGTCCAAACTTTGTTCAGTAAAGAGTCTGTTGCTATCATTCGTCATGAGTTGGCGTGGTCCTCACCATACTAAGTTCATATGTTTCTATCGCCTTGATCGTCAAATTCACGGAACACTCGTCATTCGTAACGATAGTCCGACCCAGACCTCGGAATCGTCTACCTCGTATTCTAAACCACGAAATACTCGTGCGAAGAGTACTTTTCCCTCCGAAGCATTGCCGCCGTATGTTCAGCATAACTTCCTGAAATACCACTCGTTCAGTAGATCAAGTTCAAGCACAGAGGCTAAGGACGAATACAACCCACCTATCACTATTCAGTGTATACACGAGGGTGGTATATCATTATGATTATGCAGATTTAGTATGTGTGTTTATGCCCTATCTCCTGTTCCTTTTTTGGTTGTCGACCTGGGGCAGAGTCTCACGTCCGACTGTCTTACTAATCTTAATTATATACGACTTGTATACACGAGGTAATGATAGATGGACTAGGTATGAATCCAATCATGGACACTAGGGCAAAGTTGCCCAGGTCTACGAGTGAGTATTCTGACAATCAAAGGAGCACAACCCCAGTTGTAATGCTAAGAAAGCTAATTTCGGGATGAAATTCCATCTAACGGGGGGGGGGGGGGGTGATGTGACAACCCGAAAATTTTTGCCTTGTAAGTCCAGCCAGTCAATTCAACCGAGTGTCAGACCCGTTTCTACTATCTTTTAGCATTGTTTAGAGTCTGTTTAAGGGTTCTAAGCTCAGTACATTCAAGCATTGGGTATAGGATTGAGTTGCGTAAGTTCTTCGCGTTGAAATCGAGCCTAACACTCCATCAGAAGGAGTGGATGGCCGCACACATGAGTGTACGGCCGTACACCCATCATGACCTTACACCCCCTCCATAAGTGTGATATCCCTTCATTCCTAAGTCATTTCATCAGTTTCCAAGTCAAGAACTCGAGTTTTCTCTCAACTATCATCAAGCTTTTCACCCCGATCTTCAAGAATGTAAGACTTTCTTCCGTTTTGATTAGTTGATGTTCTTCTTAACCTAGTAACACCCTTTGATTTCATCCATACAAATCATCTTTTGGGTAGATCTTCAAATCTCCATCCATTTCACCAAGAACACCAAGAACACACACTTGTTCTTGGTGATTGTGAACCCTTTTCAAGCCTCCAGAACGTAAGTGTTCTTTCCCTATGCTTAGTTCATGTTAGGAACACTTGTTTAACACCTTCAAATCGTCCAGAACTCAAGAACATAAGGAGTGTACGGCCGTACACCCATGTGTGGCCGTACATCCCTCAAAACACCCCTAAAGGGCCTCCAAAATGCAAATCTAGCTTCAACACTTGATGAGCAATAGTCCCACAAGCTTCCCTATCATTCAAGCAAACTTTTGTGCACTTGTTACCATGAGTGTACGGCTGTACACTCCATGGTCGTACACCCATGGCCGCACACTCCATTTAGTGGTCGTACACTCCCCTTACATGATTCACATGTGATTCTAACACTTGGTTCAAGTGTTTCCTAGTCCCTAAGAGTGTTTCCTTGCATATAGTTGCTTCTAAACACTGTATTAATGCCAATACATGCCATTATATGTTATTTAGGACTTGTTTGTGTCTCGGGACTTCATTCGTGGAACTTCTCATCCTTACGCGCATATTCGATTGAATCACCCACATAAGGTGAGTTCATACCCCGATAATCAATCTTTTAAGCTGCTTTAAATGCTTATAAGGGGGGGGGGAATACAAGTTGAATACAATGATAATTGTGTAAATGTTTTGTTATAAACATCATTTCAGTGGGTTGCTTATGTATTTATAAGTGATCAAAACATTTCAAAAACTCTTTTAAAGTTATGTTACTTTATAGTTTATAAAACTCCGTTTTTAAAGTACAATCATAACTTAGCAGATAAATGAGTCTTTTCTTCAAGTCAATAACAGTTCAAGGTAAACATGCTAGTAAACTATAATAGGTATAGTTTAGGGGTTCAGTTCACACTAGAACATACTATAAAGAGAAACAGGGAGGTAGATACCATACACGATAACATAAAGAATATACTATAAAGAGAAACAGGGAGGAAGATACAATACAACAGAGAGACATACAATACACTATAACAAAGAGAGAACATGCAATATATTATCACAGAAGAACAAATCATGATTAACAAAATTATACCAATGATCACTAACTCATTGTTCTAAACAAAAGGTGATAATAAATGTGGTATGCAAGATCAAGATAACTTTAATGTGAGACTATTTCACGGCTTAGCAATTCGTTTGCTGAAGTCGCGTTTTGTAACCAGAGTCTCTTGCAGGGAGAGCGTATAGTATGGTTACAACCACATCACATTATGACCTTAATTAGCAACCTGGTTTTTAAGGTAGTCAGTACTTCAGTAGTCATTTCAAAAGACTGCTGCATTACTTTCATTTTCCCATTACTTTCATATTGTGACAGTTCCACTTGAAAGTTAGTGCAAACTATTTTTCGAGTTAAGATAGTTATAAACTAGGGAAAACTTACATCTTTTCAAACGACAAACAGAACAGTCGAGTCTAGTACATTCAGTAGAAAGGGGCCTATAATGCTAACTTTAGAATTCCTTAGTTTATACATCATGGATATATATTAATCGGATCCAACAGATAGTCGGATGTGTGATTTCCGCTTCATTTCCTGTTCCTTGTTTGGTTGTGGGCTTAGAGCAGATTCACCCAGCCTACTATCTATTCGATCTTAGCTATATATATATATATATATATATATATATATATATATATATATATATATATATATATATATATATATATATATTCCGTATACACCAAGTAATCATTAGGAGTACCAGGTATGGGTCAGGTAATAGGACACTAATTCAATGCTCCGTTTTCTAGTACAAAACATACTTTTCTAATAGAACATTTGGTATACAAAACTAGAAACTTACCAGTAAAGGGTTTAATCCTTTTTATTAAACCAATATAACATAAAGGACCTTAGGTATCTAATTCTATAATACCTTAGTTTATACATCAGGGTTATATATAATTAATACCCGATAGGTAGTTGGATGTGTGCTTTCCGCCTCATTTCCTGTTCCTTGTTTGGTTGTGGGTTTAGGGCAGATTCACACAATTAACTATCTGATCGATATTAGATTATATATAGCCTGTATAAACTAAGTGATTACAGAATGAACTATTGTGGTTACCATTTTTACTAAAAGAAATAAGGGTTTTCTTAAAGGATCTTTTCATCAAATATAAAGGAACTATTATAGTTAACTCCGTGAGTACCAAGTGAATACGCCAGGGTTATATACAACGAGGATCTAACAAACAATGGGATGTGTGCCTTCCGCCTCATTTCCTGTTCCTTGTTTGGTTGTGGGCTTAGGGCAGATATACACAACCATTGTTTGTTTACTCTGGGTTTTAATATAACTTGTATCCATTTAGTACTCATAGAAAGGATTGTAGAGTCATTTTTACTTATCTTTCATCAAAGCAGGAAATATAGGATTTTCTGGAGGAAGAAGCGAACTTTTCTAAAAGAACTTACAACTTACTACAACTTTCTTACAACTTACTACAACTTTCTTACAACTTACTTACATCACTAAAATCTTATGAACTCACCAGCTTAAATGCTGATCTACTCTTTCAAAATAACTTGTATTCTCAGGAGACCAGTAGACAGTTACGCGCTCTGGGATTCAGAAGATGGAGCAGTATAGCTTCATGTATTATTTTGCTATTTACTTTGTAGTCTATGTTATGTGAACCACATACTTTGTAAACACTTTCTTTCTAATGAAATAGTTGTTTACTACTTTGATTACTATGATTTTTGTCTTGTGATACTAAACATGACGTCCTCCGCCCCCGAACGTTTCCGCCGTTCCGGTTTTGGGGTGTGACACAAATTCTTGCTTGTACTTACTCATCAAATCACACAACACAATATGTTTTATAACACCAAGTTACTGATGTGTTTATATATGTCAATGTGCAACCGAATTGCAAACTACAACTCACATGTCTCCGTTTCAAGAATATAAGATATTATCGTCTTACAACCACCCGTGATAAAATCCATGAAGTGATTCACGTGAGCGGGGTTTAATCCAATACTCAAATCTTATTTCAGGAGCACTCATGAACACTGCAACAGACTTTTTCTATGCCTAAACACTTAGACAATCTAGATTCGGATTCATGATAGTCTTACCTCATTGCCTACATCCAAAGTATGATTGACTGTGGATGTTTGAATAACCTAGTTATTCGGGAAGTCAAAACATGCGAAGTGAAACACAAGAATAATCGAATCCAATATGGTCTCAAACTTTTGAGTATAAATAAAACACTTATTATTTAATCACCATATCGATTACACATTATTCATTGTATAATGTTTCGTATAATCAACTTAATACTTGAATTATAAGAATAGTCATCCCATGCTCCAAGCATGCACACTATGTTTACCTATGGTCCTTACTTTGTGAAATAGATCAATTGAACACATTTCCAATGATGCTCATTTCACAATTCCTAATCCTTATCACAAGTGTAAGAATACCAAATTCTTGCCACTATTAGAATATGTTAGATTCTAACATTTCATGCAATGGCCCTTTTGTAATGTCACAGCACAAAAGTCATAAAGACTTTGCCAATGATATTACAAAGTGCTCTATCGGATATTGTTACAAGGCAACTCCATAGACATGAAGTCTAAAATTCAAAGTACATTCCTTTGAACATCCTTCTTGCATATAAGTTTCTAACCTACACATAGATTCTTAATATCCAACTCCCATTATGGAAACATTTCCATATTTTCCATATGACAACTCATTCTAAATAGAATCCTATCTATTCATAATAATGTCGATATGTTCCATCCATTACTATACTTCAAATTTCCCACAAGTGACCGATCCTTGGCGAACCTTAGATTGTCCTTGACAATTGTTTAATTAATTTCAGTCATATCTGGTTCTGGTCCTTTTTCCCTCTTAATGCCCTAGGCATTTGGAAAATCAGAACGGTCGAAGATTACAACATATGCAATCGATCCTATACCCGAAGCGTATGGGATACGATATGCAATGGAAACGTGATACTTTACCAGTTTCTTGCCATAATATTGCTATATATAGAATTCCATTATGTTGAATCTTTTCAACATAACATTTATATATGTCCTTTGACTTAATTTGATTAAAATTTATCTATCTAAGCTTTTAAACCTTTCAACCTCTGCAACTTTGCGAATTGAAATTTTCGTTTTCGATAATTAAAACTGCTAACTTGCAACATAATAATCATGCTCCCACTAACATGATAATTATATTTTTACCAGCATAACACTTATGCTCCCACTAGCTTTGACATGTATTCAGAAATCAGTTGGACTTCTAGAAATCAATACTTTTTTACTTCCTTAACCAAAGTTCATATTTTTGACATGAGACGCTTCGATTAGCTTTATCTAATCTCCTCAAACTCATACACCTTTTCTTAGATAGCTCACATGTGTGTCTAAACAATTTTAGAACTTACAGCAATAAGTCTTAATTGTTCAAACTAATTTCCAAATCTCACAATTCGAACTATGAAGAGGGATGACGTAATCATAATCAAATTTGAGAATGCAATTTACACAATCGCTATCTCCTTAAAATATTCCTAGTGAAAGCGTTTCCTCGCGATCATTTTCATGAAAAGGAGAGAAACCTTTGCCACTTAGATTTTATGGTGTATGTGTTCCTATCCATGTGAATTTGTCATGACCACAATCATAAGACAAGGTTTGTGACAAATCCAACTCATATGGGCTGAAGTTGTTCAATCTTCATTTCTTGCCATCTGGCAGCACAAGGGCCTACCATGTCTTCCAAGTAGTTGTACAGCTCACCCATACAGATCAATGAACTTTCATTGATTAAGGTGCTTTGCCTTTATGCATTCAGATGAGAACTCATAGAACTCACATGCATAGTCAGCTCAACTAGAATGACACAGAAAAACAAGAATATGTCAACAGATAGGTTACAAACCTCAAGTCGTGTGCTAGTGATCAACAATAGGTTTATTCATGATTAGTTCCTGAAACTTTTCATGATCTTTAAAAGTCCCACTGACTTCTTGACATATAAGCTTCTCTTGTCAAGAATCATTTCTTGACAAACAAATATTCAAGAGTTAGTGCGGATTCTTATCAAGACTAACATTTTACACAATTGGTCTTAGTTGGTCTTTGTCTTATTCAAGACATCACAATTTACCAATTTCAATTGTGCGAGAGTAAGAAACATTTCTACTCCACATTTGATGAGTGTTATAAACCTTCTTAAGATGTGTCACTCAAGTCACAATCTTGGAGTTCAACTCTAAGACTCAATTTTGGAACGAAGTATGATTCACATTTAAATTTAACCATTTCAACAATTTCCGATTCCTCTTCTTAGCCATTCTAGTGCACTAAGGTGCCCTTAGAGGATCAATTGTGACACAGTTTCATAATCATTAAGTTAATCATAAAACATGATACTTCAGTCCTCTCCCTTCTTTTCAGATTGGAGAAACTTTCATCTTTCTGCCTAATTGATTCTTTCTTATTCGTTCTGTCATACATTGAAACTTTTCAATGATTCAGAATTACACTTGATCTTGTAAGCATAACCATATTTACTAAACCTTTAGTAAAACATGAAAAATATACTTCATTGTTATTTGTGGTGGACCTGACCAATACACAACAATGTGTACTGGATCTCCTAGTCCTTCACTTTACTCTTTGTCAAGGAATTAGTCTTAGTTTTCCAAATACGAAGGTTCTCATTCATCATATAACACTAGTTGCATGATCCCAAGTTTTTGTCCAATTGAAACTTGGGCGATGAGAATCATTCCTTATTTGGTAAATTATCGACACTACCACAAATAACATAACTAAGAATCACATCCATTTTCAATATTGCTAACAATAGAAACATACAAACAACAATTTTCACAAAAGTCATTGCAAGCATATATATAAATAAGACAAAAAACAAAATTTATTTTATTTATAAAAACGCGGAAAACATGTCCTTACAACGCAATTACAAATGAAAACTATGTTACTAAATATTTCTAAGCAATCTATTCTAACTCTTAAACAGCAGCTCAAAAAATCTAATCTTCGAATCATGCGATCGAAATCCATTTCTTCGTGAGTCTCACTCTTCCTTTAAGCTTCCTTTCTTTTCTTCGATCCTACAAAACATCAAAATGTAATCATATCACATCATGTATTAAGAATCTACAAATAGGAACTTAATAGAGTTAGATAGTGGATTTTACCTGAAGCAGAGTCATACATCTTGACTCTCCCATCCTCGCGATCCTTCAGGTAGATATGGCAGCTTCGTAACCAATGCCCCTTCTCTTGGCAATAGAAACAAATTGACTCTTTGGGAATATCACATGGAACACTTTCAGATTCAGCCTTTCACTTTGCCATCCGATCAAACGTTTTGACCATGGCCGATCCCTTTCCATTGGGAAGAGAAGACTTTTCTGGACTTCCGATGTGGCCATTGTCAATGTCCATGGAAGTTTTGGAGTTTGATCTATCAGACAAATTTTCTTGACCAGTGCGCCAAATCATTGTTGATTCAGCAGCAATAAGCAAATAGGTAAGATCAATGAGGGTCACGTCGTGGTCCATCATGTAGTACTCTCTAATAAACTCACTATATGAGTCAGGAAGTGATTGAAGAACCAAGTCAAAAGCTCGCTTCCTTGAGACATCGACACCCAACATTCCCAACCTATCAATATGCAACTTCATATCCAAGACATGAGCACATACAAACTTTCCATTTTCGTGTTTGCTTGCCAATAGGGCTTGAGTGACCTTGAACTTTTCAAGTCTTCGAACACGTGGGTCAGGGAGAATTATTGGAGGAGGTGGAGGAAGTGAAGCATGATTTCCATTTTCATGATCTATTCGTGGAACATCATCTTCATGTGGAAAGCTTTTTCCAAAGGATTCGGGAAGACCATAGTTGTTAGAATTTGACATCTACAAAAACGGGAGAAATTCAAGTTAGTTGATTCAATCCTTAATATAACACCCAAATGAAATATTAAGGCTAGGATCCAACACAATACTCTACAACTCGGAAGAGGGATGCTGTAATCCAGTTATAGAATATTTGAAGGTAGGTAAATGACGATATACCAATTTCCACCATGAAAAACGAAAGGGAAAATTAGGTTTTAAATGAATTGAAACTCCAAGATCTTTTGAGATTCATTGAACTTTCAATGGCATGTTTAATCTCGTTTATTCCCTTTAAGTTTGTGACTGGGATGCCGAGGATCACAAACAAGGTGTGGATAACCATGCAAATTAGCTTGGTACTCTCGAAGATGTCTATCACCTAATCAATGTGCCGGTTAACCACACACACTCCATTGATCTATGATAATCTACGAGCTACCCATTGCCATCCTTTATTGGTCCCATATTAGTGTGCCGGTTAACCACACACGCTCCACTAACGACCAACAAGGTGCAATGTGCAATTTCATGGATTAGCACCAACTCCACATTTTTCTTAAAGTAACTAAGATTTGGGAATTTATAAAAATGTTTAGTTACTTCGTATTTCATTATACTTATAATGGAAGGTTGTGTCCTATCCTACCCTTTCGGCTAACGACCCTCCACTAGTCAAGGGTGCGGTGGGTAAGAGTGGATACCCAATGGCGGTCATTTTACATGTCGCTTCCTTAAACACCCCTTATAGACCAGCTTCATGAATGAGGCCTACTAACGGTAAGACTGACATTTACTTATACATATATAATATTAATTTTTTAATTCTATATAGTATAAGGGTGTATTTTACACTTTTAGAATACTAGGTTGTTTAAACTATTAATAAATTAAACTTTTAATTTGATTAATCTTAAACCCTATAATTATGGATTTATTAATTATCTCTTTTAATTAAACACTTAATTAATTTAATAAAACCATAAGGGTGCAATTTGAACTTTTCAAAATACTAGGGTTCTAGAATTTAATATTTCAAAATTAATACTTTTTAATTAAATTTTAAATTCCAAAACTTGAGGACAAATTTTGAAACTTTTTCAAAATATTAGGGTTTAACTATTTAAATTTCAAAACTAAAACTTTTAAGTTCAAATTTAAACTATAAAACCTAAAGGGTGTAATTTGAAACTTTTCAAAATTACTAGGTTAAATATTTGAATCATAATAATCCTATATTATCTATTTTTAACCAAATCCAATAATTTTGATAAGCATAACCATACCAATCATAAAAAATCGATATTAGGCAAGAAAAACAAGTTTTGGTAGTTATCTACATCAAAATCTGGCCAGAAAATCGAAATTCCCGGCAACAGAACCTTGGACTCGCCGAGTCCACTGTGGAACTCGTCGAGTTCATGCAACTCGTCGAGTCCACAGATGGAATCGCTGAGTCGGACCTGTCAGACACCAAATTTCGACTTTTTGATCCTTTGGCAGTTCACTTTTGCATCTATTCAACTAGAAAAACGACCTAGGCTCTGATACCACTGTTGGGTTATGAGCATAACATCATTCCTATGGTGTACATGCAACCCTAATTGTTTTGATGTAGGTTTTTCTTATTTGAACATACAACATTGAATACCAAAGCAACGAACCCTAAAACTAGCATACCAAATCTGAAAATCACATATGATTAGGGTTTAGATCTTACCTCTCTTGCTATGTAGTAATAACAAGATTAATCCTTCTTGATCTTGACGTATGAAAGCCTAGTGCCCCAAGTGTTGCACCTCTAATGGAGTCACAAACACTCTATGCAATTGATGATGTAGGAGAGAGGAGGATTTCGACCACTCTAGGGTTTTAGGTGGAAACCCTAATGTGACTGCTTAGGCCTTAAGCAGCCCATTGACCCCCTTCTAGAATAGCCCTTGGACGAATTCCTTATGGGCTTCCCTTAGAATTCGTCCAACCTTATTCCAAGGTAATCCATCAGCCCAATTGCAACTATCAAATAATTACAATATCAGTCCCCTTTATTTAATCAGTATCTTTTGATCACCAAATTAATTTCCGATCAATACTAATTAAATAATATGATTTCCAAATAATATATTAATCTTGTAATATATTAATAAAACATTTTGAGTATGAATTTATGATTCATATAATAAATTCTACTCTCTCTCCTCTTGTCATCCTATCAAGTTGCATAAGTGAAGGCAACCCAAAAGGACCATGCTCATAATCGGGTCAAGTACATACCAAAATAGTTATGGGCTTAGACACCTAATCCAACAAGTTCTTCTCACTATATTTTATACTCCAGTATGTATCCTTTGTATGTTAGGATATAGTTACCCTGTCGTATGCAATTACGCAATTAGACTAGGATAATTAGTTGTTTGTTATCTGGATTGTTGTTATGTGTATGTTGATATATATGGAGTTGAGGGCGGACCTACCTTGTGTTGAAGACCAATAGACTCGGACGGACTAGCTTTATGTTAAAGGCCAATGTGACTAGACCAGCTATGCGCTGAAGGCTATATGTAAGGCGGAGCATCTTTTTGTTGAAGGCCAAAGGGTGGACCAAATATATGTTGAAGGCCATTATATGTATGCATTGTATATGTATTATGCAATATGATATTTTGAGGAACTCACTAAGCCTAGCGCTTACCCAGTTGATATCAAATGTTTTCAGGTACTCCATCAGATAACATGAAGGGCTAAACTCGACTATACACACGCATTGGCAACCCGTTTCCACATATACTCTAAAATAAGATAAATTAATTTTGTGAAACATTAGTATTTGTCAGAAATGAATGAAATGTTGTTTTATAAAAATGAAAAATTTGGGTTGAAAATCGGGACGTTACAAATTTTCTATTGTTGATTTATTATAAGTACATTGCATTTAACAAGTTAATTACCGATTTATATAGTGATTAGTTAACTTGATCTGATTAATTAATATTAATAATTATAAGAAACTAACACATTGATCATGTAATTAGCTAACTAAATAATCAATTAAAATTCGAATTATGAGAGGCTTTTTTTAGAACAACAGGTTAGTATATGCATGTGATAGAACCTAGGACCTCCTTGTTAGACAGCTTGTTAGCCAAGTGGGTTAGTCCCAACTTGTAATCAAATTATGATAGACTTAATCTAGTGATTTTGAAAATCAATTGAAGCATAACATGGACATCTAATGCTTTCTTACACATTTTAGTTCTCAATTATATCACCTAACCCTAGGACTTGGCCTATCTCAAGTCATAATTACAAATGTCTTGGACAACTATGATTCAAATTAACAAAGTCATATTGCTCCTCCAGACTCTATTAATTCAACAATAGACAATAAAAATGTAACGTCCCCAAAATCCATAGTAAAATTTTCATTTTTCATAAAAAAACCATTCGGTTTCTAACCATAAAAAGATAATCAGAGTATAATGTATTCCCAAAACAACATCAAATCAAAATATAAAAGATAGTGCGGATCTCCAATGGATACAATGCAATCAGGCCAAACTCTCTGTTTGCTACCAGAAATACCCAAAACATTTAAACTTAAACCATAAGCACCGACCTCTAGTGAGTTTCCCAAAATACCATATACAACCATACATAAAGTAGCGGGTTTGTTTCAACCCAAATGGAAGGTATGGGCCAAATCATAGTCCTACAACCATTTCCTGCCATTGGACAGATCATGGTCTTTCATACAATTGTCGCGGGCCAAATCGTGGTCTTTCATGCAAATGCCACGGGCCAAATCGTGGTC
Source organism: Lactuca virosa (assembly GCF_052849685.1). Classification (NCBI taxonomy): domain Eukaryota; kingdom Viridiplantae; phylum Streptophyta; class Magnoliopsida; order Asterales; family Asteraceae; genus Lactuca; species Lactuca virosa. The sequence continues at coordinate 182,856,198 of NC_136431.1, forward strand.
TTTCATACAAATCCATGCAAGAGTCATAAGGAAAACAATCATCAAACATCGAAGACTCGCCTGATAGTCGAAGTAGACTAACACCACAACTTGCAATAGTAAAGGATGGTAATACACACCACCTAAAAATTAATCAAAAGGTACTACACACCACCTAAACATTAGTCAAAAGGTCAAAACACAATCTACTACCTAAAACCAACAAGTCGACCAAAAGTCAACTTGGTCAAAAGTCAATAGTTAACGGTTAAAATCAACCACATAGATCACCGTGCCATGGAAAGACCTTAGCGAAACCATGGTCTAGCTAGATCAGAAAACATGATGGATCTGCCTACCGCATCGTGGTCAAGATGAAGATCCAATTCCTTAATAAGCTCTTAATCTATTAAGTCCACTCCTAATACTTTCAGGAAAACTTCAAGGCATCCTAATGATCCATGAAAATTGTAACTTTATGGACGTGCATGTCCAATGCATGTCTGTTGTGACATGCTCTACAGGGGATTGGATGCTGGTTGGTGGATTGGTCCTTGAAGTTTTCCTGAGAACACAACACAGAAGAACCGTTAAAGGACGACCGGGTGATCTCCCGGGACGTAGCTGCGACGATCAAGTTAGTCTTATTAGAGAGAGAGTTTAGGGTAATTTTTTTGAGGAAGAAGATGGATCCCTTCCTTGAGCCGGAAGAGATCCTTTTATACCTATTACTAACGGATCGTGGGGACCCTGTCCAGTGGGTGTGAGATGTGGCCTCCTTTTACTGGGAGAAATATGCCCACCCTAACTAAATGCTAGGTGACGTCGGTTCTGGGCCTCATCAAGCTCTTTGTTACGACCTGATTGGTCGTGAGTGAATGAGAAGATCACAAGGAATATTCTTCCCGGTGCTGGATTACCTGGGCCAAGACCGGGTCTCGGCCAAGGTCCTGGCTTGATAACGTCCCGTTTATGCTTTCCGTTAAGTTTAACGTGGCCGTGTATGGTAACGTTAACAAGTCCCTTAGACCAGTAGGCTTTTGCGTTAATGACGTAGCATAGTCGCTCTGGTCTACTCACAGACACGTGGCGAGCTGCTACTAATAGCTTATGCGGTTGACAAGGCGAAATCGTTGTTCTTTGACGGTTTCATCATGAAAACGGTTCGCTGCTCCTTTAGTATCATATAAACCTCTATTCATCCTGGCGTTTCCTCCTTACTTTCTGCCTTTCTCTTTTTGTCTTCTTTCCCCAAAGAACTTTTTCGACCTTTTCTTCGCATTCTTCCATGGCTACTGCACGTTCTTTGGGAAGGGATCTTACTGCCGAGGAATGGGAATCTTTTCAGTTTCGATTTGGGTTTGTCCCCGAACATGGGGTTCAAATTCCTCTTTCCGTTGGGTCACTTTACAGTCCTCCCGAGGGCAAGGTCGGCATTCCGACCGCTTTATTCGAAGCGGGTCTACGTTTTCCCACTACAGATTTCTTCAATCTGATTATCCGTGAATATGGGTTTTCCGTGAGGGAGCTGACCCCCATTGCCATAAACAAGATAGTGGGTTTTGAACTCCCATGTCGTGCCCTACGCCGTAAGCCAACTATTCTGGCAATCAAGTATATCTTCAACGCTTCTACCCAGTCTAGGACTCGGACCCTTTCTCGTCGGCGGGCAGTCCCTACCCTCATCCACGACAAAACTTCCAAGAAGAACTGGCAGGAGAAGTTTCTATGGGTGAACAACGACCTTGTGGTGCTTAGCTACCCAAGGACTAAGGCGTATGTGGACCGCGCTCCAACGCTATTTGGTGCTGACAAGGAACTGGCTGATGCCTTGGAGATGATCAACATCAATGGCGAGGACTGGCTCGACTGCTTCTTGGCCGCTGGTGGGATGAGCGCCGCTTGGAGGACTCGTGGGAAAATGTCCGAGTTTATTGTCGAGAAAGAAGGTATAATGCTTCTTCTTCTATTTTCTCTTGTCCTCCCCCCCCCCTTTTTTTTTACTCGGCGAAACCCTTGAAAATTAGTAATTTTGTTAATCGTTGCGGCGTTTGCTTTGTTGTCAGGTGTGGAGGAGGTTATCTCCTTAGAGAAAGCTCTTCAAGGTCTATTCGACGGTGATCTCCAGTGTCGCGACATCGACCTTGTAGAGACTCTTCCACCCCTGTTTCAGGTCTAGGAATCGAGGTTACCATCGGTTCTGAAAGTGCTACTGGCGCCGGCGAGGATCCAGATCTGTAGGACGTTGTTGTTACTGGCGCTTCCCAGAAGGATCCTACCCCTTCCGGGCCCCCGAGGAGTCTCCTCCGTGTCAAGAGGCGTTTTGCTTTCTTGGAGGACATGATTGGACTAGAATCATAACTACCACCGTGAGGTGGTGGCTGTCGTCATGTGCCGCCGTCGACCACCACCGCCCGAGGTGGCAGTGAGTGGTGCTCGACTTAATTAAACTCTAATTGACCCAATGAAGCCCTAGTTGACCTAAAAGCCTAATCGTTTGACTAATTGGCATGTGCTTGGGTTAGAAACCCTAATTAGGGTTTAGAAAACCCTAATTTTGGAACATGTTAGTTTTAGATTGTCGGGACCCACGTTTGGACCAGTGGACTAAAGTTATGAGTTTTGCCGATTCCATTGTATGTTGGCCTAGTGGAGTAATGGACTTAATGGATTAAGTCCTTAATGGGTTAAGTGAGAACACTTAACCCTAATCGTCATTTCATGTGAGAAACCCTAATTTTGGTTGGGCCTTGAGTTGGGCCTTTCTGTTGGGATTTGGTGATTGGGCTATTGATGGGCCATCCAAGAACAAGTATATGGACTAGAATATTTGCATTGGGCTTTAGGATAAGGCCCATTGGAAAGGCTTGGGCCCAATTTGGAAAATTGGGCCATAGATGGGCCATAACTGGGCCTTGATGATTATGAGACATTGGACCATCAGAATGCCAAGTGTTGGGAGTAGAATAAATGGTTGGGCCTTAAGGTAAGACCATGTAATGTTTGGGCCCAATTTGGAAAATTGGGAAATATGTTGGGCTTTGGTTCATTGTTTGACTTTTGGACCTTGGACTTGAATCAAGCTAAGTTGGGGGTATAGTAGTCTTTTACCCCAAGCAAGAATTTATGGTTATGTGTTGGAACCCGATTATTAATTGGGTGTTATTTTGATATTGACGGTTCAAGAATCTGTCATCCAGCAGCTAGAGTTTTGTCCACGGGACTTCAGCAGTGTGAGGTCAGTTTCCTCCAGTAGGAACGGGTCGAAGGCACCAATGCCGACCCGTTTATGTATGTTAGTATATGTCGGACCAAGGTCCGATGTCGGGCAGTGCCCGATGTAGGTTTATATGTTTCCGGACTTCGGTCTGATACCGGGGAAAGCCCGAAGAATGTTTGAATGCTTGATGTCTTCGTGATTCTTGCATGTGCTTGTTTTATATGTTTCCGGACTTCCGTCCGATGCCGGGGTAAGCCCGAGGAATGCTTATATGTTTATGTTTATGTGATTATGTTATATGTATTTATTTATATGTTTATATGTATACCGGATTTTGGTCTGATGTCGGGCGGGTTCCGATGTTGGACTTCGGTCCGATCCCGGGCGGGGCTCGATGTCGGACTTCGGTCCAATGCCGAGCGAGGCCCGATGTAGTGGGCAAGGCCCATGATATGTTATTATGTGATTATGTGTATGGTATGTGGTAGTTTGGGGAGACTCACTAAGCTTCGTGCTTACAATTTTCAGTTTTGGTTTCAGGTACTTCCGGTAGTAAGGGAAGAGCTAGGGATGATTGCAGTGCACACACCATTTATTTAGACTGGGATGTTTATACTATGATATATTTGACAGATGTTTATGATATTTTGAGATACACGACTTATGATTTTTGATGTGATGTTTGATAACTATGGTTTGCTTAATGATTTAAAATGAAATTTTTAGACCGTATTTTTGGGATGTTTCAGATAGAGTGTTGTAAGACTGCGGGGTGGCCGTAGCATTAACTAAGTTGCCATGTGGTGGTAGCGTTGTAAGATTGAGGGGTGAACCGTGGCATTCACCTAGACCAGGAGCATATGTGGGAGTGTGGTGAATCTACGATTTGGCTCGTAGTTTCCTCTAGTTGGGATTAGGGAAGGACGGATAATGAGACTGTAGGAAGGCCACAACATTCGTGGAAGCAAGGAATGTTGTGGGCCATATGAGGCCGGTTGTGATATAAGACTATAGTTGGGAATGTAACATTCATTTACAGAAAAATAGATTATGCTGTGTTCAGTTTGGGTTGCAAAGTGGAGTGTTGAGAATGATTATGTATGTCGGGAAGTCAGGTAAGGAATGGGATTCCTGGATTTGAGCTGAGTAGTGATGATTGTCCTTCATTTTTTAAGGTTAATGGGATCAAGGATTTGTTCGTCGTCAGTATGTGAGCTCTGGTAAGGATAAGTTCGATTATTGGAAGTCCATCGTATGTCATGGTCGACTTTTATCAGGGATCTGGAAGAATTGATCGGATCGTCTGATTGCCTGGAAAGTAGTAAGGAGTGATTTTGAGGAAGAAATCTAATTTAAGTGGGGGAGAGCTGTAACACCCTGTTTCGAGTTGCTTCATAACTCGGGGTCATGACCTAAACGTCAAGTATCATAAGGCTTCAGAATTTGGGGAAGAGAGGTTTAGAGCCATTTGTAAGTGGGTAATGTAGATTATGTGATCCAGGATTTCAGTTTGTGCTTTGGAGACCAAGGGAATAATGGTAAAAGTGATACTTCAGGCCTTTTATTTCAATTAAGTGTTTTAGTTATATGTGTTTTAAGTCAAAATCAATTCGATAGGGTTGTAGATCTCTTCAATACCTTTCCGTGGATAAAAGGATCGTCGAAAACGGAGTCGGGATGAAGAAGTTATGGCCTTCGGAAGTTAGGAGGATTATGGGTTAGTCAAGTACATTAGGCGTACATAGGTGTACGCTGGGCGTACTGGACTAAGTGATCGCGAATGCTTAACCTGGTACGCTGGTATACGAGGAGTACGCTGGGTGTACGGCCACCAGGTGAAAACCCTAATTTAGGGTCTTGGACCCTATTTAAAGGCCTTAACTCACTTATAAACCATTCTTATCTTCAGCCTCCATCCCCTCTAACCCTAAATTCGAAACCCTAGCCCCCATTTGAAAGCATTTTGAGTCTTGGAGTGATTTTGGTGGAGTTTAGTGTATTTGGAAGAAGAAGAACACCTTGGAGAAGTGTTGGTTATCTTGGAGCTTGGAGATTCAGGCCTTGTTCATCTTGATCTAGCTTCTTGAGGTATAAAGTTTGAATCTTGATGATGCATTTGTTAGATCTAGCTAGTCTTGGGTGTTCCGAGCTTTTGGCCACTTTAGTGCATAAAGTTTAGATCTTGAAAGTTTGTGACCTTGTTATGGATAAAGTTGGAAACTTTATCCATATAAACATCATATGGATTCAGATCTAAAGGTTTGAGACTTGGACTTAATGGATTAAGTGGAAAAAGATGCACTTGTGGTCCCTTTGATACTTAAATACTAGATCTTGGTTGTTTGGACCATTTTAAAGGATAAAGTTGGAAACATTATCCATTATGGAGTTACTAGGAACCATAAAAATGTAATCTTGGACCTTAGTTTCCTTCCATGCATGAGCTAGGATGTCTTAAAGAGTTAAGAAGTTAGGATTTTTGGTATTGAGCACTTAATAGGCATACAAGATCATAAAGTTGGAAAGTTTACAATTAAGAACATCATTTGAGGGCTAGATCTGGATTTTGGACGAAAGAGCTTAAGGATTCAGCTCTTAATGGGAAGAAAAGGTGGCAGCTGTGTATGTTGGGCGTACCAAGGGGTACGTTGTGGTATGTGGTCTGCCTTGACTCTGGTCAAACGTGTAGTACGCCCCGCGTACCTGTTGAGTACCCCAGTGTACTCACCGAGTAGACCCGGTTGAATCGGTTGACTTTGACTATGACTATGACCAGGAGTTTGACCTAGGGGTATTTTGGGTATTTTTATTATAAGTTATGTTTGGTTATGTTCCAATGAATAGGTGATCGGTAAAGCTGATATTCAGAGCAGTGTCCTGTTTAGTGGTTTTCAGATTAAGAGGTGAGTTTCCTCATTATACTAAGGGGTCGAAGGCACCAATGATAGCCCATAGGATTAGGTTATGTAGAAAGACCAGGTGGTAGCACCTGGCAATTGCATGAAAGACCTGGATACGGCTCCTGACAAATTATATGCAAGACTGGGGTTTGGACCTTGGCAGTTATATGTAGTATGCTAGTTGTCTTTGTGATACTTGCATGGAAGACCAAGAGGTGGCTATTGGCACTTGTCTGTGAGACCCAGGGTTTGGCCACCGGCCTGGCAATTAAAGACCATGATACGACTCATGGCATAATGACAATTATAACACTTTAGATGGCACATAGCAATCTCTATTGTATGTATGATATGCGGTATTTTGGGGAACTCGGTAAGCTTTGTGCTTACGGTTTTATGTTTATGGTTTCAGGTACTTACGGTACGAAAGGGAAGGGCCCGTCGTGACTGCACAACATCCCCCAGAGTTTTCAGCATTGGCAATTTATGATATTTACTCTGATGTTTAATAATATATTCACCTTGATCGGTTTTGGAACAACTCGTTTGTATGGATTATTGTTTTAAAAATGAAAATTTTACTATGAATTTTTGGGATGTTACATAAATCTCAGACTATAGCTCAACACCTCACCAAATTTGACCAAAAGTCAAATTGGTCAAAAATTCAATAATCAAAGTCATCTTCAGTTGAAACCAGTCTCCACGTCATGGAAACTACACGGCAAAATGATTGTGGTGACACAATCTCCACGTCATGGCAACCAGACCGCCATGTCGTGGGAATTGGGCTCTCAAAGCTAAATGGATTAAGCTCTTAACCCTTAACCCCATGAACCCCAAATATAAGATATGAACCTTCCCAAGGTCTCGATGGATAAAGTTTCCAACTTTATCCATTAAGGAATCTCAATAATCCAAGATCTCAATTCTTAAGTTCTTAGTGCTTACTCCAAAAGCATAGACACCTAACTAATTCATACATGCCATCTTTCTAACCACCACCAAGGTCCATAAAACCAAATAAGGCACACAAAGGTTATGGAGTTCACTCAAACTCCAAGAAAAATAAGATATGGTCCAAAATGCTCATAAAATGACCTAGCACTAGATCTAGAGATCTAATGAGCAAGGTGAAGACTTTATTCCTCCAAAAGACCAGAAATGTGATGAAGATGCAAGATCTAAGCTAGAACCAAGCACACAAACACCAAAATGGACTCCTTCTTCCTTCATTCTTCATAAAAGTGGCTTCACACACACTCAAAACACACATATAGAGACTAGGATTTGGAGGGGATTCAATCTCATAGGGTGGAGTCTGCAAAATGAGGCAACCCTAGGATTTAGTGCCTTTAAATAGGGCATCAAACCTGAAATCTAGGGTTTTGAACCCTAATCGATGCCATGTTGTGGCCCAACAAAAATGCGCGTTCTTCGTCATCTAATGTCACATCGTAGCCCACCAAACGCCACATCGTCGCCAGACAAAATTCCAAGTTTTTAAATGATTAACTTATGAAATAAGTACCTGAAAACTGGATGTTACAATAGGACTAAGGACTAATGATGTATATACCTTGGTTACATCAAAGGAAAAGCTAAAAGTGATAGGCTAAGTGTTGCGCAAATCACCATTAATCCAACTAAGTCAGGTAAGTGCATAATTATTTTCATCTTGGACATAGATATTAAGTATTAGATAAGTAAATTGTGACATCCCCAATTTCACGGCCAGAAAAGACCGGTTCAATTTATGCTTTTAAAATAATTTCAGAGTAATCATTTGATTAAAAGTGTTGCGGAATTTGTTCCCAGAAAAACATAATAAATATGTTATCAAATCATTTCCGAAGAAATGTATTTTACTCACTTAAACCATTGGGATGTCATTGTCAATACAAAAACATAAGCATAAACAAAACTTACATTCATTTACACTAGTGATCTACTTCTCTTTTAATCTCTCAGTGTAAAGCAACTTCGTATCGATACCTGTGATACAATTAAACTGAGTGGGTCAGGCTTGGGAGCCTGGTGAGCATATAGGGTTTTCAACCCACAATAAATAATAAACTTATTAAGTTCTCAATCAACAATAAATTTATTAATTCCATCAACCAAAATAACCCTAATTACCCATTCCCTTTATCCTCACTTTACGTCCCTAAAAAATACTATCATAAGGGACCTAGCCTAAGGATTATCACTAGGGGTGACAACATTGCTTTAGGGGTTCCTCAGCAAGTTATGTCAAATAAAACAAACATCGGGGTGACAACATTGCTTTCCCTCAGCAAGTTATGTCAAACAAGACATCCTAACATAAAACAACCAACAAGGTGACAACATTGCTTTCCTTCAGCAATTTATGTCAAATAGGCACGAAGTCACATCGTCGCCATGTGCTAGTCCATAGCTCTTATTCATCGACTGTATTTCCCACGGGAGTTCCCCCCCCCCCCCCCCCGCAATACATGTCAATGGTTTTTCCATATACTAAGTCCATAGCTCTTATTCATCGACAGTATTTCCCACGAGAGTTCCCCCCCCCCCCCCCGCAATACATGTCAATGGGTTTTCCATATAGCTGATGAACATACTTAAGGGGTTTTCCCCAGCCTTACTTGCCCTAAAGGCACTCATGAGGGGAATAGAGTACAACGAATGAACACTTAAGTCCATTAACACCTACAGGTTACGAGCCTGCTAGTGTTCCACATACCATCAAAACAGCCCATGGTTGTCATCCATACTCTGCTGAATGACGGGGGTCTTAGAGTACAGCGAATGAACACTCAAGTCCATTAACACCTACAGGTTACGAGCCTGCTAGTGTTCCACAGACCATCAAAACAGTCCATGGTTGTCATCCATACTCTGCTGAATGACGGGGGTCTTAGAGTACAACAAATGAACACTCAAGTCCATTAACACCTACAGGTTACGAGCCTGCTAGTGTTCCACAGACCATCAAAACAGTCCATGGTTGTCATCCCTACTCTGCTGAATGACGGGGGTCAACGTTGGGTAAGGGCTTTTCTCATATTGCACCACTCGCGCCAACATTTGGGTAAAAGCTTTTCCCACATTTCACCACTCACTCTCAACTCATGATCTATATCACTGATCATCTCATCTATCCAACTCACCTTTCATCACACACCCACTATTTAACTCATAATCTATATTACTAACTCATGAAGCTAGTCCAATCACTTCATAAAAGAACAAAGACTCCAAATCTCTTCCAAATAAAAGTATAGGGAAAATACTGATAAAGTACTCCCGTACGCTCCCGTACCCCGACACGTAATAGTGTCAAAAGGAAGAACTAATGGATGAACACATAGTTCAAAAATACCTAATGAACATATAGTTCAAACATACGTACCGATTACAAGTCTACTAACGTTCCACTGGGCTATCTAAAATAGTCTGTGGCCGTTGTCTATACTCTGCTAGATGACTAGATCATCTTAAACATCGATACCTCTCATCACTTTTATTTCATCACACATCATCTAATTCATCTACCCATGTTTTACCCAACATATTTGTAGATAAATATATATATATATATATATATATATATATATATATATATATATATATATATATATATATATATACAGTTTAAAACTTGTATAAAACATCAATTCAACAGTCACCTCAAATAAACAATTAATATATTTACACATAGCACGTATTTTAAGGTAAATACTTCATATCTATGTGTAAGGTGAAAGTGACTATACACTCACCTAATTTAATGAAAATCGGGCAGCAATTCGTTTCCTAAAACGATCGTTTCTAATAAAACCGGGAGTTTTATTGAGAAACCGGGCTCTGCGAAGGGTCGGGCTTCGAAACTGAAAAGATAAATTTTCCGGACTTCTCGGGCACTTCGTGGCGTATTCCGGGGGTTATAATCGATACCGGGGCTTTGGGGAATGTTAAGATGAAGAAAATATGGAAAAAGGGGCTAAATATAGCAAAATCTCAAAAGTAATCGGGAGGGTTCGCATACCCTTCTATTTATAGGGTCCGAAGGTCGGCTAAGGAGGTGGGGTCCGCAGGCGAGGGTGTGCAGGTGCTCGCACATGGGTTGCGCGTGCGAGGGCCTCGCTGGAGGCTTCTGATAGGACCGCTTCAGACAGCTTCCTCGGTTCGGACACGTTGCTGATGACACACCGAGATCGGACACGGGGCAGCCTCCTATTGGACCGAACCTCGGACTCGCGAAGTGCATGACACGCCTCGCCAGGTGGCTTCGGTGACTCAGCAGGTTCCGGACACGCGTCGGATTGCGAAGCGAGGACACGTGGCCGAAGTCCACGTGTGCAAAAATTCCCGGTTTTGGCATTATTCCTCGATTTTCGCGCCAAAACTTCTAAAATCCATAACTTTCGCATACGAGCTCCGTTTTTGACGTTCTTTATATGCACGCGTAGGTAAATTTATGCTCTACAACTTTCGTTTAGAATTCGTCGGGTAATTTTGACTTTAATTTTATATTATTATTTTTAACAGATCGGGACAGGGAATCCGTTAAAAATTCATAACTTCTTCATCCGACGTCCGTTTTCGTCTGTCTTTTTACCGTTGTGCTACTATTCATGAGACCTTCGATTCTCGTTTAGGTCATGTCGGCTAAAAATCACTCGATCTAAAATTCGAGTTTTTAGCTGTCTACTGCTAAGCTGAAACTTCGAAAAATCATAACTTCGTCATACGAAGTCAGATTTGGATGTTCTTTTTATACCTACTCTCGGTTTAACGAACACTACAAGTTCCGTTTAGATCACTAAGGCTAAAAAGTAGTTTATCAAAAACTCACTTTTTACGACATTCGGCACCGTGCCGGTTTATCGTGAAACTTCGACAGGTCATAACTTCTTCGTTATACCTCGGATTTCGGCATTCTTTATATATTCGTAATCCTTGTCACGCCCACTACAAGTTTCTTAATAGATATCGGCTTTATCTAATATTTAATTTTGACACTCATTTTTATTCTTAATTAATTAAACCCTAATAATTAAGCATAAAACACATAATTCACATAATATTCACATAATTCCTTTTCATTTCTTCTAAATGAGTTACAAAGGTTAACCTAGACCATTATGTCAATATTAATGCCTAGCCTAGAAACACGGGCATTACAACTCTCTCCCCCTTAGAATGATTACGTCCCCGGAATCACACATCAGCAAACAAATACGGGTAGCGACTCCTAATGTCACTCTCCGTTTTCCCAGGTGAGATTTGGCCCATTCGTATGTTTCCAACGCACAAGCACTAAATCGACCATTTTTACATCACAACTTCTTAGTCTTACGGTCAACGATTGCCTCAAGTTCTTCAATCAACCTCTTGTTTTCATCCAACCTTAATTTAGAAATGAGAATTATGTCGGGCACATCTCCCGTAAATTTTCTCAAATAACACACATAAAAGGTATTATGAATACCCTCCAGTTCTTCCTGTAATTCTAGCTCGTAAGCTTGATTCCCGATCCTATGAAGAACTTTAAATGGTCCAATAAACCTTGGACTCAACTTTCCCCTTCTACCAAATCCTATAAGTCCCTTCCACGGCGAGACTTTAAGTAAAACCGAATCTCCAACTTTGAATGATATCGGTTATCTTTTCTTGTCAGCATAGCTCTCTTGAGCAGCTAACATCCTTTCCCTAATCACTTTCAACTTTTCAGCAGTCTGATTGACTATTTCAAGTTCCATAAACTGCTTTTTCCAGCTTCCAGTCAACATGACAGCATTTGACACTTTTCCCCATACAAAGCATGATAAGGTGCCATCTTGATGCTTGAGTGGAAACTATTACTATAGGAAAATTCTACTAGAGGTAAGTGTTTACCCCTGTTACCTTGGAATTGCAGGGTACATGCTCTCAGCATATCCTCCAATGTTTGAATTGTTTGTTCACTCTGACCATCGGTTTGTGGATGGTAAGCTGTATTCAAACACAACTTGGTACCCAATTCCTCTTATAGACTCCTCCAAAACCTTGAGTTAAACGGCTGTCACGATCGGATACAATCGTTAACGAAACACCGTGAAGCCTCACACTTTCCTTCACATAAGAATTCGCAAGTTTATCCATAGACCATTTCTCGTTGGCTGCTATGAAATGCGCACTCTTAGTGAAGCGATCAACGACCACCCAAATCATGTCGTGACCGTTCCTTGTTCTGGGCAGTTTAGTCACGAAATCCATGGTAATGTGCTCCCATTTACCCATGGGTATAAGTAAATGTTCTAAACTCCCATACGGCTTCTGATGTTGTGCCTTAACCCTAGCACAAGTTACACACTCAGCCACATACTTAGCAACATCGAGCTTCACCATCGGCCACCAGTAATAGGGTTTTAGATCCCTATACATTTTCGCACTGCCGGGATGAATCGAGTACATGGTTTTGTGAGCTTCTTCCATCAGAAGACCTCTTACTCCTCCCATCCTAGGTATCCAAATCCTACCTTTGAATACCTTTAGTCCTTGACCGTTTGTATCAAACACCAACTTTTTTCCCAAACGTTCCTCCTTTCGGCCATTTTTTTCTCTAAAGCTTCCTCTTGAGCTTTCTTTATACTTTCCACAATTGTAGAGAAAACTTCAATTCTCAACGTTCTTGGCCTCTTCCTTTCAAGATTCACCTTCCGACTGAGAGCATTAGCAACAACTTTTGCTTTACCAGGGTGGTAAAGTATCTCACAGTCGTAGTTCTTGAGTAACTCTAGCCAGCGCCGTTGCCTCATGTTCAATTTCTTCTGATTAAAGAGATATTGAAGACTCTTATAATCAACGAAAAGTTTGCATTTAGTACCATAAAGATAGTGCCTCCCTATCTTTAAGGCGAATACTACCACTGCCAACTCCAGATCATGAGTGGGGTAGTTCTTTTCATGCTCCTTCAATTGCCTCAATGCATACGCTATCACTTTATCCCTTTGGGTCAGAACACAACCTAACCCAACTTCTTTAACAACGAACGCGATACTTCTATTGATCGCTTTGATCAGCCTTTACTTCAATTCGGCTTAAGTCAACTGCTACATCGAACTTGGTTCTCTGAACCACATAACAAACTCATCGTAGTCGGACTCAATTCGATATGACCACTAGGGTCGGAATAACAATCATCTTCTTAGTCATTACCGAAACGATGGTAACGATAGACTAGAATAAGACGGAATCAGTTACGAGTTCCTTGGTAACCTTGTGACTTTCCCTGATCCAAGTGTGAGTCATGTGCTTCCAGTAGTATAGATCTCTACTACTATTCACACCTACTCATACTCGTCCCAAGTACTGTCTCGCAGTCCCCAATTCCTAAAATCACAAAACAATTTAACACATACGAATGTGTCCAATTAATCATAAAATTTTCCTAGACTGTACTAGGACTTCTTCCATGCGTATCTGCAGTCATCAATTCTGCTTCAACTTGGTTGGTGATGGAAATTCCACACGATGGGACAACTTCAGGAATTACACCAATCGTTCCATCATCCTGCCAATCGAAGGTGTACTTCAGACGTACCATACTCCTCTAAACGTTTCATTATTTTATCAAACATATTCTAAGACAAGATACCACTCTTACGATATCTTCTGATAGGTATCATTCATTATCATAAGCTTTTCATTTCCTCCATCTACTCAATTCTCTACGAGTCTTCACCATAACGTTTTGTACACCCAAGCAGACGTTCGGTGTACCAGGCGAGAATTTAAGATAGGAAAGCTTTATTTACGATAAACGTATAAATCTCCTTATCACTTCGAAACGTTTACATGTTAGTTCTAATCTCGTAATCATACGCTTAGAATCCTACACACATAAGGTTTCCAGATCCGGTCGGCAAGAGACCATAGATCCGAACAAATAATAGCATCATTATAGCTATAACACAAAACATTTAGCACATAAAAGCATTTTAGGCATCCTTCCTAAAATAAACTAGTGCTCGTGTCAATTTAGGTGTACTACCTAAAATATAATAGACACACTCAACTCACAATCATCGCTTAGCATTCTAAGTTTAAGTCTAGAAATCCTACAATTTCTTAGTTCGCTTAAACTAATGCTCTGATACCAACTGTGACATCCCCAATTTCACGGCCAGAAAAGACCGGTTTAATGAAAATCGGGCAGCAATTCGTTTCCTAAAACGATCGTTTCTAATAAAACCGGGAGTTTTATTGAGAAACCGGGCTCTGCGAAGGGTCGGGCTTCGAAACTGAAAAGATAAATTTTTCGGGCTTCTCGGGCACTTCGTGGCGTATTCCGGGGGTTATAATCGATACTGGGGCTTTTGGGAATGTTAAGATGAAGAAAATATGGAAAAAGGGGCTAAATATGGCAAAATCTCAAAAGTAACCGGGAGGGTTCGCATACCCTTCTATTTATAGGGTCCGAAGGTCGGCTAAGGAGGTGGGGTCCGCAGGCGAGGGTGCGCAGGTGCTCGCACATGGGCTGCGCGTGCGAGGGCCTCGCTGGAGGCTTCTGATTGGACCGCTTCGGACAGCTTCCTCGGTTCGGACACGTTGCTGATGACACATCGAGATCGGACACGGGGCAGCCTCCTGCTGGACCGAACCTCGGACTCACGAAGAGCATGACACGCCTCGCCAGGTGGCTTCGGTGACTCAGCAGGTTCCGGACACGCGTCGGATTGCGAAGCGAGGACACGTGGCCGAAGTTCACGTGTGCGAAAATTCCCGGTTTTGGCATTATTCCTCGATTTTCGCGCCAAAACTTCTAAAATCCATAACTTTCGCATACGAGCTCCGTTTTTGACGTTCTTTATATGCACGCGTAGGTAAATTTACGCTCTACAACTTTCGTTTAGAATTCGTCGGGTAATTTTGACTTTAATTTTATATTATTATTTTTAACAGACCGGGACAGGAAATTCGTTAAAAATTCATAACTTCTTCATCCGACGTCCGTTTTCGTCTGTCTTTTTACCGTTGTGCTACTATTCATGAAACCTTCGATTCTCGTTTAGGTCGTGTCAGCTAAAAATCACTCGATCTAAAATTCGAGTTTTTAGCTGTCTACTGCTAAGCTGAAACTTCGAAAAATCATAACTTCCTCATACGAAGTCAGATTTGGACGTTCTTTTTATACCTACTCTCGGTTTAACGAACACTACAAGTTTCGTTTAGATCACTAAGGCTAAAAAGTAGTTTATCAAAAACTCACTTTTTACGACATTCGGCACCGTGCCGGTTTATCGTGAAACTTCGACAGGTCATAACTTTTTCGTTATAACTCGGATTTCGGCATTCTTTATATATCCGTAATCCTTGTCACGCCCACTACAAGTTTCTTAATAGATATCGGCTTTATCTAATATTTAATTTTGACGCTCATTTTTATTCTTAATTAATTAAACCCTAATAATTAAGCATAAAACACATAATTCACATAATATTCACATAATTCATTCTCATTTCTTCTAAATGGGTTACAAAGGTTAACCTAGACCATTATGTCAATATTAATGTCTAGCCTAGAAACACGGGCGTTACATAAATCTTATATGTTCTTATTATATATGATTAAGATATTTTGTGTTAGATGAAACAATATGAGATGATTTTTATTTAACCATATATTTATTTTCATAGTTATAATGTATTGGGTAGCGATGGGTGATGAATGATGAAAAATAAATAGGAGAGGCTATGACTTGACATGCGATGTTGCAATGTAGTCATCTAATAGAATATAAATGACTACCACAGACTATTCTAGACAGTCCAGTGGAACGATGGTAGGTTTGCAACATGTAGGTGATGAAATACATGTTCATGTGATGTACTCTATCCCTTACTGGCATGTATTGCGGAGGAATCCCTGAAGCAGTACTGTCTACGCGATCTTAGCGATGATCCTTAGGATATGTAGATAAACAAATTAAATTATTGTGGGTTGAAAACCCTATGTACTCACCAGATCTCCCAACCTGACCCACTCAGTTTCTTGGAATCACGGGTAGCAGGAAAGGTACATCAATAGTGATGTATGGATCTAATGAGCTATTTGAGGAGATGTAGGCAATTAATAAGATGTTGTAAAGTCTGTTAAGAAAAGTTTATGCTTATGTTTTGTATTAGTTATGACATCCCAAGTTTTTATACACTAATGAAAGCCATTTCTTCAGAAATGCTTTTGATATTGATATTATTTCACATTGATAACATTTTGGGACAAATTCTACACTAATAAAATAATACTATGTTTTAAATAAGCATAAAGAAAAAGTTTTTAATTGACCGTAGGATTAGGGATATCACACTCGTATTCCAGCTATGGTGGTTGTGCTTCCTGATGTGGTGGTTGTAGATGATGGTCTTCCGGTGGTGGCTGGTGGTCATCGGAAAACACCCCTAATAAGAAAAAAAATGAGTAATCAAAAAACCTTACCTGAAACTCCTATTATGGTGGTCAGAAGTAGGTGGTTGTTGGAACTCGGTGTCATCATTGGTGGTCCTTCGGTGACTGCTTTACCGGGAAACAAAGCAAAATAGAAAAAATCTTAAAATCCAACCGGAAAAAGACGGAAACCAAAAAAGAAGGAGTAACCTAGAAGTTACCTGAGGTCGGCGGTGAAGAGGAATGGTCGGAGGTGTCGTGACAAAAAAATCTCAAAATCCATTTGTTGAAAAAATCATCGTCACTAAACTTTTGTTACAGAATCCTAGGACCTTTACATCGGAATTTGCAACAAACTTGTTATGTAGCGAAATAGCTATAAACTCTATCCATAGCAATGTCGTGACAAATTAACTTTAAGTGTTTTCCTAGAACGTCCGTAGCAAATTACCTATGACCCGATCCGTAGTTAATTTGTCACAAATTAACTACAGACTCACCCCATAGCTAATTCCCATAGCAAATTGACTACGAGTAATATCGTAGCAAATATTTCATCGTGAGTTTACTACGATCTAATTCTGTAGCATATATTTTGGTAGTAAATTTACTATGATCTACTTACGTAGAAAACTTACTACAGTCCACTTCTGTTGCAAATATTCCATAGTAAAATTGCCACAACATACTTCCGTTGCAAAAAATGTGACGGAATAGATTTCATAGCAAAATCCATAGCAATTCAACGAATTAATAACTACGTAAAAATATCTGTAGAAACTCCGTAAAAATATCAATAGCAAAAATGGTGACATAATAAGTTCAAATACATACAAAAATGATTCATTTTTTTTCAAAAGCAAATTTATAACAAAATCAAGACTATGAAAATGCAATAACAATAACAAAAATTACATAAATTCTTAATAAAAAATAGTTTATCATTAAATAAAATACCGCTTTATCCAAAGCACCAATCAAATTAGTCTAATAGTCAAACTCAACTAAAAATCCTAAAATGCAATCAATAAAAAATTTATCACTCATTATTTTTTCTTCTCACATCACTGACCGTGTTTCTCACAACAAGTACCTATCTTTGTCTGAGAGGAAATTATCGGAGAAGGGTGATACTACCGGTAAATTTGAAATCGCTAAGGGTTTTGAATCCCTGGAAAATACTAAAATAGAGAGGAGGGATAACGAGAAAGATGAACTATCTGTCTTTTTCGAAGAGCAAATCGGCGGAAAAGAGAGAAAGATCGCCCGTACCTACCTTCGTCGAATATAAAATCTCACAGGGGAGCTGGAGGTCGGAATTATTCAGCTGGAATGTGAAAGTGAAAAAGAAAAGAGATTTTTTATTTAGGGTAAATTAATTTTTGACAAAATTGCAAAATTAGTTCTCGTGGCTATCCAATAACTATAGATAGGGTCCAAAGAGTTTCGAACTTCCATGAAGATCCAAAATCAAGCATTTTATGTGCTTTTGGTCCCTAGTACATTTTAAAGGTCAGTTTTTTTCTCTTTTCATTTCTTTTTTTTTCTTTTTTTATTTTAATATTTAAATTAAAAAAGAAAATCGCATTCTACCCCACCTTTTTCAACCAATACTCCCATCTTTCTTTCTTTCTTTCTTTCTCTCTCTCTCTCTCTCTCTATCTCTCTCTCTCTCTTATCAACCATCTTTCTTTTCATTATCAAGAAACCTATCTTCGTCTTCTTCCTAAAGACAAAAAAAAATCCAAGAGCCATTGACGAGTTGTCGAGCTCTGGCGAATCCAAGCCGCCGCCACCGACGAGTTCAACAGACTGAAATTCCTATCATCTTCATCCTCAACCACCTACAACTTCAATTTTGATTTGGTTTCTTCCTCAACCACATGAAATGGCCTAAATCGTCGCCTCCACCAAGCACCAAACATCACCGCTAATGTAGTGACAATCACCATGACCACTGATTTCACTTATGATCAACGATGTGTTGTTTATTTAGGTTTTTTGATTTGAGTGTTTGATTCATTTCCACCGGTGTAAATTACCAGCACCATGTTCTTAGAAAAACCTCCAACAACAATGGAGGCAAAACTAGATCCAACAGGAGAAAAGAGTTTATCTAAAGCTCTATCTGAAAAACTGTTACCTGTATCACTTTTTCTTTCCCCAACTTTGTAGTTTGTAACCTCACAAGATTCCTAACAGTTAAAGCTCTTGTAACAGTAATGATAGATTCTGAAAACTCATTGGATCTTGTAATCTTTGACAATTGCTTCAAACTTGGGATTTTGTCAAAATCGGATTGAATGAATTCTTTTAAGTCCTTTGAAACGAATCATATTTTGATTTGGTTGTTTTTTGTTCATCTGGGTCTAATTTTCTAGTGAAATGTAAGGAAGAAGAAGACGGGTTTAAATTTCATCTCTAAAACTTGTTCTCCATCTCCAAAACCTGTGAAAGAACACATATTCCATGCAGATCTTCTTCTTCATCTGGATTCTAAAACTGATCATGGATCTCATCGCTCTGTTCTCCCCTTTGTTTTATTGGATTCATATGGGCCGTTCGTGGGATACGCTCTTGGGTATATGTGTGATCGAGTTAAAACTAGGTGTATGTGTGTATGTTTTGAGTTACAGTTGTGTGTGTCTTTTTGAGTTGCAGGTGTGTGTTTTTTATGAGTTGAGGTGTATGTATGTATATGTGAAATGTTTGTTTAAGCCAATGTTTTAAAACCTGGGGCGACCCGGCTGGTTCTACCGGTTGGACCGTGACCCAGGGTAGAAAGCGGGTCAATTGAGAACAGTTTTTTGTAAAAATACGAACCGTATCGAACCGGACGGGTTTCCCCTAAACCGCGGTTCGACCGCTTATGTTGAACCGGTTAAAACCGGATTGACCCGTTTTAATAGGGCTTGGATAGTTGGATACAAGTAGCGAACGCCAAAACGAGCTGTTTGTGGTTTCTTCAATGTTTTTCAATGTTTAAACTTTGTGGACATCAAATTATTGGTTTTATATGTTTATGCATTATGCAAGAAAGTGAAAATATATAAAAATAGAAAAAGTCCATAAACCGGGTTGACGTGGTGGTTCAACCGGTTAAACCGGTTGACCTGTGAACCGGTCATCACACCGGGTCAACTAAAAACCCAGGTTTTAAAACATTGGTTTAAGCTTCAATGTGTTTTGAAAGGGAAGAAGATGAAGTGCGTGTGTATGTGTGTGTGTGTGTGAGAGAGAGAAAGAGAGAGAGTCAAAGAGAAAGAGAGAGAGAGAGTTTGTTGGTGGCTCCCATTCTTTTTTTCTTGTTTAAAAAAATTAAAATTGCATTAAAACAAGACAAAACTTCAAAAATGGTCCCTGTGGTTTTCGAAAATATCAAGTTTAATCCCTAAGTTCAAAAAACCTCACAGATAGTCCGTGTGGTTTCAAAACTTTTAACAAATGGTCCTTTTCGCTAACTCCGTTAGTTTTTGGCCGTTAAGTGAAGGGTATTTCTGTCATTTCACTGCCACATGGACCATTTATGAAGATTTGACTTATTTAAAAAAAACTAATTATTTAATATTAAAGGGTCCAACCTCTCACTCTCTCTCTCTCTCTCTCTCTCTCTCTCTCTCCTTGAAAGTCAACACCCTAAATGCAGAAAAATGATAACTCTTCTTTCTTCCTGGTCAAATGAGATCTTGCATAATTAATTAGAGCATTTGTTTGGTTGCTCTTAAACTAAACCCATGACGACCCATGAAATACCACCTCCCCACCATTGATTCGATCAAACATCACCACCTCACCTCCTTTTTCTCTCCTTCTCATGAACCTACTGTCAAGAAACAACACCACCACGAAGGGTGGTCAAAAGACATCGCTGCCTCCATTAAAGAACCAACACCGATGGCTTTAACTACCATGAATCACCACCATCTGCCACTGTTATTGACCAGTAACCCCCTCCGTCCCTCTCCTATTCAGATAATCAACCACCACCACCATTTCTGTTGCAAGAAAGGCCGAAAACCGCCATCCACCACCTTCACCGGAGAGAAAACCACCTACAACCACCGTCATTGCTGATTCCGACCACTACCGAGTTCCCCCTCCTCCCCCACTCGTATCTCCGTCCAATTAAAACAGAAAAGAAGCAGCAGAAGGCCGTCAGAGCAGCCCCCTGCCGCACGCCACCGAGTTCCCCCTCCTCCCCCACTCTTGGTAAGCTCTATGAACTCAGCCTAACCCCATCCTTGTACTTTGAATCGATTCTAGGAGAATGAGTAGACATATTTGTTTCTTGTTGATGTACAAACCCCTCTTTTGTCACTTTATTCCCAACCCCGGTCACCTTCTTGGTTCTCTTAGCCACCATCTTCATGCTTTTCACAGGCGGCTTCATGCCCTATTTGCCAAATTATATCTTCAATTTTTTTTGGGTTTCGATGCTTACCTTGTGGGATTCCGGTTTTGCAATTTTGGATCGTCCCTAGTAGTGCTTCCTCATTGGTCGAGACCGGTTTCTTAGGATGTGATTCGGTGGAAAAATATGAAGTTTTCGATTTTGGGTTTTTCTTATTTGTGGGTGTGTATGGGGAAGACGATGAGTAGAAAAAGTTAAACCCAGATGTTGTGAATTGGAAATTTCATTAAGAATCATAGATGGTAGAGTTGGGTGTGAGATCTATGGAGTGATTCGAGGGATTTCGGGGATTTGAATGAGTGAGGTTTGGTAACATGACTGTTGCAGCTTCCATTGTTGTAGCTTCTTTTTTAGGAGAGAGAGAGAGAGAGAGAGACAGAGACAGAGAGAGAGAGAGAGAGACCCTTTAATATAAATAATAATTATTTTTTTAAAAAAAATAAGGCAAATCTTCATAAATGGTCCCCGTGGCAGTGAAATGACAGAAATACCCTTCCCCGTGAGTACTTCTGATTGCAGCTTGCTTGAGGCTAATCACGATCACGTCACATGTCTTCCCTATCGCAAGTTGGCTTCTGCCTTATCACATATCACATGCTCTTAATACAAACAATACACATCAGGTAATCAAAATGCGACCGTATTCCTATTTTCAATCATCTATAATGCGAATTCCGTTTTTAGGCTTCCTAGTCTCAATTGTTCAAATTATTTTTACAATAAGCTTATTGTCACTTTTGATTTCGATATTGCTTTGTTATGCTGTATTTCAACATAACTAAGTTGATGTGGATTTCTTGTATTTGACATTGTCACTTGTGTATTTCTTGTGTGCGAGAATAGGGTCGCATTTGACATTCAGATTTTTATAGTTATGGATGAACAATTATTTTTACAATCAGAAGTGAAATCCAACGTCACTTCTGATTTGTGTCATTGATTTGTCATCTTGTTCTTTCATGCCATGTAACTGTTCATCCAATGTGCTTAATGTCCCAAGTTTGACAATTCTCATTAATCTCTTCATGTCATAGGCTGATACATTATTGGGGTTTAGTCTATAGAGGTGATCAATAGTTATCCCCTATTCTTTTTCATAGTTCTTGATGCCAATTGGCTGGGCCTGAGAGGGTTTTGATCACATATTGGTTGAACAAAGCTTCATGAATCCGATCAAAGAATTTTTTGACATGCAATGAAGATGCTTGGACTTTAACAATCAGGGTCTTCACAAGCCATAGTGAAGTAGCTACATGGATACCTACCATTAACATTGATCATGACTATGAGGAATTTGTTGTGGCCTGCAACTCTTTCATCAAACATGTAATGCCAAGCAATTAGGACTAAACCTAACCACATGCAATTCTAAAATGGTTTCCTAATTCCAACATACTGTATCGAAGAGCTTTCAATCAACAATTTGATCCATTACTCGTCAAACGAAGAGATATAAAAGATTATGAAATTCAAGAAATAGCGTTGTACTTTGAGAAATTCATGATATTTAGCATTGAACTTTCAAAATTTTGTAATAGTTAATTTCAATATCTATATTTTTGATCTCTGTACTTTTTAATTGTAACATTTACAATTTTGGTCCTTAAAATAGCATTGAATATATTTTGATCCCTGTTGTTTTAAAATTTTCACTTATTACATTTTGGTGCCTATAATTTTTAATTTTACACTAATTACAATTTGGTCATTATACTTTTTAAATTTGCCTTTATTACTGTTTGGTCCTTGGACTTCAACCACATTTTCAAAATTTGAGCCAACTTTCATGCTTATACTGTTCTTACTACATGAGTAAACTTCATCAGCATCATTTATTAGATCGTCTTCATTATTATAATTGGGATGACTATGATAGATTTCTTCACTAGGATAAACGTCTACATCATCCTCATCGTGCGGTTCATCTCTGTTGGCACACAAATGGTTGTTATGGTTATTAGAGTCGATATTACTTTATGTTGTCACATTTATGGTTACTTTTTTCTTGCTTTCATACATGCTAAGCATAGTCATTAACTTTTCATTAGAATCAAGCTAAATAAAAAATTTGTCTGGTGTATACTTGTCAACATAAAGAATAGAAAATTTTGGATTGTTCTTTGATGAATAACGCTTTATCACTTCTTCATGTGGTTGACTTAACTTGTATGAAAATGTGTCTATGTAGATACATTTTTGAGATCCAAAGCAATATATTTCCCTACAACTGTTCTTTGTTAGCCGAAAGTAACCCCCATATTTCAATTTTAACTTGAACTCGGATGTTGGTATACTCCTGAAATTGAAAATTAATTAGAAACATTCATACAATCTAGTAAAAGTTTAATAAATTAAAATTAAGATAATCACATAAACATACTCGATTAATGGATACGTAACCCTGCTCTCCCATATTGGTTTTGATGTGTTATGAAGGGTAATATCTTCTGTTTGAGAATGATCTTCCGACATTTGTTTGTATCGCCTCTCAAACAGAATTTTAAGTCGGCGATAAGAAAAAACATATAAGATCCTTTGATGTATGAACCAAGAAACAACAACCAAAACACTAATACAAAGGATTCATTTTTTACTATTGTTAAAGTAACTTAAATGAACATAAATGGGCATAGTAGCAAGAATTCATGGGTTGCTGTGAAATGGGGAGCATTTGAGACAATTGTAATTCAAGATTGTAAATACAGTAAAATCACCTCAACAACACGACTTCAAACATCAAGATCACACAAAATTGACATAATAGAAATAATTCAAGATTGTAATCACATAAAAGTTTCAGCATATTATTGGCATTAATTACAACACAAACAGAATTGAAACATCAAGATAGCATGGTTACAGCAAAAAATGAAATTGAACCATCAAGATAGTAGGGGTTTCAACACATTCACGTGAACAAATCAAACAACAACAACTAAATTGAAATTAAAGAAAAGGAATACGTCGAAATTGAAGAAAGGGAATATGATCAAGGTTTTTTACCTGATGTGTGTATGTGTGACAAAAGAAGCAGCGATTGGAACCAGAAATTGGAAGCAGCGATCGACAGTAAAGGGAAGACTCGATCATGATTTTGTGATCTAAAAGAAAACGTGATATGCTATTGTAAGTAACAAGGGCAATATTGTCCATTTAAAATGTTTTTTGACTTATAATGACGTAAGATTATGAAAAAGAATTATAAATCAATAAAAAGTATCAAAAAATAGATTTGGGTATATATGATATTAGAAAATATTAGGAAGGACAAATACAATATTTAGAGTTTAGGTCGGACATATGTGATATTTAGATATTTAAAAAGGGCGTATACGAAATTCTCCCTTAAGTCAAAGTCATATTTGACTAATTTCAAGATTAACCGAGTAGCACCGAGGTCGACCAACTCTGAGTCTGAAATAAAATTGAAGTAAGATGGAATTTATAAAATAATTCTTTAATATTAAAGTTAAAGGAAACTTGGTCATTATGATTTTTTTACTTCTGACTCAATGACTCAAGTATTTGCTAAAAATTGTAGATACAGATATCGTTCTTTTGATGTCTGCTCAAGCTTCTATAATTGAAAACCAATATTCCAATGACAGTGCGATAATTGGTATTGTTACTAATCCAAATTTCGCAATATTTTTAAAAACGATTTTTTACCAGGCTGACATTATTTACTTGTGTTGATATGTTCATGAGTTGTTTGAATTACATTTTTGTTGTGTGGCAATTTGTTACACCAAGGGGGTGCCACTTCTGGTCCTTACGAGGTTCAATCAGGGTTTAATACGAAACAGGAAGCACCACAATAGAACTAATGAGATGTGACCCCCCTCCCCCTCCCCCCCCCCCCCCTGCCAATTCGCTTTCTAAGGTTTTGGGAGATCTTGGTGGCCTCAAATGCAATGTGGTTGCTGCTAATCTGGACTCACAATTTAAGAATGACGTCAATCTTCTACATCATGTTGTCATAAATATATAGAAATTTCAGTCTCGAATAGAATGTGTCAGTCTCTAGTGTTTCAAACATTAAAATCAATCGAATAGCATTGGAGACTCATTCATTTGCCATTCAGGATCATTTAAAGGTTAAAACTTTACCTGAGAAGCATTCAAACACTTAATGTCATAGCAAGTTAGCTACAAATTCTATAGCGACATAGCTAGGGATTTTGACTCTATAATAAATGTCGTAGCAAGTTAGCTCCAAACTTAGATTCGGTAGCAAATTTTGTAGCAAAATAGCTACAAATTTTGATTCTATGATAATTTTTGTAGCAAAATTGCTACAGACTTTGATCCGTAGTAAACGTTGTAGCAAATTTCGTAGCAAAATTCCGTAGTTACTCAAATATTAGCTACATAACGTAATTTTGTAGCTAATTCCATAGCAAATACCTACGTCTAACTATTCTGTAGCATAGTCCATAGTAGAATAGCTACAGTTTTTAATTCCGGAGGAAAATTCCGCAGTTATTCAAATATTAACTACAAATGCAATTTGATATCAAATTTCAAAGCAAAATAGCTACCACAATCCATTCCGTTGCATATTTCATAGTAGAATAACGAGATATTGTACTTTTGTAGCAAAATTCGGTAGTTATTTCAACTTTTCCATGTCATGTGTTGTTGGTGCCTATTTGACATGTGGTTTTAGAAGATTGGGAGGAATTGACTCCATCCATGGAAGGTGTGGCTTACATATGTTTGTTATTTGTAATTTTATTGGTTTGCTATGTGTAATTTATTCTTTGTGGTAGTTGCCACTCCCCCGTTTTAATATAATTTTCTCTCGTTTAATAAAACATGTTATTTTATATAAAGAGTTCATACAACTGAAGAAGTTTATGCATAGGTGCCGCCTGCCAGCCTGCCAATACTCTTGCTATGAGCTGTAAAGAAAAGTCTGTCAACGTCTGCTTTTGTTTTTTTTTTATTTCTAGAGAACGGTCGTCAACAAAAATCCTTTTATATATCCACTAACTGATAATATTTTCTTGTGAAACAAGGAAATGAATGGCGCAATTACCATGACGTCATTAGTCGTGAGTCTATTACTGGGAAACTTCATGCTAAGTTACCTTTTCATCCCAATACATGGAAACGAACAAGGGCGGCTACCCTTTCGATATTTTATATATTGAGAACGGTTTCTACACGACACCGTGCCACAAACATTCAAAATATTACAAAAAAGAAAGACCTATTACATTTACACTTGCTAAATGCCACTTAACTTGGTGCTATATAAACTAAGTGATCTATGCACCCCTCGTCTCATAACTATTTTACTAACAGCTTTGAGTAAATTAATGTGAAGCTGTGAGAGCAAAAAGAGGAAGATGATGGGGGAAATGACTCAGTTAGGGTCTTTAATGGCTGCCGTAATGTTCGTTTGGGCAATATTCAGGCAACTGTTTCCTGATGAGTTCCAAAGGGATGTCAGGAAATACGTGAACAAAGTGGTTAGCTATGTGTACCCTTATGTCGAAATCACTTTTCATGAATACCAAGTAGACACCTGGTTCGAGCGAAGCAAAGCCTTTGTTTCCATTGAACGCTACCTCAGCACCAACTCCTCCAACAGAGCCAAAAGGCTCAAAGCAAATGTGGTCAGAGACTGTGAATCCGTGGTCCTGAGTATGGACGACTACGAAGAGGTCACAGACGAGTTCAGAGGCATCAAGATCTGGTGGACGTCGAGTAAAAGCATCCCACAACAGCGGGCATTCTTTTCTTATCGAGGTGATGAGGAGAAGCGATATTATAGGCTCACATGCAAAAGAGAGCACCGAGATATCATCACTAAAGTTTACTTGCAGCATGTACTCGATGAAGGAAAGGCGATTGAAGTGAAAACAAGGCAACGAAAGCTCTATACTAACAATAAGAGTGAGAAATGGTCTGGTTACAGGAGGACTATGTGGAGCCACATCATATTTGAGCACCCTTCCACATTCGACACTCTTGCAATGGACCCGAAAAAGAAGAAAGAGATTTTAGATGATCTTATGATGTTCAGCAAGTCGAAAGAGTACTACAAGAAGGTGGGCAAGTCATGGAAGCGTGGATATCTTCTTTATGGTCCCCCAGGAACCGGAAAGTCTAGCATGATTGCTGCCATGGCCAACCTTCTGGAATACGACATCTATGATCTTGAATTAACCTCCGTGAAAGATAACACAGACTTGAGGAAGCTACTCATCGACACATCAAGTAAGTCTATAATTGTGATTGAGGACATCGATTGTTCACTTGATTTAACTGGTCAGCGCAAGGAGAAAAAAGAAGAGGGTAAAGAGGAGGAGAAGGATCCAGTTCGCAAGAAGGCCGAGGAGGAAAAGGATAAAAAGAATAAGGGAAGTGAAGTTACTTTATCTGGGCTTCTGAACTTCATTGATGGGCTATGGTCGGCTTGTGGGAGTGAGAGACTGATCGTGTTCACAACAAACT
The DNA here is from genome assembly GCF_052849685.1 of Lactuca virosa. Taxonomy (NCBI): domain Eukaryota; kingdom Viridiplantae; phylum Streptophyta; class Magnoliopsida; order Asterales; family Asteraceae; genus Lactuca; species Lactuca virosa. The sequence goes on from NC_136431.1 coordinate 182,883,587, forward strand.
TTCTTGAAAAGCTTGACCCTGCTCTGATTAGGAGAGGAAGGATGGATAAACATATCGAGCTTTCCTATTGTTGTTTCGAAATATTCAAGGTGCTTGCAAAGAACTATTTGGATCTTGAATCACACGAGTTGTTTTTAACCATCAGTCGACTCTTGGAGGAGACTAAGATGACTCCGGCTGATGTTGCCGAAAATTTGATGCCAAAGTCTTTTGAAGAAAATGCTGAGAGTTGCTTGAACAAGTTGATCCAATCTCTGGAGAATGCAAAAGAAGAAGCAAGGCTGAAAGCTGTGGAGGATGCCAGGATCAAAGCTGAGGAAGAAGCAGCTAAGAAGATAGAACAAAATGGTGAGAAGGTACAAGAGATTGATGCAAAATTAGGGGATGGCGGGGGAAAGAAGGCTGACCAGGATACCGACATGCTACAAGTCACCGATGCAAAAGAAAACGGTGTCATCACTGCGTAGTATAATATGGCCTAAGAACATAGAACCAATAGCTTTCAGGTTTGTTAATTGTATCATTTGTATGTCTATAATTAATGCATGTGTATAATATGGCCTAAGAACATAAAACAAATAGCTTTTAGCTTTGTTAATTGTATGTCAGTATGTCTATATTGCTCTATTGTTTTCGCTTGGTTGTACATAACTTGTAATGCATTTGTATAATATGGCCTAAGAACAAAGAACCAATTGCTTTTATCAGCTTTGTTAATTGTATGTCTATATTGCTATATCGTTTTAATTTACTTGCTTGTACATAACTTGTAATGCATTTGTAGTTTTCACTTACAAGTAGTCAAATGAAATTAGTCAAAAGTCAAGTGTGGTAGGCGTGTGAAGATAGGACTGACAATTCTCGATACGACCCGCGACACGTATAAATAAATGGGTTTGGGTTGAGTTTTTCAACCCGCCAACCCGTTTATTAAACGAGTCATATATGAGTTTCTCAAAAAATAAACGGGTTGACCCGCCAACCCGTTTATATTATTATGTTAGGATTTCAGGCATTTTCATAACATATATGACATGCATGAAGGGTTGGTGAATGTATCTACTTTTCTTTTAAAGAAAAGCAATAAAAGACAAATGATACATTTGTTCGTTTCTCTAAATTTAATATATCAAACAGCCATGATTTTGTTTTAGGGTAGACCAAATAATATACAAAATATAAATGAATGACAAAATTCTTCAAACGATAACAAAATGTAACTATAAATGCATTCTTAACTAAATTCTTTATTTTAAGTTGCATATCAATAAAATAATCTAAAATGGAGTCTAATCGACATAGACAACAATGTATTATCTTCTACTAATTTCAAGTTTTAAATGGAATAAGCCATATCACAATCCTAATTCATTTTATTTAACAAAAATATATATTATACATACCCTATATATATATATATATATATATATATATATATATATATATATATATATATATATATATATATATATATATATATATATATATATATATATATATATATATATATATATATAACCTTAATTTTGTGTGGGTGGCCAAGTTCCACTCTTGCCCTATATTAGCTACGTCCCTGATCACACATTAATCGTATCCCACCACTTTATAGAGAGAACATAGTATGGAATCCATCACGATCCATGATATTATCTATAACATAATAATCTTTAGATAAAAACTGTAAAAATGGTCCTTGTGGTATACATTTTTTCCTGAGGTTTAGTTCAAGCATTTATTTTTTTAGATCAACGGTTCTTTTGAGCATATTTGTACGTGGTTTTGGACTCTCGGAAAACTGAAAGGACTAAAATATCCTCTTGATATATATATATATATATATATATATATATATATATATATATATATATATATATATATATATATATATATATATATATATAATTTTAAGTTTTATTAATAAATTAGGGGCCTCTCTCTCTCTCTCTCTCACACACAGACACATAGCTATGAAGATAATACATTAGAACAACATCATCATCTTCTTTAACACTTCATCTTCTTCAAAAATCAAAACCACACCCCTGAAACATTTTGGGGTTTGTTTTTTTTATCAAGAACTCCACATATAAAAAGATACACACTTAAAATACTCCTTGGAATCGCTTTGGAAATTAGCAATAATGGATTCACCCACCTGAAATAACACCGGCACCCCTTTGCTTCCATTCGTTCTTCAAACTTCATCACGATAATAGTTCCAGTGGGTTTGTGATGTCGAGATCTGATGAGACCCTAGTCATTGTTCTAAATCATCGACTGCCATCCCTTTTGTGCTCCACTGACGAAGTCATCAATTCTACCACCACAGATACGCTAAACTATTGTCATTACCACGTCCGACGAGGTTACCGACCCAGATCTGGAAGGTTTGTTGCATCCGACAACAGATGTTGAGAAAGTGTGTTCTCTAACAACACCTCTAAAAGACTTGAGATGGAGAGAGAGAGAGAGAGAGAGAGAGAGAGAGAGAGAGAGAGAGAAAGAGAGAGAAAGATCTGATTTTGTTACGTGTTGTTCAGCTGATTTTGTATGTGTACCAGATCAGAATGTATGTGTGTGTGTGTGTGACATCCCCATTTTCACGGCCAGAAAAGACCGATTTTGTTTATGCTTTGTTTAAAAATCAGAGTAACATTTTGAATAAAAGTGCTGCGGATTTTGTTCCCAGTAAAACATGATAAATACGTTATCAAAGCATTTCCGAAGAAATGTATTTTTATTCATTTTTAAAACATTTGGGATGTCATCGTCAATACAGAAATATAAGCATAAACAGAACTTACATTCATTTACACTAGTGATCTACATCTCTTTTAAATCTCTCAGTGTAATGTAACTTCATATTGACACCTATGATAGAAATAAGCTGGAGTGGGTCAGGTTGGGAAACCTGGTGAGTACATAGCGTTTTCAACCCACAATAATATAATTATTATGTTTAAACATCAAACAATCAACCCAATTACCCATCCCCGTTATCTTCTTTACTCTTAAGGATTTACCCTAAGAATCAACTATTCCACGTTCATTCATTCCTAAGGATCATCCTAAGGAATCGACACGAAGTCCATCGTTGCCATGGTTTACTCAATAGGCACTAATTCTCATAGTCGCCAGGGTTATTCTCTTTTATCGATTCTGAGACTCCTCTCACAACACATATCAAGGGGTTTAGGCACTACGTTGCATAGTCGCCAGGGTTAATCTCGTCTATCGACAATGTCGTTTCCGAGACTCCTCTCACAACACATGTCAAGGGGTTTTTAGAGTACATCTGGTGAGCACACAGTTCAAAACAATTACAGGTTGCGAGCCTGCTAGTGTCCACTGGACTGTGTAGAATAGTCTGTGGTTGTCATCCATACTCTGCTAGATGACAGGGCCAACACTTGGGTAAAAGGCTTCTCTCATGGTTCACCTCTCACCCTTATCTCATGGTCTATATCGCCTCTCATTATTTTGTTTTTGTCACACAGCAACTATTTCATCTACCCATGTTTTACCCAACACATTTTGTAGATATAAAATACATATACAGTTTAAATCATTTAAAACATGTATAAAAATCTTTCACCCAGCATAGACAACAAATATTCAGACAATATGCACACATAGCACGTAATTAAATACTTCATATCTATGTGTAAGATGAAAGGGACTATGCACTCTCCTGGTAAGGTGGTGGCTCGGTACTCGGACAGTACTTCGTTATCTCAAAACAATTTTTCCATTGACAAAACCTAGTATCAATATCATTAAGGTTTAGTCTAACGTTAACCGCGACTAATTAATAGTCTAACTATTATTACTATTATATAAGCGTTAAGCAACACTCTTATATAACTCATAATAATAGCCCAAATAATTATTTTAACGTCTTAATAATGTTACTATAATTAATTAGAAGCTATATTAAAAATAGCGTAGGCGTAGCTCACTTATAACGGGTTTTCTCGAAAACCGGGCTTTGCTTGGAGCAACGTTTCCGAACCGAAAGACCCTTTTTCTCGGGACTCCGGGAGCCTCGGGGCTTCCTTCGGGTGCTAGGGGGTTAATTAGGGTTTAGGGGGGTTTGGGATCCTAGAGAAAGAAACTAGTGAGAGAAAGAGGGTTTGAATGGTGTGAGAAACGAGTTGCCTTCGGCCCCCTTTTATAGGCACCAGCTGCAGAGTACGCTGGGCGTTCCTGCGAGGGTACGCGGGGCGTACCTCGTACGCAGGGCATTCTGGCCTTACGATGCGCGTTCGTACGAAGACGTGTCTGAAGCCTATAGGTGCGACGTGGTCAATCTGAGTCCAAGCGATTCCGAACGTGGGGCGTTCCCTTCTTGTACGCGCTGCATAGCGAGCCAGCTGTCACCCATCCGAAGCGAATCCGTGATCAGCAAGCGGCGGCCTTGATCGAGCCACGTCATCATCCCCTCGCAGATTTCACAATTTTTCCTTCTCGAATTCTAAAAATCGTAACTTTTGCATACGAGCTCCGTTTTTGACGTTCTTTATATCCACGCGTAGGCGGGAACGTACTCTACAACTTTTGTTTAGACTCCGTTGGCTAATTTTGACTTTATTTTAAAAGTTATATTTTTAACAGGCCGGGACAGGATTGGTCCGTTAAAAATTCATAACTCCTTCATCCGACGTCCGTTTTCATCTGTCTTTTTATCGTTACGCTACTATTAACGAGATCTTCGATTATCGTTTAGGTTGTGTCGGATAAAAACCGTTCGATCTAATATTCGAACTTCGGGCTGCACACTGCTAAGCCAAAATTTTCGAAAAATCATAACTTCCTCATACGAAGTTAGATTTGGGCGTTCTTTTTATGGACGCTCTCGGTTTAACATTTTCTACGACTTTCGTTTAGATCGCTAAGGCTAAAAGTCGCTCTATCGTAAAAACACTATTTATGCTTCCCAGTGTTGTGCTAGTTCCGTCGCGAAACTTCGACGGGTCATAACTTCTTCGTTATAACTCGGATTTCGGCGTTCTTTATATGTACGAAACCCTTGTAACATATACTACCACTTGGTTAAGATTATTTATTCTAAATAATCTTTTGTCGAAAAGTCGTTTTCGACCCCTATTATCTTTAAATTGACTAGCCCGGATCTATAGGCGTTACAGTTATCTCCCCCTTAGGATGATTACGTCCCGGAATCATCAATCAAACAGGACTTGTATAATGACTTCATACGTTATCTCTTCATCCTAGGTAATAACCGTAACTTCTATTTTTCTTCGAACGAGTATCTAACTCTTGGACTTCTTGACTGCAGGCGGTGTTCGATCTTGCACCCGCTCTTTACCTCATGTTAGACTTTCAATCATGACCTTCATGTCACATTCTCGATCTTTATTGGAGACTCCTTCTTTAACAAACTTGAGATAAGTTTCTTCCTTCGATTATCATAATAGACTGATGGGTCATGTTCTGATGACCTCTCATCGTATGATGCATTGCTTGGACTCAGGTCTTTTAGAGTCAAATTCCAGAACAGACTATACATTCCTTCATGTTCTAATCATATCTTAAATGGTAGCATTTCTAGCTACAAGCAACTATCGCGATACCTCTACCGATCGCTTTGATTATCTTTTATTTCAATCTTCCGGCTTAAGTCAAATGTTACATCAAACTTGGTTCTCCGAACCACGTAACATACTCCTCGTAGTCGGACTCAATTCGATATGACCACTAGGGTCGGAATAACAACAATCTTCTTAGTCATTACTAAAACAATGGTAACGACATACTTGAATAAAATGGTATCAATTACTAGCTTCTTGGTAACCTTGTGACTTTCCCTGATCCAAGTGTGAGTCATGTGCTTCCGGTAGTATAGCCTCTACTACCTTTCACACCTACTCATACTTGTCCCAAGTATTGTCTCGCACTTCTCCAAGTTAATATCACAAAAGAAATTTTAACACATACAAATGTGTCCAAACAATCATATAATTTTTCCTAGACTCTACTAGGAGTTCTTCCATGCGTATCTTCAATCATTAATTCTGTTTCAACTCGGTTGGTGATGGAAATGTCAGACGATGGGATAACTTCATGCATTATACCAAAAATCTTTCTTTCTGTTAATCGAAAGTGCACTTCTCTGGTACTAGACGTATTTTATATTAGACGAATTCTAAAGGCAAAATATCACTCTTACGATATCTTCCGATAGGTACCATTCAGTATTGTAAGCCTTCTCATTTCCTCCATTTACTCAATTCACTACGAGTCTTCACCATGATGTTCTGCACACCAAAGCAGTCGTTTGGTGTGTCGAGACGAGAATATAGATGGAGGAAGGTTTAGACGTGTATTCCTTCTTATTACTTCGAAAAATTACATGTAGGTTCTAATATCGTAATTAAACATTTAGAAATTTGAACACATAAAGTTTCCAGATCCGGTCGGCAACAAACCATAGATCCGATTATACATTTAGCATCATAAAGCATCATAAATCATTTAGCACATAAAAGCATGTTAGGCATTTTCCCTAAATAAGCTAGTGCTTGTGTCTATTCAGGTGTATTACCTAAATTTTATTAGACACACTCCTCACGATTATCGCTTAGCATTCTCAGTTTAAGTCTAGAAATAAATCCATATTCCTAGTTCGATTAAACTAATGCTCTGATACCAACTGTGACATCCCCATTTTCACGGCCAGAAAAGACCGATTTTGTTTATGCTTTGTTTAAAAATCAGAGTAAAATTTTGAATAAAACTGTTGCGGAATTTGTTCCCAGTAAAACATCATAAATACGTTATCAAAGCATTTCCGAAGAAATGTATTTTTATTCATTTTTAAAACATTTGGGATGTCATCGTCAATACAGAAACATAAGCATAAACAGAACTTACATTCATTTACACTAGTGATCTACATCTCTTTTAAATCTCTCAGTGTAATGTAACTTCATATCGACACCTGTGATAGAAATAAGCTGGAGTGGGTCAGGTTGGGAAACCTGGTGAGTACATAGGGTTTTCAACCCACAATAATATAATTATTATGTTTAAACATCAAACAATCAACCCAATTACCCATCCCCATTATCTTCCTGCTAGTGTCCACTGGACTGTGTAGAATAGTCTGTGGTTGTCATCCATACTCTGCTAGATGACAGGGCCAACACTTGGGTAAAAGGCTTCTCTCATGGTTCACCTCTCACCCTTATCTCATGGTCTATATCGCCTCTCATTATTTTGTTTTTGTCACACAGCAACTATTTCATCTACCCATGTTTTACCCAACACATTTTGTAGATATAAAATACATATACAGTTTAAATCATTTAAAACATGTATAAAAATCTTTCACCCAGCACAGACAGCAAATATTCAGACAATATGCACACATAGCACGTAATTAAATACTTCATATCTATGTGTAAGATGAAAGGGACTATGCACTCTCCTGGTAAGGTGGTGACTCGGTACTCGGACAGTACTTCGTTATCTCAAAACAATTTTCCATTGACAAAACCTAGTATCAATACCATTAAGGTTTAGTCTAACGTTAACCGCGACTAATTAATAGTCTAACTATTATTACTATTATATAAGTGTTAAGCAACACTCTTATATAACTCATAATAATAGCCCAAATAATTATTTTATGGTCCTAATAATGTTACTATAATTAATTAGAAGCTATATTAAAAATAGTGTAGGCGTAGCTCACTTACAACGGGTTTTCTCGAAAACCCGGCTTTGCTTGGAGCAGCGTTTCCGAACCGAAAGACCCTTTTTCTCGGGACTCCGGGAGCCTCGGGGCTTCCTTCGGGTGCTAGGGGGTTAACTAGGGTTTAGGGGGGGTTTGGGATCCTAGAGAAAGAAACTAGTGAGAGAAAGAGGGTTTGAATGGTGTGAGAAACGAGTTGCCTTCGGCCCCCTTTTATAGGCACCAGCTGCGGAGTACACTAGGCGTTCCTGCGAGGGTACGCGGGGCGTACCTCGTACGCAGGGCGTTCTGGCCTTACGCTGCGCGTTCGTACGAAGACGTGTCCGAAGCCTATAGGTGCGACGTGGTCCATCCGAGTCCAAGCGATTCCAAATGTGGGTCGTTCCCTTCTTGTACGCGTTGCGTAGCGAGCCAGCTGTCACCCATCCGAAGCGAGTCCGTGATCAGCAAGCGGCGGCCTGGATCGAGCCACGTCATCATCCCCTCGCAGATTTCACAATTTTTCCTTCTCGACTTCTAAAAATCATAACTTTCGCATACGAGCTCCGTTTTGACGTTCTTTATATCCACGCGTAGGCAGGAACGTACTCTACAACTTTTGTTTAGACTTCGTTGGCTAATTTTGACTTTATTTTAAAAGTTATATTTTTAACAGGCCGGGACAGGATTGGTCCGTTAAAAATTCATAACTCCTTCATCCGACGTCCGTTTTCGTCTGTCTTTTTATCGTTACGCTACTATTAACGAGATCTTCGATTCTCGTTTAGGTTGTGTCGGATAAAAACCGTTCGATCTAATATTCGAACTTCGGGTTGTACACTGCTAAGCCGAAACTTCGAAAAATCATAACTTCTCATACGAAGTCAGATTTGGTCGTTCATTTTCTGGACGCTCTCGGTTTAACATTTTCTACGAATTTCGTTTAGATCGCTAAGGCTAAAAGTCGCTCTATCGTAAATTCACTATTTACGCTTTCCGGTGTTGTGCCGGTTCTGTCGCGAAACTTTGACGGGTCATAACTTCTTCGTTATAACTCGGATTTCGGCGTTCTTTATATGTACGGAACCCTTGTAACATATACTACCACTTGGTTAAGATTATTTATTCTAAATAATCTTTTGTCGAAAAGTTGTTTTCGACCCCTATTATCTCTAAATTGACTAGCCCGGATCTACAGGCGTTACAGTGTGTGTGTTTATCAGATCTAATTTCGTGTGTGTTCATCAGATAGGGAAAACTCAAGAACAAACCCAGATCTAGAAGGTTTGTTGTGTGTTTATGTTCATCTGGTTTCATGTGTGTGTGTTTGTGTGTTCATCATATTTGGTTGTGTGTGTGTGTGTGTTCATCGGAGAGGGGCGAACTCAAAAACAAACCCAAATTTTATGTATGGTTTTTGTTTCTGGATAAAATTTTAGTGGAGAAGAAGTGATAGAAAAATTTTAGGTATGGAGGTGACAGACGGTAGTGGTGGCGGATGGTGGTGGCGGATGGTGGTGGTGGAAGATGTTCTTGAGTGTTCTTGAATCTATGAAGATGTTCATGGGACAAACCCAAATAGAGAGAGAGAGAGAGAGAGAGAGATAAAGAAAGAAAGAAAGAAAGGGTCCTCTCTTGTTTTTTAATTAATAAAATATAAAAATAATTATTAAAAAATGTAAAAATAAAAATAAAAAGGCACCAAAAGGGTCTTTGGCCTAGCGGTAACGAGTGACCCTCTCAATTGAGAGGTCATGAGTTCAAGTCTCGTTGGAGACATAGGTGGTAATTTAGGAGTAGATTAGTTTGTCATTGCAAAAAAGAGAATTTTAGTCTTTTTAGTTTTCCGAGAGACCAAAAGAATGTAAAACATGCTCAAAAGGACCGCTGATCCAAAAAAGTCGAGGTTTAGACTAAACCTCAGAAAAAAATACATACCACAAGCACCATATTGCAGTTTTGTCTAATCTAATCTTAATTGGTCGAAACAATATCATTTTATTTTTCATATAACTATTATCATTTTTCTTAGACAAATCCTTAAGAGCTTCCACAATGGTGAATTCAATGAAAATTAAGTTTAATAATGTGTCAAGTCTATTTGTCATTCAATGGATTAAACTCTACCATAGTGAGATGCCACTTTAGCATTCAATGGATTTGAAGTGCAATAGCCATTGAACTCTTCAATGGGGAAAAGAAATTTTTTTAATTCTTAAAAATATATTATAAATTAATTTTTGTAATTTTCTATTGAACTTTGTAGAGTTCAATACATTGAAGAAAAAAATTTATAGAGTTGTATAGAATGTAAAAAAAATGATGTGACAATCCATTGAACTCTACAATTCAACGCATCATGGATGCCCTAAACTCACTATACATGCAGTTATTAAAAATGTATGTGCTAGATATGGTTTTATGATTTTTGCATGTTTATTATGAATTAAAATGGGCGTGAAAGTAATTTTTCATATGACCAAGTTGAGCACGACTCTTTTCTGTCACACCCCCGAACCAGACTGCGGAATCGTCCGGGGGCTTGTGCGTGACTTCATCCTTGTAGTATCATCACATAGTATACTTTGCTTTTCTAGGAAAATGTATTTTTCAGTCATGTAATATGTGTTTACGGTTGTGTTTACGGCCGTGAACTGGTTCACGACCGTGAACCTGTTCACGACCCATGTTCCCCACATATATATAGGTGTTAGGGGTGAGGAGAAGGTGATGAGCAAGAGGAGAGAGAGAGAGAGAGAGAGAGAGAGAGAGAGAGAGGAGCTTAAGTGTGTGTAAGTTGTATGTGAATCTTGTATTTGGATCTACATTCTAATCAAATCATACAAGATTCATCATCTTCTTCTTGTACTTCTTCTTCATTAGATCTGGCATCATCTGTTTGATTGGGATTCCGCACCATCAAACGGATCTGATTGATACAAAAGCGAATTTGGGACTTACAAGTGGTATCAGAGCTTGGATTGTATCAATCATTTTTTGCAGATCTGGAGCGTATTTGATCTTATTTTTGAAGGATTTTTGCGTTTTTGGATAGATCTTGGCAAAATAGGGGGTTTGTTCTTCGTGTTTTTGATAAAAACGAGTTTTTGATCGAGTTTTGGAGCAAAAAAGATTTGAAAAATGTTGTTTTTCACGTAATCTGCGAAATGTTTACGGCCTTTGAAGATCAACGGTTTACGGCCATTGAAAGGTTTACGGCCCTCGGAGTTCACGACCTGCTCGTTTGCGGTTGATCCTCGTCTTCGCCTCGCGTTCTCGGCCAGCATCCGTCCTCGCTTCGGATTTAATTCAAAAAAAATTTGGGGGTTGCCAGGTTTCAAACCTGGGTCCCCTAATTCCTCAAACCAACGTCTTACCAATTGCTCTAGGTTGTGACTTGTTATTTGTCTTCCACATTTAGCTCATATAGTCTTCGCAGCAGCAACAAATAATCAAAAGTATTTTGGAGTTGCCAAGATTCGAACCCGGGTGCCTCGCTTCATCAACCCTGCGCCTTACCGGTTGATCTAGCTTGCTAGATGTTAAACTCCTTCCGGATTTAATTCAAAAGGAGTCGTTTTGGGTTCGTAATTTCGCACCTTTAACACTTTTAACCCAAAAAATCAATTCCTTTTATTTTTAAATTCCATTTTCTTCCAAAAATTTTAGTTTTTAATTTTTGACTTTTAATTTTGACTTTTTACTTAAAATTTTGACTTTGACTTTCAAGTTTGACCTTTGACTTTAAACTTTGACTTTTTCATTTAACTTTCAAAATTTCAAATTTAATTTTTCGGTTTGACTTTTTAAATTTGACTTTTAAGGTTGACTTTTGAGTTTTTTAGTCAAAGGGCATTTTTGGTAAACAATGAGTTCTTCAAAAATCAAAGTCAATGAACTTTCCTTGGAGAATTTACGTGAACACTATGAATTACTACGAAGAGAGAACGAGGAACTAAAATACGAAGGGTACCAACTTAGGAAAGGCCTAAAACCATTAAAAGAACAACTAGAGGCCAAGACTAAGGACTTTGGGAAATTACAGGCAGAGTACAGTGACAAGTGTGTCCATTATAGATATCTTAAGAAAGATTTTGATGTTGTGACTGCCGAACTTGATGCATTAAAAGCAAAATATAAAGATGTTGAATTCAACTTTAAGAAATTTGATGTGTCAAGTGAGGTAGTTGCATCGATGATTAAAAACAATTAACATTCAAAGATAATCAAACTAAGGGGTTAGGGTATCATAGTGTACCACCTCCCTTCAATGACAACTATAACCCACCCCTTGAGACAAATGAGGAAGAAATTCATGCTCAGTTCGGCCTAACCCCTGAACCAACTTCAGTTAAGATTGAACAATCTGGGCCAACTGAGAATATTAAGGTGATTGTTTCTGATGCTTCTACTTCATGTGCAGGTAAAGTAGTGGAAAAAGAGGACAAGGAGAACAGAACTAATTCTAGTTCTGCAAACACTATTGATCAAACCAATGTCCCCTTGAACTCTGAATCTGTTGATTCTAATCAACCTGCTGTTGGTAAATACAGACCACCAAAACAAGCAAATCAGAGTGCCTGCTGCAACTGTGCTTGTGGGAACAATCAAAGACATGGCAAGGGCACGCCACCAGGGGCAGGAAGAAACAACTTCCCAGTGAAGAAAAAGACATGTTTTCACTGTGGAACACCTGGACACATTGCCAGCCCTTCAAGGTCAAATTCACGAAATGGCGACTGGAATGCCAAAAAGGGCAAGAGTTCAACTCCCAAGGCCAAGAAATCAACTCCCAAGGGCAAGAAGGGAATGCCGGCCCAGAAGTCAAGTTCAAGAGATGCTCCTGTGAAGCCAAGACCGGTTAGGTCAAAGTCATCTCAACGATCGGCTTCCATTTCAAAAGCAAGTACTGAGGCACCCATCGGATCGAACAAGAAATGGGTTAGACCCAACTACAGATGGGTACCAAAGGTTCAATCTCTTAAATCTCCTAATGCTTCTAATATTTTTACATCTTCTTTTTGTGATAAGCAGGATATGTCATAGGAGAGAGCACCTTGCAAAGATGACAAAGGTCAACCCAGTTTCAAAATGGACTGGGTTCCAAAGACCAACTGATCCTGCTCTGTGTCGGAGCAGCTATGGAGGCATATCATCAGACTTCGGTTTGTTGATAGTGGTTGTTCCAGGCACATGATAAGAGGCATCTCTCAATTGTACAACACTCAGAACATTGTTTGAGAGTATGTGTCCTTTGCGGGAAAGGAAGAAAGGAAGGGATCACTCATGGGTTTTGTGCTTAACGATGTGAAGAATTTTCGGATCTGTTCTGAGATTATGCTTGTTGTTCTCAGACCTTCTGGATGCAAATTCAATCGGTGACTTACGGTTTGAGTTTTCTTCTTTATACTCCTGAGTTTATCTTAAACTGATTCGTTTTGAAGACAATTTTTATTTTCTTATATGTTTATTGGGAAGTGATATCAAGAAAGTGATAACGGGCAGTCTAAACATGTGTAAGGGACTGAATGTGAACTATCTAGACTCTGTGTTCAATGTGCTGGTAGGCACGAAGGATTTGACAGTGTGGATTTAGATAAGATTGTTTGGACTGACCATACGACGCTCGGGTAGATTGAGCAGTGAGATAAACACGGGAACCTACAGGATACACTAAATTAACACGCATCTAGAACTGTGATTCAACTTTTCCTTGATGTACAGACTTATGTTCTTAATTCTGGTTCTAATAGGGCAACTGGGGGGTTCTGATAAAGTAGGTCTGTAGGAAATTATTTTCTTGCTTTCTATATGTCAGTCATATGTTGCTTCCTCTGCGTGATTGGAAGAGATCCGACCTGGATTGCAACATATGCAACTCTAATTCTACGCTTCTCCTTATCTATGAAATTCTTTCTATCTGTTAGCCATATGTTGTTCCCTCTGCGTGATCTGAAGATCCGACCTGGGACACAGCATATGCAACATTCTACCTCTCAATCCATCTATCTCTGTTAGTAATATGTTGTCCCCTCTGCGTGATTGAAAGAGATCCGACTTGGGACACAACATATGCACCTATCTCTAAATTTGTCTTCCTCCTTAATAATTGTTTACTCACCTAAAGTAAGGAGTTCTTTGGAAGTTCTTGATAACCAGGGTATATCGGGAAGTGGGGAATATGTTCTAGTGCAACTAAAATTGAACCATTTAAGAGGTTGTCTATAGATCTCGCTGCTTAATTTAAGTGGACAACAATACCCATGGTCGTCGTCGGCTAAATGCTTTATTTAGAAAAGTTTGTTGATATCCTTCGTGTTTAAGTGGACCACAATACTGGCAATTGACCAGATCTATTCATGAAGGTGAAGGTATTGATAAACAAGTTAAGACTGTCTCACAACTTTGATCCCAAATACTTTTTGTTTTTGTTAAATTTGTTCATAGTTTTCCTCTATGCACAAATTTAGGGGGAGAATTAAAAAAAATTCAAAAATCAAACAAAAATCAGAAAAATTAAAAAATATTTTTGTTTCTGTTTTATTTTTTTCAGAAAAAAAAATCCAAAAATATTGTGTGCTAAGTTTTCTTTTAGTTTTGTTTTGTCTTGAAAAGTGAATTCAGATGTAGATGAGACTCATACAGACTGTATCGAGACTTTCTGAGCCAAAGCTTCATCCGTGATCATCGAAGAGTTCTCATTCGAAGGAGCAAGAAATGAAGACTATTCTTTCAACATTCAATATTTCTACCCCAGAAGCAAGGTCAAGTTAAACTTGAAGATTATGTGACAAATTGCATTGAAGCCTCCTCAATCAATTTGTTGCTATCTTGAACCTGCTGAAGTGATTAAGAAGATTAGATCTCTCTATTGTTCTCTCTGAAGATTCTCAAGCTGAAAGCGCCATCTTTCAAGAATCTTTTTCAAGAAGCCTCCTCACCCAATGTGCGTTCAGAGTCAAATTTTGAAGAAAAGCCCAACTGCTCAAGATGAAGTCATTCATTGAAGATTCATCAAGTTCATCTTGAAGTTGTGAAGAATTTGAAGATTAATGCTGAAGCCAAGCTCCCAATGAAGATTGACAAGAAAAGTCAGCTACTTTTTAGGGGGAGCTTGTTGGGTCAATTAGAAAAGAAAGCTATAAACCAAAGGGGAGATTGTTGAGTCAAAAATATTGGTTTATACTTTACTTTTCTAGGAAAATGAATTTTTCAGTCATGTAATATGTGTTTGCGGTTGTGTTTACGGCCATGAACTGGTTTATGGCCGTGAACCTGTTCACGACCCATGTTCCCCATATATATATATATATATATATATATATATATATATATATATATATATATATAGGTGTTACGGGTGAGGAGAATGTGATGAGCATAAGGAGAGAGAGAGAGAGAGAGAGAGAGAGAGAGAGAGGAGCCCTAGTGTGTGTAAGTTGTGTGTGAATCTTGTATTTGTATCTACATTCTAATCAAATCATACAAGATTCATCTTCTTCTTCTTCTACTTCTTCTTCATTAGATCTGGCATCATCTGTTTGATTGGGATTCCGCACCATCAAACGGATCTGATTAATACACAAGCAAATTTGGGACTTACAAGTATATAATTGAAACATAACATCATCATCATCACACATGTAATATAACAACATACATTGTTTACATAGAGTATTGTATTTGAATATTACATGCCAAAATAATTAAAGTATGATGAAACAAAATATAACAAAACATCCATTAGTTTGTTCAGCCCAACCTGCTTCAACGGTTTGCTGAGAATACAAGTTAATACAAAAAGGTCAACATAAAAATGTTGGTGAGTTCATAAGCATGTTTAAGAAAATGATCCGTATAACTTTGTAATCACAAGAAAATCCTGTATTTTCTTAAAATAGTTTAGTATGTTTGTGTCTGATCTTGTATTAACGCATGTGTGTTATTGTTTAATAAAATGCCAAAAGTGAATGAATAGAATGTAAAGAGAATGCCCCCAGACAACCCTACGTTGCCTAAAAAAGAGAATGTTGGTATATCAACCCCCGAGATTGAGTACCGGCGCGTTTATGTTCCCGAGTAATCCAAAAAGAAAAGAGAATGGTCTCCCGTAAATTTCATAATGTTAATTCCTCTAAGTGAGTCGTTATAACCATACTAGATAGCGACAATTTCGCCTGTCTTGGCGTTTATAGATAATTTCATCTTTTTGGCCCAAACTTTTATATTTTCACAACTTTAACCCTTCTTATCAAAAATTTACATTTTTGGCACATCTTTCTCGAAAATGACATTTAAGGCCACAAAAGATCAAAAATTACAATTTTTGGGCCCAAAACCGTGAGGAGCCCAAATAAGGCCCATTTATGAAAATGTTTACATTTTTAGTCCTTGTAAGGTCTCAAATGTCGAGATTAGCCATGTTTAGCAAAAATTTCCTTTTGAACCCCTTACTAGCCGTGAGTTACATAAATAACCCATACTTTTGTTATTTTGTCGATTTTAGCCCCTTTCATGAAGTTTTTCTTAGCTGCAAGTAATCTAAACGTATTCTAAACCTTTTTCTTGTAAGGTGAGTTGAAATGAGTGTGATGTCAAACCAATATCATCATATTTTAGTAGATCTTTAATTCCATGAAGTTTATAACACATAAACACATATATAACTAGAAAAACACACAAAATCATGCATACACACATAGATCTACACAAAACAACTTGTATTCTTCCCCCAAAACAAAGTAAAAATCGAAAATAGGGGGTATGAACTCACATTGCTTTGACGTTTTCGGTTTTTGGTGAGGAAATGAGAATATCTTGACCCTAGATGTGTTCTTGAGAAGATTTTCGAACTTAGGAAGTTCTAGGAAGCATGATTCACGAAAAACATGTGTTTATGAGAAGTGATTGAGCTTAAAATGAAGTATATCAACTTGAGTTTGTATGATCTTACCACAATGTGAAGCTTGAAGTGATCTTCTTGAAAACACACCTAATACTCACGAATTTCTTGAGAGATAGAGAGTGGAAGAGTGTTGAAGGTTGAGAGAAAAGGTGTTGAATTTGAAATGGTGAGTGAGGTTGGAGAGGGAGAGAGGCCGAGAGTTAGAGAGAGATAAGAGAGGGGAGGGTTGACTTATGAAGAGTGTGATTTGAGGGTTGCATGGATACATACACTCTTGCATGGATATCCACTACGTATTGTTGAGGTGTCAACTCTCTCCTTCCCTCCCATTTGTTTTTCTTTCTTTCTTTTTTTTGTTGGGCCAAGTATAAGGAAAAAGGAAGGGAGAATGAAAGAGTTTGGGCCCTTTCTTGATTTAGTTCGAATTTAGGAGGCCCAAGATGAAGATTTTCGGCCCATTGGGCCCTTATGAGGGTTCACGGCCCAATAGTGATAAGGAAAAAGGGTTTACGGCCCAATGAAGCCCAAGAATATAGTTTACGGTCCATTAGGGCTTATGAAACCATTTACGACCCATCATGGCCCATTAGAGATAAGATGAATCATTCTAGGCCCACATGACCCAAAATACTTTAGTTTCATGGATGTGGGTCCATTTAGAGCCCAAATAGGGTTCCTTGGTCCAAAATAGCCAAATTGAAAGTTTACTGGTCCATTAGGCCCAATAAGAGGATCCTAGTCCATAATAAACTTGAACCAGGATTTTTAGGGTTTTCAACCCATAGTTGAATATATGAGATGTATTGTATTAGTTTTTGAACTTCACTCAGGAGTTTGGATTCAAATGGATGATTTCATTTTAGCATATAGCATGATATTCACTTAGAGTACAAGTCTTACAATAGCTGATGTTTACATGAAAATAGAATCTCCTAGCTAAAAATGCTAGTTGTGACACTATTTCATTTGTATTTATTTATGTCACAACTAGCATTTTTGGCTAGGAAATTCTATCCGTATATGATTAACTCTTGATGTATCTTGTAACTCGAAGATTGATGCTATGCATGTTATTCATTTCACAACAACTATTCAAATCAAAACTCACTCGTGAAGCCCTAAACCTACTTCAATGCACAACACTCACTCGACTTTGGGCTTGTAACCCTAATTTCCCGGTTCAAACATCCTTTTTGGGTCAGGAATCATTTATTGGGCCTAATGGGCCAATAAACCCACAACTTGATTATTTTGGGATAAGATACCACATTTGGGCCCTAATTGGACCCACATTCACTAAGTAATTGACTTTGGGGCCACAAATCTCTTCATGGGCCTTAATGCGCCGTAAATATTTTCTTGAACCTCAATAGGCCAAAAATCTATATCCTTAACCTTTTTGGGCCGTAAACACATATGTGAGCCCACATGGATCAAAAATCCCTAATGGGCCAATGCAAGAACAAGCCCAAGATCCATATTCTCTCATTTCCTTCTCATTCTCGGCTATATACATATGTATGTAAAAAAAAGAGAAATTGTTTGAATTAAAAACCTTGACACCTCATTATTATTCATTGGAAATCCATGCAAATGACCTCACATGTTTATAAGATTAAGCACTCTAATCCCTTATGTAATAACCAACTAATTCTCTCTCTCTTCTCTCTTCTTATCCTCGGCCGAAGCAACCTCCCCACCACCATTTTCACTTCAAACTTGAAACACATACTTCATTTCCTCCCATATCTCCCAAGAACTCCAAGAAAAATCCCATCCTTCTTCTTCCAAATTTTCGTGTGTGCTTCATTTCGGTTTAATGGGCCAAGAATGTCATTTTTACAAAAAGTGGGCCTCTTATGTCATTTTGGTAAATAATTGAGCTAAAACAGGCAATATAATAACTAACAGGCTAATTACGTCATTCTCACTTTTATTGGGCCATGTTTACCCATTTTCATGATAATGGGCATTCATGGTCCATTTACATACTTATTGGGCCTGAAACATTCATTACATGTTTATTGGGCCTTAGTGACCCATTTACATGATTGATAGGTCCTGTATACTCTTTACATGTTTATTGGGCTTAGTTACCCATTTACATGCTCGACGGACCTTGTATACACAATTCATGCTTATTGGGCCTCATACATTCATATACATACCCATTGGGCCTTGTAACCTAAATACATACATGGAAACATTATTTAAAACATTAAATAGTGTGTTACACTATTCTCGTAAATTTAGTTAAGGTTCTTGTGAGACGTTCTTTCATTCGTACCTACCTAGTGTACAACCTTAAGTCGTGTAGTTATAACCAGAGTCTCCTGGAGGGAGAGCGAGAGTTTGTGTATAGATCTATACGGGGTTCACAGCCCCGCACCTGAGCTGTTCGCTACAGCTAGACTAGGCCAGTCTAGGGTGACAAATGTCTTACCTTAAACAAGTCGACACCTGAAAAACGTCATGACAGGCAGATCAGTCATATCAAGCATGGTTATAACGACTCACATAGAGATTAACTCCACTGTAAAATTTACGGAATACATATACTATACTTTTGATACACGTACGAGCTATTCATTCTATAACATTCAGGTCTTATGGTTTAAAGACTACAACTCATTTACAGTCAGATAATATCGGATTTTCTGGGAAAATACATTGTACATTACATATTACTTACAATAGAAAACATGGGATTTTTTTTGGGATACTCTCTTTATACATTTTCAAAACAGAAACACACATGCCTTAATATAAGATTTGATGAAAAACTTTCAAACCATTTTGACAGAAAATATCGGATTTTCTTGTGTTTACAAAGTGATACAAAACTTTTCATACAAACGTGCTTATGAACTCACCAACATTATATATGTTGAAGTTTTCAAAATTACTTGTATTCTCAGGGAATCGTTAAGCGGGCTGGTCACCAAGAACACATGGATTTTGTTGTATTTTTGCTATCATCATACACTTACTATTTTGGAATGTAATTTGTAATCCAACACACTTATGTAAACAATGATGGTTGTAATATTGTATGTATGATGATGATGTTGTCTTGATTCAATTATTTACATTGTGATGATATTACAAGATGAAGTCACCCAACCCCCGGACGTTTCCGCCGTTCCGGTTCAGGGGTGTGACAATTTATGTATATCCATGTATCTCTTTAAATTCTTTGAGGTTGTAAACTGTAAGTTCTAGTTCTATAAATGATAAGCCTCTCCACCTAATTGGGTGTGATGAGTATCATTATCATGGTATCAAGAGCAAATTAATCCAACCCTTTTCTCTTCCCCTCCCATGATGTTTTCTCTTTCTTTCCCTTCTTCTTTGTTTTCCTGCAACTCTTCCCTTCCCTTGTCTTCTTCTTCTTCTTTTTCTTCCTATTATGATACTACCCTACCCATGAATACAATTCTTCATCTTATCACTAACATATTATCATCTTCCAATTATCTCATATGGAAGAATCAAATGATTCATTTCCTTACTTATCATAATCTGTTAGGGCATGTTGATGGGACCTTTCATGCACCTAATCCGGAGGTTCTCATCGCTAAAAATCATTTTCCGCATCTAGATTTTACTGCATGGATCTTTGCTGATCAGCGGGCGATTATTTTCCTTCTAGCATCGTTGACTGAGAAAGCCTTTTCTGAAAGTGTTGGCTTATCGACAACTTAACAGATTTGGGTCACTCTTGCGGAGGCTTATAGCCATTCATCTGTAGAAAGAATTCAGATTCTATGTGATCAAATGTGCCAACTCTCCAAGGGAACATCCACTGTTGCTGAGTTTGGCTGGAAAATCAAAATTATTTGTGATCAACTTTCTGTTGTTGGTCATCTCGTCGATGAATCAGACAAAACCCACTAGTTTTTGTGTGGCCTTGGTCTAGATTTCGAGACTTTTTCCACCGCAATTCATGCCTCCCGGTCACTCACCACTCTCTAAGATCTTCTTGCCTAAGCCGAGGCTCATGAGTTATTTTTGTGATCCTTGCATGAGACTTCTTCCTCACCAACGGCTTTTTCTGCTAACTCGTTTCCACCTATGTCTCGTGGTGGTCATTCATTTAAAGGTGGTCGTGGTCGTGGGCGTTGTCCTCCCCATTTTCAATTATGTCGAACCAATGGCCACTATACTAGTGCATGCCCACATCTCTCCTCGTATATCTCTCATAAATGCGGTTCAAATGTTGATTTAGAGAAAGCCTTTCATGCTCAGTGTCATGTAATGTTCAATGACCCCGATTAGTTTGTTGACTCTAGTGCAACCGACCATATGGATTCTTCCCCAGCATCCGTATCTCAACGTATGCCTTATACTCGAAAATCTAAGGTTTCCTTTGCCAGTGGTAATGTTCTCCCTATTTCTCATATTTGCCAGTCTATGATTCACAATAATATTAAATTGCGAGATGTTCTGGTAGTCCCCACGATCACCAAAAATTTATTTTCCATTAGTAAATTGACTATTGATAATAACATGGATGTTTTGTTTTCCCAACATTATTTTTATATCCAGGATTGGGCAACGAAACAGGTTCTAGCAAGGAGGTGATGTGAGAAATGATTTTATGCTCTCTCAAACAAATCGGAGGCATTTACAGTCGTTGCATATTCGGAGTTAAAATCCTCGTATGAGCTTTGGTATTCCTGCTTGGGTCACATTTCTTCTGATAATATTTCTCTTTTGAATAAGTTAAGTCTCGTTTTGGTGACATATTTATTATCGTCACCCGTTGTTTGTATGCCCTATCAGGTTGCTAAGGAGCATCATTTACCTTTTTAACCTAATGAAAAATGTGCTTTACATGTGTTGGACTTGATTATTGTGATTTATGCGGCCATCCCCGATTACTTCGGTTGATGGTTATTGTTATTATGTTATTTTTGTGGATGATTTTTCTCGTTTTATGTGGTTTCCACTAGAAACCAAGTGTGGTTTCCATGTGGTGCTTGGGGCCTTCATTAAGTTTTTTCAAACATAATTGTCATTTAAAATTAAAGTCTTCCAAAGTGAAGGGGGCACAAAGTTTTTGAATCACAATGTACGACGTTTGCTTGATGAAAATGGTACTCTTCATCGTATTTCATGTACTTATATTGCCCAACAAAATGGTAGGGTGGTTTGAAAGCACCGTCATATTTTCGAAATTGGCCTTTCCATGTTATTTAATGGGCATGTCCCGACTTCTTATTGGGTTCATGCTTTGCGCTCAGCTGTTCATATTATCAACTGGCTTCCCACTCAGGTATTAAATAATAAATCGTTATTCAAGGTCTTGTTTCTTCGGGCTCTTTCTTATGATCATTTTTTCACATTTGGGTGTCAAGTCTACGTTTACTTAAGGGACTATGCAGATAACAAATTATCACCATGAAGCCTTCCTTGCATATTTCTTGGCTATTGTGCCCAGTATAAATGAATGTCTTGAGCCTAGCTCCTCTCGAGTTTTCATTACCCGACATGCCATGTTTGATTAGCTTTTCTTTCCATGTGGTGGAACTTCAACTTAGGCCTCTATTCATGACCTTCATCTAGTTTCCTTTTTGGACATGCACCATCTTTTCGTCCGCCATTGGCTCAAGATCCAAGCCCACCTCTACAGCTG
Organism: Lactuca virosa; assembly: GCF_052849685.1. Taxonomy (NCBI): domain Eukaryota; kingdom Viridiplantae; phylum Streptophyta; class Magnoliopsida; order Asterales; family Asteraceae; genus Lactuca; species Lactuca virosa. The sequence goes on from NC_136431.1 coordinate 182,905,826, forward strand.
ACTGCTCCATCCACTAGATGTGGACTTTGCGATGATCCAGTTCTAGTCGTCGAGGATCAGTTCCTAGAACATTCCCAATCATCCGAATAGGCCACCTCGACCGAACAAGCCCAATCATCGGTGCAAGTCCATTCACCTGATCCGATCTAGTCACTCATCGATGCTTCGTCGCCTGTCTCACCAGCTAGTCCGCCTCCTGCTGATGCAACCGAACTGGATTCATCCACTGCCGCTCCTTCACGTGTACCTCATGTTGGCCATTCCATGGTTACACGAGCCAAAGTCGGGATCTTTAAATCGAAGCATCGAGTAGATATTGCTCACACTACTAAACATGGTTTATATAGTGCCCTATTTGCTCAACGTGGCCCGACCGCTTTTTCTTCTGCTGCTTCGCAATCTCATTGGACGGATGCTATGAACGTTGAGTTGCATGCCCTATGGAAAAATTATACTTGTTCGTTGGTTCCCAGAACCATGTATCACAATGTCGTCGATTGTAAGTGGGTGTTTCGAACTAAATACCATTCTGATGGCACTATTGATCGTCATAAATCCTGTTTAGTTGCACAAGGTTTTAGTCAACTTCCGGGTGTTGATTACTCGCATACTTTTAGTCCGGTGGTGAAAGCATCCACGGTGTGTATTTTTTTGTCTTTAGTTATCATTAATGGTTGGTATCTTCACCAACTTGACATCAATAACGCCTTTCTTCATGGCACCCTCAATGATCATGTTTACATGGAGCAACCGCCGGGTTTTCATGATCCTCATTTTCCCGGTCATGTATGTCGCCTTCATAAAGCTCTTTATGGTCTCAAACAGGCCCATGGGCTTGGTTTCATCACCTAAGCACCTTTTTGGTTAGTATCGGGTTTCTATGCAGTCGGGTTGATCCATCCTTATTTTTGTCCAAACATGACTCGTTTGTGCTATATTTATTGGTTTATGTTGACGATTTAATTTTAACCATCAATGATGACACGGTTACAAGCTCCATCATCACTAACTTTCACAACGAATTCACGATCAAAGACCTCGATCATTTAAACTATTTTCTTAGGATTAAAGCTACTTACACTCCCGATGGTCTATTTCTCTATCAGACCAAGTACGCTCATGACATTATTGCTGAGGGCGGTCTTCTTGATGGTAAACTGGTTCCTATAATATCCTCTAACATGGCATTTGTTACCAGTGGTGATGCTTACTCGGATCCCTCGCATTATCGGTCCCTTGTTGGTGCTTTTCAATATTTGACGATCACTCGTCCGCATATTTCGTTTGCAGTCAATCAAGTTAGCCAATTCCTTCAAGCTCCTACCTACTATTTCGCATTATCAAGCAGTTAAGCGACTTTTGCGATATGTCAAGGGTACGATTTCTTTGGGAATCTGCTTTTCAAAACCGGCATATACCACTCTTGTATGTTACTCTGATGCTGATTGGGCTCGTTGCCTCGACGCACACTGTTCCACTTATGGTTATTTCTTTATATAATAATAATTTTAACGAATGTAAATTACATGTTAAAATTATTACAAAGATTGCCTTGAGATTAATATTTTCGATGTATAATTTTAGTTAATAACCAATTTTATAGGTGGGATACAAGCATACAAAATGGTGAAGGTGGTGTCTCTTCAGTCAAAATCAGTTTCCCATGAATTCTTCGTGTTAACAGGAGCCCAATATCTTTGTTATATAATCTCCTTTTGCTTTTCCAATTTCCAACATTCGAGTTCAACAAAACCTCTTTCCTTTTCATTCTCGATCATGGCTACTGCTCCACACGGTTCATCGTTAACTCCTTCACCTCCACCGGCCGTCACTGAACATTATCTCGCCAGCAAACATGTAATTGTCTCCTGAGTATACATTGTGGCTGCTCTTTTTGTTGAATTTATGTAGTTGATTAGCTTACTGATAATATATAACTAATTGAATCACCTTTTCTATTTAAACAATCTTGAATGCGAACATTGTCAATAGAATATTTTTATTAGTTTTAATTGCGATCTTTTATGTTATTTGTTAAATGGTTAACATATGATCGTTGTATTTAGGTGAACACTATCCATCAAGACGCTAGTGTGGTAACACCAAGTGAAAGGGGGCCACAACCAAAAGACGAGGCATTTATGAATCAAGAAGCGAATTCTCAATTATCAATAAAGGCAAATTTTGAACAATTGTTTCGTTACATGAAGCAAATCTGCAAAATTATAGAGAAGAAAATGGAGTTAATCCGACCACACAGGTGTTCATACAAGACTTTTCTTAGTTGCCAACCACCAGAGTTCTCAGGGAGCACAAAGCCGACCACGATCTTGAACTGGATTACTGAGATGGAGATGGCATTTGATTGTTGCGAGTGTGAAGAGGAAAGAAAGGTGAAGTTTGCGGTTCGTATGCTCAAAAGGAAGGCGTGGTCATGGTGGAACTTGACCCGAGTGTTGTTGGGTAATGAAATTGTGTCCCATCTCACGTGGAACGACTTTGTTGGGAAGATAAAGAAACAATATTGCTCGGTGAGGGATTTTATTAAGATGGAAAATGAGTTTCTCACATTGAAAAAGGGAAACATGAGTGTTGATGAGTACGTGTGTTTGTTTGTTGAGAAATTGCAGTACGAAAGATTGTGTGGACCTCTTTGTGGCGGGGTTGCCACTTGAATACTTGATGGCATCAAGAACATCAACAACTTTGGATTTGGCCATTTGTGCAGCTAAGAGTGTAGAGGAAAATGAGAATAGGGAGGGGAAAGATGTTGGAGAAAAGAGGAAGTGGGGAGGGTCGACATCGGGGTCCTTAAAGAAGCCAAAGGGGGAGGCTAGATTTTGCTATCATTGTGGGAAGGCAGGACATGTGGCTCGAGAGTGCCCAGAGAATGTGGTGATTTGTTTTGAGTGTGGAGACAAAGGACACATCACCACTTTTTGTCCGAAGAGAGAAAGAGATTGAGAGTCTAGTTGGGCACCTAAGAATAAGAACGAGGAGATGCTCATAGCTATTAGAATAACAAACTAAACTCTTTGTGTGTTGTCTAGAGTATGTTTTTAATATCTATTATCCATGTTCTTTTTCTAGGAACTAACTAGGGGTTGCAACCTCACAACATGACGTAGAGGGAACTATCACATGATTTAGAGGTAACTAAAACCTGTAAAATATTAAATGGAAATATTAGGAGTATATCTTTGTTAATTTGTTTACTATAGCAATTAGAATCATATTTCCATTTCTTCTTATTACTTCGAAAAATCTACCCATTTTTGTTAATGTCACACAAAAACTATACATCAATTGAGTATAGATTTTAAAGTATAATGTCCTTACAGGAAAAAAAATTGTTGTGTGTGTATATGCGTGTTTGTGTCATTATAAAAATAAAAAAAAATGTTGTGTGTATGTGCGCGTTTGTGTCATTATCAAATAAGAACGTAAATAACCTCGAAAACATAAGAAATTTTGTTCCTATTTTTTAAGGCAACAACATCAAAAAATTACATCGATCTCATATAAGAGATTTGTAAAAAATAATTGAAAAACGACTATTTTTCGTGTGTGTGTGCGTGTCTATATATATATATATATATATATATATATATATATATATATATATATATATATATATATATATTCACAATATTATAAAAAAAATAATAATAATTTTATGATTTTTTTTATTAATCCATAAGAAATACTAAAGAAGTTTATGTAAATTAATAAAACTATCATAGACCCATGTTTTCACATTCGGTTGATATATAAATCAAATGTCACACTATCGTTCCAAGAATACATTGATCTATCTATATTTTTCCATGTTACTTATTTATTAATTGTTGTTTGTTAACCTCTTAGTGAAACTATTCAAATATCATATCTGAATCGGTCAACTTTCAGTGTCTTTGGTTCAATCTGTAACTACCTTTGAACTGTTAAGCAATCTTAACTTTTCACAACTATTAAGAAGTCGGAAACAGTCGGTTCAACATTCAACGAGATTTATCAAACAACCCCCAAATGTGTGTTTTTTTTATATGCTATTTTTTTAGTATCCTTTATTTTTTCAAGTTCCAACTTAGGTTAATACATAGGAGGGTAACGAGCTTTAAGTTTTATACATATTTTACTAGTGAACCTATATTTTGTATACGATATTACGATTTATCAATAATCTTTTAATTTTGTACATCCATTACTAAAAATCTCTAATTTTGTATCCAATTATAAATAATCTTTTGATTTATTTTTCAAAAATACCACTGAATTTTTTGTATACATTTATGTGGTTACCAGTCGACCTGCCTTGCCATGTGGCTGCTGACTTGAATTTGAACTCAACTCAAGAAGCAAAGGCACCGGGTTTACCACAAAGTTGGGGCGTTATTTCATAATTAAGCATTTACCAGTATTATTTAATGTATACATTCTAGGGAAACCTAAAAAATGGGATGCAAAAGTCAAACCCAATACCTCCTTCTAACTAAGACCACCCAAATCGCTAACTTTCAATGCATTTGCAATGTCACGTTTCCACTATTTCCAAGCCAAGTAGGATGAGTTCTTTCTAAAATTGAAAGTCTCGCAAGTCTTATCTCTCTATATTTTAATATTATATTTATATCACTAATAATATACTATATATTTTAAGCTTATGATTATATTTTTATTTATAAATAATGTAACAACGAGATATATAAAACTATATTTATATTAACTCTAATGAATATTATATTATAATTTTATGGTATTATCAAGACTTAAAACATAAACAATTATTATATAATATATTTTGTTAATAAAATAACAAACTGATACATTAATATTTAAATTATAAGAGATTTTAATAAATATATTTGAAATAGTTGATGATGTATGGGTGGGACCATTTTGTTAGGAATGAGTATTGTATTGATGTAGAGGTTTATTGCACTGATGTGGTTGACCTAAATAAATAGTTTACCATTATGCAAACCACCGCATACTCATAGTTATAACCCTAATCACTTACAAATTCTTATTTATGTGGCGTCGATGCAACCATTGATCATAATAGATGGTAACCACTTGAAATTAAGATATTTTGATATCATGTACTTAAGTTTCAACATGGATGATAAAACTAAGTCTTACAGGGTTGCCTAAGATGGAGTGAGCATGACTGGGGACTCTTGGAAATAATTTTTTTAACAAGATTTGAATGAATGCTTCTGTAATGTGGAATATTTAGGCTAGAGGGAGTGGTAACACTCTTAGCATGTTGTCACGTAGGTTTTCTTTATTTTTTTTATGTCACGTAATCTTAGCATGTCTAGCACAAAAAGGTAGGGAGTGGTAGCAAGTCAATTTAATAGGTTTGATTTTAGGAGAAAAAAATAATAAATAAATAAATAAATAGCATCAGCCAATCAAAATACTCATTTTCACTTTCTCTCACCTCTCTCCTCTCGCTACCAGCTTAGCACCTCATTCTTAACAACTTGCTTAACACCTCCACGGGTCTGGTGAGTTATATTCTTATATGTTTTCATGTTTCATCTACTTTTTCTTTCTTATCTCTTCCTTCTCTTACTCTGCAATCTAATTTCTTTCTCTAATAACATACACTGTTATTCTTTCTTCTTTCATCTATCTCTTCTACTCTTCTTTTCATATTTATTTTGTACTCTTTCTCATCTCATCTATCTCTTTCTTTTTCATCTACTCTAGTCACCATACTCTTTTTTCTTAACCTCTTCTCAGGCACTTCTCATACTCTACTCATATTCTTTCTTAGCCTCTTCTTAGGCTCTTCTCATACTCTGTACATACTTTATTTCTGTCTCTGCCTCTATCTCTTCTCTACTTTTCTCTTCATATTTCTATCTCTCTTCATACTCTATCTTATCTCATCTTTCCCTACTCTTCTTTATGATATATGCATGCTCTTCTTTGTCTCTTACTCTGCTCTTCTCATAGCTCAAACTTTTAGCATGCCTTTTCATACTCTTCTTACTCTTCATCTCTCTCTCTCTATTCTCAACTCTAATGCCATAACATTCTTTTCTCATCTAGAACCAAAGGTCACATCTCATACTCTAATCTTGTCTATCCTCTAAGGGAAACAACATCCTATTTCATTGTCGGGTGAACACATCCGGACTTACTCTTCTCTCTTATGATCCCTCGTGGATCCTAAATCCTTCTTCTTCTCTTGAATCCCTCATAGATTCCTTACTCTTAATACCTCGTGGATTTCATCTAAGTTTTTAAAAGAACTCTATTGCCTTGTTCCACTTATGGAACCTTTCTCTACATTCTTTAATCATACATAATTTGGACTCCCACATGAAGCATCTATCTACATCCCCAAAAGGGATCCTCATATCTTTTCCCCGCACGAACATAATCTCATTCCTATAGGAATCATACTCTTATTCCCGTAGGAACCATGTTCTTGTTCCCATAGGAACCATGCTCTTTTTCCCGTAGGAAAAATACCCTTGTCCCCGAAGGAACCATACTCTTGTCCCTGAAGGAACGTGTGTCTCATTCCTGAAGGAATCATCTTTCTAGCATCTCTGTCTCTGTTATGTAACTCATCACATTATACTATTCCTATGGACATTTTATCGTTTTATCTCATCAAGAGATCTTCTAATACACATCTAGTACTTAACTCATTAAGTACTTAATCTCTATCTACGTCTAGTAATATATAGGCATTCTACACAATACCTTAATATCTAGACATACATAAATACTCTTATGATTATATGGCATATCTTAGGTATAAAAGGATACATTTCTCATCATTTACTCGTATATACATACTCTAAGTATAGCTACATGCTCTGTTATATGTTTCTAATATATACCTCATTATATATACTCTCAATATATGTGCATTCTCAACTACATGTTCTCATACATATATTCTTAATCTTTCTTCATCTAACTACTTGAAGGATTTCATTTAGTGACTCAAGGGCATCTTACATACATATATATATATATATATATATATATATATATATATATATATATATATATATATATAATTAAATATATAACAACACAGAGATAGAGAGAGAGAGAGAGAGTGTGTGTGTGTGTGTGTGTATGAAAGAGAGAGAGAGAGAGAGGGAGAGAGAGAGAGAGAGAGAGAGAGAGAATTGTAACTCACTTTATCAGTTAGTGAAGACTAACTGTCCCACTTTCTTCAATTCTGTCATTGATGCATCTTGATCTATCTTCTTTGCTCTTAGGCCTATATATATATATATATATATATATATATATATATATATATATATATATATATATATATATATATATATATATATATATATATATATAAAGAGAGAGAGAGAGAGGTTCAAATGTGGATTGGCAATTATTGTGTGGATGTTGGGATTAATGATAACCAATCATTTCGAAAACCTACAAAATGGTAATTTGGTAATCTTAAAAATAATTATTTATGGTAAATTGTTAAAGTAATTAATATCCTTTTAAAATAGGAAATGATTATTAATTCTCATCTAATTCATCTTCATCAAAAAGCTAGTAGAAATAGACCCAAACAATTCGATTCACCCCCAAATGCCACCACTGTCGTTTCTCTCTTTCCCCTATCATCTTCCACGACAAGATCATCTTTCAGCTTTCTTCTCTTCTGGTTCGATTTCTTCATATGTACCAAAGCACCTTGGACAGGTGATACCTCTACCCTAATCACCGATCACCTATTATTTGTTGCTTTTTTTTTATTTTGCCTCGAACAGATTGCAATTAGGGTTATCAACTTGGATGAGAACCAACGGTGTCTCCGACAAAATTGATTTGTCAAACTTTCTTCTTTTCCTTTTCTCCTCCTTTAAATTTGTATTGCTAGTTGTTTATTATTTTTATTCAAGAAGAAATCAATGGCAATGAAGTTCCACCCACCTTATCTCATGCTTCGGTTATGGTCACAGACCACAGATAGAGACAACCAATGGTATTCTTCTCTTCCTGTAACGACCCAAATTTTTCAAAGAAATTTTTCATTTAAAATTAGTCAATCATAAATCATTAAATATGAAAATCCAAATAATTGTTTTCAAATCCACCATCATTACATCATTATTTTTAAAACATCAGAGTGTCCCCAAATCATATCAGAAAAGAGAGATAGAGTGCACGTCGCATCATCACGCCTAGCCTTTGCCCTTGGGCTCCGATGTACCTGAAACAAATCCACAAACGGTAAGCTGAAAGCTTAGTGAGTCCCCCAGAGCATACCCCACACAACATCCACATGTCATATTAGCTATATAAGCTACCTCTACCACATAACACATATCAATTAGCTATAATAGCTATCTCTACCATTCGCCATAAAGGATATCTCTACCATTAGCCACAAAGGTTATCTCTACCATTAGCCATAAAGGCTATCTCTACCATTAGCCATAAAGGCTATCTCTACCATTAGCCACGAAGGCTATCTCTACCGCATACACATCTCAACACAGCAAGTATACTAACTATCATAAAATGGGCCCTCCTTGGTGCCCTAGACCCATTGGTATGGTGAGAAGACTCACCTCTCAAAGGCTGAACTGGCAAACTGAAGTCAGATATATCCCACGCTGCTCCTCCCAAACTCCCTATAATCAATGAGTAAATAACTCAGCATAATCCCATAAATACCCCTAGGGTCAACCCTGGTCAAAGTCAAGGTCTATAATCCATGTTGACCCTGACTCGTCGAGTGTAACCTGACACTCGTCGAGTTCCTTGTTTAACTCGCCCACTCGCTGAGTCACCCTAGTGACTCGTCGAGTTCCTTGATGTTCATGGCCGTGAACTCCCAACCGGAAACCCTTGACCGTGAATGAGAAAACCCTTCCCGAATCGCCGAGTCACTTTCACGACTCGCCGACTTTCCCCTAGTCCAACACGTTTGCGGTCCTTTCCAGTGGGACTTAAAGTCCCAAACTTCAGATCTATCTTCTTCTAGGGCAGATGTCATGTAAAGTTGTAAACTTTACGTGCATGCATGGCCTCACATGGCCATAACACCAAAACTAACCTTCAAATAAGGTTTTCATGCATGGAGAGGGGGAAAGCTTATAAAAAGATGCAACTTTATGCTATTTGGGACCTAAGAAGGTCTAGATCTGGAACCATGTCACTGTGATAGGTCCAGATCCAAGATTGATTCCATTTTCCCTCAATAATGACCATAATCATCCAAATGGAGATCTAAGACTTCAAGGCTTAAGATGACGAATTAATACCTCAGTAAAGTGTCCAAAATGAAGTAGAGGCTGGATCTGATGTTTCCCCCTTGATCCTTCTTCCTCCAACTTGAAATCCTTCCCAAGATTCACCAATTTATCTCACCAAGGCTCTCACTTTTCTCACAAGAGGGTTTGCGGTCGTGAACAGCTCCTAGGGTGCGAATGGGAGGCTATCGAGGTTGTTAATGATGTTTATATAAGGCACAAACCCTAAAATTAGGGCTTTCATTAAACAGCCCCGACTCGCCGATTCGAGCCTTCTGACTCGCCGAGTCGCTTCCGACCAACGTCCATGATACACGGCCCTACTCGACGAGTTGGACTCCCAACTCGCCGAGTCCATGCATATAACCTCCCCAATGGCAAATTTCCAACCAATACTCAAAATAGGCGTTACAAGTCTCCCCCACTTGAACTAGACTTCGTCCTTGAAGTCTGCTGACCCAAACAAATCTGGGTAATGCTCTCGCATCTCGTCTTCCTGCTCCCAATTCCATTCGGAGCCCCTCCGATGCTGTCATTGCACTTTCACCAATCTTACTTCCTTATTCCGAAGAACCTTGGTCTTCCTATCCAGAATCGCAACGGGCTTCTCAATGTAGTTCAGGCTCTCAACCACCTGGATGTCACCCAGCGATACGACCGCGGCCTCGTCAGTTACACACTTCCGAAGCTGAGACACATGGAAGGTGTTATGAATCTGGCTAAGCTCTTCCGGTAAATCCAGACGGTAGGCTACTTTACCCACTCCGGCCGAAATCCTGAATGGCCCAATATATAGGGGTCCTAGCTTATCCATCTTTCGAAATCTGATGATTCCCTTCCAAGGTGACACCTTTAATAGTACAAAATCCCCCACCTGAAATTCCAAGTCTGAACGCTGTCGGTCGGCGTAACTCTTCTGACGACTCTGCGCAACTCGCAGACGGTCGCGCATTTGCTGAATTAATTCGGTAGTCTTGAGCACTACCTCAGTGCTCCCCATGACCCGGTGTCCAACCTCATCCCAACAAACCGGGGTCCTGCACCTTCGACCATATAACATTTCGAACGGGGCTCGATCGATACTGGCATGATAACTGTTATTGTATGAAAACTCTGCTAGTGGGAGATACGTATCCCAACTCCCTCCAAAATCCAACACGCATGCCCGCAGCATATCCTCCAGTGTCTGTATCGTCCTCTCGCTCTGGCGTCGGTCTGGGGGTGATTTGTTGTGCTAAAATGTAGTTGAGTACCCAGCTCCTCATGGAATTTCTTCCAGAATCTGGATGTAAACGGAACATCACGATCAGAGACCACCGACACAGGCACCCCGTGTCTAGCCACCACCTCACGCACGTAAATATCCGCCAACTACTCGGCGGATATACTTTCGAAAATTGGAACAAATTGGTCACTCTTCGTCAGTCTATCCACAATCACCCATATGGCATCCACACCTCTTGTCGTCCTTGGCAACTTCGTAATGAAGTCCATTGTGATCTCCTCCCACTTCCACATGGGAACGGGTAGCGGTTGGACCTTACCATGAGGCCGCTGATGCTCGGCCTTGACCTCCCTGCAGGTCAAGCATCGCTTTACAAAACAAGCAATTTCCAGCTTCATGCAGGGCCACCAATAACTCAGCCTCAAGTCCCTTTACATTTTCGTAGCTCCTGGATGTATAGAGAACTTGGACTTATGCGCTTCCTCCAATATCTTCTGTCTCACTCCCCCAGTCACCAGTACCCACACCCGGGCACACTGCGTCAAGAGGCCACGACTATCCTTAACAAACAAAAGATATTGTCCTCGGATCCTCTTTATCTTCCAGTTATCTCTCTTTACTCCCTCAACCTGGGCTTCCTTGATCATCTCCAACAATGGAGAGATCACCGTCATTCTCAAACACACATTCCCAATCAGGGAACCCGCCGTCTTATGGCTCAAAGCGTCGGCCACTACGTTGGCTTTCCCTAGATGGTATAGAATCTCGCAGTCGTAGTCCTTTAGCACATCCAACCACCTCCTCTGTCGCATGTTGAGGTTCTAGTGATCCATCAAATACTTCAGACTCTTGTGCTCGGTGTAAATGGTACACCGCACTCCATACAAGTAATGCCTCCACATCTTAAGGGCAAACACTACTGCCCCCAGTTCCAGATCGTAAGTGGGGTAATTCGCCTCATGTGGCTTCAACTGTCGTTAGGCGTATGCTATCACGTGCCCCCTCTACATCAGTACCGCACCTAACCCTGAAATCGATGTGTCACAGTACACCACCAGATCGTCTAATACCTCCGGTAGCACTAGAATCGGAGCCTCGCATAACCTTCGTCTTAGGGTTTCAAAAGCCATCTGATGATCTGTACCCCACCGAAAGGTCACATTCTTCTTAGTCAAATGGGTCAATGGAACAACAATCTTGGAGAAATCCTGATTAAACCTCCGATAATAACCCGCTAAACCCAAGAAGCTACGAATATCTGACGCGTTCTTCGGTACTTTCCATCGCATCACTGCATCAACCTTGGCCGGATCAACCGAAATACCCTCCTGGTTGATTATGTGCCCCAAAAACTGCACCTCTGGCAGCCAAAAACACACTTGGAGAACTTAGCATACAGCCTCTCCGCCCTCAAGGTCTCCAATACCTCCATCAGATGCTGCTCGTGCTGCTCCATAGTCTTAGAATATACCAGGATATCATCAATAAAGCAATCACCGACCAATCCAGCATCGGTCTACACACCCTGTTCATGAGATCCATGAATGTTGTTGGGGCATTAGTGAGCCCAAACGGCATCACCACAAACTCGTAATGCCCATACCGAGTCCTGAAAGTCGTCTTCGGTATATCCTCATCCCGAATCCTCATTTGATGGTAACCTGATCGAAGATCAATCTTGGAAAACCAAGACGCGCCCTACAGTTGGTCGAACAAATAATCGATCCTCGGTAACGGATAACGGTTCTTTATCGTTAATTTATTTAGCTCTCGGTAATCAATGCACATCCTGTGCGATCCATCCTTCTTTTTCACAAACAGGATCGGAGCTCCCCACGGGGAACTACTCGGACGGATAAACCCTTGATCTAGCAGCTCCTGAAGCTGCGTAGATAGCTCCTGCATTTCGGGCGGTGCTAATCGGTATGGTGCTTTCGCTATCGGGCGGAAACCGGCACCAAATCAATACGAAACTCCACTTGCCTCTCCGGAGGCACTCCCGGTAACTCTTCGGGAAAAACATCCCGAAATTCTTGTACAACCGGCATACTGCCCACATCCGTCACGGTCTCGACCATCGTATCCGAGATATAATCCAGAAATCCCGCACATCCTTGTTGCAGGAACCTCTGAGCCCTTGCAGCTGAGCAAAGGGTTGGCCCCTTCAAGGCCCTCTCAACATGAATAATCAGTTCTCCCCCACTTGGAGTCTGACCCCTCACTAGTTGGCACTCGCAGTCAATCATGGCCCTGTTGGTCCCCAACCAGTCCATCCCAACAATCACCTTCAGTCCTCGCAGCGGTATTGGGATCAGATCAACTCGAAACCTTTCTCCAAGCACATTCAGGACATTGTCCCGATACACCCTCGATGCGCTCACCGTGCGGTCATCTGTAATCTCTACCTCGAGCGGGGGTTCCAAAGTCCCCGAAGCATTCTGAAACTTCTTGTTAAGCGCAAGAGAAACGAACGATCGGGTAGCCCCCGAATCAAACAAAACATGGGTGGATATACCATTGACCAAAAAGGTCCCTATATAAGCATAACGTACACATAAGTCATACCAATAATAAATAGAAGAGAGTAAAAGACACGTACCAGTCACAACGTCTGGCGCTGCCCAAGCCTCCTTGGTAGTCAGCTGAAATGTGCGGCTCTTCACCGCTGGAGCTTCCGCCTTAACAGGGCGACCCTCAGTGATCCTCACCGTGGCAGGCACAGGCGCCGCCACCACTCCTCCCCCTCCCTGCAACTTCGGACAGTTGACCTGCTTATGGTCGGTCTAGTTACAGTGAAAGTAAATCAAGTTCTTCGTAGAGCAATCCCGACTCAAGTGGCCGTGCTGGCCGCATGCATAGCATCTCGTACCCGAGACACGACACACTCCATTGTGCACCCTACCACACTTGGCACACCAGCCCCGACCCTGCTGGCCCTTGCTGGAAATGTCTGAGGTCTTAGGTTTCTTAGCCTGTCCCACCGTTGTCTATGCCTGCTCCGGCTTCCGCTTGGTGCGGAAGTCCAACTCCATCTCCTGTTCCCGGGCTTTCTCTACCATTTCATTCAGGGTTTTGAACCTTGTAAAGCTTACAAACTCCAAGATATCATCCCTTAGCATGGAATGATATCTCATCCTCCGCATATCCTCATCGGTAGCATACTGTGGGATCAACAATGCTCGCTCCGGAAACTTGGCGGTGATCTCCGCCACAGTCTCAGTGGTCTGTTGGAGTTCCTGGAACTCCCTCACCATCCTCTACACCTCAATGGCTGGTGCAAACTCCAAATCAAATCGCCGCACGAATTCGGCCCATGTCATCTCAGCCACATCGGTTGCTTCCACCTGGCTAGTAACTTCACCCCACCAATATCGGGCTCTATCTCTCAGCATACAGGAAGCAAATCCCACCTTTGACGCATCCGGACAAGAACTCGTGTGCTGGGCGTTCTCGATATCCGCGATCCAACGTCGGATAACAATGGGGTCCCTGACCCCGAAAAACTTTGGCGCTCCGTACGCCTTGAATTCCTGAAACGACGGAGTTCGGGCCCCAAACTGTCCCGCATCAATCTCGGCTCTGAATGCCCGGAGCCTCTCCTCCATAATCTCCATCATGCCCTCTTTGACCGTCCCAAAGATGACTGGGGTAGCGTCAAGGATGCCCTTCATAACCTCGGCTGCAATCAGCTCGCGCAGCCTCTTATCCATGCCATCGGTAGCGTCACCTGATCCCACCACGGATCCAGATCCCGATCCTGATCCCCCTGCTCCAAATCGTGTCACCACCATGTTGAACTGAAAAGTCATGAATCGTATCGAGGATCTTCCCACACCGGTCCTCCTTGAAATCGCCAGGTATAACACTGGTTCGGGTATAGGTCATGTGCTTTCAGTAGTACGGGCCCAATACTACCTTCCACACCTACCTGTACCTTTCCCCAAAGCTCCACCTGATAACCCCAATTCGTCCCAAAACCAAACCACATCCCACAACTACCGTATACATCAATGTTAGGCTGCCCTAAGATTTACTCTACTCATATCAATCAAACCAATCATAACAGGTGGCCTTTATGCATGCAAATTATACACAGAAGAGGATCAAATAGACTTTCGAATAAAAGATTCTACCCTAAGACCACAACCAAGCAAAGGACAGGAAATAAGGCCAAATCGATCATTCTGAGGCTATAAGCTCCTAACCGTATACATTTTTTAAAATCATACACATAGCAAGTTCCAAACGATCATCAAACTCAAACATCAGTATATATAGCTATTACATTGGGGAACTACTTACTTGGCTCGGCTGATCACGCGTGTTGCACTCTCATCTTTTCCTTCAAAAGCTTTTCATGTTATTTTTGAAAACCATTTTACCATTTCCTTAGTTTGAGTCCTGAAACACCCGGGAGTGTGCCCGAATCCCTCAAACCAAGGCTATGATACCAACATGTAACGACCCAAATTTTTCAAAGAAATTTTTCATTTTAAATTAGTGAATCATAAATCATTAAATATGAAAATCCAAATAATTGTTTTCAAATCCACCATCATTACATCATTATTTTTAAAACATCAGAGTGTCCCCAAATCATATCAGAAAAGAGAGATAGAGTGCACGTCGCATCATCACGCCTTGCCTTTTCCCTTGGGCTCCGATGTACCTGAAACAAATCCACAAACGATAAGTTGAAAGCTTAGTGAGTCCCCCAGAGCATACCCCACACAACATCCACATGTCATATTAGCTATATAAGCTACCTCTACCACATAACACATATCAATTAGCTATAATAGCTATCTCTACCATTCGCCATAAAGGCTATCTCTAACATTAACCACAAAGGCTATCTCTACCATTAGCCATAAAGGCTATCTCTACCATTAGCCATAAAGGCTATCTCTACCATTAGCCACGAAGGCTATCTCTACCGCATATCGCTACAATTAGATATATCACACATCTCAACACAGCAAGTATACTAACTATCATAAAATGGGTCGGCCTTGGTGCCTTAGACCCATTGGTATGGTGAGAAGACTCACCTCTCAAAGGCTGAACTGGCAAACTGAAGTCAGATATATCCCACGCTGCTCCTCCCAAACTGCCTATAATCAATGAGTAAATAACTCAGCATAATCCCATAAATACCCCTAGGTTCAACCCTGGTCAAAGTCAAGGTCTATAATCCATGCTGACCCTGACTCGTCGATTGTAACCTGACACTTGTCGAGTTCCTTGTTTAACTCACCCATTCACTGAGTCACCCGAGTGACTCGCCGAGTTCCTTGATGTTCACGGCCGTGAACTCCCAACCGGAAACCCTTGACCGTGAACCCTTGACCGTGAATGAGAAAACCTTTCCCGACTCGTCGAGTTTCCCCTAATCCAACATGTTTACGGTCCTTTCCAGTAAGACTTAAGGTCCCAAACTTCACATCTATCTTCTTCTAGGGTAGATGTCACATAAAGTTGCAAACTTTACGTGCATGCATGGCCTCACATGGCCATAAGACCAAAACTAACCTTCAAATAAGGTTTTCATGCATTGAGAGGGGGAAAGATTATAAAAAGATGCAACTTTATGCTATTTGGGACCTAAGAAGGTCTAGATCTGGAACCATATCACTGTGATAGGTCCAGATCCAAGCTTGAATCCATTTTCCCTCAATAATGACCATAATCATCCAAATGGATATCTAAGACTTCAAGGCTTAAGATGATGAATTAATACCTCAGTAAAGTGCCCAAAACGAAATAGAGGCTGGATCTGATGTTTCCCCCTTGATCCTTCTTCCTCCAACTTGAAATCCTTCCCAAGATTCACCAATTTATCTCACCAAGGCTCTCACTGTTCTCACAAGAGGGTTTGCAGCCGTGAACAGCTCCTAGGGTGCGAATGGGAGGCTATGGAGGCTGTTAATGATGTTTATATAGGGGGAAAACCCTAAAATTAGGGTTTTCATTAAACAGCCCCGACTCGCCGAGTCGAGCCGTCCGACTCGCCGAGTCACTTCCGACCCGCGTCCATGATACACGGCCCTACTCGACGAGTTGGAGTCCCAACTCACCGAGTCCATGCATATAACCTCCCCAGTGGAAAATTTCCAACCAATACCCAAAACAGGCGTTACACTTCCCTTCACATTTCTGGAATGGTATGTTTAATCATAATAAAGATGTTTCTGAATAGGCTGTTGAAGAGTTCAAAGGAGGAAATGGTAATTCCATGGACAAAGAGGTGTCCCTATTACCGGTGAAGCATTTTGAGTTGTCTCCAAGCCATGGCATTGTAAAAAATAATGGCAGACTTTTTTATTGTTGTATAACTGATAAGAACCCAACAACCATGGATATGAGCATCCCTTGCAACCAAGTTCAAGCTTTGTCTAAATTGCAAGAGACAACTTCGAGTTATGTAATTACCAAAAGGATAGTGGATGTATTGAATCAAATTGTAGCAATTGGCTCCCTTCTGAGTTGTGTGTAACATATACGAAATGGGGTATATCAAAATTGTATCCATAGCAGGTACTTTTTTACTCCTTTTGACTATTTGTATCTTTTATTAGGTTGCATCCGATTTCTAGTTTTTTACTTGGAGGTTTAATTTTAATTTCAGTTTTAATTTTCTAAGTGGATTGTCTTCAGGTGGGTGAGGTATTGCAGAAAAGGAACTTGTGTATTCTTCAAGAATGCATTCTTTAAGAATGTATTGTCCATACATGTAAAAGAAAGGGTGAGCATTGAGTTTTATCAAGAGAAAAAGAAGATGGATTTTTAAGTAGTCATTTTTTTCTTTTTTGTCGTTGGATTTTGTTAGAACATGTATAAGTGTATAAAAATGTATAAGTCCATTATTTTGTATGAATTTGTATTTTAGCATGATATTTATAAACATATAAAAAAATACTGTATTATTTAATTTAAGTTTCAAGAATGGTGTTATTCTTAAAGATGTTCATTCTGTTAGAATATATTTTAATCATAATATGTATTCTATAAGAATATGCATTCTATCAGAATATGTATTTTTTTTAAATCTAGTCTGGAATTTCCTCAACAATCAGATTTTTCGAATTAAAAGAATCTATTATCCCTTAAAATCTGGAATTTCCTTTTTAAAATCTAGTTTAAATGACTAAAATACCCTTATAAGGATATTAGTGATATTATATTGTACATACTCTCCCATTTAATATCATGCACCCTAAATCAAATCAAACCATTTTTTTCATCCATTGGTTCAGAGTCATTCCTAGGACCACACAATACTTGTTGTTCACATCATAACCTAGCAAAATATATATATATATATATATATATATATATATATATATATATATATATATATCAACTCGAAAATCTATCTTTCAAATATTTATAAAGCAAATGTTATTTTTGTATACTTTTATTATGTGGTGAAGATTAATACAAAATGTAACGACCCAAAAATCAGGGGTAAAAATTTCATTTTTAATATAACCTAAAAATAGATATCATTTATTCCAAACATTTCAAATCATCATTAAGTAAGACATTTATCAGAGTTCATCCCAAAATCATTCATTACGGAAATCATAGGTGTGTGCACTGCGATCAATCCGAGCCCTTCCTTTCCAAAACGATGATACCTGAAACAATAAACAAAACTTGTAAGCACGAAGCTTAGTGAGTTTCCCAGAGCATACCATACACACAATCCACATAACACATATCCTGTTAGCTATAAAAGCTACCTGTATCACATAAGCCATGCATACATAAAACCTAGGAAAGCCATGGGCTACCCCACATGGTCTTACTTCCAATGTCATGGGCTACCCCACATGGTCTTTACCTAGGACTGCCATGGGCTACCCCGCATGGTCTTACATCCAATGTCATGGGCTACCCCCACATGGTCCTTACCTAGGACTACCATGGGCTACCCCACATGGTCTTACATCCAATGCCACGGGCTCCCCCCGGGGTCTTCCATGCAAGTATCACAAAGACAACTAGCATAAAACATATCATATAATCACTAGCATACCACTTAGCATAAAGCTAACTACCACACCACATATCTCTACTACAACTAGTGTACCACATAACATAGAATGGGCCGGCCTTGGTCCCTTAGACCCATTGGTATGGTGAGAAGACTCACCTCGAACGCAGAAGCTTCCTGAAGAAATCCTTAGCTGCTGCCCCGCCAACTTCCCGAGCTGCCACTACCAATCAATATACCCAAGTTAGCAATTGGGCCCCATACCATAATCCTTAATCCACACATGGGGTAGAATGACCATTTTACACCTGGCCCAATATGATCCACAACTAAGGCCCAAACCAAAAACAAAAGCCCAACATTATAATGTCCATAAAATCATCAATGGCCCAATTTTCCAAATTGGGCCCAGACCTTCCTAATGGACCCTATACTAAAGCCCAATATTCTCCTTAGTCAATAATCCTGACCCAATTTGCCCACGAAGGCCCACAACAACGTAGTCCAAGAATTGGTCCAATCCTGGGCCCATAAATGTGAAGTCCATTTCTATATTGGGCCACAAGGCCCAATAGGCCCAACTATACCAACATTAGCCCAAGATACATTCAGATGCAACAGACCGCAAGTCTAGGCCCAAAACCATTAGGGCCCAAAGGTCTGAAGTTTACTAAGGCCCAATTCCTCCTGAGAGCGTACGCCCAGCGTACCTCTTCTGTACGCTTAGCGTACTGGGCAAAAGAATTGTACGCGCAGCGTACAACATTGTACGCCCAGCGTACAAACGGCTCATGCACAACATCCATTAAGTGCTTAATACTTAATCCAATAAGTCCAAATCATAGATCTGAGCTATACTCAACATCTAAACCCATAAAGTCACTGACTTGGTGACTTTATATGACCTAAACAAACCCAAACTCAAAAAATGGCATTCTACTTCCATAAAAGTGACCCTAACTCAAGCATGAACCCATTAAGACCATAAAGATGGCAACTTTCTGCCATAGGGACTCAAATAGCATCAAGGGTGGCAACCCCAAGCCTAAAAACGGATTTGGAACCATAAAGCTCCATTCTTGGGACCAAAAAGATCCAAAAACTCAACATAATAGATCTAAGCATTCAATGGTCAAGTTCAGAGCTTTATACCTTCATTAAGCTGAGAATGAGTCTTAAAAGCCAGATCCATAAGCTCCTTCTTGATTCCCATCTTTGCATCAAACTTCATCTTCTTGAAAATGGGTCAAACACCCCAAAAATGGACTCCATAAGCTTAAAATGCCACCATGGATGATATAATACGATTTCTAGGGTTTAGAGGGGTGGAGGCTGAAGATGTTAGGGTTTGGTTATGAGATAAGGAGTTTAAATAGGGTCCAAGACCCTAAAATAGGGTTCTGATCTGACGGGATTACGCCCAGCGTAATTATGGTACGCCCAGCGTACTCCAGGGAACCTTCGCGACCACTCCTGGTCATTACGCCCCGTAACCCAAAGTATGCCCAGCGTACTCCCTTTTTCCCTAGTACGCCCAGCGTACTCCTTGTGTACGCCCAGCGTACTCGGCTAAGCCTGAAACTACTAAACTTCCGAAAGCCATAACTTCTTCGTTATAAATCCGTTTTCAACGATCCTTATATCCACGGAAAGGTGACGAGAAGCTCTACACTTCTAACAACTCAAACTTTCCTTAAGACCTTCCGAACAAAAATCCATTATCCACAAAAGCCCGAACTGACACTATACCAAATTACCCCTAGGCTCCAAAACACAACCCGAACACCCGAAACACTTCTAATACATCACCCGCACCCAAATGGGCCTAGATCTTACCTTCTCTAGAGCAATACTCCTTATGAAGACCAACCTTCGGCCCACAGCCTTAGACTAGAAGTTAATTCAGAACAGAGCGTTACAACTCTCCCCCACTTAAATTAGATTTCGTCCTCGAAATCATGCATCACCGTCCCCGACACACCAGGCAACCTGAGGAACACCGCCACAAACCCGTTAATACCACAGCCTACTCAAGGCAACTGAAAACCAATCCTCATAAGGTTCTAGAACACGGAGATGAACAAATTCCTTGCAACCCGATCACACCTACCCCCACCTGAAATCTGAAGTTTTGAGATGATCCGTCTCCCTGACATACTGCCCACACCGAATCATCATAGAACTGATTGTATAAGAAAACCAGTCAAAAATAGAGTACGTTCCACCCGTAATATCTTGAGGCTTCCAATAAGGACAAAAATGACCGGTCAACTACGGCTACCGAATAACAAGCAATTCCACACACGGATCCCGAATCACTGAAGCCGCTCCTACTCCTGTTGCTGCCACATGGCTGCTTTCCTGAAGACGGTCGGGACCTTCCTGATCCCAACTTGCCTGCCAACTATCCGGAACACCGGACACCTTCCCGATTGCTGAGCCAGAGACACACGCTCCACAGTCTCGCATGACCTCCGAAGGACACCTGGACTGACAATAATCACCCTGGCGATACCTCTTCTCTCGACTCCTTCAGCCCTTTGATCCATCCGATCATGACAGGCTGACAACCCGTCGCCACTGAACCCAACGCAAAAATGAATGCCACAAGAACAACTGTGGTCTTACATTGTACCCGACCTCCCTTGACCTGACTTTTCCTGGTTCAACACGTCATGATCCCATTACTGATAGAACCAACTCGAGTCACATCATGATGGCTTGAGCTACTATCGAACCAAGCCCATACATTACCCTGGCATCCTGTATTTGATGCCCTTGGCATCTTACGCTCCCAAATCTCATCTTACTGAAACAAAATCCTGTACTGAACATGCACGAACCCTGATTCGGAATCCTTTCCGAAACGAGTCGATACCCCGCTACTATCCTGAGGTTCATAATACACCATAACTTCCGACTTCCCCTTCCTGACCGGTAAATAGATACCCCTATTCGATCCCCGAGACTACCAGTCTCGCATCTGGTCCAACCACCTAGTTCCCGAGAAGTCACTATCAAGACTACCCAACCGTAGCTTGACTATGTTATGTACCACTTATCCACAAGATCCTGCAACGCAAGATCCAAACCTTGACTCAGCAGTCTCTACCAGTTCCATTTCGCATTCCCATTACCATCCGGGCTCGCCCACGGATAGTCGATCGAATAATCCCTCCGATCCCGATTCTACCTAAGTTGTGGCTTTCCCACAACCTTGCGAACTGGTCTACCCTAGCCTCAATCACTCGAAGAAATCATGAATTCTACGGCTACCCTGTAGTCTTACATCACTTCCCACGCCATCCGATCATTAGTGATTGTTAAGACTCCCCCGTAGTCTGACAACACTTCTATCCTGACTGTCTATTAGTGAACGCTACGGCTCCCCCGTAGTCTTACAACACTTCCACAGTGAATGCTACGGCTCCCCCGTAGTCTTACAACACCTTTACCTTAACAATCCATTAGTGAATGCTACAGCTCCCATGTAGCCTTACAACACTTACATACTACATGATCGATACCCATGGCCCTACTGCTCACCTATCAATCAGAACACATCTCAATATTGAGCACCCACACAGCCTATTCTCCCAAAATGAACTCAATTACTGACTGAAACTCTACATGGTTCCTTTCCCCGAATCCTGTAATATGATGTCAGAAGGACGCGATCCAAATGCTGTGGAGTTTCCCGAACTCCCATCCCACGATATCCGATACTCAGTCGGCCCCTAAGGCCGCCTTTCCTCCCAAAAAGGGGAATGTGAGACGCATCCTCGTTTCACACTCGCTTTTATCCTAGATATCTGAATGATTCTCCCCCACTTAGATTCGACTAAGTCCGTTTGGCACATGAAAATTGAAGGACTCCTAAATCCTCTCTTGTCCTAATGATCAATCTGCTGACGGGCGGTGCCTAACAAAGCTAGAACACCATGAATAACCCTTCCCAAAACAACACAACTTCCGAAAACCCGCTAGCATCTCTGAGCCCTAACCATATCAATCGATTCAGATGCTTAACATAAAGTCATACTCGGTTCTTGCTGACCAAAGAACAGATGGTCTAACCCAATCTTCAGCAACAATTCTCTATTCCCTTGACAACCTCGAAAGCCTTTCCAAACATGATAGCTAAGGTTACTGGAGCCTAGTCATAATTCCCTCGTACAAGCCCTTGAACCAATCCCGGCCATACCCCAAAATGACACGTGCGCGCACTGAAAACTCCGAGATAACTGGAGTCGGTGCCCTCACTGCTCTTCCCTGATCATCAAGAAGTTGACTTCCTTGTCCCACATCTGCCCTCAACGACATTATGACGGACTTGCCCCCTATGGGCATTCCCTGCTGACGTGGCCGAACCCGCTACACCCGTAGCGTCCTAGGTCACTAAACAGATTCCGATAATGAATCAGAGCAATCACGGTACATGCGGAATCCGCTCCGCAAGACACCTCCGTCTGAAGATCTCTCAAAGATTCCTCGGCATGCTGACCGGCACCTGATACTCTTGCTAATTCAAACAATAGCAGAAAACCGACCCGAGATCTAACTTATCACACTTCCCAAGCGATGCAAATTTCCGATACCCACCGGAACTGGCCGAAGATAGCATATTTGCAACATCTGGAGGAACCCTGACCACCTCATCCTGGGTTACCTCGAACACCCTGAGAACATGATGCAACACTTCATCCTGATCTCAAAGACAATCCAATCCCTTGTAACGAAACTCCATCATGCAGTCTCCGCAAGTGTTGCACCGAATTCGGCCTTGCTGGCCTCTCAAAAGCCAATCCAAACTCCTGGATCCCCTCTCGAGATCCTCCACTATAGGCACCCGATCTGGTCCCCTGTTCCCAAGGTGACCCTAATAAATCCCTGCTCTCGAACTCTACAAGTCATATCATTCAGGGTCTCGCACCCTGACACACTCACCAGCTCAATCGTCCACGGCCGATCTGCAATAGATGGAGCAACCTATGCTCTCAACCAGCTATAAACTACTCCCGAGACAAGTCTCTAACTCCGAAAGTGCAATAGATCGCACCATCGATCATTGCCGCCTGATACAAGAGATCCAATGCGATCTCCAAACCCTGGCAGTCCTTCAGCTAACTGGCTCACCACCGGAGCCGGGACCAAACCCTGGTCCTTCCCCTTGCGTTCTCATCCCTATTCAGCACAACAGCTATTCCCACGATCAAGGCATAACCAAGAATTCTCCTTCCCATAAGCTTCTCAGATTCTCCAAGACTCTCACCGATTCGAGTATGGATCCTGTGCTTTCAGTAGTACGGGCCCAATACTACCTTCCACACCTATCCAAACTTTCCTCAGCAATCCTCCTGAATCCTCTAAGTCCCTTACTCTATCGGTACACTAAATTTCTGCTAAACAGCAAGACAATCCCTACCGTAACACCTCCTAGGCTCCTCCTAGGTTCCCAACTTCACCGAACTGCCCCAACTAACTCACTGAAGCATATCCTAGGCTTTCCTAGGTTCTCAACCTCGCGTTGCCATCAGCTGCTGAGGAACTCCCCATGATGCCAACCATCTACCTCCTGGATATCGTCATATCCACTTAGTAGCTGACTCCCATCATTCCAGAGTTCCACAAAGCACAAAGCAAGCAGCATTCGTGCAGTAGCACTCCAATCCAAAGAACTATCGTAGAACTTTCCGTCCACATGTCGTGACTTGCGCTGTCCACATCCATCTCATCCTCACTGTCGGCTCCCTTATGCATGCAAATTGTACACAGAACAGGAAACGAGTCCTAACCGTATACAATTTTTAAAACATATACTTAACAGTTACCAATACCAATTATCATTCTAATTCCAGCATGACATCCAATATCCTCATGGCTACAAGCACCACATATCAGGCCAACCTATTGCTGACTACTCAGCACTAGCATGCAAGTCTACTAGCTCATACAACATATAAAGGCATCTCTCCTAGCCCTAGCTAGCATGCAATTCTCATATTCATAAATGAAATCATAACAAATAACAATTGTGGGTATTCTGGGAAACTTACTTGAGCTCGGCCGATTGCATGCACCACACCCTTTCTTGTCTTAGAAATTCTTTACTCGAGAACATTTTTCCTTTGAAAACCTTACAGATCCTCAGTTTGAGTCCAGACTCACCCGAAAGTATGTCCGAATCCCTCAAACCAAGGCTCTGATACCAACTTGTAACGACCCAAAAATCAGGGGTAAAAATTTCATTTTTAATATAACCTAAAAATAGATATCATTTATTCCAAACATTTCAAATCATCATTAAGTAAGACATTTATTAGAGTTCATCCCAAAATCATTCATTGCGGAAATCATAGGTGTGTGCACTGCGATCAATCCGAGCCCTTCCTTTCCAAAACGATGATACCTGAAACAATAAACAAAACTTGTAAGCACGAAGCTTAGTGAGTTTCCCAGAGCATACCATACACACAATCCACATAACACATATCCTGTTAGCTATAAAAGCTACCTGTATCACATAAGCCATGCATACATAAAACCTAGGAAAGCCATGGGCTACCCCACATGGTCTTACTTCCAATGTCATGGGCTACCCCACATGGTCTTTACCTAGGACTGCCATGGGCTACCCCGCATGGTCTTACATCCAATGTCATGGGCTACCCCCACATGGTCCTTACCTAGGACTACCATGGGCTACCCCACATGGTCTTACATCCAATGCCACGGGCTCCCCCCGGGGTCTTCCATGCAAGTATCACAAAGACAACTAGCATAAAACATATCATATAATCACTAGCATACCACTTAGCATAAAGCTAACTACCACACCACATATCTCTACTACAACTAGTGTACCACATAACATAGAATGGGCCGGCCTTGGTCCCTTAGACCCATTGGTATGGTGAGAAGACTCACCTCGAACGCAGAAGCTTCCTGAAGAAATCCTTAGTTGCTGCCCCGCCAACTTCCCGAGCTGCCACTACCAATCAATATACCCAAGTTAGCAATTGGGCCCCATACCATAATCCTTAATCCACACATGGGGTAGAATGACCATTTTACACCTGGCCCAATATGATCCACAACTAAGGCCCAAACCAAAAACAAAAGCCCAACATTATAATGTCCATAAAATCATCAATGGCCCAATTTTCCAAATTGGGCCCAGACCTTCCTAATGGACCCTATACTAAAGCCCAATATTCTCCTTAGTCAATAATCCTGACCCAATTTGCCCACGAAGGCCCACAACAATGTAGTCCAAGAATTGGCCCAATCCTAGGCCCATAAATGTGAAGTCCATTTTTATATTGGGCCACAAGGCCTAATAGGCCCAACTATACCAACATTAGCCCAAGATACATTCAGATCCAACAGACCGCAAGTGTAGGCCCAAAACCATTAGGGCCCAAAGGTCCGAAGTTTACTAAGGCCCAATTCCTCCTGAGAGCGTACGCCCAGCGTACCTCTTCTGTACGCTTAGCGTACTAGGCAAAAGAATTGTACGCGCAGCATACAACATTGTACGCCCAGCGTACAAACGGCTCATGCACAACATCCATTAAGTGCTTAATACTTAATCCAATAAGTCCAAATCATAGATCTGAGCTATACTCAACATCTAAACCCATAAAGTCACTGACTTGGTGACTTTGTATGACCCAAACAAACCCAAACTCAAAAAATGGCATTCTACTTCCATAAAAGTGACCCTAACTCAAGCATGAACCCATTAAGACCATCAAGATGGCAACTTTCTGCCATAGGGACTCAAATAGCATCAAGGGTGGCAACCCCAAGCCTAAAAACGGATTTGGAACCATAAAGCTCCATTCTTGGGACCAAAAAGATCCAAAAACTCAACATAATAGATCTAAGCATTCAATGGTCAAGTTCAGAGCTTTATACCTTCATTAAGCTGAGAATGAGTCCTAAAAGCCAGATCCATAAGCTCCTTCTTGATTCCCATCTTTGCATCAAACTTCATCTTCTTGAAAATGGGTCAAACACCCCAAAAATGGACTCCATAAGCTTAAAATGCCACCATGGATGATATAATACGATTTCTAGGGTTTAGAGGGGTGGAGGCTGAAGATGTTAGGGTTTGGTTATGAGATAAGGAGTTTAAATAGGGTCCAAGACCCTAAAATAGGGTTCTGATCTGACGGGATTACGCCCAGCGTAATTATGGTACGCCCAGCGTACTCCAGGGAACCTTCGCGACCACTCCTGGTCATTACGCCCCGTAACCCAAAGTATGCCCAGTGTACTCCCTTTTTCCCTAGTACGCCCAGCGTACTCCTTGTGTACGCCCAGCGTACTCGGCTAAGCCTGAAACTACTAAACTTCCGAAAGCCATAACTTCTTCGTTATAAATCCGTTTTCAACGATCCTTATATCCACGGAAAGGTGACGAGAAGCTCTACACTTCTAACAACTCAAACTTTCCTTAAGACCTTCCGAACAAAAATCCATTATCCACAAAAGCCCGAACTGACACTTTACCAAATTACCCCTAGGCTCCAAAACACAACCCGAACACCCGAAACACTTCTAAAACATCACCCGCACCCAAATGGGCCTAGATCTTACCTTCTCTAGAGCAATACTCCTTATGAAGACCAACCTTCGGCCCACAGCCTTAGACTAGAAGTCAATTCGGAACAGAGCGTTACACAAAAGAGTGAAAATAATTTTTTTTTCCAAATTGCACCAGCAAGTTAACATTTCAAACACATAAATAATTATAAAATCAGTTATCAAAAAAATTCACATAATCATGTATACATTATGATCGATCATTTAAATTATAACATACACGTTCAGTTATCGTGTTATGTAATTTTAAAAGTGAATAATATTATGAAATATTATATAATTATGAGCATTGAGTTCTAACGGATAATTTTTACTAGAAATGAAGTAAAACTATGTTTAGAATCGCTCGGAAAATATTGGAAGTCTTATGAGATTCCAATCAAAAGTCAAATATTGAAATTTAACGAAAATATAAAATTTTAAATAAGTAAAATTTTATTATTGAAAGTTGTAAAGAATCTCAATAGAAGCATTTAGGCGAAAACCTCATCGAAATCCGAGTTATAACGAAGAAGTTATGACCACTCGAAGATCCGCGACAAAACCAGCACGACACCGAATGACGTAAAAAGTGAGTTTTTGATAAACTACTTTTTAGGCTTAGTAATATAAATGAAAGTCGTAGTATTTTTTAAACCGAGAATTATGATAAAAAGAACGCCAAAATCTGACTTCGTATGAGGAAGTTATGATTTTTCTAAGTTTCAGCTTAGCAGTAGACAGCTAAAAACTCGAATTTTAGATCTAGTGATTTTTAGCCGACACAACCTAAACGAGAATTGAAGGTCTCATCAATAGTAGTACAACGGTAAAAAGACAGACGCAAACGGACATCGGATGAAGAAGTTATGAATTTTTAACGGATTTTCCTGTCCCGGTCTGTTAAAAATAATAATATTAAAAATAAATTCAAAATTAGCCGACGGAGTCTAAACGAAAGTTGTAGAATATATTCCCGCCTACGCGTGCATATGAAGAACGTCAAAAACGGAGTCCGTATGCGAAAGTTACGGATTTCAGAAGTTTGGGGCACATTTTTTGAGAATTTTCGCATGGATAAGACCGGCCACGTCACCCTCGCCGGAACTCGCCCCGTGTCCGATCTCGGTGAGTCAGCAGCCGCGACACGTGTGCACCTCCATCCGAAGCTGCCTCCGTCCGACGCGTGTCGCGATGACTCCTCGCATTCGGATCCGAGCCTCGCATCTGCGCCGCGTGTCCTCCTTCCCTTTGGCCGAAGCTCCGGACCTCGCTACTATAAATAGTAGCTGCGAGACCTCCCGGTTTTTGTTGGAATTTTTGCCACTTTTCACCCCTAATTTCATATTTGAGCTACTTCCACTTCCCCCGAAGCCCCGAGATTATTTCCAACGCCCGAAACACGCCCCGAAGTTCCCGAAGACCACGAAAAATTTATCTTTTCGGCTTTGAAGCCCAACCCTCGCAAGGCCTGGTTTTCAACGAATAAAGCTAATTATATTAACGAAGTTTTGCCCAAATTACTATTTTAACCCCCGGTTATTTCACGGTGAGTTCAATATATAGGAATAATTGTATGTTATGTGTTATATGTGCTATGTGCTTTTCAGTGTTAGTATTCCGGGTTATTTTCCCGTGTTATTTTTATTTCTGGTATTTATGATAGCAAAACTATACCTTTGACCATGTGATCAGTGAAAGGACTTAGATTCACGGTGGTACTGGTACGTAGCCTCTGGCCATGTAGAGCATGTCTCCGTAAGAGAATGACTTCTATTCTATGGCATTGGCAGATGGTTAGATAGGGCTATAAGCCTGAAATCTACCGAAATGTTTAAATCAGAAAGTGTATGTCTTCTGTGCCATTTGGGCCGAAGCTTTATTGATGTATATCAAGTATAGAAATTGTCATGTCTTATTGATCGTATATCTTTGAATCAAATCATTGATTGATATGAAAAGTTTATCACATGATTCACATATGCCATTGTTGTTCCTTGTTCCCTTTGTTTCTGTCATATTGGTATATATATGGCATAACGTTATATTGTATCTAATATTGAACTCACTAAGCATCACCGCTTACCCCTCTCAATGTTTAACAATTGCAGGAGATAAGTAACCAGTATAGTCATATACTGTTGGAAGGTTTGGAATAGTTATAATATTACTATTGTATTTAGGGATCATGTATGTATAAAAGTATAGTATCCTGGGTAGTTGTGTAATATATAAACACTTTGTAATAATCGGTTTGTATCTAGTAGTTTGTAATCACTTTATCAATGTAAAATATTGTTTTTATGAATATGCATGTAGCATGTTTTGGAGTAACAATTGTTAAATATGAAAGTGTGGGTCTTTCAATCATTGTATCAGAGCAATAGTTTAAGTGAACTAAATACCACGGATTGGTATTTAGACTTAAACCGTTGAAAGTTCAATATATGAACGGATTCATTAGGAATATATGGATACAAACCATAGGAAAGATTTAAGTGGGGTATTGGGTAGTGATAAACCCTAGTATTTTAAAATATTAAGTTACTTCAAAATTTTTAGAGAATTAGTTTAAGTGAACTAGAAATTTTGAGAAATTCTAGACTTAAACATGAATTGCTAAGTAATGATGATACGATGTGTATCTAGTATATTTTAGGTTAAACACCTAAATGGACACAAGCACTAGAATATTAAGAGGAGATATACCTTATATTCTAATGTGTGCTAAATGATAAATGAATATAGCATGCCTTAGGTTGCTTTCTTATATTGCTATTACTTGAGAGAGTTTAAGGTCTGTTGCCGACCTTAGTGTGGAAGAAGAAGTTTTAAGTATTCCAGATTCTAAAATTTCCGTGTTATAACTGATAAGAAACTTTTCGAAGTGATAAAAAGACTTATGATAGTCGACATCGATAATGTTTATAGATAAACGATCGAGGGATATCGTAAAATAATATTTATGAAGTGTTATCGTAAATAGTGAATTAATACCTATAAAGTGGTATTATACATTTAAAGTATGTTTGATGATATAATAACATCTTTGGAAGAAAGATGTGCGTTTGAAACACATTCGGACGAGATAAATGTTTTGGCATAACCGATGAAATTGTTCCACCGCTGTCCAGAATGAAGCAATGATTGCTTATAGAGTAAGAAGAACCGAAGATGGTGATCAATACTTCGGCAGTATCGCAATTGATGTTGTACAAGATTTAGAAGATTTAAAGATCAAAGGAAAGGCTAATGAAGTTTTCAGACTCAATAGGCCAAGGCTTTGCCTAAACATTTTGATATAGTGTGTAGTTCAAGTAGTAATCCTATACAGGATGTTCAGACTTAGTATTTTGATAATACTGAGCGACTTCTATCACATCCTTATGGAAATTCCATTGTGTGTTAAGCCGACTTTAACATACATGATTAGGATGGTGAAATAGGTTATTTGGTTGTGAAAAGGCTGAGTGGCTTACTTGTTAGAGTAAGGTAGAGTACTTAGTTGAAGAAGATATACACTCATATTATTATATGAGAAGAGATGTTGTAGTTAGGAATGACAGAGAATCAAGTTGAAGCTAGTAGAACATGCTGAGATGCAGCTATAATGCGGATTTCCTAGGATAGATTCCTATGAAGTAGACTTAAAAGATACACTCATGAGAAGAAGACATACTCATATACAGAAATGAACAAATGTGCATGGTGACTTGCATGAATTAGAAGATGATGCAGATTTTTAAAGACCATTTGTCTCCATGATACTAGAGTAAATTCTGGCATAGTGTGTCTTGCAAAGTAGACACTACCCGAGAAAGAATTTCTATGAAGAATTGGAAGTAAAATTTCTATCGACCTATGAAAAAGTATTAGGATATACTAAATCGAGCATATGCATGAAAATAATCTTAGAAGGCGAGTATAGGAAATCTAAGATATGTTTGATAGAAATGTGAAATCCCTATTTGATTCTAGGAGAAATTGACATAAGTACTTGTTTGAACATATTCATGTGTGATAAGTTGCTTTGTGATTTGAATGGTGACTTGGAAACTGCGAGACAATACTTGAGACGAGTATGAGTAGGTGTGAATAGTAGTAGAGGCCTATACTACTGGAAGCACACGACTCACACTTGGATCGGGGAAAGTCACAATGTTACCAAGAAGCTAATAATCGATTCCGTTTTTGTTCGAATATGTCATTACCTTCGTTTCGGTGATGACTAAGAAGATGATTTTCGTTTAGACCTTAATGGTCGTAAGGAATCGAGTCCGACTAAAATAGATCTGCGAAGTGATGTGATTAGTTCAGAGAACCATGTCTCGTGTAGTGACGAAATTTTAGTCAGAGAATTTAAGAATGAGATGGTTAGACGGAGAGAACAATTCAAACGGTAGAAGATATGCTTTGTGCATATGTCTTGGAGTTGGTGCGCGTCAAGTGGAAACACCATCGAGGCCCAAATTATAATTAGGAAAATAAGAATGAGATAAGAGCGAAATATTCCCAGTCATTTTTATCGTTATGCTTTCGGGGACGTAATCCTCAAAAGGAGGATGTATTTGTAACATACACGTTCAGTTATCGTGTTATGTAATTTTAAAAGTGAATAATATTATGAAATATTATATAATTATGAGCATTGAGTTCTAACGGATAGTTTTTACTAGAAATGAAGTAAAACTATGTTTAGAATCGCTCGGAAAATATTGGAAGTCTTATGAGATTTCAATCAAAAGTCAAATATTGAAATTTAACGAAAATATAAAATTTGAAATAAGTAAAATTTTATTATTGAAAGTTGTAAAGAATCTCAATAGAAGCATTTAGGCGAAAACCTCATCGAAATCCGAGTTATAACGAAGAAGTTATGACCAATCGAAGATCCGCGACAAAACCGGCACGACACCGAATGACGTAAAAAGTGAGTTTTTGATAAACTACTTTTTAGCCTTAGTAATATAAATGAAAGTCGTAGTATTTTTTAAACCGAGAATTATGATAAAAAGAACGCCAAAATCTGACTTCGTATGAGGAAGTTATGATTTTTCTAAGTTTCAGCTTAGCAGTAGACAGCTAAAAACTCGAATTTTAGATCTAGTGATTTTTAGCCGACACAACCTAAACGAGAATTGAAGGTCTCATCAATAGTAGTACAACGGTAAAAAGACAGACGCAAACGGACATCGGATGAAGAAGTTATGAATTTTTAACGGATTTTCCTGTCCCGGTCTGTTAAAAATAATAATATTAAAAATAAATTCAAAATTAGTCGACGGAGTCTAAACTAAAGTTGTAGAATATATTCCCGCCTACGCGTACATATAAAGAACGTCAAAAACGGAGCCCGTATGCGAAAGTTATGGATTTTAGAAGTTTGGGGCACATTTTCCGAGAATTTTTGCATGGATAAGACCGGCCACGTCACCCTCGCTGGAACTCGCCCCGTGTCAGATCTCGGTGAGTCAGCAGCCGCGTGTCTGTGTCATGGCGCGTCTGGGGAGCGACGCGTGTGCACCTCCGTCCGAAGCTGCCTCCGTTCGACGCGTGTCGCGATGACTCCTCGCATCCGGATCCGAGCCTCGCATCTGCGCCGCGTGTCCTCCTTCTCTTCGGCCGAAGCTCCGGACCTCGCTACTATAAATAGTAGCTGCGAGATCTCCCGGTTTTTGTTGGAATTTTTGCAACTTTTCACCCCTAATTCATATTTGAGCTACTTCCACTTCCCCCGAAGCCCCGAGATTATTTCCAACGCCCGAAACACGCCCCGAAGTTCCCGAAGACCCCGAAAAATTTATCTTTTCGGCTTTGAAGCCCAACCCTCGCAAGGCCCGGTTATCAAGAAAACTCCCGGTTGTCAACGAAGAAAGCTAATTATATTAACGAAGTGCTGCCCAAATTACTATTTTAACCCCCGGTTATTTCACGGTGAGTTCAATATATAGGAATAATTGTATGTTATGTGTTATATGTGCTATGTGCTTTTTAGTGTTAGTATTCTGGGTTATTTTCCCGTGTTATTTTTATTTCTGCTATTTATGATAGCAAAGCTATACCTTTGACCATGTGATCAGTGAAAGGACTTAGATTCACGGTGGTACTGGTACGTAGCCTCTGGCCATGTAGAGCATGTCTCCGTAAGAGAATGACTTCTATTCTATGGCATTGGCAGATGGTTAGATAGGGCTATAAGCCTGAAATCTACCGAAATGTTTAAATCAGAAAGTGTATGTCTTCTGTGCCATTTGGGCCGAAGCTTTATTGATGTATATCAAGTATAGAAATTGTCATGTCTTATTGATCGTATATCTTTGAATCAAATCATTGATTGATATGAAAAGTTTGTCACATGATTCACATATGTCATTGTTGTTCCTTGTTCCCTTTGTTTCTGTCATATTGGTATATATATGGCATAACGTTATATTGTATCTAATATTGAACTCACTAAGCATCACCGCTTACCCCTCTCAATGTTTAACAATTGCAGGAGATAAGTAACAAGTATAGTCATATACTGTTGGAAGGTTTGGAATAGTTATAATATTACTATTGTATTTAGGGATCATGTATGTATAAAAATATAGTATCATGGGTAGTTGTGTAATATATAAACACTTTGTAATAATCGGTTTGTATCCAGTAGTTTGTAATCACTTTATCAATGTAAAATATTGTTTTTTATGAATATGCATGTAGCATGTTTTGGAGTAACAATTGTTAAATATGAAAGTGTGGGTCTTTCATAAATAAATTCGATCTTTCTTTCTCTTTTATTGCACCCTTTACACCATTCCATGTGTATCCCGATTAAAACTTGTACCTAGCAAAATCATACTTAAATTAAATGAAATGTGACTTTTTCTTAAAATTTTGACATGCTTTACCACATTCACGTACACATTTTAAAGTGAATATATCCAACCATTTTGAGGTTTTGGAATGAAAAAGAACACAACAATAAGCATATCTAAAACACAAAATATGGATAATACCTTACATATAAAGAAACGCAAACCTATTTGTTTTAAGCTAATGTCAAAATTAAAGACCACTTGCTTAGAAACTCACATGGGGGAGAATACGAAAACCCATTATACAGAAAATATAATCCTTCTTGGACATTTCTAAAAAAAATAGTGCAAGAGATAAAAAAAATTATGTTAGGAAATAAGAACACAAAATATGGATACTACCTATAGTTCTAAGGAAAAAAATATCAATTTTCTTATAAGAATTCGCCAAAACAAAGATGTATGAATCGACGACTCGAGAAATCAAAGCCATGTATATCCCCAAATATAGATGTACATATCAATCTCTTTTCCCGCTTTCCTCATGCAGTTTAATGAAAAATTGTTAGTATATGGACTTATAAAAAAATAAAATAAGAAATAAATATCACCTATGTAAAATTGTTGCTCTTACAGCCATATTGAGAACTTGAAACTCTGATGGACGGTTGTACATATATCTATCCGGATACGAAAGGAAAACAAAAAGGAAAGTACAGTAGAAGGGAAAAATCAACATGAGAGAGGACACATGCTAAGATCTCGATGCTACCTTTTCATTTGACATTTAAAACTCGAGATTAGTGTCTTATTCTGTTTGAAAATATCAAATCTGTAACTTTGTTACTTTGTGCTACCTGAAATTCACACATCAGCAAGGAAAATAAAATTTTAGAATTACTGAAAGAAAATTTGAAACAATTTTAAATGCAGAAGGAGATATAAACTTGTACAAATGCACCAACCTTTCGACCTTTGAGCATGGGAGTGTATGAGTTTTCAAATTTTGTCCAACTGTCTTAAAATCAACTCTAATTTCATTATATGAGCTTTGTGTCAATTGAGTCTGTAAACAGTCAAGATGATGAATAAAAATTGAACTGTTTATTGTTGTGTTGCCAATCTTTGTGGCACTCCCATGTTTAACATACAACTCCTCTAATCCTTCCAAATTCTAATTCCCCCATCCTTGAACTCCTAGTAGATATTCTAAATAATCAGATACACCACATCATACACCAAATGAATAATCTGTTAGTGGTTAATTGATAGATTTCTAGCTAAAATCGTGAATCTAAATCGGAATATGGTATTGGAAATGAATATTCTCAAGTATATTGAAGGGAGAAGAGTGCTTATGAAACGTCCCGTTTTTCACCACCAATTTTTTTTATTTTTATTAAGGAAAAAACTTTCTAATTTATAAATCCATTATTAAGAAAACTGTTTATTCCAAATTACATTTATTAAAGAAATCAGAGTATCATAGAAAACGCGGAAGCCTCAATGTTGTTGATGAGTGTGTACACTCCCTCCTTTGCCTTCCCGTAATCACCGATGATACCTGAAACCATAAACAACTAGGTAAGAATAAAGCTTAGTGAGTTTCCCCCCAAAATACCCCATACGATAAAC
Source organism: Lactuca virosa (assembly GCF_052849685.1). Lineage (NCBI taxonomy): Eukaryota > Viridiplantae > Streptophyta > Magnoliopsida > Asterales > Asteraceae > Lactuca > Lactuca virosa. The sequence continues at coordinate 182,941,337 of NC_136431.1, forward strand.
ATACAAGCATGCATCGGGTCTACTCAGTCATCGGGCTAGAATACCCAGGGTTTGTTGGTCTACCGCCTCAACCCAACCGCTCTACTAGAGCCTCCGTGCCTCAACCCAACCCACCACCACCATATGTGAACATATAAACAAACAATGATCAAGCAGACACATAATACAGGAAAACAACGATCATACAGCTCACTCTTGCCTACTAGTACTCTCACAGCACACAATACCACTATCGGCTAACCTCCATGAAATGCATAACCATAAGTAGCCAGAGGTGAGATAGCCACCCGAACATATGATCCTACTCTAGAGCCACAACCAAACAAGGAACATGCAAGAAAGCCTATATCAAGAGTTCTCAGGCTATCCTACATGACCACAGATAGTCCCTAGGGCACTCCACTAGATGATAACCAATAAGTACAGATAACATATAAATCCAACAGTGCATTATAGCATAGCAACATCCTACATACCAGGATATTGATCTAACAAATCACTACATCATAACAACATCCTACATACCAGGATACTAATCTAACAGGATACCGATCTAACAGATCACTTCAACGTAACAACATCCTATATAACAGGATACCGATCTAACAGATTACCCCAGCATAGCAACATCCTAAGTATCAACAATCCAAGGAATGCATGACCGTATATATTCAGAGGTGAGATAGCCACCCTGACAGGTGGTCCTACTCTAGAACCACAACCAAACAAGGAACGTGTAAGAGATCCTAGACCAAGAGTCCTCAGTCTATCCTATATGCCTATATACAATTCCTAAGGCATCCTTCTACTGACAGATAACCAAAACTAGTGGGCCGGAGTTGGTGCCTTCGACCTACGGTATAATGAGGCGAAACTCACCTGAAATGAAGAAACCGGAGAACACCGTGATACACTCCTTGCTACACTTCTCCTCACACTAAACAAAATCCAGAAACAATCCCAATCAAAAACTAGGGTTTAACCCATAACCATGGTCCAATCCATCCTTCATCATGATAAGGGCAAAAGACCATTTTGACCTTTCTATACTAGCCCAACTAAACTAAACCTAAAACCCTTAATGGCCCAAGGCCCAAAAAATCGATCCATTGGGATTCTGAGAGAACACCTGACATTTCGTCTATGACGTCTGGCGTTCAAATTCCCGACGTTCCCATGCAAACGCCTTAATGGCGCCGGTCGGCATAACTCTTCTGCCAACTCTGAGCGGTTTGCAGTCCCTGCCAGATCTTCTGAATAAGCTCCGTGGTCTGAAGGACTACTTCGGTCCTTCCCATTACCCTATGACCAATTAATTAATCATTGAGCCTTAAGATTCCTTTCGATGTACCGCCAACGTCGACATGCCAACCCCGCACATAGGTGCACCATCGCGATGAGAACCAACCAGTTATATACCAAACTAGGCCACACTCCTATTTGGTTCCGACAACCCTGTTTAACTATCTACTGACATTACTCAGGTTAAACCTTTATCCACTAACCAACAACAACACTCAGCCCTATAAAATTAACTGATCCTCCCGGGTCTTCGGGCGGTGACTCAGACCTCCAAGCCCCAATCAGACAAGAACATGCAAGGAAACCCTCATCAGACCCCTCAACCTGGGTCCTTAACACCCTAGAGTTTTAAGCATAAGCACGCCCTACTTAAGATGCCCTACTTTAACGTGAAACCAAAGGATCCAGCAATTACATTCAAGTCTTGAACCTGGCGAATTTCAACTGAAAACCGAACCTTGGCACAAGGTTTTCCTGCTATGAGGTACCACCCTCCCCCACTTGAGATATACTAGTGCCTAATGACCTTAAAATTGTTAGATGCTCATACTATTTTGAACCCCCACTACTTGATTCCAACCACTAATATAAAATTACATAGGAGAATCTGAATCTACACAACATTCATAAATCCCAATATACACATGCAAGCTGATGAAATGGATAATTAATCCATTCATACAAGAAATTAAATTAAAAAGGGGAACTAGGTTACTTCCATTTAATTGATCATCTGAGTTACAGCTGAACTTTGAAATTCAATAGAAAATTACAGATAGCCACCACTACTATCACAATTGCTAACAAGAAAACTGCTAGCTCAACTCTCGGTATCTGGGACTTCGGTTATCCCATGACGACCATCGGGCAACTGCCAAGCTAAGGGTATAGGATCCAACACCTCACCGAAAATGAGAAAAGGACAACGAGCTCTGATGTGGCCTTCCTGGCCGCAATGAAAACAAACTCGAGCACTCCGCCTGCAGTCTCTTCCAAAATGACCCTCCTCGCCGCACCTACGACATACAAAAGATCGACACCTCCCTCTAACTGATCCTAAACTCTGACCGGCGGACTTAAACTGATGCACTACAGGTTGTGACTGTTCCGTGGCCAGACGTTGCTCCCTTGTCTGGGTCTGTATTTCAATCTCTCGCCTCCTTGCGGCATTCTGAAGCTCAGCGAGAGAGTTGTAGTGTTGGATATCCATCACCGACTCAGTCCCGTGCCTCAGATCCAAATATTCTTGGGTTAGTCTCTCCCGCTCAACCACTGGGACATATCTCGAATGGAACATCTCAGAGAACCGCTCCCATGATACTGCAACCCGCTGATGTAGGGTGAATGAACTAGTAAGCAGCCTCCACCAATCCTTCGCTCCATACCGAAGAAGGTTCATAGCGTACTTTACCTTCTGTTCAGCTGGCCAAGAGCAAGTAAAGAAACATCCCTCAACATCTGACAGCCATCTCATGGCGATGATCGAATCCTAAACCCCGTCAAACACCGGGGCTTCTTATTGTCGAAGTTCCGGTACTGGAAAGCTCTCCCAACGCCAAACCCGACAATAACAATGGTTGCGGTGGCTACAGCAGCAGCAGTCTCGGAAAAGGAAGCGTATCACCCAAAGTGTTACAATTCCATAATTATGGTTTAAATCCATAGTAAAAGACTGAAAGTTAACCATTTACCTCACAAACTATGCGACAATGTCAACTATTCATCATGATTTCCAATGTCAAAAACTGCAATTAATAAAAAAAAATTCAAAATCAATCATCCACTACAACCATTACACACAAAAAAAACTGAAAAATCTAAACCCAAACATCCAACTTTTGTTCCACAAGGCTGACAAAACTGTTACCACATACACAAAAGAAAATCAAAATAAATAAATCATGAAATACCTTGCATGGTATGGGGAGCACACTTAGAATATGAGTTGGTGGGATGTCAAGTCCACCAAGCAAATTACACTATTTGTTTACAAATAAAACGTAATATAATGGTAAAAAGGGGTATCGATCCTCGAGGAAATGGTTGTATTCAATCACCAATGCAATCCAATAGAACTAGTGTAATAAAACTAACTAACTACAATTAAACTAAAAGGGGGGGTTTTATGAATGTTTGAAAACTAAAAGACTTGAATAACTAAAAAAACTTGCAATTAAGCAAGACGATGAGATGCTCAAATATTTGAGAGAATTGGTCAACCAAGGCAATTCAATACAATGAACATTTGTGTGTTTATCATTAGGATTCAATATGAAGTTTATCATTCATCCCAAATTGGTTATCGCAATCATGAAGCATGATATGCCAAGATTCCTCATAGGTAGTATGGAGGTTGGGGAAGCCCACAACCCACCTTCTTAATCAAAATCAAGGATTCAATTGAAGCAATTGAACCCAAGAAAGTTGATTAGCCTTAAGAATGAAGCAATCCCCAATTCCTAGAGGATGTTAATGCTTACACATCCATAAAGGAGTCATGATTCAAAAGCTAGAGATGATTTTTACTATCATAAAGTCCTTGTTCTAATTCAATGATTCAATGCTAAACCAAAGAAATAAAAAATAAAAAAGAGCTAAAATGCACTCGGGATGAACTATAAAAAGAGCTAAAAATACTAAAATAAACTATAAAAAGGAAGGAAATAAAATAAATTATCAAATCACCCCAAGCTTAAGCCTAACTTGTCCTCAAGTTAGAAGAATACTAAAATGAGCTCGGGATGAACTAAACTAAAAATGGAAAAAGAGAGATATCATAGAACTTGGTCAACATCAGTCAACCTGGTCAGAATCAGTCTTGCATGGACCCTACACATCTTCAAAATGCTCCCCACTTTAGAGCCATAAACCACATTCTCGAACCACTTAAAGGGCGAATAGATCACGTGTGGATGTGGCAGCGGTGTGTAAGACAAAGGAAACAGAGGATGCGCCAAGTGGGGGCACTTTAAATCACCAATGCAGACCATAATACAAAAAGGAAAGGTGCTTCTTCACACACGATGATTCCAAAATTTGTCAGGCTAAAGTGTATAATAACAAAATAGGGTTTTGCAGCACGGGCATCGGGGAAACATCCGGCTTTAGGGGCTTCTCCATTGTACTGTCCTTTACAGTCTACCATCTCATCTTCATCATCTTTTCTCACCAAAATAAAAAATAAAATAAAATAATAAAAATCTACTCAACGTAAATCTAAAGCTAACAACCTAAATCTTCAATCTTGAACTTCTGTTATTTGGTCATCAGTCTCCTTGCTGCTCGATCTTCTATCTTCTTATTTCTCTCCTTTTTTCTTTTTCTTTTCTTTTTCTTTTTTTTTCTTTGATTTTTTATGGAGAGAAGTCTTGAACTTGGATTCTTGTTCTTCTTTTAGTGTTGCTCTTTTTCTTGATTTTTCTTCTTTGTTTTTGTTGCTTTTCTTGAATCTTCTTTTATCGTCTCTTATTGTCTTCGCTTTTCCAATTTCTTCATTTTTTGTGTTTTCTGCTTGAACGGTCTAAGGAATTTCACCATAAAGCATAGTACTCCAATAATATAAAAAGGGAGAAATGGAAAGAGGCTAAAATGAAAACCTAATGATCTTTGACAGTGTGTGAAGATCTACTAACAAGGATGGGGGATGACTCAAAAATGGATGTTACCGAAAAAACTTGGTCCTAAAAATCTGAATTGGGGGACCACCCTCAAAGTTCATCAAGCACCTCAATGTAAAGTGTGATAAACATAACCTATATAACTATATACTCTAGACCCCTAAAAAAATGATGACCTATCTTAAAAAGGTGGCGAGAATCTAACTAAGTAAGGCTTGGACGAGACTCTGGAGTACTAAGCGGTATTCCCCCAAAACGAAGATGTGAGTCTCCAATGTCTTCAAAATACGTTATCGGGCTAAACTTTGCATGCACATATCGGCCTGACCAATCACATCCCTCCGCACATAGTCCCAATCAAGCTACCTGTATCTGACCCCCACACAAGCGGTCTCAAAGTGGTCTGTGAGGCTCATAGCGTGTCCCATTTGTCCAATACAAGGAATTCCTTATCAAGAACCAGGACCAATCTATGATTCAATACTTATGACCCGACGCTATGGTACCTATAGGTATGAGAAGACAAGAGAGAAAAAAAATTCATGAACTTAAACTAGAATGCATCTAAAAAGTATGAAAATTAGAAAAGAAAGAAATAAAATATGAAATTTTTTTTGAATTTGTTTTATGCAATTTTTTTTAGATGCCCTAAATGAATTACTGTAAATCCAAATATATACAACCTAAATGAAATAATAAATAAAATATAAGAATACCTCATGCCAAGCTTAAAATTAAGCATTGTCCTCAATTCTTAGGATGAGAGTAAGGAAGGATCATACCGGGATAAAGGTGGTGAAGGCGAGGACGGTAACCGCCTTCGGGCCAAAAATGATGCCGAAGATCCTCTGTGTAGTTGTTGGCGCGAGCCTGCTGCTCCTCGATGCGGCGAATGGCTGCTTCATTCCGATTGCCCTAACAACGCGAGACAGCAAGCTGACTGTATATATCAAGAGGAAGCTCGGGTTGTAGCTCGTGCGGCTATTGAAACTGCTGGTACTTAGGTTGTGGCTGGAACTGTGCTCCTGAGGGCTGACCATGAAAGTATTGTGGTATTTGCTGGATAGGGCGGTCATATTGGTCCTCGGCCTCAAACGGGCTGTCATCACTGTCATCTTTCATCTACATGTCATCATCATCATCTCTCTCCACCATCTCCATCATCATCATCTGCATCACCCTGATCCTCTGAACGTAGCTCCTCGGGTAGGAACCAGGTTCGTTGTAGTATAGTGGTCAGTATTCCCGCATGTCACGCAGGTGACCCAGGTTCGATCCCCGACAACGGCGCCAAAACTTGGTGGGATGTCAAGTCCACCAAGCAAATTATACCCTTTGTTTGCAAATAAAACGTAATATAATGGTAAAAAAGGGTATCGATCATCGGGGAAATGGTTGTATTCAATCACCAATGCAATCCAATAGAACTAGTGTAATAAAACTAACTAACTAAAATTAAACTAAAAGGGGTTTTATGATTGCTTGAAAACTAAAAGACTTGAATAACTAAAAAGCTTGCAATTAAGCAAGATGGTGAGATGCTCAAATATTGGAGAGAATTGGTCAACCAAGGCAATTCAACACAATGAACATTTTTGTGTTTATCATTAGTATTCAATATGAAGCTTATCATTCATCTCAAATTGGTTATAGCAATCATGAAGCATGATATGCCAAGATTCCTCATAGGTAGTATGGAGGTTGGGCAAGCCCACAACCCACCTTCTTAATCAAAATTAAGGATTCAATTGAAGAAATTGAACCCAGGAAGTTAATTAGCCTTAAGAATGAAGGAATCCCCAATTTCTAGAGGATGTTAATACTTACACATTCATAAAGGAGTCATGATTCATAAGCTAGAGATGATTTCTACCATCATAAAGCCCTTATTCTAAGTAAATTCAGTGATTCACTGCTAAGCCAAAGAAATAAACCAACAATTTCTCATTCAAGTACCAAACTCATGATCAAAGTATTAAACAAGCATAAGAAATATGAATTAGAATCATAAACATAAGATAAATGACAATTAATCATGAATCCTTCAAAACCCACAAATATCCAAGGGTTTTAGCCAAAGTTAACCAAAATAAAGAAACTAGCCACTCATTGCAACAAAATAACAATCACAAAAGTATTTTTGCATCAAAACTAACAATTGGTAGAAAGATGAGAAGAATGTGTATCAAACTCCCAAAAATCGTCTCTATCAAAGAATGAATTTCTAAACCTAACCCCAAAGTAAATGGTGAGTAAAATGCCCAAAAGTGCACAATTGCGCGGGTACCCTCACAGGTTTGCGCGACTAAGACTCCACCCTCGCAAATGATGTTGCAATGCTATTGGCTCTTTTTCTCCACTACACCACTCCACTTCTCAAGATTCCCTTAGTCCCCTCCATACCTCACATGATTCAAATTTGGCCAATCATCTTCAAGATTTAAAATATGGATAGTCCAAGCCCAAAATAAGAATCCAAGACCCATCTTCATAGGCCCAATTCATCCAAGTCTTCAACTTTTTAAGCCCAGTTCTCCTTTGATGGATCCGTAAAGCCCAATGACGCCTCGAAAGCCCACAAATCCCATCTCCAATCTAATCCACAACCACAACGAGCCCCAAAACCTTGCAAAATACCTCATGCAAAATAGATAGTATCCGGTACGATCCATGATAAAGAAAATAAAGAATATACAATGCAATACTAATAAAAAGAGCTAAAAATACTAAAATAAACTATAAAAAGGGAGGAAATAAAATAAACTATCATGAGTCTTCATAACCTAATTTCCTGTATTGATGCACCATAAATGCTGACAACATAGAAAGAACATACCCACCCCCACCCTATATCAACAATAAAACTTCATATATGAAACCTCATTAGATAACAAATAGATGCTTACAAACTATGGGAAAATTCTAGACCGATCTTTCCCAACAAGTGTTGAGTTGAGTTTGAAGACTGAAGCAAAAGTAACTAAAAGAACATATGCAGGCCTGAAATTGTATAAACATTAGCTAGGTACTCATAAATACGACAATAATAAAGAACAAACATATATATATCATGCATTATTGTAGTAGTCAATTACCATTACTATAATAGGTAAAAAAAGTACAATACCCATAAACATGAGATGTAAAACCAACAAAAAATCAAAAAATCAAAACATTGAGATGTTTTTACCTGATTCCATCAGTCCAAAACCATAGCCAAATAACCTACAAAAAATGAATAACAAATTTATTGGAAGAACAACTAAAGATTTAATAGATTTTCAAGACAATTTACAAACTATTTGATCAATGAGCAGACTTTTAACATTGAAAAAAATGATAACCTAAGAATTAGATTCGCCTCAAATAGTAGCAAAACATAAAACCTATTTTCTATAACCACCGACCACTTTTTGTATCTTAATTTTCATCATTGGCATAAGCCATAGAATCAATAAGTTTTTTTATCATTGACAATGGCCGATAATGCTTGAATCGATCTACACCATTGACTTTGAATGCAAAATCAACTAATTGGTTTTATATTATATAAGAATCACCTTGGTGACTTTGAACGAAAAAAATCCTGAAGTCGTAATCATAAAATCGAAGTTCCAATTATAGAGAGGAGAATGACATGCTAACCTGATCAATATGAAGATCAAATAGGCGTTGACGCCAGTTGGTAGCAGGGAAAGATTGAGATACGAGCATGGTGCTGTTCGGTGGCCGTTCACGATACATAGAGGAGGACATGCTTACCAAATCAATCAGAAGCAAATCGATGCTCAATAACTCTCTCCAATAAGAACGTTCAAGCAGGGTGGCAGCCGGTGAGCGTTCACGATTCTGGTGGTGGTTTGTTGCCGGAAAATTAGTGTTTCATGAAGAGAGATTGTGGAGACGGCATTCGGAAGCGATGCTAGTATGGGAGAAATGAGGATGAGGGAAGGGACGGCACCTCTCCGATTAGGGTTTAGTATTGGATTGAAAGAAAATGTGAGGATACAGAGAAATGGACAAATGATATTTTTGTTTAATTTTTTCAATTAATGAAACGTATATGTTCAGTTTTTTAGTTAATTAAACGGAAATTATATGAATTCTGTACGTAATAAACAATAAGGTTGTATGTAATGTATTGGGTTTTGTACCTCTTAAAATTCAAGAAACACACAATATGTTATATATATATATATATATATATATATATATATATATATATAATGGGTGGGTGATGTGTAGGCTCACTAAACGGTTTCGCTTACCCGTTTTTTTTTAATATTTTTCAAAATTATTGGAGGAGAATCCAGCTTGACTGCATTAACATCCGCTTTACATTTTGGAAACTATGTTTGAAATTATAGAGACTTCCAATATTTACTCCCAATGATAATACATTTTATGTAACACAAATAAAATGACTTTTTATTATTAGTTTTTAATTTAGACCAATACAATTCTTTTTAATTATGTTATAAAAGAAAAAGGGGTTACAAATATCGTATTTGTCCAAATTTAAATAATAAAAAATAAAAATAATAAAAAAGACTAAACAATTTATAATCAATTATTATATTTAAGAATCATTCTAATTTAAAAATAAAAAAAGTAAACTGATCGTATTACCCATGAATATTAAAACTTTTTTTTTTTGAAAAAAAAAATTCTAATATACTCTTAAACTACTTCTAAATTTCACTTATGCCCATGACGATACTTGAACCATCGACCTCAAAGAGGGATAACAACACCTAATACCATTAGGCTAGAAGCCCTTTAACATAAAATGTAAGCATGAATTATACGTTCATTTATTTATTGTTCATAGCACACGAGGTGGATTCATGAGCATCATATATGAACATCTTTGTTTGGCATTGTTGAATGAAGGGGTAAGAGATGGATTCATGAGCATCTTTGGTGGATTCATGAGCATAATATATGTTCATAGTACACGAGGTGGATTCATGAGCATTTTTGTTTGGCATTGTTGAATGAACTGGTAAGAGATTACTGGAAAATGATTTTGTTGAAGCTAATTTCCACTTTAAAGGTAATTATGGCTTAAGTGAGCCTACCCTAAGTGATGAGTCTTGATTGGAACATGTTCCATTCGGATAGGTTTTGATAATGGTTGAGAATTGAGATGGAATGTTGCTCATGTTTACTTGACGATAAAAGCTATCCAACATACCCCATCAACTTCTGGGATTAATTATAGTCTACAATAAATAATGTTTTCAGGACATGATGGTTAATATATGGTTAATATATGTTTTATCACATGATATATAAATTTCAAAATAATGTCAATACACCCCACATATATTTAGCACCTAGAATACGCTATATACAAGACAAGTAGACACAAATTGACTCTTCAAAGACCCATCGACATTGTAACCACACTACTAGAAAAAAGAGGGATTTCATACTAATATTTCCGAGGAAAAGAAATTTCTTGGTATTATGTAACACTCATAAAAAATCATGAAAAATTTTAAACTTTTAATTAAATCCAAAAATCATCATTGTGTACAAATTATTTTCAAAATAAGTTCAACATCAGAGAAACCCCAGAAATCTAAAAATAAAATATGAGGAGGTGCACGGTCACGCCTTCGCCTTCCCGCGCTCCTCTGAGGTACCAGAAACATAATCCAAAACTATAAGCCCAAAGCTTAGTGAGTTTCCCCCCAAATACCAACACAATACAAAACCAGAATAATATCATAAACATCATGCATTCAGAGCCTTCGGTCTGACTGGAACGCCCCATCGGCCTACAGTCTATCTGGTACCCTCACAGAACCTACAATATGACCGATATGCCACCTTGGGCCTTCAGCCTATCTGGAACGTTCTTCGAGCCTTCGGCCTAACTGGTACGCCCCACTGACCTTCAGTCTATCCGGGACGCCCTAGGTCTGCTGGCCTTCAGCACAAAGCAAGACCGCCTCAACCCAACCACACATAACATCTCGACATATACATTGCACATAAACATATAACCAAGCAACAGACAAACAGGTAGATCTTTACAGATCACTAAGCATAGTATCATCGTATCTACCAGGATACAGATCTAATAGATCACCATAGTACTCAATCATGCAATAATCAGGATAACAATCCAAAAGGGGTCGGCCTTGGTGCCTTCGACCCAACAAGTATATTGACGAACACTCACCTCAGAAGTAGTGTTGAACTAATAAGATCTAACTCTGAATCATAGCTCCCGACTCTAATGCCTACCACCACCATGTGACCAATTCCATCAAAACTCTGAAATACCCAAAATGCCCTCAAAAGTCAACTTGGTCAACCATGGTCAAATTCAAAGTCAACGGTCAAGGTCAACAGTCCATGTTGACCCAACTCGTCGAGTGCACCAACAAACTCGTCGAGTTTCTATAGTACTCAGGAGGTCGGGAAAACCCTAACCAACTCGCCGAGTTGTCTGGAAAACTCGCCGAGTTTTCCCCAGCTTAACTCATTCAGTTGATTTTTCGATTCCAGGTACTCTAAGGCTCAGATCTGAACTCAAATGTTGTCTAAAAGGATCAAGTTTCCAAATTTATCCTTTGGGGATACTCTAAGTGCTCAAAAACCCCTTCACAAGGCTTGAAAACTCAAGGGCTTAACCATTAAGCACAAATTCCTTGAGATGTGGAAACGCAACCTTTCCAAAATAGATCCTAACTTCAACATCAACCTAAAGGTTGGTGCTTTGTAGATATGTATGTCCAATGCCTGTCTTGAACTTAAAAGGAGGTCAAAGAGGGAAAATATGACCTAAACTCCATGCATGGCATCAAGACTTGGCTAAAGACCATATCCAAACCACTATAAGGTCACCTTGACCTGGAGATTCATAAATTTGAAACCTTTATGAGATCCATCTAATGCAACATCCAAGAATAAAGAGAAAAGGGACAAAAATCAAGATCTAGCTACATAAAGTAGTAAAAATCAGATCTTGGACACTTACAAAGGTCCAGAAGAGTCCCAGACTGAAGATGAGAGCTTTGTTTGCTAGATCCTTGCTTCCTTCTTATTACTTCTTCTCATTTTGCTCCAAAAATACCACACTAGATCACAAAATGAGAGGGAAGGGTGATTTGGGTTCACAAGGGCCGATATGGGGTTCTAGATGCTGATAGAAGATCAGACCTAGCGACTTAAGGAGATTAAATAGGGTGCAAAACACTAAAATTTAGGGTTTCTCATCCAGCCGCCAACACGCCGAGTTTCCCTCACCCAACTCTCCGTGTTGGTCCATAAAAATACGCGGCCCAAAACTCTCCAACTCACCGAGTTGAGGCTATCAACTCACCGAGTTCCAAAGGAAAACTTGCTTTAAATAATAAATCTCATACCTGGAAATCGGGATGTTACAACTCTCCCCCACTTGAACTAGGCTTCGTCCTCGAAACCTACTGCGCTGAACAAATCTGAATAATGCTCCCGCGTTTCAGCCTCCGGTTCCTAGGTTCACTTAGAGCCCCTCTGGTGCTGCCATTGTACCTTTACCAAAGGTATTTCCTTGCTACGCAAAACCATTACCTTCCTTCCCAGAATAGCTACCAGCCTCTCGACATAGTTCAGGTGCTCATCAACCTGAATGTCATCCAATGATACCACTACATCCTCATCTAATACGCACTTTCACAACTGCGAAACGTGGAAAGTGCTACGAATCTGACTGAGCTCCTCAGGAAGATCCAATCTATAAGCAACCTTGCCAACCCTGACAACAACCCGGAATGGTCCAATATACCGAGGACCCAGTTTCCCACTCTTCCTGAAGCGAATCACACCTTTCCAAGGTGAGACTTTCAATAGCACCATGTCGCCGACCTGAAACTCCAACTCAGATCGGCGTCGGTCGGCATAGCTCTTTTGCCGACTCTGAGCAGTCTGTAATCCCTGCCTGGTCCACTGGATCATCTCTATGGTCTGAAGGACCACCTCGGTCAGCCTCATGACCCTGTGACCAACCTCGCCCCAACAGACTTGGGTACAACACCTCCGCCCATACAAAAGCTCAAAAGGCGGAGCACCAATGCTAGAGTGAAAATTGTTGTTGTAGGAGAACTCCGCAAGAGGTAGGTAAGAGTCCCAGCTCCAACCAAAATCAATAACACAAGCTCGCAACATGTCCTCAAGAGTCTGTATCGTCCGATCACTCTGTTCGTGAGGTCTGCGGATGGTAAGTTGTGATGAAATGCAGCTTCATACCTAACTCCTCATGGAACTTCTGCCAAAATCGGGAGGTGAACCGAACATCACAGTCCGAAACAATAGAGACCGGAATCCCATCACGAGCAATGATCTCGCGAATATACACATCGGCCAACTTCTCGGCCAACGAGCTCTCCCGAATTGCCAGAAAATGGGCACTCTTGGCCAACGAGCATCAAAACCCTTTTCCGTCTTCGGCAACTTGGTGATGAAGTCCATAGAATTCTGCTATATTATCCCACATGGGAAACTCCAAAAGATGCAGCTTGCCATGCAGCCTCTTATGCTCGGCCTTGACTATCCTACAGATCAAGCACCTCTCGACGTACCAGGCGATCTCCCTCTTCATGCACATCTACCAATAACTCAACCTCAGATCCTGATACATCTTGGTGGCCCCCGTATGGATAGAAAAATGAGACTTATGAGCCTCCTCCAACACAATTTAACTGACCCCACCAGACATAGGAACTTATACCCGAACGCAACGGGTCAACAAACCACGGCTATCCAGAACAAACCTGGTGATCTCGCCCCTGATCCTCTTAATCTTCCAATTCTCATCCCGAACACCCTCGACCTGAGCCTCCCTAGTCATCCCCACAAGCGAAGAATCCACAAATATACTCATACATGACACCCCAACAGAAGGTCCAACCGACTTGTGGCTCAAAGCATCCGCCACCACATTCGCTTTACCCGGATTATAAAGGATCCCACAGTCATAATCCTTGACAACATCCAGCCACCTGCGATGCCTCATGTTCAGGCTCGACTGAACCATAATGTGCCTCGGACTCTTATGGTCCATGTAGATGGTACAAAGGACCCCATAAAGATAATTTCTCCAAATCTTGAGGGCAAAAACCACAGCCCCCATCTCCAGGTCATGCGTGGGATACCTCGTCTCATGCGGCTTCAACTGCCGCGAAGCATAAGCTATCACTCGTCCTCTTTGCATGATGATTGTCCCCAAGCCAGTGATGGATGCATTGTTGGATAAGGTGTCTAAGTCCATAACAATATTTGAGATGCATTTGACCCGACCCGGCATGGTCCATTTGGGTTGCACTTCACCCGAACAATTTGTATGGATAATCTTTTGAGAATAGTATGTTTATGATTTATTAATATATTATAAGTTATAATATATTAATATGAAATCATATTATTTAATTAGTATTGATCTTAAACTCATTAAGAATTAATTTAGTGATCAAAAGGTGACTAATTAAATATGGGCTCTTGTATTTATTTAGTGTGGGCTAATGCTTATTGAGTATGGGCTAGGCTTGCATGAGAGTCCATGGATATTCCACGGAGCTTTTAACCCATGGATCCTTGGAAAGGAAGAGTCATGGGTATTAGGGTTTACATGGATGAAACCCTAATCCTCTACACTATATAAAGGAGTCCTTGGCACTTGATTTGGAACTAGTTGTGTGTGAACAAGAGTGGTGGCCGATTTCAAGAGTGTGTATTATTCTCTCAAGAGTTTTCCAAAGTTTGTGGTGATTTGTGATTTCCATTTGAGGCATCCACACTATTGGTGTTAGGCTCTCAAACTCCAAGCAATCAACCACCACTAAAAGGTATGTCATTCTACTAGTAATTTTATGATTCAAGTTCCCCATGTCATGGTAGTTAGGATGTAAACCTTGAAATTTTTATTTGCATGTATTTTAGAGAAAACATAGATCCAAGGTTTATAGGGTTGCATGTACACCATAGGAGTGTTAGAATGCTCAAAACCCAACAGTGGTATCAGAGCCTAGGCTTGTTTTCTTGAATACTTGATGCAAACTATTGAAAAATCGAAAAATCTTGTTGTCTGGTCAGTGGACTCGCCGAGTCCATGGGGGGACTCGACGAGTCCAAGCATATCTTCATCCTACTCGTCGAGTAGGTTCATGCACTCGACGAGTAGGAGGCCCAGAGTGCAGTTTTTCGAGTTTTTAAGTTGGAATTGGACTAGAATCATTACACTAAACTGTTTTGGACTTATAAAACCTGTTTTTCATATTGTAATGATTATGCTAATCCAATTTCAAAGGCTTTTATCAAAATTTGAAGTTTTGTATGTGTTCATATGATTCTTAAAATTGTTGATATGGATGTTCATGAACTTATGAGTTTTGTTAGATCATAGGAATTATTTGCAAATTGTTTGTTAGTTAACTCTTGATCTTGATGTGTTTTAATGGAATCCATAATTTGTCCTTATGTTATGGATTACCAAAAGTCTTTTCTTTGAAAGTCCATTAAAAACCATAGGTTACACAAGTTGAAGAGTCTTTTTCATCATAAATAGTTTTATGGACTCCATAACTTGTCCTCAAGTTATGGATGGCCAAGAGTCTCTTCATTAAAAGTTTTTTAAACCTTAATTAAACTCATAAGTTATGAAAAATCCAAACGTTTTTGAATTGTTCAAAACTTGCCCTCAAGTTTTGGAATTTATAAAGTCTCACACACACTTTAGTTCCAACCCTTAGAGTTTTAAAAGTTAAAATCCAACCCTTATACTTTATAGTATTATAAGTTAATAATATATATATATATATATATATATATATATATATGTATAAGAGCAAGTCAGTCTTACCGTTAGTATGCCTCATTCACAAAGCCGGTCTATAAGGGGGTATAAGGTTGTTACCTATAAAATGGCAGCTTAATGGGTGTCCACTCTCACCCACCGCTTCCTTGACTGGTGGAGGGTCGTTAGCCGAACGGGTAGGACAAGGACTATAATTCTCATTAAAAGTATAATGATGAATTTAAAGTAACTAAACCTTTTATAAATTCCCAATCTTAGTTACTTTAGGAAAATGTGAATTTGGTGCTAACCCATGAAATTTACACTTTGTACCTTACCAAGTCGTTTGTGGAGCGTGTGTGGTTAACCAGCACACTAACTTGGACTAGTAAGGATGGCAAGGGGTGACTTAATGTTTATCATAAATCGGTAGAGCGTGTGTGGTTAACCGGCACATTGAGTAGGTGATAATATTAAGGGTACCAAGTGAATTTGCATGGTTATTCACACCTTGTTTTGTGATCCTCGGTATCCCAGTCACAAAATTTGAGAGGGCACAATCGAGATTGAAACATGCCATTGAAAAGTTCAATGAATCTCAAAAGATCTAGGAGTTTCAAATCTAATTAAAACCTAATAAATTATTTCGTTTTTCATGGTGGAAATTGGTGAATCGTCATTCGCCTACCTTCAAATATTCTATAGCTTGGATTACGGCATCCCTCTTCCAAGTTATAAAATATTGTGTTAGGTCCTAGCCTTAATATTTCATATTGGGTGTTATATTAAGGACTTTAAATCAACTATCTTGAATATCTCCCAAAAGGTGTCTGGTTCAGACAATTATGATCTTCCTAAATCTCTTGGAACAAGCTTTCCTAATGAAGATGATGTTCCGTGGAAATCATATTTCTCTTCCTCCACCTCCTCCAATTATTCTCCCTAACCCACAAGTTCTTGAATAGTTCAAAGTCACTCAAGCCCTATTGGCAAGCAAGGTCTATGTGTGCTCACATATTGACAAGTTGGGAGAGTTGGGTGTCAAAGTCTTGAGAAAGTTGGTTGTTCAATCACTTTCTAAGTCACACAGTGAGTTCCTTTAGGACTACTATGTAACAGACTATGACATGACCCAAATGATCTTATCTATTTGCTTGGTGCTGCTGAATCAGCAATGATTTGAAGCCCTGGTAAAGCAAATTTGATTAGTAGATCAACTTCCCAAACTACCATGGACATTGACAATTGGTAACATTGGATATCTAGAAAAGCTTTTTCTTCCCAATGGAAAGGGATCGACCATAGTCAACTCGGTTGGCCAAATGGTAAAGAGAAAGACTAAGTCTGAGATAGTCACATGTACCATCACCAAAGGGTCCATATGTTTATATTGCCAAAGGAAGGGGCATTGGTTGCGAAGATGCCCTAACTACCTGAAAGATCTGAGAGAAGGTCAAGTCAAAAAGTTTGACTCTGCTTCAGGTAAGTCCACTATCTAACTCTCTTAAGTTCCTATTTGACGGTTCATAATACAGTTTGATGTATGGCAGGATCAAGCAAAGAGAAGGAAACTTAAAGAAAGAGTATGTTGAATCTGATCGCGAAGATAGATTTCAATCGCATGGTTCGAAGATCGGATTCTTGAGCTACTACTTAGGAGTTATGATAGATTGCTAGAAAATGTGTAATAGCATAGTTTTCATTTAAAGTTGCATTTGTAAGGAAAACGTTTTTCTGCATTTATAAATAAATAAAATTTTGTTTTACTTTATTTTATATCTCCTTGCAATGGCATTTATGAAAAATTGATGTTTGTATATTTCTAGCAATAATGGGAATATGAATTTGATTCTTTCAATTGTGGAAGTGTCTAAATTTACCAAATAAGGAAAGATTCTCATCACCCAAGTTTCAATTGGACAGAAACTTGGAATCATGCAAGTTGTATAGTATGATGAATGAAAGTCTTCACCTTTGGAAAATTAAAACTAATTCCTTGTTCACATATATATGTTAGTCAAGTGAAGGACTAAGGGATCTAGTACACATTCATGTACACTGGTCAAGTCCACCACAAAAAGATCGATAAGACTATTTGTCATGATTTACTAATGTTTAGTAAATATGGTTATACTTAGTAGTTTAAGTATAATTCTGAAACATTGGAAAAGTTTCGATGTATGGCAAAACGAATGGGAAGAATCAAATTTAGCAGAAAGATAAAAGTTTCTCAAATATGAAAAGATGAGAGAGTACTTTAGTATCATGTTTTATGATCATCTTAATGATTGTGATACCATATCACAATTCATCCTCTAGGGACATCTTAGTGCATTCTTATGGCTAAGAAGAGGAGTCATGAATTATTGAAGCGGTTAAAATCGAGAAGATGAGTCATACTTCGTTCCAAAAACAAGTCTTAGAGTCATACTCCAAGATTGTAACTTGAGTGACACATCTTAAAGAAGGTTTATAACACTTGTCAAATGTAAGAGTAAAATGTTTTCTACTCTTGTACATTTGAAATTGGTAAGTTGTGATGTTTTGGATAAAACAAAGACCAACTAAGGCCAACTGTGTGAAGTGTTTATCTTGATAAGAATCTGCACTGACTCTTGAATATTTGTTTGGTTGTCAAGGAATGGTTCTTGACAAAGAGAAACTTATATTTCAAGAAGACAGTGGGAGTCTTAAAGGTCTTGAAAGTTTCAAGAGCTAATCAAGGATAAAACCTATAGTTTATCGCTAGCACACGACTTGAGGTTTGTAACCTATCGTGTTGACATAATTCTTGTTTCTGTGCCTATTCCGGGAAAGTTGACTATGTATGTGAGTTCTATGAGTTCTCAATTGTGTGCATAACAACTTGGAAGCAATGGTGGGCCCTTGTGCTACCAAGAGGCAAGAAATCAAGATTGAACAAGTTCAATCCATATGGTTTTGAGTTTGTCACTAACCTTGTCTTTTAGTTATGGTTGTGACAAATTCTTATGGATGGGAACACATACACCATAAAATCTAAGTGTCATAAGGTTTCTTTCCGATTCATGAAAATGATGGTGAGGAAACACTTTCACTAAGAATATTTTAAGTAGATAGCAATTGTGAAATTTGCATTCTCAAAGTCGTTAGTGGAGCGTGTGTGGTTAACCGGCACACTAACATAGACTTGTGAGGAATGGCAAAGGTCTAAACAATTGAGACTATGATTACGGCATCCTTTTTCATAGTTCTGAAATTGTTTAGACATACAGGTGTGCTATCTAAGGAAAGGTGTATGATTTTGATAAAATTTTATCAAAGCATCTCGTATCAGAAATCTGAACTTTGGTAAGAAAGTCAATAAAGTATTGATTTCTAGAAG
Organism: Lactuca virosa; assembly: GCF_052849685.1. NCBI lineage: Eukaryota > Viridiplantae > Streptophyta > Magnoliopsida > Asterales > Asteraceae > Lactuca > Lactuca virosa. The sequence goes on from NC_136431.1 coordinate 182,960,406, forward strand.
ACCAGCTGATTTCTGAGTACATGTCAAAGCTAGTGGGAGCATAAGTGTTATGCTAATAATCATCATGTTAGTGGGAGCATGATAATTATAATAATTGTTGCAAGTTAAGCAATGTTAATTATAGAAAACAAAAGTTTCGCTTTGAAAAGGTTATTTTGCTATAATTAAGGGAGAGGAGATTATACTTCTTTTCAATCCTAAAAGTTTAGATTGAGATTTCAATCATCTTTAGTCAAGGATATATATATATATATATATATATATATATATATATATATATATATATATATATATATATATTGCGTTCTCAAAATTCGATTGTGATTACGGCATCCCTCTTCATAGTCGATTTTTTAAAACATGGCAAATAAAAAAATATTGTAGCAAAAGACTGATCTAGTATCATGTCTTTATGTCAAACATCATGAATCGTGTCCCATATGCTTCGGGTATAGGATCGATCACTTGTGCTATAATATCTATCTGTTCTAAATTTTCAAAAATGCCTAGAGCATTAAGAGGGAAAAAGGAATAGAACCGGACATGACTGAAATGATTAAGCAATTGTCGAGAACAATTTGAGGTTTACCTAAGATTGGTTTCTCATGGACAGTTGGAAGTATGATGTTAAATTTTGGAAAGGGCCATATTGACATATTCTGAAAAGAGGTAGCTCTTGTTCAGAAGTGATAGTCAAAATGGGAATATGGAAATGTTTTCCATATTGGGAGTTAGATTTTAAGAATCTATGAGAAAGTTAGAAACTTTTATGCAAGAAGGATATTCAAAGGAATGTACTTTGAATGTGAGACTTCGTTTCCATGGAATTGATCTCCACTGGAATACTTTGTAATGTCTGTTTTCAGGTCTTTGTGACTTTTGTCATTGCAAGAGGATCAATGCATATGAGTTTAAAATCTAACAGATTACAGTAAATGACAAGAATTTGATATTCTTACATTTACGGTAAGGATTTGGGATTGTGAAATGAGCATCATTGGAATCATGTTCAATTGATCTACTTCACAAAGTAAGGATCATAGACAAACATAGTTTGCATACTTGGAGTATGGCATGACTATTGTTTAGAAAACATAGTGTACATGCTTGGAGCATGAGACAACTATTGTTTTAATTCAACTGTTAAGTTGATAAATCGAAACAGAATAATGTGTAATCGATATGGTGATGAATAAAAGGTGTATTATTTATATTCATAAGTGTTAAGACCATATGGGATTCAATTATTCTTGTGTTTCACTTTGCATGTTTTGACTTCCACAATAAGTAGGTTATTCTTTCCGAATAACTAAGTTATTCAAACTTCCACAGTCGGTCATACGTCGGAAGTAGGTATGAATTAAGACTGTCATGAATTGGGCTTGTAGATGACTAAAGGTGTTTAGCCATAGCAATGGTTGCTACAACATTCATGAGTGCTCATAAGTTCTGAGTATTGGAATAAACCCACGCTCACTTGCATCAGTTCATGGAATTTATCTCGAGTGATCGTGAGACGGTAATATCATATAAGTCTTCAAACCTAGAGATATGAGTTGTTACCTATGAGTTGGTTGTACATTGATTGCACGAAAACGCATCAGTAACTTGATGTTATAAAACATGCCTCAGTGTATAATTCAACAAGTAGTAGAACAAGTATATGAGTCGAAGTTTATCTGTTCCTTCTAGTCCTTGGAGGATTAGAAGCGATATCTGGGCCCCTCGATGATTTTTTTTACCTATGTACCGGGCCCGGTCAGAACCTAATTGATGTGTTCAATTTAGTTCTATGTCAAACAAATCGGAAATCAGGAAACAAACTGTTGGACAATAAGTACGACGTTGTTCCGTGTATTTGTTCGGCTGATATCTTGAGAACAGAGGATTATATGATCACTTATCTGAAATGGCGCTTCATAGTTCAACAGAGTTTTGAGAGCTACGATTGTCGGTTGGTTCCTGAAGTCATATATGCAAATATAGTTATTAGACTTATTCAAGTAGGAGACTGTTGGATAAGGTGTCTAAGTTCATAACAATATTTGAGATGCACTTGACCCGACCCGGCATGGTCCATTTGGGTTGCACTTCACCCGAACAATTTGTATGGATAATCTTTTGAGAATAGTATGTTTATGATTTATTAATGTATTATAAGTTATAATATATTAATATGAAATCATATTATTTAATTAGTATTGATCTTAAATTAATTAAGAATTAATTTAGTGATCAAAAGGTGACTAATTAAATATGGGCTCTTGTATTTATTTAGTGTGGGCTAATGCTTATTGAGTATGGGCTAGGCTTGCATGGGAGTCCATGGATGGTCCATGGAGCTTTTAACCCATGGATCTTTGGAAAGGAAGAGTCATGAGTATTAGGGTTTACATGGATGTAACCCTAATTCTCCACACTATATAAAGGAGTCCTTGGCACTTGATTTGGCACTAGTTGTGTGTGAACAAGAGTGGTGGCCGATTTCAAGAGTGTGTATTATTCTCTCAAGAGTTTTCCAAAGTTTGTGGTGATTTGTGATTTCCATTTGAGGCATCCACACTATTGGTGTTAGGCTCTCAAACTCCAAGCAATCAACCACCACTAAAAGGTATGTCATTCTACTAGTAATTTTATGATTCAAGTTCCCCATGCCATGCTAGTTAGGATGTAAACCTTGGAAATTCTTATCTGCATGTATTTTAGAGAAAACATTGATCCAAGGTTTATAGGGTTGCATGTACACCATAGGAGTGTTAGAATGCTCAAAACCCAACATGCATCACAGAAAACCATAAAATCCTCAATTCCCTCTGGGAGGGTCAAAACTAGGGCCTCACATAGCCTCTGCCGAAGGGTCTTGAATGTTGACTGCTACTCGGGGCGCCACCGAAAATCCACCCCCTTTCTCTTCAGACGAGTGAGGGGTACTGCAATCTTGGAGAAATCCTGAATGAATCTCCTGTAGTACCTTGCCAAACCCAAGAAACTCCTGATATCTGAGGGAGATTTCGGAACCTCCAACTGCATCACCGCCTCAATCTTGGCCGGATCGACCAAAATCCCATCCTGGTTAACGAGGTGTCCAAGGAACTGAACCTCTCGTAACTAGAACTCGCACTTCGAGAACTTAACATAAATCCCTTCTCACCTCAAAACTTCCAGGAGCTCACGAAGATGCTCCTCATGCTACTCTCTGGTCTTGGAATACACCAAGATATCATCAATAAACACAATAACTGAATGATCAAGCATCGGCCTGCATACCCGATTCATCACATCCATACATATTGCAGGCGCATTGGTGAGCCCGAAGGGCATCACCACGAACTCGTAATGCCCATAACGAGTCTGAAACATGGTCTTCTCCACGTCCTCCTCCCTCACCCTGACCTAATGGTACCCAGACCTCAGATCTATCTTGGAGAATCAATATGCTCCCTGCAGCCGATAAAATAGATCATCTATCAGCGGAAGGGGATAACGGTTCTTCTCCGTTAACTTGTTGAACTCCCGGTAATCAATGCACATCCGGTGTGAACCATCCTTCTTCTTGACGAACAGAATCGGCGCTCCCCACGGAGAACTACTCGGTCAGATGAACTGCTTGCCAATATGCTCCCTGCAGCCGATAAAATAGATCATCTATCAGCGGAAGGGGATAACGGTTCTTCTCCGTTAACTTGTTGAACTCCCGGTAATCAATGCACATCCGGTGTGAACCATCCTTCTTCTTGACGAACAGAATCGGCGCTCCCCACAGAGAACTACTCGGTCAGATGAACTGCTTGCCAAGAAGCTCATGCAGCTGAGATGACAGATCCTGCATCTCGGGCGGTGCCAAACGGTACGGCGCCTTGGCAATCGGGGCCGCACCTGGCACGAGGTCGATCTTGAACTCGACCTTCCTCTCAGGAGGCACACCGGGTAACTACTCCGTAAATACATCAGCAAACTCCCTGACCACCGGGGCCTCTGAAACTGAAACCTGATCCCGAACCCGCGTATCCGCTACATAAGCCAAATAACCCATACACCCGTGCTGAATATATTGTCGATCCCTGACTGCAGAACAAAACCCTGAACCCATCCTGGTGCCCTCTCCATAAATAACCAGTTCTTCCCCACTTAGGGTTCGAACTACCACGCGCTTGCCCTCGCAATCAATCATAGCACCGAAACGGCTCAGCCAATCCATACCCACAATCACACAGACATCCCCCATGGGAATAGGAATCAAATCGATCGGAAAGGATACCCCGAAGATCTCCAGAACGCAACCCATATATACTAAAGAAGCATAAACCTCGTGTTCGTTGGCAATATAAACTCGCAACAGACACTCCAACTCCCCCAAAGGCATAACAAACTCCCTACTAAATGACCGAGAAACAAAGGACCGACTCGCACCCGAGTCAAACAATACTAAATCAGGCAAGGAGTTCACTAGGAATGTACCTACCAAAGGTACAAACATATAAGCATAATACAAACATAAATAACAACACATCGGATAGAAACAAACCAGTCACAACATCTGGAGCTGCTCTGGCATCCTCAACAGTGATCTGAAAAACGTGACCTCGAGCCATCGGGGGCTCCCACCTTCCCCTGGCGCCCATCTGTGATCCTCAATGTAGCTGGCGTGGGGGTCTGTGTCGGCTTGGCGGCGAGCAACGGACAGTTGACCTTCACATGGCCAACCTGATCGCAATGATAGCAAATCCTCATACTATAAATTGGGCCTAACTGGCAGCAATCCCTGGCATAGTGCCCCTCCCTGCCACACTTGTGGCATACCCTTCCTGACCGACATACCCCATTATGAACATTTCTGCACTTCCCACAAGTACGGCCTCGCTGACCTCCAGACCTAGAATCAGCGGCTTTGAACCGCTTTGGCGCCGGCTGCGACTGTGTCGGGGCCGGTCTCTGCTCTCTCAACTGAAACTCTATCTCAAGCTCACGCCGCCTGGCGGCTTCCTGCAACTCCAACAAAGAATCACACCGCTGGTTAGAAACAAACTGCCTGATATCCGTCTTGAGCATGCTAAGATAACAGGTCATCTGAGCCTGCTCTGAAGTAAACTCAGGGCAAAACATAGCCCTCTCAGTAAACATCCGGGTGATCTCCGTCACCGACTCCGATCCCTGCCTCAGGTCTAAAAACTCCTGAGCCAACCTCTTTCGCCCGACCCGTGGAACATATCGAGTACCTCCAATTCACTCAAACCAAGGCTCTGATACCAACTTGTAACACTCATAAAAATTCATGAAAATTTTTAAACTTTTAATTAAATCCAAAAAACATCATTGTGTACAAATTGTCTTCAAAATAAGTTCAACATCAGAGAAATCCAAGAAATCTAGAAATTAAATATGAGGAGGTGCACGATCACGCCTTCGCCTTCTCACGATCCTCTGAGGTACCTGAAACATAATCCACAACTGTAAGCCCTAAGCTTAGTGAGTTTCCCCCAAAATACCAACACAATACAAAACCGGAATAATATCATAAACAACATGCATTCAGAGCCTTGAGTTTAACTGGAACGCCCCACCAGCCTACAATCTATCTGGTACGCTCACAGAACCTACAGCATGACTGGTACGCCACCTTAGGCCTTCAGCCTATCTGGAACGTTCTCCGAGCCTTCGGCCTGACTAGTATGCCCCACTGGCCTTCAGTCTATCCGGGACGCCCTGAGTCTGTTGGCCTTCAGCACAAAGCAGGACCGCCTCAACCCAACCACACATAACATGTCGACATATACATTACACATAAATATATAACCAGGCAATAGAAAAACATGCAAATATTTAAAGATCACTAAGCATAGTATCATCCTATCTACCAAGATACAGATCTAATAGATCACCGAATTACTCAATCATGCAATAATCAGGATAACAATCTAAAAGGGGTCGGCCTTGTTGCCTTCGACCCAACAAGTATAGTGAGGAACACTCACCTCACAAGTAGTGCTGAACTGATAAGATCTAACTCTGAATCTCAGCTCCCGACTCAAATGCCTACAACCACCATGTGACCAATTCCATCAAAACCCCAAAATACCCAAAATGTCCTCAAAAGTCAACTTGGTCAACCATTATCAAAGTCAAGGTCAACAGTCCATGTTGACCCAACCCATCGAGTGAACCAACGAACTCGTCGAGTTTCTATAGTACTCAGAAGGTCGGGAAAACCCTAGCCAACTCGTCCGAACACCTGATTGGAATTCAGTCGGATGTGGGTTCGACTCGGGATGATTGGGGTTGAGATGGTATAGGTGTGGTAATATCATGGGTGGTAACCATGGTGGGTTTGTCGTGTTGTAAGATTGTGGGATGGTGGTAACATTCAACGGATTGGCAGATATAATAGAAGTGTTGTAAGTCTACGATGGGATCATAGCATTCACCAGTTTGAAGTAGACCATAGTTGAGGTAGTCATGAGTATAAAGGAGGATCAATTTGTGCTTTGGGCAGGACAGACAGGATTGTCGAAGAGCATATCTATGTTATAAGAGGAGGACCATTGGGGGTCTGAGGCGTGGTTGGGCCTGTGTGGCTCTAGTTGGGGTGGGACACGTGGGCGAGGCCCGTGTGATTATGGCAATGCAGGTGGGACCTGGTAGAGACTGTTGGGTCAAGGTATTGGATCTTGGTTTTTGTAGGAATGGTTATGCGGTAAGTGAGTGATGCAGAGGGGTGTTTAGGCTAGGGTAGCCTTGTCAATTGGACTCTTAGGAACCTGGTGGATGGACTTGGTGTGAGGCTGGCAATCTCAATAGTAGCGGTGGATCTTTATATCCACATTTAGTAAAGGGTTGCCGTGAGTCAGAAGATTTTGGATGAAATGCAAGTGTAAATCCTTGGATCTCCGGTTACAAATTATGTATCAAGTTGGCTTTTGGTGGGAACTCGCGTTAGGAATCACGAGTGGTTATGTGCAAGGTCTTTATTTCAGTAAGATATGAGTTAAGGAATCTGTATGCCAAGGGCATTAGCTGAAGGGTTCATGCCAAAAGGAACGTTTTTGGTTATGGTGGTAGAAAACCTTTGTGATCGTGTTTTGGAACGTTTCTACATGTGTGTGGGTCGGACAAGTGATGGGACATTAGAATTATAGTCGTAGTGTATCGGTTCAGCAGCTAAGGAATCAGTGACTTGCTCATCAATAAAAGGTTTATCCCTCAGATTGTCTCTCGTTGTTCATTATGTTCATGGAATCGTTAACATCATGATGAGCCTCTTCTCGAAGAAATATTTAATCCCTTAGTCAAGTGAAAGGTTTCCGGCATCAGCAAATGGTTGGTGATTATGTTTTCTAGTGGGAACCTCCGCTGATCAGAAGTTGAGTAGACAGTTTGGAAGTCAAGTGAAATGGAATTAGCAGTGGTTTAGTATGGGCGGGCTGTCGGGGAGTCAGGACAATTCGAGATGTCAGAATTCGGATAGAGTAGAAGTGGTTATGCTATAAGGGATTAATTTAGGCTGAGAAAGGACTCGTTCATCATCAGTTTTGGAGAGCCTTGTTAAGGTTGGGCTCGGTTTCCTTTGGGAAGGTTGTTGTATGCTCGGGGTATTGGATGTGTTGCTCAAGCTGTCTAGCATGCCTGGGATGGTAAGGAATGATTTTGAGGACGAAATCTAATTTAAGTGGGGGAGAGTTGTAATGATTGGAATGGGGATGTTTCCTGGTTACCCTTTGTAATTAAAGTATTGCATTTTTTGGTCCTTGTGGTTAGTACGCGGGGCGTACCATAGGGTACGCTCAGCGTACTAGCTGAGGGGCTAGTATGTGGGGCGTATGATACATGTGTGGAAGTGACAAATTCTGAAAATGATAATCGTTACAATGTGGATTTGGGAGGAGACCATGGAATGCATGCTACCTTTAATGTGGGAGATCTTTCACCTTATCTTGATGATGATGGCCTTGATGAATTGAGGTCAATTCCTTTCAAAGGGGGAGGGGATGATCCATGCATGGATCATGAAAGCCCAAAAGGTGATGGATTAGTTATTACTAGTGGGCTAGAAGGTGGTTTGGGATTAATGGTTGGGTTGTGCATGGTAACCCACAAATTGAATTAGGGTTGCATGAAGGCTAGGGCAACATTTTTAAGGCTTCATAAGTGCTAAAAACGTTACTTTTTACTTCATAAAGCCTCCTAGCCGTTTTTATCACTCTTTGGTGGATTAGGGTTACACTTTAATGCTTTTGATGGCTCATTAATGCTTCTTATGGCTCCTTAATGAAGCATAGACGTTTTTTCTTCATCCTCAAGTGTCTTGGACATTTTTTTGTGTTATTTCAAGAGTTTCCTTAATTTTCATTTACTAGTTTTACTGAATAATTGGTTGGTTGGCTTGTAACCACCAAATTTGTAATAAAGGCTTCATATAAAGCCAAGTTTATGCATGGGAAAAATGATAGACGAATTTTAATAAAAAGAACCCTTTTGTTCACTTTGAATTATTGTCATAGTTCACAAATTATCATCTTTTGGACGTGATCCTTGAGTTGATCGAATTCAAGCTAATAGGTCTTAGTTTGTCTTCAGATTTACAAGCTATAGGTCTAGTTTGTTTATCAAATCTATCATTTTATTGTTTTTCTCTCAAACACTATTCAATCTTAATATAGAACAGCCCATACACGCATCATAAGTGGTATCAGAGCCTAGTTCCGATTGGGTGTAACTAAGTTCTTGTTAAAAAAAAATTCTGCTAAGTTTGTTTGAATTCAGTTGTTGTCCAAAAATGTTGCGCAAGCTATATGATGAAGAAGAGGAGGAAGAAGATTCTGGTCCCATCTACGACACCGATGGAGAAGGGGAATTTTGTGAAAGAATAAATTTCTTGGTTGAAGAGGAATTTATTGAAGAAATTGAAGAAGAAGCTAATTTCGTGATCGGAGATGAATTTGTTGAAGCGATTGTGGAAGAAATCAATTTTGTTGATATGGACAAAATTGTTGAAGAAATTGTGATTTTTGTTGAACAACAAATTTCATTCCAAGAGCTTACAACCACGAGAACAAATGGCTATAAGTGCCACAAAAATTCAGGTTCTCATATCTTTTATGAATATAATTTCTTTTCTAATGATCTTAAAGAAATCCAAATTGGAAGATTCATTGATCAAGAAGGGTTATTTGTTTTTCATCTTCATGTTCGTTTCAAAGTGTGGGAATTTTTTACACTTTGGAGACCATGGAATGCTTATATTTTACATTTTGAAGACCTTGACGAGAGGAGGAAGTATGGTGAGAGGTTGGATTTTACTGATTATGATCTTACCAATGATTTTTTTTGTTTTGTCTTCATTCATTGATCAAAAGGAGAAAAATACTTGCATATTACTTTTGATAAAAAGTTTTGTGCAATTGGAGATGGAGACTTTTCATTCGTGACTAAAAAACAACAAGACCAATTATTTTTGGATGATGGCAGAATTTTGTACCCTCCAAAAGATGATATGAAGATTTCCAAAACAAGATGTGTTCATGGTGGTAGCAATCAGTCACGAAAAGAGGCATTGTGTGGCAATTCTTATGCTAATTTTTCGTGTTGGCCACAAACAAAAGATATTTTTATTAATTCTTCATTTGTTTTTCAAAAACACCAGGAGCGAAGCCTTGAAGTTTGTGGTGAAAGAAAGACGAAGGATTGTATCCATCTTTTTACAAACCATCTTTCTAAGAGTAAAGAAGAAAGAATTAATCAATATGAAGATCCAAGTCCCAAGTATTTACGTAGGAGGGAGCTCATGATGTTGGGACTCATATTCTTTTGGTGTGCCTTAAATTGGGAAGCCATGATATTCGTGCTGCTCATCAACTTACAAATACAAATGATGTTCCATTTGTTAAAATGACTGCAATTAACCATTTAAATCATTGCAAGGTTAACTTGCAGGGTCGAGTTCATGGGAAGGTACGGAAAAGGTTTTTTATCCACGAATGGAAGATACGGTTAGGATTAAACTCTATGAGTTATTTGAGTTGTTTGAAGAACATGTGTATGTGGAGAAGAGACCCGCTTGGAGTAAATAAAATGTCACATTCTGCAATAAAAAATTGTTTTCAAGACTTGCTGTCATGGAAGGTTCGTATGGGGGAACAACACAATTTGGTTCTTACTGAATTGAGGACAATTCCTTTCGAAGGAGGAGGGAATGATACATGTGTGGAAGTGACAAATTCTGAAAATGATAATCGTTACAATGTGGATTTGGGAGGAGACCATGGAATGCATGCTACCTTTAATGTGGGAGATCTTTCACCTTATCTTGATGATGATGGCCTTGATGAATTGAGGTCAATTCCTTTCAAAGGGGGAGGGGATGATCCATGCATGGATCATGAAAGCCCAAAAGGTGATGGATTAGTTATTACTAGTGGGCTAGAAGGTGGTTTGGGATTAATGGTTGGGTTGTGCATGGTAACCCACAAATTGAATTAGGGTTGCATGAAGGCTAGGGCAACATTTTTAAGGCTTCATAAGTGCTAAAAACGTTACTTTTTACTTCATAAAGCCTCCTAGCCGTTTTTATCACTCTTTGGTGGATTAGGGTTACACTTTAATGCTTCTGATGGCTCATTAATGCTTCTTATGGCTCCTTAATGAAGCATAGACGTTTTTTCTTCATCCTCAAGTGTCTTGGACGTTTTTTTGTGTTATTTCAAGAGTTTCCTTAATTTTCATTTACTAGTTTTACTGAATAATTGGTTGGTTGGCTTGTAACCACCAAATTTGTAATAAAGGCTTCATATAAAGCCAAGTTTATGCATGGGAAAAATGATAGACGAATTTTAATAAAAAGAACCCTTTTGTTCACTTTGAATTATTGTCATAGTTCACAAATTATCATCTTTTGGACGTGATCCTTGAGTTGATCGAATTCAAGCTAATAGGTCTTAGTTTGTCTTCAGATTTACAAGCTATAGGTCTAGTTTGTTTATCAAATCTATCATTTTATTGCTTTTCTCTCAAACACTATTCAATCTTAATATAGAACAGCCCATACACGCATCAGCGTACCATGTGGGTACGCTTAGCGTACTATTAAATGAGTGGATCGCGTATCCGGACCTTGTACATGGGCCGTACGGGGGGGGGGGGGGGGTTAGTGAAACCCTATTTTTAGGGTGTTGCACCCTATATAAGCTCCTTAGGGTGTTCCTAGGGTTGGCCTCTTTACCAGCCTCCATATCTCCTAAACCCTAAAATTTCGACCCTTAGCCATCATTTTGTGTCTTTGATCTCTTGATAAGAAAACTTGGTGTTTTGTTACTCATTTTGAAGGGATAGAAGAAGATTAAAGGTGTATTGCTTGGTGTGAAGCTTAGAAATCCAGAATCATCACTCCTTTTGCAAGTCATTAGAGGTATAAAGATCTTATCTTGACAAGTTCTCTTATGGATCTTCTTTTGGACTTGTTTATGGCCATTTTAGTCCCTTTTGGTTGGTCTTAATGAGTTAAGACCGTTTTAGAAGCTAAATCTTGTAGATCTGGATGTTTGGAGGGTTCCTTAATCTTAAAGGTGCAAACTTTATGGTGTTTATGGTCTCATGCATGTATTAAGTCATTTATTAAGATCTTTTGAACTCAAAGAGCCTCATTAAGCCATGCATCCACGTAAAGTTGGCAACTTTACGTGATAAACCATCTTAAGGAAGTCAGATATGAGTTTGCATTGAAGTGTTAATCGTTTAAGAGCTGGAAAATGGAAGTTGGCCAAATGGGGGAGTATGTTGGGCGTACAAGCAGATACGCTTAGCATACAAGCCCTAAAGCGAGTACGTTGCGCGTACGTGCTGAGTACGCCCTACATACTTAGCAGGTTAGGCTTCGGACTCTTGGGATTTCAGTTTTGGCCATGTTTGGACTTAGATGTTTAGGGCCTTGTTAGGCCACAAGGTTTTTGGGTTGATGCTTATTTTTGGTTCGCTTTGAAAAGGCCCATAAAGGGATTTGGGCCCAATTTGGAAAATTAGGCCATATTTGGGCCTAGGGTGATTATTTTTGAAGCTGGGCCTTTGGACAAATAGATTGGGCCTTGGCCTTGGGTCAAGCTAGGTAAGGGGTAAAATGGTCTTTTTACCCTAATTTTGGACTGATGGTTATGGATTGGAATCCATTTATTAATTGGATGTCATTGGTATTGATAACTCGGAGATTTGTCAGACCAGCAGCCAGAGATTTATCCGTATGATTCAGCAGTTCGAGGTGAGTTTCGTCACTATGTTTAGCGGGTCGAAGGCACTAATGTCAGCCCATGGTTTGTTATGCTTAGTATGCTTGTTGTATGCGTGAGTCTTGCATCTGTTATGTGTTTTATGTTAACCGAGCGGGGCTCGATGCCAGACGGGGCTGATGAGTATATTATATGCTAGTTATATGTATGTGTTTTTATGATTACCAGGTACGATCCGAGGCCGAGCGGGACCCGATGACCATTCTGTATGCTATGTATCTTTGTGATTATTGCATGTGTTATGTGTTTATATGTTTATATGTTTTATATGTATGATGGGCGGGGCCCAATGGATGACAGATCTGTATATCGAACGGGGCTCGATGCCGAGCGGGGCCCATTATGTGTTTATTATGTATGGTATGTGATATTTTGGAGAACTCACTAATCTTTGTGCTTACGGTTTTCAGCTTATGTTTTAGGTACTTCTGGTTTCAAATGGAAGAGCTTGGGATGATTGTTAAGCACACACCATTCGTTTCCGCATTTTGTGATTTACTCTGATAATGATGATGTATTGATAAAATTTGATTACCTTGGTTTTATGACAATGATATGGTTCGCTGTTTTATTAATTTAAAAATGAAAGTTTCCGGGTCTTATTTTTGGGACGTTACACATTGTAAGATGGAATATTTATCCATCATGTCTGATAGGGAAATCGACGATATACACGTTTACTAGACGGCGCAAATATCGGGGTTGAAGATTGATTAGATTATGTGGATGTAGTTGAATCACTTGAGCAAGACAAATGTATATTGAAAATAGAAGGTCCACCTCTACTCCCATTAACATATGTTATAGTTGTTAAAATTTTGTCGATCATTTTGAGTTGATTAGAAAGCCTTGAGAATCATCACAGTTCTCTTAAATATAGGTTAGTTTTATCCTCGTGAATAACAAATGTAGGCCGTGAGTGAGGTTATTTAATATGAAATATGTAACGATTACATGGGAAAATGATAATAGTAAATTAATACGAATTATCTGTGATTCAAAAGCGATATTCCATTTGTGACCCTAATACTCATGTTCATTTCGTGCTTTTAACGATTTGAGCTGGGGTGGCTTGTGAGTAGATCGGTTCGTCTACATCCTTAGAAAAATCTAATCCATGAATGAGCTAGTGAAACTTCACAGTATTTCTGATATTTTTTAGATTCCAAAAAATATCTATGATGACAAAACCCTAAAAAAATTACTTTAATGAAAAACAAATGAGATTTAGTGAATAATTATACTATTTTAAAAATAGTATTTTTAATTGTCTGTGAATCATTTTTATCCCCTCAAAATTTCCAACGTTCCAAGTGTAGGGTTGATTCGGTTCAGTTCAGGCCTCTTCTGCTTTCTTCAAATACTCTCTTGCTCCCCAAGGTTCATATGTAACGCCTTCACCGTCACGGCCGTAACTGAACTTAATCTCGCCGATGAACAGGTAACCATCTCCTTCTCCTTACTGTCCCTCCGCCGAACGTGATTTCTTCTACCCTATTCACGGCTTCGCCGGACTAAACTGTTTAACCTGCTTCTCCTATCTTTTGGATGGTGTTTTTCAAACTCGCTAAGAGTTTCGTGGCAAGACTCGATCTGATTGTACCCATATATGAATATTTTTGCAACCAAACTTGATTTAGCGTTATCCACCCTCCCTTCAAGTTCTGTTTCGTAGGATTTGTTTCTGGTTTAATGAATGTACAAGTTATTGTTGCACAAATGCATATTATATCTGCAATAATAGTCAACAAACTTCAAGGCAAAACCCCTAAATCCGTTTCTCATCCCTTTGGCTGCTAACATGATTCTAGAACTCATCTCTAATTTTTGTTCTCACATCGTAAACTATGATAACTCAGTATCTCTCAGTCTGTTGATTATACAATGTTGAAAGTGAAAGAAGACTATATGATTGCCTTTAACAGGCATGTTAATCAAGTAACTCGATGCTTTAGGGTTTTTTTTTTTTTTTTTTTTTTTTGTTATGAATTACATGGCAATTAAGTGATTCTTGTTGCATTTGTGTGCAAAAATCTTGTTTTCTCATTTCTAGGTTGTTATCTGATTAGCTTGGTGATTAAATTTGACTATTTAAATCACCCTTTCCATTAAAAACAATCTTGAGGGAATAGAATCTTGAGTATTTAACTTGTAAATCTTGGAATTGCTGTCTACAAAAACTATTCTTCTAGTTTTACTGATTTTATGTTGTATAAAATGTATACAAAGTAGTTAATTTGTGCTTATACTTGTGATCTTTTGTCATATCTGTTCAATGGTTCACATATGATCGGTCTTGTTATTGGTTTTGAGTAGAAAAAAGATGGTGAACACGCGAAGCAGTAGAGAAAATCAAGATGCTAGTGAGAGGGGCCCACAACCACAAAAGGAGACAACTGGGAATCAAGAGGGAAATTCTAGATTGTCAATAACGGCTGAAATCCACAAGATAATCGACGAGAAAATGGGGTCAATTCTTAATGGGGTCATCAAGCCATGTCCATACAAGACGTTTCTTAGTTGCCAACCGCCAGAGTTCTCAGGGAGCACGGACCCCACCGCGATCCTGAACTGGATTACTGAGATGGAGATGACATTTGATTTATGCGAGTGTAGAGAGGAACAAAAAGTGAAGTTTGCAGTTCGTATGCTCAAAGGGAACGCGTTCTCATGGTGGAACGTGACTCGAATGTTGTTGGGTGATGAAGCTGCGTCCCACCTCACATGGGGCGACTTTGTTGAAAAGGTAAAAGAGAGGTATTGTTCGCATACCGATCTCTTTTCGATGGAAAGAGAGTTTGTTAATTTGGAAAAAGGGAATATGACAGTCGATGAGTATGCATGTTTGTTTGTTGAGAAATTGCAGTATGTGGGGCACTTGGCCCCAAGTGATGAAGATTGTGTGGCACGTTTTGTGGCGGGGTTGTCATTTGAATACTCGATAAACGTAGAAAATGTGAAAAATTTGAATGAGGCTATTTGTGTGGCTAAGAGGTTAGAGGAAATTGAGAATGAAAAGGAAGAAAGGGAAGATGTTGGAGAAAAGAGAAAATGGGGAGGGGAATTGGGGTCTTTAAAAAAATCAAAAGGAGAGGTCAAATCTTGTTAGGTGATTGATGACTGCGGATGTTGTCTAAAATATGTATTTGGTAACTTTGTTTTTGAACAACATGTCACCTCAAGGTTGAAGTCTGTGGGATTCGAACTTGGATATTTTGTTTGCTTTACGGAAAGTGGCTTGCTTCTTGTTATCAAATTTTTGTAAGCAAATTGAGGTGCCATTATGTAAGTTAGATGATGCCTTTAATTGTAGAAATGGGGGCAAATCATATGGCTATTAGAACTTGTTCTTACTAATTAGTTCTTAACACTAGATTTTGAAGACTTTGGAGACAATTGTTTATTATGTCTTTGTTGTTATTTGGACATTTAGATTATTATCTCATGATTTGAGGTTTATTTGTTAACACGTTCGGGTAACTTCAGTTATGATGGTTAACAAACTTTGCTAATATTTGGGTTTTTTTAGATGTATTGATTTAAGTTTTTGAGTTTTGTTATTTCCGTAGAATTTCGGGTTTTTTTCCATATTGTTGTTCTTTTATAGGTTATTGCCAAGTGCCGTCAATCAAACATGGACTTTGGTTTTTGTTAACTGACTGATTGGAAAAAAAAAGATTCTAATTCATAATATGAGCTAATCACCAAATCGCCGATAATGGCTGAGGTTCTATAATATTGAACATCGTTTAATGAACATTTATTGATACTATAATGTCACAAACTCTTCTTGAAACATTGTTACTTTTCTGAATCACTTTTCCTCATAAATGGGCTTATCTTGGCTTTTTAGACAAATCTATGTTTCACAATAACTTTGCAAAATTGTGTTTTTTTTACAAAGTGATATATATATATATATATATATATATATATATATATATATATATATATATATATATATATATATATATACCTTCGTAAAGGATTTCCCCATAATGTCCATGACCAGTTGCTCCTGGAGTAGCCAAATAAGGCTTAGTTGATCGTATTACCACAGAGTCAACTTGAACAATTAGAACTTGACCCGATTTTAAATGCGGTCCTTTTTTTGCTATACATACATTTTCACAAAGAAACTGCCCAAGACTAACGATTGGAGATGTCTCTTCACAATAATTGTAATAGAGAAAATACCAATTCAAATGGAATGGATTCAAAATGATGTTACTGCATGAATAGGGATTATAAATTTGACAATTTTCATCCAGTAAATAATATTTAAGTATTTGAAAAATCTGCTTGAAATTGTCAAGTTGCAAATAGTTAGTTACCAAGATCTGATTATGGGTTATTAAATGGGAAAATAAATCAAAATTATAAATTGGAAAACCTGTTCCTAACGGGCCCAACGAATTCCTAATTGGAATTGGGGGTTCTTTTTGATTGATTCTTTTATCACATTGGGAGATTTTACATCGTTGAATGGGCCTATTCGAAAACAATTGGATGATGACAAAATTATCAAAGATTGAGATTCCTTATTTCGATTCAACAACGTATGGATAGTTCCTTGATTTGGATTAAGGGATTCTTTAATCCTTGACTTGGAATATGAATAAATGGAAGAAAATGGATTGACATTAGCGCGATCTGATCCATTCTCAGAGATCAATCCTGAACCCGACAGATCGTTCCTTTTTCCGGTATAAGAAATAGGTGACTTAGCTAAGTCGATTCTTAGAAAATATCTAAGCAAACCATTTGTCCTTATTTCAACAAAGGAAGCACAGGCCTTTTCGATTTTTTTGTCTTGGTCCCAATTCAACACTAAAGAAGTCCGAACTAATTGAATACTTGTGTCCTAAATTTCAAGAATTCGGTCGTAATAAAGGATGTAATTGACAACTCGAAGTTGTAGATTATCACTTTCCTGCAAGAGATCCGGCGGGAAAAGTCTTCCTAAATTTATACCATCCGTTTTTTTATATGGGACTACAGGTTGAACCAAAACAAAATACTTTTTTTCATACCCGGAAAGTTTCATTCGTTGGATATAGAACCAATTTTTCAATTTTTTGTATTCTTTGGAATTTGGTTTTCCCCCTCCTGGCGGTATCAATCGGAATGCCTTATTTGTCTTTCCAGGAAAATGGATATCTCCAGAAAAGATTATCAGTTTCATTTTTTTTGCTTTTTACTTCACTCGGACCAATCCGCCTACCCGACTTCTTCTCTTGAAAATGATTTGTGTATCTGCCCCAATAATACTATTGTGTCGTACCATTATGGAAGAAGATTCAGACAAAATGTGGACTTCCACGGGAATAAAAAAATGGATTTACTTCCTTTTGGTATTTTGGCCAAAATACCTTGACTCCTCGATACTCAATCAAATTCTCTTCGTTGACGATTGAATTTAGTTCTCGAGTCTCATATTTAGTAAGTCCCGAGCTCTTTCTTATATATCGAGGATCATCGAAATAAGCAAGAATACTATTTCTACGGAGAATACCATTTCTGGGTATTTCCATTGAGATACTTGAAGAAGGTATTAGTTGGTTCTCGCCTTCTTGAATCGATTCGAGTGGGATGATGAATCTATTCCTTCTCCTCTTTGCCAATAAATCAGAATTACCGTCGAGAATGGCCGGATATCTGAGATTACAATGATCCGTACATGTCATTCGATTCAGTTCTGAATAATCAGGAATCCTATCTCCTTTTTGATTTTTACCAGAAAAATACGAACTAAAAAATTTGTGTCTCACTTGATTATTAGTTACTGAGGGGTTAGCAATATATCTTGGCTTGACAGAAAGAGAATAAGCGTTCATTTGATCTTGATCCTTGTGGATCGAACAAGGGCCTAGACTGTATCTCCAGGGCTCCCCTAATAATATCCATAAATGACTTGTTTTTGGTAAGAGATGAATATTACCATATGTAAATTCAGGTGCATGGTACACATCAGTATTCCAGTGCATTTCGCCTTCTGAGTCAGAATAAATATGTTTTCGAACCTTCTCTTTCAAATTCAAAGTGGAGGTTCTCGCGCGAATCTCAGCAATCACTTGTTCTGATTCTACATATTGATCGTTTTGAACTAAAAGAAAACTTTTGGGCGGAATACACACATTGTGTATAATATCTTCACTCTCAATAGTTACATACAAGTCTCTAGAACATAGAAAAGCAGGATGTCCATGACTTGTACGTGTCGGATGAACCAAATCCTCGTTGAATTGTATTTTTCCATTAGAAGGGGATCGCACATGTTCTGCAGTACCCCCTGTAAATACTCCGCCGGTATGAAAAGTTCTTAATGTTAATTGAGTGCCCGATTCTCCAATAGACTGACCTGCAATAATACCTACGGCTTCTCCCAATTCGACCAGGTCGTCATGAGCTGGACTCCGGCCATAACATAATTGACAAATCCAAGATGTACTCCTACAAGTAAAGGGGGTTCGAATAGAGATTGGTTGTGCTCTAAAAGTTATGAATCTACTGACAAGTCCAACCCCAATATCTTGATTTCTAGTAGCAATACATCGCGAACCTATATATATCATCTGCTAATACACGACCAATTAATGTTTGGATAAAAATCATGTCCGTCATCATTCCATTTCGAGGACTTACAGAAATACCTCGAACGGTGCCACAATCTGTTCGACGTACAACAATGTGTTGAACTACTTCAACAAGTCTGCGCGTGAGATATCCTGCATCTGATGTTCGGATAGCGGTATCCACAACCCCTTTACGGGCTCCGTAACAAGAAATAATGTATTCTGTTAAAGACAGTCCTTCGCGTAAATTGCTTTGAATGGGTAAATCAATCATTTGCCCTTGAGGATCCGACATTAATCCTCTCACACTTACTAATTGATGTACCTGAGATGCATTTCCTCTGGCTCCCGAAAAAGACATTATATGGACTGGATTAAAAGGATCGGTCATCCGAAAATTAGGATTCATTTTTTGTCGCAAATATTCACTTGTGGCATACCATATTTCGATCGATTGACGTAATTTTTCTACCGCGTGTACATTCCCATAATGATGGTGTTTTTCCAAAATAAAACTTTGTTGTTCAGCGTCTTAAACTAGCCATCTTTTAGAAGGTATTGTTAAAAGATCATCAATTCCTAATGAAATGGATGTGGCGGTAGCTTGTCGGGAAACCCAGAGTCTTTACTTGATCCAGGATATGTGATGTATATCTTATTCCATAGTGATCAATAAATCGACTAATAAGCCGTTTCATGGCAGTTCCGTCTATCACTTTATTGTGAAAGACCTGAGTGGGCCGTTCTGCCGTCAGTACCTCCATATTGCGCTGAGTAGAATTTTACAATGGGCTTGAGTCAGTGATCGGAAAACTTCCTTTTCTAGATCTTGATTCACGTAGAAATTCTGCACTTATGGTCCTAGTTAACCCGGAGAGACTCGAATTCCCGTTGGTAGCATAGAATTACAACAGCCCTGCCAAAACCCCTGTATGGCTTCTTCTATTTCTCGATAAAGGGAAATATGACCAAGAGTGGTTCGAATATATATATATATATATATATATATATATATATATATATATATATATATATATATATATATATATATATATATATATATATATAAGAATTTCTTTTTTTATACTTCGCACTATTAGATAGTGTCCATAAATCTCATAATAGGTCCCCACAGATTCATAGTGAATTTCGATGGGAACTTCTCTTGGAGCAATAACGCGTTGATCTAGTCGCCACCGCAGCCACAAAGGACTACTTAAATTGATTCGTTTTTGTCGATAAGCTCCAATTGCATCATAGGGATTACAAAAAAAGGTTCTTTTTTTTGTATACTTATAGTTATTATCTTCATTTTCATAGTTTCTACGATTACATGGATTATACCTATTTACACAAATACCCCGACGATTTCCACTCATTAAAAATGTCTATATATATATATATATATATATATATATATATATATATATATATATATATATATATATATATATATATATATATAATAAAGATGTCTATGTGCTACATTCAATTTTTTTAGTTTATATTTATAAGGCGACGCACAGATTTGATTTTAATTATTTAGTTTTTATTTAACTCTATTAATCCTTTTTTATTTACTATATAAAATAAAAATGTATTTTTTAAAGTTTCTATATAATTTTCAGTTTTATTTATAAGGTGACATATGACATCCTAACAGATTTTCTTTTAATTATTCAGTTTTTAATGAACTTTATTAATCTTTTTTAATTTTAAAATGAAATTTAATCGAATTCAGTTGCATCCCTTGGTTTTAGCCATTATTTTAGCTCACCATACAATCAAATTTAAATTTTCAAGAAATCTCCTTTCTATTGGGAATTTTTTTACATTCCAATTCTTATTCTTCATATTTCAAAATTTCAAAAGCCGATTTTAACATTAACAACATTCAAACAAACTCCAACAAAATATCTACCCTTATTAATAAAAGAATAGTTCTTAGCATCCATGTGTCACTTTCGTAGCCCTCCACCTCATCGGTTGCCACGTGTCTTTATGTTAGACAATTCCTTCGAATTTGAATATTGAAGACCAAAATGATTACCGAAATTACCAAATATTGATTACTAAAATACCAAAATTTCCGATTTCAATAAACTTAAAATGAAAGCACAGGACCCGTACGCGTAACAGAGAAGTCACAACCCCTAGGGCTTTGTTGGGAGTTGGTTCCCCTGTTCTGTATGCATAATTATATGATATCTCCCTAGTGTATTCTATGAGGTGAGTTGAGATTGAATCCGGATCGGGATCAGGGGCTGGCAGTCATGATGGAGATGCGTCGGATGCCCGGATTAGGGAGATTCTCCGAGAGAAGGTTGTGGCCATTGTTCGGGATCAGATGTCGGAGCTGTTTGGGTCTTTTAAGACCGCGATAATGGAGTTTTTTGATGACAGATACACATCCATTGCTGAGACTACTGCTGTTGCAACCTCCGCAGTCGTGGTAGCTACAGGTGTTGGACCGGGTCGGGTTTTTCAGTATCAGGACTTCGATAATACGAAGCCCCCGACCTTCGATGGAGTTCAGGACCCGATTATAGCCATAAGGTGGGCTATCTGACGTTGAGGGATGCTTTTTCACATGTTCTTGCCCAACTGACCAGAAGGTCAGTTGCGCTCTGAATCTCTTGAGGTCCGGAGCAAAGGATTGGTGGAGACTTGTCACTAGATCATATTCGGCTGAGCAGAGGGTTGCGGTATCTTGGGAGCAGTTCACGGAGATGTTCTGTACTCGTTATGTGTTGCGGGTCGAGCGCGAGAGGTTGGGCCAGGAGTTTTTGGACCTGAGGCAGGGTACGGAGTCGGTGACGGAAATCACTCACATGTTTACTGAGAGGGCTATGTTTTTCCCTGAGTTTGCTTCAGAACAGGCTCAGATGACCCGTTATTTGAGCATGCTCAAGACAGATATAAAGCAGTTTGTTTATACCCAACGATGTGATTCTTTGTTGGAGTTGTAGGAGGCCTCCAGACGGCATGAGCTTGAGATAGAGTTTCAGATGAGGGAGCAGAGACCGGCCCCAACACAGTCGCAGTCGGCGCCAAAGTGGTTCAAGGCCGCTGATTCTAGGTCTGGGGGTCAGTGAGGCCGCACTTGTGGGAAGTGCGGAAAGGTTCATGACGGGGCTTGTCGATCAGGAGGGGTATGCCACAAGTATGGCAGGGAAGGGAACTACGCGAGGGATTGCCGCCAGTTAGCCCCAGTTCAGAGTACGAGGATTTGCTATCATTGTGATCAGGTTGCCCATATGAAGGTCAACTATCCGTTGCTCGCCGCCAAGCCGGCGTAGGCTCCCACACAAGCAACTTGAGGATCACAGATGGGCGCCAGGGGAAGGCGGAGCCCCCGAGGGCTCGGGGTCGACCCTTTCAGATCACTGCCGAGGAGGCCAGAGCAGCTCCAAATGTTGTGACTGGTATGTTTCTATCCCTTATCTTATTGATTATGTTTGTATTATGCTTATAAATTTTTACCTTTGGTAGGTACGTTCCTAGTGAACTCCTTACCCGCTTTAGTGTTATTTGACTCGGGTGTGAGTTAGTCCTTTGTTTCTCGGTCATTTAGTAGGGAGTTTGCTATGCCCTTGGGGGAATTGGAGTGTCCATTGCGAGTTTCTATCGCCAACGAACACGAGGTTTCTGATTCTTCGGTGTATCAGGGTTGTGTTCTGGAGATCTTCGGGGTATCCTTTCCGATTGATTTGATCCATATCCCCATGGGGGATGTCTGCGTGATTGTTTGTATGGATTGGCTGAGCCGTTTCGGTGCTATGATCGATTGCGAGGGCCAGGGCATGGTAGTTCGGGCCCCAAGTGGGGGATAACTGGTTATTTATGGATAGGGCACCAGGATAGGTTCAGGGTTTTGTTCGGCAACCAGAGCTCGACAGTATATTTGTCACACCCCCGAACCGGAGAAACGGCGGAAACGTCTGGGGGTTTGGGTGACTTCATATTGTAATATCATCACAATGAATATAATTGAAACAAGGCATGCATCATCATCACACGCGCAACAATACAACAATACTGAGTTTACAACATTGTAATTGTTTACAAAAGTAACATCCCAAAATTATAAGGTTTATGATAGCAACAAAATACAACAAATTCCACATGTTCCTGATGTCCACCTGCTTAACGATTTCCTGAGAATACAAGTTATTTTGAAAACGTCAACATATATAATGTTGGTGAGTTCATAAGAATGTTTGAATGAAAAGTTTTGTATCATTTAGTAAACACCAGAAAATCCAATATTTTCTGTAAAATGGTTTGAAAGTTTTGTATCAAATCTTGTGTAAAGCATGTGTGTTTCTGTTTTGAACATGTATAAAAAGAGTATTCCAGAAAATCCTATATCATCTGTTTATAAAAGTGTTGTGGTCTTAAAACCCTAAGACCGGATACCAGAGTATATATGTATGTTTTTGTATCATCAAATTAGTATATGTATACTTCAATTTATAATGGAGTTATTCTCTATGTGAGTCGTTATAACCATACTTAATAATGACTGATCCGCCTGTCATGACGTTTTTCAGACGCCGACTTGTTTAAGGTAAGGTTTGTCACCCTAGACTGGCCTAGTCTAGCTGTAGCGATCAGCTCAAGTGTGGGGTGTCATCCCCGTATAGATCTATACACAAACTCTCGCTCTCCCTCTAGGAGACTCTGGTTATAACTACAGGCTTACGGTTGTACACTAGATAGGTACGAATGAATGAAATGTCTCACAAGAGCCTTAACTGGATTTACGCGAATATTGTATTACACTATGTAACGCAGTGAGAAATTGTAACACCCAAATTTTCAAATAATTTTTCACATTTTATAAAACACATTTTCATCCATAATTGTTATAAAAACACCATTGTTTCACATAGTCAAAACATAACATCATATCCCAAGATCATAAAATAGAAACTCCTCGTGTGTACTGATCAAGCCGGCGCCTTCCCGCGATCCTCACTGGTACCTGAAACACATAACACAACACTGTAAGCATAAATGCTTAGTGAGTTCCCCAAAATACCACACACCACACATATTAGCCACTCGAGGCTATAACTCTGTTTGACCCTCTGGTCAAAGTATCTCTGTGGGACCCTCCAGTCCCATAACTCTGTGGGCCCTCTGGCCCTAACTCTGTGGACCTTTCGGTCCTAACTCTGTAAACTCTGTAACATGCATAACATACATCACATAGAAATCACATCATACAAACACATGCAAAATACTCTGTCACATAACTCTAATTACCACTCTAGGTAAAGTATAGTGAGAAGACTCACCTCGGATGTCTCGGATAATATCCCGCTCGCGTATACACTGATCTAGCCTCTGCCTAAACACATAACATAATCATCTCAATCAATAACGGCTCTACAGGCTAGACTAGACACTCACATGTCCTCTAAGAAGGCTAAAAGACTATTTTACCCTTCAAACAATCCACAAGTCCAATTGTTGACCAAACCCTAAAAGTCAACAAAAGTCAACGGTCAAACCTTGACCAGACTCGCCGAGTGCACAAATGTGACTCGGCGAGTTCCGTCGTGAACTCTGGTTCTCTAAATTCCTCCTGACTCACCGAGTCATTTCCCAACTCAGTGAGTCACCAACTGTGTGCTCTACGGGGAAACCTAACCCTACTCGCCGAGTCTGTTCTTGGACTCGGCGAGTTCATGCCATACTCAAACTCAAATGACCTCCTGAGGTCAGATCTGTCCCTCTAATCCCTAGATCTAACCTTCCCAAGTTCAATAACCACGTAAAGTCTCTATCTTGATGCACATGCAACCTCTCTATGACCATAAATGATGATTTAGCCCCAAATACCTCAACCCAAGGTCATGACCTTCATTGCTCTTCATAAAGCTTGATGAGTAAGGCTCTCTGGACCTCTATGGATCCAGATCCAAAGCCTCATCACCAGAAAGGGACTATTTGGACATCAAATCCACTTAGACAAGGGCTCAAGAAACCCTAAATCCATATATTCTTCATGAAACAGAAGAAGAGTCAGAGTAATACCTCAAATGCAATGATCTTAGCTTCAAATCCTCAGAATAGCAACCTCCTTTGCTTTCTCTTGGCTAGGACCTCCTTCTTCTTGCTAAACAACACCTCAATGGTCAAGAATGGCTTCCTTTCTCTCTCAAAACGCTCCAGCACTCTAGGGTTTCTCTCTATGGACTGGTAGCCGCAAATGACGGCCATAAGGGCCTTTAAATAGGTCCCAAACCCGAGAAATTAGGGTTTCATTACACAGCGTGGACTCGCCGAGTCCATGTATGGACTCGCCGAGTCCGGTCATCAATCCGGATAAGAATTCGCGACTCTACTCGGCGAGTCTAGGCATCAACTCGCCGAGTCCCTCCCAAAATCTCCAAAATAAATAAATAAATAATGTACCTGGAAATTCGGATGTTACAATTCTCCCCCACTAGAATCAGACTTCGCCCTCGAAGTCTCTTTCCACAAATAACTCTGGATACTGCTCGCGCATCTCTAACTCCGGCTCCCAGGTCATCTCGGAACCCTTCCGATGTTGCCACTGGACCTGAACCAATGGCACCTCCTTGTTTCTCAAAGTCTTGATCCTTCTATCCCGAATCGCGATCGGCCTCTCAACATAGTTCAGGTTCGCATCCACCTGAATGTCCTCTAATGGAACCACTGCCGACTCATCAGCGATACACTTCCTCAACTGAGACACGTGGAAGGTATCATGAATCTGACTCAACTCCGCAGGTAGCTCCAATCGGTACGCTACCTTGCCCACCCTGGCGGTCACCCTGAAAGGACCAATATACCGAGGCCCCAACTTACCTCTCTTCCTGAATCGGATCACTCCTTTCCAAGGAGATACCTTCAGGAGTACGAAGTCACCAACTTGGAACTCTAGCTCTGAGCGACGCCTGTCTGCATAGCTCTTCTGACGACTCTGAGCCGTCAGTAACCTCTGCCTGACCTGTTGAATCTGCTCATTCGTCTGAAGTACTATCTCCGTACTACCCATCACACGCTGACCGACCTCGCCCCAACAAATGGGAGTCCGACACCTCCTCCCATACAACAGCTCAAAGGGTGGCATACCAATGCTCGAATGATGGCTGTTGTTATAGGAAAACTCAGCCAAGGGTAAATACGTGTCCCAACTCCCTCCTGAAATCCAATACACATGCCTGAGGCATGTCCTCAAGCGTCTGAATCGTCCGCTCGCTCTGCCCGTCGGTCTATGGGTGGTATGCGGTGCTAAAATGCAGCCTCGTGCCCAACTCCTCATGAAATTTCTTCCAGAACCTGGAAGTGAAACGCACATCTTGATCTGAGACGATCGAGATCGACACTCCATGCCGTGATACCACGTCCCTCACGTACAACTCTGCCAACCTCTCTACGGAAGAGCTCTCACTGATAGCAAGGAAGTGAGCGCTCTTCGTCAACCTGTCCACAATCACCCAAATTGCATCGACGCTCCTTGCAGTCGTCGGCAATTTGGTGATAAAATCAATGGCAATCTGTTCCCACTTCCACTCGGGAACCTCCAACGGCTGCAACTTACCATGCGGTCTCTGGTGCTCGGCCTTAACCCTGCGACAGGTCAAACACCTCTCAACGAACCATGCAACATCCCTCTTCATACAGGGCCATCAATACTCTCTCTTCAGGTCCAAATACATCTTAGTGGCCCCGGGATGGATCGAGAACCTCGATCTATGCGCTTCCTCCATCAAGATGGTACGCGTTCCGCCCACAAACGGTACCCAAATCCGACCCTGAAAGGTCATAAGCCCTCGGCTATCGGTGACGAACTCCGATACCTTCCCGATAACCCTCTCTCTCTTACGGTTCTCTGGTCTCACGGCCTCAGCCTGGGCCCCTCGAATGGTGTCCAACACCGGAGTCATCACTGTCAATCTCATACAAACGTCTCGTATCGGGGCGCTCTCCGCCCTACAGCTCAGGGCGTCAGCTACAACATTAGCCTTGCCCGGGTGGTACAGGATCTCGCAGTCATAATCCTTCACCACATCCAACCATCTCCTCTGACGCATGTTCAGGTTGGACTGATCCATCAAATACTTCAAGCTCTTATGGTCTGTGTATATGGTACACCGAACCCCATACAGGTAGTGACGCCAGATCTTGAGGGCGAACACTACTGCCCCCAGCTCCAGATCGTGGGTGGGATACCTCGTCTCGTGGGGCTTCAGCTGCCTCGATGCGTATGCTATCCCATGCCCTCTTTGCATCAGCACTGCTCCCAGCCCCGATATCGATGCGTCACAATACACCACAAAGTCCTCCATTCCCTCCGGAAGGGCTAACACCGAGGCTTCGCACAGTCTCTGGCGAAGTGTCTCGAAGGAGGCCTGCTGCTCTGGGCCCCATGAAAAAGCAACACCCTTCCGGGTCAATCTGGTGAGTGGCACGGCGATCTTGGAGAAGTCCCTGATAAATCTCCTATAATAGCCGGCCAACCCTATGAAACTCCTGATCTCGGTGGGGGATCTCGGTACCTCCCAACTCATCATTGCCTCAATCTTGGCCGGATCGACCAATATCCCATTCTGGTTAACGAGGTGCCCTAGGAACTGGACCTCTCGTAACCAGAAATCACACTTGGAGAATTTGGCATAAAGCCTCTCCGACCTCAAAACTCCAAGTATCTCTCTCAAATGCTCCTCATGCTGCTCTCTGGATCTCGAATACACCAATATATCATCGATGAACACGATCACCGAACGATCCAACATCGGTCTGCATACTCGGTTCATGAGATCCATGAACGCCGCCGGTGCATTGGTGAGCCCGAAAGGCATAAACAAGAACTCGTAATGCCCGTAACGAGTCCTGAACGCTGTCTTCTGGATATACTCATCTCGTACTCTCATTTGATGATATCCAGACCTCAAATCGATCTTGGAAAACCAAGACGCTCCCTGCAACTGATCGAATAAGTCGTCGATCCTCGGTAAGGGGTAACGGTTCTTGACCGTTAGTTTGTTCAGCTCCCGGTAATCAATGCACATCCGGTGTGAACCATCCTTTTTCTTGACAAAAAGGATCGGCGCTCCCCACGACGAGCTACTCGGCCGTATAAACCCCTTCCCCAGCAGCTCCTGAAGCTGCGAGGATAACTCCTGCATCTCTGGTGGCGCAAGGCGATAGGGCGCCTTGGCGATAGGCGCTGCCCCCGGAACCAAATCAATACGGAACTCTACCTGCCTCTCGGGAGGCACACCCGACAACTCCTCGGGGAAGACATCCGGGAACTCACGCACTATCGGGACCTCATCGACCGACCTCGGTCTCTCTGTATCTACTCACGTATCCACCACATAAGCCACAAACCCACTACAGCCCTGCTGTAAATTCTGCCTCGCTCGAGCGGCCGAACAAAATGCTGACCCAGAACGGGTACCCTCTCCATAAACCGTAAGAACTCCCCCACTAGGGTCTCGTATCGTCACCAACTGTCGCTCGCAGTCGATCACAGCTCCAAAACGACTCAACCAATCCATGCCCACTATGACACATACGTCCCCCATCACAATCGGGACCAGATCTATCGGGAACTCGACACCGAAGATCTCGAGTACACATCCTCGAATCACATCAGTAGCGTACACCGCTCGCTCGTCAGCTATGGAAACTCGTAGAGGTCGACTCAACGCCTCACGCTGGGTGCTGATGTGCCGACTAAACGCTAGTGACACAAAAGACCGACTCGCACCCGAGTCAAACAACACCAAAGCGGGTACAGAACACACAAGAAATGTATCTATGCATAACACAATATAAGCATAACACCATAAACTCAAAATAAACAGAGGAAAGAATACATACCAGCAACCACATCGGGTGCTGCGCGGACCTCCTCCGCTGTCAACTGGAAGGCTCTCCCTCGTGCCTTCGGTGTCTCGGCCTTCACTGGCCGACTATCAGTAGCTCTCGCTGTGGCAGGGGCAGATCCCGGAGATGCTCCCTGCGCTGACCCTCGTAACTGCGGACACTCTGCCTTCCGGTGTCCGGTCTGGTTGCAGTGAAAACAGACTGCAAACCCCTTGGGGCAATCCTTGGCCATATGCCCCTCCTTGCCACATTTGTAGCAAGACCCTGCTCTGCACACTCCATCATGACTCTTGCCGCACTTGCCACAAGTGCGGCCCCTCTAGCTCCCTGATCTAGAATCGGCGGGCTTGGCCCGCTTGGCTGCCAGCTAAGACGGTGCCGGTCGCCGATCCCTCCCCTAAGACTCCGTCTCCTCCCTAGCCTGAGTCTCCAACTCTATCTCCCTCTTCCGAGCATTTTCCTGAAGCTCGGCAAATGTCCGGTACGACGAGTTCGCCACGAACTCTCGTATGTCCCTCCTCAAAACACTCAGATATCGGCTCATACGTGCCTGCTCGGAAGACACGTGCTCTGGGCAGAACATCGCCCTCTCATGGAACATCCTCGTAATCACTGTAACAAACTCGGTACCCTGCTTGAGGGTCAGAAACTCCTGGGCCAAACGCTCCCTCTCCACCTGGGGAACATACTCATCTCGGAACATAGCGGTGAACCTCTCCCAGGTTACCACAGCAAGCTCTGCAGAAGAATAGTGCACTGTCACAAACTTCCACCAATCCTTCGCCCCCAAGCGAAGCTGGTTCAATGCGAACCGTACCCTCAGATGCTCCGGACACGAACATGTGTAGAAGCACCCCTCAATGTCAGAGATCCACCTCATCGCGGCTATCAGATCCTGAGTCCCATCAAACTCTGGTGGCTTCGTGTTGCTGAACTCCCGGTACAGCAACGCGTCACCCCCTTGTGGCCTGGCAGCAGCAACGGCTGCAGTGGCTGCAGCAACAGCAGCATCAGTAAGAGCAGCATACCGCTCGTCAAAAGTCTCAATCAATGTGGTCTTGATAGACCCGAACATCTCTGGAATCTCTGCGCGGATGGCAGCAGCCACCTCATCATGAATCATCTGGCGGAGCTCCTCATCGCTCACAACCCCCTCGCTAGTCCCTGGCCTGTGGCGTGTCCCAACCATGACGTTTCTCTGAAATACAACACAAGATATCAGAGACTCGCTCGAGTATACTCGCACTCGATAACTCAACCCTACTTGCTCCTTAGTACCCAATGGATTCTTACTTAGGGTGCGCACTGCTCCGGTGTCTTCAGTAGTACGGGCCCTATACTACCGTCCACACCGCATCAGCATTCACTCTAAGTCCTCCTCCTTGGATCCCATGTCACAAGTACTCTATATCTCACTGGCATAGACTTCCCCCTAACAGATCTCTCATAAGCTCCTCGCTGCTATCTATTCACTCTCAAGCATCTCTTACCAGCAAACTCCCTAGACTAAGGCATCACAAATCAGGCCACTCTAGTCCTAATAAGAATACCTAGCCTACTCTAGCATGCATATCATAACATATCTCATAACTCATAATGTAAGGGTATTTTGGGAAATCACCGTTCGGGCGCTGGCTGATCGTACACACTGCTCTGCTCTGCTCTTTCAAAAACTCTTACTCTTTTAGAAAACTTGTTTCACTTTTGAAAAATATCTCTCAAATCCTCAGTTTGAGTTCAGATACGCCCGAAGGTGCACCCGAATCCCTCAAACCAAGACTCTAATACCAACTTGTAACACCCAAATTTTCAAATAATTTTTCACATTTTATAAAACACATTTTCATCCATAATTGTTATAAAAACACCATTGTTTCACATAGTCAAAACATAACATCATATCCCAAGATCATAAAATAGAAACTCCTCATGTGTGTACTGATCAAGTCGGCGCCTTCCCGCGATCCTCACTGGTACCTGAAACACATAACACAACACTGTAAGCATAAATGCTTAGTGAGTTCCCCAAAATACCACACACCACACATATTAGCCACTCGAGGCTATAACTCTGTTTGACCCTCTGGTCAAAGTATCTCCGTGGGACCCTCCAGTCCCATAACTCTGTGGGCCCTCTGGCCCTAACTCTGTGGACCTTTCGGTCCTAACTCTGTAAACTCTGTAACATGCATAACATACATCACATAGAAATCACATCATACAAACACATGCAAAATACTCTGTCACATAACTCTAATTACCACTCTAGGTAAAGTATAGTGAGAAGACTCACCTCGGATGTCTCGGATAATATCCCGCTCGCGTATACACTGATCTAGCCCCTGCCTAAACACATAACATAATCATCTCAATCAATAACGGCTCTCCATGCTAGACTAGACTCTCACATGTCCTCTAAGAAGGCTAAAAGACTATTTTACCCTTCAAACAATCCACAAGTCCAATTGTTGACCAAACCCTAAAAGTCAACAAAAGTCAACGGTCAAACCTTGACCAGACTCGCCGAGTGCACAAATGTGACTCGGCAAGTTCCATCGTGAACTCTGGTTCTCTAAATTCCTCCTGACTCACCGAGTCATTTCCCAACTCAGTGAGTCACCAACTGTGTGCTCTATGGGGAAACCTAACCCTACTCGCCGAGTCTGTTCTTGGACTCGGCGAGTTCATGCCATACTCAAACTCAAATGACCTCCTGAGGTCAGATCTGTCCCTCTAATCCCTAGATCTAACCTTCCCAAGTTCAATAACCACGTAAAGTCTCTATCTTGATGCACATGCAACCTCTCTATGACCATAAATGATGATTTAGCCCCAAATACCTCAACCCAAGGTCATGACCTCCATTGCTCTTCATAAAGCTTGATGAGTAAGGCTCTCTGGACCTCTATGGATCCAGATCCAAAGCCTCATCACCAGAAAGGGACTATTTGGACATCAAATCCACTTAGACAAGGGCTCAAGAAACCCTAAATCCATATATTCTTCATGAAACAGAAGAAGAGTCAGAGTAATACCTCAAATGCAATGATCTTAGCTTCAAATCCTCAGAATAGCAACCTCCTTTGCTTTCTCTTGGCTAGGACCTCCTTCTTCTTGCTAAACAACACCTCAATGGTCAAGAATGGCTTCCTTTCTCTCTCAAAACGCTCCAGCACTCTAGGGTTTCTCTCTATGGACTGGTAGCCGCAAATGACGGCCATAAGGGCCTTTAAATAGGTCCCAAACCCGAGAAATTAGGGTTTCATTAAACAGCGTGGACTCGCCGAGTCCACGTATGGACTCGTCGAGTCCGGTCATCAATCCGGATAAGAATTTGCGACTCTACTCGGCGAGTCTAAGCATCAACTCGCCGAGTCCCTCCCAAAATCTCCAAAATAAATAAATAAATAATGTACCTGGAAATCCAGATGTTACAGAAATGTTCCGTGTATGTTTTAAGTCTACTGGGCCCAACAAGCATGTAAATGGGCCACAAAGGCCCAAATAACATGTAATGTATATATTCCAGGCCCAATAAGCATGTAATTGGACCACAAAGGCCCAATAGACATGTAGTGTGTATTCCAGGCCCACTTAAACATGCAAATGGGCCACTAATGCCCAATGTGCATGTAAGGTATATTCCAGCCCAATTAAAAGTGTAGTTGACGTATTTAGTCCGTTTGTTATTACGTTGGTTATTTAAACTCAATTGTTTACCAAAATGACTTAAAATGTCCTCTTTTTGTAATAATGACATTTTTGGTCCATAAAACCGAAAATTTACAATGAAGGCACATTTTTGGTAAAAATGTCACTTTAAGTCCCTTAAGACCAAAAGTTTACATTTATAGGCTTGTTTCAAAATAAGATGACATTTTTAGCCCACTTTTATTAAAAATAACATTTTCGGTCCAATTTTATGAAAATTGACATTTTCGGCCCAAATGTGTATAAATTACCTTTTCGGCCCAAGTTTAATAAAATTGACATTTCCAGCCCTTTTAACCGAAAATTTACATTTTTGGCTCAAATTTGTTTAAAATGACCAATAAATCCACCAAAAGTCAAAAATTTACAAATTTAGCCCATGAAACCGTGAATGCCCAATTTGAGGCCCACTTTGTGAAAATTTACACTTTTGGCCCTTTTAAAACTATAAACTTCATAAAAATCCATTTTTATTAAAAAATGACCCATTTTGGTCCTCTTAAAACCGTAAGTTACATAAGAATCTCACTTTTTGTTTATTTTGTCAAAAGTGACCCTTTTCAAGATTTTATTTAGTTTTTCAAACATCATAAACATGTTTTATCCTTTCATCTTCATGATAAGTTGCATAAAGTGTTTTGATTTACAAACATCACCATATTTTTGTAGATCTTTCGAAATTTATGAAGTTTCAACATATAAACACAACATATAACATGGAAAGCACACATAATCATGCATAAACACATAGATCTAACACAAAGAAACTTGTATCCTCCCCCAAAACATAGTAAAAACCGAAATCAAAGGGGTATGAACTCACTTTGGGGTTTGGATCGGTTTTTGATGAAGAGATATGATGAGATGATGTTGTTTTCGGCCTAGCTTACTTCCTTGATGAGTTCTTCGAATTCTAGGGGATTTAAGATGCATAAATCATGATTTGAAGAGTTAATGAGTACTAAGTTTAACATAAACATGAACTTAAACTCTTAGTGTGGAAGTAGCTTACCAAAAATGGATGAATCTTGATGGAGTATCCTTGGACTCACACACAAGCACACACGATTTTCTTGGAGGAAAAAGGGAGGTTTCTTGAGAGTTCTTAGAGGATTTTAGAGATTGAAATGGATGAAGTGGGGAGGGGTGTAGGGTCTTTCGGCTGTAAATAGAGAGGAAGGAGGAGAGAGGATCAAAATGGTTAATACATGTAGGTTTATTCATAGAGACATGGGGGTTATTAGCTTGGAAAACCATTAAATAATAATTAGGTGTCAAGTTATTTAGATAACCTCATTTTCTCTTTTTTTATTATAAAAACCGAGAATGGGTGAGAGAATGAAAGAAGAGAGTGTATTGGGCTTAGGTTTAAAATGTAACTTAAAACACAATGGCCCAATAGAGGTTTTTCGATCCATGTGGGCCCACACATGAGTTTACAGCCCAAAATGTTAAAAGGAATGGGTTTTCGACCCATTACAATTAACTATGTGGTTTTAGGCCTAATAAAGCCCATGAAAACAAAGTGAGACACTTTAGGTCCAATAAGGCCCATAAAAATTCTTATGGCCCAAAATGTTATAGTTTAATGAATGTGGGTCCAATTAGAGCCCAAATGAGGTTCTTATCCCAAAATAATTCAATCGAGAGTTTATTGGCATGTTACGCCCAATAAATGATTCCTGGCCCAATAATAGGTTTGAACCGGGAAGTTAGGGTTACAACCCAAAGTCGAGTGAATGTAGTATATTGAATTAGGTTTAGGGCTTCATGAGTGAGTTTTGATTCAAATAGTTGTTTTTGAATGAGTAATATGTATAACGTCGAAATTGGAGTTACAAGATACAACAAGAGTTGATTACACATAGACAGAATTTCCTAGCCCACAAACGCTAGTTGTGACAATATTCAACACGGGTGTGCAGGTTATTTGTCTTATGTCGTGGATACGCGTGTTGGGGATCAAGTTTCAGTCTCAGAGGTCCCGGTGGTTAGGGAGTTCTCCGATGTATTTCCGGAGGAGTTACCCGGTGTGACTCCTGAGAGGCGGGTCGAGTTCAGGACCGACCTCGTGCCACGTACGACCCCGATTGCCAAGGTAACGTACCGTTTAGCACCGACCGAGATGCTGGAGTTGTCATCTCCGTTGCAGGAACTGCTAGGCAAGCAGTTCATCAGGCCAAGTAGCTCTCCGTGGGGAGCGCCGATTTTATTCGTCAAGAAGAATGATGGTTCATACGGGATGTGTATCAATTACCGGGAGCTGAACAAGCTAACGGTGAAGAACCGTTATCCCCTTCCGCGGATTGATGATCTCTTCGATCAGTTGCAGGGTGCATCTTGGTTCTCTAAGATATATTTGAGGTCCGGATACCATCAGGTCAAGGTGAGGGAGGAGGACGTAGAGAAGACCGCGTTCCGGACTCGTTATGGGCATTACGAGTTCGTGGAGATGCCATTTGGGATCACCAATGCACCAGAAGTGTTTATGAATTTGATGAATCAAGTATGTAGGTCAATGCTCGACCGTTCAGTGATCGTGTTTATTGATGATATTCTGGTATATTCCAAGACCAGAGAGTAACATAAGGAGAACTTCGCGAGCTCCTGGAGGTTTTGAGACGAGAACGACTTTATGCTAAGTTCTCGAAGTGCGAGTTTTGGTTACGAGAGGTTCAGTTCCTTGGACACCTCATTAACCAATATAAGATTTTGGTCGATCCGGCCAAGATCAAGGCGGTGATGCAGTGGGAGGTTCCGAAATCTCCCTTGGATATCAGGAGTTTCTTGGGATTGGCGGGGTACTACCGGAGATTTATTCAGGATTTCTCCAAGATTACGGTACCCCTCACTCGTCTGAAGAGGAAGGGGTGGATTTCCGGTGGGGTCCCAAGCAGCAGTCAGCATTTGAGACCCTTCGTCAGAGATTATGCGAGGCCCCATTTTTGACCCTCCCGGAGGGAATTGAGGATTTTGTGGTTTTCTGTGATGCATCCATCACTGGTCTGGGAACAGTCCTTATGCAGAGAGGATGGGTGATAGCATATGCTTCTCGGCAACTGAAGCCGCATGAGATGAGATATCCCATGCATGATCTTGAGTTGGGGGCTGTAGTTTTCGCCTTCAAGATTTGGAGGCATTATCTGTATGGGGTCCGATGTACCATCTACACAAATTAAAAGAGTTTGAGACACATTATGGATCAACCGAACCTGAACATGAGGCATCACAGGTGGCTGGACGTAGTCAAGGATTACGACTGCGAGTTCCTTTACCATCCGGGTAAAGCGAATGTGGTGGCGGATGCCTTGAGCCGCAAGTCGGCTGGACCTTCTAATGAGGTGTCATGTTTGAGGATATCGGTGGATTCTCCGCTTGTGGTATTGATTAGGGAGGTTCAGGTCGGGGGTGTTCGGGAAGAGAATTGGAAGATTGAGAGGATTAGGGGTGAGATCACCAGATTTGTTCCGGATAGCCGTGGTTTGTTGACCCATTGTGGTCGGTATGGGTTTCTATGTCTGGTTGGGTCAGACAATTATGATGGATGAGGCTCATAAGTCTCGTTTTTCTATTCATCTGGGGCCACCAAGACATATCGGGATCTGAGATTGAGCTACTAGTGGTCGTGTATGAAGAGGGAGATCGCCTGGTACATGGACAGGTGCTTGACTTGCAGGATGGTCCAGGCCGAGCATTAGAGGTCTCGTGGCAAGCTGCAGCCTCTGGAGGTTCCCATGTGGAAATGGGAGCAGATTTTGATGGACTTCATCACCAAGCTGCCGAAGACGGCAAAGGGCTTTGATACTATTTGGGTCATCGTGGATCAGTTGACCAAGAGTGCCCATTTACTGACGATTCAGAAACGTTCTTCGGCCGAGAAGTTGGCCGATGTGTATATTTGCGAGATCGTTGCACGCCATGGGGTTCCGATCTCCATTGTTTCAGACCGTGATGTTCGATTTACCTCCTGATTTTGGCAGAAGTTCCATGAGGAACTGGGTACGAGATTGCACTTCTGCACAACTTATCATCTGCAGACCGAGCGGACGATACAGACTCTTGAGGATATGTTGCGATCCTGTGTCATTGATTTTGGTGGGAACTAGGTCTCCTACCTGCCTCTTGCAAATTTCTCCTACAACAACACCTTCCACTAGGGGTGAGCAAAACCGAACCCGGAAGCCCAAAAACTGACAAAAACCGATGAAACCAAAACCGAAAAACCCAAACCAAATCATAAACCGATGGGTTGGGTTGAGATTTTTCAAAAACTGAAAATTTCGGTTTGGGTCAGTTTCTTTATATGGTAAAACCGATACAAACCGAACCCAAACCGATTATATAAAATACTTATAAAAATATATATATTTATATACATAATATACATATAGTTTGCATAACAATAACACAATCAACGCCTGGTTCATGTGGTTAACACGTCTTTCCTCTGATCGTTAGCTCGCGTGTTGGAAACATGGGACATACACAATTGATTTATTTTTCCAAACACTTAATACTATCCCACATCGCTGGAGGATGCAAAACAACGCCTCTGTCATGTGTTATAAAAGAATTTCTATTTTCTCATAAGCTCAATTCATCCCACTTCGCCACAGGGATTGAAAATTAGTACCTCTTGGTGCTTATATAAACTTGTATCATGGTTATCTTTGCTCAAAGGTATCCAAAGTTCTTTAACCCGGGAAACCGGAAACCGAACCGGGAACCGAGAAACTGAACCTGTTGGTTTGGGTTTTGGGTTCGGTTTGGATTATTTAAAAACCGATTCCATCGGTTTAGGTTCGGTTATAAGTCGAAACCGACCCATGCCCAGCCCTAGCTTCCACTCCAGCATTGGTGCTCCACCTTTTGAGCTCTTGTATGGGCGGAGATGTCGTACCCCAGTCTGTTGGGGCGAGGTTGGTCACAGGTTTATGGGGCGGATCGAGGTGGTCCTTCAGACCACGGAGATGATCCAACAGATCAGGCAGAGATTGCAGACTGCTCAGAGTCAGCAGAAGAGCTATGCCGACCGACGCCGATCTGAGTTGGAGTTCCAGGTCGGCGACATGGTGTTGTTGAAGGTCTCACCTTGGAAAGGTGTAACTCGCTTTAGGAAGAGGGGGAAATCAGGTCCTCGGTACAGTGGGACATTTCGGGTTATTGACAAGGTTGGCAAGGTTGCATATAAATTGGATCTTCCGGAGAAGCTCAGTCAGATTCATAACGCTTTCCATGTTTCACGGCTGCGAAAGTGCGTATTGGATAAGGATGCAGTGGTACCATTGAATGATATTCAGTTTGATGAGCGCTTGAGCTATGTCAAGGGGCCGGTAGCTATTCTGGAAAGGAAGGTAAAGGTTTTGCGTAGCAAGGAAGTACCTCTGCTAAAGGTATGGTGGCAGCACCGGAGGGGTTCTGAGTGGACCTGGGAGCCGGAGGCTGAGATGCGGGAGCAATATCTGTATTTGTTCACCGCAGCAGGCTTCGAGGATGAAGCCTAGTCCAAGTGGGAATTTCTTATGCAGTCGTAAGTCATCAAAGTTCTTGGTGATTGTAACGAGTGGATGCCCAGGTGGGGGTGCACCGGAGTCGGTAAGGGTTGGATGTATTGCAGAAGTTCATGGTTTGATTGTCTTTGCTCGACGAAGCAGTGGTTGGTAATGGCATAGCAAAGAGTCAAGGAAATGGATATTCATTGGTTTTAGGGAAGGTTTTGTGAGGAGGTATCAGGGGTAGCCATTTTCGAGCAGGCTTTTGGTGGGAACTCATGTTGGGAATCGCGAGTCGGTCTGTGCAAGGTCTGTATCCAGAGCGTAGGGGTTAAGAAATCTGTATATCAAAGGCATCCGTTGGAGGATTCAGAGTCTAGCTTATGTGTCTGCGCTCTAGGGTGGCTCCATCTTGTGAATGAAGGGCAAGTGATGAGGTTTCGGGCTCTTAGCAGCAGTGTATCGGACCGACAGTCGAGGAAGTCTGTATTTTGTATCTCTTGTGTGTTTATGGAATTGTTATCATCAAAGGTTGGATAGATTATTTGATAGATAAGTATCATGGTTTTAGCAATCGGTTCAGTTTGGGGATGTCTGTCAGGGAGTCAGACCAATTCGATACCCGGGTTCGGATATATAAGGTTGGGTCTTTGCATGGGATTATGGGTTGTTCTTCTTCTGGTTGACAGTTTCTATTTAGGTTTGATGATTTTGGGAAGGTCGTTTTATGTTCAGAATTTTCGGGTGCATTCCTCAAGTGTTGTTTTGTTATGAGTGTTAGTAAGGAGCGATTTCGAGGACGAAATCTAATTTAAGTGGGGGAGAGTTGTAACATCCGAAATATTGAAGAGAAATTTTTGAGAATAACCCTATTTTTAGGTCAACTAGACGAGTTGGAGGGACCAACTCGACGTGTTGAAGATGGAAGAATCGCGGGAATTAAATGAACCAACTCGACGAGTTGAGGAGCCTCAACTCGGTAAGTTGGCAGCTAGGAAGGAAACCCTAATTTTTAGGGTCTTGCATCCTATTTAAAGGACTTAAGTCCTTTTTCTGGCCTCCTTGTCAGCCTCCATTGTTATCAAAACCCTAAAATGAGTTGTAGCCTCCATTATCAAGTTTTTGAGCCTTGGAAGGAAGCTTGGTGTTCATTTTGTGCATTGTGAAGGAATTTAGAAGATCTTGAAGTTTCTAGCTTGGAGAATGAAGTCTTGGATGCAGTATCACTCCATTTCTTGCAGTCACTTTAAGGTATCAAGTTCATACCTTGATTTGTAGATGATTAGATCTCCTCATTTTGGATTTTGTTGTGTTTTGGCCTCTTTTTGGGGATGATGATGGAGTGAAGTCATTTAAGGGGTTGTTATTTTAGATCTGAGTTGGTTTTGGTACCCTTGAGCATAATGGTGAAAACTTTATGAGGATTTAGGTATTATGCATGCATTAAGTCAATTATTAAGTCCATTTTAAGCTTAAGAGCTTCATTTAGACATGCATGAACGTAAAGTTGGCAACTTTAATGGTATGCTTATCTGAATTATGTGCACATGTTTGGTCGGTGGCTGAGGCTTCACTGCTTTGTACGTAAGCCAACAGGCCAGGGCATTCCAACCCGATGGTTGAATGGGCCCGAGGGTATTCCATCACGAGGATGATTGGACCCATAGTATGTTGGCATTCCAACCCGATGGTTGAGGGCTTGGGGTATTCCAACCCGGTGGTTGACTGGACCCAGAGTATGTTGGCATTCCAACCTGATGGTTGAGGGCCTGGGGTATTCCAACCTGATGGTTGACTGAACCCATAGTATGTTGGCATTCCAACCCGATGGTTGAGGGCCTGGGGTATTCCAACCCTATGGTTGACTGGACCCATAGTATGTTGGAATTCCAACCCGATGGTTGAGGGCCTGGAGTATTCCAACCCGATGGTTGACTGGACCCATAGTATGTTGGCATTCCAACCCGATGGTTGAGGGTCTGGGGTTTTCCAACCGAATGGTTGATTGGACACATAGTATGTTGTTATTTATATATGTTATCTGTTTGGGTGTTGGTACTTTGGGGGAAATTCACTAAGCTTCGTGCTTACAGTTTGGTTTATGGTTTCAGGTACTTGAGTGGATCGTGTCAAGGTGAAGGCGTGACCGTACACATCCTTGCGTTTTGGACTTATGATTTCTGGGAAACTCTGATAATGTGAATATTTTGAAAACTATGTTGAAAGCGATTCTGATTTTTAAATAATGTTTTGGGAACAATGGTTTTTTTGTAAACACTTCTTTAGAAAAAGGGTTGTTTTCAAAAGTTTAAATTTTATGAATTTTTTTTGGATGTTACAGGGATGATTGCAGTGCGCACACCACATCGATCTGCCTTTTATATTACTTTGATGTATTTGGATATTATTGATACACTTTGATTCACCATGGTCTCTATGTTGTTGTTTTATATACTAGTTTTATTAAGTTAAAAATCGAAATTTTTTGTCTTATTTTTGGGACATTACACGATTATCTTTTGAGCTTGAGGTGTGTTTTCCTCACTGCACTCGTGGGTCGAAGGCACTAATGTCAGCCCACTAAGTTGTGTTATGTATCCTAATATATATGTAGGATGTTGTTATACTATAGTGACATGTTAGATTGGTAAATATGTATGATTACTTGTACTTGTTAATTATTGTTTATCTGTTGCATATGCCGACATATTGGTGGTTGGGTTGATGCTGGAGGACAACAAATCCTAGATGGGTGGGTTGAGGTGGTATTGCTTCGTGCGGTAGACCAACAAACATGGGATGGGTGGGTTGAGGCTATAAGCCAACAAACCCTGGATGGTTGGGTTAAGGCGATATGTCAACAAACCCTGAATGGTTGGGTTGAGGCCACGAGTCAACAAACCCTGTATACATGTCATGTAATTCTTATTGTATTATTGTGTGGAATATTTTGAGGGAAACTCACTAAATTTTGGCTTACAGTTGCGGATTTCATTGTTTCATGTACTTTAGATGATTAGGGGAAGGCAAAGGCTTGATCGTACACATCATCATATATAATTCTATGACTTGAGAGATGTTTAGATACTCTGATTTTATGATTATGATTTGGAAACATTGTTTTTGTATGACGTATGGTTTATGAAAAATAAAAATTTTTATCATGATTTTTGGAATGTTACAACGTGACCAGTGGGTGGCCACGACGTGACGATCGGGTGGGACTGACTTTGATCGTTAACTTTTGACCATTTTTGACTTTTGGTCAATTTAAGGGTTTAGGGTGTAGATTGTGATGGTACTTGTTTGTTGTTGTTGTTGTTAGGTGTCTTGGTGTACCTATCTTCTCTGTATGAAAGTTGTTGTATTTAGCTGTTATCTCCGAGGTGAGTCTTCTCAATGTTTTACTTATGCCATAGTATGTGTATGTTGACTAGCTAGGTCTTAGTTACCGATTGTTGTTATGTGTTACTGAGCTGCTGATAGATCCAAGGCATGATATTAGCCCATTGATATTGTTGATAGTCCTCAGCGTTGCTGATAACCCTTAGTTACCGATTGTTGTTATGTGTTACTGAGTTGCTGATAAATCTAAGGCATGCTGTTAACCCATTGATATTGTTGATAGTCATCTCGCTGCTGATAACCCATAGGACGTGTTGTTAGCCCACAGGGCGTGCTGTTAGCCCATTGGGACTGCTGATAGTCCCCCATGGTTGTTGATTATGTTGGATTAGTGTCTAAGTCTGTAACTATATTTGGTATGTACTTGACCCGAGTGTGCATGGTCCTTTTGGGTTGCCTTCACCAAAGCAACTTGATAAGGTAATTTAAGGAGAGAGAGAGGATATTATGGTTTATTAATATATTATAAGAATAATATATTAAAGGAGAAATCATATTTGTTTAATTAGTATTAGTCATAAATTAATTAAGAATTAATTTGGTGACTAAAAGAGATTAATTAAATAAAGGGGCTTAAACTGTTAAATGTGTGATAGTTGAGTTTTGGGCTGAGAAACCTAATGGGCTAAGGGGAAACGAAATTATGATGAAGGATCATCATATTTTCGTCCAAGGCCTTATTCCAGAAGGTTCCTTGGGCTGCTTGGTGGCTAAGCTGTCCATTAGGGTTTAGACTGAAACCCTAGCAGCCTACAGTATAAATAGAGACCCTAGCCTTCAATTTTCGGCCACTTGCTTCTAAGAGAAACCCTAGGGCCGAAAATTAGCATCCTCCCTCCTCTCTCATAATTTCCTTCTTGCTTCTTGGTGTTTGTGAGCCATTAGAGGCACTACATTTGTGGTGCTTGCTTTCAAGAGTCTAAGAGATCAAGGAAACTAGTTGTTATTGCAATATAACAACAAAGGTATGTGTTCTACTCTTCTATATGATTTTCGAAAATAGTAGGAGCATGCTAGGATTTCTTACGTGTTCATAAAGTTGTATGTCTTATAGTGAAAACATAGATCCAATTAGGGTTGCATGCACACATAGGATTGTTTGTATAAAACCTATCAGTGGTATCAGAGCTTTTGGTTTTGTTTTCAATTGGATTTGATACATAATATGAACTTGACAAATTAGGTTTTATAGCTAGTAAACCCTAAGGCTTGGTAATTTTCGCAATTAGGGTTGCAAAACCCTAGTTGGCGATTTTTTTGATAGGGTTCTTAAACCCTTTTTCCTTTGCCTCCATATTTTCGAAATTAGGGTTGTGTAACCCTAGGGTTTTTCGAAAATCACATGTCCCCAAGATAAGATCCCAAAATTTTAGGGATTTGGATAATGCCATCTTTGTAATTATCAATTTAATTGTTTAAACTAGATAATTAAAGATTTTGAATTATCCCTTTCCATAATTTTCGAAATCTAGGGGATAAAGGGATTAGGATAAATTAATTGTTTAATTTAAAGATAACCCTTCAAGATTTAATAGTTTAAATTAATTGTTTAATTTTGGATAATTATTAAATAAAAGTTTTTGGTGTTTAAAATTTTAAAATTAAATAGTTTTAATTTTCGAAAATTTTAAATATAATTAAAACACTAGTATTTTGAAATGTTTAAAATACACCCTTATACAATTATGATATTATAAGATTAATTATTATATATGTATAAGAATAAGCTAGTCTTATCGCTAGTAGGCCTCATTCACGAAGCCAGTCTATAAGGTGGGTATAAGTTTGCTGCCTATAAAATGGCGCTTAATGGGTGTACACTCACACCCACCGCTTGCTTGACTGGTGGAGGGTCGTTAGCCGAACGGATAGGATAGGGCACTTAATTCCTCATTATAAGTATAATGGAAATAATAAAGTAACTACAATGTTTTATAAATTCCCAATCTTAGTTACTTTAGGGTAAAATGTGAAAATGATGCTATTCCATGGAATTACACTTTGTACCCTTGTCAAACGTTAGTGGAGCGTGTGTGGCTAACCGGCACACTAATTTGGGATTGACATTGGTGGCAAAGGGTGGCTCGATGTTTATCATAGATCAATGGAGCATGCGTGGCTAACCGGCACATTGATTAGGTGATAGAGACATTGAGTGCACCATGTTGATTCACATGGTTATTCACAACTTGTTTGCGATCCTCGGCATCCCAGTCGCAAATTTGAAGTGCATATCGAGATTTAAACATGCCATTGAAATGTTCAATGAATCTCAAAAGAAATCTAGGAATTTTCAAATACATTTAAAACTTAATCTCTTTTCGTTTTTCATGGTGAAAATTAGTGAATCGTCATTCACTTACCTTCAAATTATTTACTTTTAGATTACGACATCCCTTTTCTAAGTTGTAAATAATGTTGTTGGATCCTAGCCCTAATTTCTCATTTGGGTGTTTAATTGGGGATTCATTTCTAATCAAACTTTGTTCCTTTCTATTTCAGATGTCTAACGCAAACGCAAACAACAACGCTTCTGGGTCATTCTCGCTGATGAACCTGTGTCAAAAAGTGACATTTGATGGGTCGAATTTCAACGAGTGGATGAGATACATTCGCATGAT
Source organism: Lactuca virosa (assembly GCF_052849685.1). Lineage (NCBI taxonomy): Eukaryota > Viridiplantae > Streptophyta > Magnoliopsida > Asterales > Asteraceae > Lactuca > Lactuca virosa. The sequence goes on from NC_136431.1 coordinate 183,004,352, forward strand.
AACTCGCTACGAGGACAAAGAATATGTCCTCGATGAGAAACTTGAAAAGATCAACCCAGAAGTTGCTACTCCTGAAGAGATGGCCGCCTTTGAGGCCCACGAGCGTGATGCTACGAAAGTTCATTACATCATGCTGGCCACCATGAACCTCGAACTCCAAAAGTCCTATGAGGACATGTATCCATATGAGATGCATCAAGATTTGCTGGACAGGTACCACCAAAGCGCAAGGCAAGAGAGCTATGAGATCATTACCAACATGATCACCGCTAGGATGGGGAGTGGAGAATCCCTAACCGCTCATTTGCAGAGAATGCAAAGGTATGTTGATCGTCTTCTCAAACTTAATGTTAAGTTTGATGAGGATTTGGCTATCGACATCATCCTCCACTCCTTGCCTTCCTGCTACAACCAGTTCAGAATGACCTACCATATGAACAAGGAAGAGGTCACCCTGAGTAAACTTCAAGGGCTCCTGAGGACTGCTGAGAGCAACCTCAAGGACAAATCTATTTCATCATCCTCTACTGTAGCTGCTCCTGTGTTGGCAATTGGCCAAGGAAAGGGTAAAAAGAGGAAGGCTCCTTCTAAGAGCCACCAAAAGGGTAAGACCCAAGATCGTTCCTCTTCTAGTGGGACCAAAGCAGGTTCTGTTAAACCCTCTTCTGACCCCAAGGAAGCAGAGTGCTTCTATTGCCACCAGAAGGGCCACTGGAAACGAAGTTGCCCTAAATATCTGCAAGATATTAAGGATGGGAATATAAAGCCCACCTTTGCAGGTATGTATTTAATTAAATCTAATAACTCATCACTTGCTACTTCATGGGTCCTTGATACTGGATGTGGTTTCCACATTTGTTCTGATTTGCAGGGGCTAAGAGAAAGTAGGGAAGTGGAGCATGGAAGAATAAACTTGGTCATGGGAAACAAGAAGTCATCACCAGTGACCAAGATCAGAGTTTATTCTTTAGTGTTGAGTAATGGGTTAGGACTAGATTTAAATAATTGTTGTTATTCGCCAGATATGGCAAGGAACATCATTTCTTTTCATGGATTATATAGACAAGGTTTCAGATATTCATTTGATAATAGCAATGGTTCTATTAATGTTTATTTGAATGGTGTTTTTTATTTCAATGCATTACCTTGTAATGGGATTTATGAATCTGTGTTGATTGTAGATAATTTAGGAAATGATGTCTTGAATATTGATTCGTCCAATAGTTTGGACAAAGCATGCTTGTGGCATTGTCGCCTTGGCCATGTTAACAAGAAACGCATAGGCCAACTCCAAAAGGATGGAGTCTTAGAGTCATTCGACCTTAGGGACGATGACGTGTGTGAATCTTGTTTACTTGGGAAGATGACCAAGTCACCCTTTACTGGCACATGTGAAAGGGGGTGAGGGTGTATTAGATCTCATACATACTGATGTATGTGGACCCTTTAGATCCACCACAAGGGACGCTTGTCGCTTCTACGTGACTTTTACAGACGATTATAGCAGATATGGATATATCTACTTAATCAAGCAAAAGTCAGAAACCTTTGAAAAGTTCAAAGAGTTTAAGAATGAAGTAGAGAATCAGCTGGGCAGGAAAATCAAGATGCTTCGATCTGATCGAGGAGGAGAGTACCTAAGCCTTGAGTTTCACGACTATCTAAAAGAATGTGGAATAGTTTCGCAATTGACGCCTCCTAGAACGCCACAATTGAATGGTGTGGCTGAGAGACGTAATCGAACCTTGTTGGACATGGTTCGTTCAATGATGAGTTGTGCTTCGTTATCAATCTCATTCTGGGGGTATGCCTTAGAGACTGCCGCCCATATCCTTAACTTAGTTCCCACCAAGAAGGTTGCCAAAACACCTCACGAGATGTGGACAAGGAAAGCTCCCTCGTTAGCACATATCAAGGTTTGGGGTTGTGAAGCTTTCGTAAGACGAGAGACTCACGACAAGCTAGAACCTCGTAGTGAGAAGTGTTATTTCATCGGCTATCCACAGAAGTCTTTTGGCTATCTCTTCTATAGACCAAGTGACAATGTTGTCTTTGTTGCTAGGAGAGGGGTTTTTAGAGAGAGAGAACTCATAAGTTAAGGAGACAGTAGGAGTCAGATTGACCTTGAAGAGCTTCAAGAGTCAGGAGATGAAGGAACCTTTGACACTGGCGTTCAACCTGAGGAGGAAACTCCTGTTGAACCAATTGACCAGTCCTTACCTCTTAGACGTTCGAGTAGAGTTAGTGTTCCACCCCAGTTTTATGGTTTCCATATTACTACCGACGGGGATACGTTTATTAGTGATAGTACACTAATAAATCTGGATGAACCTAATAGCTACAAGGAAGCCATGGCAGGCCCGGAGTCTGCTAAGTGGAAAGAGGCAATGGACAACGAGATTTAGTCCATGTATGACAACCAAGTTTGTAATTTGGTTGATAATGTACCAGGTCGTAAGACAGTCGGGTGCAAGTGGATCTTCAAGAAGAAGACAGACATGGATGAGAAAGTGCACACTTATAAAGCACGATTGGTCGCGAAGGGCTTTACTCAAACTCCTGGAGTTGACTATGATGAGACCTTCTCGCCAGTTGCCAAGATAAAGTCTATTAGGGTAATGCTCCCAATAGCTGCGTTTCATGATTATGAAATCTGGCAGATGGACGTAAAAACCGCTTTCCTAAATGGGAAGTTGGCTGAGGATGTTTACATGAATCAGCCAGAGGGTTTTGTCGATGCGAAGCACCCAAGTAGAGTGTGCAAGCTTGAGAAATCCATTTATGGATTGAAGCAAGCATCTCGCAGATGGAATCTTTGTTTTGACGAGAAGGTCAAAGAGTTTGGTTTTCTGCGAAGCGAAGATGAGTCATGTGTGTATGTCAAGGCCAGTGGGAGTATAGTAAGCTTCCTCGTATTGTATGTCGATGACATACTACTCATAGGAAACGACGTCCCAACCTTGCAGGAGGTCAAGTCCTGGCTTAGGAAGTGTTTCACTATGAAGGATCTCAGAGAGGCTGCATATATTCTGGGAATAAGGATAGTAAGAAACAGAAGTAAGAGACTGATAGGACTCAGTCAGGATACATACTTGGAAAAGGTACTAAAGCGTTTTAGTATGGAGAATTCCAAGAAAGGGGAGTTGCCAATTCAATGCAATACCAAACTGATTAAGACTCAGAGCCCGAGTACAGAGACAGAGATAGCTGATATGAGCCGAGTACCTTACGCTTCCGCAGTTGGCTCGATTATGTACGCTATGACTTGTACTCGCCCTGATGTGGCCTTCGCTTTGAGCATGGTCAACAGATATCAAGGGAACCCTGGTAGAGCACATTGGATTGCTGTCAAGAATATTCTTAAGTACCTACGAAGGACCAAGGAATGGTTTCTAGTCCTCAGTGGGAGTGATGACTTAAGGGTACGAGGGTATAGTGACGCTAGTTTTCAGACGGATCGGGATAATTACCGATCGCAGTCGGGCTAGGTCTTTACCCTGAACGGAGGAGCAGTGACTTGGAAAAGTTCCAAGCAAGAGACCGTGACTGATTCAACGTGCGAATCAGAGTACATTGCGGCAAGCGAGGCGTCAAAGGAGGCTATATTGTTGAAGAACTTCATTGGAGACCTTGGAGTTGTGCCATCCATAAAGGAGCCCATGGAAATTTTCTGTGATAATGAAGGAGCGGTTGCCTTAACCAAGGAACCAAGGGATCATGGCAGATCTCGACATATCGACAGGAAATACCATTTTATTAGACATCGGGTAGAAGAGGGACTCCTCGTTGTGAAGAGGGTATCGTCGGAAGATAACCCAACAGATGCCCTTACGAAGGGACTGAGTAGGGTCAAGCATTTGCAGCACGCTAGGAGCGTTGGGCTAAAGGACGATATTAGTTTAGATTAGATAAGTAGGAAACTTGTAATGGATAATTTTGTATTCAACATTTGATGATTAAATAAAGGTGTGTTATTTATAAGAAAGTTACTATCTTGTGTTGATTATTTATCTATTGTTTCGATTTTGCATGTTTTGACTTCCTGAATAATAAGATTATTCGAACGGTCCACAATCGCTCATATGTTGGAAGTAGATATGAAAGAAGATTGTCATGAATTTGTTTGTAGATTGTCTAAAAGGTTTTTGGACATAGCAAAGGTTTGCTACAAAGTTTATGAGTGCTTATGAAATATGTTTTGAGCATTGGAATAAACTCGTACTTGCTGGTATCACTTCATGAAAGTTATCACAAGTGATCGCAAGATGATAATATCATATAATCTTTAAACCTAGAGATATGGTTATTGTTTGCTAACTGATTATACATTGATAATGCGAAAACGCATCAGTAACTTGATGTTATAAAACGCATTATTGTGTGTGACTTAGCTAGTAAATGATAAAAGCATATAAGTCGAAGTTTTTATGTTCCTTTTATTCTAAGAGAATAAAAGCGATATCTTGGCCACTCGATGATTTGGTTTGACTTATGTGCCGGGCCCGGTCAGGATGAAGTTGATGTGTTCAACTGAGTTCTATGTCGAACAAATCAGAGATCAAGAAACAAAATGCTGGACAATAAGTATTGTCAGCATGATATCTAGAACAGAGGATTATACGATCCCTTATCTGAAGGACAGATTATTGATCAGAGTTGACAGCGGCTATTGAAAGCTACGATTGCTAATCGGATCCTGAAGTCATATGTGAGATATAGTTGCTAGACTTATCCAAGTGGGAGATTGTTGGATTAGTGTCTAAGTCCGTAACTATATTTGGTATGTACTTGACCCGAGTGTGCATGGTCCTTTTGGGTTGCCTTCACCAAAGCAACTTGATAAGGTAATTTAAGGAGAGAGAGAGAGAATATTATGGTTTATTAATATATTATAAGAATAATATATTAAAGGAGAAATCATATTTGTTTAATTAGTATTAGTCATAAATTAATTAAGAATTAATTTGGTGACTAAAAGAGATTAATTAAATAAAGGGGCTTAAACTGTCAAATGTGTGATAGTTGAGTTTTGGGCTGAGAAACCTAATGGGCTAAGGGGAAACGAAATTATGATGAAGGATCATCATATTTTCGTCCAAGGCCTTATTCCAGAAGGTTCCTTGGGCTGCTTGGTGACTAAGCTGTCCATTAGGGTTTAGACTGAAACCCTAGCAGCCTACAGTATAAATAGAGACCCTAGCCTTCAATTTTCGGCCACTTGCTTCTAAGAGAAACCCTAGGGCCGAAAATTAGCATCCTCCCTCCTCTCTCATAATTTCCTTCTTGCTTCTTGGTGTTTGTGAGCCATTAGAGGCACTACATTTGTGGTGCTTGCTTTCAAGAGTCTAAGAGATCAAGGAAACTAGTTGTTATTGCAATATAACAACAAAGGTATGTGTTCTACTCTTCTATATGATTTTCGAAAATAGTAGGAGCATGCTAGGGTTTCTTACGTGTTCATAAAGTTGTATGTCTTATAGTGAAAACATAGATCCAATTAGGGTTGCATGCACACATAAGATTGTTTGTATAAAACCTATCAGTGGTATCAGATGTCTAACGCAAACGCAAACAACAACGCTTCTGGGTCATTCTCGCTGATGAACCTGTGTCAAAAAGTGACATTTGATGGGTCGAATTTCAACGAGTGGATGAGATACATTCGCATGATAACTCGCTACGAGGACAAAGAATATGTCCTCGATGAGAAACTTGAAAAGATCAACCCAGAAGTTGCTACTCCTGAAGAGATGGCCGCCTTTGAGGCCCACGAGCGTGATGCTACGAAAGTTCATTACATCATGCTGGCCACCATGAACCTCGAACTCCAAAAGTCCTATGAGGACATGTATCCATATGAGATGCATCAAGATTTGCTGGACAGGTACCACCAAAGCGCAAGGCAAGAGAGCTATGAGATCATTACCAACATGATCACCGCTAGGATGGGGAGTGGAGAATCCCTAACCGCTCATTTGCAGAGAATGCAAAGGTATGTTGATCGTCTTCTCAAACTTAATGTTAAGTTTGATGAGGATTTGGCTATCGACATCATCCTCCACTCCTTGCCTTCCTGCTACAACCAGTTCAGAATGACCTACCATATGAACAAGGAAGAGGTCACCCTGAGTAAACTTCAAGGGCTCCTGAGGACTGCTGAGAGCAACCTCAAGGACAAATCTATTTCATCATCCTCTACTGTAGCTGCTCCTGTGTTGGCAATTGGCCAAGGAAAGGGTAAAAAGAGGAAGGCTCCTTCTAAGAGCCACCAAAAGGGTAAGACCCAAGATCGTTCCTCTTCTAGTGGGACCAAAGCAGGTTCTGTTAAACCCTCTTCTGACCCCAAGGAAGCAGAGTGCTTCTATTGCCACCAGAAGGGCCACTGGAAACGAAGTTGCCCTAAATATCTGCAAGATATTAAGGATGGGAATATAAAGCCCACCTTTGCAGGTATGTATTTAATTAAATCTAATAACTCATCACTTGCTACTTCATGGGTCCTTGATACTGGATGTGGTTTCCACATTTGTTCTGATTTGCAGGGGCTAAGAGAAAGTAGGGAAGTGGAGCATGGAAGAATAAACTTGGTCATGGGAAACAAGAAGTCATCACCAGTGACCAAGATCAGAGTTTATTCTTTAGTGTTGAGTAATGGGTTAGGACTAGATTTAAATAATTGTTGTTATTCGCCAGATATGGCAAGGAACATCATTTCTTTTCATGGATTATATAGACAAGGTTTCAGATATTCATTTGATAATAGCAATGGTTCTATTAATGTTTATTTGAATGGTGTTTTTTATTTCAATGCATTACCTTGTAATGGGATTTATGAATCTGTGTTGATTGTAGATAATTTAGGAAATGATGTCTTGAATATTGATTCGTCCAATAGTTTGGACAAAGCATGCTTGTGGCATTGTCGCCTTGGCCATGTTAACAAGAAACGCATAGGCCAACTCCAAAAGGATGGAGTCTTAGAGTCATTCGACCTTAGGGACGATGACGTGTGTGAATCTTGTTTACTTGGGAAGATGACCAAGTCACCCTTTACTGGCACATGTGAAAGGGGGTGAGGGTGTATTAGATCTCATACATACTGATGTATGTGGACCCTTTAGATCCACCACAAGGGACGCTTGTCGCTTCTACGTGACTTTTACAGACGATTATAGCAGATATGGATATATCTACTTAATCAAGCAAAAGTCAGAAACCTTTGAAAAGTTCAAAGAGTTTAAGAATGAAGTAGAGAATCAGCTGGGCAGGAAAATCAAGATGCTTCGATCTGATCGAGGAGGAGAGTACCTAAGCCTTGAGTTTCACGACTATCTAAAAGAATGTGGAATAGTTTCGCAATTGACGCCTCCTAGAACGCCACAATTGAATGGCGTGGCTGAGAGACGTAATCGAACCTTGTTGGACATGGTTCGTTCAATGATGAGTTGTGCTTCGTTATCAATCTCATTCTGGGGGTATGCCTTAGAGACTGCCGCCCATATCCTTAACTTAGTTCCCACCAAGAAGGTTGCCAAAACACCTCACGAGATGTGGACAAGGAAAGCTCCCTCGTTAGCACATATCAAGGTTTGGGGTTGTGAAGCTTTCGTAAGACGAGAGACTCACGACAAGCTAGAACCTCGTAGTGAGAAGTGTTATTTCATCGGCTATCCACAGAAGTCTTTTGGCTATCTCTTCTATAGACCAAGTGACAATGTTGTCTTTGTTGCTAGGAGAGGGGTTTTTAGAGAGAGAGAACTCATAAGTTAAGGAGACAGTAGGAGTCAGATTGACCTTGAAGAGCTTCAAGAGTCAGGAGATGAAGGAACCTTTGACACTGGCGTTCAACCTGAGGAGGAAACTCCTGTTGAACCAATTGACCAGTCCTTACCTCTTAGACGTTCGAGTAGAGTTAGTGTTCCACCCCAGTTTTATGGTTTCCATATTACTACCGACGGGGATACGTTTATTAGTGATAGTACACTAATAAATCTGGATGAACCTAATAGCTACAAGGAAGCCATGGCAGGCCCGGAGTCTGCTAAGTGGAAAGAGGCAATGGACAACGAGATTTAGTCCATGTATGACAACCAAGTTTGTAATTTGGTTGATAATGTACCAGGTCGTAAGACAGTCGGGTGCAAGTGGATCTTCAAGAAGAAGACAGACATGGATGAGAAAGTGCACACTTATAAAGCACGATTGGTCGCGAAGGGCTTTACTCAAACTCCTGGAGTTGACTATGATGAGACCTTCTCACCAGTTGCCAAGATAAAGTCTATTAGGGTAATGCTCCCAATAGCTGCGTTTCATGATTATGAAATCTGGCAGATGGACGTAAAAACCGCTTTCCTAAATGGGAAGTTGGCTGAGGATGTTTACATGAATCAGCCAGAGGGTTTTGTCGATGCGAAGCACCCAAGTAGAGTGTGCAAGCTTGAGAAATCCATTTATGGATTGAAGCAAGCATCTCGCAGATGGAATCTTTGTTTTGACGAGAAGGTCAAAGAGTTTGGTTTTCTGCGAAGCGAAGATGAGTCATGTGTGTATGTCAAGGCCAGTGGGAGTATAGTAAGCTTCCTCGTATTGTATGTCGATGACATACTACTCATAGGAAACGACGTCCCAACCTTGCAGGAGGTCAAGTCCTGGCTTAGGAAGTGTTTCACTATGAAGGATCTCAGAGAGGCTGCATATATTCTGGGAATAAGGATAGTAAGAAACAGAAGTAAGAGACTGATAGGACTCAGTCAGGATACATACTTGGAAAAGGTACTAAAGCGTTTTAGTATGGAGAATTCCAAGAAAGGGGAGTTGCCAATTCAATGCAATACCAAACTGATTAAGACTCAGAGCCCGAGTACAGAGACAGAGATAGCTGATATGAGCCGAGTACCTTACGCTTCCGCAGTTGGCTCGATTATGTACGCTATGACTTGTACTCGCCCTGATGTGGCCTTCGCTTTGAGCATGGTCAACAGATATCAAGGGAACCCTGGTAGAGCACATTGGATTGCTGTCAAGAATATTCTTAAGTACCTACGAAGGACCAAGGAATGGTTTCTAGTCCTCAGTGGGAGTGATGACTTAAGGGTACGAGGGTATAGTGACGCTAGTTTTCAGACGGATCGGGATAATTACCGATCGCAGTCGGGCTAGGTCTTTACCCTGAACGGAGGAGCAGTGACTTGGAAAAGTTCCAAGCAAGAGACCGTGACTGATTCAACGTGCGAATCAGAGTACATTGCGGCAAGCGAGGCGTCAAAGGAGGCTATATTGTTGAAGAACTTCATTGGAGACCTTGGAGTTGTGCCATCCATAAAGGAGCCCATGGAAATTTTCTGTGATAATGAAGGAGCGGTTGCCTTAACCAAGGAACCAAGGGATCATGGCAGATCTCGACATATCGACAGGAAATACCATTTTATTAGACATCGGGTAGAAGAGGGACTCCTCGTTGTGAAGAGGGTATCGTCGGAAGATAACCCAACAGATGCCCTTACGAAGGGACTGAGTAGGGTCAAGCATTTGCAGCACGCTAGGAGCGTTGGGCTAAAGGACGATATTAGTTTAGATTAGATAAGTAGGAAACTTGTAATGGATAATTTTGTATTCAACATTTGATGATTAAATAAAGGTGTGTTATTTATAAGAAAGTTACTATCTTGTGTTGATTATTTATCTATTGTTTCGATTTTGCATGTTTTGACTTCCTGAATAATAAGATTATTCGAACGGTCCACAATCGCTCATATGTTGGAAGTAGATATGAAAGAAGATTGTCATGAATTTGTTTGTAGATTGTCTAAAAGGTTTTTGGACATAGCAAAGGTTTGCTACAAAGTTTATGAGTGCTTATGAAATATGTTTTGAGCATTGGAATAAACTCGCACTTGCTGGTATCACTTCATGAAAGTTATCACAAGTGATCGCAAGATGATAATATCATATAATCTTTAAACCTAGAGATATGGTTATTGTTTGCTAACTGATTATACATTGATAATGCGAAAACGCATCAGTAACTTGATGTTATAAAACGCATTATTGTGTGTGACTTAGCTAGTAAATGATAAAAGCATATAAGTCGAAGTTTTTATGTTCCTTTTATTCTAAGAGAATAAAAGCGATATCTTGGCCACTCGATGATTTGGTTTGACTTATGTGCCGGGCCCGGTCAGGATGAAGTTGATGTGTTCAACTGAGTTCTATGTCGAACAAATCAGAGATCAAGAAACAAAATGCTGGACAATAAGTATTGTCAGCATGATATCTAGAACAGAGGATTATACGATCCCTTATCTGAAGGACAGATTATTGATCAGAGTTGACAGCGGCTATTGAAAGCTACGATTGCTAATCGGATCCTGAAGTCATATGTGAGATATAGTTGCTAGACTTATCCAAGTGGGAGATTGTTGGATTAGTGTCTAAGTCCGTAACTATATTTGGTATGTACTTGACCCGAGTGTGCATGGTCCTTTTGGGTTGCCTTCACCAAAGCAACTTGATAAGGTAATTTAAGGAGAGAGAGAGAGAATATTATGGTTTATTAATATATTATAAGAATAATATATTAAAGGAGAAATCATATTTGTTTAATTAGTATTAGTCATAAATTAATTAAGAATTAATTTGGTGACTAAAAGAGATTAATTAAATAAAGGGGCTTAAACTGTCAAATGTGTGATAGTTGAGTTTTGGGCTGAGAAACCTAATGGGCTAAGGGGAAACGAAATTATGATGAAGGATCATCATATTTTCGTCCAAGGCCTTATTCCAGAAGGTTCCTTGGGCTGCTTGGTGACTAAGCTGTCCTTTAGGGTTTAGACTGAAACCCTAGCAGCCTACAGTATAAATAGAGACCCTAGCCTTCAATTTTCGGCCACTTGCTTCTAAGAGAAACCCTAGGGCCGAAAATTAGCATCCTCCCTCCTCTCTCATAATTTCCTTCTTGCTTCTTGGTGTTTGTGAGCCATTAGAGGCACTACATTTGTGGTGCTTGCTTTCAAGAGTCTAAGAGATCAAGGAAACTAGTTGTTATTGCAATATAACAACAAAGGTATGTGTTCTACTCTTCTATATGATTTTCGAAAATAGTAGGAGCATGCTAGGGTTTCTTATGTGTTCATAAAGTTGTATGTCTTATAGTGAAAACATAGATCCAATTAGGGTGGCATGCACACATAGGATCGTTTGTATAAAACCTATCAGATAACCCATAGTTGTTTATTTATATTGTGCTGTATGTGATATTTTGGGGAACTCACTAAGATTCGCGCTACAGTTGTAGATTTAAACGTATTTTAGGTAGTTAAGATGATCGCGGGAATGCGAAGGCTTAACTATACACTCTCCTCGATAGTTTTCATGATTCCGCATTTTGTGATACCCTGATTTTGGGATGATTGTATTTTGTTATTTATGGTTTTCTTGACTTGGCATTCCTGAAAACTATGTTTATATATAATTTAAAAATAACAATTTGGTTGTGATTTTCAGGACGTTACAAAACACCCCACCCCAGTAGTACTTTTGATGTTGGTTTTCTATTTGAAAATTAAGAGATAAAAGAACCTTTTCTTACTTGATCTATTCCTTGATGATCCTGTGTGTAAAAAAAATACAATCAAACATAATATTTTTGATTTTTTTCCATAATTGTAATGCAATTAATATCCATGAACAAAATAATTTTGAAACCATCAAAATGGCATTCTAAAACGGTCAAAAATCATATAACATTTATTTTGTTAAAAAATAGTATAACATAATATGATTATTTTCAATAATTCCATTAAAATGTAACAACTTCTCTATACCAACCCTTTTAATATAACAACTACAAAGATCTATTTACAAGCATATAATAATCTATGGAATATTTTTGAATCAAAAATTTGTCTTGATTTTTTTAATAGTCAAAAAGAGTATATAAGATTTATATGAAGATTCAAAAGTGTCGACGAAATGTGTAAGCAAGATTGACCATGATCACCACACCAGGTGTCAAAAGCTCTGTATGTGCAGTGTATGTATACCTTTACATCAATACCCAACTTGTAGTCTTGTAGATGTAATCACCGTTTCGTGTTTATACGGCGGCAGCAAAATCAAAAAAATCTGTTCTTTAAAACCCTAATTTCCTTCTTTTACTTTCTTTCTTCAAACCCCTAAATTGCATTTTTCAACTTAGTAGGTTTCAAGTAGGCGTAGTAAAGATCCACCTGCATTTCAAGATCAAGGAAAACCCACAAACAGCTCGCTTGATTTTCCTCAAAAATGGACTCGCGAGAGTCGTTAGCACAGCCACCGTCGCTCCAACGGCATCAACCCCACCACCAACGGCAGCTTCCACCGGCGATGATGATGCAACCAAACCCATTCAATTCCCACCACCACCACCACCTACCTAACAACTCCAACACTGCTCCGACGAACAACAACAGTATCATAAGTCCCGATTCGTTGCAACAACGTTTCGCTTTTGATGGTCCTGACCAGTACGGAGACGGATCGTCTCCTCCTGGCGGGTTTAGGGCTGGTGGGTTTAGCATTGAGCCGGCGAGGAAGAAGCGAGGTCGACCAAGGAAGTATTCCCCGTCGCCTGATGGCAACATTGCGCTTGCTTTAGCTCCTGCTCCGGTTACCACCGGAGCTACTGCAGCTGGTGGTGGCGGTGGGCAGTTGGAATCTTCAAATGATGGCGCTACTGCCACCCCGAACACCGATCCCTCTGCTAAGAAACACCGAGGAAGGCCACCTGGTTCAGGGAAGAGGCAATTGGATGCTTTAGGTAAAAAAAAATTGATTTTTCTTGATGAATTCCATGATAATCATGTAATTCTAGTTGCAACTGTGTGCAAATCTTATTTTAGTAATTTCTGGTAAGAATTATTGGCTGATTATTATACCTTTAATTTGTTGAATTAAGTAGTTAATCAGCTTAGTAAATAGTAATTACATATTTACATTTGCCTATTCGAATCACTCTTTTCCCTTTAAAACAATCTTGAATTTGATAGCATCTTCACCACTTAACTTCTAAATTGAGGGATTGGTGTCTATAAAAAACGATTCCTATATTGTATTTTTTTTCAATGGTGCACATATGAATATACGATCATTGTGTTTAGGACTTATTATTGATCATTTTGCATTCTAGTTGAATCTACATAGATAAGGTCATGATTACTTGACACTTGTATTAAATTGGGATGCTTTTTAATATATTAATTTATATTTTGTTAAATTTTATTATGTTATATGATTGATAGGTGCACCTGGTGTTGGTTTTACACCTCATGTCATCACAGTTAAAGCAGGAGAGGTATTTCCATCAACTTTCACAAATAATTTATAGAATTAAGATCCATTTTTGAAGCTTGTATCTATTTTTTTGTTTTTTGTTTTATGAAATATGAATCACATTTAAAACATGGAGCTTTATTTAGTAAATGCTTTCCAACTAAAAGGTTGCATTATAATTTACTTTAAAGTGTAGAGCTTTAATGAATTTGTAATCAACAAGCATTTTTTATTAGTGCTCAATGAACCCATATCTATAGTTTTATACCATATGAAGATTCTTATTATAACATGTGTTCCTTTTCCTAAATTTCGTATGTGAATTTGAGTGGTTTATATATAATAAATATGCATGTTGTATTATATATGTTAATTGCTATTAGTAGATTGTAACATGTGTTTCTTTTCCCTCAATTCTTCCTTGTTTCTCTTCGTTAAGTGTTTATCTCATGAAAGTTGTAACAATCTGTGTTTTGGGATTTTTAAGTTAATATTGATGCAACTTTTTTTCACTTCTATTTAGAATATTTACTTAGAGTTCGAAAATTATTGTATCCCTACATATGTTGACATGATGCATATCCATTAAAAATGTTTCATGCAATCAATATTCATATTTATTAATAATTAAGAAGCCCTAATTATTCATGTTCTTATACATTAATACATTCAAGATTGCATGCATACAATAAGCAAGTGATATATCTTACTTGTGTTACGAATGAGATATTTTTTAGGTTCTTGTAAGGATGAAAAGTAGGATACAAATTACAAACCCTTGTACTTTCTAAAATTGACAAATTGTCGAATAAAAATATAATATAAACCCTTGTACTTTCTAAAATTGACAGGATATAGCCTCGAAGATCACCGCCTTTTCACAACAAGGACCTCGTACTGTCTGTATCCTTTCAGCTAACGGTGCCATCAGCAATGTCACTCTCCGTCAACCAGCCATGTCCGGTGGCTCTGTAACTTATGAGGTTTCCACCTTATACCCCTCTATACTGGACAAACTTTCTACAACTATTTTCAATGACAAGGGCATTTATGTCTTTTCCACAAACGAGATATTAGGATAGTCCTTGTCCCACCTTTTTTTGGCTGACACAAAATTTCACTTTTTATCCTATTGACATCAGTCTCCATCTAATGCACACCAATATGGTCTGTGTCCTTGTCATGTCTAGTCATGCGTAACAAATTTTTGTCCTATTCACATCGGTCTCAGTCCAATGCATGTCAAATACTGCACAATGTGCAGTATGTCATGTCATGTGTAACAATGTATGACAAACACACTACAATTTGTTATGACATGTCAAATTTATTATTATTTTTTTTTTCAGGGGCGCTTTGAGATAATATCTTTATCGGGCTCCTTCCTACTCGCAGACAGTAATGGCAACAGATCAAGTGGCCTGAGTGTTTCTCTTGCAGGTTCTGATGGGCGGGTTTTGGGCGGCGGAGTCGCCGGATCTTTAGTAGCCGCCACCCCTGTCCAGGTCAGCCTCTCTCTCTCTCTCTCTCTCTCTCTCTCATGTTTATGACTAAGTGCCACCCATTTTGACTGTAATCTATCCACCAGGTGGTGGTCGGAAGCTTTATTACAGATGCAAAGAAACCAAAATCTAGTGGCGGCACAGCGGCGGCACCACCAGCAAACATGTTGAATTTTGGCAGCGGGCCAGGGTCAGTTCCGGGAGCTAGTCCACCATCTGACGGGCCGTCAAGCGAGTCATCTGAGGAGAGTGGCGGTGGCGGCGGCGGTGGTGGTGGTGGTGGCGGCAGTCCTCTTCGCCGGCCCACCCCTGGTTCCTATAACAATCCCAGTCAGCAACAACCACCACCCATGCCCATGTACTCCAACATGGGGTGGCCAAATTCCACCATGAACATGCTTCGCAATTGAGAGCTTGAGCTTATTGGATTAATGGTGATTGAAAACGCTAATTATGTGGAATTTGTATCGAGTTGTATTTTAGGATTTCTTGGATCTTTTGTATGATTGATATGTCTTTTATTAGTTTTAAGTGATTTCGACTTAATTTGTAGAAGGTGTAATTTAGGAAATCGGATTGGGTGTTATTGTAGTTGTAGTATTGATTTTGAATTAATCTTGATGCATGTTATTATGTATTTTGGATTTTTTTTATTTTTATTTTTAAAAATGTGACTGGTTTTTTTTTTTTTTTTTTTTTTTTTTTTTTTTTTTTTTTTTTGTAATGGGATCTTAAATAATTGATTTATTTATGATCTTGTAACTGACAAATTTTCTAAATATGATTGATTCTGTCTGAGCTTTTTATAGAACGTGACTGATTAATATTTTAATGGTATGATTGTAAACGGAAAAGTCTTGAAATGTGACAAATATCATATATGTATGTCAGAGTAATATTTTAATGGTATGACTGTTTTTGTTGTGTTATTTTTTAAATGTAAATACTTTTTAATGTAACCTAAAATGAAACATTTTGTATTTATTTGAGGATAAATCAGATCGAAAGTTATTATAGTATTAACGAAGTCAAATAAAAAGCAAATAAATAAAGAGTATTGGAATATAAGTTTTCTTATAATAAGCCATTGCTCAGAAGCCAAATTATAAATTGTTTCATTTATTGTTTTGTGTACAACTGTAAAATATGATATTTAGTAATGTATATCATTGTATTTTATTATTAAACTTTTTTTAGTGGCATACTTGAAAAAATTAATATTTATCCAATCTAACTTTTATAATCATGCTACCTATACTATCTTTTATATAGTTATAATACATTTATTGATGTAAAATATAAAAGAACAGAAAACTAAAGAACTTGACAACGACGAAGACAAATAGAATTTAGAGCTTTTTACTTATGTAATATGCGTTTCTCTCTCTATATAAATACCTTTGTCAACTAGCTATTGAGATCATTTAGGACTTTTGGTTGTTGGTTTTAAAAAAATCGAATAAAAGAAAAATCTTCGTTTAAAACAAAATTCTGATTTGCTTTGATCTCTATCCTCTTTGGATTTGAATCTTTGATGAAAGGGATGGTGTGAATGCTGCTAATACCCAATGTTTTAAAAAACCAGTTCAACTAACACCGGTTGTATGTTTATTTTTGGATCGGAAAAAACCGGTGTTTTTTATATTATAAAAACCTGGTTAAACTGACCCGTGTAATTGGACTTGATGGTCTTTTCACATCTCTTTAAACTTCTTTTGTTTGATCACTGGTTGTCAATGTTCTAAACAACGTGAGACATGAGTTTGACGACAAGGTCAAAGTTAAGCCATGATGAGCCATGACGTTTTTCAGGGCGTGACTATTTTATTTACATTAAAAAAGATAAATCGTATAATTATTGAATTTTATCAAATATATCAAGTTTTTAGAAGTGTTATATTAATATTTAATATAAAAAAATTAACAAAAACTCAATTATTTTAGGCCCGATCAGAAAAAAAAAACAAAAAACAAAAAAATTTGCGTCTTGAAAAAAACCCGCGCCATAACGTGATAAGACGCACCTTGATACGTTATTTGGGCGTCACGCTTAACAAACCCGTCTTGGATGTTTTCATAACGGCTACACTATGCATCGCTCCATGACAAGCCTTGAAAGGCGCCATGCGCCATGACGCGCTTTTTAGAACCATGGTATATATTAACTTGGTTAAAAGATAATATCAATATTTTTTTTACTAAAAGAGTTGATTAATAAATATTATTTATTGTTGTAGTAGAATCGATACATTATTACAGATTGTCTTTGTTTTGCGTATAAAGAAGTTAAAGCCACAAATAACACTTAATCAAGTTAAATTATATGCATTTTCTATCGACCCACACATAAGACCAGATTTAATTTTATAAATATATTCAGAGTTAATATCACCATAAAGTAGGTAACCGGTTTACCGGTCTGGCCGCCGGTTCAAATTCTCCCAAGTAAACGTGTCAGTATCAGTTTCATTGTAGGTGGTAACCATGACCCACACGACACAACACCAGCTGGAGACAGACACAGCAGTCTGCATCCAACTTAAACCGGACAATCGGATGGATACGCGCTAACAAAGTAGGATTGGATTTGGGAATAGTATTTGACAAATGGCTTCACCTTTCATCAACACAAAACATTACCATTTAATCGTTAAAATTATAGTAGTACTTGGTATGATATATAGGTTAATGTATATATCCGATTATTATTTGAATATCTAAAAGAATATTAAGTAGACTTAAATATATAAAACATGAACAACTTGAAGTGACAATATGGTCTAGATGGATGAAACCCAACAACAAAGTGGACAATAACTCGCTATCTTTCGTTTGGTTCTCGGTCGAATATTTATAAACAAAAAAGTGTTTTAGCTTAAGATTTTTCTTTTCAAATCTGTATTTTGTTTGGTTCTGTCCGATACAAAAGAAGTGAACCGACATCTTATTAGTAAACTTGAAACACTTTTGTTTTATAGGGTTTACAGTGACATGGCCTTATGATGCAAAACGAAAACAAAAGCAATGAATTCTTCAAGAGGTCCAAAGAGAAATATATTAATTAATTTGAAGATGCCTAAAAAGGATTACAAAATCTCTTAATATAGTAGGAGCTAAATTTGATGGTTATTGCCAAATTTTTGAAAATTAAAATTGACAAGAAATTTCCTGTGATTAAGTTCTTAAATAAAGACAGTAAAGAAGATAGTGGGTGACAAGTTGGTTGAAAGAAAGCTAACTTGGATCAAACGAAAGACGGTTACTATGAGCAAAGAAGATGATTGTTTAGGAATGGAAATCTTTATTCGTTCAACATGGCTCTTATTTAAATGGAAGTGATGTTTTCTAAATATCACAGAGATGTTATATCGAGTCATTAAATCCATTTATGGAGAGGATGGTAACTTGCATTCACATATTCGTATTGGTTATGCTTTTTCACATTGAGTAGGTATCTTATGATCTATGAAGCAACGTAGTGACAATGGTGTTGATCTCGACTTTTTGCTAGAAAATTTTGGGGGTAGTACATCAACTTCTTTTTAGGAGGATAGTTAGGTGGTGGATGTTCTTTCAAAAAACTTGTTTTTCTAGCGTTTTCTGCCTTGATATGACTAAATTAGCTTTGGTTAGTGATTAGTAAATTGGGGAAATGACATTGTAGCCCTACAATGTATTTCATATTTGCTCATTCAGTCTCTTATGTTATTTTCGTGTATTTTAAGGGAACAAAGTAGGTAGTGACCTGTTTTTTTTAGGACCTCTACCTTTAGTATCCAGTTTCTTGCCATTTCAAAATCAAAATCGGATAGTAAAAGTCAAAATCATAGCGTAAACCGGAAAAACATCGTTGGACTGTATCGAATTGGAGTGTATCGAATTCTGCAATTGAGAATGTATCGACTTCTGCAATCGATTATCTATATCGACTTTGACTGCTTTCTATTTCTACAAACTGATATTCTTTGTTGTTCTGTAACTATAATATGACAACTTCAATGGAGATGAATATGAACCTCAATGAAAAAGGCGATGTGAAGCAAAATGTTAATGATGGTGGAGGGAGGAGGAAGACGTAAGGTTCTGATTTTGCCAAAAACCAAAATACAATTATTCGATTGATCCATAGCAAGTTCAGTTCTAACATACATCAAGCTCCAACTTGTAAACAATTATGCCAAAAAAAAACCCAACTGAGCAATAAGCAAATCTATAGCTTCCGATTTTGGCTTACCACCTCCTTCAAGTAAATCTTCAATCTTCGATTTTGGATTACCACTTTCATGAAGCTTTGATTTTGGACTTCAACAACATGCTTATGGTTTTCAACCTCATCGACCCACAAAAGAAACCCACTCGTAGGTCCCTGTAGATTTCAATAATCACCATATACTAAAAAACCCAAATGTTATTGAGGTTAAAATCAAAATGGAGTAACATATTCGGGAAAACATAGTATTCCCTACCAGGATTCTTCTTAGTGGTGTAAGTCCTTATGTTTGTCATGCTTCCACAATCGCACGTCTACATCTTTTCTTATTTGGATGAGAAGAAGTAAAAAGGAAATGAAGATATCGTGAAGAATGTAACACCCTAAAATTTTCAAACTTTAAAATGCTATGGTTTAAACAAATCATTACGGGTATTAACCAAATTTAACAAAATCGGTCCCACAAAAACATTGATGATTAAAACATTGGGTGTTACCATTAAGCATCATACAAACCATATCAAAGAGATAAGAATTACATCGATATCATTTAAAAAGGAACTTAACAAGCTCCACTCCATTCTCTATCTCTAACTTCTATCTTTCATCTATAATCTTTTCTCCTTAATTGCATCCTGGGATACATAGCATTAAAAAGAGATACATAAGACAAAAATGTCCCCTGAGCTACGTGGGTTTGGACCCAAAACATTTATCACATTTTCATTTAAATTATTTCATCTTTGCAAAACATATTTCAAATATACATTTTCCATAATTTGTTCTATTTCAAAACATTTCATTAGTCATAACATACTTCGAAAGACATTTATTTTTACATTCCATTCATTCTTTCATTAAAGGCTAATTCCGATATTAAACCGTTTCCATTTTTATACTTAGGGTCTACGTCCAATAAAGGAACCACTCCCAATTCTAGACCAAGGTGGAAAGAAAAAATCAATCCACCAAGACATCATTTCCATTAGGACATCAATCTCGCGAAGGGGAGGCGTCACCTCGATAAATTCCTCTAGTGCCTCTTATGAGGTATCATGGTCCGGGAAGTTTTCATTACTTTCAAATTCTTTTCATTAATTTCCATTTCTTTTCATTTCTTTTCATTACTTTACATTTATTGTTATTACTTTCCATGCTTTACATATTTCATATGTTAGTATAAAAAATACTCATTTGAATCACGTTATCAAAACACTCTTTCTTCTAAAACGTTCTTTTTTTTCAATAACATTCTTATTTTCAAGGCATTTTTTCAAAACCTTCTTTCCAAAAGCATGTAACACTTTCATTTCAAAATGTTTCATACATCAAAACATTAGTATTTCATTATCATAAAAATCATTTTGCCATGTACCCCAAAGTGGGAAAATGCGAACGTGTACTCACCTTAGTCACACGAAAGTTATCTAGTCCTCTTTTAGTTCCTTTCCCTAGAACAGTCGTCTTCAAATACTACATACACCATATATGGACCTAAGTCATTAAAATGGCCAAAATACCCATCAAGGGTTCCATTACTAATTTTTATTTCTTTAAATTATTCCTCATGAACAAATATGAATGTAGGTAAAAACTGTGCGTAAACCCGAGTCCGTATGCAAAAATTATGAAAAAAACCAAAAAATCTCCAATCAGAGACTTCCATTGGTCGTGTTTTCATGTTTGGACACACCCAAAACTCGGTTTTTCACAAAATAACACCCTACTTTGCATAGTTCTTGAAGACCTTTTTCAAATTCATTTTGTACCATTTATTCACGTTCTCACACGTGATTGGGAGGTGTTTTATCATCCAAAAACACTCTACTTAATCCATTAAGTGCTCATTGAAACTTTTAAGATCATGATGATCCTTAGACTTTACATGAATGGTTAATTAGTCCATTCTACACTTGAACATTCCATAGTCCACAAAACTTGTTCTCAACTTGTTGACTACTCAATAGGATGTTGTCAAGTGCATGAAACCTTAACTGGTCTCATTTTAAACACCTAATCTAACTATGAAATCTGCAATTCCATTCCATATTCCCAAATTGCCGTTTGGGCCAAAACAATCACTAGGGCTAGAACTTCACTAGGATCCCTTCATGTTTACGTTTCGATTTCATCTCTAGAGTGTCAATTCATATTCATGAATGTAATTCACCTCTTAGATGTCAAACATTATATAGTTTCAATAGATTTCCCAAAATGCCCTTTTGAGTACAAACTCCATGGATTCATTCAATAATAAATCCACATTATTATTTTGCATCTAAATCATTCTAATAGCATCCCTTCATGGTTATGAACTTCATTTGCTCAATAATTATACCATAATGCATAAAATCCATTGATGCCATCATATCTTTCCCAAAATCACCTAAAATTCATGTTTACGCAACATTCTACCATCATGGATGTGTTAGAGTATTCCAATTGGATTCACTATCATCAAACATCATCTAAGTCATTGAATCCATTCCATTTTAACATATAAACATGAAATCTCCAATTTAGATTTCTAGGGTTCATGGATATTTTCACCCAAATCATCAAATCCACTAATATAGTGATTGGAATCACCAAAACTACTCAAGGGAGGTTAGAAACCAAAACCCTAACCTTAGAAGAAGCTAAGTTCGACATTGGTGTTTTCTCCAAGCATTGAACTTGAAATTTAGGAGTAACAGAGAATAGATTAGACCTCATTAGCCTTTAACTGTTTCCGTTCTTGTTTGAATGCTTCAAAATGTGCTTGATGCAAACCCTAGGAGCTATTGAGATCAAAATCACCATTATGGAGTTCTTCCCTTGCAAAACACGATATGAAGAAGAAGAATGAAGGAGGCTTGCATCTTATTTCCTAATATTTTCATTATTGGTCCCTTTAGTTTAATCTTTTGGCCAAACCCCACTAAACCACAATATTTGTGACTTTAAAGTAAGTTTTTTTTACATAAGAAGTCCTTCTCCATCCATTTTATAAATTTAGTAGTCCCTTTCGTTAATTGAGTCAACCCTTTGGTCAACTCACTTTGCCAACTTGACACTTTTGGCCCTGTAACCTTTAAAATGTTATTATTTTCACTTCGAACCTTCTAAACTTCATATCAACTAATGATATTATTATTCCTTAATGATTTAATTAAATATATCATCTTTCGTTTATTTACTTTATTAATTCAAGAACCTACTCTTAAATTTTAGGATGTTATAATTATCTACCCATTAAAGTGATTTTGTCCTCGGAATTGCTTCATGAGCCATCTCATTGTAACTTCATCCCATCACTTTTCAGTTTCCTCGATGGTCACATCACTTTGGTTATTTGTCACGATTGAAGTCTCCCTAATAATCAATAATACATAATTAGGGGTTATTTACCCTCTTTGACATTTTTATCCTTTTGTCCCCTTTTTGAACTTTTAACAAATTGCTCCAACGATGATATCAAATTTCTTGAGATATATAGTCTTATCTTGTTCCAACAAATCCCAAGGCATGTAAGAAACCTTGGGTCCTTCTAACTTTAAGTCAAATTTTGTCTATTTCCCCACTTGGGTTCTAATCTACCTAAGTATGACCCCTTTTTTTTTCTCTAGCATGCCGCCAACATTCCATTATTTACTAATTCCATTAGTAAGTCATTAGCAAGACTCAACTTCCGATATATCTTTTCATCTTGTCCTTTTTAACCTCCTATGGTATCAAAGTCTCAACCATAGTCTAGTATATTCAAATTGGTATGAACACCTTCCAAACAATATCCACATGGACCATATACTAATATCTCATATAGCTATATGCCAATCCACACTATGATAAACATACCACTTCATTTTGATGTACACTTCCTAAACCTTGTCTATATTTCCCTTCATTCTTTTTAAGTAATGTGTCAAACCAAAAATCTCATTTCATGAATTAACACATTTCTTAGGTCTACAAGCCTAAGCATATCGTGACTTGAAGATTTAAGGCACATAATGTTGTTTCAACTCAACTTTCAAAATCTTGTTGGGTCTGAATTATTTCATCACTTGCAACTCGGTTCTTCCTAACCATCTACCTCTTAAAAGAAATGAAGGCATTTATTTTAAAGTTAAATCACAAGATGATCCTCATCATGTAGCAATATGTTTCGTTTATTTCCTTACAGGAAGATCATTGCCTCACATTTACTCCATGTAGTATTCGGATTCCACCATTGTTTTACACCATTAATCACTTATAGCTTCTATCTAAATTTGATCATTCATGTGCCCTTCAACATTGTTATTTGAGTACTCGGCTCTCCTATTCAACACTTTTTTGGTTTAATTTCTTAAGTATCATCATACTTTACTTCTTTCTATTACTTAACCCTTCCTTATAAATACATAAACAACTTTTATATCAATCGATTTATGCGTACTTTAGTCACTGTTAGGTGACCCATGTTGCTCTATTCAAAGTCCTATCTTCTATATGGACTCAGTGCAGAAGACCTCATTATCATAAGTTTTTTTCACTCCTTGTCTGGTGGCCGAATCTAGACTAATAGCAATACCCAAACCTAGTAATCAATTATACTTGAACATGTCCGGTCCACATTATCAGGTTGCACAACTTGGATGTTCTAAACCTTTTATCCTTAGTTTCTTTATGTAACTCATAATTCCAAGCATCGCATGTTGTTCTTACTCAACTTCCAGAGGGTTGTGAGCTCTTGCAACATCGCATCATCACACCTTTCATATCCTTCTTACCATCTACCCTTTAAAAGAAATGAGGGCATTTTTTAAGGTCCAATTCAACCTATGATTCTTACACTGTAGTAGTTCATCTCTCTAAATTGTACATGGAAATTTCAAAATTTTCCTTTGCTCGTCATCGAATTCTTGACAATCCTTTTTAACAACTTCAAGTGCTCATTCTTTTCCACAAAGTTTTTAGCACTATAAGATCCTTAATGTTCAATTCGCATTCTTTGGTATTCTATCATGTCGAATTGTCTTCCTCCTTTATCGATCATAGGACACCTTCCAGATACTACTCCTTCATCGTTAAGCTATCACACATTGGAGTCTTATTTCTTCCGTCACCCTCATCACGTCCTTGTGTAATCTTAACTTTTCATCACAATTCATAGAACTTGTAAGTAGGTCTTACAAAGTTCCTCCTGTTAAATTGTTCATCACGGAAGTCTAGTACCATAGGGAAAGGTACTCTCATAGAATCATCATCATCACTTTTAGTTTCCATTATTTTTACAATCCAAGGCGGTCTTCATGTTGTTTGTCCTCTTTCAGGCTCAATAAATACCCTTAGGTATCTTACACTATTATTATTTCTTGTGTTGACTTCACTTTCGAGTCTAGTGTATTTAGTTAATTCACCATCTCTCATCTTTTACTATTGTCCTGGTGTCACAAGGACACCCTTCTTCCACAACTACCATCACACTTGACACTTGATAATGTTGCCATCTAGTTGTCAACTCCTTTGGATTCCAACAGATCTCCTTGAGTTAGTTGCATCATACACCTTCCCAAGTTGTCTCAGTCACACTTTCGTGTGTTATCTTACTTTCATCACCATATCAAAATTTTATCTATTAGGTCAATGGATCGCCTTCCAGTGTTGTCAATCATATTCAGGTATTTACTTTCATTCATGATTCTATTCCATTTTTTTCAATCAACTTGCTTGTAATTGGCAGTTATCACTCTTATGTAGTAGCAAAAACTTGTCCCTAATTAGCAACTTCAACTAGTTTCTTAATCATAACTATGGAGTTCCAGTTTTTGTCCTATTTTAGACTTTTACTAAAAGTCAACTATGTCCTTTTTTAGCTAATTGATTGCTAACAAATTAAATAGTTCAATTCGCCTCATTCTTTGGTGTTTCTAATTCACTATTAATAGTACTTAATGGATACAAACTCAATTTCAAACATATATCAAATGTACACCAATTAATTTTCATTTTATACTAGTTGTTTGACTTTGACAGAAAGTCCAAACTGTTAAAAATTTTCCATTATCCATTAACATACTTCAAACTCTTTGACGACTCTAATTTGACACAAGGTATGTGTTCATTAAGTCCCTAATTCACTTGAATCTTTACTAAATTTCACAAAACCCCTTCTTGGTTCCACCGAGTTTGAGTATGTATCATGTGTGTATAATAGTACGGACCTATACTATAATACCCATATCATACATAACCGACCTTGACTTCACCACTAAAAGGTTTTGATCAACTAGTTTAGATTCTCCATATACTAGTCTTACTTCCATTACTCAATATATAAGCATACAGTGTAGCATTCTACAAGTCCATCTAACTTTATCTAAAGCTTCACATCTAGCATGGAAAATTCCTTTCTATCATATATTGCATAAGATTCTATCTAAATAAGGCATACCAATCCTATACCCATTCATACTTTCCATAACCAAAGTCTAAGCCTAGGAGTGGAATGATCCAATCCTAACTCGCTTAAACTATGAATCTGATACCAATCTGTAACACCCCAAAATTTTCAAACTTTAAAATGTTATGGTTTAAACAAATCATTATGAGTATTAACCCACATTTAACAAAAACCGGTCCCACAAAACATTTAAGATTAAAACAGTGAGTGTTACCATTAAGCATCATACAAACCATAACAAGCAAATAAAAATTACATCGATATCATTTAAAAAAGAACTTAACAAGCTCCACTCCATTCTCTATCCCTAACTTATATATTTCAACTATAATATTTTCTCCTTAATTGCAACCAGGGATACATAGCATTAAAAAGAGATATGTAAGACAAAAATGTCTTCTGAGCTACACTGGTTTGTGACCCAAAACATTTATCACATTTTCATTAAAATTATTTCATCTTTGCAAAACATATTTCATATAGACATTTTCCGCAATTCGTTTCATATCAAAACATTTCATCAGTCATAACACACTTTAGAAGACATTTATTTTCATATTCCATTCCTTCTTTCATTAAGGGCTAATTCTGGTATTAAATTGTTGCCATTTTTATACTTAGGGCCTACGTATAATAAAGGAACCACTCCTAAGTCTAAACCAATGTGGAAAGAACAAAGCAATCCACCAAGGCATCATTTCCATTAGGAAATCTATATCACGAAGGGGAGATGCCATCCAGATAGATTCCTTTAGTGCCTCTTATGAGGTATCATGGCCCGGGAAATGTTCATTTCATTACTTTCCAATTCTTTTCATTACATTGCATTTCTTTTCATTACTTTACATTTATTGTCATTACTTTCCATGCTTTACATATTTCATATGTTAGTATCAAAATACTCATTTCAAACAAGTTATCAAAACATTCTTTCTTCAAAAATGTTCTTTGCTTTCAAAAACATTCTTGCCTTCAATGCATTCTTTCAAAACGTTCTTTCCAAAAGCATTCAACACTTTCATTTCAAAATGTTTCATATATCAAGACATTAGTATTTCATTATTATAAAAATCATTTTGCTATGTACCCCAAAGTGGTAAAATGCCATCACGTACTCACCTTAGTCACACAAATGTATCTAGTCATCTTCTAGTTCCTTTCTCTAGAACAATCCTCTTCAAATACTACCTACACCATATATGGACATAATTCATTAAAATGTTACAAATACCCCTCAAGGGTTATATTACTAAATTTTATTGCTTTAAAGTATTCCTCATAAAAAATATGAATGTAGGAAAAACCGTGCGTAAATCCAAGCCCGTATGCAAAAGTTATGAAGAAAACAAAAAAATCTCCAATCAGAGACTTCCACGGGCCGTGTTTTCATGTCTGGACACACCCAAAACTTGATTTTTCTCAAAATAACACCTTAATTTTCATAGTTCTTGAATACCTTTTTCATTTCACTTTGTACCATTATTTAGGTTCTCACACATGATTAGGATGTGTTTTATCATCCAATAACACTCCCCTTAATCCATCAAGTGCTCATTGAAACTTTTAAGATCATGATGATCCTTATACTTTAAATGAAGGGTTAATTAGTCCATTCTACACTTAAACATTTCAAAGTCCACAAAATGTAACATCCGGTTTTCTAGGTATATTATTTTCATTATTTAATTTGAGAATCTTGGAGAGACTCGATGAGTTGACACCTCAACTCGTCAAGTAGGGTCGTGACTTGTGACATGTATTAATGAATGGACTCGACGAGTCTGTGAGCCGACTCGCCGAGTCAAAACTGTTGAGGGAAACCCTAATTTAGCGGGCCTGTAGCCTATATAAAGGCACTTATAGCCTCCCTTTGGCGGCCACACTTCCATGAGAAACCCTAAATGACCTTGGAGCTCATTGAGAGAGAGAGAGAGAGAGAGAGCTAACTTTGAGATCTTTGGTGCATTTGTGGAAGGGAGAAGAGAGTTTTCAAGGAAGGAGTAAAGGAGGGGAATTGGATCTGCTAATACTCGTCTAGGAGCTTCTGTTAAAGGTATCAAGTTCGAACCATTCCTTCTGATTAAGTAGATGACATTTTTGGGAGATTAGGGCTCCTTTTTGTGTATATTTTGGGACTTGAAAGGTTTGGGGTTCATGAGGAAGCTTGAACTCCAGATCTGGACTGCAGGAGACCCTTAACATCTAAAGGTTCAAGCTTTATTCTGATTTGGTGAAATCCTTGTGAGAAAAACCTTCGTTAAGGCATGATCTTGGCATTTCTTGCCCAAAATGCCATGCATGGACGTAAAGTCTATGAATTTACATGATATTTGATCCCTGAGAATGTGGATCTGGAGTTTGAGGAAGTGTTCCGCCTTAAAATCGTCTGAATGCAAGCTGAGTCTTAATAGACTCGCCGAGTTGATGAGCCGGCTCGGCGAGTAGCTTAGGGTTTGCCCCGATGAGTTGAATCGCGCTCTAACTCGACGAGTTAGGGGTTAACTCGACGAGCTGGACCTTCCTGAGGTTACCGAGAACGATGGGACTCAACGAGTAGCACGAGTGCACTCAGCGAGACTGGTCAATTTTGGACTGTTGGCTAGAGTTTGACTTCTATTGACTATAAGGTCTGGTCAAATGAGTAGTAAAAGTCAGGGAGGGGTAAAATTGTCTTTTACCCATTTAAGGGGCTAAGAGTGTAAGAGAGATCAACGAATAGTGTAATTGAGTGTGAGGGGATTATTGATTAGAAATATTATCCATGTGATAGGCGGAGGCTAGATCGAGGATTTCGAGCACGAGATTTTACTAGCTAGCTTACGAGGTGAGTCTTCTCACTATACTTTACCTTGAGTGGTATTTATGTGTAACCAGAGGGTCTTATATGCTTAATTGAGTTGTGCTTTATTTATGTGATATATATTATGATATATTATGCGAGGCTGAAACCGGACCGGAGGGTCCAACGAGCCATGGGACCGGAGGGTCCCAACCATACCGGACCGGAGGGTCCAACGAACCGTGGGACTGGAGGGTCCCACTGAAACACATAGACTGGAGGGTCTTACAGTGTTATAGCCTCGAGTGACTAATATGTTGAATGTGGTATTTTGGGGAACTCACTAAGCTTTGTGCTTACCGTGTTATGTGTTATGTGTTTCAGGTAGTTCCGAGGATCGCGGGAAGGCACCGACATGACTGTACACACTGGCGAGAGATTGTTATATGATTCTGGGATTTGATTTTATATGTGTGGAATTCTTGACATTTGAGATACTCATGATTTTGAGAATATAAAACTGAGTTTTATTGTGTTAGAAAATGAATTTTTTTTTTTGAAAAATTACGTCGTTACAAGTTGGTATCAGAGCCTTGGTTTGAGGGATTCGGATGCACCTTCGGGTATGTCTTGACTCAAACTGAGGATTTGAGAAGAATTTTCAAGAAAAACGATTTTTCTAAAAAAAACAAGTAAGAGTTTCTAAGAGAAAAGCGGAAAAGAGCAGTGTGTACAATCAGCCAGCGTCCGAACGGTGATTTCCCAAAATACCCTTACTTTATGTGTTATGAGATATTTACGAGATAATTATGAGATATTATGCATGCTAGAGAGTAGGCTAGGTATTTCATATCTTAGGACTAGAGTGACCTGAATTGTGATACCTTAGCCTAGGAGTTACTGCAACCGTGAGTTGTTTGAGTGCGAGTAGGTAGCAGAGAGGAGCTTATGAGAGGTCTACTAGAGAGTGGCCTGTGTCTGGAGAGGCATGGAGTAATTGCAACCTGGAATCCTAGGAGGAGGACTTGGGGTTGGTGCTGATGCGGTGTGGAAGGTAGTATTGGGCCCGTACTACTGGAAGCACCGGATCAGTAAGCAGCCAAAGTAAGAATCCTTAGGATGCTAAGGAGCAAGTAGGGGCGAGTGATCGAGTGTGAGTATACTCGAGCGAGTCTCTGATAATTTTATGTTGTGTTTGAGAGACATCATGGTGGGTATGCGCCACAACCCAGGAGGCAGTGGTACCAGTGGTACTAGCGACGAGGAGATTCACAGGATGATCCACGAGGAGGTGGCCGCAACCATTCAAGCAGAGATACCGGAGATGTTTGGGTCTATTAAGACCACCCTGATTGAGACGTTTGATGAGAGATATGCTGCTATTACCGAGGTGGCTGCTGCTACAGCCACTACAGCTGTCGCTGCTGCTAGGCCACAGGGAGGTGACTCGTTGCTGTACCGGGAGTTCAGCAACACGAAGCCACCAGAGTTTGATGGGACTCAGGATCCGATTGCTGCGATGAGATGGATCTCTGATATCGAGGGATGTTTCTACACTTGTTCCTGTCCGGAACATTTGAGGGTACAGTTCGCGCTGAACCAGCTTCGCTTGGGGGCGAAGGACTGGTGGAAGTTCATGACAGCCAGTTTCACTCCTGCAGAGCACACTGCAGTGACATGGGAGAGATTTACCATGATGTTTCGAGAGGAGTATGTTCCCCCGGTGGAGAGGGAACGGTTGGCCCAGGAGTTTCTGTCCCTCAAGCAGAGGACAGAGTCAATGACAGTGATTACGAGAATGTTCCATGAGAGGGTGTTGTTCTGCCCTAAGCACGTGTCTACCGAGCAGGCACGTATGAGCCGATATTTGAGCATATTGAGGAGGGATATCCGCGAGTTCGTGGCGAACTCGACTTATCGGTCATTTGCTGAGCTTCAGGTAAATGCCCGAAAAAAGGAGATTGAGCTGGAGACTCAGGCCAGGGAGGAGGCGGAGTCTCAGGGGAGGGATCGGCGGCCGACACAGTCTCAGCCGGCAGCCAGGCGGGCAAAGCCCGCTGATTCAAGATCTGGAGGCCAGAAGGGCCGCACTTGTGGGAAATGCGGCAATAGTCATGATGGGGTATGTCGAGCGGGTGTTTGCTACAAGTGTGGCAAAGAGGGGCATATCGTGAGGGATTGCCCCAAGGGATTTGCAGTCTGCTTTCACTGCAACCAGACCGGCCATCGGAAGGCCGAGTGTCCCCAGCTGCTTCAGGGATCAGCGCAGGGATCTGCACCTGCTGCTATTCGAGCTACAGAGAGTCAGCCAACGAAGGCCGAGGCACCAAAGGCTTGCGAGAGAGCCTTTCAGCTGACAGCGGAGGAGGTCCACGCAGCAACGGATGTCGTGGCCGGTATGTGTTCTTTTACTTATTTTATTCGAGTTATATTGTGCTTATATTGTGTTATGCGTAGGTACTTTTCTTGTGAGTTCTGTACCTGCCTTGGTGTTATTTGACTCGGGTGCGAGTCGATCCTTCGTGTCATTAGCATTTATTCGTCACATCAATATCCGACGAGAGGCGTTGAGTCGACCTCTGAGAGTCGCCATAGCCGATGAGCATGCGGTTCTTGCGACTGATGTTTTTCGAGGATGCACGATAGAGATTTTTGAAGTCGAGTTTCCGATAGACCTGGTACCGATCGCGATGAGAGATGTCGGTGTCATCGTAGGCATGGACTGGTTGAGTCGATTCGGAGCTGTGATCGACTGTGAGCATCAGCTGGTCACCATACGAGACCCTAGTGGGGGAGTGCTTATAGTGTATGGCGAGGGTACCCAGTCTAGGTCAGCATTTTGCTCGGCCGCCAGAGCGACACAGAGTCTACAGCAGGGTTGTAGGGGTTTTGTAGCGTATGTGATGGATATACGAGTTGCTGCTGAGAGACTGAGTTCTATTGTTGAGTTTCCGATAGTGAGTGAGTTTCCAGATGTTTTTCCCGAGGAGTTACCGGGTGTGCCTCCCGAGAGGCGGGTGGAGTTTCGGATTGATTTGGTTCCGGGAGCGGCGCCTATTGCCAAGGCCCCATATCGTCTTGTGCCGCCGGAGATGCATAAGTTATCCTCACAGCTTCAGAAGCTGTTGGGGAAGGGATTCATCCAACCGAGTAGCTCGCCGTGGAGAGCGCCGATCCTTTTTTTCAAGAAAAAGGATGGTTCACACCGGATGTGCATTGATTACCGGGAGTTGAACAAGCTAACGGTCAAGAACCGTTATCCACTTCCAAGGATCGATGATCTGTTCGATCAGTTGCAGGGTGCATCTTGGTTTTCCAAGATCGACTTGAGGTCTGGATATCATCAGATGAGAGTCCGCGAGGAGGATATCCAGAAGACGGCTTTTAGGACTCGTTATGGGCACTACGAGTTCGTGGTGATGCCTTTCGGACTCATCAACGCACCGGCAACGTTCATGGATCTCATGAATAGGGTGTGTAGGCCTATGTTGGATCGGTCGGTGATCGTGTTCATCGACGATATTTTGGTGTATTCGAGATCCAGAGAGCAGCACAAGGAGCATTTGAGAGAGATTCTGGGGGTATTGAGATCGGAGAGGCTTTACGCCAAATTCTCCAAGTGCGATTTCTAGTTACGAGAGGTCCAGTTCCTAGGACACCTCGTTAACCAGAATGGGATATTGGTCGATCCGGCCAAAATTGAGGCAGTTATGAGATAGGAGGTACCGAGATCTCCTACCGAGATCAGGAGTTTTCTGGGTTTGGCCGGCTACTACCGGAGATTCATCAAAGATTTCTCCAAGATTGCCGTCCCCCTCACCAGGTTAACTCGGAAGGGCGTTACTTTTTCTTGGGGTCCCGAGCAACAGACCTCATTTGAGACCCTTCGCCAGAAGCTGTGCGAAGCCCCAGTGTTAGCTCTTCCCGAGGGGATGGAGGACTTCGTGGTTTATTGTGATGCATCTATATCTGGGTTGGGTGCGGTGCTAATGCAGAGAGGGCACATGATAGCGTACGCTTCGAGGCAGTTGAAGCCTCATGAGACGAGGTATCCCACCCACGATCTAGAGTTGGGGGCGGTGGTGTTCGCCCTCAAGATCCGACGCTACTATTTGTACGGGGTTCGGTGTACCATGTACACGGACCACAAGAGCCTGAAGTATCTTATGGATCAGCCCAACCTGAATATGCGTCAGAGGAGGTGGCTGGATGTAGTGAAAGACTATGATTGTGAGATATTGTATCACCCGGGAAAGGCTAACGTGGTAGCCGACGCCCTGAGCCGCAGATCAGAGAGTGACCCGATCCGAGATGTGTGTATGAGGATGACAATGATGACTCCAGTTTTGGATACCATACGAGAGGCCCAGGCGGAGGCCGTGAGACCGGAGAACCTCAAGAGGGGGCGGGTGATTGGACAGGTATCCGAGTTTGTGACAGATAGCCGAGGACTTATGACCTTCCGAGGGCGGATTTGGGTGCCCTATACAGGCAGAGCTCGGCGTATACTGATGGAGGAGGCGCACAGATCGAGATTCTCGATCCATCCCGCGGCCACTAAGATGTATTTGGGCCTGAAGAGAGATTACTGGTGGCCCTGTATGAAGAGGGATGTTGCTTGGATAGTTGAGAGGTGCTTGACTTGCCACCGGGTCAAGGCAGAGCACCAACGACCACATGGTCCATTGCAGCCTCTGGAGATTCCCCAGTGGAAGTGGGAACAGATTTCGATGGACTTTATCACCAAATTACCGAGGACTGCGCGCGGAGTCGACGCGATTTGGGTAATTGTGGACCGACTGACGAAGAGTGCTCACTTCCTTGCTATAAGTGAGAGCTCTTCTGCGGAGAGGTTGGCAGAGATTTATGTGAGAGAGGTCGTAGCACGGCATGGGGTGCCGATCTCTATTATGTCAGATCGAGACGTGCGTTTCACTTCCAGGTTTTGGAAGAAATTTCATGATGAATTGGGCACGCGCTTACATTTCAGTACTGTGTATCACCCACAGACAGACGGGCAGAGTGAGCGGATGATCCAGATGCTCGAGGACATGTTATGAGCGTGTGTCATGGACTTCGGAGGAAGTTGGGACACCTACATACCGTTGGCCGAGTTTTCTTACAACAATAGCCACCATTCGAGTATTGGTATGCCTCCCTTTGAGCTTCTTTATGGGAGGAGGTGTCGGACTCCCATTTGCTGGGGAGAAGTGGGTCAGAGGGTGATGGGCAGCACAAAGATAGTGCTGAAAACAACTGAGCAGATTCAGCTAGTCAGGCAGAGATTGCTGACGGCCCAGAGCCGCAAAAAGAGTTATGCGGACAGGCGACGGTCCGAGCTGGAGTTTCAGGTCGGAGATTTCGTGCTCCTGAAGGTATCCCCATGGAAGGGGGTGATCCGGTTCAGGAAGCGGGGCAAGCTGGGCCCCCGATATATCGGTCCGTTCAGAGTGACCGCCAGAGTGGGTAAGGTAGCATACCAGTTGGAGCTACCCGCGGAGTTGAGTCAGATTCATAACACCTTCCACGTGTCCCAGCTGAGGAAGTGTGTGGCCGATGAGATGGCAGTGGTACCGCTAGAAGACATTCAGGTGGATGCGAGCCTGAATTACATTGAGAGGCCGAACGCGATTCTAGATCGAAAAGTGAAGGTTCTGAGGAACAAGGAAGTGCCCCTGGTTCAGGTCCAGTGGCAGCATCGGAAGGGATCCGATTTGACTTGGGAGCCGGAGTCAGAGATGCAGGAGCAGCATCCTTAGCTATTTGCGGAGTATGACTTCGAGGACGAAGTTTGATTCTAGTGGGGGAGAATTGTAACATCCGGTTTTCCAGGTATATTATTTTCATTATTTAATTTGAGAATCTTGGAGAGACTCGACGAGTTGACGCCTCAACTTGTCGAGTAGGGTCGTGACTTGTGACGTGTATTAATGAATGGACTCGACGAGTCTGTGAGCCGACTCGCCGAGTCAGCACTGTTGAGGGAAACCCTAATTTAACGGGCATGTGGCCTATATAAAGGCACTTATAGCCTCCCTTTGGTGGCCACACTTCCATGAGAAACCCTAAACGACCTTGGAGCTCATAGAGTGAGTGAGAGAGAGAGAGAGAGAGCTAAATTTGAGATCTTTGGTGCATTTGTGGAAGGGAGAAGAGAGTTTTCAAGCAAGGAGTAAAGGAGGGGCATTGGATCTGCTAATACTCGTCCAGGAGCTTCTGTTAAAGGTATCAAGTTCGAACCTTTCCTTCTGATTAAGTAGATGACATTTTTGGGATATTAGGGCTCCTTTTTGTGTATATTTTGGGACTTGAAAGGTTTAGGTTCATGAGGAAGCTTGAACTCCATATCTGGACTGTAGGAGACCCTTAACATCTAAAGGTTCAAGCTTTATTCTGATTTGGTGAAGTCCTTGTGAGAAAAACCTTCGTTAAGGCATGATCTTGGCATTTCTTGCCCAAAATGCCATGCATGGACGTAAAGTCTATGACTTTACGTGATATTTGAGCCCTGAGAATGTGGATCTGGAGTTTGAGGAAGTGTTCCGCCTTAAAAATCGTCCGAATGCAAGCTGAGTCTTAATAGACTCACAGAGTTGATGAGCCGACTCAACGAGTAGCTTAGGGTTTGTCCCGATGAGTTGAATCGCGCTCTAACTCGACGAGTTAGGGGTTAACTCGACGAGCTGGACCTTCCTAAGGTTACTGATAACGATGGGACTCGACGAGTCGCACGAGTGCACTCGGCGAGTCTGGTCAATTTTGGACTGTTGGCTAGAGTTTGACTTCTGTTGACTGTAAGGTCTGGTCAAATGAGTAGTAAAAGTCAGGGAAGGGTAAAATGGTCATTTACCCATTTAAGGGGCTAAGTGTGACATCCCCATTTTCACGGCCAGAAAAGGCCGATTTTTTTTATGCTTTATAAAAATCAGAGTACCTCTTTTAATAAAAATGTTGCGAAATTTGTTCCCAGAAAAACATGATAAATACGTTATCAAATCATTTCCAAAGAAATGTATTTCATTCATTTTCAAAACATTGGGATGTCATCGTCAATACAGAAACATAAGCATAAACAGAACTTACATTCATTTACACTAGTGATCTATATCTCTTTTAAATCTCTCAGTGTAAATTAGCTTCATACCGACATCTGTGATACAAATAAGCTTGAGTGGGTCAGGTTGGGAAACCTGGTGAGTACATAGCGTTTTCAACCCACAATAATATAATTATTATGTATAATCATCAAACAATCAATCCAATTACCCATCCCCATTATCTTATTTTACTCTTAAGGATCTACCCTAAGAATCAAATATTTCTCGTTCATCCATTCCTAAGGATCATCCTAAGGAATCGGCACGAAGTCCATCATCACCAGGGTTTAGGCACTAAGTGTGCATAGTCGCCAGGATTTATACAACAGGCACTAAGTCCACATAGTCGCCAGGGTTCTAGGCACTAAGTCTGCATAGTCGCCAGGGTTTATACAACAGGCACTAAGTCCGCATAGTCGCCAGGGTTTTGGCACCAAGTCTGCATGATCGCCAAGGTTTAGACACCAAGTCTGCATGATCGCCAGGGTTTAGAGTACACCGGGTGAACACATCGTTCACAACACCTACAGGTTGCGAGCCTGCTAGTGTTCCACTGGACTGTCTAGAATAGTCCGTGGTTGCCATCCATACTCTGCTAGATGACGAGGCCATCAGTTGGGAAAGGCTTCTCACATCGTCCACCTCTCACACTCACCTCGTGGTCTATAACACCTCTCAACTCACCATTCAACTCATATTCCATCTACCCATGTTTTACCCAACATATTATGTAGATATAATTACATATACAATTTAAATCATATAAAACTTATATAAAATCGTTCATTCATCATAGATAGCAAGTATACAGATAATATGCACACATAGCACGTAATTTATATAAAATACTTCATATCTATGTGTAAGATGAAAGTAACTATGCACTCACTTGATTAGGTGGTGACTCGGTACTTGAACAATGGTTCGTTACTTCTTAAAACAATTTCCCTTGACAAAACCTAGTATCAATACCACTAGGGTTTAGTCTAACGTTAACCGCGACTAATTAATAGTTTAGCTATTATTATTATTATATAAGCGTTAAATAACACTCAATATAACTCATAATAATAGCCCAAATAATTATTTTAAGGACCTAATAACATTACTATAATTATTTAAAAGTTATATTAAAAATTGCATAGGCGTAGCTCACTTGCAGCGGGTTTTATTAAAAACCGGGTTTTGCTCGGAGCAGCGTTTCCGGACTGAAAGACCCTTTTTCTCGGGACTCCGGGCGCCTCGGGGCTTCCTTTAGGTGCTAGGGATTTTTTCCTAGGGCTTAGGGGTGGTTTGGGGAGCTAGAGAGAGAAAGAAACTAGAGAGAGAATGAGAATTGGTGTGAAAAATCCGGAAACCCTCGCCCCCTTTTATAGCCTGCGAGCCCTCTCGGAACGTTGGGCGTAGCTTCAGATAGGGTCCAGCTGCGTCCAGCTGTCTCGCACTTCGGAAGAGGATAAGGACCGAAGGTACGCTGGGCGTACCAACCTTGAACGCGGGGCGTAGTGCGAAGCGATGTGGCGTGATCCGAAGGGTGTTCTGCGATCAGCGATGGACGGCTGTGATGAGGCCACGTCATCCATCTCTCATCAGACTTCGTGATTTCGATTCCAAACTTCAAAAATTCGTATCTTCCTCATACGAGATCCGTTTTTGATGTTCTTTATATCCACGCGTAGTCGGGAATGTACTCTACAACTTTCGTTTAGACTCCGTCGGCTAATTTTGACTTTATTTTAAAAGTTATATTATTAATAGGCCAGGACATGATTGGTCCGTTAAAAATTCATAACTTCTTCATCCGACGTCCGTTTTCGTCTGTCTTTTAATCGTTGCGCTACAAATAACGAGATCTTCGATTCTCGTTTAGGTTGTGTCGGCAAAAAACCGCTCGTTCTAATATTCGAACTTCGGGCTGTACACTGCTAAGCCGAAACTTTGAAAAATCATAACTTTCTCATACGAAGTCAGATTTGGGCGTTCTTTTTATGGACGCTCTCGGTTTAACGTTTTCTACGACTTTCGTTTAGATCGCTAAGGCTAAAACTCGCTCTATCGTAGTCACTATTTACGTCTCCCGGTGCCGTGCCGGTTTTGCCGTAAAACTTCGGCGGGTCATAACTTCTTCGTTATAACTCGGATTTCGGCGTTCTTTATATGTACGGAAACCTTGAGACATATTATACAACTTGGTTAAGATTATTTATTCTAAATAATCTTTTGTCGAAAAGTCGTTTTCGACCCCTATTATCTCTAAATTGACTAGCCCGGGTCTACGGGTGTTACACTAAGAGTGTAAGAGAGATCAATGAATAGTGTAATTGAGTGTGAGGGGAGTATTGATTAGAAATATTATCCATGTGATAGGCGGAGGCTAGATCGAGGATTTCGAGCACGAGATTTTACTAGCTAGCTTACGAGGTGAGTCTTCTCACTATACTTTACCTTGAGTGGTATTTATGTGTGACCAGAGGGTCTTATGTGCTTACTTGAGTTGCGCTTTATTTATGTGATATATATTATGATATATTATGCGAGGCTGAGACCGGACCGGAGGGTCCCAACCAGACCGGACCGGAGGGTCCAACGAACCGTGGTACTGGAGGGTCCCACTGAGACACATAGACTGGAGGGTCTTACAGTGTTATAGCCTCGAGTGGCTAATATGTTGAATGTGGTATTTTGGGGAACTCACTAAGCTTTGTGCTTACCGTGTTATGTGTTATGTGTTTCAGGTAGTTCCGAGGATCGCAGGAAGGCACCGGCATGATTGTACACACTGGCGAGAGATCATTATATGATTCTGGGATTTCGTTTTATATGTGTGGAATTGTTGACATTTGTGATACTCATGATTTTGAGAATATAAAACTGAGTTTTATTGTGTTTGAAAATGAAAAATTTGTTTGAAAAATTACGTCGTTACACAAAACTTGTTCTCAACTTGTTGAATACTCAGGAGGATGTTGTCAAGTGCATGAAACCATAACTAATCTCATTTTAAACACCTAATCTAACTATGAAATCCTCAACTCCATTCCATATTCCCAAATTGCCCTTTGGGCCAAAACAATCACTAGGGATAGAACTTCGCTAAGATCTCTTCATGTTTATGTTCTTATTTCATCTCTAGAGTGTCAATTCAAATTCATGAATGTAATTCACCTCTTAGATGTCAAACATTATGTAGTTATTAATAGATTTCCCAAAATTCCCTTTTGTGTACAAACTCCATGGATTCATTCAATAATAAATCAACACTTACTATTTTGCATCTAAATCATACAAATAGCATCCATTCATAGGTATGAACTTTATTTGCTCAATAATTATACCATAATGCATAAAATCCATTGATGTCATCATATCTTTCCCAAAATCACCTAAAATTCATGTTTATGCAACATTCTACAATCATGGATGTGTTTGAGTATTCTAATTGGATTCATTGTCATAAAACATCATCTAGGTCATTGAATCCATTCCAATTTAACATATAACATGAAATCCCTAATTTAGATTTCTAGGGTTCATGAAGATTTTCACCCAAATCATTAAATCTTCAAATATAGTGATTGGAATCACCAAAACTACTCAAGGGAGGTTATAAACCAAAACCCTAACCCTGTGAAGAAGCTAAATTCGACATTGGTGTTTTCTCCAAGAATTGAACTTGAAATTTAGGAGTAATAGAGGAGAGATTATACCTCATTAGCCTTTGATTGTTTCCCTTCTTGTTTGAATGCTTCAAAACGTGCTTGATTCAAACCTAGGAGCTCTTAAGATCAAATCGCCGTTAGGGAGTTCTTCCCTTGCAAAACACGATCTGAAGAAGAATAATGAAGGAGGCTTGCATCTTATTTCCTAATATTTTCACTATTGGTCCTTCTAGTTTACATCTTTTGGCTAAAGCCCACTAAACCACAATATTTATGACTTTAACTTAAGGTTTTTGACATAAGAAGTCCCTCTCCCTCCATTTTATAACTTTGGTAGTCCCTTCCACTATTTGAGTCAACCCTTTGGTCAACTCATTTTGCTAACTTGACAATTTTATCCCTTTAACCTTTAAAATGTTATTATTTTCACTTTGAACATTCTAAACTCCATATCAACTAATGATATAATTATTCCTTAATGATTTAATTAAATAAATCATCTTTCATTTATTTACTTTATTAATTTAAGAAGCTAGTCTTATATTTTAGGATGTTATAAAGAAGAAGAAGAAGAAAAAGAAGAAGAAACGGAGAAAAAGAAGGAAGAAGAAGTAGTCAAATGGATAAGAACTGGTTAATAGACGAATAGAAAGCGTGAACTGGTCAAATGAGTTTTAGATGACTGGTTTACCCCTTCAGTTTTTACAAAAGGTCCTATTCGACCCGACAAAACCAACTTTGTTCCCCTAAAAGGCACGGAAATAACATAAGTGACTGAATGGGCAAATGTGAAATAGATTGTAGGGCTACAATGTCATTTTCCTTTAGTAAAGGTTACTGATTGATGTTTAGCCTACTTGTGTGCACTAAGAGCTTAAAGGGGGTGTTGAACAAGTGATTACATGTTGTCTTCGGCTAGGTGTTTGACTAACAAATCGACTTTAGTTGTGAGAGAATCTCCTAGATGGAACAACTTGGTTCTTATCAAGGAAAATTTGTTGGCTTGGAGAGTGAAGTTGAATAACTCCGAACAATGGTCAATCTAGACAACATGATATTGAAATGGATTCTCTTTTGTGTGTTACATGTGATTCGCAAATAGGGACTTTGGACCATATTCTTTTTTATTGTGCTCTCGTGCTTTCTATATGGTTATAAAATTCCAAGGTGGTTTTAATGTAAAACTATATAAATGAAAAAAGAAAATTTAATTGAAAATGGTATAATAGTAATTTTAGATCAAATTTGTAACAAAATGAAACAACATGATCAACCAAAATGGGGACAATGTTCGTAAAAGAAATTAGCATAGACTGAAGTTGTGACTTATGGTAAACCACATGGATCATTTATGTAATTTTGCATTATAATAATAAACTTTAATTAAATAATAATATATGGTAAAATAAATTGTATATAAATATATTTATATATTTATTTGATTCAAAATACATGTTGTATGTTTTCAAGTAGTCTAAAAAGAATTATATGTAATCTAAAAAAAATTATAAAAGATTGAAATCTTGAAATGTAATTATATATTTTTTTAGTTTTTAATAAATAATAAATATATTTTATTGAAGTTTTGAAAATTTTAAAAATATGAATACTATTAAAAACTATATGAATAAAAATAATTTATAAT
The DNA here is from genome assembly GCF_052849685.1 of Lactuca virosa. NCBI lineage: Eukaryota > Viridiplantae > Streptophyta > Magnoliopsida > Asterales > Asteraceae > Lactuca > Lactuca virosa. The sequence goes on from NC_136431.1 coordinate 183,044,979, forward strand.
TATAAATATATATCATTTCTTTCATAGAATGAGTGAAAAAAGAAACCGCTCCCCATAAATGAAAATCAGAAAAGATATCACATTCTTTGATGAAAGCTTCGTTCATTTTTTCTATGTCAACCAAAGCATTTTTTTTTCATTCCACCATAATGTTCCATTTTATTACATATTCGATTACTGTATAGCAGGAACTACTTCAAAGAATAAATTGATTGGGAGTGACAAATGGTGAAATTTTATGACTTGATTTCCTTTTCAGTAGTTCATGTTGCTTAAGTATAAAAATCCATCTTATCTTAGAGAGTATGTGATATAAAATATGAATATTTATTGTTCTATTGCTTTACTTTAAAATCTAGCACAATTGATATCACTTTCATAGTAATTTGTCATAAATTAAAGTAAGATATCACTTCAATAATAATTTGTCGTAAATGAAAGTAAGATGTAAACAATTCAAGCAAATGAAACATAAATATGCACACTTATTGTTCAATGACAATCTTTTACGTAAAATGTTGGTTGCACACTTTTCGGATGCAAAATCCTTTGTCAAGTACAAAATAAATTAAAAAATATATACATAAAACAATTTTCCGGGAAAATACAACTAGAAAAGAAGGATCATATACAAATGTGGAAGCTGGTGAAGCCGATGACAATACATTACCAAGTCTTGTACAGGATGACCGGTGGAAGTTGGATTGTCCCACCACTAAATAATAATAATAATTAATAAAGACATATATTATTAACACAATTGTAAATTTATAATAATGGCTTAATAGATTCAATCGAGGCTCTCAAAACTCTAAAGAAGGATTAAATGCATAAATACATCTTAATACTTACATAGTAAAAAAAAGAGAGGAATTCTTTGGGACGAAACCAAAGCAAACGACAAACGTCGACCATGTTACTCTAAAACTAATAACTTTAAAAAAAAACTTTAATAAAAAAAGTCTTTCTCGTGAAATCCATAGAAAATAAAGGCCCACACGCTCCTCCTACGCTCTTTCCAGCTTCACAATTTTCAATAAAAATACATTTTCGATATATATATATATATATATATATATATATATATATATATATATATATATATATATATATATATATATATATATATATATATATATATATATATATATATATATATATATATATATACTAGCTCCCAACGGCTACATATGAGTAACTAGCAAACATCGACAACTAGTTACATGTTGTTTCCTTTGTCACACCATTATTAGCCGTTTGGTTGGCATATTCAACTACTACCATACAAACTCCACCTTTCACCACCTCATTTTAAATTCAGAAAACCAGAAAACTTTGACTCCTTCCACCTTCAAAAACCTTAGAACAAACACCTATATACATACATACATACACACTCTTTTCACTTACAAACATACACCCATTATCGCCTCTCCTCCTACAAATGGATTGCTTGGTTCTACCAGTCTCAATCTTGAGCCGCCGTTGCTCCGGCCACCTGCTAGGTTACCGGCAGCTAACTGATGACTTCTTTGTTGGCTCAGATGATCCGATCACAGTGGTGGTAGGGAAGGAAAAGAAGGAGTTTTTGGTGGACCCTTTTGTGTTAGATGAAAATCCTTTTAGGGTTTTGATTGATTTGGTGAAGAACAAGAAGAAACACTCGTCGTCGTCGTCATCATCATCATCAAGATTGATGGTTGATCAACAGAAGAAGAAGAGGGTGTTGTATGTAGATGTGGATGCCATTTTGTTTGAGCATATGTTATGGTTGATGCATAATGATGTATCATCATTGTTCAAGCTTAATCTCAGGGAAATTATTGATTTCTATGCTCAAGATTACTAGCTATTTATGTAATTAATCATCTTTTACATAACAATATAATTACACAAAAGATTGGATTAATTTATATAATCTATTTCTTATCTTTCTTCCATTTTTTTCTATTTTTGTATGTTCGGGGGTGGGGTAAATAAATTATGTTGAATTTTTAAATTTGTATTTACAATGTACTCTTGTAAGAGGAATAATTAACACAATATTTAGATTGATATGAATTAACTGTTATATGTATAATGTTCATTTTCTTGTTGTTTGTCTACTTATTTTGTGGTTTGGAGCTTAATTATATAGAAATGATTAGTTTTTTTTTTTTTTTTAATATTATTTGTTTTAAAGAAATCTTTGTTGGGAAATTACATATTTGATTAAAAAAAACAGGTAAAATAGAATTAATCATATTTACTCTCACGAGTACTAATGTTTGTTATATTTTGATAGTTAATAATGAATGTTTATTTGCAATAAAACTATTAAGATACCGTGCCTCAGTTTCTTATCAGTTTTATTAATTAAGTTTGAATCCCACCCTTTATATAAAGTATAAATTTAATAAATCTCAATTAAATAAACATTTAAACTGTTATTTCACAATAGATGCAGATGTTACATAGTATTTGTAATGTCAAATTTTAATTAATCACTAAAAATTGCTTTAAGTTATTTACTCTAAAATACTTTAGTATCCTTCTCTCTTTCTATGGTTTCTGTAGATAAAATAGTTTCAAAAAAAAAAAAAAACAGTAACAACTCCTTGATAAAAGAATGCGTGTGAAGTTGAGTGTGGAGTTTGTGGCAATTGTCTCACGCACTGAATTGAAACGTTGCTTGAGAAAAGATAATTAAACGGCTGAGTTTGTTACAACTCACATCTCACGTTGATTATCACGTTGATTATCAACGTTGCTTGATCAAAGCTGAAAAATGTAAACATCTTATAAATTTTATGTTATAGATTATCAATAACTTATAAAGCATTGGAGTGACAAAAATCAATAAAAAAAATTTCAAAGAAAGTAATTCACTCATTTTCTATCGAGTTATATACTTATATATATTGTTCGTATGTAAACGCTCATAAACATAGGTGGATCAAGTATGTAGTATGGGCAATCCCTCAAATTTTCTCGTCAAATGTAAATTTAGGGAAAATTCGTCGAAATCCGTCACAATTCCATCACGAATCCATCACAAAGTCTGATAAGTATGAATTTAGTGTAAATTTGTCGGTTTAATGACGATTTTGTGATGAAAACTACCTTTGAAAATGAGTTTATTTATTTATTTATTTTTTTCTAGTAGTGCAACTCTTAAAATTTTTTATGCAACCCTTGGTTTTTCTTGAAGTGTCCGCCACTGCTCATAAATGTTCTTACTCATTCGCTGATAGAATGAGTTTCCACCATCCAATGCACAAAATTTAGGTGACACATGGTTTGCAAAATGTTTACGAAGGAATTGCAATCTCTCAAAGAATTGAAATCTATCAGGAAATGTAATCTAATTCCATAGTCTATTTGGTTGATTGTTTGGTTGATTGACAGGAAATAAAATTAGAATCCAATTTCATATTAGAATCCAATTTCATATTCTGTTTGTTTTGAAGGAAATACAATTGGAATGATTTAAAATAATATAATTGTCTTTCTTAGTTTTTTGCTTAACTTTATTTTGTTTTATAAATTATATGTGGTGGAGGGTGCAGTGGTGGTGGTGGTAGCAGATAGCGATGGTGGCGACAAAGGTGGTGGTGATGGCAACGGCGGTGGTGTTGATGGCGGCAGTAGAGATAGATTGTAGTGGTATCGTTATGGCGTTGGTGGTGGTGGAGGTGGTGGTCGTAGCGGTGGTGTTCGTAGGTGGTGTTGGTGGTGGCGGTAGCGGTGGTGCCGGTGGTGTTGGCAGCGATGATGGTGGTGGTGGCGGTGGCGTCAGTGGTGCTGCCAGTAATGGTGGCAGTGGTGATGGTGGTGGCGGTGGCGATGATGGTGGTGGTGGTGGTGGCGACGACGACGATGGTGGTGGCGGTGGCGACGACGGTGGTGGGGGTGGTGGCGATGGTGGTGGGGGTGGCAGGCACCGGTGACGGTAGTATGGGGGTTGGTGGCGGTGATGGTCGTGAATGGTGGTGGCGGTGGTGATGGCAGTAGCGGTGCGGTTGGTGATCAGTGGCAGTAGTGATGGTGGTAGAGGGTAATACGGAAATCTTATACTTTCCTTCATGAATTGAAACAAATTCTATCCAAACTTTGAAAAAAATTTCGCTCGGTGGAATTTTTTTCATTTAGAAATCAAAGTCCATCTCAAAAGGTTGAGCTGAAATTTGGTGGAACTGATCGAATTCTATTACCCCCGATTCCATTACATTTCAATGAACCTAACAGCCTATTAGGATTTAGGAAAATGTCGCCCTCACTTTACATGTGAATCTCCACTATTAGTAATGGTAGATGTTTAGGTAATCAAAATGTTTTTTATTTTGACTTTTGGCTTTAATGATTAGCAATTTATCTAGAAAAAGTTAATATATTGTTTATACATTTATGTTAAAAGAACGTGTTTACTTATAAACTAATAATTATATTTATTACTATAACTTATCAATAATATGTATTGTGACTATTTGACAATGTGAGTGCACGTATAACGTGTTTTTTCTAATGAAAGTATTATTAGGGTTATTTGTAGAAAAGTCTTTATATTTTGTGAGTATTTTCAGTTTTATTTATTTATTTTTGCCAATTTTGGACTAATATGTGGTTGACCATTTAGTACAAAGCTACGTGATATTTAAAAAAAAAAAAAACATTAATGTTGCAGTATATTAGTTTACCATTTCTACACGTGGCATGGCTACTGGTAGAATACATATGCCTTGATAGCTTCGATCCCTTGTCTATTTTGTATCTTGATGTTGGAGTACATTAGTTTACCATCTTCAATATATGAAACTCATCCGTGTGTATTCATTCAGGAACATCTTGAGCATTTTCCTTGTCATAAACTTCGTCGTTATTGTTATCCTAGTTATCAAACTCATCATTGTTAACACTTCTTACAACTTGATCCTCAACTTCACCGCTTGTATCAACCTTTCTTGATGACCTTCATCACTTGCATCAACTTATTTTTGAACACCCTCAACACCAATTTCTGCAACCAAAATTTCAACATTGTTATGTTGTTGAACACATTCACTCCTTGGATCTACGTGTTATTGAATACTCTCGCCGCCATTTCCTTTAGAATCAACTTCATCATTGTTAAGTAGTGGTTAAACACATTGAGCACAATCAACATTTGGATGTTCAAAGTTATCAACTCTTACACCTTGCAGGGGTGGCTCAACCAATTTAGAGGCTTTAAGAGAACAAAAAATTTGGGGTCTTTTGACCCTTACTATACTTAAAATTTGTTCGTTATCATTTTCACTGTTCGTTATCATTTTCGATATTAGTTTGTTCGTTATCAATTACAATATTAGTTTGTTCATGATTATTATTATCAAGATTAGTTTGTTCTTGTTCATTATCAATATTTTTGCTTGTAGTTAAAATTTTTAAAAACTTTATGTGATTATATAAAAGTTTCTTGGTGCCAAAGGGTCTTATTTATAGTTTAGGTAACTTAGAGACAAAACAAGATTTGAAAGATTAAATAATGGATTTAATCTCAATCCACATCCTTTCTTATCAGCAACTAGGAGACTTCTGGAAACCCTAAGAAATGCTCCAAAATCGTCCATGCTATGGACTATTCTAAAATTTCCTCTTTTGTTCAACTATTGAACAATTACAATTCAACTATTGCACTTTTAATTAATTCCAATTAATTCCGAATTAATTTCAGATTAATCCTGATTAATAATTAACTAATTTATCTATTTCTAATTAATTTATTATACATATAATAAATTAACAAATCATTAATTACCAATTTCTGATTAATATATTAATCACATAATATATTAACAAATCCTTTGATCAATCCAATCTATTTCCTGGTTATGAGGGCAACCCAAAAAGGACTTTACTTTTATTTATAAACATTATACCAATTTAGTTAGGACCTTAAACACTTAATCCAACAATCTCCCACTTGGATAAGTCGCTAACTACAATTGCAAGTACAACTTCGAATAACCAGTAAATAGTGTTTTCCAAAGACACTGGCAAACTCTGATTAGAAGTTGGTCTTAAGATAAGTGATCAGCTATCCCTTCGTTATATGTAACACCCGTGTTTCTGGGTTAAGCATTAAAGACGATGTAATAGTCTAGGTCAACTATTGTAACGTGTTTTGAAGTAATAAGAATGAATTATGTGAATTTATGTGCCTTATATTTAATTATGATGATATAATAAATTAAGGATAAAAATAAGCGTCAAACGTAAAATGTTAGATAAAGCCGATATCTATGAAGAAAGTTGTAGTGGTCGAAACAAGGATTTCAGATATATAAAGAATACCGAAATCCGAGTTATAACGAAGAAGTTATGACCTGTTGAAGTTTCGCGACAGAACCGACACGACGCTGTGTGACGTAAAAAGTGAGTTTACGATAAAGTGCTTTTTAGCCTTATCGATCTAAACGAAAGTCGTAGTGTTCGTTAAACCGAGAGTGTGCATAAAAAGAACGCCCAAATCTGACTTCGTATGAGGAAGTTATGATTTTTCTAAGTTTCGGCTTAACAGTATGCAACCCGAAGTTCGAATATGAGATCGAACGATTTTTAGCCGACACAACCTTAACGAGAATCGAAGATCTTGTTGATAGTAGTTCAACGGTAAAAAGACAGACGAAAACGGACGTCGGATGAGGAAGTTATTAATTTTTAACACACTTTTCCTGTCTCGGCCTGTTAAAAATATAAACTATAAAAATAAAGTCAAAATTAGCCGACGGAGTCTAAACACAAATTGTATAGCATAATCTCACCTACGCGTGGATATAAAGAACGTCGAAAACAGAGCTCGTATGCGAAAGATATGGATTTTTGAAGTTCTTGACACAAATTTCGAGGCTGGTCCGAAGGAGTACGCCCAACATACATAAAGATTACGCCCAGCGTACTTCGCACGTATTCGATCCAGAGTCAGCCACGTCGCCTACTCCTCCGCATGGTGCACACGTGTTCATAGCCTTGACGCGTCCGAGATGATCCCTTCGTACGCCCAGCGTAGTGGCTGGCAAGGCAGTACGCCCCACATACCAGGATATTACGCCCAGCGTAATGCGAGGCATCAGCCACCTATAAATAGCAAGCGAGACCTCCAGATTTTTGTTTACAAATCTTATTCTCTTTCACTCTCTATACCACTTTTAGCCTATCCTACACCCCCCGAAGCCTCGGGAACACCCCTAGCACCCGAAGCAAGCCCGGAGCCCCGAAGTCTCAAAGAAAAAGAGTTTGTCGAGTCGAAACTCTGCCCGCGTGGAGCCCGGTTTTTGAGAAAACACCCCGGTTTCATCAAAAAAGATAGTTTAAGGGACGAAGTGTTGTCCAACCACCGTCTGATCAAGTAAGTGTATAATCACTTTCATCTTACACATAGATATGAAGTATTTTCTATAAAATACGTGCTATGTGTAATTATATTGTTTGTTTATTTGAGATGAGTGTTGAATAGATGTTTTATACAAGTTTTAAACTGTATATGTATTTTTATCTACAAATATGTTGGGTAAAACATGGATAAATGAAATAATTGATGTGTGATAAAATGATGAGAGGTCTCGATGTTGACGATGTTCCAGTCATCTAGCAGAATATAGATGACGACCACAGACTTTTCTAGATAGTCCAGTGGAACGTTAACAGGCTCGTAAACTGTAGATGTTTTTCAAAATTACGGATTAGACTTAGTCAATTGTCCTTAGTCCGAGAGTATGGATAGGACGTAGTTATTTGTTACTAATCCGGGAGTATGGATTAAGACATGGTTATTTGTTATTAATCCGGGAGTATGGATTAAGACATTGTTATTTGTTATTAACTAGGTGTAAGACCCATGTATTACATGGGTTCATTTTAAAAAAAAATTGAAATTCTAAACATTTGAGAAGTTTGAATTTATAAGAAAAAATAGAAAAATACTGAATTATTAAAATTAAATTGTTTGTTTTTCTTTTAAATTAAAAAAATAATTTAGATAAATAAATAAAGAAAATTAATGAAAATTTAATTTAGAAATTTTAAAATTAGAAGGAAGTCTATTAATGAAATTGATATGTATTTAGTATTACATTTATTGCACTTATTACATTTAAATATTATGTGGAAATTAATAAAATGAAAAAAACCACAAAATGCCATGTGGAAAAAAAATTAATTGAAAATAACCACAAAATGACATGTGGCCAAATCAATGAGAGTGTGACATGTGTCAAAAAGTTCTTTGTTTATTAGGTAGGATCCGGGAGTATGGATTAAGACATGGTTATTTGTTATTAATCCGGGAGTATGGATAAAGACATGGTTATTTGTTATTAATCCGGGAGTATGGATTAAGACATGGTTATTTGTTATTAATCTGGGAGTATGGATTAAGACGTAGTTATTTGTTATTAATCCGGGAGTATGGATTAAGACATGATTATTTGTTTTTAATCCGGGAGTATGGATTAAGACATAGTTAATTGTCCCTAGTCCGAAAGTATGGAATGGGCACAGTTATTGACCCGGGAGTATGGATCAGACATACCCGATTCGGGAATATGGATTAGGTAAAGAGGTAAATTTTAGATCCGGAAGTATGGATTAGATAAAGAGGTTGATTTTAGATCTGAGAGTATAGATCATGTCATTGTGAGGATTCTTAGGGTGGAACCTTAAGAAACTGCAGAAGTATCCCTTAAGCAGTGTTGTTACTCCGATGATGATCCTTAGGCTAGGTCCCTTATGATAGGTGTTTAGGGACGTAAAGTGAGGATAGCGGGAACGGGTAATCAGGGTTATTGTTGGTTGATGAAATTAATAAATTTATTGTTGATTGATGAAAATTAATAAATTTATTTATTGTGGGTTGAAAACCCTATATGCTCACCAGGCTCCGAAGCCTGACCCCGGATTAATAACAAATAACCATGTCTTAATCCATACTCCCGGATTAGTAACAAATAACTACGTCCTATCCATACTCTCGGACTAAGGACAATTGACTAAGTCTAATCCGTAATTTTGAAAAACATCTACAGTTTACGAGCCTGTTAACGTTCCACTGGACTATCTAGAAAAGTCTGTGGTCGTCATCTATATTCCGCTAGATGACTGGAACATCGTCAACATCGAGACCTCTCATCATTTTATCACTCAGCTTTTTATATTATAGGTAGTGGAACAAGAGCATAGTTGGATGATGACGAGGGATTTTGGATTATAGGCCAGTAGATATAAATAACTGTTGTAAGGCCTATCTGATATTGTTTATGCTTTTGGTCTGTATCGGAACATGACATCACGAGGTTTTATAACATAATGAAAATTCATTTCTTTAAGAAATGCTTTGATAAATTTTTATCATATTTTGTTTTGGGGAAAAAATTCCGCAACACCTTTTGAAAGATTACTCTGATTTTATTTTTAAAAAAAAAAAGCAAAAACAAAATCGGTCTTTTCTGGCCGAGAAAATTGGGGATGTCACAGTTGGTATCAGAGCATTAGTTTAAGCGAACTAGGAATTTGTAGGATTTCTAGACTTAAACTTAGAATGCTAAGTGATGATCGTGAGATGAGTGTCTACCATATTTTAGACACGAGCACTAGTATATTTTAGGAAAGATGCCTAAAATGTTTTTATGTGCTAAATGCTATATGTTTGCCATATATGATATTATTTGTTCGGATCTATGGTCTGTTGCCGACCGGATCTGGAAACCTTATGTGTTCAGGATTCTAAGCGTATGACTACGATATTAGAACTAGCATGTAAACGTTTCGGAGTGATAAGGAGAATTTGAATATCTATCGTGAATAGAGATATAAATTCGCCTAATTTGGTGTATAGATCATAATGGCAAGAACCTGAAGTGGAGCTGGAAATGCGAATAGGAATCAGCAACCTCAACCCCAAGTGATTGAGCAGGTGCCTATAGTATAAGCTGCACCAGAACCAATCACAATGGCTGGAGTTCAAGCCATGATTCGGGTTATGATGGCTGAATAGAGGGAAGAAATAAGACAATTGTTGAACAACAGTGATGAACCTTCAATGCATGTTGAACAACATGAATTAAATGACAGTCAGTCAGAGGAAGGAAATTACAGTAGATCTGTTGGTCAAACTGAACCGCTTGTGGTTAGGAGGAATAACCAAGAGGATGGAGTCGAGAGAAATGGATGCAAGTACAAAGATTTTATGACTTGCAAACCGTTAACTTTCACTGGAAAGGAAGATCCCGTCAGAGTAATGGATTGGATCTCGGAGATGGAATTAGCCTTCATGACATGTGGTTGCCAAGGCAAGTTACAAACCATATTTGCAGTGCGTCAGTTCAGAGGTGGCGCTGTTCGGTGGTGGAACACTCTGGGGAAGACCCTAAACCCTAATGAGCCACTGCAACTGACTTGGGCAGAGTTCTTGGTGCACTTCAAGCGCAAGTACTGTTCGGCCCAAAATTTGCTTGAGCTAGAGAACCAATTTCTGACATTAAAGAAGGAAAGCATGTCCATCGATGAATACACTAATAACTTCACAGATAAAATGGAGTTTGCTTTGCGTATTGTTCCAGACGAGCTGACAAAAATCGACAGGTACGCAAAGGGACTTCCATGGGAGTATGCGGTGCCAGTGTGTCAGGAACTTACTCTAGAGGCAGCTATCTGGGCTGCCAAGTCTGTTGAAGATATGATTAAGGGAAGAGCCGCCAGCAAGGTTGAAGTTGGCGAGAAAAGAAAGTTGGAAGGAACTTCAGAGTCCAAAGAGAAAAGAAAATTCTCGAAGTTCGAAGGAGGAGGAGGTGAAGCAAGATGGTGCGATAAATGCATAAGGAAACACACTGGGAGATGTCCTAAAGAGGTGACCTGCTTCAAATGCGGGAGGACTGGTCACTATGCCCTTGAATGCACAACCCAGAGAGAAGTCTGTTTTAAGTGTGGTGAAGAAGGACACTTCAAGCAACACTGCCCGAATAAGGAAAGAGCAATGAAGCCAAATGACCCGCCAAAGTCAAAGCCAAGGGCATTCCAAATGATCCTCGATGAAGCAGGTGACGATGCGAGGAATCAAGGATGAGGAGTTCATATCCGAAAATCAAGTTATGAAGTAGCAATGTGAATAGTAACATTTGGTGTAGCCTATTAGAGGCATAGTATAGGGTAAACTTGAACCTCTGTGTAATCGTTTCAAGAAATAATATAAAACCCTGGTTTTGTTATCTGATGTATTAAATGATTATGTGAAATTTTTGAATGGTGGCTTGGAAAACTGCGAGACAATACTTGGGACGAGTATGAGTAGGTGTGAATAGTAGTAGAGGCCTATACTACTGGAAGCACAGGAATCACACTTGGATCAGGGAAAGTCACAAGGTTACCAAGAAGCTAATAATTGATTTCGTTTTTATTCAAGTGTGTCGTTACCATCGTTTCGGTAATGACTAAGAAGATGATTGATATTCCGACCCTAGAGGTCATATCGAATTGAGTCCGACTAAGATGAGCATGTTACATGGTTCGGGGAAAGTTGACTCCAAGGTTTATTGGACCGTTTAAAGTTCTTCAAATGATTGGGAACCAAGCTTACAAGCTATAACTACCAGAAGAACTAGATGGTATTCATAACACTTTCCACGTGTGTTATTTGAGAAAGTTCATGGGAGAAGTTCCCAACATAATTCCAATTTCTGAGTTAAGAACGGATGAAAGAGGTTAATTGAAGAACCAGAGACAATCGTTGACCGTAAGACTAAGAAGTTGCGATGCAAGATGGTCGAGACAGTGCTTATGCGATGGAAACATACGAATGGGCCAAATCTCACATGGGAAACGGAGAATGACACGATAAGTCGCTACCCGCATTTGTTTGCTGATGTATGATTCAGGGGACGGAATCATTCGAAGGGGGAGAGAACTGTAACGCCCGTGTTTCTGGGTTAAGCATTAAAGACGATGTAATAGTCTAGGTCAACTATTGTAACGTGTTTTGAAGTAATAAGAATGAATTATGTGAATTTATGTGCCTTATATTTAATTATGATGATATAATAAATTAAGGATAAAAATAAGCGTCGAAAGTAAAATGTTAGATAAAGTCGATATATATGAAGAAAGTTGTAGTGGTCGAAACAAGGATTTCGGAGATATAAAGAATACCGAAATCCGAGTTATAACGAAGAAGTTATGACCTGTTGAAGTTTCGCGACGGAACCGGCACGACGCTGTGTGACGTAAAAAGTGAGTTTACGATAAAGTGATTTTTAGCCTTAGCGATCTAAACGAAAGTCGTAGTGTTCGTTAAACCGAGAGCATGTATAAAAATAACGCCCAGATCTGACTTCGTATGAGGAAGTTATGATTTTTCTAAGTTTCGGCTTAGCAGTATGCAGCCCGAAGTTCAAATATGAGATCGAACGATTTTTAGCCGACACAACCTTAACGAGAATCGAAGATCTTGTTGATAGTATTTCAACGGTAAAAAGACAGACGAAAACGGACGTCAGATGAGGAAGTTATGAATTTTTAACGGACTTTTCCAGTCCCGACCTGTTAAAAATATAAATTTAAAAATAAAGTCAAAATTAGCCGACGGAGTCTAAACTAAAGTTGTATATCATAATCTCACCTACGTGTGGATATAAAGAACGTCAAAACGGAGCTCGTATGCGAAAGATATGGATTTTTGAAGTTCTTGACACAAATTTCGAGGCTGGTCCGAAGGAGTACGCCCAGCGTACATAAAGATTACGCCCAGCGTACTTCGCACGTATTCGATCCGGAGTCAGCCACGTCGCCTACTCCTCCGCATGGTGCACACGTGTTCGTAGCCTTGACGCATCCGAGATGATCCCTTCGTACGCCCAGCGTAGTGGCTCGCAAGGCAGTACGCCCCGCGTACCAAGATATTACGCCCAGCGTAATGCGAGGCATCAGCCACCTATAAATAGCAAGCGAGACCTCCAGATTTTTGTTTACAAATCTTATTCTCTTTCACTCTCTATACCACTTTTAGCCTATCCTACACCCCCCGAAGCCTCGGGAACACCCCTAGCACCCGAAGCAAGCCCGGAGCCCCGAAGTCTCCAAGAAAAAGAGTTTGTCGAGTCAAAACTCTGCCCGCGTGGAGCCCGGTTTTTGAGAAAACACCCCGGTACGTTTCATCAAAAAATATAGTTTTAAGGGACGAAGTGCTGTCCAACCACCGTCTTATCAAGTGAGTGTATAATCACTTTCATCTTACACATAGATATGAAGTATTTTCTATAAAATACGTGCTATGTGTAATTATATTGTTTGTTTATTTGAGATTGGTGTTAAATAGATGTTTTATACAAGTTTAAACTGTATATGTATTTTTATCTACAAATATGTTGGGTAAAACATGGGTAGATGAAATAGTTGATGTGTGATAAAATGATGAGAGATTTCGATGTTGACGATGTTCCAGTCATCTAGCGGAATATAGATGACGACCACAGACTTTTCTAAACAGTCCAGTGGAACGTTAACAGGCTCGTAAATTGTAGATGTTTTTCGAAAGTACGGATTAGACTTAGTCAATTGTCCTTAGTCCGAGAGTATGGATAGGACGTAGTTATTTGTTATTAATCCGGGAGTATGTATTAAGACATGGTTATTTGTTATTAATCCGAGATTATGGATTAAGACATGGTTATTTGTTATAACCCGGGAGTATGGATTAAGACATGGTTATTTGTTATTAATCCGAGAGTATGGATTAAGACATGGTTATTTGTTATTAATTTGGGAGTATGGATTAAGACGTAGTTATTTGTTATTAATCCGGGAGTATGAATTAAGACATGATTATTCGTTTTTAATCTCGGAGTATGGATTAAGACATAGATAATTGTTCCTAGTCCGAAAGTATGGAATGGGCACAGTTATTGAACCGGGAGTATGGATCAGATATACCCGATTCGGGAATATGGATTAGGTAAAGAGGTAATTTTTAGATCCGGGAGTATGGATTAGATAAAGAGGTTGATTTTAGATCTGAGAGTATAGATCGTGTCATTGTGAGGATTCTTAGGGTGGAACCTTAAGAAACTTCAGAAGTATCCCTTAAGAAGTGTTGTTACCCCGATGGTGATCCTTAGGCTAGGTCCCTTATGATAGGTGTTTAGGGACGTAAAGTGAGGATAACGGGAACGGATAATCAAGGTTATTATTGGTTGATGAAATTAATAAATTTATTGTTGATTGATGAAAATTAATAAATTTATTTATTGTGGGTTGAAAACCCTATATGCTCACCAGGCTCCCAAGCCTGACCCAGTCAGCTTTTTATATTACAGATAGTGGAAGAAGAGCATAGATGGACGATGACGAGGGATTTTGGATAATAGGTCAGTAGATATAAAAAATTGTTGTAAGGTCTATCTGATATTGTTTATGCTTTTGGTCTGTATCGGAACATGACATCCTGAGGTTTTATAATATAATGAAAATTCATTTCTTTAAGAAATGCTTTGATAAATTTTTTTCATATTTTGTTTTGGGGACAAATTCCGCAACACCTTTTGAAAGATTACTCTGATTATATTTAAAAAAAAATCATAAACGAAATCGGTCTTTTCTGACCTAGAAAATTGGGGATGTCACATTATACAAGATATCGTATGGACACTAGACATGGATTAGAATCAATCTCATTGTCCAAGATTTTGTTTCTCGTTTTTCCCGATTTATGACGACTGAATTTAGACTACTGATTGAGCACATCAATTTAGTCCCAGCTCGGCCAAGCACTTCAGATGCCGACAACAAATCATTGAGGGACCCAAAGATATCGTTTTTCATGTTAAGGCAAAAGGAACGAATAAACTTTGACTATATAATCATCAATTCCACTCACCAAATCATGCATGGAATTACACTTTATAACACCCCGTTTCGAGATTAGTTGGAGTAAACTAATGCACCACAGATTTGCAAAATATGACTTATATATCTCTGTTAGAAGAATAGAAGATATTATCATCTTAGAATTACTCGTGATTGAATCCATGCGGTAATCTCTAAGCGCGAGTTTAACCAATACTTAAAATCCCTATTTTCAAAGTACTCATGAATATTACATCAGTCCTATGGACAATCTACAATCAATTCATGACAATCTTAAATCAATACCTACTCCCAAAAGTATGACTGATTGTTGCATTTTGAATAAATTAATATTCAGGAAGTAACACGCAAAATGAAACATAATAATAAACTAATCATTTTATGGCTTCACACTCTTTGAATATAAATAATACCCTATTAATTATTCACCAAAACAATTACAAATTTATCTATTGTATAAATGTTTCGGGGTAATCAACTTAACAATTAAACTTGTCATGTAACATCCTGTTTCAAGAAGCTTCTTATATCGGGCTTGCGGGCAATGAATGGATCAAGTAAAGGTCGTGGGCTTCAAGGGAATAGGGTTTAGACCATATTGGATGTTGATAATATTAGTTATGTGATCTAAGCCATTGGTTTGTGTTTTGGAGCTAAGGGGTAAAATAGGAAAAGTTATATGATAGGCTTCTTGCATGGATTATGGCTTTTAGTTCGACATGTTAATCCAAAATTAGCTAGATAAAAGTGTGGGGCTCGCCAACACCTTTCCGTGGATATAAAGATTGCCAAAAATGGAGTTGAAACGAAGAAGTTATAATGGTTTGAAGCTGGAATTGATTTGGGTGAAAAGTCGTGGCCACGGCGTGGGGATCAGAGCCCACGTCGTGGCGACCAGTCAGGCCCAAGCCCATGATTTTCAGGGTTTTCAACGTATATAAGCATAAGGTTCCACATTTTTAGGCATTTTATCAACCTCCATCACCTCTAGAACCCCTTGGTAGAAACCTAGCCTCCACCTTCAAGATTTGACTTCTCCTCTCTCCTCCCTCCTCTTTTGGATGCTTTTTATGTTATTTTGATGGAGATTATGTAACATCCAAAAAATAAGACCCAAAATTTTTATGTTTTATTTAATAAAAATATTTATTCAAACATTGTCATACAACCCCCAAAAGATCAAAGTATGTCACTACATCCAAAACATATCAGAGTAATCTCAAAATACGGAAAAATGCGGTGTGTGCTCTGTAATCATCCCGGGGTCTTCCCTTTCTGTCCGGAAGTACCTGAAACATAATCTGAAAACCGTAAGCCCAAATCTTAGTGAGTTCCCTAAAATACCTCATACCATACTTAACAAACACCTATTGGGCCCCCGCCCGGAATCGAGTCCCACTCGGCCTCGGGCCTCGCCCGACATGGAGCCCCGCTCAGATTACAAATCTATCATTTATTAGGCCCCGCCCGGTACACATAACAAACATATAAACATGTAAACATATAATCATATAATCATGCTAACACATGACATAACCACAACCAATATCATACAATACAATCATCGGGCCTCCCCCGACATCGAGTCTCGCTCGGTATACATATCAGCACATAACACATGCAAGATTCACGCAAACATCTTGCATCCTATCATAAATAATCATGGATCGGCATTGGTGCCTTCGATCCGCTAAGTATAGTGAAGAAACTCAACTCACACTGACGAATCTCTAGCTGTTGGTCCACTAAAATCCCCGCGCTATCAATCACAAAATAACCATCCAATCAATAATCAGATGCGGACCCATACTAAGAGTCCAAACTAGGGTAAAAGACCTTTTCACCCTTTCCCTAGCTTGGCCCAAGGCCAAGGCCCAATCCAATTTTCCAAAGGGCCAATTTCCATAATAATCACTCAAAGCCCAATACGGCCCAATTTTCCAAATTAGGCCCAAATCCCTTTCATGGGCCTACAACCAAGAGTCCAACAAAATATTAGCAGCCCATTAATAGCATTCTGATGGGCCAATAAGGCCCAAGTCAACTGAAGTCGCCATGCCCCAAAACCGAAGAGCCCACGAAGCTGAAGCCAACTGATGAGTACGCAGGGTGTACTTAGCTCGTACGCTCGGCGTACTCGCTTAAGGGGTTGTACGCACATCGTACTCCACCCTTTTGGTCAACCTTCACTTTTTAGCTCTTAATCGATTAAGACTTCAACCCCAACTTAGATCTGAATTCCTTAAGATGGTTTATCACGTAAAGTTGCCAACTTTACGTGCATGCATGGTTTAATGAGGCTCTTAGAGTTCAAAAGAGCTTAACAAATGTCTCAACACATGCATGAGACCACAAATGCCCTAAAGCTTGCATTTTTATGGACAAAGGGACCAAAATGGTCCTAGATCCACCAACAATCACTTCTGCAGTGAAGCAAGAGGCTCAACAATCAAACCATGGACTCAAAGAGCATAAAATGGAACCAAACTAGATCTAGCATTATGGGTTAGCAAGATGGAAGCTTTTGACCTCACAAGGAAAGAAAATGAAGAGCTAATCTTAGATCTTCAAGCTCCAAGCACAACTCCAAATGGTTTACTTATTCTTCTCCTTCACAATGCATCAAAAATCACACTTTAAGGCTCAAACTCTCAACATCTCACTTAGGGTTCAATTTTTTGGACAAGAAGGGATGGAGGTTGTCTAAACATAACCTAGTGAGGCTATCACAAGGTTTACATAGGGTGCAACACCCTAAGATTAGGGTTTCACTTATCTACATGTACGCCCTGTGTACACAAGCGTACGCCCCGCGTACATGTCCAAAGGCGCGATCATGCATCAGGCTAGTACGCTAAGCGTACCACCCTGTACGCCCCACGTAGTAGCCTAAAGGACCATTTTGCAAAAAAAAAATTATTAGGGCTTAAATATGAAACTTACCATATTCCAATTGTTACAATTCTCCTCCACTTAAATCAGACTTCGTCCTCGAAGTCCGCTGCACTGAATAACTCCAAATAATGCTCCCTCATCTCATCATCCGGCTCCTAAGTCCTCTTCGAACCCTTGCGGTGCTGCCACTGCACCTTTACCAACTCCACGACCTTGCCCCTCAAGGTTTTCGTCTTCCGATTAAGAATAGCCACCGCTCTCTCAATATAATTCAGGCGGTCATCCACCTGAATGTCCTCCAACAACACCACTGCAGAATCATCCACTAAGCACTTCCACAGCTGAGAGACATGGAACATGCTATGAATCAGACTGAGCTCATCTGGAAGATCCAAACGATATGTAACCCGGCCCACCCGAGCCAAAACCCTGAAAGGACCAATATACCTGGGGCCCAGCTTGCCCCTCTTCCTGAATCGGATGACACATTTCCAAGGTGACACCTTCATGAGAACCATATCCCCCACCTGGAACTCTAAGTCTGATCGGGGTCTGTCGGCATAACTCTTCTGCCGACTTTGAGTTGTCTGGAGCCTACTCCGAACCTGCTGAATCAACTCAGTGGTCTTGAGTACCACCTCGGTACTCCCCATAACCCGCTGACCGACCTCGCCCCAACAAATCGGGGTCCTACATTTCCTCTCGTAGAGCGTCTTGAAAGGTGGTCGATCAATGCTAGCATGATAACTGCTGTTATACGAAAATTCCGCTAACGGAAGATACGTATCCCAACTCCCACCAAAGTCCAAAACACACCCCCGTAACATATCCTCTAGGGTCTGAATAGTTCGCTCGCTCTGACCATCGGTCTGCGGATGAAATGTTGTGCTGAAATGGGGACGAGTGCCCAACTCGTCATGAAACCTCATCCAAAACCTGAAAGTAAACCTGACATATCTGTCAAAAATCACCAAAACCGGCACCCCATGTCATGCCACAACCTCCCTGATATAAATCTCAGCCAATTTCACCGCAGAAATACTCTCCTGAATCGGAATGAAATACGCGCTCTTGTCAACCGATCGACGATGACCCAAATCGAATCCACTCTGCACGCTGTCCAGGGTAACTTCGTGATGAAATCCACGGTAATGTCCTCCCATTTCCATACGAGAATCTCCAACGGCTGCATCTTTCCGTGAGGTCGCTGATGCTCGGCTTTGACTTTACTGCAAGTAAAGCACCACTCCACATACCAAGCCACATCCTGATTTATACAGGGCCACCAATAATCAAGACGAAGATCCCTATACATCTTCGTCGCCCCAGTATAAATGGAGAACCTACACTTGTGTGCCTCCTCCATCAGAACCTAATGCACACCGCCCCAATACGGAACCCAAACCCGCCGATGCAGAGTCAACAACCCACGACTATCATAATCGAAGGAAGCCACCTAACCCACAATACGCTCACTCTTCCGGTGCTCTTCCTTCATAGACTCAATCTGAGCCTCCCAAATCCAGTCCAACAGCGAAGTAATTACGGTCATCCTCAAACATATATCCCTGATCGGAGCCACGACCGCCTTGCGGCTGAGAGCATCGGCCACCATATTGGCCTTCCCCGGGTGATAAAGGATCTCACAATCATAATCCTTCCCCACATCTAACCACCGACGTTGACTCATATTCAGATTCGGTTGATCCTTCAGATACCTCAGGCCTTGTGATCCGTGTAAATTGTACAACAGACCCCATAGAGGTAATGTCACCAAATCTTGAGGGCGAAAACCATAGCCCCCAGCTCCAGGTCATGTGTCGGATAATTCGCCTCAAAAGGCTTCAGCTGCGTTGAAGCGTAAGCGATCATGCGACCCCTCTGCATCAATACTACTCCCAAACCCATGATCGACGCATCACAGTAAACCACAAAATCCTCAATACCCTCCGGCAGGGTCAAAATCGGTGCCTCGCACAACCGCTGTCTCAAGGTCTCAAAAGTTTCTTGCTGCTCAGGGCCCCATCGAAATGTAACCGTCTTCTTTGTCAACCGAGTCAATGGAACAACTATCTTGGAGAAATCTTGGATGAATCTCCGATAGTAACCCTCTAGACCAAGGAAACTCCGAATCTCAGATGGAGACCTCAGAACCTCCCACTGCATCACGACCTCGACCTTGGCCGGATCGACCAGAATACCATTCTGGTGTACAAGGTACCCCATAAACTACACCTCGCGCAACCAAAACTCGCACTTAGAGAACTTTGCAAAAAGTCTCTCCCTCCTCAACTTCTCCAACACTACCCACAAGTGCTCTTCATGCTGATCATGGGTCTTGGAATAGACTAAGATATCATCGATAAATATAATCACACACCGATCCAACATCGGCCTGCACACGCGGTTAATGAGATCCATGAACGCGGTTGGAGCATTGGTAAGCCGAAAAGGCATCACCTGTTGGATTAATGTCTAAGTCCATAACTATAATTGGTAAGACTTGACCCGACCCGACATGGTCCATTTGGGTTGCATGGCATCATGCATTTGGATAGACTATAATGAGAGAAATAACACTTAAGGTTGGTTAATATATTATAAGTTCTAATATATTAATAAGGTTATTTAATTAGTATTGATCAAGAATTAATTTGGAATTAATTAAGTGATCAAAAAGAGACTAATTAAATATATGGGTTGATTGTGTAAATCATTCATTCTTATATATGTGGGCTTGTGATCCAAGATTCCTTATGTTGGACTAAGTCCATGGGGTGACCCATGGATACTCCATGGAGGTTAAAATCCATGGAGCATAAGGAATGGGTAAAGTTATGAGTTACATGGTGTAACCCTAATAGCCACCATATAAAAGAATCTCATGGCTCAAGAAATCGTGCACTAATGTGTGAGTGTGAGGGATAGACGATTTTAAGGAGTGTTCAAGTTTCTCTCAAGTTATTCCAAGTGTATTTGGTGTTGTGTGAACCATTTGAGGTGTCACACTTGGGGCACTAGGCACTCAAGCTTCATGAAGACATTCTACATCAAAGAGGTATGTATTCTATCTTGTTATATTTATTATTTTGTATGCTAGATTAGGATAATACCTTGCATGTTCATAATTTTATGTATAATAGAGAAAACATAGATCCAAGGTATTTAGGGTTGCATGTACACTTAGGAGTGTTAGAATGCTCATAACCCAACAGTGGTATCAGAGCCTAGGCTTGTTTTCTTGTTATACTTGCAAAAGTAGCTGAAAAATCGAGTTGGATGCATATATTCGATTGTTTTGGCTGGAATTGGACTAGGAACATTACCCTAAGATGTTTTTGGACTTATAAACTTGTTTTTGATGTGGTAATGTTCATGCTAATCCAATTTCTAAGATAATTGTCATAATTTGAAGATTTGTATTAGTTTGTATGTTCATGCTAATTTCTTGAAGATTGATGATTTGAATTATCTTGTTCTTATGAGGTTCTTAGATTAATAGAAAAGTTGTGTGAAATAGTTGTTTTCAATCCATTTTAATCTAAGAGTTGATTCCAAAGTGTGTTTTTGTAACTTGTCCTCAAGTTATATGAAAAGTCACATTTAAGAATCATAAAACTCATAAAAGTTGGCAAAGGTTACAAAATGAAGAGTCTAGTTCTAATTAAATGGTTTTATGACTCCATAACTTGTCCTCAAGTTATGGAGGTTCAAGAGTCTCTTCATTAAATTAAAAAAAAAGTGTAACCTTAATTAGTTCCATAAGTTACAATAAAAAAAAGTTATTTTTTTTATTAATTAGTTTAAAGTCTTCCATAACTTGTCCTCAAGATATGGAACTTGAAGAGTTTTTTTTTAATTAAAACTACTTTAAACTCATAAGTTATGGAATTAATTAGTTTTGAATAGTTTCAAAACTTGCCCTCAAGTTTTGGAATTTGAAAAGTTTTCACTTATGAATACTTTAATTCCAAGTTAGCCCTTAGAATTTTAAAAGTTAAAATTCAACCCTTATACTTTATAATATTATAAGTTAATAATACTTATATATATGTATAAGAGTAAAGTCAGTCTTACCGTTAGCAGGCCTCATTCACGAAGCCGGTCTATAAGGGGGGTATAAGGTTACTGCCTATAAAATGGCAATTTAATGGGTGTCCACTCTCACCCACCGCTTCCTTGACTGGTGGAGGGTCGTTAGCCGAACGGGTAGGACAAGGACTATAATTCTCCTTTCATTAAAAGTATTAATGATAAATACTAAGTAACTAAACTCTTATTAATACCCAATCTTAGTTACTTAGGAAAATGTGAATTTGGTGCTAACCCATGAAATTACACTTTGCACTTTGCTTAAGTCGTTAGTGGAGCGTGTGTGGTTAACCGGCACACTAACCTGGACTTAACAAGGTAGGCAAAGGGTAACTTAATATTTATCATAGTATCGGTGGAGCGTGTGTGGTTAACCGGCACACTGATTAAGGGGTAAATATTAAGGGTACCAAGTATATTTGCATGGTTATTCACACCTTGTTTTGTGATCCTCGGCATCCCAGTCACAAAACCTGAAGGGCACACTCGAGATTGAAACATGCCTTTGAACAGTTCAATGAATCTCAAAGATCTAGGACTTTCAAATCCAATTAAAACCTAATAAATTATTTCGGTTTTCATGGTGGAAATTGGTGAATCGTCATTCACCTACCTTCAAATATTTTATAGCTTGAATTACGGCATCCCTCTTCTAAGTTATAAAATAGTTTGTTGGGTCCTAGCCTTAATATTTCATATTGGGTGTCATATTAAGGTCTTTAAATCAACTATCTTGAATATCTCCCAAAAAGATGTCTGGTCTAGACATTTATGATCTTCCCAAATCTCTTGAAACAAGCTTTCCTAAATGAAGATGATGTCCCATGGATATCATACTTCTTTCACCTCCTCCAATTATTCTCCCTAACCCACAAGTTCCTAAAAAGTTTAAGGTCACTCAAGCCCTATTGGCAAGGCAAGGTCTAGGTGTGATCACATCTTGGAGATGTAGTCACATATTGACAAGCCGGGAGAGTTGGGTGTCAAAGTCTTGAGAAAGTTGGTGGCTCAACTACTTTCTAAGTCACATAGTGAGTTCTTTTGGGAATCCTATGAAACAGACTAAGACAAGACCCTTAATGATCTTATCTATTTGCTAAGATCAACTTCCTAAAACGCTATGGACATTGACAATGATGACATTGGATATCCAGTAAAGCTCTCTCTTCCCAATGGAAAGGGATCGGCCATAGTCAACTCGGTTGACCCAATGGTAAAGAGAGAGGCGAAGTCTGAGATAGTCCCATTATCAAGGGTCCATAGGTAACTATTGCCAAAGGAAGGGGCATTGGTTACGAAGCTGCCAAATTTACCTAAGGCTGTTAAAGTCAATAAGTTTGGCTCTACTTCAGGTAAAGTCCATTGTCTAACTCTATTAAGTACATGTTGATTCTGATCGCGAAGATGGATTTCAATCGCATGGTTCGGTGATCAGAATTTTGGGCTATTACTTAAGAGTTATGATATTTATATTGCTTAGGAATAGATAACAAAAAGGTTTTCATATGGATTGTAAGGATAAGTTTTTCTGCAAAGTTTTAAAATAAAAGAAAAAGGTTTTGATTTTATTTATTTTAAGTATCCTTACAATGGCATTTGTGAAAAGTTGTTGCTTATAAGATTCCATTGATAGCAATATTGGAAAAATGGATTTGATTCTTTCGGTTGTGGTAGTGTCTAATATTACCAAATAAGGAAAGATTCTCATCACCCAAGGTTCAATTGGACCGAAACTTGGAATCATGCAAGTTATATAGTATGATGAATGAGAACTTTCAGCTTGGAAAATTAAGACTAATTCCTTATGTGAATAAGGAAAGGACTAAGGGATCGAGTACGCATTCTTGTGCACTGGTCAAGTCCACCATAAAAGATCAAGAAGACTATTCGTCATGATTTACTTAAGTTCAGTAAATATGGTTATACTTATAAGTTTAAGTATAAGTCTGTAGCATTGGAGAAGTTTCAATGTGAGACAGAACGAATAAGAAGAATCAAAGTATGGCAGAAAGATAAAAGTTTCTCAAATCTGAGAAGATGGGAGAGTACTTTAGTATCATATTTATGATCATCTTAATGATTAAGATACCATATCACAATTGGTCCTCTAAAGTCATCTTAGTGCATTATTATGACTAAGAAGAGGAGTCATGAATTGTTGAAATGGTTAAATCAAAAAGATGAGTCATACTTCGTTCCAAAACAATTCTTAGAGTCATACTCCAAGATTGTAACTTGAGTGACATATCTTAAAGAGGGTTTGTTAACACTAGTCAAATGTAAGAGTAAAAGGTTATCTACTCTTGTACATTTGAAATTGGTAAGTTGTGATGTTTTGGATAAAACAGAGACCAACTTAGGCCAATTGTGTAAAGTGTTAGTCTTGATAAAGAATCCGCACTATCTCTTGAATATTTGACAAGGGAGTCTTATATGTCAAGAGGACAGTGGGAGTCTTAAAGCTCTTGAAAGTTTCAAGACTTAATCAAGAATAAAACCTAAAGTCCTTCACTAGCACACGACTTGAGGTTTATAACCTATCGTGTTGAAATTTTTGTGCCTATTCAAGTTGGCTTTGCATAGGAGTTCTGAGAGTTCTCAATTGGTTGCACAACCACTTGGAAGCAATGGCAGGCACCTGAGCTGCCAAATGGCAAGATTTAAGATTGCACAAGTTTAATCAATATGAGTTTGGATTTGTCACTAACCTTGTCTTGTGATTATGGTTTTGACAAATTCACATGGATAAGAACACATACACTATTAAATCTAAGTGTCATAAGGTTTCTCTCTGATTCATGAAAATGATGGTGAGGAAACACTTTCACTAAGTAGATTTTAGCTAGATAGCAATTGTGATATTTGCATTCTCAAAGTCGTTAGTGGAGCGTGTGTGGTTTACCGGCACACTAACATGGACTTGTGAGAAGTGGCAAAGGTCTAAACAATTGAGACTATGATTACGGCATCCCTTTTCATAGTTCTAAAATTGTTTAGACACACATGTGAGCTATCTAAGAGAGGTGTATGATTTTGATAAAGTTTTATCAAAACAATCTAGTATCAGAAATCTGAACTTTGGTAAGAAAGTCAGCTGATTTCTGAGTACATGTCAAAGCTAGTGGGAGCATAAGTGTTATGCTAATAATCATCATGTTAGTGGGAGCATGATAATTATGACAAAGGTTGCAAGTTAGCAATGTTAATTATAGAAAACAAAAGTTTCAATTCGTGAGGTTGCAGGGGTTGAAAAAGTTGTTTTGCTATAATTAAGGGAGAGGAAATTATACTTCATTTCAATTCTAAAAGCTTAGATTGAGATTTTAATCGTATTTAATCAAGGATATATATATATATATATATATATATATATATATATATATGAATTTCATGTTGGAATGGCTCAACATAAGGAAATTCTATATATGGGTCCATTATTTGCGTTCTAAAATTCGATTATGATTACGGCATCCCTTTTCATAATCTGAATTTTGAGAACTTGGCAAATTGAAATGGAAATATTATAGCAAAAGAGTGGTTTAGTCTTTATGTGAGACATCATGAATCGTGTCCCATATGCTTCGGATATAGGATCGATTACATGTGCTATATTCATCCTTTCTAAAATTTTCCAAATGCCTGGGGCATTATGAAGGGAAAAGGTCAAGAATTGGATATGACTAAAATGATTAAGCAATTGTTAAGGACAATCTAAGGTTTACCAAAGATTGGTTGCTCAAGGACAGTTGGAAGTATAATGTTAATTCTGGAAGGACCAGATTGACATAATCTGTAAGGAGGCAACTCTTGTTCAGAAGTGATAGTCAAAATGGAATATGGAAATGTTTCAAAGTTAGAAATTATTCAATCTGTGTAAGATTAGGAAACTTAATGAAAGAAGGATGTTTCCAAGGAGCTGATCTCCTTTGGAATGCTCTGTAATGATTGTTGTCAAGTCTTTCTGACTTCGTGCATAATCATTAAGAGGATCAATGCATATAAGTTTAGAATCTAACATATTTCAGTAAATGGCATGAATTTAGAATTCTTGCATTTGCAGTAAGGATTTGGGACTGTGAAAAGAGGATCATTGGAGTGATGTTCAATTGATCTATTTTACAAAGTAAAGATCATAGACAAACATAGTATGCATACTTGGTGTATGGCATGACTAGTGTTTAGAAAACATAGTGTACATGCTTGGAGCATGGGACAACTATTGTTTTAAATTCAAGTATAAAGTTGATAAAACCGAAACAATGAATAATGAGTAATCAGTATGGGATAAATAAAAGTGTTTATTTATATTCATAGGGTTTGATACCATATTTGATTCATTTATTCTTGTGTTTCACTTTGCATGTTTTGACTTCCAGAATAACTAAGTCGCTCTTCCTGAATGATTAAGTTATTCAAACCATCCACAGTCGGTCATATGTTGGAAGTAGATATGAATCAAGACTGTCATGGGTTGGTTTGTAGAGGTCCAAGTTGGTGGACAAAGTGGTGCTATAACACTCACGAGTGCTCATAAGTTATGAGTATTGGATTCAACCCGCGCTCATTTGAATCACTTCATGGATTTTATCACGAGTGATCATGAGACGATAATATCTTATATTCTTCAAACCTAGAGATATGAGTTGTTACTATGAGTTGGTTATACATTGATTGCACGAAAACGCATTGGTAACTCGATGTTATAAAACGTGCCTTTGTGTATGATTCAACAAGTAGTAGAACAAGCCATATGAGTCGAAGTTTATCCATTCCTTTTACCTTCGGGATAAAAGCGATATATGTGGGCCCCTCGATGATTTAAAGATGATACATGTGAGTGCTTGGCCAAGCCAGGACTGATTTGATTTGTTCAATCAGTCAGTCATCATGAATCGGAAATCGGGAAACAACAAATGGACAGAGAGAATGATTGATAATCCATGTCTTAGTCCATATGATATCTAGAATGGAGGAATATATGATCCCTTATCTAATGGACAAGTCATTGACAAAGGTCAGAGTTCATCGACAAGGTCAGAGTTCGACAGAAGCTTTTGAGAGCTACGATTGCTGATCAGTTCCTGAAGTCATACGCAATAATAGTTTTAGACTTATCCAAGTGGGAGACTGTTGGATTAATGTCTAAGTCCATAACTATAATTGGTAAGACTTGACCCGACCCGGCATGGTCCATTTGGGTTGCATGGCATCATGCATTTGGATAGACTATAATGAGAGAAATAACACTTAAGGTTGGTTAATATATTATAAGTTCTAATATATTAATAAGGTTATTTAATTAGTATTGATCAAGAATTAATTTGGAATTAATTAAGTGATCAAAAGGAGACTAATTAAATATATGGGTTGATTGTGTAAATCATTCATTCTTATATATGTGGGCTTGTGATCCAAGATTCCTTATGTTGGACTAAGTCCATGGGGTGCCTCATGGATACTCCATGGAGGTTAAAATCCATGGAGCATAAGGAATGGGTAAAGTTATGAGTTACATGGTGTAACCCTAATAGCCACCATATAAAAGAATCCCATGGCTCAAGAAATCGTGCACTAATGTGTGAGTGTGAGGGCTAGACGATTTTAAGGAGTGTTCAAGTTTCTCTCAAGTTATTCCAAGTGTATTTGGTGTTGTGTGAACCATTTGAGGTGTCACACTTGGGGCACTAGGCACTCAAGCTTCATGAAGACATTCTACATCAAAGAGGTATGTATTCTATCTTGTTATATTTATTATTTTGTATGCTAGATTAGGATAATACCTTGGATGTTCATAATTGTATGTATAATAGAGAAAACATAGATCCAAGGTATTTAGGGTTGCATGTACACTTAGGAGTGTTAGAATGCTCATAACCCAACATCACCACGAACTCGTAATGACCATAACAAGTCCAGAAAGCTATCTTCTGAACATCCTCATCTCTAACCCTAATCTGATGATAACCCGATCACAAATCAATCTTGGAAAACCAAGATGCACCCTGAAGTTGGTTAAAAAGATCATCAATCCTCGGGAGTGGATAATGGTTCTTCACCGTTACCTTATTCAGCTCCCGGTACTCAATGCATACGATGAGACACATGCTTCTTCTTCACAAACAAGATCGATGCTCCCCAAGGAGAACTGCTCGGTCAAATGAATCCATTGTCTAACTGCTCCCACAGCTGTGTAGACAACTCCTGCATCTCGGTAGGAGCCAACCGCTACTGTGCTTTGGTTATCGGAGCCGCACTTGGAACCAGATCAATCCTGAACTCAACCTGCCTCTCCGGAGGCACTCCAGGAAAATCCTATGGAAACACATCGGGATAATCCCCCACAATCGGCACATCATCCATGATCACCTTACCCTTGTCCCGGGTATCCGTGACATAGGCGACAAATCCTGTCACACCCCCAAACCAAGGATGGCGGAAACGTCCGGGGGTGGCGGACTTCATGTGTAGTATCATAACAACGAGTATAATAGTGATCAAAGCAAATACAACCATCCTAAATATAATTGAAAAAGTTACATCATAGTATGTGATTACATGTTTCAAAATCAATTACATTATGATGACAAAAATGAAAAGTTTGACGTCTTAACGTCCCATCCCCAAAAGCTGTTGATTACCTGTTTCACTGATTTCCTGAGAATACAAGTAGTTTTAAAAAAAAAGTGTCAACAATTAAGTTGGTGAGTTCATAAGCTTTTGAAAGTAGAGTTGAAAAGCCTTTGCTTGTAATAGTATTGTATAACCAAGAAAATTCAATATTTTCCTTGAAAAGTGTTACGTAGTCTTAAATCCCAAGACCGAATGTAAGTGTAAGTTTTGTACTAGTAATGATATGTGTAGTTTTAAATAAATAAAACCCATTTTCAATGTAGTATTTCCCCGTAAACTTTATGTTTCGTTAACTCCCTATGTGAGTCGTTATAACCATACTATGACTAACTGAACCTGCTACGACGTTTTTCAGGCGTCGGAAAGATATGACATTTGTCACTCCTGGCCTGCCGACCGGACTGTTGTGAGCAGCTGGAGTGTGGGGTGCCAGTCCCAATATAGATCTATACACAAATTATCACGTTCTCCCTACAAGAGACTCTGGTTATAACTATCAGGAATTGAACCCGTACTCTAGGAGTACTATGAAGAATGTCTCACAATTTACGTTAACGAGTTTACGTGTGTGTATATAAAACCCTTTATGTGTAGTAGAAAAATGAATCCCATTTATGTATGTGTTTGAAATGTGAAAAACCATAACTATACCTAATATAGTTCGTTGGGTGTATTTATAATGTGAAGTCCATAACTATGCCTCTTATAGTTCATTTTATGTGTTTGTAAAGTATACAATACTTATCATGAATAACCACTTCTGTTTAGGATGTTAAACTAACATTAAATACAATAAACATTTAGAAACTTATTGATTTACACTTTGCTCAACATGTTACAAAGTGTTAATAGAATTGTAAACTGTTAACTAAACTTTTAATCTTTCTGCATTGTTTTGGAAAAATCACAGGAAAATCATACGGACTCGAAAACTAAATCCGTAAACTCTGAGAGTTTAGAAATTGTGTCTAGTTTGTACATAATTTTTATTATGATTTTTAGTAACCTCTAACTTGTGTAACAATGTCTATATTCACAGACTGGTCCGAATTGTTTTTGAAATGATAGGCTGTTTCGTAAAAATCACCATAAATTGTAGAAAAATCGTATGGAGATGTGCAACTCGTCGAGTTAATCTTCCAAAACGCGCGGTCCAACATTCCAACACGTCGAGTTTTCATCCTTGAACTCAACGAGTTGGCTCCTCAATTGAAGTTTTTCTTTCCTTAATTAATCTTCTGGATTCCAGCGTTCAGGGTTTTGGCTCGGGTGGGCCGGGTTGCTTATCGTTTGGGTCTTCCAGCAGAGCTCAGCCAGATCCACAACACTTTTCATGTCTCCCAGCTGTGAAAGTGCTTAGTGGATGACTCCGCAGTTGTGCCTTTAGAGGATATTCAGGTGGATGACAGACTGAACTACATCGAGAGACCAGTAGCCATTCTCGACAGGAAGATGAAGAAGCTGAGGAACAAGAGGGTAAAGTTGGTGAAGGTGCAGTGGCAGCACCGCAAGGGCTCGGAGTGGACTTGGGATCCCGAGGAGGAGATGAGGGAGCATTACCCAGAGTTATTTCCAGCCGCAGTGGACTTCGAGGACGAAGTCTGATTCAAGTGGAGGATAATTGTAACATCCGTCACTTGAGGTAATAATAATTATTTAATATGTTTGTAATTAATTGTTGGGATATGAGATAAATAGTGGATTATTGAGTAGGCTTTAGCAAGTGGGCCGATAGGATTGGGCTGCCGGAAGACGTATGATGGGCGTAAGCTTGGCGTATGCGGGGCGTAGTGCAACATTGGATGCAGGGGACGGAGGTGCGTATGCGCAGCGTACGCAAGCAGACTCAAAACCCTAATTTTTAGGGTTTAAGCCATATAAATACAACATTATGACTCAAACCCTAGCCTCCTTACCAACCACCTCGACCCAAAAACCCTAGATAGCCTTTCATTCCTCATCGTTGTGTGTTTTTGGCCTTGTGAAGCTCATTGTGGCGTTTAGAAACTTGGAAGGAGAAAGAAGAAGTTGAAGAAGAAGAACTTGAGTAGCTTGAGCTCAAGGATCTGGGATAACCTCACCATTTAACACTCATTTGAGATAAAAAGCTCTCAACTTGCCTCATGAATGCTTAGATCTATGTTAATGGAGTTTTGGACCTCTTTAGGTCCCAAGAATGGATTTTTATGGTTCAAATCCGTTTCTAGGCTTAGGTTTGCCACCCTTAGCGCTATATGAGTCCCAATAACAATAAAGTTTCGATCTTGAAGGTCCTTTTGTGGTCATGCATGAGTTCTAGCCATTTCCATGGAAGTTAGTTGTCATATTTCAAGTTTGGGTCCATTTGGTGGGTTGCAAGCCACCAAGTAACTGACTTTATGGGTTAAGACACTTTAGTGGACTCAGATCTGTGTTTGGAGCTTAAGGTCTTAAGGGATTAAGCCCATTTGGAAGTTTATGGCTTAACAGGGTAGTACGTTGGGCGTACAAGCAATGCAGCTTGTACGCTTAGCATACAGAGGAGTACGTCCCGCGTACTCACTGGATTCAGATTCTTCAACGTTTGGGCCTCGGTTTGGGCCAATCTTTGGGCTTCTTAGCTATTGGGCCTTGGTGGGCCATCAGGAGTCAGTTAATGGGCTAAGGACATGCTTGGGCTTAAGGAAGGCCCATTTGAGGAGTTTGGCCCAATTTAGAAAATTGGGTCGTTAGTGGCCCATTAATAGGCTTGGAAAGGTTAGATGGAATTGGGCCTAGGTTATGGTCCAAATTAGATCAAGGGGTAAAATAATCATTTTACCCTAAGAAGAATAATTGGATTTTGACTAAGTGTTATTGTGATAATGATAGTCGGGGAGTCGTCGGAGCAGCCGTAGAGATTCCTTATCGTGAGATTCCGCATTCAGCTTTGCGAGGTGAGTTTCCTCCTGTAGGAACGGGTCTAAGACACCAATGTCGGCCCGTTTATGTATGTTAGTATATACCGGACTAAGGTCCGATGCCGGTAAGCACCCGCTGTAGCTTTATATGTTTCCGGATTCCGATCTGATGTCGGGCAGTGACCGAGGAATGTTTGTATGCTTGATGTCTTCGTGATTCTTGCATGTGTCTGTTTTATATGTTTTCGAACTACGGTCCGATGCCGTGCAAAGCCCTGAGGAATGTTTGTATGCTTCCGGATTTCGATCTGATGTCGGGCGGGGCCTGAGGAATGTTTATATGTTTATGTTGTGTGATTATTTATGTGCATGTGATGATATGTTTATATGTATACCGAGCTTTGCTCGATGCCGGGCGGGGCCCGATGCCGGACTTGTCTGATGCCGGGCGGGGCCTGATGTAGCGGGCAAGGCCCATGTTATGTTATTATGTGATTATGTGATTATGTGTATGGTATGTGGTAGTTTGGGGAGACTCACTAAGCTTCGTGCTTACAGTTTTCAGTTTTGGTTTCAGGTACTTCCGGTAGCAAGGGGAAGAGCTCGGGATAACTGCAGTGCACACACCATGATTTTAGCCTGTGATGTTTTTACTCTAATATAGTTGAAAGATGATTATGATGTTTTGAAATACAATGACTTATGGTTTTTATGTGATGATTTGATAACTATGGTTTTATTAATAATTAAAAACGAAATTTTTTGACCGTATTTTTGGGATGTTTCATTGTTGCTATATGTCAACTACATTCTCTTGGCATCTCCTTTTACAGAGCTACTTCATCGCATCATCTCTTTCTTATGTAGAGAGTTATCTATGAATAATCTTGGTGACTTATCATACTTCTTTGGTATCTCTGTCATAAGAAATTCACACGAATTATTTCTCTCTATAAAGGAATACCCCCTTGAGATACTCGAAAGGGAAAATATGGCTACTTGCAACCATTGTCATACTCCTGCTAACACACAATTGAAGCTCGACAAGACCGATCCACCAATTATGGACCCAGCCTTGTACTGCAGCCTGGCTGACGGATTACAATACTTAACTTTCACCCGATCAGAGCTCTCTTTCAATGTTCAACAAATATGTATATACAGGCATGATCCTCAGGACCCTCACCTACATGCACTTAACACATCATTTTTTATGTTCGAGGGACCCTTGATTATGGTCTTCAACTTCACTACTTGACTACTATCGACCTCACTATTGACTCTGTTGTCGATTAGGGGGTGTCCCTCATCACGTCGCTCTACTAGCGACTATTGTGTGTTTCTCAACTATAATCTCATATCCCAATCCTCCAAGCGCTAGTCTACTGTTTCCATATCCAACGTTGAGGCTGAGTACAAAGCTAATGCAGTCGCTAAGACTTGTTAGCTTCACAATCTATTGCGCGAACTGCACAATCCTCTTGCTAAAGCCACCATTGCCTATTGTGATAACGTAAGCTTCGTGTATCTCACCAACAACCTGGTTTAGCATCAACGAACCAAACATGTAGAAATTGACATCCACTTCATTTGCGACAAGGTTGCAACTAGATAAATTTGCATTCTTCACGTGCCTTCCAACCATCATTACGTTGGTATTTTCACAAAGGTTTGGTCTTCCCACTTCTTTGTTCACGAACTTTAGATCAGGTTTGAGCATTCAACCCCATCCTCCCGATTAGACTCTGGGGTGGGGTGGGGTGGGGTGGGGTGGGGGGGGGGGTATTAGTGTATATTACTTTTATAATTTGTAGCCTTAATTCTTTAGTCCAATTATAGGCCATGTATTTTTGTATATATTGTGTTTAATGTTAATTATATCATTCATGGGAAAATATTAAGCCTAATATCATGGTCCTCCAAACGTCAACATTGGTGTTACAAATATCGTAGCCAGGACTTCTTAGCTTCATAACCTCCTACGAGAGCTTCATGCTCTTATTCAATAACATCATCTACATGTTCACCAACCTCGTGTAGCACCAATAGACGAAGCATATACAGATCGACAAGCACTTTGTTCGTAACAGTGGCCCTTGGACACATTCAAGTTTTTTGTGTCTCCTCGCAATATCAATATGTCAACATCTTCACCAAGGGACTTCGGTGCTTGTTATTCTAAAAGTTTTGATCCAGGTTGAGTGTATATACATTAGGCACACATAGTTATAGGTCTAAACCCATGTTTGTATTATGTACAACTTTCTTGAAGGAATGAGAACCAGTAAACCAGAAAAAGACGTGTGATTTCAATGTTTTACACTTTATGTGTCAAAATTGCCATAAGCTTGGGTCATGAAAATAGTCTCTTTGTATAGTATTTATAGTACAAAACCACACAGAATTATTGTTTACTTATATACAAGCTTCTTCATCCCAAAAGGGTATAGTTTCTATTACTACTAATACTAGACCTAATTTCAGAAATTTCTCGAGTTCTTTTCTTCAAGATTAAGCTGCTGAACTCGCTGGCGTAATCTTCTTCGGTGATCATGAATCTTCCAAAGTCCATGTCCAAGTATCGTTGCAGAGTAAATTCCATGCGTGATGATTGGTGCTAAAATGTTGTTTGTCTGCCAACAGCCAAATCATATCATAGGAAATACATTCATCAAAAAAGAAGATGGAAATGGAGGGCAAAATCGTCATTTCAGAAGTTTATGTGTACCTGATTCCATTCAAATCCAAGGTAAAGAGCTAGAAGTCCTTCCAGTAATGGAGAATATATCTTCTTCATTTGTCTCCTTTCATACCATGCTGTAGAAACGTACATACATAAGTCAGAGAAATGAGGGGTAAAATGGTAAAATGGCAACTCTAGGGTAGACTGGTCACAAAAATGTTACTTTTTTTGAATCTAGACAATAAATTATGGATAGAGGGTCGGAAATGTGAAATACCAACCCTACTACCTTCTCTTTTTAAGTTCTCTCTAATGAGACTAACAACAATTGGTACAAGGGTAGAATAGTAAATTTTATACCTGCAAAAAGCTTCTTCATTTCTTGACGACCAGAACGTGAACTCAAAACTGGTGCCACAACATAAGTAGGATCTGAACACGAGCAACATGCGTTATGTGATGAAGAAACAAAATCTTGAAATACACAAAATAAAAAATAAATAAATAAAAACCTTTTGGAGATGCAGCCACATAATAAAGCGAACCCGTGAGTGCAGCTGTGATCACAGCTGCAAATGCTTGTGCAAATGGTACAAATGGAGGCAATACACCTGTCTACAAGTCAAAGAAAGTCAAAGAAAGTCAAAGAAAGTAAAAAAAAAGTCAAAGAAACATCATAACATTTAGCTTTCAATGAAAGTATGTTGCTATTTTTTTGCATTAATCGAATGAAAGATGTAAAGTTGTCAAAGTCATCTCACCAGTGCAGCCATTCCATGTGCATTTGTTACAAGATCATTCCCCCTTAAAAACACATCAGCTAAGGTACCCTACATATTTTTCAAACAAAGATTAAGAAACTAAAAAAATATTATTAAATAATTTTATAAACAAATTTATTTGTGTAAACTCACCTGAACTGCAGCCCGGTAGAAGAGCTCCTCTCCAACTGAACTTGCAGCCACAATTAATATAAACTGCAAAAAAAGAAATTAATTAAATTATTGGAAATGATAATATATACGCAAAGTTCAATGTCACAGCTAGCTTATATTTCAAGCTTTTTTATCAGCTAGCAGCTAGTTTTTCATTTATCAGCTCGCTTTTCATTTATCAGCTAGCAGCTAGCTTTTCATTTATCAGCTGGCTTTTCAGCTAGCAGTTAGCTTTTCATTTATCTGCTAGCTTTTCATTAATCAGTTGGCTTTTCAGCTAGCAACTAGCTTTTCATTTATCAGCTAGTTTTTCATTTATCAGCAAGCAGCTAGCTTTTCATTTATCAGCTGGCTTTTCAGCTAGCAGCTATACCTGCCATGGAGACATTCCATAGAAAAAGCTTCTTAACTCCTCATCTTCAACATCCCGTATAGCACGAGCATGAGGGGATACCTTAACCACTTCATCCTGCACTAGACGAATCACATTCATTTTATTAGCAAGGGTAATATGGTCATTACCTCACATTCAGACACTTCATGCAATCTAAAAAAGAAACCATCTTTTATTTATCCGTATCTGGTAAACTATATATGAGTGTTCCTTTTATCTAAACAACTTTATAATAACAAGTCACGGAAAAAGAGGCTTTCTTTCCCCATAAAGTTCCTAACTTTTTACAAATTTGTCTGAGTATGTTGTCATTTTCTCAAATATTAGATTAAAGATTAAAGATTAAAGATTAAAGATTGATCATACGTCTAGTATAAAAAGAAGGGCCATAATAGGAGGAGCAGCATATCCGAGTCCTTGAACAATTGCATCTAATGATGGTGAATATCCTCCTGTGCTATCGATTCCTGTTGTTGAACATATAAAGTTTCCTACAAATGCCATTGCACCATAAATTCCTGTTTTCACAAAAAAAAAAAAAAGGTTAAAATTCGTTAAATTAATCATCTAAGGAGAACAATAAAAACAACATAACAACCGAAATCTTGATAGAAAGCATAACAACAAAATCTTTTTGTTACATAGAAAAGTTCTTGCATACATACAAGAAAGAAACATTACACTTTGTAAAAGTGGAGAGTTTTGGATAAAAAGCATATGATGGTTTATTTGCATTTACACTTTAATCATTTTGTTACAGTCGATTATCTAATTATGATTCTTAATAAAACTTGGTACTTCCATATTAGGGTTGGAATTAGGAAATCAATAATCTAGCTTTTTGATGCAATCATATCTTGTTTCCATTTTCCTGATTGAGTTAATTGTGGATGGATTGTAGAACATGTGTTTAATAGGCCAAAATTAAACAATATGCTTACCAAAAAACAAAAAGGGTATACATGAATTTTTCACTTTTATTAGAAAGGAAGATGCCATCATGAAAAGGCAAAAGTCCTATGGTGAAATTTTGGCAATTGCATAGTAGATTCCAGACATGCTTATTAGTTATTACCCTAAAATGGTGCTCAGAGTATACTGTGATGATGTCTCTCCCAAATTGAATATTACATAAATGATAGAAACCCTATTTTTTTTTCTTCAAAATTCAAACAAACAAAATCTCCATTGATCGATGTTCGTTAGAGATATCAAAAATTAAAACCCCGTCGTGGATCACCATCGAATCGACTATTCGATCAGGTACAACCATTAATGTCCTCATTCAAGTTTCAACACACAATGGAATTTTGTTTTGAAGTTTTAATTTAGGGAAAGGAAATGGAAACTAACCGATTCCATAGCTGAGTCTGACAACAGCACCGATTTTGTCCCAAACTGGAAACTCAGCATCTGGGAATGTCTGGTTAAATGTAGTGACCTCCATTGCAGAACTTGTATAGCTTGCTCCGACGCTACCACCGCCGCCAGCGACAGCGCTCTTCCTCTCTCCTGTATCGATCCCCTCACCACCATTTCTCTCCACCGTAGCTCTCACGCTTACTGCTCTTTTTACGGCAACGTACCTCCGTTTCTTTAATCTCTCCGGCAACCAGACACTTCCTCTGCTACAGCAGTAAGCGGAAGTAGTCGGAGTTGGGTTAGTCGTCGGAGCTCTTAAAATCATCGGAAACTCCATGAAACCGTGTAGTTTCACCACTTCGAATCAACCCCACCTCGAATTAGCATAATATCGTGATGAATGATTGATGAGTTAGTATTTAGAGGTTTTGATCGAGTGGATGAAACGATTTGTTGGTTTTTGTAGCTGTGGGTGTAAGACGGAATAGTCGTGACCGAGGGTCTCTGGTGTCCAGAGAAACTGACGTAGATGATGAAGGTATGATGGGGATGTATCATGTATGTATGGTCGTCAGATCTGTAGTGTGTTTATGGTCCCACAGATTTGACCTTCATATCATGAAGAATCGAAATGGCCAATGAGATTCGTATATGGAGATAATGCTGCATATATCTCCAAATTTAAAGGATAAAATATATGTTTATGAATAGATCTTGATCTTCATTTATGTAGCATAGCACCATAGAGACTTGCAAATCATATTTGACTATTTGTGTAGGTAAAATGAGTAGCATTAAAAATTTAATTTATAATCATGTTAAATTAAATATTATCAAATAAAAAAAATCATAATAAATAGCAAAAATAAATACTAATAAGATCATATCATATTTTACAAAAGTGATATTATTATATTTTCGTAAAACTAATAAAATTCATCTAATACTACCTAATAAATAAAAATAATTTGTGTCACATATCAATTTTTTAGAGTATTAATTCAAAATTTTATATTTTATTCTTATGTTGACACGTGGCAGTCTCACACTTTTTTCTCTATTAATTCGGTTTTTTAAATTCAAATAAATCAAAATTATTAAACTTGAAATTTAAATTTTGAATTAAGTTCCAACGAGTTAAGTTATCAATGGATTTTAATCAACAATTTAGAATATTTATTTTATTATTATATCTAAAATTAATAAATTCTACTTTATTGACATATATTATGAGACAACATAAATAATCTCAAGTCTACTTCAATAAAAAAATTAAAAAAAAATTACTATATGTCATACTCTCATTCATTTTATCACATTTAATTTTGTGGCTATAAAATTAATTTTTTTGTACATTTTATGATTTTTATTTATTTTATTATATTTTACATAATATTTAAATATAATAATTGTAATAAATGTATATGAATTTTATTAATGCAACTTTCCTTTTAATTTCAAAATTTCTAAATTAAAGCCAAATTATTTCTTTTGCTTATTTATTTAAATTTAAATAAGAAATGAGCATTTCAAAATTTTAAATTTTTAATATATTTCTCATTTTTCTTATAAATTCAAACTTCTACATGTTTTGGACCTTTATATTATAACATTTTTTTTTAATAAACCGTGTATTAATTTATACTATTTTACTACAGTACTTTTAAAGTTTCATTTATTAAAGTACAATATCATCTTACATTGTAAATCATTTTTCAATATTGTTTAGTATTGAATTTTTATTTTTTTTAACTTTATCAATCTACTTTAACTGTCTATCTTATAAACTCATGGTTTCCACTAGTTTCTAACCTAGTATATTATATATAGTTATTCCTATGGTCGGTCATTATTCTCATTAACATATATATTTAAGTGTAGTGAAGTCAATATAAATCTACCATCTCTTCTCCTGTCTTATATATATATATATAGTTTTTTTTCATTAACAATAATTTATGTTTTAAAATACTGTATTTTATAATTCTATAAAACATAAATTGTTATGCATAAAAAAATGTTATGAATTCCCTAAAAAAGTTGTCAACCGTCCAAAATTTAATATTTATGTACACATTGTTTTTAAATAATACATAATTTCTTCATGAAATATAATAAACAAAAAACAAAAAATAAATAGATCTTACAAATAAAAAAATACTTTTAAGAAATAAATGTTTCACATATCATCAAATGTTATACACCAAATGACTTCTAGCTCAGCGGTATCTAGCGTTGTCCTCTCTTCTTGAGGTTGAAAGTTCAAGTTTCATCATTGACATAGTTGAATTTAAGAAGTAGTTTACTAGTTTATAGAGGTGACAATCCCAACCCGAACCCGTCAACCCAAATCGGACCCAACCCAAAAATAGTAGGTTGAGTTGAGATTTTGAACCCATTTAATTAAATAGATCAACCCGTCTAACCTGTTTAATTAAATGGGTTGAGTTATGGTTGAAATTGCTAACCCGTTTACAAACTACCAACCCGTTTAAAATTTTTAAATATTTTTTAGTTTATATTTATTTAGTATTATTATTTAGTTGGTCATTATATTTTGATCATTTTTTATTTATCAACAACCATGGGTTAGTAACAGTTACTGGAATTCGAGTTAGTAAAAATGATAGTCGAGTTACGTAGAATTTAGAAATTAAACATTTATAATATTTTATTGTTGTAAACACTTATTTATGTATGTGTTATGGGCCTATAAAGTTATTGTTGTATAATTTTCAAAATTGAACAATTATTATAGCTTTTAAATTGTATATAATTTTATTTGATGTATTATTTTATTTTTAAGTGGTTTTTTATGAAAATTTAAACGGGCCAACCCGAGTCTAACCTGTTTAGTAAATAGGTTGGGTTGCAAAAACAAGAAACAAGTCAACCTAACTTCAGCCCATTTACTTAAAATATTGGTTTGGGTTGGGAATTCTCAACCCATTTACTTAAACATGTTGGGTTGGGTAGATATTTACAACCCATTTAATTAAATAGGTCAATATGTTTATGACCCAACCCAACCTATTACCACCCCTAATTTAAGAGTAGGTTAAATTCATTGTTTAAAAAAAAAAGACAAAATTGAAAAAATGGTCCATGTGGTATGCATTTTTTTGGGGTTTTAGTCCAAACCCCGACTTCTTTGGATTAGTGGTCCTTTTGGACTAGTTTGTATGTGAAAATGCTCCCTACAAAAATTGAAATGACTAAATTGCCCTCTTGATATATTTTTTATATTTTTTTCTATTTAGTTTAATGTTTTATTAATAATAAAATGGGGCCCACACCCCATTCTCTCTCTCTCTCTCTCTCTCTCTCTCTCTCTCTCTCTTTCTCTTTCTCTCCACACATAAACTCATAGATCCATAAGGAGGCTTTCGATTCATCCTCCAAATCTTCTCTTCCTCCTATCCCTCTGGTTTACAAAATGGTTGCTCAAAACCAAAAGAATCTCAATAAACCCCCAAAAATCGTCTCTGATCTCCTTTAAATGGAAGCAAATAAAATGCTTCTCCGGAATCGGCTGGGATAGGAGAGTCGGAATTGGGAGTCGCTTTTCCAGAAGAGCAATGCTTCTCTGGCGAGTTCACCGTGTAGATCCAGAAGTAATAGATATTAGATGGAGGGGGATTTCTTGTTAAAGTTGTTGTCGGCGATGGAATAGAGAGGAGGAGGTGTTACCGTTGTTTTAGGAATCACCCACTTTCTTCACAACCCCTACATTTCTTCACAGACATTGCATCTCTCCGCCACGACACAATCATCCACCACCACCTACACTTGTTTCCGATTGAGAAAGTTGGTTGCACGATAGATCAATAACCTGAATAATAAGAAGCTGCAGATTTCTAAAAACAACAAAGAACTCAAAAATCAAAAGATATGAATGTGATTTAGGGATTTTTGGAGTGATTTAAATAGAAAAGGGAGTTGGATTCCTGTTCGTTGGGGTTCAGATTGTCTGAATAGAAAAGGGAGTTGGATTCCCGTCCGACAGTACACAACGAGAGTAAAAAGGGAAAGCAATCGGTGTAGTGGGGTGGCGAGCTGCCTCCGCCAGCTTTGCTACCTCCGTTTTTGGAGTCTGGCTCGGATTGACGAGAAGGAAGGGGAACAACAACAACGATGGATGGTGGTGGAGTGTGACTGTGAGGATGGTCAGAATAGGCGGTGTCGGGCGGTGGCAGTAGGTAACCCCAAATGTCTTGGTGACCGGAAAAACGGCTCCACCTCCGGTGGGGAGTTCTTGGTCGTAAATGAAGAAGGAGGAGGGGGTAAAGTTTGTAGAGAGATAGAGAGAGAGGTGCCCTCTCATTTTTTTAATAATTAAAATGAATAAATAATTATTAAATTAAAAAAATGAATTTAAAAATGGAAAATAAATACCCCAAGGGTATTACAGTCATTTCACTATTCAGATGGACCAAAAACGCAACGAAACTAACTCAAAAGGACCACCAATCCAAAAAAGTCGTGGTTTGGACTAAAACCCCAAAAAAATGCATACCACAGGGACTATTTTTGCAATTTTGTCAAAAAAAGAAAAATCAAAGGTTATACAATTTACTTTTGAGAAGTGTATGATTTCAAATAGCATCAAGGTTACATAATACATGGGTTATGGATGTTATTCCAAAAACAAAGAGGACCTCATGGCAATTTCACACGACGGCATATCCACAAAAGTTCTAAAACCTCATTTTCTCTCTTTTTCCCTTTTTTCCTATTTTGTCTTTTCTTGAGGAATAGACTACTCTTTAATTAGAAGAAAGTTTACGCCATATTATTAGCCTAACTATACAACCTTTAATTATTTTTATTTGTAAGATAATTTAGTTAGAGATATTGAAGGATATGCGAGGTGGACAATCACACATGGCCCACGTCATAGGGGCCCATTCTTTTTATATACACGTATTTGTATATATGTAATTGAACAAAAATATTTAGATAACTTATTAACTCCATAAAAAAGAATCAAAACATTCTTTCTTATTTTTGTTATTTCTATCAGATAACTAATAAACTAGAAAACTAACAAAAAAAATCCAGAAATCAAAGGATGAATCAAAACGAATCCAACAAAATATCCAGAAATCATAGGATGAATTAAAAAAAGTATAACATTTAACAACTTATTATAGTATTAACAATTTTCTCTTATATATACAAAATCATATGTAACGGTCTATCTTTATTTTTCGCACAATGTCTTAAAATCAACACAATGCCCTTGTTGAATGTGTACTCTAATATATTTTGGTATAGTTAAAAGACTACATATGAATGTTTAGCTGGAATAAGGATTTTTGTGTGTGAGAGTGTTGAGAGCTAAGGGCATCTAAGTTATAAGTCGGAGGTTCCCAAGTGTAAGCAAATAGTAAAAGAAGAAAATGTATTGGGGTGCTCACGGGTAGTGGATTGTCCCATGAATTAGATCCTTTTTTCGTAAAATTTGATGATTACCAGCATAATGGAGTAGATGCATTGTGAGAGCACTGAAGTGTTTGCTTAAGGAGGGATGCACTACAAGAAAATTTTGAAATAGCTAAGGACAAATTCTATAGCTAAACATAAATAACAACGAAATTTGCTAAGTAAATTGCAAATGTGATTCTATAGCTATATTTCTTTGTAGTTAAATATTGCTATAGAATTATAGTTTCGACATCTAGTTCGTATCAACTTAGCTATAACACAATTGTTGCAATCCCGTAACAAAAAAGCAGGCGAAAAAAAAAAATTATAGTCAAAAAGCATAGTAAATTTGCTACATAATAACTAGTTTGTAACAATTTTCAGTATGAATTTTGTAGCAATTAAATCATACATTCCTTAACAATGAGTTCCGTAGCAATTTTCAATTTGAATTTCGTAGAAAATTTCATTAAAAGTTCTGTAGAAATATTCAATATGAACTTCGTAGTAATTTTCATTATGAATTCATTAGTACTTTCCAATTTGAATTTCGTTGTTGGTTAAAAATTTCCAACAAAATCCATATTTTTTATTTACAATATTAATAACAATATATGAAAATGCAACAAATATAATTTCAAAATTACATTGATTTTTAATATAAATATTATATGATCGAAAAGTTAATGTGGAAAAGTTGCCTCCAAAATTAACAAGTGGCAAATAGTTCAGGGGTTATTTCAGTAACTTATCATTTACTATTCATAGTTTGACTATGAATAGTAATATATATGGTAATTGAATATTGATGGACGGCATATATATTGATATGTCAAAAATGGCGGTTCCATTTGAATTGAATTCTTTGACTACGCAACAGTCGGCCAAATAATTGTTTTGCTAAACAATTGTTTATTATTGTCAATGGACGGCAAATTTGGACGGTAAGAAAGTTGTCAAACATTACGGCAATT
Source organism: Lactuca virosa (assembly GCF_052849685.1). Taxonomy (NCBI): domain Eukaryota; kingdom Viridiplantae; phylum Streptophyta; class Magnoliopsida; order Asterales; family Asteraceae; genus Lactuca; species Lactuca virosa. The sequence goes on from NC_136431.1 coordinate 183,088,118, forward strand.
TGGTGTTAATTGGAAGAAACTTTACGGCTACTCTCCCTATAAATATCTGTGTTGCAACAGAACAATGGCGAAGAACACGAACCAAAATCAAAGTATATATAGAAAAGCATTAAATATATATACTTATACACCACCGTGTATTTTAGCTCTCCCACTCTATTTGTAATCTCTTTCATAATCCCTGTAAACACTGCAAATTATAGTGAATTGTTTCTCGGCTTCCTCCGCCCGTGGTTTTTTCCCGATTTGGGTTTCCACGTAAATTCCTGTGTCTCTATTCTATTTATTTTATTCGTATTACGTTGTAATTATTACGCTTTGATAATTTTTGATCCCATTCCGCATTGAGCTAATATTATTTAAGTCAATTCGTATCCGTCGTATTTTACAACAATTGGTATCAGAGCATCCGGGTTGTGATATTAGCTCGTTGGGATCATTTTATCAAGTAATTAATCATGTCTTCAGTAAAATACGATATTCCACTACTGGATCGTAACACCCGATTTCCGTTGTGGCAAGTAAAGATGAGATACATTCTCATTCAGATGGATTTACACAAGGCGCTATTGGGTTTCAATAAGATGCCCGATACATGGACCGAAAAAGAAAAGGAGATGAAAGATCTGAAGGCTTTATCCCAAATTCGTTTGCACTTGTCAAACGATGTTTTGCAAGATGTTCTAAAAGAAACGTCAGCGGCTTCTTTATGGCTAAAGTTGGAACAACTGTTGATGACCAAGAGCTTACCAAACAAGTTGCATTTGAAGCAATGGTTGTTCAATCTCAAGATGATTGAAGGAGGCTCTTTAACTGAACATATATCCACATTTAAAGAGTTAGTAAATAACTTAGAGAATATGGATGTTCAGTATGAAGATGAAGACTTGGCTCTATTCTTACTATCGTCGTTGCCAGAATCCTATAGCCATTTTCGTGATACTATTATCTATAGCCGTGACACTCTAGTTTTAGATGAAGTCTATACAGCTTTGGATTCAAAAGAGAAGATGAAGCATATTACTGGTGGTGGTTCAAGTGATGCTAAAGCCGAAGGTTTGAATGCCAGAGGAAGAACAACAGAGAGAAGTAGAACTTCTCAATCTTCCAATAGAACCAGATCCAAGTCAAAAGGCAAACGAAAGTTTTGCAACTATTGTCACAAGAAGGGACATGTGCTTGAAGAATGCTTCAAGTTGAAGAACAAAGAAAAAGAGAAGACGGCAGCAAATGGTAAACAAGCTAGCACTTCGGGTGAAGCCGATCTAGCTGAGGACGAAGGTATTGGAGAACTTTTGACAGTTTATTCAGATAAACTGGATTCCACTGGTGATTGGATACTCGACTCTGGTTGTACTTTTCATATGTGTCACAACAAAAGTTGGTTTTACACATTTGAAAAGGTTAACCAGGGCTATGTGTTGATGGGTAACAATACTACATGTCCAGTTCTTGGACATGGTTCAGTCAGGATCCGTATGTTTGACGGAGTTATTCGAACCATGGGGGATGTTAGATATGTTCCAGACCTCAGAAGAAACTTGTTATCTCTCAGTTCCTTTGACAAAAAGGGATATGAGTTTGCTGGTAAAGGTGGAGTTCTCAGGGTATTCAAAGACGGTTCCGACAAACTGAGAGCCGAACGAAAAACCTCAGATCTTTACTTTCTTGACGGGCAAACAATTTCGAGTGATGCTGCTGTTGTGTCAAAGTCTCTTTCTGATCCAGATCAGTCCCGTCTTTGGCACCTTCGACTCGGCCATATGAGTTTTCAAGGCATGTCAGAATTGAGTCGAAGAGGTTTACTTGGTCAACAAAAGATTGTTGATTTGGATTTCTGTGAAGACTGTGTATATGGCAAGGCAAAACGAGTAAGGTTTGCAAGTGGTATCCATACAACGAAAGGACCACTTGATTATGTTCACTCGGATTTGTAGGGACCGGCTCGAGTTGCTTCAAAAGGTGGAGCTATTTATATGCTCACTATTATTGATGATTTCTCCAGGAAGGTGTGGTCTTTCTTCTTAAAAAATAAAGGAGACGTTTTCTCTACCTTCAGAAATTGGAAAGTTCAGGTTGAAAAGCAATCAGGTCTGGTGGTAAAGTATCTTCGTACGGATAATGGACTTGAGTTTTGCTCAGAAGAGTTTAATGTCTATTGTCAAAAGGAAGGCATTACTCGACATCGCACAGTAGTCCATTCACCTCAACAAAATGGTGTAGCTGAAAGAATGAATCGCACCATTATGGAGAAGGTCCGGTGTATGCTTTCTAATTCCAAATTGCCAAAGTCTTTTTGGGCGGAGGCTGCTTCGACTGCTTGCTATGTTATCAACCGATCACCGTCACGAGCAATCGAGAAGAAAACTCCATTTGAATTATGGTCCGGTAAACCTGCAAATTATTCCGATTTAAAACCATTCGGATGTCCAGCGTATGCACGAGTTGACAATGGGAAGCTAGAACCAAGAGCAATCAAATGCGTTTTTCTTGGGTACAATCAAGGTGTAAAGGGTTACAAGTTATGGAGCTTTGATTTGAAGAAAATTATCATCTCAAGAGATGTTACTTTTGATGAGTCTGCTATATTTCAACCAGTTGCTGACTCTTCTAAAAGAACAGATGCATCAGATGTATCATCCGAAGCAAATAAAGAAAATGCTCAAATGGAGGTCGAGCTTCCTACTTCACCTACCACTAATCAGAATACAAATCAGCATCAAGATTCTTCTTCGTCGGATGAGCATGTTGTTGGTGAAGATTCAACACCTTCACAACCACAAGCTACTACTCCAAGCATTGCAAGAGATAGACCGAGAAGACAGATTATTCCTCCGAAGAGGTATGTTGAATCTGATTTGGTTGCCTATGCTTTTATTGTTGCTGATAAAATTGAGTCTGCAACAGAGCCTGCAAATTATGACGAGGCTATCAAATCTGAAGACTCAAATGATTGGATGCTCGCTATGCAAAATGAGATGGAATCCTTGCAGCGAAACAGTACTTGGAATTTAGTTCCTATTCCGAAAGGGAAGAGACCAGTTAAATGCAAGTGGGTCTACAAGCTCAAGGAACCTGTCAACCCAAATGATAAACCAAGATACAAAGCTCGGTTAGTAGCTAAAGGCTACAGTCAGATTCCTGGTATTGATTACACTGACATTTATTCCCCAGTTGTCAAACATACTTCCATTCGTGTATTGTTGGGGTTGGTTGCTTCTAACGATTTTGAGTTAGAACAACTTGATGTCACTACAGCTTTCCTAAATGGTGAGCTTGAGGAAGAGATTTTTATGCAACAACCTGAAGGTTTTGTAGTTCCTGGAAAGGAGAACTACGTATGCAAGTTGAACAAATCTCTTTATGGCCTCAAGCAGTCTCCTAGACAATGGTACAAGAGGTTCGATTCTTTCATGACCAGTCACAAATTCAGCAGGTGCACCTATGATAGCTGCGTTTATTTTAAGAAATGTGACAATGGTTCAAAGATCTACTTACTCTTGTACGTGGATGACATGTTGATTGCAGCGAAAGATATGAAGGAGATTCAGAAGTTAAAAGACCAGTTGAAAGCTGAATTTGAAATGAAGGACTTAGGAGCTGCCAAAAAGATTTTAGGTATGGAAATTATTCGTGACAGGAAGTCTAGGATCTTGCATCTTTCTCAGAAAAGTTATATTGAGAAAGTCCTAAGACGCTTCAGTATGCACGAAGCAAAGTCTGTCAACACACCTTTTGCAGCTCATTTCAAGCTATCATCCGCTTTGAGTCCTACTAATGAGACTGATATGGCTTACATGGCACGTGTTCCATACTCTAGTGCTGTTGGATCTTTGATGTATGCTATGATCTGCACGCGCCCTGATTTGGCTTATGCTGTTAGCATGGTTAGTAGATACATGGCGAACCCGGGGAAAGAACACTGGAAAGCAGTACAGTGGATTTTTCGTTATTTACGCGGTACGTCTTCTATGTGTTTACGTTGAAAAAATTGGTAAATCTAACACTGGGGTGTTCGGATATGTTGATTCAGATTATGGCAAAGATTTGGATAAACGAAGATCAATTACAGGGTATGTGTTTACTCTAAATGGTTGTGCTGTTAGTTGGAAAGCCCAGTTACAGTCTACAGTTGCCCTGTCTTCTACCGAGGCAGAGTACATGGCGATTACAGAAGCAGTTAAGGAAGATATCTGGTTGAAGGGGTTATTTGGAGAACTCGATGATAGAATAAAGGTGACCACAGTTTTCTGTGACAACCAGAGTGCTATCTTCTTGAGTAAAGATCAAATGTTTCATGACCGAACAAAGCATATTGATATTCGTTATCATTTTGTGCGGGATATCATTGAAAAAGGTGATTGTGTTGTGGACAAGATTCATACAGATTATAATCCCGCTGATATGTTCACTAAAAGTCTTCCTATAGCCAAGTTCAAATTATGTTTGGACATGGTGGGTGTTTCTGATCGCAGTTGAGCCTGAAGGCTCGTGGTGGAGGAAGTATTATTTATTTTTCGGAAACAATTTTTTTCTCTATATAAAATTTGCAGGTTCTTATGGAAGTTTTAGAGTTTGGTGAGCTATAGGTTTTGACTAATCGTAAAGCATGACTTGCTTAATTTTGATGTCAAGGTGGAGATTGTGGAAAAGTTGCCTCCAAAATTAGCAAGTGGCAAATAGTTCAGGGGTTATTTCAGTAACTTATCATTTACTATTCATAGTTTGACTATGAATAGTAATATATATGGTAATTGAATATTGATGGACGGCATATATATTGATATGTCAAAAATGGCGGCTCCATTTGAATTGAATTCTTTGACTACGCAACAGTCGGCCAAATAATTGTTTTGCTAAACAATTGTTTATTATTGTCAATGGACGGCAAATTTGGACGGTAAGAAAGTTGTCAAACATTACGGCAATTTGGTGTTAATTGGAAGAAACTTTACGGCTACTCTCCCTATAAATATATGTGTTGCAACAGAACAATGGCGAAGAACACGAACCAAAATCAAAGTATATATAGAAAAGCATTAAATATATATACTTATACACCACCGTGTATTTTAGCTCTCCCACTCTATTTGTAATCTCTTTCATAATCCCTGTAAACACTGCAAATTATAGTGAATTGTTTCTCGGCTTCCTCCGCCCGTGGTTTTTTCCCGATTTGGGTTTCCACGTAAATTCCTGTGTCTCTATTCTATTTATTTTATTCGTATTACGTTGTGATTATTACGCTTTGATAATTTTTGATCCCATTCCGCATTGAGCTAATATTATTTAAGTCAATTCGTATCCGTCGTATTTTACAACAGTTAACATAGTTCAAAATAAAAAATAACTACAAAACATAAAGAAATAGCAATACAGAATAGTACTTTATTCCTTGTGCATTAGTATCCTGAGAATAACATATTGTTTTTGTTGCAACTCAACTTACAATTTCAACATTTGGATATTTGTCTTTGTCTCAATTGAGAGTTTTCACCAAGTATTGTCTGCTCATGTGTAACCATACAAATATATGTTATGTGTTTTTGTTGGATGATGTTAAAATACTCATTAATTTGTTCTTAAACACATTGGGGTTTTAGTAGGATAACACGGATGTTATTGAATAACTAAGAGTTGTGGACTTGTGGTGGTGTGGGATGAATAATGTCTAATTAAATATTTAGGTATGATGGAAACCATACATGTACTGCTATCATAGAGGTTTTTCCATAAGTAATGAATTGTTGTAATAATTGAGTTAAATGATAAAAAAATATCTAACTGGATGGACCATGATGAATATAGGTCATTTATGATTATTTATTTGTTATATAACAAGTTTGTGAAAAATTGAGATTTCGTATTTATTTGTTAGATGAATTATGATGATGAATCTGATTGTGTTGAGATGTTGTTAACTCGTGTTGCCTAAGATTATGGATCATTATCTAATTTTATTGAGAACAAACCTAATTACTGAATTTAAATTAATCCAAACTTGTTATTTGGAGAATTAATGAAGTACTTGAAAAAAAGGACTATTTTCTTTTGTGAGTTTAAATCAAGAGGAGATAGAGGATGAGAATGACCATTTATTTCTCCTAATGAGGAGATTTTCGACTTCAAGTAGGGTTTGGGTTAATTAACCATTAAGGTATGATGTTCGTATAGTTTTCTTTGGGTTATCATTAGCATTTGCAAACCATAAGAAAAAAACCATTGGTTTTAACGGAGTAAGATCATTAAATTGATTATTAACATGTACTTATGTTAGGGACACATGTATTAGTGATTATTTGGAGATTGTTTTGTGCCAAAATCATCAAACACATTTAGAAATGATAAATTTGATGAAAACAAAATACATGAGTGATTAGAAAGCACAAAATAGCAAAAGCTGATTTCGATCGGCAATCATTTGGTAAACGAACGTCGGACAGCACGGCAGACTTTCAATGGTGTCCAATCACCAATGGTGGATATATTTTCGTAGAAGTGGACTTCCAACCACATCTGATAGTCCCATTTGACAATTTTTTTGTTGGTTGGTGTTAGGGATGAGCATTTGGACCGGGGAACCGGCCTGAACCGGTACCGGAACCGGAACCGGATAGAACCGATCGGGCCGGGACCGGGACGATATTCTTTTGGATTTTTGGAACCGGAAACCGGTAGAATCCAGAACCGGTAGAACCTGCAAAAACCGAAACCGTAACCGAAATATTTCTCAAAATATGTTGTTATTTCTCTAGGATCGGTTCCAACATTGAATAGCCGACAAGAACCGGTAGGAACCGGAACCGGTAGAACCGGCGGTCCCATTCGGTTCCTATTTTCCACCAAGTCCGGTTCCGCCCAATTCTGGCCGGGCCGGTTCCGATGTTGATCCCTAGTTGGTGTTTTTTTATAGAAAATGGATAGTATGGTATGTGATTTTTAATATTGTTATTTTAGCCGCTTAACTTTGATCTACCTTTATGCTGTAGTTATTTTAGCCCCTTAAATGATAATCATTTACGGGATATCAAAAGGCGCACGTAAGTTCATTGTTAGAAATTCTTTTGCAATATTTTGACCTCATAGTGCATAAGTGTCACGAAATTTGCAACACGATTATCCACACACAAACCTCACATTTAGGTAGAAAAATAGAAGTTTGTTTCCAGATTATGATATAGTTAAGCATTTTACGTGTTGATATAAAAATCCTAGGATATGTGAGGATGTATGACAACCACGTAATCAAATCACTGAATTGGTTTGCCAAAATTAAGGTTGCTTATTTGGGAATGTAAATGTCATTTTAACGGCATTCAAAATTCAGTTATTAGGTTGGTGAGAAATATTTTAAGATATGAATATCAACAATTGAGTTATAAATGTTATTCAATAGAAAGAGGACTTCTTGGTAATTTCATAACACGAGGGCATATATTTATCATAATTAATTTTTTTCAGGGGTCGCAACTTTCGACCGAATCTATAACCCGACACTAACCCAACCCGAAAATAAATGGGTTTGGGTTGAGATTTTTGACCCGTCAACCCGTTTATTTCATGGGTTGGGTTGGGTTACCTGTTTAGGTTTGCAGGTCAACCCGCCAACCCGTGTGTATATATATATATATATATATATATATATATATATATATATATATATATATATATATATATATATACCTTAATAAACATTTAGCCACAAATGCTGAATTTTAAGAGGTACAATTCTTAATGCATCATATAAAACAACTTTATGCATTCCAGAAAAATAAGATCCATTGAAAAAGTGATAAGATTTTGAATGAGTCAAAGTGATAAGATTTTGAATGAGTCAAAGTTTTGACCAAAGTGATAAGATTTTTAATGAGTCAAAGTGATAAGATTTTGAATGATTCAAAGTTTTGACCAAATGTTTCTCATATCCAACTGAATCGGTCCAACAAACTCCCAATTATATCACCTTATTCTCAGTTAACTATAGTCACCCTGCGTTTCCTTTCATCCGATTTTCAATTTAAAATAGACATTGTTGCTTGAATTTCAAAAACCGAAAATATTCTCTCTACAAACATTGGTATCGACATTACTCTTGACATGAGTTTCTTCGAACCTCTATCTCTTCACTTCTAATCTTTTTTACCAACTCAAGTTTTTTGGTTTTTGTTGCTTAAAATCTCTATGGTTTTTTTTAGTTGCATGTTATGGAGGTGGTGCTTAACACCATCGTCAAGCTCTACACACATACGTATTTCTCCCATCATCCTATCCACAAACCCTAATCAAAGCCACTATCACCATCTTCATCGCTAACGCAACCACTACCACCACTCTCCTCCTTCTATTCCGTAATCGACACCTTCAACACCACACACCACCATCCTTGATTTTATCGGTTACATATTTTTCTAATCTATGTTTTATTTGGATTTCCAGGTCTCCGATGAAGTCTGCAACCATTACTGCCATCACCACCTTTAATTTGTTCCAGTCACGACCATCCAGGTATGATTTCAGATAATCTTTCAACACCTTATTTCCTTCTATTTTCTTCACCAAGAGTCCGGAATCATCCGTGAATTGAGTAAATGATATGGGGGCTGATTCAAATTTCTAATTTCGAATTGATGTTCTGTTCACTGATCTTCGTCTTCTTGCTCTCTCACCAAACCCTAAATCGACTCTGCCTCCTTTTCTTTTCGCTATTTCTTCGAAGTTTTAGGTAAGTCTAGAAGAGATAAACCTCAAAGTCGTTCATCTTTATCCCGTCTCTCTTTGGATTGATCAATTCATGTTAGTGTTCTATTTTTATTATTTCTTTTTTTCATTTTTAGGTTATATCCGGTTTGGTTTTATAGAGAGAGATAACAATGATCAAGCATAACTCAAGTTTATGATGTTTCCATGAGAACATATTAATTTACTATAGCTTTCCGGAGATGTGTTGGTAACCCATAACTCAAACCTTGATTATTTCTTATCTTTTTTCTATAATTTCTTTTAAATCATCCTCTGTTTAGAAATTTTGGTTAGGATGAATGAACAAAGATTTAAAGGATTTTGCAGGAGAACTGTAACTTTCATATGAGTGTTTTTTCTTTTTTATAAGGGTTTTGCTTTTTAGTAAAATCTATGTTCCATATCTGGTACTTTGAGAAAAGATTTGAAGGTATGTATGTTGCTAAGCATTTGGATTCGGATTGTCATCTAGGCAGGCGTGAAAATATTTCTAAAATTCTCATTGAAGTAATTTCAAGAGTCAGATGGTATTTTGATGAGTGTCCAACCTTGATGTTGCGGCATACTTTGTAAAATTTACTAAGTTATAACATTTATTTTCACTTTTTATCTTACTTTAGCATTGTACTTTGAAAAATGTAACCAAATTTTGCATGATGTATGACAGAATGATAGATGTTGAGAGCATGTCTAAGGTTTCTTGCAAAACAATGCCAATTTCAACCTTATAACATAATATGCAAGGTGGCCACAACTCCTAGAATGCCTAATCTCCCTTTCACCCGAATTAATATATTTTTTTCTAATTTTGCAGGTTGTTTGACATCCAAATGTCTATTACCTTTTGATTAACTCAGGTGAATGTTTTTCGTTTCAATTTTTCTTCTTTTGATTTTAAAACAAGTTTTTTCTTCCAGTATTGGATTCTTAATCACAACTGACCATGCATTATTCTTTCCTTTGTTATTGCTAAAATTAATAAACATACTTCCCAAATGTTCCATATGTTTGTTTAAAGCATCCATTATTGACATGTATTGCTAATGACAGGAAAAGACCTCGACAACAGACAATTTGAGGGTATTTGATTCTTCCTGATCTGGCAACCTGGCTCTGTTCTTAGCCTATTGCTAAATTGACCCCACCCCACATCTCATTTACACTTTTTGGTCTGTAAAAGTTCCAGTTTGGAATACTGGTGGTGTGGTAATTTTGTTCTCTTTAAATATTCTATGTACAATCATTTATTTGCACATTTCCATGAGACATATCACTAAAAGTTTATTGAAATTGGTATTAATTTATGTTTTTGTATGCACATATGAGTTTTGAGGAGTGTAGAACGAGTGGTGGCATGAACCGGTTCATAAGGAACAACTGAGTTGAAGGTAAAATTGTAAAACCATATAGGTAAAGGTGTGTTTTAGAATCACTTGATTTTTAGTTGGTGAAAAAGTATGATTTTCAAGCATTATATTGAAGATATGGTACATTTAGTTGAGGAAGTACCAATTGTAGCATTGTAATTTCGTTGGTTTGTATATTTTGACATTTTACCTTTTTTTTAAAATAAAAATGGTTAATTACAAGATATAGCAATGCATATTTGTTTGTTTATATATTTTGGTACCATGCTTTTTGTTTCTTCCTATTATAGCGTTGTACTTCGAAATCTCAACCAAATTATAGTAAATTGGCCCAAATCCAATATTGGAGTTTGTGTGTTATATGGTCTCTCTATATAAGTGTGATCTAATATATGTATGTATGATCAACAATTTTCAGATTGACCTATGTATAATTGACTGTAAATTGAAAAGTTTTACACAAACTGATCATTGGGTGTCATACATGTTGGTTGATAGAAGAAAAATTATAAATTTGTGAATACATTGTGTATCTTTCTTTTAGCTATGTGTATTACAATTACAGGAGCAATTGAAAAGATACAAAAGCTTAGACTATGTGTATCATAATGTATTACTCTTTTATCTGGTAAATAATATTACACATAAAACTATCAAATATGACTTAATTACTTGTATGTCCTTTATATGTTATTTTCTACCAAGTACGAGCTGGAATGATACCTGATCATATGGAACAATAATTCAACCCTTATTTATTGAAATGATCCTTGTTGCAACTAGAGATGCACATTTACCGGTTTTGGTTTTTTTTAAAAGCCGATTCGATTTTTTAACATGTTTTTTCTAGATTGGCTTTGGTTTTTGGGTTTTTTTTAAGTGAAACTGATTTAAAAACCGGTTTTTTCGATAAAAAAAATGCTTCAGTTCGATTATAGTATAAAAACTGTTTTCAGATATATATATATATATATATATATATATATATATATATATATATATATATATATATATATATATATATATATATATATATATATATATTCAAACCTATTACTAACCGACAATTTGGTTATAAACTAACGTGTTTTGGAAAAACCAGTTCTCAAAAACCGTTTTGGATTTTTTTTTGTCGATTAAAAGAATGGTTTGAATGTGCACTTTTAGCTCAACAAGGACACATTCTTGAAATAACCCTGGACACTCATATTATAACACGTTTGGATAGTTTGTGATATATTTGCTAACATTTTATGGTATAAAGTTTCATTTGTTTATAATACCAATATAAAAAACATTTAGCTTTTTGACAACAAAGAGTAATTATTTTGACATAAAATTGACCATATAACTTGATCACTTTCTTACTAATTTGACAAAAAATGAATATTTAATTGGACCACTTTTAGACTAATTTGACAACAAAAAATTACCAGATAGACAACAAAAATTACGAGTTTGACAACAAAAGTTACCACTTTTCCAATTTAATACTAGGAAACACTTCAAATGATTTTTGAAGGAAAAAAAGAGTCGGTGTCTTCGACGAAGAGGGTTGTTAGATGGCATTTCATGCATCTTATAGGGTACTTTTCATTATCAATTTAGGATCATATTTTGTACATTTTCATTTCATTTATTTAAATAATGTTCAGCTCATGTATTTCGTTAGAATTCCCGTACTGCTCATGTTTTAATGTCAATTTCAGATAGTTCGAGTGGAGCAGTGCTTTGGGACCAGTTGGATGCGCGTTTGGAGCTTAAAATGGAGTTTGGAACTTATGGAGTATTTTGAGGAATGATTGGAAGATGCTTTGGTCAAGAAACATTCGATCGAATTGATCACACGAAGATAGAATCTGCAATCTAAAGTTAAAGGATGTTGCTGGCAGCTTTGACCTCCTGTCAGTATTTTGACCATATCTCATGAACCGTAACTCCAATTGACGCGATTCAAAATGATCTGAAAAGTAGACGAAATTTCGGACGTCTTAGGCAAAAAATGTGATCGCAATTCTAGTCCATGCAATCGCATGGAGCCTTTATGCGATCACAGGTTAGGTCGCAACTTGGATTCGAGGTTTTTTTGTGCCAAAAATTCATCCGGAAGTAAAAAATGAAAACATGCGATCGCAACGTATGTACATGCGATCGCAGGTTGGCCAAAATTTCTAGAAATAGCATCCTACTTCATTAAAAAGGCCCGTGACGCGTTTTCTTCAATACCTGCGATCGTAGGTTGTCTATATGCGATCACATGCGAGTCGTTTTTGTTGTTAGACGTATAAATAAACTCTGATAGCATTCCTGTAACCTAAGTCGGCGATTCCAGAGGTACCAAACGACGAAAATACGATTTTGGAGGCGTTTCTTCTCTGATTTCAACAATTTCTGAAGATCTGAAGACTGTGGATCATCTCCTTCAAGTAGATTAGTAAGATTAGTTGTTTGGTGTCTCTTTTCATCTGTTTTCATCAGATTTTAGCCATGTCTGGCTAAAACCTTAGTTTTCAGTTCTGCAAAGATAAGTACTTTTCATGTGATTGATCATTAGATCTGCTTTTTGATTTGTGTTTCTATCTAGATTCTTCAATTTTGTTTTTAATGAATGTTTGATTTTGATTCTTGTTAGTTTAATCACCTAGCTAGGGTTTTATCATTCCAGTTAATCAGTTATAGAATACGTAATTGTTCTTGTCAACTGGTAATAAGTAACAAGTAATAAATCGGTTCCATGTTTAGGATTTGACTTTATTATAAACTGTAAAAATCATATTTTTACGCTTCCGAGCTTGTGAGAAGTATTGGGTATTGCTAGGAATTTTACAAAGAACTTAATGCAACTTTTCTGATCTAAATTAAGAGCTTGTTTGATCAGACAGTAAAAAGTTAGGGTTAATTGAAGAGCTTGGTTTGATTAACTAATTTAGGTAAAAGAGAAATTACTAGAGTTTGTTAGTTTTTCTCAGTACCAGCTTAGATAGAACGCATCTCAAATAATCAGATTTGGATCAGTTGCATGATTAGGAAATTCGCATCAGAACTGAAATCGTTTTTTATATTGATTTTCATTTAATCTAATATTACTGCATTTTTAGTTTTTAGTTTACAATTAAAACCCTCCTTTATATTTCTTTCTTGACTAGATTGTGCCTGATGCAAAAAGGCATTGACCATTAGGCTGTTTCCCTGAGGATTCGACCCTGCTTCCATGTGCTATATTTTTAGTGCAACCAGCAGTGATAGTTTAATTGCTTAATACGCGTGCGACAACGTGTTAACAAATTGGCGACGTTGCCGGGGACACGGTACTGCTAATTGTTTTGTGCCAAAATCTTTACGTACATGTAATCTAGTCTTCAGGCATGGTCGAGCCAACGACCTTAAAAAAGGGCGGCTTTCCGGGAGGCAACCCGATGATTAGTTTTTATGCTTTCAATAAAGAGATGGTCGCAGTTCCAAACAAGCATGGGGAAATCAGAGGATCGACAGAGTTGCTGAAATTCAAATTTTTCGCCACATCATCGTCAAAATCATATTTCTGCAACCTTATCAGGTACATTCTTTCCTAGCTGCAACCTTTTTTGTTTTTATTTGCTTTACTGAGCTATTCATTTCTCTCTGAGCATTGAGGACAATGCATCATTTTAAGCGTCGGGAGAGGGTTAGTGTAAAAATTTGCATTTTTGTTTAAAATTTTATTTTTTCAGTTTTTTTTTCATTTAAAATTTTTCAAAATTATCTTTTTGCATTTTTATTCTTTTGCATTTGCATATAGAAAATCCAAAAATCCAAAAATATTTTTATTTTTATTTTTCTGCATTTAAAAAAGTAAAAAAAAAGCCCAAAAAGATTTTTATTTCTGGTTATTTTTTAGTTTCTGTATATAAAAAAAATTGAAATATTTTACATGAGATGAGGATATCTTTTTACATTCGATAGCTCCGTTAAGATGAAGTGTGATAGTTACCGAAAATAATGGTCTCATTAAAATCAATTTTAAAAATTATCTTTTCAAGTGCTTTAAATGTTTTCAATATGAACCAACATAAGAGTCAGATAATTTTTACAATGGAAGTGTGGGATGGAAAAACGAACAGTGTTTTAGAAATAATTTCCTTAAATGCCTTAAAACGAACCTAGATTGGATAACCCTTATCATTCCTTGAAGTACTGAACCCTATAGTTTCTACGCCTTTTGAGGTTGGGGGGACTCTTGTTATACCCACAATTTATTATCATTTTTGAAGTATTGAAGATATGGTGGGCCTCAAAGTAAAATTCACGCCCAATCGATATATATGTTAGAAATGGTATATCAAGCAACTTGAGGAAATCTGCAATTCAAAGTCAAATCCAAGTCAAGTTCAAGTCAAAATCAAGAACCAAACAAGTTTAATCTGAAGAGTTGATCAAGACAAAGAAGATGTATGGTATAATGAGATTGATCCCTCGATAGTGGAATCATAGGGGTAAGCTTGGATTTTCTGTCCATAATGGAGCTTACCGTGTTTACTGGACGAGTTCAGAAAAAAAAAGGAGGGGTTGGTTAAGCTAAGTTTTTATAAACGAATTTTTGTGAAATTATTTTTAAAAATACACTGTTTTCACAAATTTAATTCAGCGTAAAAATTATTTACTCAAGCTTGCTTTGACTTATTAAATATGAAATCTGAATCGTTAATATAAAGTATTGAGACTGTTGTCTAGGTAGTGATTTCATTGGAGCTTCCTCGTTGTGAATTCTGATCATGTGACAAAAAAAAGTGAAGTATTTGAGTTTAAGTTTCTAAATTCTTTTTATGTCATCTACATCTTTCCATTTGTTTATAATGTTTTATCTTTTTCTTACTTGAGAGCAAGTAAGGTTTAAGCTTGGGGAAGGACATAGTGGTTTCGATAGTTAAACCAAGTCATAGTGGTTTTTATGGATTTGACCTTAGATTCTTTCTGAAAGTCACTTCAACGAAGTTTCCGTTTTTCATTCCCACATGATTATGTCTTCATTCATTATTTTGTTGATTTCTTCTCCAAACATTTTTACAATTTTTATTTTTATCAAATTGATTAACAAAAAACCAATAATTAAAAGTACATACATAAATGATTCTCTCGGTTCGGTTCTTCAATCCTAAAGGAAACAAGAAAATGGTTTGGTAGCCAACACATGAGTACATTCATATGTTTTTCGGATTCGTATGTTTTAAGCACCTCCATTACGTATGTTGCAATTCTGTTAATCATTTGTTTTGTCACTGTATTGCATGGGTATCACAATGCATATAAATTGTTCACATAATCCCCCACGCAAACTGTAATCACTGAAATAAAAATATTCGCTGAAAAAAAACTAATAGCTTCGACATATTAGACTGTATAGATTACATGTGTAAGGTAAACGGGTGTAGAAACTATTTTCTGAAAAAACTATTTACACTCGTCGCTTGGCGCGAGTAAACGGTTAGTGTGTGTGTGTGTATATATATATATATATATATATATATATATATATATATATATATATATATATATATATATATATATATATATATATATATATATGGGGAAAAGTGAATATATGGCTGTTATGTACCTAAGCTTAGGTATAGAACCTTATAAACGACGTGGTTTTAAACAAAAACAAATTCATTTTCATTTTAACTTGTTTCATTTTAATAGAATACCATTGAGTTAAGTTCAATTATGGAATGAAAAATATCAATTATATATATTTTATTGCAAATAATTATTGAAGTTTATAGAGAAAATAAAAAACCAATATTTCTTAACGAATATAACTCAAGCGTTTTGTCTTTCAATTGAAAAACTATATCCAATGATTTTGTGAAAAGCTTGATTGAGTTATGACATGTTCTTCTTTTATCTTTTATTTTATTAGTTTTCATTTAAAATTTAGTATGGTTGATTAAATGGTCACGACTTTTAATGCTTGAAGTTCTTAGACACAATGAAGAAAAAGAAAATAAATTTGATCGATTTATCAAGTCACATGATTAATGAAGAATAGTAAAAGAGATATCATGATTAATTTGGATATAAATGGATCAAAACTACATTGTTTGGAGGGTTTTATATAAACTTAGGTACATGACAGTCGCGTATTCTCTAAGCCATATATATATATATATATATATATATATATATATATATATATATATATATATATATATATATATATATAGGGTGAGGTTCAATAGAGAACCATAATTAACCAAGGAACCAATCGTGAGCGTCGGAAATCATAACGATCAACGACCAAGGAAATAGATATACACTTTTACATTGGACGCACACACACCGGATTATACCAAAAAATCCACCCTTTACAAAAAAATTCACCACTTTTTTTCGTTTAAAATTTTTTAGGCCATGTTTTTTATTAAAATAAAAAAACCGAATATACCGTTGTTCTCGATTTTTCGTCCTCTTTCCATAGAGATCCATGATGATATATAAAAAACGAACTTTTTTTTTCGAAAAAAACTCACTTCATTTTCTTTGATGAAAAAAGTTAAGGTCTATTTTTTATAGAAAAAAATTAATAAATATATCAAAATTCATATTTTTTGTACTTTTTAAACATAGATTCATATTCATGTTAAAAAAAACGATATTTCAGTTCAGATTCACATTGTGAACCTGTTCAGATTCATATTGTGAACCTGTTCAGATTCACATTGTGAACCTCCTCAGATTCACAGTGTGCATAATAATAAGTCAGATTCACAGTGTGAATCTGAACTGATCGGAGCTTTTTCAGATTGTGAATGTTAAAATTTGAAATATTTACAGTTTAGATTCACAGTGTGAATCTACACTGATCGAGGTTTTTTTTTGTGAACCTTCTCAGATTCACAGTGTGCATAATAGTAATTCAGATTCACAATTTGAATCTGAACTGTTCGAGATTTTTCATATTGTGAATGTTAAAAATTTAAATATTTACAGTTTAGATTCACAGTGTGAATCTACACTGTTCGAGGTTTGTTTGTTTGTTTGTTTTTTTAAATCGTTGTTGATGTTTATTAATAGAGTATAAAAAATTAATATTTTTGGTATAATTAGTTTTTTTTGATAAAAATAAACTTAAATATTGAAAAAACTAAGAAAATTAAGTGGGTTTTTTTCGAAAAAAAAAGTTCGTTTTTTATATATCATCATGGATCTCTATAGAAAGAGGATGAAAAATCGTGAACAACGGTATATTCGGTTTTTTTTTCGATAAAAAACTTGGCCTAAAAAATATTTTAAATGAAAAAAAGGAAGTGGATTTTGTTATAATCTGGTACATGTGCGTCCATTATAAAAGTTTACAACCCTTCCTTTTGCCGTTGATCGCTTTAAATTCCGACGCTTTGGATTGGTTCCTTGGTTCTTTGTTTAATGATGGTTCTCTATTGAACTTTTCTATATATATATATATATATATATATATATATATATATATATATATATATATATATATATATATATAACATCCTGATTATTGAAGTATTAAAATGTAAAGTAAATTTGGGTTTTTGGGTGGGTCACGACGTGAGGGAAGCATCGTCACGTCGTGACATGGTCACGTTTTTCCGTGGGGGGGGGGGGGGCTCATCAGATGCAAAACCCTAATTTCAAACTTGGACCCAATTTAAAGGAAGTGAGGGGCTAGGGTTTCCTTCACCCTCAGCCTCCATCACCTCCAAACGACCCTTTAGCCAAACCCTGGCTCTCTTGAAGCTTTGAGCTCATTCTTGCAAGTTTTGGTGGTTTTGAAGGAAGGAGAAGAAGTTGTGGTGCCTAGTTCCCCTAAGCAATCTCTCATCATCCTTGTGTGTAGCTTTTGGACGTTTGTAAGTCCTCAATCTCTCATTTTTTTACTACATGCATTTTAGATTTAAGCTTTATTCCATTTTTGGCCCCATTTGTGGTGATGGGATGAGTAGAAGAGATAAAGATTGCAACTTTGTGACCCAAGAACATATTATTTCATAGATCTAGGTTGTGGTGGTGATTTGGGGGCCTTGCATGGATTCTTGGTCATAATTTATCTTTTGACCTAAGTTTGGGAAAGGACATGCATCGGGAATGCATGTCCATAAAGTTTGCATTTTTAGGGCTCATTAGGGTCCCTAGAGCCCTTCCGGAAGATTTGGATTGAAGACTTTATGAATTAAGTGCTTAATGAGTGATTCCATGCATTAAAGTTGCCATTAAGAACCTTGGACTTGAGATCTTGACTTAGAGTGATGTCTCAATGGATAAAGTTAGAAACTTTATCCATTAAGACCTTGGGACGAATCCTATCTGAGCTTTGGAGCTTGTGGAATCGATGGAAAATGGCTTAATCCAATAACTTGGGAGGACCAGTTTTCACGACGTGACATCCTTATTGTCACAACATAACGACTGGGGTTTTCCCCGATTATCTTGGACTAATTTTCATCATGACGTGATGACCTGTACATCACGATGTCATGACGGTTTGGATCAAGACGAAATGTGTAAGTTTAAAACTAATAAGGGACGATCCAAGTGAAAAAACCAAAACATATGGACGAAGCGCCAAAATTTAACCCAACCACACAAGCATGATTCACGTAATTTACTATAACTTTTGAGTAAAAATCTTTAAGGTAAGTGTCTAATAATGGTGCACATTCTTAGATTATATAACTCCTTATTATTCAATTCGAGTTGTACTATTATTTTCTCAATGGTTAAAAAAAATACTAAAAAGGAAGCACCGGTTAGTGTGTGTATCACATCGACTAGAAACGTTCCTTTATGTCTCTATATATTTTGGAGTCTATCTCCTTTCCATAAATGAATTTTTGTAAAGTAAACCAATCAATTCACTTATATCTTACATAGTATTAGAATCAACATCTTGCTTTTTGTGGCTTAAAACCTCCTTGTTTATCCATATCGAGCCTCTGTCTCTAACGAGGAGTGTTAGTATGCCCCCTATTAGCTTATACATGGTCCCTTCTCTCTCTCTCTCTCTCTCTCTCTGTATATATATATATATATATATATATATATATATATATATATATATATATCATGTAACATCCGATCTTTTGAGGTATTATTATTTTATTTAAAATTTAATTTCAAAGAATTCTACCCTACGTTGGGAGTAGGATAGTCCCCTACTTTGAGCGTAGGAGGAAGTTTTGACACGGGGATTAAGTAACCTACATTGGGCGTAGGTTAAGCTACGTTGGGCGTAGGAGCGCAAAACCAAAATCCTAATCTTTGGGGTTGTGAGACCTATTTAGAGACCCTAACCCATTGAGGCCCTCTCCATTCTCAACCTCCACCCTCCCAAACAACCTCCTTGAAACCCTAGTCACCATTTGTGAGTTTTGAGATTTTGGAGTGCTTTGTGTTCACTTTTGAAGGAAGAAGAGTATTGTGGAATCACTTGGGAGCTTAAATCATTGTAGATCCGGATTTTGCATCCACTCATCCATCTCCAGAAGCTATAAAGTTTCTACCTTGATGATGTTTCATGTTAGATCTAGTTATTCTTGAGTATTCCATGCTTTTGTCCCCATAACCTTGGTTTATATGAGTATGAGCTACTCCAGACCATTTGAGTATCATTTCCAAACGTTTTTAGGGTTGTTAAGTCATAAAAATGAGATCTTGGTCACTCTCATCCATCCATAGATGAGTTCTTGATCAATAATTAACTTTAAGGACCTAGGTTTAGGTTTTGTGCTCCTTGTGACCATGCAAATGGATAAAGTCAAAGACTTTATCCAGTAAGACGTCCATATGGTATAGATTTGAAAAAATATGAAGAGTTGACCTTGTATTTTAAGGACTTAATAATTAAGTCCTTAAAATAGTATCTGATGAAACTTTGGCACCCACTATGTAACATTGCAATGCTCGACTCCTTGTTGCTGGGGCTCCTACCCTACCCTAACGATTGCTAATGATCCTCCAGATAATGGGAGCAGGTGCACTCACTGCTCCACCCCTCCACATCGGATGGTCAGCCTTCTCGTGGCCCACCTGGTTGTAGTGAAAACACATCGGAGACGGCCCACAGGGGTAATCCCTACTAAAATGATCCATTTGACCACAACTGAAACATCCTCTACCTGTCTCCTGACATCCTCCCTCATGGGTCCTCCCGCACTTGGCACAATGGCCCCGGCCCTGATGGCCTCCCGAATGTGAATCCTGAGTCCTGGGCCTCTTCGCATGGCCTACTAAAACCCGAGCATGCACTGGCTTCTTCTTCCCGAGATGCTCCAAATCAATCTGATGCTATCGGGCTCTAGCAATTATATCATTCGGGGTCGCACACCCTGATAAACTCACAAACTCCCTGATGACATCATCTCCAAGGCTTCGCCTCCCCAAAGCGAAGTCTACCTCCTCCCACCAATCTCGGGCTCTGTTCTCCAAAAGACAGGAGGCAAATCTGACCTTCGACCCCTCAGGGCAGAAACTCGTCCTGAAAGCGTTAGCCATATCCTCTAACCATCTCCTACTGGCAATGGGGTCCTTTTCCCCAAAGAACGCGGGAGCTCCACAAACACGGAACTCACTGAAGGAAAAAAGCACGAGCTCCAACAATAGCCATAACCTCAGTATGGAATGCACCCAGACGCTCGTCCAAATCTTCATAATCCCTTCCTTGGTCGTACCAAAGATCACGGGAGTATGCTCCAGAATGTCGCGGGTGATCTTCGATGAGATAAACTCCCGCATCCGCTCATCAACTGGCTCAATACCTATACCTGAGCCTGAACCATAACCTGAACCTCCTCCTAGTGTGTTGATCGCCACACCGAGACAAAACAATCATACCAATGATCAGAACATATCCAAGAATCCTCATCCCACAGGCTTCCTAGATTCTCTAAGACTCTCCCCAATTCAAATATGGATCATGTGCTTTCAGTAGTATGGACCCAATACTACCTTCCACACCTATCCATACTTTCCTCAAGAATCATCATGAATCCTCTAAGCCACCTTCTCAAACCGATACTCCAAATACTCGCTAAACAGCGTCACTAACCTATTGAAGCACTTCCTAGGCTTGCCTAGGTTTCCGACCTCACCCTGCCATCGGTTGCTGAAGAACTCCCCATAATGTCAGTTACACACCTCATGAATATAATCACATGTAACGAAGCTTAGATAATCCTTCGAGTAAAAGACTCATCCCTACAACAGTTAGACTCAAACAAGAGTTGTGCAATTGGTTCAAATCCATCACTCTGTGATTACCCATCCTTTATCACATGTGACTTGACATATTCACTTAATAGCTAACTCACATCACTTAAGAGTTCCACAAATCACAAATCAAGCAGCATTCTTGAAGTATCACTCTAATCATGTAACTCCTGGTTCCTGGTACGTATTTAAATTATAATTTATTCATTTTTGTAGAGCAACTCGACGAGTTGGGAGCCCCAAACTCGTCGAGTAGAAACCAGAATGGACGCGGGTTTTAAGTAACCTACTCAACGAGTTGAGAGCCCTCAACTCGACGAGTAGGCTGCCTGAATGAAACCCTAATTTCGGGGTTTTGCACCCTATTTAAGCCTCCTAATCCCCACTTGCTGGCCCCATTTCCAGCCTCCAAGTCCCAAACCCTAGATTCAGAAGCCCTAATGCATTTGTGAGCTGGTGAGTGAAACTTTGTGTGTTTTGAAGCTTGTGAACAATTGAGAAGCTTGAGGATTCAAGAAAAAGCTAGTAGATCCAGAGACTCAGATTCTTCCTCATCATTTTCTGGTAAACAAGTCTCAAACTTGCTTAGTAGCTTCTTAGATCTCTTTATCATTATTTTATTGGGTTTTTGGTCCAAGAAGCTTGATCTTTGGGATATGGACATCCCAAGTGAGTATAACTTCAGATCTGGAGCCATGGAGGGCTTTCATGGCATAAAGGTGCAAACTTTATCCCCATTGAAGCCCCATGCAAGCCATAGGATGTCATTTTGGCCTTTTAAGCTCCAAAAGGCCATGCATGGAGTGAAAGGTGGAAGCTTTACGTGTTCATGTAGTGTTTAGGGTCTAGATCTCTGCTTGTATGCTTTAGTTTGGAGTATGGATGGCTTGTGGACCAAGATCTATGTCCTAAAGAGTTGGGGTTTGAGCTAAACCCATTAAGTAAAGGTATTAACGGGTAAAGTTGGAAACTTTACCCTTAAAAGGACATTTTCAGTGTATGTGAGAAGCATGAAGCTTAGATCTAAAGAGTAGGGGCTTAATCCATTAAGATGGCCCAAGCAGACTGACGAACTCGTCGAGTCCATAGAGGAACTCGACGAGTTGAGTCGATTTATCCCGATTCTGTATAGGATAGAACTCGACGAGTCTGAGGAGGGACTCGACGAGTTGACTCGCTTTATCACGACTACAAGTAGCAAGGGAACTCAGCGAGTCAGGGTGATGACTCGATGAGTTGGATCGTGATTTCAGGGCTTCTGATTTATGGAACTCGGCGAGTTGAGTCAACCTAGAATGTTGACTTTTACCAGAATGTTGAATTTGACCAGGGGTAAAATGGTTATTTTACTCTAAGAAGGATTATTGGATTTTGACTAAGTGTTATTATGACAATGATAGTCGGGGAGTCATTGGAGCAGCCGTTAGAGATTCCTCACCGCGAGATTTCACAGTCAGCTTTGCGAGGTGAGTTTTCCTCCAGTAGGAATGGGTTGAAGGCACCAATGCCGACCCGTTTATGTATGTTAGCATTTGTCGGACTTCGGTCCGATGCCGAGGATAGCCCGATGTAGGTTATATGTTTTCGGACTTCAATCCGATGTCGGGGGAGGCCCGATGAATGTTTGTATTATTGATGTCTTCGTGATTCTTGCATGTGTTTGTTTATATGTTCCGGGCTTCGGTCTGATACCGGGGCAAGCACGAGGAATGTTTAGCTTATATGTTATGTTTATATGTTCGGGCTTCGGTCTGATGTCGAGGCAAGCCCGAGGAATGTTTATATGCTTATGTTATGTGTTCATGTTATATGCTTTATTGATATGTTATATTTATACCGGACTTTGGTCTGATGTCGGGCGGGGCCCGATGCCGGACTACGGTCCGATGTCGGGCGGGGCCTGATGTAGCGGGCAAGGCTCAATGTATGTTATTATGTGATTATGTATGATATGTGGTAGTTTGGGGAGACTCACTAAGCTTCGTGCTTACAGTTTTCACTTTTGGTTTCAGGTACTTCCGTTAGTAAGGGGAAGAGCTCATGATGACTGCATTGCACACACCACAACATTTAGCCTTGGATGATTTACTCTGATATTTGCACATGTGATTTTGATACAATGTTTTGATATGATGTTTTGAGATATTATCACTTATGTTTTTATGAGATGATTTGGGTTACCATGGTTTTATTTATAATTTTAAAATGAAATTTTTGGACCGCACTTTTGGGATGTTTCAAATTGATAGAATAACCAAAGAACATTCAAACTCCCATACTACAACCCATGCTAGGAACTTCCACTCTCATTGTCGGTTGCCTTATGCATGCAAATTATACACAATACAGGATCAAATAGACTGTCGAATAAAAGCCTCTACCCTAGGACCACAACCAAACGAGGAACATGAAATAAGGCCAAATCAATCATTCTAGGGCTATATGATCCTAACCATATACAATTCTTAAAGCATACACTTAGCAATCCCTGATACCAATACATATTTCCCAATCTAGTATCCCATGCTTCCTAGGATACACGACATCACATATCAGGCCAATATATCATGCAATTCATGGAAGTATCCCTGGCCTTATCCTAGCATGCAAACATTCAACCCATATAACATATCAAAATGTATGGGTATTCTAGGAATCACTTACTTGAGCTCGGCCGATTGCACCCATACCACCCCTTTCTTTTATTAGAAAATCCTTTAATAAAACACTTATTTCATGAAAATTTCACCAAACCCTCAGTTTGAGTTCAGACACACCTGAGAGTATGTCTGAATCCCTCAAACCAAGGCTCTGAAACCAACTTGTAACATCCCTAAATTATGAGGTAAAAAATTTCATTTTTAATTCCACCAAAACATTAATTATATTTTAAGTCAACATTCCACATCCTTTTTCTGAATATTCAAAAGTACTTTATAAGAAAATAAATATCAAAGTAAAATCCAAAAATCATCATAATGCGGAAACATGGGTGGATGCGCTGAGATCAAGCCAGGCCCTTTCCTTTTAACCTGGAAGTACCTGAAACATAAACTGAAAACCGTAAGCACGAAGCATAGTGAGTTCCCCAAAATACCACATACCAATCAAACATACCATACAAACATACTGAACAAACATAGTGCCAAGCATATCTGGGTGCTGGCATACCCCTTCGGTCTATTTCAACTGGACATTGTCAAGCATATATGGGTGTTGGCCTACCCCTTCGGTGTATTTCAACTGGACACTGCCAAGCATATCTAGGTGCTGGCCTACCCCTTCGATCTATTTCAATCGGACACTGACATGCATATCTAGGTGTTGGCCTACCCCTTTGGTCTATTTCAACCGGATACCGGGTCTATTTCACTCCCTACTACTACCACATAATATCATAACAGTACTAAACGAGTCATCATACAAATATAAACATGACTGATAATTATCACAAAGACAATCATCATTCTATAATATAACTAGTGGGTCGGCCTTGGTGCCTTTGACCCACGGCTATTTCGAAGGAAGACTCACCTCAAACTGCCGAATATCTCAGATAAAAGCTCAGACTACCGATCCGGAAAATCCCCGCGTGCTAGCAACAACAAATAATACCAAATTAGTAATTGGTCCACAACCCAAAGCTAGGATCCAAGTCTGATTGTTCAACCCTCAGGGTAAAAGTCCATTTTACCCTTTCCTAACTTAGCCCAAAATTTGAGGCCCACTAATAGCATCAATAGCCCATTATGGCCCAACTTCCTAATTGGCCCAAAACCCATCTTGGGCCTAATCCAAGAAGGCCTAAACTCCTAAAAGATACCCAAAGCTCCAAATAGGCCCAAGCAACAAAAAGGCCCACATACAGAAAACTAGGGCCCAAAAAGGCCCAAAAGCCCAAAAACCACATCTCACGTCGTGACTAGCTTTGGTCACGTCATGAGAGTTCACTTAATCAGATCCCACTCATCACGACTCAACATAGTTAACTCAGTCAAAGGAAAGTCAACGGGGCTACCCTCGCGTCATGAGAAGCTTTTTTCACGTCGTGATCCCCAAACAGATGACCAGAAACGGGACCAAACGCTTCTCATGTCGTGATACCTTGTGTCTCGCATCGTGAGAACAATGTGAGGCTAAAAACCCAACCCTTAAGTCTTTAATCCATTAATCCTTCAATCCTACTTCATCCACAAGCTAAAAAGGGCTCCAAAGGCCAATAAAAACAATTACTTTATGGACATGCATGCCCCAAGCATGTCCTAAACCCATCCTAGGTCAAAATGACAAGAAATGGCCCCAAACGCAAACAAGATTCATAATTTAAAACCATAGTCCAGATCCATAAGACCAAATCATAGAGAATGACTCATTGATCCATAAAGTTGCCAACTTTATGGATCCCAAGCATGCAATCCATCATAAACATGCAAAAAGGAGCATAGAACTTAGATCTAGCAATTTGAGCTCATAAAGATTGGATCTTGGGCACTTACAATGATCCAAAATGTGCACAAGATGATGACGATGAAGCATCCTTGCTGAACCAACACTCTAGAACCTCCTCTTCTTCTTCTTCTTCTTCTTCTAGCAACCAAAACACTAAAATGGATCCAAAATCACCAAAATGGATTAGATTAGGGTTTTTCTGAGTTAGGGGAAGGTGGAGGCTGAGAAATGAACCCTAAAACCAAGTTAAGGGGGCTTAAATACGTGGGAAACCCTAAAACTTCATGGGGTTGGGCTGCAGCGACCCTCACGTTGTGATCTCAGTCCCGGATGGAATCTTCATGCGGCCCTCATCGCGTCGTGAGCCTTAACGCTTCACATCGTGAGGACCCATTTTCCTCCAAAATCCAACATTTTAACCCTCTGAAACCTTAATATGAAGCCTTCAGGAAAACGGATGTTACAATTTACATTTCATTTGAAGACTAATTATGAAACCAAATAAGCATATTACTTCTCGATTCCTCAAAGAATTTTTTAATACCAAAACTAGAAAAGAGGTTAAGTTCCATGTGGGAATTCAAGCTTGGAACATAGTTCCATAATCAACAAAGTTGAAATCTCAAATTAAAGTAAGGTTCTAGTCTAAATTTCATAATCTCACCATGAGACGAGAATTGTGAATAGATCATAGATTAGAATAGAATATAAACTAAGTATAACATCAAACTCATATCATTGTTTGAAACCATGGAACTTGATCTAAAACCCTTAGGGTTTGAAAATGCCCAAACCATCACATGAAAGCTAAACTCGAATCAAACACTAAAAATTGATGGGTTTTGAGCAAAACAACAATGTTATGGTGCACATGCAAACCCTAAAGCTTTGTATCTAGGTCTTTCTAATTGTACATGCAATAATCATCCAAAGCTTGTAAACCCTAACATATCATATAGAAATCGAAATCAACATAATGAAACAAGTAAGAATGTTACCTTTCAATTGTAGCTTGAAGATCCTTGCCTTTGAGGGCTTAGTATCACAAGTGTAATACCTCTAATCGATCACAAACACCAAATGAATTTGGAGAATCTTAGAGAGAGAGAAGGAGGCTCAAAATTGGATGGTGATCCTTCTAGGGTTTCAAGTGGCCGGTTTTAGGATACTATGGGGTTCCTTATATAGCTGAAGAATTAGGGTTTCAGTCAAATACCTAATCTGGTTGCTTAAGCCCTAAGCAACTTATAGGAATCTTTCAGAATCCTTATCATGGACGAAATCTAGTAGGCTTCCACAAGGATTTCGTCCACCCCTATCCTTAGGGTTCCTCAGCTCATATTGCAATTATCTTATAATTACAATATCAGTCCCGTTAATTCAATTAACCTCTTTTGACCACAAAATTAATTCTAAATCAATTCTTGACCAATATTAATTAAATAATATGATTTCTCTTTTAATATATTATTCACATACTATATTAATAAATCACATTTATCCTCTTTCTCCATTATTCATCCAGTCAAGTTGCTTTAGTGAAGGAAACCCAAAAGGACCATGCTACTATCGGGTCAAGTACATACCAATTATAGTTATGGCTTAGACACCTAATCCAACAGTCTCCCACTTGGATAAGTATAATAACTATGAATGCAAGTACGACTTCAAAATCCGATTAGCAATCGTAGCTCTCAAAATCCGTTGTCGAACTCTGACACGTCCTTTAGATAAGGGATCATATAGTCCTCCTTTCTCAAGATATCGTGTGGACAAATACATGGAACATAGTCATACTTATTGTCCAACGGTTTGTTTCTCAATCTCTGATTTGTCTGACATAGAACTTAATTGAACACATCAATTCAGTCCTGACCGGGCCCGTCACATAAATCAAAACAAAATCATCGAGGGGCCCAAGATATCGCTTTTAACCTCGTAGGATAAAAGGAACAGATAAACTTCGAATTATATGCTTGTACTATTTACTCATTAAATCATACACAACAATACGTTTTATAACATCAAGTTACTGATGCGTTTACGCATTATCAATGCACAACCAATTCGTAAACAACAACTCATATATCCAGGTTTAAAGACTATATGATATTATCGTCTCACAATCACTCGTGATTAAATTCCATGAAGTGATTCATGTGAGTGCGGGTTTAATGCAATACTTTAATAATATTTCAGAAGCACTCATGAACGTTGCAGCAAACTTTTTCTATGTCTAAACACTTTAGACAGTCTACAATCCAATTCACGACAATATTCTTTCATACTTACTTCCAACGTATGATCGACTATGAATAGTTTAAATAATCTTATTATTTAGGAAGTCAAAACATGCAAAGTGAAACAATAGTAAATAATTAACACAAGACAGTAACTTTACTTATAAATAAAACTCCTTTATTTAATCATCAAAATGTCAATTACAATTTATCTATTACAAGTTTCTAAAAAGCTATCTAATCACTAAAACTAATATTGTCCTTCAGCCCAATGCTCCGAGCATGCTGCAAGTGCTTAACCCTACTCAATCCCTTCGTAAGGGGATCTGCTGGGTTCTCCTTTGACGATACCTTCTTTACTACGAGGAGTCCCTCTTCTACTCGATGTCTAATGAAATGATTTTTCTGTCGATATGCCTGGATCTGCCATGATCCCTCGGTTCCTTGGTCAAGGCAACCGCACCTTCGTTATCGCAGAAAATCTCTATAGGCTCCTTTATGGCAGGTACAACTCCAAGGTCTCCGATGAAGTTCTTTAGCCATATTGCCTCCTTTGACGCTTCGCTTGCTGCTATGTACTCTGATTCACACGTTGAATCGGCTACGGTCTCCTACTTGGAACTTTTCCAAGTCACTGCTCCTCTGTTCAGGGTAAACACCCAGCCCGACTGCGAGCGGAAATTATCCCGGTCGGTCGACAAACTGGCGTCACTATACCCTCGCACTCTCAAGTCATCACTCCCACCGAGGATAAGGAACCATTCCTTAGTCCTTCGTAGGTACTTGAGAATGTTCTTTACTGTGGTCCAATGTGCCCTACCAGGGTTCCCTTGATATCTAATGACCATGCTCAAAGCGAAGGCCACATCAGGGTGAGTACAGGTCATAACATACATGATTGAGCCAACTGCGGAAGCATAAGGTACTCGGGTCATCTCTTCTATCTCGGCTTCGGTACTCGGGCTTTGAGTCTTACTCAACTTGGTATTGTTTTGGATTGGTAACTCCCCTTTCTTGGAATTCTCCATGCTAAAACGTTTTAACACTTTATCCAAGTAAGATCTTTGACTAAGTCCTATTAGTCTTTTACTCCTATTTCTCAATATCCTTATCCCAAGAATATAAGCAGCTTCTCCAAGGTCCTTCATAGCGAAGCACTTCCCAAGCCAGGACTTAACCTCATGTCGTTTCCTATGAGCAGTATGTCATCCACATACAATAGGAGAAAGCTAACTATACTCTCACTAGCTTTGACATATACGCAAGACTCATCCTCGCTTCTCGAAAATCTAAACTCTTTGACTTTCTCATCGAAACAAAGATTCCATCTGCGAGATGCTTGTTTTAATCCATAAATGGATTTCTCAAGCTTACACACTCTATTAGGGTGCTCTGCATTGACAAAACCCTCTGGTTGACTCATGTAAACATCCTTAGCCAACTTTCCATTAAGGAAAGCGATTTTGACATCCATTTGCCATATTTCATAGTCATGAAATGCAGGTATGGCTAGCATAACCCTTATAGATTTAATCTTCGCTACTGGTGAGAAGGTCTCATCATAGTCAACTCCGGGAGTTAGAGTAAAGCCCTTCGCAACCAATCGTGCCTTATATGTGTGTACTTTCCCATCCATGTTGGTCTTCTTCTTGAAGATACATTTGCACCCGACCGTCTTACGACCTGGCACATTGTCAACCAAGTTCCAAACTTGATTGTCATACATGGACTGAATCTCGCTGTCCATAGCCTCTTTCCATTTCGCATACTCCGGGCCCGCCATGGATTCCTTGTAGGTGTTAGGTTCATCCAAATTTATTAGTGTGCTATCACTAATAAACGTATCACCTTCACTTGTTATATGGAAACCATACAACACAGGTGGAAAACTAACTCTACTGGAACGTCTAAGAGGTAAGGACTCGTCAATCGATTCAACAGGAGTTTCCTCCTCGGGTTGATCGCTAGTGTTAGAGGTTCCTTCACCACTTGATTCTTGAAGCTCTTCAAGATCAATTTGCCTCCCACTGTCCTCTTGGCATATGAGTTCTCGCTCTCAGAAAACCCCTCTCCTCGTAACGAAGACAACATTGTCACTCGGTACTATAAAAGAGATATTCAAAGGACTTCTGCGAATAGCCGATGAAAATACATCGCTCACTACGAGGTTCAAGCTTTTCGTGAGTCTCTCTTCTTACGAAAGCCTCGCAACCCCAAACCTTGATATGTGACAACGAGGGAGCTTTCCCTGTCCACATCTCGTAAGGTGTTTTGGCAACCTTCTTAGTCGGGACTAGATTAAGGATGTGGGCAGCAGTCTCTAAGGCATACCCCCGAAATGAGATAGGTAACGAAGCTCGAATCATCATGGAACAAACCATATCCAACAAGGTTTAATTTCGCCTCTCAGCCACACCATTCAACTGCGGTGTCCTAGGTGGCGTCAATTGCGAAACAATTCTGCATTCCTTGAGATAGTCGTGGAATTCAATACAAAGGTACTCACCTCCTCAATCGGATCGGAGCATCTTAATTTTCCTGCCCAGCTGATTCTCCACTTCTTGCTTAAACTCTTTGAACTTTTCAAAGGTTTTTGACTTATGCTTGATTAAGTAGATATACCCATATCTGCTATAATCATAGGTAAAAGTCACATAGAAGCGGTTCGCATCCCTTGTGGTGGATCTAAAGGGCCCACATACATCGGTATGTATCAGATCCAATAAACCCTCACCCCTTTCACAAGTACCAGTGAAGGGTGACTTGGTCATCTTTCCAAGTAAACAAGACTCGCATGTGTCATCGTCCTTAAGGTTGAATGACTCCAACACTCCATCCTTTTGGAGTTGGGCTATGCGTTTCTTGTTGACATGTCCAAGACGACAATGCCACAAGCATGCTTTGTCCAAACCATTGGAAGAATCGATATGCAACACATCATTTCCTAAGTTGTCTGTAACCATCACAGTTTAATATATTCCATTACAAGGCAATGCTTCAAAATAGAAAGTACCATTAAAGAAAGCATTAATAGACCCAATTTCATTATTAAACGAAAATCTAAAACCTTGTTTATACAAACCATGAAAAGAAATAATGTTTCGTGTCATTTCTGACGAATAACAACAATTATTCAAATCTAAACCTAACCCACTACTAAGCACTAAAGAGTAAACTCCAATCTTGGTGACAGACGACGCTTTCCTATTCCCCATGATCAAGTTTATCTTCCCATGCTCCACATCCCTACTTCTTCTTAGACCCTGCAAATCAGAACAAATATGAAAACCACATACTGTATCGAGGACCCAAGACATAGCATGTGATGAGTTATTAGATTGAATAATATAAATACATGTGAAGGTGGGCTTTATCTGTTGGATTAATGTCTAAGTCCATAACTATATTTGGTATGTACTTGACCCGACCCGACATGGTCCATTTGGGTTGCACTTCACCGGCACAATTTATATGGATAGTCTTTTGAGAATAGTATATTTATGATTTATATTAATATATTATAAGTTCTAATATATTAATATGGAATCATATTATTTAATTAGTATTGATCAAGAATTAATATAGAATTAATTTAGTGATCAAAAAGAACTAATTAAATATGGACTCTTATATATATGGAATGAGCCAAGTTCATTTAGGTTGGGCTAAGCTTTCATGGATGGTCCATGGAGCTTTTAACCCATGGATCCTATGTAAATGAAAGGTCATGGGTATTAGGGTTTACATGGATGTAACCCTAATCCTCCATAATATATAAATGGGTCATTGGCTCACAAAATTGGCACAAGTGTGTGAAAATAAGAGTGGGCTGATTTTAGTGTGCATACATATTCTCTCAAGTTCTTCCAAGGTGTTTTGGTGATTTGTGATTCCATTTGAGGCTTCCACACTATTGGGGCTAAGCTCTTAAAGCTTGAAGACATCAAGCTACATCAAAAGGTATGCTCAAAACCCAACAGTGGTATCAGAGTCATGAGTTGTTTTCTATTATATTGATGCAAATGTTTTATTTTCAAGTTGGAAAAAAAAGGAAAAAAAAACATGACGTTTGTCAAATTTTAAGATAATTACTTGTTTTATGAAAAACGAATTATTTGTAAAATTTGAATCATTTGTTATATGAGTTGAATTAGGTCAAATTTAGTAAAAGATAAAATGATATGATTATTTTATTAGTTTTAAAAGTTTGATCTAAATGTTTTAAGGAGTTACAAATTTTGTCATAAAATTTTGGAGCTCAAAAGTTTTTTTTAAAGTTGTGATCTTAAGGGTTTTTGAAACTTCCATAAGTTATGGATATGAAAGTTTTTTTTAAAAAAAAAAATTTGATTCAAAGTTTTTATGGAGTTACAAAATTTGGTGTTAATGTTTTAAAGAATTCCATAACTTGTTCTTAAGTTATAGAACATGGAAAGTTTCATCATAAAACACCATTAATTCCATAAGTTATGGAATCCAAAAGTTTTCAAGAATTACAAAACTTGCCCTCAAGTTTTGGAATTTGAGAAAAGTTTTTTATGAAAAAAAGAATTGAATTCTAAAACTCTTGGGTTCATAACTTAAACAATTAATTAAATGGTTTTAATTTTGAGTTTAATAATTGGAATTATGATGTTTTGTTGAATAGTTCAAATTAACTCTTATGGACTTTATTAATAGTTAATTAAAGCGTTTAATTAAAAGAGTATTATTAAATCCATAAATATATGGTTTGAGTTTAATTAAATTAAAAGTCTAGTTTAATTAATAGATTAAACCATCAAATATTTTAAATGTCTAAAATACACCCTTATACTATTATAATATTAAAAGTTTAATATATTATATGTATAAGAGCAAGTCGTCTTACCATTAGTAGGCCTCATTCACGAAGCCGGTCTATAAGGGGGTATAAGGTTGTTGCCTATAAAATGGCAGCTTAATGGGTGTCCACTCTCACCCACCGCTTCCTTGACTGGTGGAGGGTCGTTAGCCGAACAGGTAGGACAAGGACTATAATTCTCCCTTCATTAAAAGTATTAATGATAAATACTAAGTAACTAAACCTTTTATTAATTCCCAATCTTAGTTACTTAGGAAAATGTGAATAAGGTGCTAATCCATGAAATTACACTTTGCACTTTGTTTAAGCCGTTAGTGGAGCGTGTATGGTTAACCGGCACACTAACCTGGATTTAACAAGGTAGACAATGGGTAACTTAATATTTATCATAGTATCGGTGGAGCGTGTGTGGTTAACCGGAACATCGATTGAGGGGTAAATATTAAGGGTACCAAGTATATTTGCATGGTTACTTCACACCTTGTTTTGTGATCCTCGGCATCCCAGTCACAAAACCTGAAGGGCACACTCGAGATTGAAACATGCCATTGAAAAGTTCAATGAATCTCAAAAGAATCTAGGAGTTTCAAAACCAATTAAAACCTAATAATTATTTCGTTTTTCGTGGTGGAAATTGGTAAATCGTCATTTACCTACCTTCAACTATTTTATAACTCGGATTACAGCATCCCTCTTCCAGTTATAAATAGGTTGTTGGATCCTAGCCTTAATATTTCATATTGGGTGTTATATTAAGGACTTTAAATCAACTATCTTGAATATCTCCCAAAAGATGTCGAGTTCAGACATCTATGATCTTCCCAAATCTCTTGGAACTTTACTTCCTCCACCTCCTCCAATTATTCTCCCTAACCCACAAGTTCAAGGTCACTCAAGCCCTAATGGCAAGCAAGGTCTATGTGTGATCACATCTTAGAGATGAAGTCACATATTGACAAGCCGGGAGAGTTGGGTTTCAAAGTCTTGAGAAAGTTGGATGTTCAATCACTTTCTAAGTCACATAGTGAGTTCTTTTGGGACTACTATGATACAGACTATGACATGAACCTTAATGATCATATCTATTTGCTTGGTGCTGCTGAATCAACAATGATTTGGAACGATAGTGAAGCAAATTTGATTAGAAGATCAACTTCCCAAAAACTTTATGGACAGTGACAATGGTGACACTGGAAATCTAGAAAAAGCATTCTCTTTCCAATGGAAAGGGATTGGCCATAGTCAACCCGGTTGACCAAATGGTAAAGAGAAAGGCTAAGTCTGAGATAGTCCCATTACCAAAGGGTCCATATGTTTATTTTGCCAAAGGAAGGGGCGTTGATTGCAAAGCTGCCAAATTTACCTAAGGATGTTAAAGTCAATAAGTTTGACTCTACATCAGGTAGAGCCCATTATCTAACTCTGTTAAGTTCTATTCTGAGATCCTCATTACATGATGTGACTGGGTCACATGTTGATGTTTTAAGAATCAAAGAATAGAGAGAAATCTTAAAGGAAGTATATGCTGATTCTGATCGCGAAGGTGGATTTCGATCGCATCAGAATTTTGAGCAGTTGCTTAAGAAGTTATGATATATTGCTAAGGAATAGATAACAACAATTTTCCATGTGGATTGTAAGGATAAGTTTTTCCGCAAAGTTTTAAAATAAAAGAAAATTGTTTAATTTTATTTATTTGAAGTATCCTTACAATGGCATTTGTGGAAAATTGTTGCTTATATGATTCCACTGACAGCAATATTGGAAAATGGATTTGATTCTTTCATTTGAGGTAGTGTCTAAATTTACCAAATCAGGAAAGTTCCTCATCACCCAAGTTTCAATTGGACCGAAACTTGGAATCATGCAAGTTGAATAGTATGATGAATGAGAACTTTCAAGCATTGGAAAATCAAGACTAATTACTTGTTCACATGGATGTGTGAGTCAAGTGAAGGACTAAAGGGATCAAGTACACATTCTTGTGCACTGGTCATGTCCACCACAAAGCTCGTTAAGACTATTTGATTTACTAAAGTTTAGTAAATATGGTTATACTTACAAGTTTAAGTATAATTCTGAAACATTGGAAAAGTCTCAATGTATGGCAGAACGAATGGGAAGAATCAAATTAGGCAGAAAGATAAAAGTTTCTCAAATCTGAAAAGATGGGAGAGTACTTTAGTATCATGTTTGTGATCATCTTAATGATTTAGAAATCATATCACAATTAGTCCTCTAAAGGTCTTCTTAGTGCATTCTTATGACTAAGAAGAGGAGTCATGAATTGTTGAAATAGTTAGATCAGGAAGATGAGTCATACTTCGTTCCAAAACAATTCTTAGAGTCATACTCCAAGATTGTAGCTTGAGTGACATATCTTAAAGAAAGGTTTAAAACACTTGTCAAATGTAAGAGTAAAAGTGTCCTACTCTTGTACATTTGAAATTGGTAAGTTGTGATGTTTTGGATAAAACAAAGACCAACTAAGGCCAATTGTGTGAAGTGTTTGTCTTGATAAAGAATCCGCACTATCTCTTGAATATTTGGCAAGATAGTCTTATATGCCAAGAGGATAGTGGGAGTCTTAAAGATCCTAAAAAGAATTTCAAGAACTAATCAAGAATAAAACCTGAGGTTCTTCACTAGCACACGACTTGAGGTTTATAACCTATCGTGTTGACATATTCTGTGCCCATTCCAATTAAAGTTGGCTTTGCATAGGAGTTCTGAAAGTTCTCAATTGGTTGCATAACAACTTGGAAGCAATGGCAGGCCCTGTACTGCCAGGTGGCAAGAAGTTAAGATTGCATAAGTTCAGTCCATATGAGTTTGGATTTGTCATTATCCTTGTCTTGTGACTATGGTTTTGACGATTCACATGGATAAGAACACATACACCATAAAATCTAAGGGTCATAAGGTTTCTCTCTGATTCATGAAAATGATGGTGAAACACTTCCACCAAGTAGATTTGAAGCAGATGGCAAAAGGTCTAAACAATTGAGACTATGATTACGGCATCCCTTTTCATAGTTCTGAAATTGTTTAGACACACATGCATGCTATCTAAGGAAAGGTGTATGATTTTGATAAAGTTTTATCAAAGCATCTCGTATCAGAAATCTGAACTTTGGTAAGAAAGTCAATAAAGTATTGATTTCTAGAAGTCCAGCTGATTTCTGAGTACATGTCAAAGCTAGTGGGAGCATAAGTGTTATGCTAATAATCATCATGTTAGTGGGAGCATGATAATTATTGTTAGTGTTGCAAGTTAGCAATGTTAAATATAGAAAACAAAAGTTTCAATTCGTGAGGCTGCAGGGATTGAAAAAGTTGTTTTGCTATAATTAAGGGAGAGGATATACTTCATTTCAGTTCTAAAGGCTTAGATTGAGACCTTAATCATCTTTAGTCAAGAATATATGTATGAATTTCATGTTGGATTGGTTCAACTTAAGGAAATTCTATATATTGCGTTCTTAAAATTCGATTATGATTACGGCATCCCTCTTCATAGTCAAATTTTGAAAACATGGCAAATAAAAATATTGTAGCAAAAGACTGGTCTAGAATCATGTCTTTATGTGAGACATCATGAATCGTGTACCATTTGCTTTGGGTACAGGATCGATTGCATGTGCTATAATATTTGTCATTTCTAAATTTTTCCAAATGCCCAAAGGCATTAAGAAGGGAAAAGGTCTAGAATTGGATATGACTAAAATGATTAAGCAATTGTCGAGGACAATCTGAGGTTTACCAAAGATTGATTGCTCAGGGACAGTTGGAAGTATAGTGCTAATTTTGGAAGGACCATATTGACATATTCTGAAAAGAGGCATCTCTTATTCAGAAGTGATAGTCAAAATGAGAATATGGAGTTGCCTCCATAGGTGGAAGTTATCTGTGTAAGATTAGAAAACTTAATGCAAGAAGCATGTCCAAAGCAATGTACTTTGAATATGAGACTTAGTTTCCATGGAGTTGATCTCCATTGGAATACCTTATAATGACTGTTGACAAGTCTTTGTGACTTTGTACATATTCATTACAGGAGGGTCAGTGCATATAAGTTTAAAATCTAAACAGATTTCGATAAATGATAGGAATTTGAAATTCTCACATTTTTCGATAAGGATTTGGGAGTGTGAAATTAGAATCATTGAAATTATGTTCAATTGGTTTATTTCACAAAGTAAGGATCATAGACAAACATAGAGTGCATACTTGGTGTATGGCAAAGCTATTGTTTAAGAAAAACATAGTGTACATGCTTCGAGCATGGGACAACTAGTGTTTTTAATTCAAGTATAAAGTTGATAAAACCGAAACAATGAATAATGAGTAATCAGTATGGTGATAAATAAAAGTGTTTATTTATATTCATAGGGTTTGATACCATATTTGATTCATTTATTCTTGTGTTTCACTTTGCATGTTTTGACTTCCAGAATAACTAAGTCGCTCTTCCTGAATGATTAAGTTATTCAAACCATCCATAGTCGGTCATATGTTGGAAGTAGATATGAATCAAGACTGTCATGGGTTGGTTTGTAGAGGTCCAAGTTGGTGGACAAAGTGGTGCTACAACACTCATGAGTGCTCATAAGTTCTGAGTATTGGATTCAACCCGCGCTCATTTGAATCACTTCATGGGTTTTATCACGAGTGATCATGAGATGATAATATCTTATATTCTTCAAACCTAGAGATATGAGTTGTTACTATGAGTTGGTTATACATTGATTGCACGAAAACGCATTTGGTAACTCGATGTTATAAAACGTGCCTTTGTGTATGATTCAAAAAGTAGTAGAACAAGCCATATGAATCGAAGTTTATCCATTCCTTTTACCTTCGGGATAAAATCGATATCTGTGGGCCCCTCGATGATTTAGCGATGACACATGTGAGTGCTTGGCCAAGCCAGGACTGATTTGATTTGTTCAATCAGTCAGTCATCATAAATCAAAAATTAGGAAACAACAAATGGACAGAGAGAATGATTATAATCCATGTCTCAGTCCATATGATATCTAGAATGGAGGAATATATGATCCCTTATCTAATGGACAAGTCATTGACAAGGTCAGAGTTCGACAACGGCTTTAAGAGCTATGATTGCCAGTTAGGTTTTGAAGTCATACTCAATAATAGTTTTAGACTTATCCAAGTGGGAGACTGTTGGATTAATGTCTAAGTCCATAACTATATTTGGTATGTACTTGACCCGACCCGGCATGGTCCATTTGGGTTGCACTTCACTGGCACAATTTATATGGATAGTCTTTTGAGAATAGTATATTTATGATTTATATTAATATATTATAAGTTCTAATATATTAATATGGAATCATATTATTTAATTAGTATTGATCAAGAATTAATTTAGAATTAATTAAGTGATCAAAAAGAACTAATTAAATATGGACTCTTATATATATGGAATGGGCCAAGTTCATTTAGGTTGGGCTAAGCTTTCATGGATGGTCCATGGAGCTTTTAACCCATGGATCCTATGTAAATGAAAGGTCATGGGTATTAGGGTTTACATGGATGTAACCCTAATCCTCCATAATATATAAAGGGGTCATTGGCTCACAAAATTGGCACAAGTGTGTGAAAATAAGAGTGGGCTGATTTTAGTGTGCATACATATTCTCTCAAGTTCTTCCAAGGTGTTTTGGTGATTTGTGATTCCATTTGAGGCTTCCACACTATTGGGGCTAAGCTCTTAAAGCTTAAAGACATCAAGCTACATCAAAAGGTATGTCATCTAACTAGAACTTTGTAGTATAGGTGCTTCATAATATGCTAGTTAGGATGAAACCTTGGAATAGTTAATATTTGCATGTATAATAGAGAAAACATAGATCCAAGGTTTATAGGGTTGCATGTACACCATAGGAGTGTTAGAATGCTCAAAACCCAACATTATCTTCCCATCCTTGATATCTTGCAGATACTTCGGGCAGCTTCGTTTCCAATGCCCTTTGTCGTAGCAATTGAAGCACTCTACATCCTTCGGGTTGGAAGAGGGAGCAGCAGGACTAGCTTTGGTTCCACTAGAAGAGGTACCATCATGGGACTTTCCCTTGTGGCTCTTAGAAGGAGCCTTCCTCTTCTTTCCTTTTTCTTCCCCAATAGCCAAGACAGAGACATCAGTAGTAGGAGTAGATGCAATAGATTTGCCTTTTAGACTACTCTCAGCAGTCCTTAGCAGGCCGTGAAGCTTGCTTAGAGTGACCTCTTCCTTGTTCATATGATAATTCATACGAAACTGATCATAACAGGGAGGCAAAGAGTGTAGAATGATATCTATGGTCAGCTCCTCATCGAAGTTGACATTCAACATCAGCAAGCGGTCCACATATCTTTGCATTTTCTGCAAGTGGGTCGTGATGGACTCTCCATCCTTCATTTTAGTAGTGATCATCACATCAATGATCTCGTACCTTTCCTGCCTAGCACTTTGATGGTACGTTTCCATCAAATCTTGGTGCATCTCGAATGGACAGTAGTCCTCGTAGGACCTTTGGAGTTCAGCAGTCATTGTTGCAAGCATGATGCAATGAACCTTCATAGCATCTCTCTCAAGAGTCTAGTACGCAACAATTTCCTCGGGAGTAGCAGTGTTGTGGTCAATCTCCTTCAGCTCCTTATCGAGAACATACTCTTTGTCCTCGTAGCGGGTGACCATGCGAATGTTGCGAATCCAATCGTTAAAGTTGGACCCATCAAATATCACCCTCCCACACAAGTTCATGAGTGAGAATGAGCCAGAAGGGGTTGATCCAGAAGCGTTGTTGTTTGGAGTAGACATCTGAAAAAGAAAAGAGACAAAGTTTAGATTATATAAGAATCCCCAATTTAACACCCAAATGAGAAATTAGGGCTACGACCCAACACAATTATTTACAATTAAGAAGAGGGATGTCGTAATCTAATTGCAAATAATTTGAAGGTAGGTAAATGACGATTTACCAATTTCCACCATGCAAAACGAAAAAGACAATTAAGTTTTATGTAATACCCCTAAAATTTGAGCCAATTTAAAACTTTTTAAATCATATAAAACCATTCAGTTATTACAGTTTATTTTCAAAATAGTTTAAACATCAGAGTTCCCAGAAATCATATTCATAAATCGAGGAAGTGTACGGTCACGCCTTCGCCTTCCCGCGGTCATCTGTTGAACCTGAAACAATAAACTGAATCTGTAAGCCCGAAAGCTTAGTTAGTTACCCCTAAAATACCAACCTCATACAACCATAACATATCATATAACAAACACAGACCAACCATGCATCTCGAGTCTACAGTGTGACTGGTCCGCCCGCACCGGGCCTTCAATCCACCTGGTCCACTCTCTGAGTCTACAGTCTGACTGGACCGCCCGCGTCGGGCCTTCAGTCTATCTGGCCCACTCTCCGAGCCTCGGCACGTCTGGACCGCCCTCTCGGGGCCTTCAGCCTATCCGGACCGCTCGTCGGGCCTTCGACCTGACTATGTGCCCTCCTGGGCCTGCAGTCTATCCGGTCCGCCCTGGGTATGTTGGCCTACAGCACAAAGCAGGACCCGCCTCAACCCAACCCCCATACCAATCAAACAATCATGTGCACATAAATATCATACGCTAGCATGTATATAACAGATAATCATACCGATCTAACAGATCACTAACACAGCAACCATACTATAACCAGGATACCGACCTAACCGGTCACTAACATAACATCATCCTATATACCAGGATACCGACCTAAACCAGGTCACTAGCATAATACCATCCTAACTACCAGGATGCAGATCTAACAGATCAATAAACATATCAAGCAAATACCTGGATACAAATCCGATAAAGGGTCGGCCTTGGTGCCTTAGACCCTGTTGATATAGTGAGGATAACTCACCTCGCAACTGTCGATTCGAAAGATAAGCTCAACCTCTCGGATCACCGACACGAACTCCACCACCTATAGTTACCATCAAACCATGTTCATAAATTTCCAATTTCCCAAAATACCCCAGGAGTCCAATAGTCAACCCTCGGCCAAAGTCAAAGTCAACTATCAAGGTCAACAGTCCATGTTAACCTCAACTCGTCTAGTACCCTCAGCTACTCACCGATTTCCTGGCATGACTCGCCAACTCGCCGAGTCACTTGAGTGACTCGTCGAGTTCCTAGTGTCAGTGTCCGTAACTCCTTGCCCAACTCGTCGAGTTTTCCCTTTACAACTCGCCACGTTCATACGTGTCCAAAGGTTGGGAAAACCCTAGCTGACTCGTCGAGTCACTCAACTGACTCGCCGAGCTCACGACAACCTTCATCGGACTCGCCGAGTTGACCATGCAACTCGCCGAGTCCCTTCAGTCCTTCATTCATACAGATGCTTTTTAATCCATTTTAAGTTTCCATACTACAGATCCAACTTCCAAATGCATGTTTATCACGTAAAGTTACAACCTTTACGTGCATGCAAGGCTCTATAGGCTTAGAATGTCAATGCCAAGCTTACAATGGGGTTTATCTCAACATGGAGGGTTCATGCTTGCTAAAGCTGGAAACTTTATGGCTCTAGAGTCCAAGATGAGCTCAGATCTAAAGTTGTAACTTCAGATCCTAGCCCATACCCGAAAATAGTTATCACCCATGCTATAAAAGCCCTAATCTTCAACATGAAGAGATCTAGAAAGAACAAGGTCAAGGTAACAACTTGTTACCTTAAAATGATGCTAAACTGAGGTAGACTTCAGATCCCCAAACGTTCTTGCCTCCAACTTCTTGATCTTCAAGCTTCTAGCAACAAAATCTTCTTTCCAAGCTTGAAATTTACACTAATTTGGAGCACACACATGAATTAGGGTTTCTGTACTCTCAAGAGGCAGTAAAGGGAGGCTAAGGGGAAAATAATCCTTTAAATAGGGTGAAAAACCCCGAGAATTAGGGTTTCATCCTCCAGCTCCTACTCGTCGAGTCCCTTCTTGGACTCGACGAGTAGGTCACTTAAGTACGCGGCCTAACCCGCTGCTACTCGACGAGTCAGGCAACCAACTCATCGAGTAGACCTTGAATTCATGGGAATTTATCACCATAAATTGATATTCGAGAATCGGGGCGTTACATTTTAAATGAACTGAAATTCCTAGATTATTTTGAGATTCATTGAACTTTTCAATGGCATATTTAAATCTCGATATGCCCTTCAAGTTTGTGACTGGGATACCGAGGATCACAAACAAGGTGTGAATAACCATGCAAATGTACTTAGTACTCTCGATGTCATTTACCACCTAATCAATGTGCCGGTTAGCCACACACGCTCCATTGATCTATGATAAACATCGAGCTACCATTTGCCACCCTTGTTAGTCCCAAATTAGTGTGCCGCTTATCCACACACGCTCCACTAACGACTTGGCAAGGTGCAAAGTGTAATTTCATGGAATAGCATCATTTTCACATTTTTCCTAAAGTAACTAGGATTAGGAATTTATAAAAACATTTGGTTACTTTATAGGTCATTATACTTATTAATGAGGAATTAGTTGCCCTGTCCTACCCGTTCGGCTAACGACCCTCCACTAGTCAGAGTGCGGTGAGTAAGAGTGGATACTCAATGGCGGTCATTTTCTAGGCCGCTTCCTTAAACACCCCAATTCTAGTGAAAATCCCAAAAAATCTGCTAACAGACGAGCCGACTCGCCGAGTCACAGACTGGACTCGTCGAGCAGCCCTGACTCGTCGAGTTCATCAGGGGACTCGACGAGTTCATCAGGAAGATGCAGATTTTTCGACTTTTTTAGCTTTGAATAATTTAGCTATGCATCAAATACAATAGAAAACCGACCTAAGCTCTGATACTGTAACGCCCGCAGATCCGGGCTAGTCAATTTAGAGACAATGAGCATCAAAAATGAGTTTTTGATGGAAGATTATTTAGAAGGATTAATCTTAACCAAGTTTTAGTATATGTTACAAGGGTTCCGTACATATAAAGAACACCGAAATCCGAGTTATAACGAAAAAGTTATGGCACATCGAAGTTTTACGGCAAAACTGGCACAACACCGGGAGACGTAAATAGTGAATTTACGGTAGAAGACTTTTTAGCCTTAGTGATTTAAACAAAATTTATAGTATACGTTAAACCGAGAACACACAAAAAAAGAACGCCCAAATCTGACTTCGTATGAGAGAGTTATGAATTTTCTAAGATTTGGCATAGCAGTGCGCGGCCCGAAACTCGAATTTTAGTTCGAGCGGTTTTTGGCCTACGCGACCTAAATTAGAGTTGAATATCTCATTAATATGAACTCAACGGTAAAAAGACAGACGAAAACGGAGTCCGTATGTAGAAGTTATGAATTTTACGCGGACATTTAACAGTATAATCTCCTCCTACTGTTAAATTTAAGATCGGTCGAGAATTAGCCGACGGAGTCTAAATGAAAGTTTTAGATCTTGTTTTTACCTATGCGTGGAGATGAAGAATGTCGAGAGTAGAACTCGTATGTTAAAGATATGGACGAAACTTGGTCCCTACTCTTCGAGCGCGATAAATTCGATACAGTTTTGTAAATCTGAGATAGAATGAGAATTAGCTGACGGCGTCTAAATGAAAGTTGTAGTACTCGTAAATACCAACGCGTGGATATAAAGAACGTCAAAAATGGAGTTCGTATGAACGAGTTACAAATTATAATAGCATATTTACGTATTAAAATAAAGTATAAATCATATATACGTACACATATATATACAAATGTATATATCATTAGAAAGGTATCGACGATGCGGTTATTATAAGACTAGTGTTGAGTACTTTCGACATTAGTTTAGTACAAATATCGTTAAATTTATTTAAAATAGTATTATGAATGGGTGTTTAGTCGTTTATATAACTATAAGGTCATTAAGTAATTATGGAGGGTAGTTTTTGTAAATTCAATTACTATAAATAAGAGGCTTGGGTTCTCATATTTCTTGCATCATTCTCTTGATTCAGGAGTCTTTCTCTTCTTATCCCCCGAGCATTTCGGTCCCTCGTGATTCGACTTCTCTTTCTGTAGTTTTAGTAAAGTAAGGTGAGCGCTGAAGCGCTGCACGAATCTTTCTTAGAAAGATTCAGCGACGAAGTTCTGCCCCTGCAGAGCCCGACTCCTAGCTAAAACCCCCTTGTAAGTAAGTTATGCTTATCTATTTTAATATAGCTTATATTTAAAATTAGTATTGTTATTATGAACTTATAATAAATATTTGAGCTATTATTATGACTTATATAAGTGTCGTTATAATATCTTTTTAACTACTTGCGGTACTAGGAATCTGGTTTAAAGGGCCGCATAGGGTTGTTGGATTTCAGAAGTGCTATATGCCAAAATGGTCCTGCCCTCCGGTGTTTTATGTCTGACCCATGTCTGTACATAGTGGTTGGAAAGTTTTATTTAAACGCTTATATAATAATAATAATAATAATAATAATAATAATAAGACTAATAATTAGTCACGGTAAATATTAGACTAAAATCTAGTGGTAATAATACTAGGTTTCGTCGAAGGAAATTATTTTAAAAGTAAACGAAGCACTGTCCGAGTACAAAGTGACCACCTTATCGAGTGAGTGCATAGTTACTTTCATCTTACACATAGATATGAAGTATTTTATATAAACTACATGCTATGTGTGCATATTATCTGTATAC
Organism: Lactuca virosa; assembly: GCF_052849685.1. Taxonomy (NCBI): domain Eukaryota; kingdom Viridiplantae; phylum Streptophyta; class Magnoliopsida; order Asterales; family Asteraceae; genus Lactuca; species Lactuca virosa. The sequence continues at coordinate 183,132,679 of NC_136431.1, forward strand.
TTGCTATCTATGCTGGATGAACGATTTTATACAAGTTTTGTATGATTTAAACTATATATGTATTTATATCTACATAATATGTTGGGTAAAACATGGGTAGATGAAATATGAGTTGGATGATGAGTTGAGAGGTGATATAGACCATGAGGTATGGGTGAGAGGTGGACGACGTGAGAAGCCTTGTTCCCAAATGTTGGCTCCGTCATCTAGCAGAGTATGGATGACAACCACGGACTATTCTAGATAGTCCAGTGGTACACTAGCAGGCTCGCGACCTGTAGGCGTTGTGAACGATGTGTTCACCCGATGTACTCTAAACCCTGGCGATCATGCAGACTTGGTGCCTAAACCTTGGCGATCATGCAGACTTGGTGCCAAAACCCTGGTGACTATGCGGACTTAGTGCCTATTGTATAAACCCTAGGGACTATGCAGACTTAGTGCCTAAACCCTGACGACTATGCGGACTTAGTGCCTGTTGTATAAATCCTGGCGACTATGCAGACTTAGTGCCTAAACCCCAGTGACGATGGACTTCGTGCCGATTCCTTAGGATGATCCTTAGGAATGAATGAACGAGGAATAGTTGATTCTTAGGGTAGATCCTTAAGAGTAAAGAAGATAATGGGGATGGGTAATTGGGTTGATTGTTTGATGTTTAAACATAATAATTATATTATTGTGGGTTGAAAATCCTATGTACTCACCAGGTTTCCCAACCTGACCCACTCCAGCTTATTTCTATCACAGGTGTCGATATGAAGCTACTTTACACTGAGAGATTTAAAACAGATGTAGATCACTAGTGTAAATGAATGTAAGTTCTGTTTATGCTTATGTTTCTGTATTGACGATGACATCCCAAATGTTTTGAAAATGAATAAAAATACATTTCTTCGTAAATGCTTTGATAACGTATTTATCATGCTTTTCTGGGAACAAATTTCGCAAATTTTTTTATTAAAAGAGGTACTCTGATTTTTATAAAGCATAAACAAAAATCGGTCTTTTCTGGCCGTGAAAATGGGGATGTCACAGATACAACTGATGAGTTTTGAGCAAAACAACAATCATATGGTGCACATGCAAACCCTAAAGCTTTGGATCTAGGTTTTTCTAATTGTACATGAAATAATCATCCAAAGCTTGTAAACCCTAATCTATCATATAGAAATCGAAATCAACATAATGAAACAGGTAAGAATGTTACCTTTCAATTGTAGCTTGAAGATCCTTGCCTTTGAGAGCTTAGTATCACAAGTGTAATACCTCTAATCGAACACAAACACCAAAAGCAATTGGAGAATGTTAGAGAGAGGAGGAGGAGGCTCAAAATCGGTTGGTGATCCTTCTAGGGTTTCAAGTGGTCGATTTTGGGATGCTATGGGGTTCCTTATATAACTGAAGAATTAGGGTTTCAGTCAAATACCTAATCTGGTTGCTTAAGCCCTAAGCAGCCCATAGAAATCTTCCAGAATCCTTATCATAGAAGAAATCTAGTGGGCTTCCACAAGGATTTCGTCCACCCCTATACTTAGGGTTCCTCAGCCCATATTGCAATTATCTTATAATTACAATATCAGTCCCCTTAATTCAATTAACCTCTTATGACCACAAAATTAATTCTAAATTAATTCTTGACCAATATTAATTAAATAATATGATTTATCTTTTAATATATTATTCACATAATATATTAATAAATCACATTTATCCTCTTTCTCCATTATTCATCCAGTCAAGTTGCTTTGGTGAAGGCAACCCAAAAGGATCATGTTACTATTGGGTCAAGTACATACCAATTATAGTTATGGGCTTAGACACATAATCCAACAAAAATCTCACCATTAGTCATGAATTAACAAATGGGTCACAGATTTGAAAGAACATAAGCAATCCAATCACAAAATCAAGCTCGTATCATTGCTTGGAATTAGTAATTTGAATCAATGGACCCTAGAATTAAAAATATCCAAATTACCATCATTAGAACTAGAATTTGATTCAAACATCATGGATTCTCACCATAAGCCAAAGGGTTGGCAAATGGATCATTAATTAAAGGGAAATGTACCATCTAACCATAAGATCAAGCTCATATCATTGCATGAAGCATCAAATTCGGATTTGAAGATCTAGTGTTTTGAAAACCCACCAAATCACATCCAAACTTTCAAATCTCCCAACTATTACTTAGTTGGAGCTTAAAATTGGATCAAGGAATGGAATCACATCAATTATTTCACAATAACAACCCAATTTAAGCATCAATTCGGATTTCACCATTGATGGTCAATGAAAATCTTCAAAACAACTCCAATCTAACAAATCTAACAACCATTTGTTGGTTGGAGATTGGAGATGGATTAAGGAAAGGAACTACGACATAAATCTCATATAAACATTACCAATAGAGCATGAAATTCGGATTTTGAATCCAACAAAATCCTAAATCAAATTTGGGGATAAAGAGGAAAAAGAACTACCTTTGATGCAATATCTTGGAAGGATTTTAGTAGAGATTCATCAAGCAATTCCAATTACCAAAACGCCATGAATCTAGAAGGAAAAATTAATCATGAAGGTGGAAGAGGGGTTGGGATCGACTGGAGAATAAAGTGGGTGAAATGAATGAGAAAAAGGAGGCTGAAACGCGTTTTTATTTTGTTCAGCAACCGAAACCCCGGCGCAGTCTCCCAATTGTTGTTGCGCGGCCACAAGTTTGGCCAGATTGTCAACTTCGGTCCCTCTTCCAAATATATTTTCAAAAATGGTCCCTAGACTCACCTAATGCTCAAATTAGCCCACAAATGGTCCTTCCCTATCTTAACTTGTATAAAATCGATCCTAGATTGGTCAAACCCTAAGGTCAAATACAAGTTTCCCCAACTTGACACTTTTAGTCCCTAAACTTTAAAAGTTTTCTTTTGACATCCAAACTCTATCATAATTTATTTATGACTTAGCAATAATGTTTATTATTGTTATTAATCAAAATCATTTACCTTCATTTATTTATTTATTTCCTCTCAATTTATTTTATTTAAAATTAAGGAAACTTTTTATTTTTTTAGCAAAATGCCCAAAACTTCTAACCCCAAAAACAGGATGTTACATTCTCTTTATCTCTTTCTGTTTTTTGGGTGGTTGTTGGCGGTAGGTTTCCGATGGCGGTAATGGTTTCCTTCGACTGTGATGGTTGCATCAGTCGAGGTGATTGTGATTTTGGATAACTTAATTTACTCGTATGTATATTTTGGCTTTGATGTAAATAAAATGTATAAAACGTATTAATTAAATTCAAAATTTTATAATATTTAAAGAAAAAAAATTAGTACACATTTTAAAATGATTTCAGTTGTCAATGTTACAATGTCTAATATTTGTCAATGTTACAATGTCTAATATTTGTCTATTAGAAATAGAATATTTTTTTAACATAAAATAATTGACTTAAAGTGTTTAAGGAATGTTTATTTAGTAGCACACTTGATTTTTTTTCTTTGTTGAAAAACAAACAAATTAAAATGAGTGCACTTTAGCATACGATCGAGTGGGTTGGTACTTACGTTTTTTTATTTTTATTGTCACATCAAAACTCATGTTGTTTTTTTTCTTATTTGCTTTTTATTTCGAAAATAGTCATATCTCACTCCTCTTTATTTTTTTTAAATAAAATTATAAAACTATAATTTAAGAAATGTATTAAATTTTAATTTTAATTTTAACAATATAAAAATACAAAAGAAATACATCATCACGTCATGCAAGGGTGGTGAACCAATGTGTCATTCTTTGTTTATCAAAGGAGATCATAGCAAATGCTTCCTTTACTTCTTGCATGTGTTCATGGTTATTTTTAAAACAACTTCATTTACTTGTACTCATGCAATGCAATGTAGACCTTACTGACTTTTGACGTGTGTATATCATTGTTGAAAAGAGTGAGAGGCGTGTGAGTCAATGCAAGACTTTGATTCATCACTGGTCACCACAGTCAATGAACTCGATAGTGTGGTGTTACCACACCCACCGCAACGCCATTTTGGCATAACCACATGGTGTGTTGTTGGTACACCCACCAACTGAACTAAGGTTGTATTTAACACGTTGCAACTAATTTGTTTTCTATGTTTTTTAAAGTTTTGGTTTCTGACAAGTACAAATGTAACTTATAAACTAGTTTTTTCAAAAAAGAAAACATTCATATTAGTGTTTCAACAAGTTTATGAAACTTTTTAAAATTTTCTAAATTATACAATTTATTAGTTATAACATAACTCATTCCTCGTGTTCTTTCATCAAGCTTAATAGCTTATCGTTCTCTCTTATTAAAAGACTATGTCCTCAATATACAACAATACAAATGATGTCTAAACAACTACATCTTGAAATTCTGTACGACAAATGATTTTCAAAATTCTTCAACATAATGATTATATAACTACATAAGATGAATTAGATGATGATTTAATATTTAGTCATGATAAAATTCGATATTCATGCCATTAGATGGGAAAAATTCATGATAATATCGTGAATATGATATCGGACGTAAGGAATTTCACTAAAGCACAAATAATTGAAAAATTGTTATTTAAGTACCTACCTTACTTTAATGAAATGTATTACATATATATCTTATAATATTTAATAATTTTTATATATGCATTTTTATGTCATTTAACACTTATTAGTTAATTTATCAACTAGTTTTTCTCAAATATCATTTTCACAGGTAAAAGCTAGTTTTTCAGCTACTCTGTCAAACATAAGCTAAAATAAAATGGTTGGTTACGATGTTCAGAAGTCATTATAATGTCACATGATATGGGTATGTTCGGCAACAGACTTTTGAAAGTTTTTAGAAGCTTTTAGTTTTTCATAAAAAATAGTCGAATTAAAGAAATAACAATGTCTAGAGGGCTTAAAGGTTTTAGTTTAAACAAAAATGTTCAAACCCAAATGCAATTTAAAGTAGCTTTTAGAAGTTTTTAGCTTATATATTTTATGTTATTTTACATCTTTCAAAAGCTTACATGTATATTCATGTAACACTTCTCCACAAATAAAAGTTACATTGTCTATTTACCAGCTTCTAGCTAGTTTAGCCAAACTTGCCCTATAAAATTAAAAATGTCATTTGAAAATTAAATTTACCAACTTATAACAGAAGGTAAAAACCCATCTATTTTTTTAACCTAGTATCATTTATACAAAATGAAGCCAACACATCATATTTAAATAGTAATATAACCATGATATCCTTTAACTCAATTTTAAATCTTAAGAGTAAATTACATTTTTGGTCATCCTGTATAGCATTTTTTTCGATTTTCGTTGAAAATTGTGTTACAATAACCCATTTTTTATAACAAAGTGATTTAGTAGATTGTAAGCTAACAAACACACTTTAGATACGATAAATAATTCAAGTGCATTGCAAAATTATCTTCAAACCGAAGCATCAAAACGGATCAAGGGCACAAGGGTAATTTCACAAACTATTGATGTGTGTGTGTGTGTGTGTGTGTGTGTTGTTTATGTAAATAGATCCTGAAGATCAAGAATGTCAGCAAGAACACCAGCTGCTGTTGTATCATTGCCTGCTCCCGCACCTTGAATCACCAATGGCTGTTCCTTGTAGCATCGATTATAAATCTCCACCTACACAACACTTATTATATTTTTTTACTTAATTGACTTAATAGGAACAAAACATGACTTAATATGTTACATGTTTCTTATTGACTTAATTCAGAAAGAGCGACTTAATAGAAAAAGTCAGAAAACCAACCACATTGTCACTTCCTCTCAATCTTCCCAAAGCCGATTCTTTTGGTAGTTCTTCAATTCCAACATTGCACCTATTTCACATTCAAATACAACTTACTCCCTCATTCATCAGTGTACACTGTCTGTCTGACAGTGTACACTGACATGACATGACAGTGTTTGGCATGCATTGGACTAATTAGGAGAAATGTCAATAGGACAAAAATTGAAATTTTTGTCCCACTCAAGAAAGTGGAACAAGGATTGGCTCTCGATTTCGTGTTTGTGCAAAAGACGTAAATGCCCTCCTCATAGATAGATAAATACCTTGAGTTCTCAATGACACAAACATAGCGCAAAACATTCCCATTTGAAGAAGCTTTCTTGATTCTTTCTTCAATATCATTATCCAACAATTGTAGGCCATTTGCTAAAAAGTCTTTGAGAGACATTGTGTTTGGCCTCATTTTATCAGGGTATAAACTTTCAATCTTAAAAAAGATGTAAAAATATGTAAAATGTCACATATGAAGAACATTAATAACTCCAAGAAACATGAATGTGAAGTTTATGCCTTATGCAAGCAAGCACCTACCTTGATGCTACTCATGTCCATACGGTGCCCAAGAAGTCTTGCAAGGATCAAACCCTGTTCAAATATTAAAAAAAAAAAGGGTATTTTGGTCATATAGCATAATTTACATTCCAATTCTTTTAACAAGATTTACAAACCAAACAATCATATAGCAAAGGAATGGAATCGAACTCCATCCGTTTCTTGCCAACTAATATCAAGATGGACCTATTACACAAGGGTATTCTGGTCATTTAACATAACTTACATTCCACTTCCTATGAAAGATTTACAAACCAAACTATTAAATAAAAAAGAATTGGAATTGAATCCAATTCCATATTCCATTTCTAGCCGACTAAGATGGACCTACTACACAAAGGGTATTTTGGTCATTTAACACTAATATTACAAAAAATTAAGTGGAGATAGAGATGAGATATAAAATATAAACCTTTCTTGCAACGTCCATGCCACTGAGATCATCACGAGGATCTAAGAGTAAAAAGTTTACCATAAGTTCTTTTTTTTTTTTGTTAAATGTTTTTTTCATAATAGAAATTATGAAAAGAAAATATATTAATAAATTTGACCTGGTTCAGTATAGCCAAGGGCTTGAGCAGCTTTAACAACTTCACTAAATGGCTTTCCATCTTCTACCTCACTCATTACATACCCCAAAGTACCTATTTTTAAGGGATTAAATATATGTAAATCAAATGCTTGTAAATAAATGTAATTTATTAACTTTTTTATATTTTTATTACCACTCAAGCTTCCAATTATGCGATAAATAGTGTCTCCAGATGAAAGTATACGATTTAATGATGCTATAATAGGGAGTCCAGCACCAACCTGAAATTGTGTTGCTATAATAATTTATCCCATAAATAAACACTAAAATAATAAAATATGAAAATACAATTACTTACTGTTGATTCATGTCTAATGCGACGTGGTTGTAAGAATAAGTTATCAAATTCCTCCTGTAGAAAACCAAAGTTGAATATTTATTTGAATTGCAATCCATAAAGTTGGAAATTAATCTAAAGGGAAAATTGCAGGAAATTCTCTGCAATTTGCCCTTATTTGATACCATTGAAGAAGTAAGAGGCTTCTTATTGGCTAACACAACACAGCATCCTAAATTTACTGCTTGGGTAATAGTTCCAATGGTTTCTGAACTTGCAGAGCAATCAACAAGGGTAAAAGCTACATGGAAATTCAAAGAAAGAACAGTAAAAATATGAATCTTATAAATTTGTAGTGAAAAGTGTGTAGTGATCAATTTACATTTACCTAAACGAGCAGCAATGTCTGTGAGTTTTTTTGTGGATTCGGGAGATGAAAAGGCTTCAGATTTACCTAAAGAATTAAAAATAGAAGAAGAAGAAGAAGAGGAGAAAGATGTTCAGTGACTATTAGTCTATAAGTAATCATGAAAGATGGAATATGAAATGATACATAACTCAGATGCTGTGAAAATATCAATGGAATTACCAGATTCAACACATGTTTGAAGGGACAAGCCGTTTGATTTGATCTGGCAAATGTTCATCAAAAAGGTATCATTGAACTCCATAGATGAGACATCTGGTACAACAAGAAATGATTTGCTATCGAATATACCCACAACTCGCAAGTGAATTCCCTGAAAAATGCAAATGATATTCTCAGGTATCTTATTTCTTAGAGCCCTAGGATTGAAGAACAAATATGGTCCTAATTCATCTGCATTTTCAGAATTTCTGTATCATAAGAACCCAAATCAACTACAATTCTCTATTATATGCACAATCCAACTCGAAACTTAACGCAGGTAATCGTACAAGACGTATACCAATCGAACGAAACATTATCGATGAAGCTGAAGTTGTGGAGATAAATTATTTCAGTGTTGTACCTTGTTTGCGTGTAGGGTTCGACAGGAGACGATGTGGTGGAGGAGTTGTCTCCCAACGCCTCCGCAGCCCATAAGAATGATCGGAATATTCTTCATTTTCTCCTCGATTTCACAGTAGCCCTGAGCGTCGGACTGTATGTTTTTGCTGCTTATGAGTTATGTGTGTATAGTTCTGTTTTCAATGGGAGTATCTTTGTATTTGTGGAGTTTCCTTTCATTCGGTTTTTTTTTTTTTTTTTTCTCACCAGTTGTGATGGGTTAATTTATTAATAATAATAATAATAAAAAAGTTAAAATATTTTAAAACTTTAAATTTATAAGAAAATAAAAAAATAATGAATTATCATAATTGAAATTTTTTTATCTTTTAAATTTAAATACATAAAATAAACTAATGAGCTTTAATTTTGAAAATTTTGAAATTAAAAAGTAAGTTTATTAATAAAATTGATATCCATTTATTACTATATTTATTGCAATTGTTACATTAAAATATTATATGAAATTTAATAAAATAGAAAAACTCATAAAAAAACATGTGGAAAAAAAATTAATTCAAAATAACCATAAAATGATATTTGGCAAATTGAATAAGAGTGTGACAACTGACAAAAAAATCTTCATTTATTAGAGAGGATTCAAACTTTGAAGTGTATTTTCTCATCGGGAAAATGACTTATAAGGGTAAGAAAGTTTCAAAAACGTTAAAAAAAACCATTGAGGTTTTAGCTGTTCAAAAAATACCATTCAACCATAGGCATCGTACAAAAAATACCAACGAAGTTTATCTTTTATTCAAATCTGACCCAGTGGTAACCGGATCTTTCAGGTGAACGGCTGAGTTGGCGAAAGTAATGCTTAGTTGGCATATTTAGGTAGTGTGTTGTCACATCTACTCAACATTAAATGAAAAATACATATTATATGTAACGCCCTGTTCTGAATTGACTCTTAGTCTGAGGCTATGGCCAGAAGGCCGGTCATCATAAGGATTATGGCTTTTGAAAAAGGGTAAGATCTAGGTTATTTTGGGTGCGAGAGATGTATTAGAAGCGATCCGGATGTTCGGTTTGTGTTTTGGAGCCTAGGGGTATTTCAGTAAAGTGCCAGTTTGGGCTTTTGTGGAAAATGGACTTTTGTTCGGAAGGTCTTAAGGAAGATATTAGTTGATAGAAGTGTAGGGCTTCTCGTTACCTTTTCGTGGATATAAGGATCGTCGAAAACGGATTTATAACGAAGAAGTTATGGCCTTCGGAAGTTTAGTGGTTTCAAGCTTAGCCGAGTACGTTGGGCGTACACAAAGAGTACGCTGGGCGTACTAGTACAGAAGGCAGTACGTTGTGCGTACTTTGGAGTACGTTGGGCGTACTGACCAGGATGGTCGCGGATGTTCTTCGGAGTACGTTGGGCGTACGCCAATCAGACCTGAACCCTATTTTAGGGTCTTGGACCCTATTTAAGCTCCTTATCTCATAAGTCATAACCTAACCCTAATATCTTCAGCCTCCGCCCTCTAAACCCTAGAAATCAACCCTTAGCCCTCATTTGAGTGATTTTGGAGCTTGGATGGCCATTAGAGGAGTATTTTGGTGTTTTTGAAGAAGAAGGTGTTTAGAGAAGAAGCAAGATATTGAAGAGAGCTTGTAGATCCAGAGGTTTTACATCATTTCTAGCCTATTGAAGGTATAAAGTTTTCATCTTGGTGTTTCTACATCATAGATCTAGGTTCTCATGGATATTGACCCTTTTTGGTTTCAAGAATGGATTTTTATGGTGCAAATTCGTTTCTGGACTTAGGGTTGCCACCCATGAAGCTATTTGAGTCCCTTGAGCAGTAAAGTTGCAATCTTTAAGGCCCATTTGCATCCATGCAAGAGATCTAGCCATTTCCATGAAGATAGTTGCTATTTTTACAAGTTTGATCTCATTTGGTGGGGTGCAAGCCACTAAGTGATCAACTTTATGGGTTAAGAAGGATTATTATACTCGAATTTGTAGTTTGGAAGTTGTCTCTTAAGGGATTAAGCAGTTTTGAAGAAAATGGCTTATCAGGGGAGTACGTTGGGTGTACACGCCAGTACGCGCAGCGTACAAGCCATGCAAGTTGTACGCGTAGCGTACAGAAGAGTACGCTCAGCATACGCTCAGTCAGTGGACTTTTGTTATTGGGCCTTGGTTTGGGCCAAGTTTTGGACATAGTGGTAATGGGTTGTAATGGGCCTTTAGAAGCCAGTTAAGGGCCCAGGGATTAGTGGGCTTGGAAGGAAAGCCCATTTGAAAAGTTGGGCCCAATTCAGAAAATTGGGCCATTTGGGGACTTAATGGGTCTTAGTGAGGACTAGAAAGGATTGGGCCTAGGTCATGGCCCAAAATAGATCAGAGGGGTAAAAACCGTAAAATGGTCATTTTACCCATGGGAGAGTTATTAGTTTTTGACTAAATGTTTGTTTGGTCATTATAGTCGGGGAGTAGTTGGAGCAGCAGACGGTGTCACCTTTGCACGAGTTTTTCAGCAGTCAGTTGAGAGGTGAATTTTCCTCCAGTAGGAACGGGTCTAAGGCACCAATGTCGGCCCGTTTAAGTAGTAGAGTATGCCGGGGTGAGCCCGATGTCGGGGTTAGCCCGATGCAGTTTATATGTTTTCCAGACTTCGGTCCGATGTCGGGGCGGTCCCGAGAAGTAGTTAAGTATGCTTGTGTTGGATTAGTGTCTAAGCCCATAACTATTTTGGTATGTACTTGACCCGATTGCGAGCATGGTCCTTTTGGGTTGCCTTCACCAAAGCAACTTGATAGGATGATTTGTAGAGAAAGAGATTAATTATGATTTATTAATATATTATATGAATAATATATTAAAAGAGAAATCATATTGTTTAATTAATATTAGTCAAGAATTAATAGTAATTAATTTTGTGGCTAAAAGACATTAATTAAATAAAGGGGACTAGAACTGTCAATTGTGTGATAGTTGAATATTGGGCTAATGGACTCCATAGAGGATGGAGTGGACGAAATCTATGGGGAAACCCATTAGAATTCGTCCAAGGCCTCTAAAGGAGGAGTCCATGGGTTGCTTAGGGCCTAAGCAGTCAAATTAGGGTTTACTTGTTAGATAACCCTAATAGCCTCACTATTTAAGGACCCCTAGGGCACCAAAAACGTGGCTTAGAGTTTCCTTAGGGTTTCTAGACGTTTTTGAGTGCCTCTCCTCTTCTCCTTCTTCATCCTCTTGCTCTTGGTGTTTGTGAGCCATTAGAGGAGTGACATTTGTGACTCTAAGCTTTTAGAAGCCAATTACAAGAAGGAATAGATTGTTATTGCTACATAACAATCAAGGTAAGATCTAAACCCTAATTCATATGTTATTTGATTATCACATGCTAGATCTAGGGTTTATGGCTTTGGGTGATTATTGCATGTTCATTAGACAAACTAGATCCAAAGCTTTAGGGTTTGCATGTACACCATAAGAATGATGTAGTGCTCATAACCCATCAGTGGTATCAGAGCCTTAGGCTGTTTGTTGATGAATTGATGCATATTTGATCGTTTATTGCTTGAAAAATCGATTTTTTTGGGTTCTGACTGGTAGACTCGGCTAGTCCATTCATGGACTCGACGAGTAGGTCCTACTCGACGAGTTCCATTGTGGACTCGATGAGTCCAGGGCTCTGGTGCCGGGATTTTCGAATTTTCTGCTAGATTTTGTTGAGGATAATTGCCAAAACTCGTTTTTCTTGCCAAAATCCAAATTTTTAAGTTTGGAATGATTATCCTCATCAAAATTGATGGATTTGGTTAAATATGGATAATATAGGATTATTATTAGTCAAATATTTGACCTAGTAAGTTTGAAAAGTTTCAATTTATACCCCTTAGGTTTTATAGTTTAAATTTGATCTTTAAAAGTTTTAGTTTTGAAATTTAAATAGTTAAACCCTAATATTTTGAAAGGTTTCAAAATTTGTCCTCAAGTTTTGGAATTAAATTTTTTTTTATTAAAAGTTTAATTTTTGAAATTTTAAATTCTAAAACCCTAGTTTTTGAAAAGTTCAAATTACACCCTTATGGTTTTATTAAGTTAATTAAAGGTATAATTAAAGAGAGTTAATAAATCCATGGTCACATGGTTTATGTTTAATTAAATTAAAAGGTATAATTTATTAAATTAACCCACCTAGTATTTTAAAATTGTAAAATACACCCTATACTATATATAACATTAAAAGTCTAATATTATATATATGTATAACTTAAACTGCTAGTCTTACCGTTAGTAGGCCTCATTCACGAAGCCGATCTATAAGGGGGGTATAAGGTTATGGCCTATAAAATGGCCGTTTAATAGGTGTCCACTCTCACCCACCGCTTCCTTGATTGGTGGAGGGTCGTTAGCCGAACGGGTAGGATGAGGCAAACTCTCTCCTCATTAAAAGTATAATGAATATTAAAGTACCTAAATGTTTTACTAAATTCTCAAATCTTAGTTACTTTAGGAAAAAGTGAAATCGATGCAATTCCATGGAATTACACTTTGTACCCTTGTCGAGACAATTAGTGGAGCGTGTGTGGTTAACCGGCACACTAAGTTGGGTTTGGCATTGGTAGCGAAGGGTGACTCGATGTTTGTCATAGATCGATGGAGCGTGTGTGGTTAACCGGCACGTCGATTAGGTGACTGTAACATTGAGGGCACCACGTACATTCGCATGGTTATTCACACCTTATTTGTGATCCTCGGCATCCCAGTCACAAATGAAGGGCATAATCGAGATTAAACATGACGTTGAAAAGTTCAATGAATTTCAAAAGATCTAGGAGTTTCAATTCATTTAAAACTTAACTTTCTTTTCGTTTTTCATGGTGGAAATTGGTAAATCGTCATTTACCTACCTTCAAATGTTCTGCGAGTTGGATTACGGCATCCCTCTTCCAATTTGTAGGATATTATGTTGGGTCCTAGCCTTAATATCTTATTTGGGTGTTTTATTAAGGACTCAATCAACTAACTTGAATTTTCTCCCGTTTTATAGATGTCAAAGTCTGACAACTATGGTCTTCCTAAATCCGTTGGAAAAAGTTTTCCACATGAAGATGATGTTCCACGATTCGATTGTGAAATCATGCTTCTCTTCCTCCACCTCCTCCAATAATTCTCCTTGACCCACGTGTTCGAAGACTTGAAAAGTTCAAGGTCACTCAAGCCCTATTGGCAAAAGACATGAAAATGGAAAGTCTATATGTGCTCATGTCTTGGATAAAAGGTTACATATTGATAGATTGGGATTGTTAGGTGTCGATGTCTCAAGGAAGTTGGTTGTTGACTTGGTTCTTCAGTCACTTCCCGAATCATATGGTAAGTTCGTTAGAGAGTACTATATGATGGACCACGACATGACCCTTATTGATTTGACTTATTTGCTTATTGCTGCTGAATCAGAAATGATTTGGCGCACTGGTCAGCAAATTTGTCTGGTAAATCAATATCCCAACCCTCTATGGGCAATGGTAACATTGGAAGTCCAGAAAAGTTTTCTCTACGCAAGAGAAAGGCTGAGTCTGAGATAGTCCAATGTATCATTCCATAAGAATCACTGCCAAAAGAAGGGACATTGGTTACGAAGCTGCCTTGACTACCTGAGAAATCTAAGAGATGGGAGAGTCAAGATGTATGACTCTACTTCAGGTAAAATCCACTATCTAACTCTATTAAGTTCCTATTTGGAGATTCTTAATACATGATGTGATAAGATTACATTTCGATGTTTTGAAGGATCGAAGAAAGGAAAGGAAGTTTAAAGGAAGGAGCAAGCTAAGTCTGATCGCGAAAAAAATGGATTTCGATCGCATGATTCAAGGATCAGATATTTAAGCTACTACTTTAGAGTTAGGATAGATTGCTAAGTAATATTTACATAGTTTTCATTTGTAATCGCATTGTAAGGACAATATTTTTCCGCAATAAAATAAATTTTGATTTATCTTATTTATGTTTCCTTGCCATGGATTTTATGAAAATTGGTGTTTGAATGGTTCTATTGTTAGCAATATTGTGAATAGATTTGATTCTTAGTTATGTTATTTGTGGTAATGTCAGAAATTTACCAAATGAGGAAAGATTCTCATCGCCGAAGTTTCAATTGGACAGAAACTTGGAATCATGCAACTGGTATTGTGTGACGAATGAGAACCTTCGTATTTGGAAAATTGAGACTAATTCCTTGTTCACATAAGTATGTGAGTCAAGTGAAGGATAATGAGATCTGGTACACAATGTTGTGCACTAGTCGAGTCCACCACAAAGAGCGATAAAATGTTCGTTATGATTTACTAAAAGATTAGTAAATATAATTATACTTAAAAGATTAAGTATAATTCTGAATCATTGAAAAGTTTCAATGAATGGCAGAACGAATAAGAAGAATCAATTAGACAGGAAGATAAAAGTTTCTCCAATCTAAGAAGAAGGGAGAGTACTTTTGTATCGTGTTTTATGATCGCCTTAAGAACCATATTACAATTCATCCTCTAAGGACACCTTAGTGCACTAGTATGGCTAAGAAGAGGAGTCGAGAATTGTCAAAATGGGTTAAGTCAATAAGATGAATCATACTTCGTTCCAAAATCAAGTTTTAGAGTCGTACTCCAAAATTGTGATTTGAGTGACATCATCTTAAGAAATTTAACACACTCATCAAATGTGAAGTATGAAAATGTTTTCTTGCTCTTGCACATTTGAAATTGGTAAGTTGTGATGTCTTGGATAAGACAAAGACCAACTAATACCAAATTGTGTGTAGGTTTGTCTTGATAAAGACACACACTGACTCTTGAATATTTGTTTTGTCAAGAAATGTTTCTTGATAAGAGAATCTTATATGTCAAGAGGTCAGTGGGAGTCTAAAGATCTTGAAAAGTTTTAAGAACAAATCAAGAAGTAAACCTATTAAACACTAGCACACGACTTGAGTATTGTAACCTATCGTGTTGACAAAATTTTATTTCTGTGCCAATCCAATTGAGCGATTATGCATATGAGTTCTATGAGTTCTTAATTGAATGCATAAGGGCAAACACCTTGATCAGTGAAAGTACATTGACTAGCATAGGTAAGCTGCTAAATAACTTGGAAGCAATGGTGGGACCCTTGATGGCAAGAAATTAAGAATGAACAAGTTATGTCCATAAGAGGTTGAATTTATCATAAACATTATCTTACGATTATGCTTATGACAAATTTGCATGGATAGGAACACATGCACCATAAAATCTAAGTGTCATGTTTCTCTCCTTCATGAAAGTGAGTGTGAGGAAACGCTTTCACTAAGAGAGATTTTAAGGAGATAGCGATTATGTAAATTGCATTCTCAAATTCGATTATGATTACGGCATCCCTCTTCATAGTTCGAATTGTGAGATTTGGCAATTAGTCTGAACATTTGGGACTTAGTAATATAAGTTCTGAATTAGTTTAGACACACATGTGAGCTATCTAAGGAAAGGTGTGTGAATTTGAGAAGTGTAGATAAAGGCTTATCGAAGCATATCGTATTAGAAATATGAACTTTGGAAGTTAATAAGTATTGATTTCTAGAAAGTCCAACTGTTTTCTAAATACGTGTCAAAGCTAGTGGGAGCATAAGTGTTATGCTGGTAAGGAGATAATCATCATGTTAGTGGGAGCATGATTATAATTTTAAGTGTTGCAAGTTAGCAATATTAATTATAGAAAACAAAAGTTTCATTTTGCAAAGTTGCATAGGTTGAAAAGTTGTTTTGCTAAAATTAAGGGAGAGAATATTATACTTCGTTTCAAATCTAAAAGTTTAGATCGATAAATTTTAATCAAATTTAGTCAAAAAGATATATGAATGTTATGTTGAAAGGATTCAACGTAAGAGAATTCTATATATGGAAATAATTGTTGTGTTCTCACACTCGATTATGATTACGACATCCCTCTTCATAGTTCGAATCGTGAGAACATGGCAAATAGAAATAGAAATATTATAGCAAAAGACTGGTAAAGTATCATGTCGTTGTAATATTCGACCATTCTAAAATTTTCCAAATGCCTAGGGCATTAAGATGGAAAGAGGACTAGAATCGGATTTGATTGAATTAGTTAAACAACTGTCAAGGATAATCTAAGGTTCGCCAATGATTGGTCACTTGTAGACAGTTAGAAGTATAGTCATGGATGGACCATATTGACATTATTATGAATAGATAAGATTCTATTTAAAATGAGTTGTCATATGGAAAATATGGAAATGTTTCCATATTGGGAGTTGGACTTTAAGAGTTTATGTCTAGATTAGAAGCTTTTATGCAAGAAGGATGTTCAAAGGAATGTACTTTGAATGTGAGACTTCACATCTACGGAATTGTCTTGTAACAATCTCCAATAGAGTATTTTGTAATTTCATTGGCCGAGTCTTGGTGACTTTTGTGCCGTGATATTACGAAAGGACCATTGCATAAAATGTTAGAATCTAACATATTCTATAAGTGGCAAAAATTTGGTATTCTTACACTTGTGGTAAGGATTGGGAATTGTGAAATGAGTGTGATTGAAAATGTTATTCAATTATACTATTTCACAAAGTAAGGACCATAAGTAAACATAGTGTGCATGCTAAGAACATGGGACAATTGTCGTTATAATTCAAGTAAGAAGTTGATTACCCGAAACAACAAATAATGAGTAATCAATATGGTGATTAAATAAAAGTGTTTTATTTATACTCAAAAGTTTGGGGCCATATAAGATTAGTATTATTCTTATGTTTCAATTTGCATGTTTTGACGTCCTGAATAATAAGATTATTTGAACGTTCCACAGTCGCTCATACTTTGGGAGTAGGTATGAAAGAAGATTGTCATGAATTGATGTGTAGATTGTCTAAAGTGTATTAGACATAGCAAAAGTTTGCTACAACATTCATGAGTGCTTATGAATATGATTTGAGCATTGGATTAAACCCACGCTCACTTGGATCGCTTCATGGATTTTATCACGAGTGATTGGTGAGACGATAATATCTTATATTCTTGGAACCGATATGTGTGAGTTGTATCTTGCAAATCGGTTGCACATTGATAATATGTAAACGCACCAGTAACTTGGTGTTATAAAACGTATTGTTGTGTGTGATTCGGTGAGTAAGTACAAGCGAGCATTGAGTCGAAGTTTATCCGTTCCTTTTACCCAAAGTGGGATAAAAGCGATATCTGTGGGCCCCTCGATGATTTAGTGATGACAAAGGAAAGTGCTCGGTCGGGCCAGGACTGATTTGATTTGTTCAATTAGTCAGTCGTCATAAATCGGAAATCGGGAAACAACACATAGACTGAGAGAATGATTTAAATCCATGTCTCATGTCTATACGATATCTAGAATGAAGGAATATATGATCCCTTATCTAAAGGACGCGTATCTGATAAGATCAGAGTTGACAGCAGCTTTTGAAAGCTACGATTGCTGATCAAGATCTGAAGTCATACGCAGAATAGTTATTAGACTTATCCAAGTGAGAGACTGTTGGATTAGTGTCTAAGCCCATAACTATTTTGGTATGTACTTGACCTGATTGCGACCATGGTCCTTTTGGGTTGCCTTCACCAAAGCAACTTGATAGGATGATTTGTAGAGAAAGAGATTAATTATGATTTATTAATATATTATATGAATAATATATTAAAAGAGAAATCATATTGTTTAATTAATATTAGTCAAGAATTAATAGTAATTAATTTTGTGGCTAAAAGACATTAATTAAATAAAGGGGACTAGAACTGTCAATTGTGTGATAGTTGAATATTGGGCTAATGGACTCCATAGAGGATGGAGTGGACGAAATCTATGGGGAAACCCATTAGAATTCGTCCAAGGCCTCTAAAGGAGGAGTCCATGGGTTGCTTAGGGCCTAAGCAGTCAAATTAGGGTTTACTTGTTAGATAACCCTAATAGCCTCACTATTTAAGGACCCCTAGGGAACCAAAAACGTGGCTTAGAGTTTCCTTAGGGTTTCTGGACGTTTTTGAGTGCCTCTCCTCTTCTCCTTCTTCATCCTCTTGCTCTTGGTGTTTGTGAGCCATTAGAGGAGTGACATTTGTGACTCTAAGCTTTTAGAAGCCAATTACAAGAAGGAATAGATTGTTATTGCTACATAACAATCAAGGTAAGATCTAAACCCTAATTCATATGTTATTTGATTATCACATGCTAGATCTAGGGTTTATGGCTTTGGATGATTATTGCATGTTCATTAGACAAACTAGATCCAAAGCTTTAGGGTTTGCATGTACACCATAGGAATGATGTAGTGCTCATAACCCATCAGCTTGATGTCTTTGTGATTCATGCATGTATATGTGTTATGTGTTATGTGTCCCGGACTCCGGTCCGATGCCGGGCAAGCCCAATGCAGTGTATGCGATTATGTTATATGATTAAGTGTTCCGGGGTAAGCCCGATGTCGGGGCAAGCCCGATGTATGTTAGTCATTATGCCATGTATTATGTAATTCGGGGCAAGCCCGATGTATGCTAGCTTATGTGTTATATGTCATTTGTTCCGGGCTTTGGTCTGATGCCGGGGCAAGCCCGATGCAGATGATGTGATTATGTTATGTGTTTATGATATATATGTTATGCTGTGTATCTGTCGGGGTAATCCCGATGTCGGGGCAAGCCCGATGCCGGGGTGATCCCGATGCCCGATGGGGTCGGATGCCGAGGTGAGCCCGATGCCGGGCAGGAGTCCGATGTCGGGTAAGCCGATGCCAGGATTCGTCCCGATGCAGTTGGGAGTATTCCTAGAGTTATGTGATTGTTATATGTTATGTGTGTGGTATGTGGTAGTTTGGGGGAGCTCACTAAGCTTCGTGCTTACGGTTTTCAGTTTTGGTTTCAGGTGCTTAAGTTTTCAAAAGAGGAGCTCGGGAAGATTGCAGTGCACACACCATTTGTTCAGCCTGGGATGTTTATACTCTGATATATTTGACAGATGTTATTATGTTCTTGAGATATATGATTTATGATTTTATATGTTGAAAGATAATTATGGTTTTATTAATGATTTAAAACGAAATTTTTGGATCGTGTTTTTGGGATGTTTCATTATAGATCGATTTAGGGCATCAGGTGGTCATACGTCTCCTTTCCTCTTGAACACTCGATTTTCTTCTTCTCCCTGTAAATCGTTCAAATCTGTCACACCCCCGAACCAGACGGCGGAAACGTCCGAGGGCTTGTGCGTGACTTCATCCTTGTAGTATCATCACATAGTATATAATTGAAACATAACATCATCATCATCACACATGTAATATAACAACATACATTGTTTACATCGAGTATTGTGTTTGAATATTGCATGCCAAAATAATTAAAGTATGATGAAACAAGATATAACAAAACATCCATTAGTTTGTTCAGCCCAACCTGCTTCAACGGTTTCCTGAGAATACAAGTTAATTTAAAAAGGTCAACATAAAAATGTTGGTGAGTTCATAAGCATGTTTGAGAAAATGATTTGTATAACTTTGTAATCACAAAAAAATCCTATATTTTCTTAAAATAGTTTAGTATGTTTGTGTCCGATCTTGTATTAATGCATATGTATTATTGTTTAATAGAATGACAAAAGTGAATGAAGAGAATGTAAAGAGAATGCCCCCAGACAACCCTATGTTGCCTGTAAAATAGAATGCTGGTATATCAACCCCCGAGGTTGAGTACCGGTGCGAGTATGTTCCCGAGTAATCCAAACTGAAAAGAGAATGGTCTCCCGTAAATTTCATAATGTTAATTCCTCTAAGTGAGTCGTTATAACCATACTAGATAATGACAATTTTGCCTGTCTTGGCGTTTATGGACGCTGACGGAAAATAGAATAAGGTTTTCGTCACCCTAGACTGGTGTAGTCTAACTGTAGCGAACAACTCAGGTGTGGGGTGTCATCCCCGTATAGATCTATACACAAACCCCCGCTCTCCCTCCAAGAGACTCTGGTTATAACTACAGGCTACGACCGTACACTCAATAGGTGTCAACCGACACGTCTCACTAGATCCTTAATCGAATTTACGCGAAGAGAAACATATAAAACACATTCCAGGCCCAATAAACCATGTAAGTGAGCAACTAAGGCTCACTAAACATGTAAGTCATTTCCAGGTCCGAAAGGAATGAGATTATATAACATGGGCCCAAAATATATGTAAAAGGACAACTAAGGCCCATTTCACATGTAAGGTATTTACAGGCCCAACTAGCACGCAAAGAGTATCAATGGTCCGTCGAGCATGTTAATGGGTCAATAAGGCCCAATAAACATATAAAGAGTATTAAGGACCTATCAAACATATAAATGGGCCACTAAGGCCCAATAACATGAGAGAGGCAAAAATTTGCCCATTTGTTACATTATTGCTTGTTTTAGTTCAAATACTTACCAAAATGGCATAAAAGGCCCACTTTTTGTAAAAATGTCATTCTTGGCCCATTAAGCCAAAAATTTACAATTAAGGCCCAATTTTAGTAAAAATAACATTTTAAGCCCCTTTTTGGACAAAACTTGCATTTAAGGCTAGTTTTTGTAAAAATAACATTTTTTGCTCCCTTTTGTCAAAAATATCATTTTTGGCTTGATTTTTATAAATATATATATATATTAGGCCCATTATAGATAATTTCATCTTTTTGGCCCAAATTTTTATATTTTCACAACTTTAACCCTTCTTATAAAAAATTTACATTTTTGGCACAACTTTCTTGAAAATGACATTTAAGCCCACAAAAGATCAAAAATTACAATTTTTGAGCCCAAAACCGTGAGAAGCCTAAATAAGGCCCATTTATGAAAATGTTTACATTTTTAGTCCTTGTAAGGTCTCAAATGTCGAGATTAGCCATGTTTAGCAAAAATTTCCTTTTAAACCCCTTACTAGCCGTGAGTTACATAAATAACCCATACTTTTGTCATTTTGTCGATTTTAGCCCCTTTTATGAAGTTTTTCTTAGCTTCAAGTAACCTAAATGTATTTTAAACCTTTTTCTTGTAAGATGAGTTGAAATGAGTGTTATGTCATACCAATATCATCATCTTTTAGTATATCTTTAAACATGGGCCCAAAATATATGTAAAAGGACAACTAAGGCCCATTTCACATGTAAGGTATTTACAGGCCCAACTAGCACGCAAAGAGTATCAATGGTCCGTCGAGCATGTTAATGGGTCAATAAGGCCCAATAAACATATAAAGAGTATTAAGGACCTATCAAACATATAAATGGGCCACTAAGGCCCAATAACATGAGAGAGGCAAAAATTTGCCCATTTGTTACATTATTGCTTGTTTTAGTTCAAATACTTACCAAAATGGCATAAAAGGCCCACTTTTTGTAAAAATGTCATTCTTGGCCCATTAAGCCAAAAATTTACAATTAAGGCCCAATTTTAGTAAAAATAACATTTTAAGCCCCTTTTTGGACAAAACTTGCATTTAAGGCTAGTTTTTGTAAAAATAACATTTTTTGCTCCCTTTTGTCAAAAATATCATTTTTGGCTTGATTTTTATAAATATATATATATATATATATATTAGGCCCATTATAGATAATTTCATCTTTTTGGCCCAAATTTTTATATTTTCACAACTTTAACCCTTCTTATAAAAAATTTACATTTTTGGCACAACTTTCTTGAAAATGACATTTAAGCCCACAAAAGATCAAAAATTACAATTTTTGAGCCCAAAACCGTGAGAAGCCTAAATAAGGCCCATTTATGAAAATGTTTACATTTTTAGTCCTTGTAAGGTCTCAAATGTCGAGATTAGCCATGTTTAGCAAAAATTTCCTTTTAAACCCCTTACTAGCCGTGAGTTACATAAATAACCCATACTTTTGTCATTTTGTCGATTTTAGCCCCTTTTATGAAGTTTTTCTTAGCTTCAAGTAACCTAAATGTATTTTAAACCTTTTTCTTGTAAGATGAGTTGAAATGAGTGTTATGTCATACCAATATCATCATCTTTTAGTATATCTTTAAACATGGGCCCAAAATATATGTAAAAGGACAACTAAGACCCATTTCACATGTAAGGTATTTACAGGCCCAACTAGCACGCAAAGAGTATCCATGGTCCGTCGAGCATGTTAATGGGTCAATAAGGCCCAATAAACATATAAAGAGTATTAAGGACCTATCAAACATATAAATGGGCCACTAAGGCCCAATAACATGAGAGAGGCAAAAATTTGCCCATTTGTTACATTATTGCTTGTTTTAATTCAAATACTTACCAAAATGGCATAAAAGGCCCACTTTTTGTAAAAATGTCATTCTTGGCCCATTAAGCCAAAAATTTACAATTAAGGCCCAATTTTAGTAAAAATAACATTTTAAGCCCCTTTTTGGACAAAACTTGCATTTAAGGCTAGTTTTTGTAAAAATAACATTTTTTGCTCCCTTTTGTCAAAAATATCATTTTTGGCTTGATTTTTATAAATATATATATATATTAGGCCCATTATAGATAATTTCATCTTTTTGGCCCAAATTTTTATATTTTCACAACTTTAACCCTTCTTATAAAAAATTTACATTTTTGGCACAACTTTCTTGAAAATGACATTTAAGCCCACAAAAGATCAAAAATTACAATTTTTGATCCCAAAACCGTGAGAAGCCTAAATAAGGCCCATTTATGAAAATGTTTACATTTTTAGTCCTTGTAAGGTCTCAAATGTCGAGATTAGCCATGTTTAGCAAAAATTTCCTTTTAAACCCCTTACTAGCCGTGAGTTACATAAATAACCCATACTTTTGTCATTTTGTCGATTTTAGCCCCTTTTATGAAGTTTTTCTTAGCTTCAAGTAACCTAAATGTATTTTAAACCTTTTTCTTGTAAGATGAGTTGAAATGAGTGTTATGTCATACCAATATCATCATCTTTTTGTATATCTTTAAGTTCATGAAGTTTCTAACACATAAACACATATATAACTAGAAAAACACACAAAATCATGCATACACACATAGATCTACATAAAACAAATTGTATTCTCCCCCAAAACAAAGTAAAAATCGAAAATAGGGGGTATGAACTCACTTTGCTTTGAAGTTTTTGGTTTTTGGTGAGGAAGTGAGAAGATCTCGGCCCTCGATGTGTTCTTGAGAAGATTTTCGAGATCTATGAAGTTCTAAGAGCATAGATCATGAAATGATGTGGGTTAAGAAGAGATTTTTGGTGTAAAATTGAAGTTAAACCATAAAGTCAAAGAAGAACTTACCAAAAGTGATGAGCTTTGATGAAGAGTTCTTGATCTTTCACAAGACACACTCGAAAATTTGGGGATATGATGAGTGAATTCTTGATGTTCTAGAGAGATTTTTGGTGGAGTTAAAATAAAAGAGGATAAGAGTGGTGAGACACTCTTTGGCCGAGAGATAGATAGAGATAAGAGAGGGGAGGGTTGCCTTATGAAGAGAGTGGTTTGAGGGTTGCATGGATACATGAACTCTTGCATGGATATCCACTAGGTATTGTTGAGGTGTCAAACTCTATTTCCCTCCCATTTGTTTCTTTTAATTGTTGGGCCGAGTATAAGGGAAAGGAAGAGAGAATGAAAGACTTTGGGCCCTTTCTTGATTCAGTTCGAATTTATGAGGCCCAAAATGGAGGTTTTCGGCCCATTGGGCCCTTATGGGGGTTCACGGCCCAAATGTCACACCCCAAATCCGGAACGGTGGAATCGTTCTGGGGTGGAGGACGTCATGTCAAGTATCAGAACACATGCAGTATAGTAATCAAAGCACAACAACCATTGCATTAATAGTAATAGTTTTACATAGGTTACATTTAGCAACAACATCAAAAGTAGATATAGAGAATAACATAAAATGTAGCTCGATACAAGGCTGTCTTCACAAAAGATTCCGGAGTGTACCTGTCTACTGACGACCTGAGAATACAAGTTATTTTGAAAGAGAGTATCAACATTTTAATGCTGGTGAGTTCATAAGTATTTTAATGACATTGATATAAATACATGTTTTTCCTCAAAATAATCTCATTAGATGATGGTGATAAGAGCTTATAAAGTATTTGAATTCCTTCCAGAAAATCCTATATTTTCTATTAAAAGTAGTCTTCTACCAAGACCAACTGTTTTGTGTTTAAAGAGCATTTTTCCCCAAATGTTACTATCATTATCAAAATATAGTTTTTACATTAATGAGTATATGGGAAAACCACAATTTAATGTAATAGGGAAAATAATATTTTACTTCAGCAATGACATTGCTGTTTATGTGGTAATAAAATGCAGACTCCAGGTAGTATTAGATGGACAATACACCCCGAGGAGTCTAAAGTAGGAAAAATACAGACTCCAGGTAGTATTAAATGAACGATACGCCTCGGAGAGTCTAAATGAATGAAATGCAGACTCCAGGTGGTATTAAATGAACAATACGCCTCGGAGAGTCCAAATGAATGAAATGCAGACTCCAGGTGGTATTAAATGAACAATACACCTCGGGGAGTCTAAAGCAGCCTTTAATCCTAAGTAGGTTAGTTTAAAGGTTTAAATGTGGCCTAGTGTATAACTGGGAAAATATATTATGATGGTTTTATATGTAGAAACTACCGTGATAATACTTACCTTAAGGCCATGAATTATAAGGTAAATGTAAAAGATACTCGTAACCATACTGATTGACGGATGTAAACACGACGACATGCTGGCATCGAAATGAATGTGACATTTGTCACCCCTTGGCTTGGTAGACCGGGACTGTAGCTAGCAGTCAGGATGTGGGATGGTCTGTCCCGTATAGATCTATACACACAATGCCCGCTCTCCCTCCAGGAGACTCTGGTTACCAACTTGACAACGGTGAAATCCGCGTCATGAGGATGTATCTCGTGTTTTGATTTCTATAAACCTTTCTTTTTACTAAAAGTATAAGTTTTTAGAATATTGATATAGCTAAGTTCTCCTTCATGAAAGTTATGGTTGGTTTCTAAACTATACCTATTATTGTTTACTTGAGAGGTTATCTAGGTACCTTTGCTACCCAAAGGTATTGAACTGGAGTAAGAGTTTTAATGCCTATCCATATATACATAATATATAATTAGGACTTCAATGACACTCGGACAAATAGCCGGATGCTCTAAGTCCACAACCAAACAAGGAACAGGAAATAAAGCAGGTTATCAGTCCTAAGTCCTTCAAACCCTACTTATATAACTATATCTATATAGACATGCATCTATCAAGAATATAAGTTTAAAAGACTTTGATAAAAGCTTAGTAATTTAAAAAGAAACTTTGGTACTTTAAAAGAGATTTGAAAACAAGATTTGAAAACCTTTAGCTGGATAAAACAGTTTAACATGCAAAAATCTATTTACTTGACAGTTATTAATCACATGTGATTGATATAATAACTTAATAGTTCAACTTGTATTCCCCCCCATAAAAGCATTTAAAATCATTTCAAAGGTTGATTAAGGGGTATGAACTCACCTGAAGTGGGTGATTCGGATGAACGGATGGTATAGGATGCTAAGTGTCAAGTGAGGACTTGAACACACACGCAGATCCTATTTAGCATATAATGACACATATATGCATCTAATTAGCCCTTTAACAACTAATTAATTAAGTTAAGACACCCTAATACATGGATAACACTTTGATTCAAGTGTTAGGAGTGCTAAAGGGTTGTATCTAAAGAGAGTATGGCCTCACATTGGAGTTTACTTCCCATTTGGTAACAACACATGAGTTTACGGCCCATGGTCATTACCCCCATGAGTTTACGGCCGTAAACTCATGGTAATTTGTACCATTGTGTGATTTAAGGTCTTATACCCCTCAAGGAAGTGTTCTAGGTTTGTATCAAAGGCTTAGGAAGGGACTAGGGCTCAAAATGGCCCTTCTTTGGGGTTTACGGTTCTTGGACCAGTCCTTGGAGTTTACAGTCGTAAACCCTTGAGTTTACGGTCGTAAACCCATGAGTTTACGGCCATAAACTCATGGTCACTCCTACCATTTCGTGATTTGGGGTTTTTAGCTCATGCATGCAAGGTTCTAGCCCAATATTCAAGCCCTAGAAGGTGTTGGGGACACTTAAACACCACTTGATGGTGTTTACGGTTCAAGGAGATCCCTTGACCGTAAACCCATGTGTTCTTGGGGGTTTTTGATGTTTTTCAAGGGATTAACAAGTAATCTAAGCACATAACTAGTTAAGAGGAGTGTACTTACTTATAGGAAGCTTGCAAGAGTGTTTAAAGTCCAAAAACACTAGTGTGTGTTCTTGGTGTTCTTGGTGTTCTTGAAGAACACTTGAAGATCTAAGAAAAGAGGAGATTTCATGGATGAAATCGTGTATAAACACTAGATAATGTGTTAGATCAACAAATCTAGGGAAGAAACCCTTACATTGTTGGAAGATTGGAAGAAATGTGATATGATACTTGAGAGAGAATTGTGGGTGTTCTTGAGCTAGGAAGTGAAAAATGAGCCAAAAATGACTAAGTGTCATATTTATACTCTTTAGAGTTTATGGCCGTAAACTCCATGTTTGGGGCCGTAAACTCCAAAATCTTGGAGTTTTGAGACTTAAGTGACACACGACAACCTCTAAAGTATACTTCCTTTTATTTGTTCGTTTGACGAATATAAAATAAAAACACCCAAACGGACTGAAAACCGGCCAAAAACGTACTGAAATGAATTTGGCTACTATTTGAAGTGCTTGACTGTAGAGTTTATACAAATGAAAATTTCGGGTTGTCACATCATCCCCCCGTTACAGGGAATTTCGTCCCGAAATTAGAGTTCAAGCAACTAAGTTATTACAAAATAACTAAGCAAAAGATGGGGATATTTAAGTTTCATTTGATCCTCGCGCTCCCAAGTGAACTCCGGTCCTCGCTTGGTGTTCCAACGAACCTTCACGATTGGAATGCGGATTTGTTTCGTTCGGTTGACCTCTCGGTCCATGATCTCTACAGGTTCTTCCACAAAGTTAAGGCTCTCATTGATTTCGATCTCGTCGAGTGGGATTACAAGAGCCTCGCCGGACAAGCACTTTTTCAAGTTTTAGACGTGGATAGATTAGGGCGGAAATTATGGAATCCCTAAAGTAGTTGAGGTCTGACGGATGCTGGACCAATTCTTATCAAGAATCTCTGATGGTCCTAAGCTCCTGGGTAGATAGAACGTTTCAGTACTTAGGACATAGTTGTTGGAGATAGTGTCTAAGTCCATAACTATATTTGGTATGTACTTGACCCGACCCGACATGGTCCATTTGGGTTGCACTTCACCCGAACAATTTACGGATAATCTTTTGAGAATAGTATAAGTTATGATTTATTAATATATTATAAGTTCTAATATATTAATATAAAATCATATTATTTAATTAGTATTGATCTATAATTAATTTAGAATTAATTTAGAGATCAAAAGTATGACTAATTAAATATGGGCTCTTGTATTTATATAGTGTGGGCTAATGCTTATTTGGAATGGGCTAGGCTTGCATGGAAAGTCCATGGATACTCCATGGAGCTTTAACCCATGGATCTCATGGAAATGAAAAGACATGGGTATTAGGGTTTACATGGATGTAACCCTAATCCACCACACTATATAAAGGAGGCTTTGGTTCTTGAAATTGCACTAGTTGATGTGTGTAAACTAAGAGAGCTGATTTCAAGAAGTTTGTGACTATTCTCTCAAGTTTCCAAGTTTGTGGTGATTTGTGACTTCCATTTGAGGCATCCACATTATTGGTGCTAGGCTCTCAAACTCCAAGTAATCAACTACTACTACTACAAGGTAAGTAATTCTACTAGTTTTATTTGATTCAAGTACCCCATGCCATGCTAGTTAGGATAAGAACCTTGGAAAAATAATTATTTGCATGTATCTTAGTCAACATAGATCCAAGGTTTCTAGGGTTGCATGTACACCATAGGAGTGTTAGAATGCTGAAAAACGCATCAGTGGTATCAGAGACAAGTTTGTTTATTTGATACTTGATGCAAAAAAAAAAAAAAAAAAAAAAACTTGAAAATCGAAGTTTTGTTCAAAAGCTCGTATCAAAATTTCAAGTTTTGTATATGTACTTACGATTCTTGAAATTTTTGATAGGAACATTCATAAATATATGAGTTTAAAAGATCATAGAAATTATGTGCTAATAA
This sequence comes from Lactuca virosa, assembly GCF_052849685.1. Taxonomy (NCBI): domain Eukaryota; kingdom Viridiplantae; phylum Streptophyta; class Magnoliopsida; order Asterales; family Asteraceae; genus Lactuca; species Lactuca virosa. The sequence goes on from NC_136431.1 coordinate 183,161,177, forward strand.
TTGATTAGATTAATTCTTGATCTTTATGTGTTTTAATGGAGTCCAAAACTAGTTCTTAAGTTATGGATAACCAAAAGTCACATTTATAAATAACCATTAAAAGAACACATAGGTTACAAAAATGAAGAGTCTTCATTTTTAATAACCATTAACTCATAAGTTATGAGAAATGAAAAGTTTTGAAAGTTTACAAAACTTGCCCTCAAGTTTTGGAACATGTAAAGTCATATTAAAAACTTCAGTTCCAACCCCTAGAATTTTAAAAGTTAAAATTCAACCCTTATACTTTATAATATTATAAGTTTAATAATATTTATATATGTATAAGATCAAGTCGTCTTACCGCTAGTACGCCTCATTCACGAAGCCGGTCTATAGGGGGGGTATAAGGTTGTTGCCTATAAAATGGCAACTTAATGGGTGTCCACTCTCACCCACCGCTTCCTTGATCGGTGGAGGGTCGTTAGCCGAACGGGTAGGACAAGGACTTATAAATTCTCATTAAAAGTATAATGATAATACTAAAGTAACTAAACTTTATTGAATTCCCAATCTTAGTTATTTTAGGAAAATGTGAATAAGGTGCTAATCTATGAAATTACACTTTACACTTTGTTTAAGTCGTTAGTGGAGCGTGTGTGGTTAACCGGCACACTAACTTGAACTTAACAAGGTAGGTAAAGGGTGACTTAATGTTTATCATAGTATCGATGGAGCGTGTGTGGTTAACCGGCACATCGATTGAGGGGTAATACATTAAGGGTACCAAGTAATTTGCATGGTTACTTCACACCTTGTTTTGTGATCCTCGGCATCCCAGTCACAAAACTTGAAGGGCACACTCGAGATTGAAACATGCCATTGAAGAAAGTTCAATGAATCTCAAAGAATCTAGGAGTTTCTAAACCAATTAAAACCTAATTAAATATTTTGTTTTTCATGGTGGAAATTGGTGAATCGTCATTCACCTACCTTCAAATATCTTATAGCTTAGATTACAGCATCCCTCTTCTAAGTTATAAAATATTGTGTTGGTTCCTAGCCTTAATATTACATTTGGGTGTTTTGTTAAGGACTATCTCTATATCTAATCTAATCTATTCCCTCTTCTTTTCAGATGTCTTCCAATAACAATGCTTCTGGCTCAAACCCTACTAGCTCCTTCTCTCTCATGAATCTTTGTGGAAGAGTCATCTTTGATGGGTCCAACTTTACAGATTGGATCAGAAACATCAGGATGGTCACTCGGTATGAGAACAAAGAATATGTTCTCGATAAGGAGCTGAAGGTACCCGAGCCAACTGCTACTCCTGAAGAGCTTGCTGAATATGAGGTACATGAAAGAGATGCTACAAAAGTGGCATGCATCATGATGGCCACCATGACAGCCGAGCTCCAAAAGTCCTATGAGGACTATTATCCTTTTGAGATGCACCACGACTTGATGGACCGCTACCATCAAAGTGCTCGTCAAGAGCGATATGAAATAATCTCCTCCATGATAACAACCCGAATGAAGGATGGTGAACCCATCACGGGCCACATGCAGAAAATGTAAAGGTATGTGGACCGTTTACTGAAGCTGAATGTGAACTTCCCTGAGGAGTTAGCAATAGACATCATTTTGCACTCCTTGCCATCGTGTTATGATCAATTCCGCATGACATATCACATGAACAAGGAAGAAGTCACCCTCAACAAACTTCAAGGACTCTTGAAGACCGCCGAAAGTGGTCTAAAGGGTAAGTCGGTTGTTACTACTCCTACTCCCACTCCAACTGCAGCCAATGTCTTGGCAATCGGGCATGGCAAAGGGAAGAAGAGAAAGAACCCTTCTAAGGGTACCAAGGGTAAGACCCTTGAAGGCTCCTCTTCAAGCAAAACCAAGAAAGGTTTTTACACTCCTTCTGCTAACCCTAATGAGGCTGAATGCTTCTATTGCCATGAAAAGTCGCACTGGAAGCGAAACTGCCCAAAGTACCCGCAAGATTTGAAGGATGGGAAAGTAAAACCCAACCATGCAGGTATATACACTATATTGTCTAATAACTCACCTCATTCTAAGTCTTGGGTCCTTGATACAGGTTGTGGTATTCACATATGTTGTGATTTGCAGGGACTAAAAAGAAGTGAGAATGTGGAGCAGGGAAAGATAAACTTGATCATGGGAAACAGGAAAGCTTCACCTGTCACCAAGATAGGAGTTTATTCCTTAGTGCTAAATAGTGGGTTTACATTAGATTTGAATAAATGTTATTATTCGCCAGAAATGGCAAGAAATGTTATTTCCTTTCATGCATTATATAAACAAGGTTTTACCTTTTATTTTGATAATAATAATGGTAGTATTGATGCTTTCTTTAATAATGTTCTTTATTTTAAAGCATTACCTTGTGATGGTGTGTATGAAACTGTATATGTTGTAGATAATCTAGGAAATAATGTATTGTGTATTAACTCTTCCACTAGCTTAGATAAAGCATCCTTATGGCATTGTCGTCTTGGACATGTAAGCAAGAAACGCATAGGCCAACTCCAAAAGGATGGAGTCTTGGAGTCATTTGACCTAAAGTCAGATGATAGTTGTGAATCTTGTTTGCTTGGTAAAATGACAAAGTCACCTTTTACTGGCACTTGTGCTAGGGGTGAAGGTTTGTTGGACCTCATACACACGGATGCGTGTGGACCCTTCAGAACCGCCACAAGAGATGCTAATCGGTTCTATGTGACTTTTACTGATGATTTTAGTAGATATGGATATGTCTACCTAATCAAGCATAAGTCAGAAACCTTTGAGAAATTCAAAGAGTTTAAGCAAGAACTGGAGAATCAGTTGGGCAGGAACATTAAGATGCTTCGATCCGATCGTGGTGGTGAGTATCTTAGTACTGAGTTCCTTGACTATCTTAAGGAATGTGGGATTGTCTCACAATTGACACCTCCTAGGACACCACAGTTGAATGGTGTAGCTAAGAGGCGCAATCGGACCTTGTTGGACATGGTTCGTTCCATGATGAGTCGAGCTTCGCTACCAATCTCATTTTGGAGGTATGCCTTAGAGACTGCCGCCCATATCCTTAATCTAGTCCCTATAAAGAAGGTTGCCAAAACACCTCACGAGGTGTGGACTGGAAAAGTTCCAAATCTAGACCACATCAAGATTTGGGGTTTCGAGGCTTTCGTGAGACGCGAGACTCACGATAAGCTCGAACCCCCGAAGCGAAAGGTGTATTTTCATCGGCTACCCACAAAAATCCTTTGGTTACATCTTCTACAGACCCAGTGATAATGTGGTCTTTGTAGCAAGAAGAGGATTCTTTCGAGAGAGAGAATTCATGAGCCAAGGAGATAGTGGGAGGCAAATTGACCTTGAGGAAATCCAAGAGTCAAGTGGTGAAGGAACCTCAAACCCTAGCCCTCAACCTGAGGAGGAAACTCCTGTTGAGCCGACTGAAGAATCTATACCTCTGAGGCGTTCCACCAGAGTTAGGAATGCACCTGAGCATTATTATGGTTTTCATATTACTGCAGAAGGTGAGACACTTATCAGTGATAACACACTGGTAAATCTGGATGAGCCTAACAGCTACACGGAAGCCATGGCAGGCCCTGAGGCTGCTAAATGGAAAGAGGCTATGGATAGCGAGATACAGTCCATGTATGACAATCAAGTTTGGAACTTGGTTGACAATGTACCTGATCGTAAGATAGTTGGGTGCAAATGGATCTTCAAGAAGAAGACCGACATGGATGGTAATGTACACACTTATAAGGCACGACTGGTTGCAAAGGGTTATTCTCAAACTCCGGGAGTTGATTATTATGAGACCTTTTCACCAGTGGCCAAGATTAAGTCTATTAGGGTTCTGTTAGCCATTGCTGCATTTCATGATTATGAAATATGGCAAATGGATGTCAAAACCGCTTTCCTTAATGGAAAGTTGGCTGAAGATGTTTACATGGTTCAGCCAGAGGGTTTTGTCAGTACAAAGTACCCCAGTAGAGTGTGTAAGCTCGAGAAATCCATTTATGGATTAAAACAGGCACCTCGCAGATGGAATCTTTGCTTTGATGAGAAAGTCAAAGAATTTGGCTTTTCAAGGAGTGAAGATGAATCTTGTGTCTATATCAAGGCTAGTGGGAGTATAGTCAGCTTTTTGGTACTGTATGTGGATGACATACTACTCATAGGAAATGACATCCCAACCCTGCAGGAAGTAAAGTCCTGGCTTGGGAAGTGTTTCGCTATGAAGGACCTTGGAGAAGCTGCCTATATCCTAGGGATAAGGATTTTGAGAAACAGGAGTAAAAGACTAATTGGACTTAGTCAAAGCACCTATGTGGACAAAGTGTTGAAAAGGTTCAACATACATAACTCCAAGAAAGGAGAGTTACCCATCCAGAGTAACGCCAGATTGAGTAAGACACAAAGCCCTAGTACTGAGGCTGAGATAGCAGAAATGAGTCGAATACCTTATGCTTCAGCTGTAGGATCGATCATGTATGCTATGACGTGTACTCGACCTGATGTAGCCTTTGCTTTGAGCATGGTTAGCAGGTATCAGGGGAACCCAGGCAAGGCACACTGGACTGTGGTAAAGAATATCCTCAAGTACCTACGGAGGACTAAGGACTGGGTCCTTACCCTCGGTGGCAGTGAGGACTTGAGAGTTGTAGGGTACAGTGATGCTAGCTTTCAGACTGACAGGGATAATTTCCGCTCTCAGTCGGGCTGGGTCTTTACTCTAAACGGAGGGGCAATTACTTGGAAAAGTTCCAAGCAGGAGACAGTGGCTGATTCCACTTGTGAATCAGAGTATATAGCAGCAAGCGAGGCAGCAAAGGAGGCTATATGGCTAAAGAACTTCATCGGAGACCTTGGAGTTGTACCAGCTATAAAGGAGCCAATGGAGATTTTCTGTGACAGCAATAGTGCGGTTGCCTTAGTCAAGGAACCAAGAGATCATGGGAGATCCAGACACATTGACAGAAAATATCACTTCATCAGACATCGAATAGAAGAAGGAATCCTCGTGGCAAAGAGGGTATCATAGGATGAGAACCCAGCAGATCCCCTCACGAAGGGACTGACTCAGGCCTCCAGCATGCTCGGAGCATAGGGCTGAAGGATGATATTAGTTTTAGTAGTTAGATAATCTTGAAATTTGTAAAATGTAATTGACATTTGATGATAAATAAAAGCTGTTATTTATGAGTAAAGTGTTGCTATCTCTTGTCAATCGTTTACTATTATTTCTTTTTGCATGTTTTGACTTCCAGAATAATTATGTTATGGTTTATATCATATTATTCAAACTCTCCACAGTCGGTCATATGTTGGAAGTAGATATGAATCAAGACTGTCATGGGTTGGCTTGTAGAGGTCTAAGATGTTAGACAAAGCGGGGCTACAACACTCATGAGTGCTCATAAGTTCTGAGTATTGGATTCAACCCACGCTCACTTGTATCACTTCATGAAATTTATCTCGAGTGATCGTGAGACGGTAATATCATATAACTCTTCAAACCTAGAGATATGATTTGTTGCCTATGAGTTGGTTATGCATTGATTGCACGAAAACGCATTGGTAACTCGATGTTATAAACCGTGCCTTTGTGTGTAGTTCAACAAGTAGTAGAGCAAACATATGAGTCGAAGTTTATCTGTTCCTTCTAGGATTAGAAGCGATATCTGGGCCCCTCGATGATTTTGTTTTGACCTATGTACCGGGCCCGGTCAGAACTAAATTGATGTGTTCAGTTAAGTTCTATGTCAAACAAATCAGAAATCGGGAAACAAATGCTGGACAATAAGCAAGACCATGTTCCATGTATTTGTCCGGCTGATATCTAGAACAGAGGATTATATGATCACTTATCTAAAATGGCGCTTCATAGTTCAACAGAGTTTTAAGAGCTACGATTGCTGATCGGTTCCTGAAGTCATACTTGCAACTATAGTTATTAGACTTATCCAAGTGGGAGACTGTTGGAGATAGTGTCTAAGTCCATAACTATATTTGGTATGTACTTGACTCGACCCGGAATGGTCCATTTAGGTTGCACTTCACCCGAACAATTTACGGATAATCTTTTGAGAATAATATAAGTTATGATTTATTAATATATTATAAGTTCTAATATATTAATATAAAATCATATTATTTAATTAGTGTTGATCTATAATTAATTTAGAATTAATTTAGAGATCAAAAGTATGACTAATTAAATATGGGCTCTTATATTTATATAGTGTGGGCTAATGCTTATTTGGAATGGGCTAGGCTTGCATGGAAAGTCCATGGATACTCCATGGAGCTTTAACCCATGGATCTCATGGAAATGAAAAGACATGGGTATTAGGGTTTACATGGATGTAACCCTAATCCACCACACTATATAAAGGAGGCTTTGGTTCTTGAAATTGCACTAGTTGATGTGTGTAAACTAAGAGGGCCGATTTCAAGAAGTTTGTGACTATTCTCTCAAGTTTCCAAGTTTGTGGTGATTTGTGACTTCCATTTGAGGCATCCACATTATTGGTGCTAGGCTCTCAAACTCCAAGCAATCAACTACTACTACAAGGTAAGTAATTCTACTAGTTTTATTTGATTCAAGTACCCCATGTCATGCTAGTTAGGATAAGAACCTTGGAAAAATAATTATTTGCATGTATCTTAGTCAAACATAGATCCAAGGTTTCTAGGGTTGCATGTACACCATAGGAGTGTTAGAATGCTGAAAAAACCCATCAATAGTGTACTTCCATGGTGATATCATCACTGGGCGTGATCGCCATTTTGAAGTTCCAAAAGTTTTCTCTTACTGAAGGTGGAGTCCTTTTGATTGGTTCTTAGGAGGTTCAGGTCGTCTTCGGATTCGTATTTCTTATTGGTTGGCTTTCGGGGGTTTTCTGGATCATTGGAGGCGCTGACTATGTGCTGGTATCTACTGGTTAAGTGACATTTACCTCAGTCCAGTGCAAACCTGTACTTCTGACTCATGAGGTGTTTCCAACGGAATATCTCAAAGTCAGTATGATCGAGGGTTTTACCAGACGATGCTTAGAAAATTTCTATTTTCATCATCGTCTACTAGATGCTTTCACGGTATGATCCCTAATCGGAAAGAATCATTCTCTCACTCGCTTCGCTTGTTTCATGGATAGCAGTCTCTGATCAGGGCTAGCTTCGCCCTTAGAGCTTTTCTGAAATGACTGACTATTTCAAGTGGTGGTTCTACTATCTCTTTAGAGATAGTATTCCTTGGGACACCTAGTAGTCTAACAAATCTCTAAGACATGCTCCATTCTTCATTGTGTCTGTTCTCTACAGTTTGTAGGAAGCGTGTGTTCTTGTATAACCCATCGACTAACACCTAGACTGGTGTCAAGTCCACAATCTCTTTGTGAACTGGGTTATAAAGCTTAACGCAACTTGCCGTCTACTTTACTCATGTATCCTTGGTCGCGGAGGTAATCATGTGGTTCTTAGCATCTTAGTATTAACTTTGGTGAATATAGACTTATTATCTATAGGGCGACGGTGACTTTTCTCGCATGAGGAGGCACTATCTCAACTTTTACCGTCCTAGGCACTTCTCGTCTGTATCTGGATGAACGAAGCGCTTGAGTAGTGCGAGCATCCCTTGCAGCTACTCTTCCGATGTTATCGAGTTTTCTCTATCTAGATTTCATCTAGATAGTATATGATTCTGCCATTCAGAACCTCTAATTTCCTCATCCACTCTTCTCAGAGTTTAACTTGTCACAGCTTTCAGGTTTCTTGGCCCACTACTGAGATGCTTAATTTATGGGATCAGGCGTGAATGGATGGTCGTAGTCAATGTTTTTGACTCTTACAACTTGAGTTACTTTTCCCAACTGAGGGTGTCTGCTACTATGTTGGCTTAACCGGGATGACAACAAATTTCGAATTTGTAGTCATTTTAGTAGCTCAACCCACAATTGTTTCCTTGACTTCATGTAACACTCGTGTTCCTAGCCTAGGCATTAATATTAAGGTGATAGTCTAGGTTAACCTTTGTAACTCATTTTGAAGAAATGAAAAAGAAATTATGTGAATTTTATGTGTTTTATTCTTATTTAGTAGGACTTAATTAATTAAGAATAAAAATGAGCGTCGAAAATAAATTTTAGATAAAGCCGATATCTATTAAGAAAGTTGTAGTGGTCGTGACAAGGATTACGGATATATATAAAGAATGCCGAAATTCGAGTTATAACGAAGAAGTTATGACCTGTCGAAGTTTCACGACAAAACCGGCTCGGTGCTGAATGTCGTAAAAAGTGAGTTTTTGATAAACTACTTTTTAGCCTTAGTGATCTAAACTAAACTCGTAGTGTTCGTTAAACCGAGAGTAGGTATAAAAAGAACACCCAAATCTGACTTCGTATGAGGAAGTTATGATTTTTCAAAGTTTCAGCTTAGCAGTAGACAGCTAAAAACTCGAATTTTAGATCGAGTGATTTTTTAGCCGACACAACCTAAACGAGAATCGAAGGTCTCATAAATAGTAGCACAACGGTAAAAAGTCTGATGAAAACGGACGTCGGATGAAGAAGTTATGAATTTTTAAAGGATTTCCTGTCCCGGTCTGTTAAAAATAATAATATAAAAATTAAACTCAAAATTAGCCGACGAAGTCTAAACGGAAGTTGTAGAGCGTAATTTTACCTACGCGTGCATATAAAGAAAGTCAAAAACGGAGCTCGTATGCGAAAGTTATGGATTTTAGAAGTTTTTGCACAAAAACCGAGAAAATTCGCATAGTCACGATTTGCCACGTCACCCTCGCTTAGAACGTGCCACGTGTCCGAAATGGGTGAGTCAGGCGAGCCACGTGTCCGAGCTGCTGAGTCATCCGAGCACCTGATCTGATCTGAAGTGGTCCAATAGCGGTGCGACACATACTCTCTTGCACGAGACCGAACCCTCGCAGCATGCCACTGATTCGCCCCCTACTTCGGACTAGACCTCGGTCCAATCAGGAGAGGACAGCGAGGCCTTCGCACGTGCAGCCACCTGCGCACCCTCGCCTGCGGACCCCACCACCAGAACCGACTTCGGACCCCTATAAATAGAAGGGTCCTGCGAGCCTTCTCGGGTACTTTTGGGATTTCACCATCTTTCACCCTTTCTTCATATTTTCTTCATCTTAACATTCCCTGAAGCCCCGGTATCGATTATAACCCCCGGAATACGCCACGAAGTGCCCGTGAAGCCCGAAAAATTTATCTTTTCGGTTTCGAAGCCCGACCTTTGCAGAGCTCGGTTTCTCAATAAAACTCCCGGTTTTATTAGAAACAAACGTTTTAGGAAACGAATTGCTGCCCGATTATCATCGAATCATGTGAGTGTGTAGTTACTTTCAATTTACACATAGATATGAAGTATTTACTATAAAATACGTGTTATGTGTAAATATGTTAATTGTTTATTTGAGGTGACTGTTGAATTGATGTTTTATACAAGTTTTAAACTGTATATGTATTTTATCTACAAATATGTTGGGTAGAACATGGGTAGACAAAATAGTCGGTGGGTGTTGAAATGATGAGAGGCCTCGCTGTCGGTGTTGTTGTTGGTGTTGTTGTAGTCGTCTAGCGGAGTATAGATGACGATCACGGACCTTTCTAGACAGTCCAGTGGTACACTAGCAAGTTCGCAAGTTGTAGGTGTTGATGAACTAAATGTTCATTGGTGTACTCCAATCCCCCTCATGGTTGCCTTTAGGACATGTATGGTTGAGGAGTCCCCTTAGCAGTAGTGTCCAACCCGATAATATTCCTTAAGATAAGTCCCTTGTGTTAGGTGTTTAGGGACGTAAAGTGAGGACAACGGGAATGGGTAATCAAGGTTATTGTTGATTGGTGAACTTAATAAGTTATTATTATTGTGGGTTGAAAACCCTATATGCTCACCAGGCTCCCAAGCCTGACCCACTCAGCTTTTTATGATTACAGGTAGTGGACCCCGAGCATAGTCGGAGGACGATGAGAGATTTTTGGATTATAGGCCAGTAGTTGTAAATAACTGTTGAAAGGCTTATAATGTCTTATTTATGCTTTTGATCTGTATCGGAACATGACATCCCGAGGTTTTGATATATATATATGGGAAATATATACCTTCTTAAAGAAGGGTTTTGATAAACATTATCATGTTTTATATTGGGGACCTATTCCGCAATATCTTTTGAAAAGATTTCTCTGATTTTATTTTAAAAAACATAAATTAAATCGGTCTTTTCTGGCCGAGAAATTAGGGGATGTCACAGTTGGTATCAGAGCATTAGTTTAAGCGAACTAAGAAATTGTAGGATTTCTAGACTTAAACTTAGAATGCTAAGTGATGATTGTGAGGTGAGTGTCTACCATATTTTAGACATGAGCACTAGTTTATTTTAGGAAAGGTGCCTAAAATGCCTTTATGTGCTAAATGCTATATGTTGCCATTTATGCCATTATTTGTTCGGATCTATGGTCTGTTGCCGACCGGATCTGGAAACCTTATGTGTATAGGATTCTAAGCGTATGATTACGAGATTAGAACTAACATGTAAACGTTTCAGAGTGATAAGGGAATTGACATGTCTAACAAGGATAAAGACCTAAATTCGCCTTATTCGGTATATAGATTTTAATGGCAAGAACTCGAAGTGGAGCGGGAAATGCAAACAGAAACCAACAACCTGAACCCCAAGTGGTGGAACAGGTGCCTATAGTAGGAGCTGCACCAGAACCCATCACCATGGCTGGAGTACGAGCTGTGATTCAGACCATGATGGCTGAACAGAGGGAGGAGTTGAGGCAAATGTTGCTGAACAACAGGGATGAACCTTCAGTTCCTGTTGAACAACGTGAACTAAATGACGATCGATCTGAAGAAGGGAACAACAACAGATCGGTTGGTCATAGTGAACCGCTTGTGGTTGGGAGGAATAACCACGAGGGTAGAGTGGAGAGAAATGGGTGCAAGTATAAGGACTTTATGACTGGCAAGCCCTCGACCTTCACTGGAAAAGAAGATCCTGTCGGAGTTATGGATTGGATCTCGGAAATGGAGTTGGCTTTCATGACTTGTGATTGCCAAGGCAAGTTACAAACCACCTTTGCAGTGCGTCAGTTCAGGGGTAGTGCTGCTCATTGGTGGAACACATTAGGGAAAACCTTAAGCCCTAATGAGCCATTGCAAATGACTTGGGCAGAGTTCTTGGTGCACTTTAAGCGCAAGTACTGCTCGGCCCAAAACGTACTTGAGTTAGAAAACCAATTTCTAACGTTGCAGAAGGGGAGTATGACCGTTGACGAGTATACGAATAACTTCACAGACAAAATGGAGTTTGCTTTGCGTATTGTCCCAGATGAGCTGGCGAAAATTGACAGGTACGCAAAGGGACTTCCATGGGAGTATGCGGTGCCAGTACGTCAGACACTTACTTTGGAGGCAGCTATCTGGGCTGCCACGTCTGTTGAAGATATGATCAAGGGGAGAGCCGCCAGCAAGGTTGAAGTTGGCGAAAAGAGAAAGTTTGAAGGAACGACAGGTTCCAACAAAAAGAACAAATTCTCGAAGTCTGGTTCGAGAAAATTCGGAGGAGGAACCAAAGTCAAGTGGTGTGACAAGTGTAAGAAGAAACATGCTGGGAAATGCAGCATGGGAGTCACTTGTTACAAGTGTGGAAAGCCAGGGCATTATGCCAATGAATGCACCTTCACTAATAACGTCTGTCATGGGTGCCATGAAGAAGGGCATATTTTGAGGGATTGCCCGAAGAAGAAGGACGCAGCGAAACCCAATCTGCCACTAAAGCCGAAGGCGAGAGCTTTTCAGATGACACTCGAAGCTGCGAAAGAAGAAGTCGATGTCGCTTCAGGTACCTTTCTCGTAAACGAATTGCCTGCCCAAATTTTGTTTGATTCTGGAGCCAATTTCTCCTTTATATCGCATGAATTTGGTAGAAAACTAGCTTTGCCTGTTGATAGACTAGTTAATGCTTTATTAGTCGAAATTGCTAGTGGCAAGTTTGTACCTGTTAGCCATCGTATGAAAAACATCATCATTGACTTGGATGGGAATAAGTTCCACGAGGAATTATTGCCTATCGAGTTAAATGGTTTCGACATAGTTTTAGGAATGGATTGGCTTAGCGCCAATGATGCCGAAATAATGTGTAGGAAGAAGATAGTTAAAGTAAACCCGCCAGGGAAAGAGTCGTTTATGGTGTATGGAGACAAACGCAGAGTAAATTCTGGAAGAAGATAGTTAAAGTAAACCCGCCAGGGAAAGAGTCGTTTATGGTGTATGGAGACAAACACAGAGTAAATTCTGGAATCATTTCCCTAATGAAAGCCAGAAAGTGTTTGGCCAAGGGGTGTACATCATATCTAGCGTTCGTGATCGATGCTCAGAAGGAAAAGAAGGAGGTGCAGGATATTCCGATGGTGTGTGATTATCCGGAAGTCTTTCCCGAAGATCTTCCTGGATTGCCCCCTGATCGACAAGTAGAATTTCGTATCGACTTGTTACCAGGAACGACGGTGATAGCAAAAGCACCATATCGATTAGCACCAACAGAGATGAAAGAACTTATGACACAACTTCAGGAGTTATTGGACAAAGGTTTCATTCGACCTAGTTCATCACCCTGGGGAGCCCCTGTGTTATTTGTAAAGAAGAAAGACGGGAGCATGAGAATGTGCATCGATTACAGAGAGCTGAATAAAGCGACGATAAAGACAAGTACCCATTGCCAAGGATCGATGACTTGTTCGATCAGTTGCAAGGATCGAGCTATTTTTCGAAGATCGATATTAGGTCGGGGTACCATCAACTAAAGGTGAGGGAGCAGGATATCGAGAAGACTGCATTCAGAACAAGATATGGACACTATGAATTTTTGGTTATGTCGTTCGGATTAACCAATGCCCCAGCAGCTTTCATGGATTTGATGAATAGGGTTTGTAAACCATACCTTGATAAATCCGTGATAGTATTCATAGACGATATCTTGATCTATTCGAAAAGCAAGCAGGAGCATGAAAAGCATCTGCGTGAAGTGCTAGAAGTTCTGAAAGAGGAGAAGCTGTATGCAAAGTTCTCCAAATGTGAATTTTGGATTCAAGAAGTCCAATTTTTGGGTCATGTGGTTAACCAAGAAGGGATAATGGTTGACCCAGGAAAGATTGAAGCTGTGATGAAGTGGGAACAACCAAAAAGTCCCACGGAGATTTGAAGCTTTTTAGGATTAGCCGAATATTATCGCCGATTTATCCAAGGCTTTTCTTCGATCGCTACTCCATTAACAGCTTTGACCCACAAAGGAGCTACTTATGCTTGGAATGAGAAGCATAAGGAAGCCTTTGAAAAGTTGAAGAAGAGATTGTGTGAAGCACCGATTCTTTCGTTACGTGAAGGAGTTGATGACTTCGCAGTCTATAGTGATGCCTCTGGAGTTGGATTAGGATGTGTCCTGACCCAAAGGGATAAAGTGATAGCGTATGCATCAAGGCAGTTGAAAGAACATGAAAAGAACTACCCAACTCATGATCTGGAGTTGGCAGCGGTAGTATTCACCTTAAAGATATGGAGGCATTATCTTTATGGTACTAAGTGTAAACTTTTCACTGATCATAAGAGTCTTCAATATCTCTTTAATCAGAAGGAATTGAACATGAGGCAGCGGCGCTGGCTGGAACTACTCAAGGACTACGACTGTGAGATACTTTACCACCCTGGTAAAGCAAATGTTGTTGCTGATGCTCTCAGTCGGGAGGTAAATCTTGAAAAGAGAAGGCCAAGAGCGCTGAAAATTGAAGTCGTCTCTACCATTGTGGAAAGTATAAGGAAAGCTCAGGAGGAAAATTTGGAGAAAAATGACCGGAAGGAGGAACGTTTGGGTAAAGCATTGGTGTTTGATACAAACGGTCAAGGATTGAAGGTATTCAAAGATAGGATTTGGGTACCTAAGATGGGAGGAATAAGAGGTCTTCTGATGGAAGAAGCTCACAAAACCATGTACTCAATTCATCCCGGCAGTACGAAAATGTATAGGGATCTAAAACCCTATTACCGATGGCCGACGATGAAGCTCGACGTTGCTAAGTATGTGGCTGAGTGTGTAACTTGTGCTAGGGTTAAGGCACAACATCAGAAACCGTATGGGAGTTTAGAACCTTTACCTGTACCCATAGGTAAATGGGAGGACATTACCATGGATTTTGTGACTAAACTACCCAGAACAAGGAACGGTCACGACATGATTTGGGTGGTCGTTGATCGCTTCACTAAGAGTGCGCATTTCATAGCCGCTAACGAGAAATGGTCTATGGATAAACTTGCGAATTCTTATGTGAAGGAAATTGTGAGGCTACACGGTGTTCCGTTAATGATTGTATCCGATCGTGACAGCCGTTTTACCTCAAGGTTTTGGAGGAGTCTACAAGAGGAATTGGGTACCAAGTTGTGTTTGAGTACAGCTTACCATCCTCAAACTGATGGTTAGAGCGAACGAACGATTCAAACATTGGAGGATATGCTGAGAGCATGTACCCTAGAATTCCAAGGTAACTGGGATGAACACTTACCTATAGTAGAATTCTCCTATAATAATAGTTTCCACTCAAGCATTAAGATGGCACCTTATCACGCTTTGTATGGGGAAAAGTGTCGAACGCCATCATGTTGGCTGGAAGCTGGGGAAAAGCAGTTTATGGGACCTGAGATAGTCCATCAAACTGTTGAAAAGTTGAAGGTGATAAGAGAAACGATGTTAGCAGCTCAAGATCGACAAAAGAGCTATGCTGACAAGAAAAGACAACCAATATCCTTCGAAGTTGGAGATTCGGTTTTACTTAAAGTCTCGTCGTGGAAGGGACTTATAAGATTTGGTAAAAGGGAAAATTGAGTCCAAGGTTTATTGGACCATTTAAAGTTCTTCAGAGGATCGGGAATCAAGCTTACAAGCTAGAATTACCGGAAGAACTGGAGGGTATTCATAACACATTTCATGTGTGTTATTTGAGGAAGTTCACGGGAGATGTGCCCGACATAATTTCGATTTCTGAGTTAAAGGTGGATGAAAACAAGAGGTTGATTGAAGAACCTGAGGCGATCGTTGACCGTAAGACTATGAAGTTGCGACGCAAGATGGTTGATTTAGTGCTTGTGCGCTGGAAACATACGAATGGGCCAAATCTCACCTGGGAAACGGAGAGTGACATGATGAGTCACTACCCGCAGTTGTTTGTTGGTGTGTGATTCCGGGGACGGAATCATCCTAAGGGGTAGAGAATTGTAACACTCGTGTTTCTAGCCTAGGCATTAATATTAAGGTGATAGTCTAGCTTAACATTTGTAACTCATTTTGAAGAAATGAAAAAGGAATTATGTAAATTTTATGTGTTTTATGCTTATTTACTAGGAGTTAATTAATTAAGAATAAAAATGAGCGTCGAAAATAAATTTTAGATAAAGCCGATATCTATTAAGAAAGTTGTAGTGGTCGTGACAAGGATTACGGATATATAAAGAATGCCGAAATTCGAGTTATAACGAAGAAGTTATGACCTGTCGAAGTTTCACGACAAAACCGGTTCGGTGCTGAATGTCGTAAAAAGTGAGTTTTTGATAAACTACTTTTTAGCCTTAGTGATCCAAACGAAACTCGTAGTGTTCGTTAAACCCAGAGTAGGTATAAAAAGAACACCCAAATCTGACTTCGTATGAGGAAGTTATGATTTTTCAAAGTTTCAGCTTAGCAGTAGACAGCTAAAAACTCGAATTTTAGATCGAGTGATTTTTTAGCCGACACGACCTAAACGAGAATCGAAGGTCTCGTAAATAGTAGCACAACGGTAAAAAGTCTGACGAAAACGGACGTCGGATGAAGAAGTTATGAATTTTTAAAGGATTTCCTGTCCCGGTCTGTTAAAAATAATAATATAAAAATTAAACTCAAAATTAGCCGACGAAGTCTAAACGGAAGTTGTAGAGCATAATTTTACCTACGCGTGCATATAAAGAAAGTCAAAAACGGAGCTCGTATGCGAAAGTTATGGATTTTAGAAGTTTTTGCACAAAAACCGAGAAAATTCGCATAGTCACGATTTGCCACGTCACCCTCGCTTAGAACGTGCCACGTGTCCGAAATGGGTGAGTCAGGCGAGCCACGTGTCCGAGCTGCTGAGTCATCCGAGCACCTGATCTGATCCGAAGTGGTCCAATAGCGGTGCGACACATACTCTCTTGCACGAGACCGAACCCTCGCAGCATGCCACAGATTCCCCCCTACTTCAGACTAGACCTCGGTCCAATCAGGAGAGGACAACGAGGCCTTCGCACGTGCAGCCACCTGCGCACCCTCGCCTGCGGACCCCACCACCAGAACCGACTTCGGACCCCTATAAATAGAAGGGTCCTGCGAGCCTTCTCGGGTACTTTTGGGATTTCACCATCTTTCACCTCTTTCTTCATATTTTCTTCATCTTAACATTCCCTGAAGCCCCGGTATCGATTATAACCCCCGGAATACGCCACGAAGTGCACGTGAAGCCCGGAAAATTTATCTTTTCGGTTTCGAAGCCCGACCTTTGCAGAGCCCGGTTTCTCAATAAAACTCCCGGTTTTATTAGAAACTAACGTTTTAGGAAACAAATTGCTGCCCGATTATCATCGAATCATGTGAGTGTGTAGTTACTTTCAATTTACACATAGATATGAAGTATTTACTATAAAATACGTGTTATGTGTAAATATGTTAATTGTTTATTTGAGGTGACTGTTGAATTGATGTTTTATACAAGTTTTAAACTGTATATGTATTTTATCTACAAATATGTTGGGTAGAACATGGGTAGACAAAATAGTCGGTGGGTGTTAAAATGATGAGAGGCCTCGCTGTCGGTGTTGTTGTTGGTGTTGTTGTAGTCGTCTAGCGGAGTATAGATGACGATCACAGACCTTTCTAGACAGTCCAGTGGTACACTAGCAAGTTTGCAACTTGTAGGTGTTGATGAACTAAATGTTCATTGGTGTACTCCAATCCCCCTCATGGTTGCCTTTAGGGCATGTATGGTTGAAGAGTCCCCTTAGCAGTAGTGTCCAACCCGATGATATTCCTTAAGATAAGTCCCTTGTGTTAGGTGTTTAGGGACGTAAAGTGAGGACAACTGGAATGGGTAATCTGGGTTATTGTTGATTGGTGAACTTAATAAGTTATTATTATTGTGGGTTGAAAACCCTATATGCTCACCAGGCTCCCAAGCCTGACCCACTCAGCTTTTTATGATTACAGGTAGTGGACCCCGAGCATAGTCGGAGGACGATGAGAGATTTTTGGATTATAGGCCAGTAGTTGTAAATAACTGTTGAAAGGCTTATAATGTCTTATTTATGCTTTTGATCTGTATCGGAACATGACATCCCGAGGTTTTGATATATATATATATATATATATATATATATATATATATATATATATATATATATATATATATATATATATATATATATATATATATATATATATATATGGGAAATATATACCTTCTTAAAGAAGGGTTTTGATAAACATTATCATGTTTTATATTGGGGACCTATTCCGCAATATCTTTGAAAAGATTTCTCTGATTTTATTTAAAAAAGCATAAATTGAATCGGTCTTTCCTGGCCGAGAAATTAGGGGATGTCACACTTCAGCTCCTTCCCTAAAGGTATATGATGAAGGGCTTTATTTTAAGGTTCATGGTAGACCTCATACTTGGCTCAATCACTATTACTCGGTGTATGCAAGTCGTATATAATTGAGATTGACAGGATGTTCAGATGTGTGGCCCCACCCCAAACCCACAACCGAACAAGGAACATGGAGTAGGGAGGAAGCACACATCTTTAAATTTTATTGATCTAAATTATATACCACTCTAATGCATATACTCAGTAGTAGTAATTTAATCCCATGAGTTCTTTTCTCTTGATTCACAAACTATCTCGTGCGGTGCAAATAGCCTTTCCGGAGGATTTACTGAGTAGGCTTCGGGCGGTTATTGTCTTCCGGAATATCTGCGGTGCCTTTCGCTTTTGGTTTTAATGTCTAATGGAGTGGTTAACAGCGCGTGGTACCCCCCTCCTGGGTACTTCTAAAGGTTGGATGAGAGAGATGACCGATGGTTCGCATTAGGTTCTCTATTAGGGCTGAATGAATTTTATTCGACGCTTAGGATAAGGTGAAAGTTCTCTTTACACAGCACTAGGAATTCTCGCATGGTCGAACCAAGTCGAGCCATGACTGACGATGGTGTCGAAATTTACAACTATCGACACGATACGTAATGGAGACTGATAGGACCAGGTGTTGAACAGGGCACACTAGTTCGTAGCGCTTCGGGTTCGTCCATGGTATTACTACCGCGAATACTTGGACTGATATGAATTAGCGCTGAACGTTAGGGGTCCTGATGTTGTGGAATAATGTACTTTTTATGAACGAATTTTTCACGAGGCCTCTCTATAATCGCCTAGTATACACTAGTCCTGTATAATTAAGATTAAAAGGATTGTTGACTGAGCGACTTCGCCCTAAATCCACAACCAGACAAGGAACAGGAAATAAGGCCGCATCACTCACTCGAGGTCTATCAATCCTAATTATAAATGACCTTAACGTATATACTAAGCCATCATAGCTTTACCTGATGGATTTTTAAGTTTTACAACAGTGCTGCGACTTTTGCCTTAACGAGGGAGTAATTACAATTAGAATTGATTATTTAAAGTTTTTGATTAGCTAATTAAGGTTGAGGGGCGTACCAAAATTCTACCGGGTTCCTTGATGTTTCCCTTAGGTATTAGGGTTAAACTCCTCCTGCCTTCTTGTCATTTCTTTCAGTTGGGCAGTCCCTCTTGAAGTGCCCAATTTCACCACATAGGTGGCATATTGGACTGGTCCCAACATTGGTGGTTGATGTAATGAACTCAACCGGGGTCTTGCAGTTGCGAGCGGTATGCCCCTTCATGTTGCACCTAACACAAAAGATTTCTCGACAGACTCCAAAATGATGGTAGTCACACTTGCTGCAGTGGGGGAGGCTTCCTAGGTATGGTCTTCTTGGTGTCGAGACAGGCGGGTTCACAGGGGTATTGTCTACCTCAGCTTGCTGCCCTTCGGAAGGTCCTTGTGCCGAGGTACTCCCTTTCTCGTTCTCAAACTTTCTTTTCAGGGGATTTGATTGGAGTTCTTGGGTGGTTTTACACACCGATGCTGGTTGTTGCTGTCCATCGCTACGATCGGGATTCTCGATAGTGCTCCCGCTAACATTGGCGTTGTTAGCATTCAGGTGAGCCACGACAGCTGCTACGGCTGCTGAAACTGCAGCTTGGAACGTAGCTTCATCAATCTGAAGAGTTGGTGTCTTGCTAGCGGGTTGGTTACACTTCTTCGGGTGCTTATATAGGTTCTCTTTTCCTGTAGACATATCGAATTCCTGCTCCGCCTTACTTCCGATTCTAACTCTGATCGCCATCACTTCGTACTGGGTGACTGGGATCTCGGAAGTTCAGGCGAATTTCCCACCGACGTCCCTAACAGGTATAGACACATGGTGATTTCAATAGTCTCATCACTGTTCAATTATTTCCTACTTGGAAATTTCCTCAATGAACCTCTTCCGGGTCTTTATCGACTCCTCTGTCGATTACTGAAGTGGATAAGGTTTTCTAAAGGGGTTTATGCGAGAATGGGAATGTCTAAAGAATCTTAAGAGATTATTAAAACATTTTACTGGGTGATCCATATCGAGTCTTGCTACAATTACATAGTGTACATAAATCACATATAACTTAGATCTAATAGGCCTTCGAATATGTGATACTACCCTATATCCACATCCAAACAAGGAAAAGGAAGTAGAGCGAAACCACACATTCTCAGCCTATGAGATCCTAATTATATATAACCTTTGGAAGCATACACTCTGTAATCATAGACCGATCCATAAGGATCTTTTTAGTTTTCAAGCAAGGTTATTTATGGTTCCTAAAATACCCATATAGTGTTTTAATTACATGTTTGATTCTAAAACTTCTGAACATGCCTTTGGGTTTATTGTTAGTCTTTTAGTATTACAAAATACTCCTATAGTATTTTAAACTTTATGTTTGCCTCTAGCATTCCTACATGGTAAGTTTCGGATTCATTGCAACACCACTATCACTCTCAAACACACGTTAGTCGCATCTCGAATAAATATAGTTGATCAGGTTATATTTATTCCAGCTTACGATTACATAACTGCCCAGGTTTGACGGTAATGGTCAACATCCAAAGACTTTTATTCTTGTTCTTCTTGTGATACTTGTTCGGGTTTTTATATTCTGGATGTTCTTATACTTTTGTAAAATATGGTTATATTTTAAAGTATAATTCTTGGTCAGAGTGTTTTTATCCCATTGTATTTATAGGTTGTATATCTTTTATGATTTGATATACTGAGCTCACTATAAACAATGCTCTGATACCAATCTGTCACACCCCAAATCCGGAACGGTGGAAACGTTCTGGGGTGGAGAACGTCATGTCAAGTATCACAACACATGCAGTATAGTAATCAAAGCACAACAACCATTGCATTAATAGCAATAGTTTTACATAGGTTACATTTAGCAACAACATCAAAAGTAGATATAGAGAATAACATAAAATGCAGCTCGGTACAAGGCTATCTTCACAAAAGCTTCCGGAGTGTACCTGTCTACTGACGACCTGAGAATACAAGTTATTTTGAAAGAGAGTATCAGCATTTTAATGCTGGTGAGTTCATAAGTATTTTAATGACATTGATATAAATACATGTTTTTCCTCAAAATAATCTCATTAGATGACGGTGATAAGAGCTTATAAAGTATTTGAATTCCTTCAAGAAAATCCTATATTTTCTATTAAAAGTAGTCTTCTACCAAGACCAACTGTTTTGTGTTTAAAGAGCATTTTCCCCAAATGTTACTATCATTATCAAAATATAGTTTTTACATTAATGAGTATATGGGAAAACCACAATTTAATGTAATAGGGAAAATAATATTTTACTTCAGCAATGACATTGCTGTTTATGTGGTAATAAAATGCAGACTCTAGGTAGTATTAGATGGACAATACACCCCGAGGAGTCTAAAGTAGGAAAAATACAGACTCTAGGTAGTATTAAATGAACGATACGCCTCAGAGAGTCTAAATAAATGAAATGCAGACTCCAGGTGGTATTAAATGAACAATACGCCTCGGAGAGTCTAAATGAATGAAATGCAGACTCCAGGTGGTATTAAATGAGCAATACACCTCGGGGAGTCTAAAGCAGCCTTTAATCCTAAGTAGGTTAGTTTAAAGGTTTAAATGTGGCCTAGTGTATAACTGGGAAAATATATTATGATGGTTTTATATGTAGAAACTACCGTGATAATACTTACCTTAAGGCCATGAATTATAAGGTAAATGTAAAAGATACTCGTAACCATACTGATTGACGGATGTAAACACGACGACCTGCTGGCGTCGAAATGAATGTGACATTTGTCACCCCTTAGCTTGGTCGGCCGGGACTGTAGCTAGCAGTCAGGATGTGGGATGGTCTGTCCCGTATAGATCTATACACACAATGCCCTCTCTCCCTCCAGGAGACTCTGGTTACCAACTTGACAACGGTGAAATCCGCGTCATGAGGATGTATCTCGTGTTTTGATTTCTATAAACCTTTCTTTTTACTAAAAGTGTAAGTTTTTAGAATATTGATATAGCTAAGTTCTCCTTCATGAAAGTTATGGTTGGTTTCTAAACTATACCTATTATAGTTTACTTGAGAGGTTATCTAGGTACCTTTGCTACCCAAAGGTATTGAACTGGAGTAAGAGTTTTAATGCCTATCCAGATATACATAATATATAATTAGGACTTCAATGACACTCGGACAAATAGCCGGATGCTCTAAGTCCACAACCAAACAAGGAACAGGAAATAAAGCAGGCTATCAGTCCTAAGTCCTTCAAACCCTACTTATATAACTATATCTATATAGACATGCATCTATCAAGAATATAAGTTTAAAAGCATTTGATAAAAGCTTAGTAATTTAAAAAGAGACTTTGGTACTTTAAAATAGATTTGAAAACAAGATTTGAAAACCTTTAGCTGGATAAAACAGTTTAACATGCAAAAATCTATTTACTTGACAGTTATTAATCACATGTGATTGATATAATAACTTAATAGTTCAACTTGTATTCCCCCCATAAAAGCATTTAAAATCATTTCAAAGGTTGATTAAGGGGTATGAACTCACCTGAAGTGGGTGATTCGGATGAACGGATGGTATAGGATGCTAAGTGTCAAGTGAGGACTTGAACACACACGCGGATCCTATTTAGCATATAATGACACATATATGCATATAATTAGCCCTTTAACAACTAATTAATTAAGTTAAGACACCCTAATACATGGATAACACTTTGATTCAAGTGTTAGGAGTGCTAAAGGGTTGTATCTAAAGAGAGTATGGCCTCACATTGGAGTTTACTTCCCATTTGGTAACAACACATGAGTTTACGGCCCATGGTCATTACCCCCATGAGTTTACGGCCGTAAACTCATGGTAATTTGTACCATTGTGTGATTTAAGGTCTTATACCCCTCAAGGAAGTGTTCTAGGTTTGTATCAAAGGCTTAGGAAGGGACTAGGGCTCAAAATGGCCCTTCTTTGGGGTTTACGGTTCTTGGACCACTCCTTGGAGTTTACGGCCGTAAACTCATGGTCACTCCTACCATTTCGTGATTTGGGGTTTTTAGCTCATGCATGCAAGGTTCTAGCCCAATATTCAAGCCCTAGAAGGTGTTGGGGACACTTAAACACCACTTGATGGTGTTTACGGTTCAAGGAGATCCCTTGACCGTAAACCCATGTGTTCTTGGGGGTTTTGATGTTTTTCAAGGGATTAACAAGTAATCTAAGCACATAACTAGTTAAGAGGAGTGTACTTACTTATAGGAAGCTTGCAAGAGTGTTTAAAGTCCAAAAACACTAGTGTGTGTTCTTGGTGTTCTTGGTGTTCTTGAAGAACACTTGAAGATCTAAGAAAATAGGAGATTTCATGGATGAAATCGTGTATAAACACTAGATAAAGTGTTAAATCAACAAATCTAGGGAAGAAACCCTTACATTTTTGGAAGATTGGAAGAAATGTGATATGATACTTGAGAGAGAATTGTGGGTGTTCTTGAGCTAGGAAGTGAAAAATGAGCCAAAAATGACTAAGTGTCATATTTATACTCTTCAGAGTTTACGGCCGTAAACTCCATGTTTGGGGCCGTAAACTCCAAAATCTTGGAGTTTTGAGACTTAAGTGACGCACGACAACCTCTAAAGTATACTTCCTTTTATTTGTTCGTTTGACGAATATAAAATAAAAACACCCAAACGGACTGAAAACCGGCCAAAAACGTACTGAAATGAATTTGGCTACTATTTGAAGTGCTTGACTGTAGAGTTTATATTGTATTTAAATTTCGGGTTGTCACACCAAAGGTGGTGAAAGGGCGGGGTTTACGGCCCAACTATCATGAGAAAATGAGTTCACGGCCCATCATGATTCATTGGAATAGTTCACGGCCCATCATGATTTATTAGAATAAGTGAGTGATTTTAGGCCCAATATGGCCCAATTGCTATGGTTTGATGAATGTGGGCCCAACTAGAGCCCAAATGGATTTCATTGGCCAAAAATCATCAAATAGAAGATTTACTGGCCCATTAGGCCCAATAAGAGGATCCTAATCCATAATAATTTTGAACCGGGATTTTTAGGGTTTTCAACCCATAGTTGAATATATGAGATGTGTTGTTTTAGGTTTTGAAGTTCACTCAGGAGTTTGGATTCAAATGGATGATTTCATTTTAGCATATAGCATGATATTCACTTAGAGTACAAGTCTTACAGTAGCTGATGTTTACATGAAAATAGAATCTCCTAGCTAAAAATGCTAGTTGTGACATCATCCCCACATTAGAGGGAATTTCGTCCCAAAATTCTTTTGAAAGGTAGAATCATGAATGAGAGAATAAGTGAGGTTACTTCTGCTTCATCTGGTCTTCGCGTTCCCATGTGAATTCCGGTCCTCGCTTAGCATTCCATCGAACCTTCACAATCGGAATGCGGCTCTGTTTCGTATGCTTCACTTCCCTATCCATTATCTCGACTGGTTCTTCGACGAATAGGGGATTCTCGTTTATTTCGATCTCTTTTAGAGGAATGACAAGGGTTTCATCTGATAAGCACTTCTTCAAATTCGAGACGTGGAATACGGGGTGTACGTTGCTGAGCTCCGAAGGTAGCTGCAGCTTATAAGCTACCGCACCAATTCGGGAGAGAATCTCGAACGGTCCGACGTATCGTGGATTTAGTTTTCCTCGTTTCCCAAAACGAATCATCCCTTTCCAGGGAGAGACCTTTAATAGCACTCGATCTCCGATTTGGAATTCCAGAGGTTTTCGTCGTTTGTCAGCGTAACTCTTTTGTTGGTCACACGACGCTTGGAGTCGGGCTTTGATTTGGATTATCTTCTCTGTAGTCTCTCGAATGATTTCTGGTCCTGTAAGGTTGCTGTCCGGTGATTGCCCTTTTGCCAGCTGGGTGTCACCCACCTCAGCCCAGCAGAGAGGCGATCTGCATTTGCGACCATATAAGGCCTCAAAAGGAGCAACCCTTATGCTTGTGTGATAGCTGTTGTTGTACGAGAATTCAATCAAGGGAAAGTGGGTATCCCATGACTTGCCGAAATCAATCACACAGGCTCAGAGCATATCTTCAAGTGTTTGGATGGTTCGTTCGCTTTGGCTATCAATTTGAGGGTGGTAAGCAGTGCTCATGTCTAGCTGTGTTCCCATAGCCTTCTGGAGTGACTGCCAAAACCGTGAGGTAAATCTACTATCCCGATCCGAGATTATAGATATTAGCACTCCATGGAGTCTCACGATCTCTTTGATATAGATTCGTGTTAATCTTTCCATCTTGTATGATTCTTTTATTGGCAGGAAATGAGCGGATTTAGTTAACCTATCGACAATCACCCAAATAGCTGTTGGATAAGGTGTCTAAGTCCATAACTTATTTGGTATATACTTGACCCGACCAGGCATGGTCCATTTGGGTTGCACTTCACCCGAACTATTTATATGGATAACATTATGAGAAGAGTATATTTGCGGCCTACTAATATATTATAAGTTATAATATATTAATATGAAATTGTATTATTTAATTAGTATTGATCTTAAATTAATTATGAATTAATTTAGTGATCATAAGGTGACTAATTAAATAATGGGCTATTGTACTTATATAGTGTGGTCTAACACTCATAAGGAAATGGGCTAAGCTTGAATGGGAGTCCATGGATGATCCATGGAGCTTTTAACCCATGGATCCTTGGAATAGGAAAAGACATGGGTTATCAGGGTTTGCATGGTTCATAACCCTAATCATCTACACTATATAAAGAGGCTTATGGTGCTTGAAAAGAGACTATGTGTGTGTGCATAAGGTATGGCCGATTTCTAGAGTATTAGAGTGCTCTCTCATAAGTTTTCCAAGTTTGTGGTGATTTGTGATTTCCATTTGAGGCATTCACATTATTGGTGCTTGGCTCTCAAACTCCCAAGGAATCAACTCACTAACAAAGGTATGTAATTCTTCTAGTATCTTTTATGTTTAAAAGTACCCCATGTATGCTAGATAGGTTATGAACCTTGGAAAATTATTTTGCATGTATTTTAGACAAACATAGATCCAAGGTTTCTAGGGTTGCATGAACACCTTAGGAGTGTTAGTTTGCTCAAAACCCAACAGTGGTATCAGAGCCTAGGCTTGTTTGTTTGATACTTGATGCAAACTTGTTGAAAAACTCAAGTTTTCTGCATTCTGCAGCATGAACTCGCCGAGTCCATGGGGGTACTCGCCGAGTCCATGAGTAAATTCATCCTACTCGTCGAGTAGGTTCGTGCACTCGACGAGTAGAAGCCTCAGAATGCAGATTTTCGAGTTTTCCTACTGGAAATGGACTAGAAACATTACCCTAAACTGTTTTGGTGTTATAAAACCTGTTTTAGATGGTGTAATGTTTATGCTAATCCATTTACAATGGCTTATATCAAAATTGCATGATAATATGTGTTCATATGTTCTTGGAATTTTTGATATGATGTTCATGTTCTTATGAATTATTGTTAGATCATAGGAATTATTTGCTAAATTGTTTATTGATAATTCTTGATCATTTATGTGTTTTAATGGAGTCCATAATTTTTCCTCAAGTTATGGATTTCCAAAGGTCACTTTCATTTATGCACACTTAAAACACATAAGTTACATGAAAATGAAGAGTCTTCATTTTATGAACCTTTAATTCATAAGTTATGAAATGAAAAGTTTTGAATAGTTTCAAAACTTGTCCTCAAGTTTTGGAATTTGTAAAGTTACACACACTTTAATATACTTTAATTCCAAACCCTTAGAGTTTTAAAAGTTAAAATTCAACCCTTATACTATTTATAACATTAATGGTTAATTATTATATATATATATAAGATTAAGTCGTTTTACCGTTAGTAGGCCTCATTCACGAAGCCGGTCTATAAGGGGGGTATTGGGTTGTTGCCTATAAAATGGCAACTTAATGGGTGTCCATTCTCACCCACCGCTTCCTTGATCGGCAGAGGGTCGTTAGCCGAACGGGTAGGACAATGACTTTAAATTCTCATTAAAAGTATAATGAATATTATAAAGTAACTAAACCTTTAATAAATTCCCAATCTTAGTTACTTTAGGAAAATGTGAATATGGTGCTAACCCATGAAATTCACACTTTGTACCTTACCAAGTCGTTGGTGGAGCGTGTGTGGTTAACCGACACACTAACTTGGACTAGTAAGGATCACGAAGGGTGACTTAATGTTTATCATAGATCGGTGGAGCGTGTGTGGTTAACCGGCACATTGATTAGGTGATAATATTAAGGGTACGAAGTGAATTCGCATGGTTATTCACACCTTGTATTGTGATCCTCGGCATCCCAGTCACAAAACTTGAAGGGCACAATCGAGATTGAAACATGCCATTGAAAAGTTCAATGAATCTCAAAAGAATCTAGGAATTTCAAAACCAATTAAACCTAATAATTCATTTCGTTTTCATGGTGGAAATTGGTGAATCGTCATTCACCTACCTTCAAATATGTTATAGCTTAGATTACGGCATCCCTCTTCTAAGTTATAATATATTGTGTTGGATCCTAGCCTTAATATTACATTTGGGTGTATTATTAAGGATTCGATATATCTAATCTAAACTTGCTTTCTTCTTTTCAGATGTCTTCCAACAACAATGCTTCGGGCTCTAACCCTACTGGCTCCTATTCCCTTATGAACCTTTGTGGGAGGGTCATCTTTGATGGTTCTAACTTCATGGATTGGATCCAGAACATCAGGATGGTCACTCGTTACGAGGACAAGGAATATGTCCTCGATAAGGAGCTAAAGGAGCTTGATGAGTCCACTACTACTCCTGAGGAGGTCGCTGAGTATCAGGCACATGAAAGAGATGCCACCAAGGTGGCATGCATCATGATGGCCACCATGACAGCTGAACTCCAAAAGTCCTATGAGGACTATTACCCTTTTGAGATGCATAAGGATCTGATGGAAAGGTACCATCAGAGTGCTCGTCAAGAGCGGTATGAAATAATCTCCTCCATGATCACTACCCGTATGAAGGATAGCGAACCAATCACGAGCCACATGCAGAAAATGCAAAGGTATGTGGACCGTCTAATGAAACTGAACGTGAACTTACCTGAGGAGTTGGCAATTGATATCATTTTGCACTCCTTGCCCTCGTGTTATGATCAATTTCGTATGACATACCACATGAACAAGGAGGAAGTCACACTCAGTAAGCTTCAAGGACTTTTGAAGACTACTGAAAGTGGTCTTAAGAGTAAGTCGGTTACTACTCCTACTCCTACTACTACCCCTGTTTTGGCTATCAGGCAAGGCAAATGGAAGAAGAGGAAGCACCCTTCGAAGGGTACCAAGGGAAAGTCCCTTGAAGGCTCCTCATCTGGAACCAAAGGTGGTTCTATCACTCCTTCTGCCATCCCTAAGGATGTTGAATGCTTCTACTGTCAAAATAAGGGGCACTGGAAGCGAAACTGGCCAAAGTACTTGCAGGATGTCAAGGATGGGAAAGTGAAACCATCCCATGCAGGTATTTACACTATATTGTCTAATAACTCACCATATTCTAATTCTTGGGTTCTTGATACGGGTTGTGGTATTCACATCTATTGTGACATGCAGGGGCTAAGAAGAAGTGAGGATGTGGAGCACGGAAAGATAAACTTAATCATGGGGAACAAGAAGGTTGCACCTGTTGCCAAGATTGGAGTTTATACTTTGTTGCTAGATAGTGGGTTAAAGTTAGATTTGAATAAATGTGTGTACTCGTCTGAAATGGCGAGGAATATTATTTCCTTTCATGCTTTGTACAAACAAGGTTTTACCTTTTCTTTTGATAATGAAGTCGGTAGTATTAATGCTTTCTTTAATAATGTTCTTTATTTTAAAGCATTACCTTGTGATGGTGTGTATGAAGCTGTATCGGTTGTAGATAATTTAGGAAATAATGTATTATGTATTGATTCTTCTACTAGCTTGGATAAAGCATCTTTGTGGCATTGTCGTCTTGGACATGTAAGCAAAAAACGCATAGGCCAGCTCCAAAAGGATGGAGTCTTGGAGTCGTTCGACCTCAAGTCGGATGATAGTTGTGAGTCTTGTCTACTTGGAAAAATGACAAAATCACCCTTCACTGGTACTTGTGCAAGGGGTGAGGGTTTTTTGGACCTTATACATACTGATGTATGTGGACCATTCAAAACTGCCACAAGGGATGCTAATCGCTATTATGTGACTTTTATTGATGATTTTAGTAGATATAGTTATGTCTACTTAATCAAACATAAGTCAGAAACTTTTGAAAGGTTTAAAGAGTTTAAACAGGAAGTAGAAAATCAATTGGGCAGGAACATTAAGATGCTTCGATCCGATCGAGGTGGTGAGTATCTTAGTACTGAGTTCCTCGACTATCTTAAGGAGTGTGGGATTGTCTCACAATTGACACCTCCCAGGACACCACAGCTGAATGGTGTAGCTGAGAGGCGTAATCGAACATTGTTGGACATGGTTCGCTCTATGATGAGTCGAGCTTCGCTACCAATCTTTTTTTGGGGGTATGCCTTAGAGACTGCCGCCCACATCCTTAATCTAGTCCCTACAAAGAAGGTTGCCAAAACACCTCATGAAATGTGGACTGGGAAAGTTCCCAATTTGGACCATATCAAGATTTGGGGTTGCGAGGCTTTCGTGAGGCGCGAGACTCATGACAAGCTCGAACCTCGAAGTGAAAGGTGTATTTTCATCGGCTACCCACAAAAATCCTTTGGTTACCTCTTCTACAGACCCAGTGAGAATGTGGTCTTTGTGGCTAGGAGAGGGGTCTTTCGAGAGAGAGAATTCATAAACCAAGGAGACAGTGGGAGGCAAATTGACCTTGAATAAATTCAAGACTCAATTGGTGAAGGAACCTCAGACACTAGCAATCAACTTGAGGAGGAAATTCCTGTTGATCCAGCTGACGAGTCTATACTTCCGAGGCGTTCCACAAGGGTTAGGAACACACCTGAGTTTTATTATGGATTTCATATTACTACGGAAGGTGATACATTTATCAGTGACAGTACACTGGTAAATCTGGATGAACCTAACAGTGTTAAGGAAGCCATGGCAGGCCCAGAGTCTGCTAAATGGAAGGAGGCTATGGACAGCGAGATACAGTCCATGTATGACAATCAAGTTTGGAACTTGGTTGACAATGTACCAGGCCGTAAGACAGTCGGATGCAAATGGATCTTCAAGAAGAAGACCGACATGGATGGGAAAGTGCACACTTATAAGGCTCGACTGGTCGCGAAGGGTTTTACTCAGACTCAGGGTATTGATTATGATGAAACCTTTTCACCAGTAGCAAAGATTAAGTCTATTAGGGTTATGCTAGCCATTGCTGCATTTCATGATTATGAAATATGGCAAATGGATGTCAAAACCGCTTTCCTTAACGGAAAGTTGGCTGAGGATGTTTACATGAATCGGCCAGAGGGTTTTGTCAGTGCAGAGTACCCCAATAGAGTGTGCAAGCTTGAGAAATCCATTTATGGATTGAAACAAGCATCTCGAAGTTGGAATCTTTGTTTCGATGAGAAGGTCAAAGAGTTTGGTTTCTCAAGAAGTGAAGATGAGTCCTGCTTGTATGTCAGAGCTAGTGGGAGTATAGTTAGCTTTTTGGTACTGTATGTGGATGACATACTACTCATAGGAAATGGCATCCCAACCTTGCAGGAGGTTAAGTCCTGGCTTGGGAAGTGCTTTGCTATGAAGGACCTTGGAGAAGCTGCCTATATCCTAGGGATAAGGATATTAAGAGAAAGGAGTAAAAGACTAATTAGACTTAGTCAGAGTATCTACTTGGATAAGGTGTTGAAAAGGTTCAACATGCAGAATTCCAAGAAAGGAGAATTACCGATCCAAAGCAATGCCAAACTGAGCAAGGCTCAGAGCCCAAGTACAGAAGATGAGATAGCTGAGATGAGTCGATTACCTTATGCTTCCGCTGTTGGCTCGATCATGTATGCTATGACTTGTACCCGTCCTGATGTGGCCTTCGCTTTGAGCATGGTCAACAGATATCAGGGGAACCCTGGCAAGGCTTTTTGGACTGCGGTAAAGAATATTCTCAAGTACCTGCGGAGGACTAAGGATTGGATCCTTACCCTTGGTGGGAGTGATGACTTGAGAGTAGTAGGGTATAGTGATGCTAGCTTTCAGACTGATAGGGATAACTTCCGCTCTCAGCCGGGCTGGGTCTTTACCTTAAATGGAGGAGCAATCACTTGGAAGAGTTCCAAACAGGAGACTGTAGCTGATTCGACTTGTGAATCAGAGTACATAGCAGCGAGTGAAGCGGCAAAGGAGGCGATATGGCTGAGGAACTTCATCAGAGACCTTGGAGTTGTACCAGCTATTAAGGAGCCTATGGAGATTTTCTGTGAAAGCAATAGTGCGGTTGCCTTAGCCAAGGGACCAAGAGATCATGGCAGATCCCGACACATTGACAGAAAATATCACTTCATAAGACACAAGATAGAAGAGGGACTCCTCGTGGCAAAGAGGGTATCGTCAGATGAGAACCCTGCGGATCCCTTTACGAAGGGACTGACAAGGGTGAAGCATTTACAGCATGCGAGACGCATCGGGCTGAGGGACGATATTAGTTTTACAGATTAGATAGTTATTACTGAAACTTGTAAAATGTAATCGACGTTTGATGATGAATAAAAGTTGTGATTTATTTATGAGTAAGGTGTTGCTATCATTGTCAATTATTTACTGTTGTTTCAGCTTTGCATGTTTTGACTTCCAGAATAATAAGTTTTTTCAAACTCTCCACAGTCGGTCATATGTCTGAAGTAGGTATGAATCAAGACTGTCATGAATTGGGATTGTAGATGACTAAAGGTGTTTAGCCATAGCAATGGTTGCTACAACATTCATGAGTACTCATAAGTTATGAGTATTGGAATAAACCCATGCTCACTTGTATCACTTCATGGAATTTATCTCGAGTGATCGTGAGACGGTAATATCATATAAGTCTTCAAACCTAGAGATATGAGTTGTTACCTATGAGTTGGTTGTGCATTGATTGCACGTAAACGCATCAGTAACTTGATGTTATAAAACGTGTCTTTGTGTGCAATTCAATAAGTAGTAGAACAAGCATATGAGTCGAAGTTTATCTGTTCTTTCTAGAAATAGAAGCGATATCTGGGCCCCTCGATGATTTTGTTTTGACCTATGTACCGGGCCCGGTCAGAACTAAATTGATGTGTTCGATTAAGTTCTTTGTCAAACAAATCGGAAATCGGGAAACAAACTGCTGGACAATAAGTAAGACATTGTTCCATGTATTTGTCCGGGTGATATCATGAGAGCAGAGGATTATGTGATCACTTATCTAAAATGGCGCTTCATAGTTCAACAGAGTTTTCAAGAGCTACTATTGTCGGTTGGTTCCTGAAGCTATATAGGCAAATACAGTTATCAGACTTATCCAAGTGGTAGACTGTTAGATAAGGTGTCTAAGTTCATAACTTATTTGATATATACTTGACCCGACCCGGCATGGTCCATTTGGGTTGCACTTCACCCGAACTATTTATATGGATAACATTATGAGAAGAGTATATTTGCGGCCTACTAATATATTATAAGTTATAATATATTAATATAAAATTGTATTATTTAATTAGTATTGATCTTAAATTAATTATGAATTAATTTAGTGATCATAAGGTGACTAATTAAATAATGGGCTATTGTACTTATATAGTGTGGGTTAACACTCATAAGGAAATGGGCTAAGCTTGAATGGGAGTCCATGGATGATCCATGGAGCTTTTAACCCATGGATCCTTGGAATAGGAAAAGACATGGGTTATTAGGGTTTGCATGGTTCATAACCCTAATCATCTACACTATATAAAGAGGCTTATGGTGCTTGAAAAGATACTATGTGTGTGTGCATAAGGTGTGGCCGATTTCTAGAGTATTAGAGTGCTCTCTCATAAGTTTTCCAAGTTTGTGGTGATTTGTGATTTCCATTTGAGGCATTCACATTATTGGTGCTTGGCTCTCAAACTCCCAAGGAATCAACTCACTAACAAAGGTATGTAATTCTTCTAGTATCTTTTATGTTTAAAAGTACCCCATATATGCTAGATAGGTTATGAACCTTGGAAAATTATTTTGCATGTATTTTAGACAAACATAGATCCAAGGTTTCTAGGGTTGCATGAACACCTTAGGAGTGTTAGTTTGCTCAAAACCCAACAATAGCATCCAATCCGTTTGTCGTCTTAGGTAATTTGGTTACGAAGTCCATAGTAATCCTTTCCCATTTCCACTCGGGTATTACTGGCTGTTGTAATAGTCTCGAGGGCTTTTGGTACTCCACTTTCACCTTGGCGCAAGTGAGACACTTGCCCACGTAAGTGGCGATCTCTGCCTTCATATTCGGCCACCTATAATGTTGCTTAATGTCCAGATGCATTTTATCCGAGCCTGGATGGATGAAATATCGCATTTTATGGGCCTTGTTCATGATTATTTCTCTGAATCCCCCAAGTTTAGGGACCCAGATTTTATTCATGAAGTAGTAAGTTCTGTCCTCCCTGGCTTCAAAGTTCTTATCCATCCCACGCAGTGTTTCATTCGTGACGTTCTCCGGTTTTAATGCATCCGATTGGGCTTCCTTGATCTGCGAGGTTAGGTGGGATTAGATGGTTATTGATAGGGTTTTCACCCGGCGACCTGAGTATTCTTTTCTGCTCAGGGCATCGGCTACCACGTTATCCTTGCCTGGGTGGTACTTGATCTCACATTCATAATCATTTAGCAGTTCAACCCACCTTCGCTTCCTCATGTTTAGCTCCTTTCGATTTAGAATGTGTTGGAGGCTTTTATGATCGGTGAAGATGGTGCATTTTGTACCGTAGAGGTAGTGCCTCCAAATTTTTAGGGCGAAGGCCACAGCTCCCAGCTCAAGATCATGAGTGGTGTAATTTACTTCATGCGTCTTCAATTGCCTGGATGCGTAAGCTATCACCTTTCCACGCTGCATGAGGACACAACCTAACCCTTGATTCGAAGCATCGCAGTAGACTACGAAATCTTCGGTTCCCTCTGGTAAGGATAACACTAGTGCACTATAGAGGGCTCGTTTCAAGGTTTGGAAGGCGGCTTCTTGCTTTTCCGTCTAGTTGAAAGACACACCCTTTTATGTCAAGGTGGTGAGGGGTTTGGCTATCTTGGAAAACTCTGGATAACTCTTCGGTAGTAGCCTGCGAGACCCAAGAATTGTCGGATTTCTGTTGGTGTTTTCGGGATCGGCCAGCCTTCAATGGCCTTGATCTTGGAAGGATCTACATGAATCCCTTCCTTGCTGACTACATGACCCAAAAAGTTTACACTGCGGATCCAGAACTCGCATTTGGAGAGCTTCGCATATAATATTTCAGCTCTTAGGGTTTCCAAGATTTGACTGAGATGTTGACCATGAAAGTATCAAGGAATGGGCGGCAGACTCGATTCATGAGGTTCATAAATGCAGCGAGGGCATTTGTTAGACCGAAGGGCATCACAACAAATCCGTAATGACCGTATCGAGTTTGGAGAGCTTCCATGCTCTTCTTTGTTTCGAGAGTATATAAGAATATCGTCGATGAAGACGATCATGAAAGTATCAAGGAATGGGCGGCAGACTCGATTCATGAGGTTCATAAATGCAGCGAGGGCATTTGTTAGACCGAAGGGCATCACAACAAATCCGTAATGACCGTATCGAGTTTGAAAGGTAGTTTTTGGAATGTCCTCTTCTCGGACTCGAAGTTGATGATAACCGGATCTTAGGTCTATTTTGGAGAAGTAACTAGCTCCTTGAAGATGGTCAAATAGATCGTCAATCTGAGGGAGTGGGTATCGGTTTTTGACAGTGAGCTTGTTTAATTCCTTATAATCGATGCACATTCTGAAAGATCCGTCCTTTTTCTTGACAAACAAGACCGGAGCTCCCCAGGGTGAGAAGCTTGGTCGGATGAATCCTTTGCTCAACAAAACGCTTAGTTGGCTGGATAACTCCTGCATTTCGGTGGGAGCTAACCTGTAGGGTGATTTGGCAATTCATGTGGTTCCTGGTATTAGGTCGATTCGAAATTCGACCTGTCTTTCTGGGGGTATTCCCGGAAGGTCTTCTGGAAATACATCCGGGAAGTCGCATGCCACTGGGATGTCTTTAATGTTACTTCTTCTTTGGTTTTATCCACAACATGAGTGAGGAATGTGTAGTTTTTCTTGTGCAGACACTTTTGTGCCTTGATGCACGAGATAAGACGAAAATTGGCGCCAGGTTTATCACCATAGATTATTAGGGTTTTGTGATTGGGAAGATAAAGGCGAACGGCCTTCTCGCAACACATAATATCAGCATGATGGGGGCTTAACCAATCCATGCCGATTATCACATTAAAACTCCTAATATTTATTGGCATCAAATCTATTTTAAACGAATGATTGTTTAGTGTTAATGTGCACCCTACATAAACATCTTTGGTTGTTTCGGTTTTCCCATTAGCCATTTCCACCGTGAAGGCTTCGTTGAGCTTCTGGGGTTGTTGATTTAGTAAATGCTTGAACTTGTTACTAACGAAGCTTCGCTCGGCTCCGCTATCGAATAAAATGCATGCGTAAGTGTTGTTAAGTAGAAACGTATCAGTAACAACCGTTGGATCCTGAACTGCTTCACCTTGACCCATTGTTAATACCCTTCCTAACACTCCTGCCCCTTGGTTGTTGGCTTTGGGGCAATCGCGTTTGAAATTACCAGTTCCTCCACACCCATAACAAGTGTGACTGGCCCCAACATTGTTGTTGCGACTATTGTTGTTGTTGTTGTTGTTTGACTGTTGGTTCTGTTGGGGCTGAGTTCTACAGTATATTACGGTATGACCCTTTCGATTGCAACTCGTGCAATGCATCTCCCTACATTCTCCATGGTGGTGAAAATTGCATTTGCTACACTTGGGTAGGGTCCCTGAGTATTGTTTGGGAGCAGTTGGTGTAGATGAGGCTGGAGCATGTGGTGTTGAGGTGACCTGAGCAGTAGCAGCGTGGACTGCTACTATTTGTTGCTTCTTTGATGACTCTGAGTTTTGTCGCCCTTTTCGCTTGTTGTTCTTGCCTTTCTACTTATCACTTTCCTTTTTAACTTCAACTTCTCCTGCTTTGGCACCCTTCTTGTTTCCATGGTCGTATAACTTCTTGGCTAGCCTTTTAGCACTGTCATACGTTCCAGGGTTTGCTGCGATTACATTTCCTTGAATTGGAGAGGTCAATCCCCAAATGAATCTTTTAATCTTTTTCCCTTCAGACGTGATCATTCCTGGACACAAGAGTGACAACTCACCGAACCTTGAGTTGTATGCATCAATGTCAGAGTTTTGGACTGTGAGATTCCACAGTTCTTGCTCCAACTTCTGGATTTCTCCCCTTGGGCAGTACTCGGCCATCAACATTTCCTTGAGCTCCTCCCATGGCATAGCATTTGCCACAGGGAGTGTTATGGCCACCACGTGGCCATTCCACTAAGAGAGAGCTTGATCGACGAATGTGCAAGCCGCAAACTTCACCTTGCACTCCTCGGGACATCCGCAGATCTCGAACACCGATTCCACTTTTTCTAACCACCTTTTTAGAGTTATCATGCCTCTCATCCCGTTGAAGGTTCGAGGCTTGGCGTTAGCTAAGTCCTTGTAGGTACAGGTTCTGGTGGGTCCTTGGTTCATCCCATGGTTTGAGCTTCCGGTCCCTTGTCATTAACTTCACTGTTGTTCCCGTGGTGAATATGAGCCAGTGTTGATGTAACTGCAGCTGAAACTGCTGCTTGAAATGCCACTGAGTTCATTTCTGGTGGAGGCAGTGGTGGTGGTGTTGCGTTGCGGTTTCTGCGGATCGGTCTTCGAGGCATCTTTCTGTCATTGAACGGAAAGATGTTGAGTATCCAGTGTATTTTAGTTTCACAATTTCTTGATTATAGAATAGTGTCGGTGATTTGGTTATGTATAAGCAAGTGAGTGCATAAAATTAACATGTAATAATAGTAATAGAACACATAACAGATAACAACATCATGACAAAATATATAGCCGTTTTCATTAATGATAATCTTTTGAGTACATGAAAATTTGCCTACATAAGGCATACAATACATGAAGTGAAATAAAATCCGACAGAGTAACGACTCCATGAGTAGTGTAATCACTTAATCATGTAGTCGATAGTACATAGAGTAGTACATAAAAAGAAAATCATAACGGTAGTAGGTAGCAGATGAACGGATACTAGTTGCGACGAGAAGGGTCTGGTGGTGCTGACGACGAGGTGGATGCACCCTGGAGTCTGGCCAGGTGCTGCTCGGCGGCCCGAAGCCGGGCTTCCAATGTTGTCTGTCGCGCCTGGTAATCACTGACTACCTCATGTGTCATCCTTTTTGTGCGCTCAACCGCGGCTCTCATGGCAACCATTTGGCTGGCGGTTGCCTGTGTCTGCTCGCCGATGTCACGTGTCCTCCTTACCATCACATGTAGGGCTCGGTCTGCAGGTCTACCGTGACTCAAGTCGTCGTAGTCCCGGTTCATACCAAATGAAGGTCGTACCCCTTGCTGGCGGCTCCACCTCCAGATCTCGTGTGCCCATGGGGGCCTAGGACCATTGGGGCCCATCCTGTATGGGGGCACCCTGGCCATGTAGGGCAGATCGATGACTTCAGACTCCGCGTCCGATTCATCTGCGACGCTGCCATCCGCCTCTTCCTCATCTGAGTCAGCTACCGGTTCTGCCAGTTCACTATAAACAATGCTCTGATACCAATCTGTCACACCCCTGAACCAGACGGCGGAAACGTCCGGGGGCTTGTGCGTGACTTCATCCTTGTAGTATCATCACATAGTATATAATTGAAACATAACATCATCATCACTACACATGTAATATAACAACATACATTGTTTACATCGAGTATTGTGTTTGAATATTGCATGCCAAAATAATTAAAGTATGATGAAACAAGATATAACAAAACATCCATTAGTTTGTTCAGCCCAACCTGCTTCAACGGTTTCCTGAGAATACAAGTTAATTTAAAAAGGTCAACATAAAAATGTTGGTGAGTTCATAAGCATGTTTGAGAAAATGATTTGTATAACTTTGTAATCACAAGAAAATCCTATATTTTCTTAAAATAGTTTAGTATGTTTGTGTCCGATCTTGTATTAATGCATGTGTGTTATTGTTTAATAGAATGCCAAAAGTGAATGAAGAAAATGTAAAGAGAATGTAAAGAGAATACCTCCAGACAACCCTATGTTGCCTGTAAAATAGAATGTTGGTATATCAACCCCCGAGGTTGAGTACCGGCGCGAGTATGTTCCCGAGTAATCCAAACTGAAAAGAGAATGGTCTCCCGTAAATTTCATAATGTTAATTCCTCTAAGTGAGTCGTTATAACCATACTAGATAATGACAATTTCGCCTGTCTTGGTGTTTATGGACGCCGACGGAAAATAGAATAAGGTTTTCGTCACCCTAGACTGGTGTAGTCTAACTGTAGCGAACAACTCAGGTGTGGGGTGTCATCCCTGTATAGATCTATACACAAACCCCCGCTCTCCCTCCAAGAGACTCTGGTTATAACTACAGGCTACGACCGTACACTCAATAGGTGTCAACCGACACGTCTCACTAGATCCTTAATCGAATTTACGCGAAGAGAAACATATAAAACACATTCCAGGCCCAATAAACCATGTAAGTGAGCAACTAAGGCTCACTAAACATGTAAGTCATTTCCAGGTCCGAAAGGAATGAGATTATATAACATGGGCCCAAAATATATGTAAAAGAACAACTAAGGCCCATTTCACATGTAAGGTATTTACAGGCCCAACTAGCACGCAAAGAGTATCCATGGTCCGTCGAGCATGTTAATGGGTCAATAAGGCCCAATAAACATATAAAGAGTATTAAGGACCTATCAAACATATAAATGGGCCACTAAGGCCCAATAACATGAGAGAGGCAAAAATTTGCCCATTTGTTACATTATTGCTTGTTTTAGTTCAAATACTTACCAAAATGGCATAAAAGGCCCACTTTTTGTAAAAATGTCATTCTTGGCCCATTAAGCCAAAATTTTACAATTAAGGCCCAATTTTAGTAAAAATAACATTTTAAGCCCCTTTTTGGACAAAACTTGCATTTAAGGCTAGTTTTTGTAAAAATAACATTTTTTGCTCCCTTTTGTCAAAAATATCATTTTTGGCTTGATTTTTATAAATATATATATATATATATTCGGCCCATTATAGATGATTTCATCTTTTTGGCCCAAATTTTTATATTTTCACAACTTTAACCCTTCTTATAAAAAATTTACATTTTTGGCACAACTTTCTTGAAAATGACATTTAAGCCCACAAAAGATCAAAAATTACAATTTTTGAGCCCAAAACCGTGAGAAGCCTAAATAAGGCCCATTTATGAAAATGTTTACATTTTTAGTCCTTGTAAGGTCTCAAATGTCGAGATTAGCCATGTTTAGCAAAAATTTCCTTTTAAACCCCTTACTAGCCGTGAGTTACATAAATAACCCATAATTTTGTCATTTTGTCGATTTTAGCCCCTTTTATGAAGTTTTTCTTAGCTTCAAGTAACCTAAATGTATTTTAAACCTTTTTCTTGTAAGATGAGTTGAAATGAGTGTTATGTCATACCAATATCATCATCTTTTAGTAGATCTTTAAGTTCATGAAGTTTCTAACACATAAACACATATATAACTAGAAAAACACACAAAATCATGCATACACACATAGATCTACACAAAACAAATTGTATTCTCCCCCAAAACAAAGTAAAAATCGAAAATAGGGGTATGAACTCACTTTGCTTTGAAGTTTTCGGTTTTTGGTGAGGAAGTGAGAATATCTCGGCCCTCGATGTGTTCTTGAGAAGATTTTCGAGATCTATGAAGTTCTAAGAGCATAGATCATGAAATGATGTGGGTTAAGAAGAGATTTTTGGTGTAAAATTGAAGTTAAACCATAAATTCAAAGAAGAACTTATCAAAAGTGATGAGCTTTGATGAAGAGTTCTTGATCTTTCACAAGACACACTCGAAAATTTGGGGATATGATGAGTGAATTCTTGATGTTCTAGAGAGATTTTTGGTGGAGTTAAAATGAAAGAGGATGAGAGTGGTGAGACACTCTTTGGCCGAGAGATAGAGAGAGATAAGAGAGGGGAGGGTTGACTTATGAAGAGAGTGATTTGAGGGTTGCATGGTTACATGAACTCTTGCATGGATATCCACTAGGTATTGTTGAGGTGTCAAACTCTATTTCCCTCCCATTTGTTTTTTTTAATTGTTGGGCCGAGTATAAGGGAAAGGAAGAGAGAATGAAAGACTTTGGGCCCTTTCTTGATTCAGTTCGAATTTATGAGGCCCAAAATGGAGGTTTTCGGCCCATTGGGCCCTTATGGGGGTTAACGGCCCAAAGGTGGTGAAAGGGCGGGGTTTACGGCCCAACTATCATGATAAAATGAGTTCACGGCCCATCATGATTCATTGGAATAGTTCACGGCCCATCATGATTTATTAGAATAAGTGCGTGATTTTAGGCCCAATATGGCCAATTGCTATGGTTTGACGAATGTGGGCCCAACTAGAGCCCAAATGGGTTTCATTGGCCCAAAATCATCAAATAGAAGATTTACTGGCCCATTAGGCCCAATAAGAGGATCCTAGTCCATAATAAATTTGAACCAGAATTTTTAGGGTTTTCAACCCATAGTTGAATATATTAGATGTATTTTTTTAGGTTTTGAACTTCACTCAGGAGTTTGGATTCAAATGGATGATTTCATTTTAGCCTATAACATGATATTCACTTAGAGTACAAGTCTTACAATAGCTAATGTTTACATGAAAATAGAATCTCCTAGCTAAAAATGCTAGTTGTGACAAAATCGAGCTCAAATAAATTGATTTAGGGCATAATAGCAATAGTTTTATAAGTGTAGACTTAGTCATACAAACGTGAGCATTGAATACTTCCAGTTAATAGATATAGCGTAGATGCAGGAGAGAATATCTCTTCTACAGTTCTCAACTCTTGTATATAAATCGATGTACAGCTACATATGAATACAAGTGAAAAATTACTCCTATCTATTTTCCTTTATGGTATCAGAGCTACACTAGTTCTTTCATCTTCTTCCTAATGGCGTTAGGTTCACCAAATCTCCTCAACTTAGCTACCACTACCGCCTCCAATCTAAACTTTCAAATACCTTCTATTACTGTTAAACTTGATCGATCCAACTATCCTCTATGGCGCACAAGAATCATCTTGACACTTGAAGCCTTTGGTTTGGACGATTACGTTCTTAACCCTAGACCACCATCTGAAACAATTGTCATACCTGCTGTTGCCGCCGTCCCGGATACGGCCACATCACCTGCTGTTGCAGCTGTTCCTGCCACCACCGGTCCAAATCCAGAATACACAATCTGGAAGAAAATATATCGATTTGTACTTCTATGGCTAAATTCCACAATGTCATATGATGCTCATGCCCTAATTGCTCACACCAGTTCCTCACAGCAAGCATGGAAAATGACTAAAAATCTATTTTAATCTCAAACCAGGGCAAATCGAATGCAGCTCAAGACTCAATTACAGACTCTTCAAAAGGGTCTGTGTCTATGATTGAGTATATTGAAAAGAAGAGATCAATTTCTGACTCTTTGACTGAAAATCTTCGTCCGATTGATGATGAAGATCTCATTAGCTACATACTCGGTGGCCTTGACTCGTCCTATAGACCATTTATCACCGCCTTCATGATGAAGACGAAAAATCTCACTGTTGATGATCTTGCAGGTTTTCTATTGCAGGAAGAATCCAGACTAGAACAGGAGCATCTATGCCTTGCTACCACCACACAATCCGTTGTTGCTCTTACAGTCAACCGATCAAATTCACGCCAGCAGAACACAAACACTGGTTCTGGGTCAAACTTCTCCAATGTCTCCCGAAATCAAGACCAAAGGAAGCGACGACCTGTATGCCAACTATGTACTAAAGTAGGTCATGAGGCCATTGACTACTGGCAAAAAGGGAACCAAACTGATTTTCCATCTAGAAAACCAAATCCCAGGAATCATCAACGTCAAGCAAATTTGACTCACAATTCATCCACTGCCGTTGATCCCTCCTGGTATTTTGACACTGGAGCAACAGATCATGTGTCTCCAGATATCACCAAACTGAACATTGCTGATCCATACGTGGGTGACGATAAGCTCCAAGTGGGAAACGGTAACCATTTGTTTATTTCTCATGTTGGCCCATCTTCTTTGCCTAATCTCAAATTGCCTAATGTGCTTGTTGTCCCTGGACTAACCAAAAATCTTCTTAGTGTCTCTAAATTAACAGATGATAATAATGTTTTCATGGAATTTGGCCTAAAACATGTTCTGTTAAGACATTGCAGGGGCAAACACTTCTTCGCGGGGATAAACATAAAGGCTTATATTGTCTGCCCTCATACAAATTCCAACAGTCTCCCATGGTTCTTCAGAACAGTCGCATATCCTTACATGGATGGCACAAGAGATTAGCTCGTCCACACGAGCCTATCCTTCGTCGTTTGGTGTCTACATTTAAATTACCTGTTTCTTCCAATAAATTTCCCAATATTTGTGACTCTTGTCAATTAGGAAAAAGTCATAGATTGCATCTTCCAGTTTCTCATGTTATCTCTTCAAGACCTTTTGATTTAATATATTCAAATGTTTGGGGGCCATCACCTGTTTATTCTTTGAATGGTCATCGTTACTTCGTGTTATTTATTGATGATTGTACCAAATTCATATGGATTTATTTTCTATCCCAAAAGTCTCAAGTTTATTCCACCTTCTTGAACTTTAAAACCATGGTAAAAACCCAATTTTCAAGTGACATCAAAAGTGTACAAACTGATTGCGGAGGAGAATATAGAAATGTATCCACTTTCCTCAACAATCATGGTATAATTCATCGAGTTTCATGCCCCCATACCCAAGAACAAAATGGGGCTGTAGAACGTCGAAACCGCATCATAATTGAAAAAGGACTCACTCTCTTGGCTCAATCTTCTCTTCCTAAAATTTTCTGGGAACATGCATTCAAAACAGCCACATACTTACACAATCGTACCATTATACCTATTCTCAAATATGAGTCCCCATATCAGCGGTTATATCATAAAATTCCAGATTATAAATTTCTAAAAACCTTTGGTTGTTTGTGTTATCCATATTTACGACCATACAACTCACACAAAATTGATTTTCGCTCTAAACCATGTATTTTCTTAGGCTACAGCGCGTCCCATAAGGGTTATATTTGTTATCATCAAGTCACATCTAAGATATACATCTCCCGTCACGTTGTATTTGATGAAACTATATTTCCCTATCAAACATTACCCACAGTTGACAAACCCCATAGTTCTTCACAACCCGAAAATACACCATCAGTCCTAGCCAACATTGATACCCAATAGCCCATATCCAATGAGCCCACTTCGTTTGCAACACCACCAACCCATCCAAATTCGAGCCCACCTTTCTCGCCTACAAGCCCAATTACTTAAAACCTACATAACACCAATTCCCTATCTCCCGGTCCATCTCTTCCGACTCAAGACTCTGCTGCCACACAATATCCCACCTCTATTTTTCGTCCCTCGGATACATCACAACATCCGATGGTCACAAGGGCTCGTACTAACTCTCTCAAACCAAAATCCTTTCATACGGTTCTTTCTCAATCATCTGATATTGAACCACGTCTCTTCTCTCAAGCTATTAAGCACAAATGTTGGCAAGATGCGATGAAAGCAGAATATGATGCTCTCATGAAAAATAACATGTGGTCACTAGTTGTCTGTCCCACTAACACTAATATTGTTGGTTGTAAGTGGATTTACAGGGTGAAGAAACGAGCCGATGGCACGATTGAAAGGTAGCTCAAGGGTTTACTCAAGAAGAAGGAGTTGACTATTTTGATACATTTAGTCCTGTAATCAAACCAGCCATAATTCGATTGGTCCTCTCCATTGCTCTCTCAAAAGGCTGGTCTATCCGACAATTAGATATTAATAATGCATTTCTTAATAGTGATTTGTCGGAAGAAGTTTATATGAAGCAACCAAAAGGGTTTGAAGACAAAACTCGGCCTCATTATGTATGTCAAGTGCATAAATCACTGTATAGACTCAAACAGTCTCCAAGAGCCTGGTTCACAAAGTTAAAAACATATCTCGTCTCGAATGGTTTTCGTGCTTGTCAATCTGACACTTCATTATTTGTTCACATTACATCTACGGTCACTATCTATTATCTGGTATATGTTGATGATCTAATTGTGACAGGTTCCAATGAGACTCATCTTCAAAAGTTCATTATTGCATTACATCAAAAATTCTCTCTCAAAGATCTCGGAAATCTAAATTTTTTCCTTGGTCTTCAAATCCAAAGATCCAACACCGGTCTCACGCTATC
The DNA here is from genome assembly GCF_052849685.1 of Lactuca virosa. Taxonomy (NCBI): domain Eukaryota; kingdom Viridiplantae; phylum Streptophyta; class Magnoliopsida; order Asterales; family Asteraceae; genus Lactuca; species Lactuca virosa. The sequence continues at coordinate 183,205,578 of NC_136431.1, forward strand.
TCAACAAGCTTACATAACTGACATTCTTAATAGAAGCAATATGTCCCAAGCATCACCCATGACCACTCCAGCAGACCCATATACAAGACTCGTCAAAGATGGTGATCCATTTTCAGATCCAAAGTTGTATCGCCAAATTGTGGGATCTCTTCAATATGCCACGATTACAAGACCAGACAATGCCTATTCCGTTAACCGAGTGTGTCAATTCATGCACTCACCAACAACTCGTCATTGGCCAGCAGTAAAACGGATTTTGAGGTATCTCAAAGGAACACTAAATCATGGTCTACACTTCACACCCACCAAAGCTAAAGGTTTACATGCTTTTTCGGATTCTGGGTGGAATTCTGATCCAGATGATAGTCGTTCTCAGTATGGATTTGCAGTCTTTAATGGATCAAATCTGATTAGCTGGACCTCCCGAAAGCAAAAAGTTGTTGCCCGCTGAAGCACCGAAGCTGAGTATCAATCTTTAGCCTACACCACTGCAGAACTTCTGTGGTTGAAACAACTCATCAGCGATCTCCATGCTCCTATCACCGTTTCACCGATCTTGTTATGTGATAATGTGGGAGCTATATTCATGACAAAAAATCTGGTTATTAGTACACGTTCCAAACACATTGCTTTGGATTTTCACTTCATTCGAGAGCAAGTAGAAGCCGGACAACTTCAAATCTGCCATGTATCGTCTGTTGACCAAGTGGCTGATATATTCACAAAACCTCTGGGCAAAGATAGAGTTGTATTTCTGCGTTCCAAGCTTCAAGTTCATCCTGTCCTTGAGCTTGCTGGGGGTAATAGCAATAGTTTTATAAGTGTAGACTTAGTCATATAAACGTGAGCATTGAATACTTCCGGTCAATAGATATAGCGTAGATACAGGAGAGAATATCTCTTCTACAGTTCTCAACTCTTGTATATAAATCGATGTACAGCTACATATGAATACAAGTGAAAAATTACTCCTATCTGTTTTCCTTTAGGGCATCAGGTGGTCATATGGCTCCTCTCCTCTTTGAATCTGTTTATTATTATGCAAGATCTGTTACATGAACCTCAGCCACAAAGCTTTGAATTTGTTTATTATTATGCAAGAAATAGCAAAGGAAGTACAATCGTTAATGAGAAAAATAATGAAATTACTTGCATGACTACAAGTTCCTGCTTTCCTTCTTTTTGTCTTGAAAGGAATTGACAGAAAATGAATTTATGTAAACAAGCTAAGAAAGAATTTATGTAAACAAGCTAAGAAATGATCTTTTCATTTAAAACAATGCTACCTTGAATCTAAAGGAATCACAACAGAGGGGCAATTTGGTCACAGTTAAAGGAATCACAACAGAGGGGCTGTTACAATTGAGTGTAGGGGCTGTTTTGGAGGGTTTTGAGTGCAGGTCCTGTTTTGATGCTGTTACAATGGAATGCCATTTAGATTCTTTATTAACCTCTTTTTGTTGCTTGATAAAGTTTGCTGCTAAAAATGACAAAGTTTAGTCCCTGCAAGTGAAGATTTGCTGCTGGAAATGACAGTATTATTTACTGTTACCTTGAATCTTTGTAGACTTTTAGTTATTTTCTGACTATTTATAGCAGCAAAATGTAACAAATTTGACAGATTTCCAGCAGTAAATGGTCTTAAAATAAAATTGTCAAAATGGCATTCAATTTTAAGCTGAATCACAATTCGGATGGGGTCAAACCTGTTAAACAGTATATACGGGTATTTTAGTCAAAAACTGTTGCATCATTAATTTTTTACCAAAAAAAACAGTATATAGGGGCATTTTGGACAAAAAAATCTTAAAATCATTATTTATTTATTTATTTATTTTTATCAAAAATACAGTATGAGTTGTATATTTTACAAAACAAACCATTATTTCATTATATATGATTATTTAGAGAATATTAATATAGTTGTATGTACTTTTGTTGCCCAAATTACTTCAGCACCACTTTGCAAAGTACACTAACGAGAATTATGTAAATGTTTGCGGATCAGTTGCACACAACAACAAACGGATTTTGTATATTTTACAAAACAAATCATTATTTCATTATAGTTTTAAAAAATTGTCAATTTGTGACACTGCAATTCAAATTTTGGTCATTTTAGAGAGCTGCCCCACTTCTTTTCTTATTAGTTGATTTGTAGTGAAAAATTGGTATTAGCTTTTGTATAGAAGTGTCATATTTTTCTAGGACAGGGAGTGTTTTTAGTAATAAAAAATATGTATACAGGGGCAGTTTGGTCACAATCAAGGGCAGATTCGTCTTTTTGCACCAGCATGTAAATGGTCTTGGATACTAACAGTTTCTGTACAACATCTTAATTGACCGTTAAAATCAGTCAATTCTAACCAAAAAAAAAAAAAAAAAAAAAAAAACTGTATACAGGGGCAATTTGGTCGTAAAAAAGATTTATATGTGATTAGCCCAAAGCAGGAGCAGATTCGTCAACTGTTAAAATCAGTCAATTTAAACAAAAATAACTGTATACAGGGGCAGAAACGAACCCTAGAGAGGGTTCTGTGTTCACTCCCTCCCGATTTTGAGAAAGAAAGCTGAGAAAATGGATTTTCCCTTCCAATTAATCCACGTAAGACTAAAAAAAGATGTCTATGTCATTTATAATTTCAGTTTGTTAAAATGATCAGGTAATTATTATTTTTATTTTTTTGACCGCCAAATGCCGGTTACCAACCGGTTAGATTTGACAAAATGTTAAACTTGGTTGGTGTTTTTTATACAAATATATAGTTAGATGGTGTTTTTTAAACAAACAATACTTTGATGGTCTTTTTTGAACGTTTTTAAAACTTTCATACCCATATAAGTCATTTTCCCTTTTCTCATTTTACTATAAAGTTAAAGCACACATACTAAAGTTTAATGTCGTTAATGTATAAGAAACACTCATGAACAAAAAACACTATTGGAAAGTAATTCATGACACAAGTTTTCTAGAAGCAACAATAAGTCGTGTTGCGTTCCGATAGTCAAGATAACAAGTTCATTAGGAAATCAAGCGATTTCAACATCTAAGAGAACAACTTACAAATGCTTGAATAACAAAGGGTTCCAAATTCGATCCTAAACCAAATCAAACCAATAAGTGAGTTTTCAAAATAACTAATTACATCAAAATCAAACGGTTTTTATGCTATATTCTAATTTAGAAATTGTAATTTCAAAATGAGAATGTAAAGTTCGAATGCATATGTATTGGGAGTGGGACCAAAAACCAGGAAAATGGTTTTTGATGATGCTACATAAGTTAGAAATGACATGACATATTGATACAACTCGGCTTTTGGCCACATGTATCGTCGTCGGGTTATGCCACCAAGCAATTCATGTTATTTTAATGAACCCTCACAAAATAACCACATAATTATTCAAAATTTAAGATAATAACCAAATTTTCCCATTTACCAAAATGACTACCAAGTTAGAAAATTTGCATTTCGAAGTCCTTTTATTTGTATCATACTTGTTTTGTGTCATATCAAAAGTACATTTTAAACTTAGAAAAATGTAAATTCCGGACAAGAAAATATATTTCAAAATAAACATTTCCAACAAAAAAATATATATTTAAGAAGAGTAGACTTCGAACAAAAAAAAAATATTTTGGATTTCGAAGATGTTCATCAAATTTATAAGTGAGTTAGAAATTTAAAATAAGGTCATTTCAGACGGATGATCATTTTTTTACCATACTTATTCACAATAAAGAACTTTACTCCGATTCTTAGCACATTCCGCAAGTACTCCTAATGCTAACATATAAATTTTGAATAAATATTCTTAAATATTGTTTAAAAATCAACATAAAATACATTCCTAAACAAAAGTTACATATAGCAATATAACTTAACATTATGGCTCAAATGACGGGATTTGATCCAAAGAACCAATAGTTGTTACCCACACAAGCCTCTCAACCAAACCCCTATAAGGATCCTCCCCCCTCCTCATTAACAAATAATCCACATTCTTTTCAACTTCACATTGTATTTTCAAGTACAATTCCCTCAAATAATCTTTGTCATCCAACATATTTTCCTTTCCTTTTGTCCGTATAGGCTTCCCAAATAAATAGTAGAGTCGACCCGGTAGTTTGGGTGAAAGTATAGGAAGATGAAGTGGTTGCTTAGCTATCTCTCCAACCATCCCCTCTCTATCACCAAAACAATATAATACTCAAATAAGAAATAAAACTAATACCAAGTAAATTCACCTCAAGTAGACCGAAAAAACCGAGTAAATTCACCTCAAGTTTGTTCTCCCTTGGTTTAAATCATTGAGCATTTGATTAATAAAAGGGCTTCTCTTCATGTCATTATAATCAAGGATTATCTAGTAAAAAGAGTAGATAAAAAAGTTGAAAACTAGTTGATTTGATCAAAAGTTGTATGAAGTGAAATTGTAAGTTGTTACTTGTGATATGTCATCTTCACCAACAACTCCAAATGGAACAATGGTGGCTCCAAACTTCACTGCCATTCTTACAAATTCTTGTTTTTCAGGCCAAAACAATTTGTAACCTTCACCCTGTTCACCACAATATAACTTTTTTAACTCACCAAAAAAATAAATAAATAAATAAATAAAAATTAAAGAAATGAAAGTAGGTTGCTATTTCATGCATAAGTTGGTACCTTACGATGGAGAGCCTCGCGTAGACCACCGGGGTAAAGTAGTGTATAAGATTTTGTTGCTAACAATTTAAAAAGATTTTTTCCAGAAACTGGAATTGCACCAAATAGGTTCAACATATCGAAAAATGGAATCATGAATTGTTTTTCATCAAGTTGAAAGAATTGTGGGTGAGCTAAACCATGAAGCATGACTTTTTTTTCTCTCAAAAACTCGGAGATAATAGGAAAAATATCAAATCCACATAGCATGTGATTACCAACTATTAATACGGGACCTTCATCTGGAATCCCTGAAAGACCTCTCACTATTTTTCCATCCTCCATTGTTGAGAACATTGCTGCACCCATGGAAAGGCGATGCCACCTGTAGTGGATCGTAGCTTAATATTTGGTTAAGCTCGTATGAATAAAATTCAAAAGTGGGAACACATAGTCTTCATTTGATTACAATTAAAAGAGTATAACTAAGAAGATAAAACAAGTCAAATTTGTTAAGTTACCAAGACCCCATTGGTGAGCTTTTGAACTCTCTCATGCTAGGAGGCAAAAAGTCCTTAACAACATCATGCTTAGAAAAACGGCGATACATCTTACTAGTCTTTATAGTGGACAGCAAATTAACGCCATTCTCCTACACCGACAAAAAGGGACCCACATTACTGCTTTATTTTGCCACGTGGACGCTAGGGAATCAGTCAAACTGGTCAAAGTAGGATATCTTATTACCAATAGGATTGTGTGCCCATTTTCCTCAAACACACGTACGTTGCAGTGCTTCAAGAATCTTGAAAGCCTTTGGGCTTCATTTTTACTTGGCACCAGGTTATCCTTGCCACTGAAATGAAAATATCTTAGCAATGTTATGAATTAAGAAATATCTAAAAGCACAAATTTTTAAACCAGGGTGTTGTTTCTTTTTTACTTAATGGACTTAATGAGAACAGAAATTAATCGGGTAAACTATGGGTGTTTGTGTTTCCTTTTTACTTACTGCAAAAAGAACGACTTAATACAGAAAGTTATGGAAATGAGATTTTCCCCATTAAGTCCTGACTTTTTATAAATTTACCCTTATTAGCTAAAGAAGAAAAAAACCTAGCAAGCACGAGTACTTGAGCTGTAATAGCATGGAGGCGGGAATTAGCATAAGCAGCAGCTGATTCAACTAGCTTTAACCTCCATTTAAGAGTGTCTTGTGGTAATATTTTGGCCATTATCTATCAGAAAAAAAAAAGTATTATATTTACATTCCATAGTCTTTAGTAGATTGAACAAGCTAAGAATGGCATATATTGCATAATGTTAACAAAACTGAAAACTAAAACAATGACAAGAGCTAAAGAAGTAAGAGATCATGAAGGTGAGTCTTACAGAAAGAAGTGGTAGATCTTTGGTCAAATTGTAAAGAAATTGCCAAAGAGATGACAAATCATTTACACCATTACCATCTATTCGTACCATTGCCACCTTTACAAAATCACCTGAAAAGAAAATGTTAGCATGATTAAAAGAGAATATATGCAAGAACAAAAACCCTAATGTTACATACAATTTATTAAATTGGAGAAAACCCTAATTCAAGCAGTAACCTACCCAGAAGAGGGGGTATGACATAGGGTAGCATCCCATAATGTTTCTCAGGTAGAGCTCTTAGGAGTGGCAATAAAGGGTGTACTTGTGACCTCTCAAATGAAGTTGCTGAAATGGTTAGATTAATATTCAAATTGAATAAGAAATACATGTATGAAATTGGATTTACTGAAAAATAGAAGAAAATAGGGGAAAAAAAGAGACCTGGGTTTACTAATATGAGTATTAAGTCAATTGTAGGGTTACGAGCAGCGACTGAAAGTGCTAGGGTTCCTCCAAAAGATTCTCCAAGCAAATAAATCGGCTTATTTGGGGACAAATTATGTTCAATCTTCACAGTTTCTTCCACAATTTGAATCAAACCTTCATGCAAAGCAACTTTATATAGCTTCTAAATGGACTAACTTCATGAAGTTATGAGCAATTAATATAAACACTAAAGAAGGTGCTAAACCTTCAAGTGGTGTTCGATCCTGAACAGGAATATGCAAGCATTGAACATGAAAAACCCTGTCATCAAAGTTGAAAAAAAAAAAAATACAATTGTAAAGTTGATGCATGTAAAAAATAGTAATCAATTTCTTCAAAGAAACTTGCTTTACTCACTTTCCAAGAGCTTTCTCATGTACAACAAGGCCAGTTCCAGTTCCATCTATCCCTAAAGACATTAAATTTTAAGCACACAATTTATAAGCATAGAAGTATTTTTTTTTTTTTATTAAGCAATAAAAGCAAGGAAGCATACATGTTCTGAAATTTGTGTAGCTATCAAATACTACAAAATTACCAGGAATATATAAAAGAATAGGCGAATCTTTTAGAGGTATGCCACATGCAATGGGGCAAAACCACCTTGGAGGTCCTCCATCATTCTTAATCAAATCCATGGCTATATAGGCGTAATCCTTTGCAGTTTGTGTCCCATATCCATCATCCCACAAAGGTTCCAATTCTTCTACAACATTTTGCATACTCGTTTTTCCTTCATCCCCAGTATCATTCTTGTTAACAGATGAAGCTCCATTGATGCTAACTGAAGCCCATGATACCTCACTACTTACACTCCTAACAAGAACATGAGAACGCAGACTAAGGTTTTCATTTAGAGTGAAAAGGGGTGATAGTGGAACAATGGAAGTGTTCATAAGTAAAGCGATGGAAGATTTCATAGGGAAAACTGCTTCAAGAATCAAAACCGAGACTTTGCTCTATGATTTAAAGAATTTTAGGAATATCATATCTTGATTGTTATTATCCTAAGTGGAAGCTACGTATGTATGTAAAATTCTAAACTTAGTAAATGAAAACAAAAGAAAAGGGTGCAAGTTACGTACTGAAACTGAACTCAGAAAACCAAATGAAATGTGTGTTTTCATGTATCATTCCATATGAATGACATAGAGATACACATCATGCATGTAGGTGGGAAATAAGTATGATAAGAATCCAAAACTGGAAATCTGGTAATGAAAAACAAAACCTACATAAATGATATCAAGTTCAAGCCGAATTAAAATTAGGTAGGTTTATATCGAATTTTAATTTAGTTTGTACTTTTCAAGTCCATATATTGTAAACCAAAATCAATATGTATTTGATTGAACAGATTGCATTTAAACATTTAACCGATCCATTTAAACAAATACCCTAGTTACATTCATTCATTCATGTTTGCTTTATGTATCAAATTGTATTTTATTGGTAGTTTGACATTGATTTGTAATTACTTGTCATTTAGTACAAAAAAGGTTAAACGGATTTGTTTAATAATTTAATAACTTCACACCTAAACATTTCTAATGAAATACAAACAAAAGATACAATGTACAAATATTTATATAAATAATAGAATGTATAATCATGGAATAACAACAATTATCAACACTTGTGTAAAACAAAAGGCATATGGATAATTTAACATTCATGGATCAAAAGAGGGAATTCGATCCAAGTCCCCATTATTCATTTGTTGCCACACGAACCTTCGAATAACACTTCTATATGGATCATCATCACGTTTTTTAAACAAATAAGCCATATTCTTTTCCACATCACATTTTATCTGCAAATATAAATCTTGAATATAATCTTTGTCATCTAACATATTTTCCTTTCCTTTTGTTCGTATAGGCTTCCCAAACATAGCATACAGTCGACCTGGCAACTTTGGTAAAAATATAGGAAAATGAAGCGGTTGTTTAGCAATCTCTCCACCCATCCCCGCCCTATACATAAATAACAAAAATAATAATAATAATCAGCAATTATGCATTCACATATAAAAAGTGATTAAGATTTAGAAAACAAACATAATAGTAAAAATTCACCTCAAGTTTGTTCTCCCTTGATTGAATTCATTCACCATTTGATCAAGGAAAGGGATTTTTTTCATTTCATTGTAATCAATGAGTAGCTGGAAACAAAGTAGATTAACAACATCAATTAGTAAGACAATTAAAGATGAAATAAGTAATACTAAAAAAAAATTAGTTTGTGAATTTGTAAAGAGAATGAGATAGTTCTTCTTACTTCTGACATGTCATCTTCCCCAACAACTCCAAATGGAACAATGGTGGCTCCAAACTTAACTGCCATTCTTACAAATTCTTGTTTATCAGGCCAAAACAATTTGCAGCCTTCACCCTGTTCACCATTATTTTAATAGTTTTTAATATATCAAATTATTCTACAACGGAATGGAATCACAAAGGAGTGGAATGGAATTGGTGATTGATTACCTTACGATGGAGAGCCTCCCTAGCACCACCAGGATAAAGCAACGTGTATGAATTTCTTGCTAACAATTTGAAGAAGTTTCTTCCAGAAACCGGAATTGCACCAAATAATTTCATAATATCCGAATATGGAATCATGAGATATTCATATTTTTTATCAAATTCAAAAATCTGAGGGTGGGCTAAACCATGGATCATGGTTTTCTTTTCTCTCAAAAACTCTAAAACAATAGAAAAAACATCAACTCCCCATAACAAGTGATTACCAACTATTAATACGGGTCCTTCATCTGGAACCCCTAAAAGACCTCTCACTATCTTTCCATCTTCCATTGTTGAAAACATTGATGCACCCATATAAAGCCTATACCACCTACACTCAATCACATAATATATATTATATACTAATATTTTTATTTCCTACTGGTTTCTAAATTTATTAAATTACCAAGCTTCCATGGGTAAGGTTTTGAACTCTGTCATACTTGGAGGCAAAAAGTCTCTAAAAATATCAAACTTTGAAGAATGTCGATACAATTGAGTAGCTTTTATAGCCGATAACACATTAACACCATTTTCCTGCAATGAAAGATTTTGATATTTGTTAAAACACAAAAAAGAACAATTTACATTTTATATTCCAACAAGATTGCAAATTTGTGTTCCACCTAAAAAGGTGGGGACTTGATTTTGATCTCTTGTCTGTGCAAAAGACGTGAATGCCCTCCTTATTGTCATTACCAAATATACCCAAAAGGGGTAGTTTTGTCCACAAGAAAAGTGCAAAAAGAAAGATCTTATTATATTCCAACAAGATTGCAAATTTTTGTCCCACCCAAAAAGGTGGGGACTTGCTTTCGATATCTTTGACTGTGCAAAAGACATGAATACCCTCCTCATTGTCATTACTCATTGCCAAATATACCCAAAAGGGGTAGTTTTGTCCACAAGAAAAGTGCAAAAAGAGATCTTAATTAATATATACCATTAATATTGTGTGCCCATTTTCCTCAAACACACGTATATCACAGTGAGGCAATAATCTTGAAAGCCTTTGGGCCTCATCTTTACTTGGTAAGAGGTTATCTTTTCCACTGAAATGCAAATATTGTATTACTAATAAAAAATATAGTAACAAGAATTGAATTATGAAGTTACAAAAAATAAAAATAAAAATAAAAAGAACCTAGCAAGAATTAGAACTTGAGCTGTAATAGTATGAAGACGAGAATTAGCATATCCAGCAGCTGATTCAAGAAGCTTAATCCTCCAATCAAGAGTGTCTCTTGGAATTATTGTGGTCATTGCCTATATGAAGTAAATTCAAGAATGGAAGTGGAAGTTATTAGAAGGGCTTTTCGGTAAATTTTATAAAGTTGAAGGTGGTGCTTACAGAAAGAAGTGGGATATCTTCAGTATGATTGCCAATCAATTGCCCAAAAGAAGGCAAATGGTTTGGACCATTAGTGTTAACCATTGCCATCTTTACAAAATCACCTGAAAGAAAATTGTAAAATAAATAAAAGAAAGAGAATTATCATTATATTATCTTAGTCAAATTCTAAGTTGCAATAAGTAAAAAACCTAAAAGGAAGCTTGTGAGATAAGGAAATGAGCCATAATGTTCCACAGGTAGAGTCTTCATGAACCCTACTAAAGGATGCAGTGATGACCTCTCATAAGCAGTTGCTGAAATGAATAAAATATACTATTATAAAAATCGAAATTACTGAAAAATAAAAGAAATTGTGAAAAGAAACAAAAAGAATAATTAACCTGAGTTTGCTAGAATGAGTATTAAGTCAATTGTAGGGTTACGAGAAGCTACTGCAAGTGCTAATATTGCTCCAAAAGATTCTCCAAGCAAATAAATCGGCTTATTTGGGGACAAATTTTGTTCAATCTTTACACTTTCTTCCACAATTTTAATCAAACCTTCATGCAAATATAAGGGTAAAACAGTCATTTACTCTCTCATTCTACTGGTTTCATGAAGTTTTACATAATATAAATACAAACCTTCAAATGGTGTTCGATCATGAGAAGGAATATGCAAGCATTGAACATGGAAAACCCTGTCATTGTATAAAATTTAAGCAAACATTTACATCTTCCAATTAAAGATTCTATAAAACAAAAGTTTATAAGAAAAAAATGTTCAAAGAGAAGATGAAGATCAAGTTCAACTCACTTTCCAAGAGCTTTCTCATGTACAACAAGGCCAGTTCCAGTTCCTTCCAACCCTACACATCCAATTAGGAAGTAAATAAATATAAGCATATCTTGCAGGGGTAAAACGGTAATTTGTATAATTTTATACCAATTACCAGGCAAATACATAAGAACAGGAGAATCTTTTAGAGGCCTGTTACAGGCAACAGGGCAAAACCACCTAGGTGGCCCACCATCATTACTAGTTAAACGACTCAAATCAATGGCTATTTTAGTGTAATCTTTCATGGTTTGTGTCCCATAACCATCATCCCACAAAGGTTCCAACTTCTCAGGGGCATTTTGGGCACTCTTTTTTCCTCCATTTTCATAAGATGCTAGTGCTACAACTGTATTCTTTCTGTTAACACAAGGAGCTCCATTGATCTTGACTATACTCCTAACAAGAACACGTGAAAGCAGCCTATGGGTTTTGTCTTGAGACAAAAAGGGTGATGATGATGAGACACTTGAATTGCTCACAAGTAAGGCCATTATGGAATACTTCCACAAGAAAATTGCGCCAAAAAAGTCAAAATCAAGACTCTTGCTCTATGATTTTATGATTCTAGTAGTTTTAGGGATTTTAATGTGTTGATATTTGTATAATTATGAATTCAGTAACAAGAAACCCTAAGAAAAGGGTGCAAGTTACGTGTTTAATTGAGCTCGGGAACAAAATGAAATGTGCGTTTCATGTATCATCCAATATGAATGACAGAGAGATTGAAAATCACATATGTAGGCGGGAAAAACGTACTCATATAAACAGAATCAAGGAACAAAGAAGAAAGGTTAAAATTTTGTTTTACCTGGATGATCGAATGGCGAATTTAAGGTCAAAGAGGATGGAGACTATCATTGCCGTTTGTTGGTATCTCCAATGCAGCCCAGCCAAGCTAAAAGCACAAGTTGGTACTGAAAACAAAGCTTCCAAAATCAGTCACACGAGGTCAATTTTCGTCGTAATATTTTCAAACTTTCGACTAATTTTGCAAGATTTTATGGAAGCCTACTGAAAGGGGGAATTCGATGCTTGCTCTTTTTTTCCATAATTAATATCTTTATGGTGGTTTGTCACTATGTTGATTTATCGCTGGTAGATTATGAATTCATTTCCCCCCTTTTTTTCGTTCATAAAAGAAATGGTTTACAATGTTCGTTGAGGGTGAAGGATTCGACAAGAGAACGCTGTGTCGGTGGAGTTTCCTCCCAACGCCTCTGCGTCCTATAAGGATCATCGGAATATTCTTCATTTTCTTATCGATTTCGGTGGCGCTGCTACGGACGGGATATATTTGCTGCTTCTTGTGGTGAGTTATACCTCAACTAACCAAATAGTTTTACGAATTTTCTTTTTTCATGGCTATATGAGCAAAGGGCAACAGCTTTTACATCCACATCCCCCACAGTGAAACAAAAGAAGATTACAACATACAAACATTTATATAAACTAGGAAAGAGCCATTTTTCGCATGGGTTGGAAATAATTTAAAGTTTCTTAAAAAAGAAAATTGATTGGAAATAATTTAAAGTTTTCTAAAAAATATTGGCACAAAAATGACATTTTCCAAAAACATATAACAATAAATTCCAAGAGTGTACAGTAGGTTGACTACCCATTGACCAAGGAAGCGTCATATGTGTGATAACCAGAAAATATTGTGCAGAAAAAGTATGTGCAAAAAAAGTATCGAAATAGAACAATGTAGGAAAAGAAAGGGACCAAATTGACAATTGAACATACTTCTGGATGGAGATTGTAGTAGTAAAAATTGAAGGGATGTAAACTGTGGAACCACAATATTAGAAAAGGAAGGGTCCAAATTGACAATTGAACATACTTGTGGGTGGAAATTGTAGTGGTAAAAATTAAAGGGATATAAACTATGAAACCCCCAAAAAGTGGTGGCAGAAACCTAAAATTCTAAAATTTACTGAAAGTATCGAAATAGAACAATGTTTGAAAAAATATTGAAATAGAACAATGTTGGAAAAGGAAGGGACCAAATTGACAATTGAACATATTTCTGGGTGGAGATTGTAGTAGTAAAAATTGAAGGAATGTAAACGGTGAAACCACAATATTGGAAAAGGAAGAGACCAAATTGACAATCGAACATACTTGTGGGTGGAAATTATAATGATAAAAATTGAAAAGATGTAAACTGTGAAACCCCAAAAAATAGTGGCAGAAACCTAAAATTCTAAAATTTTTTGTTGAAACTTGCCATGCGTTTTAATATATATATATATATATATATATATATATATATATATATATATATATATATATATATATATATATATATATCCTCCCTAATAAATCAAAATCTTTTTGTCACATGTCCTCTTCTCTTTCATTTGGACATATGACATTTTCTATAATTTTTGAATTTTCTATTTTCCACTTGTCATTTTATTGTATTTTTCATTTTATTAAATTAAAATTTCATATTTAATATGTAAGGTATTTATTAGAAAAGGTTTGTATATGTAATGTATTCAATGTGTTAAAGTCTCATTAATTTTAATAATTCAAAAATTTTCTCATTTTTCTTATAAATTCAAATTTCTCAAATTGTTAAAATTTCATATTTAACTTTTTTTAAATAAACTCATGTAATATATGGGTCTCACTCCTAGTATATATAAAATGTAAAACTGATAATCCTAGTAAACACAAAAGGCACATAGATAAATTAACGTTCATGGATCAAACGATGGAATTCGATCTAAATCCCCATATTTCATTTCCCACAGGAGCCTCTGAACAATACTTCTATATGGATCGCCCTCACGCTTCTTTAACAAATAAGTTACATTCTTTTCAACATCACATTTTATCTGCATGTATAATTCTTGCAAATAATCTTTGTCATTTAATATATTTTCCTTTCCTTTTGTTTGTATAGGCTTCCCGAACATAAAGTAGAGTCGACCAGGTAGCTTTGGTAAAACTACGGGAGTATGAAACGGTTGCTTAGCAATCTCTCCACTCATCCCCTCCCTCGTATCAAAGAAAATAGAATTATTAGTATTAATCACTTTTAAGGAGTACACTGATAATCACATAAATCATATGATATTTCCAAATGAATTTACATCAAGTTTATTCTCCCTTCATTGAATTCATTCATCAATTGGTCGAAGAAGGGGATTCTTTTCATATCGTTGTAATCGATGATTAGCTGGAAACAAAGTATATTAACAATATTAAGTAGTGAGGATTAACATGATATAAGTTAATTTGATAATGAAATTGAAAGCTAGTTTGTTTGATTTCAAAGATCAAGTGACTTTGTAAAGAGTATGGAAGTGTGTTCTTACTTCTAATATGTCGTCTTCCCCAACAAATCCTAATGGGATAATGGTGGCTCCAAACTTCACTGCCATTCTTACAAATTCTTGTTTATCAGGCCAAAACAATTTGTAACCTTCACCCTGTTAATAACAAAGAAAGTGATTTTCAAATTTCGAAGAAAAACGTTCATTCCTTTACATATTTTAAGGCATATATTAGGTCATCTACGATGCATTGAACTCATTAGAGTTTAATGGATTGCTCTACTCTCCTACAACTCTACCAAAATTTTCTTACAATGGCATTGAACTTTAGAAAGTTCTATTTTTAATAATTAAAAGGTTTCTTTTTTTCTAATTGAACTCCATATCCTTTAAATGCCAACATGGCATCCCTTAATGGTGGAGTTTAATCCATTAAATGCCAATTAGGCATGTCATCTCATTCAACTATCCCATTGAACTATGTAATTGTGTTGTCCATGTTTTCATTACACAAACCATCTTAATATACAATAAAATGAGATGATGATTCGAAGATGTAAAAGAAGTTCAATTATATATTTAATCATTTTAACAATAAAAAAAACAAATGATGAAGCTTTTTTTAAGTGAAATACGAGCTGAAGTAACACACCTTACGATGAAAAACCTCCCTTGCACCACCAGGATAAAGTAATGTGTACGACTTTCTTTCTAACAATTTGAACAAATTTCTTCCAGAAACAGGAATTCCACCAAACAGCTTCATTATATCAACACATGGCATCATAATATGTTCATATTTAACACCTAATTGGAAAATCTCCGGATGGGCTAAACCATGAAGCACTATTTTCTTTTCTCTTATGAACTCTGAGACAAGTACAAAATAATCAAATCCCCAAAGCATGTGATTACCAACTATTAATACAGGTCCTTCATCTGGAATCCCTGCAAGACCTTTCACTATCTTTCCATCCTCCATTGTTGAGAACATTGTTGCACCCATGTAAAGGCGAAACCACCTACAAAAAGCTCCAAAGTTAGATCTTATCCTATAAATAATATCGACTTCTAACTTTTTAAAACTCAAAGTGAGAACAAATATATAGTTTTCATTAGATTAAATGAGAGCTACAAAATTAAGGAGCAAAGAAAAGAAAACAAGTTAATTTTATTAGATTACCAAGCCTCCATTGGTAAAGTTTTGAACTCTGTCATACTTGGAGGCAAAAAGTCCCTAAAAATATCAAACTTTGAACAACATCTGTACATCTGAGAAGCTTTAATAGTGGATAACACGTTAACACCACTCTCCTACACCAACAAAAAGGCACTCACATTATTGTATTATATGTCCTATGGCCATTGTTTTTCACAAGAAAATTGAAATAATAATAATAATAATAATAATAATAGATCTTAATACCAATAAGATTGCATGCCCATTTTCCTCAAACACACGTATGTTGCAGCACTTTAGTAATCCTGAAAGCCTATGAGCCTCGTTTTTACTGGGTAAGAGGTTATCCTTGCCACTGAATGCAACTATCTTAGTGATATATATATATATATATATATATATATATATATATATATATATATATATATATATATATATATATATGAGCTAGTTTCAAATGTTGATTGACATCTATTGTGCGGACGTGTGGACAGTGATATCCTATGAGAATGACAAATAAAATATGTTGTTTGATAATGTTAATACGTTCAATCTTACATAACTATTGTCATTATCAAGCATTCTCATCAATTAAATCGTCTATAAGGTTATTATAGATTTTTTTTTATTCTTCTCATTCTGTCAGAATATTTTCAGGATGTTTATTGAGTCATATACTGTAAGAATGAAAATGAGTGAAAAACGATGTGTGAGAACAAAAATGAATAAGAATTAGTGAGAATGCATGGAAATAATAATAATTGTGTGAGGTTGAACGTATTCACATTACTAAACAACTTATTCTTTTAGTAATTCTCATAGAATATGATTGTCCACACGTCCGCACAATAGTTATCAATCCACGTAATAACCTAGCCCATATATATATATATATATATATATATATATATATATATATATATATATATATAGTAACAAGAAATAAACTATGATTTGAGTTAGTTAAAGAAGAAAGAAATTAACCTAGCAAGAACTAGTACTTGAGCTGTAATAGCATGTAAACGGGAATTAGCATAGGCAGCAGCTGATTCAAGTAGCTTTATCCTCCATTTAAGAGTGTCTTTTGGTATTATTGTTGTCATCATCTATCAGGAAAACGTATAAAAATGAGAACCTTGATGATAAAATTGGACAAAAATGAATTAATATAGCACACCGAATTGAAGAAACTAACAATAAACGAAGTTAAGGAACAAGTACATGACTCATATCTCCATTAAGATTGCCAAGCAATTGCCCAATATGAATATTAACCATTTCCATCTTTACATAATCACCTGAATAAAAATCTTGGAATAAATTAAAGAAAGATGATGTATTGCAAAGTAAAGATGTGTGATTACATACACTTATCAAAACTAGAAAATTCACCAAGATATGAATCAAGATTGAACATTTAGAAAACAATAATAGGTTCAATAAGGAAACCTTTTGGTGCCTTGGTCACCGATTGAATTATACTACATTTTAGAGACAACGGATAATATTGATGATTAATTTAAAAATTAAGGAGTATTTTATAACATATACTCTCTCCGTCCCAAAATTATTGTCCACGTTTGACTTTTGAAGTCTTTCCATGTAAACTTTGACCATAAATAACTTTATTTGTATTATAAAATTTTGATGAAACTTATAACAATAAAAATACATTTAAAAACAATCTATGCATATATCTTGTATAAAAAATTATATAACAAAAAGTAAATTATTTAATGTCAAATTTAAACAAAAGAGACTTAAAAAGTCAAACGTGGACAATAATTTTGGGACGGAGGGAGTAGTAGTTTTCAATCATAATCAATATGTATGTATGTATCATGTATGAATGCATGCATGCATGTATCACTACAAGAAGAACAACGTTTACAGACGACACCTATCCAGACGACATATGTCGTCGGTACAACGTTTTCCAACTTTGACCATATGTCTTTGACCAGAAAAGCTATGCCGACAACACATCGTCTGCATAGACTCGGCGGGAAGGCGCAAAATATTGGCGGTATGTCGAAAACCTATGACGACGACATGCCGTCGGTATAGGATATTAAAAAAATATTTTCGATTTATTTATATTCCTTGTCGCAGAAAATCAAGACGTCGTTGTTTTCGTCAACCTATGCAGATGACATGTCGTCTGTATATAGGGTATTAAAAAAATAATTTCGATTTATTTTTAATTCGTGTCGCAGAAAAGAAAGACGATGTCGTTTTGTAATCCTATAACAAGGACATGTCGTCTGGAAAAAGTGGGATCGATCGGCGTGAAATATCTGTCCAGACGATATGTCGTCTGGAAAACCCTTTTTATTTTATTTATTTTTTTAATGACGTAAAGTGGAACGACGTAGTTTTGTTTTACCTATACCGACGACTTGTCGTCGGTATAAGGTTTCCTGTAACAAAAGTCGCACCCTGCGTTCATTTTCCAGTTGCTTGCACTTTCTTTTCCCTCTCAAGCTTTGGCGACGCAGACGATTTCCGGCCACTCCGATTCATTGGCGACCTAAAGGTAAGGTTCTTGGTCCTTGATTTCTTCTTAATTTGTAATAGCTTGAGTTTTTACTCCGATTTTAGGGGATTTATTTCCGGTTGTTGGAGCCCTAAATCACAGCCTTCATCACCGCTGGCCGGCAACAACCTTCACCACCGCCGAAGAAAACGATTTCTGGTGATTCAGCTATCTTCACCACCGATTTTAAGGTAAGTTTTTTGATTTTTTTTTCATGTTAACACACCACAATACGTGAATGAAGTTTGTGATTTTTTTCCTTTCAATACACCATGATATATAATTTTTCTCTGATTTTGTTTGGTTGATATATATATATATGCATTTTGAGGTATGAAAGTGTGTTTTGACATGAAAATGAAAATGAAGTTAGGCATGATTTGTTTATGTTCATTGTGGTGTATTGGCATGAAAATGAAATTAGGAATGATGTTTGGTTTTGTATTTAGATGTATACATTTGTATGAAATTGAAATTTAACGTCTAAAATGTTAGGTGCTATAAGGTATGATTGTATGAAATTGGATGTATTGCTTAATTGTTTGAAATTGGAAGTTGAATTGGATGTATTGTATGTTTAATTGTATGAAATTGGAATATGAAAGTGGTATTGTATGTCTAAAATGAAATGAAAATTGGAATTGAATGTATTGTATACATGTATGATTATGTGATATTTAGGTTTAATGTAGTAGAATTTTAATTTTAATTTTAATTTTAATTTTAATGGTATGTTATGTTTATTAAGTGTTTGATATTATTATGCAAATATCCTTTTTGGATTTGTTTTAAAAAAACAGATTTGGTATATAGAACAAAACCTGTGAAAAAAAAAGGTTATACCGACGACATGTCGTCGGTATAGCTTTATAACTGTAAAAACGGTTTTACCAATCCCGACGATAAGTCGTCAGTATTACTAGAACGGAAGTTGGCTGGCACCTACTTTTCCCAACGACAAGTCGTCGGTATTGCTCACACTTTTCCGACAACAAGTCGTCGGGATAGAGTCCGAATAAAACTTTTTCTTATTTCAGGAAAATTAATCCCGACGACCCTTTGACGACGACATGTCGTTTGGATTGGTTATTCTGTACCGATGACTCCTGTCCCGACAACATCTTCGACTTTTACCAACGGAGCTATTTTTACAGACGAAATGTCGTCTGTATAACATTTACCGACGACATGTCGTCAATACAATGTCCATAATTGTTGTCTGCATAGGGCTCGATCCTTGTAGTGTATATATATGTATGTAAGTATGGAGAGGGAGAGAGAGAGAGAGAGAGAGAGAGAGAGAGAGAGAGAGATTCGTAGGTGCTTGGATCCTATATTGTTTCCTATACATATGTGTATGTAACTATGTATAATTGTTCAGATGAAGTAAAGTCAATAAAAACAAATATTTTTTCTTCCCAAGTTTCATTTAGAAGAAAGGATCAAGTGCAGATTTAGGGGGTGTTTGGAGTCATTAACTTGATTATTGTGACTTGAGTTGATAGTAACCTACCCATAAGCAAGCCTACTAAAGGGTACAATGATGATCTCTCATAAGAAGTTGCTGAAATGGAAGGAAAACCAAGTATTATTATCCGACATATATACAATTCGTAATTAATTGTAAAGATAGTTGAATTGGATAAAAAAAAATACGCATATGAAATTGACATTACTGAAAAAAAAAAAGTAGAAGAAATTAGGAAAAAAAACAAAAAGCATAACCTGGGTTTGCTAGAATGAGTATTAAGTCAATTGTAGGATTAGGAGCTGCAACTGCAAGTGCTAATGTTCCTCCAAAAGATTCTCCAAGCAAATAAATCGGCTTATTTGGAGACAAATTATGCTCAATCTTCACACTTTCTTCCACAACTCTAATCAAACCTTCATGCAAATACAAGGGTAAAATGGTCATTTACTCTCTCATTCTACTTGTTTCTTGAAGTTTTACATAATATAAATACAAGAGAAGATGATAACCTTCAAATGGTGTTCGATCATGAAAAGTAATATGCAAGCATTGAACATGAAAAACCCTGTGATTCAATTCGGAAAAAGATCACTCTAAAATCGTTGCATATCAATAAGATACTAGATCTTCTTACAAGGGGCATATTTGGTAATAAAACAAACTCAATAAGTAGATGTAGATCAATTGCAACTTACTTTCCAAGAGATTTCTCATGTAACACAAGGCCAGTTCCAGTCCCTTCAATTCCTACAAAAAGTATCACATTCAATTAATAAAACATTAAACAATCTTTTAAGTTTTAACAACACTAAAGAATGAATATAATTCATGTATATATTCTTGAATTTGTGTAACTTTATAACCTAACACAAATTACCAGGTAAATACAAAAGAACAGGTGAATCTTTTAGAGGCATGCCACAAGCAACAGGACAAAACCACCTAGGTGGCCCTCCATCACTCTTAATCAAATCCATGGTTTTTCTATTTCTACCATAACCATCATCCCACAAAGGTTGCAACTTTTCAGGGGCATTTTGGGAACTCTTTTTTCCTCCATAATCATAACACGCTACAAAGGTTTTCTTCCTCTTACAAGAAGAAGAAGCTCCATTAATTTTAACTGATACCCATGAATCCTCACCACATACACTCTTAACAAATCCACTTGGATTGCTTGCGATTAAGGCCATTATGGAATACTTCCACAAATAAATTGCTCTAAGAATCAAAATCAAGACTCTAATAATTTGGGGATATCAATATATGTTGAAATGTGTATGTATTTATAACTTCACTAACAGAAACTCAAACAAAAAGGTGAAAATTACGTATTTAAATGAATGAAAGGTCGGTTTCATGTAGTACGTGACAGAGATACAACAACAACACATTTATATAGGTGGGAAAAACTACTCATAAGTATATAAACAGAATCAAGGATTAAAAAATTAAACTTGGATTATTTTCTCTTTCTTTAACCTGGATGATCAAATGGTGAATTTGAGAATGAAAAAGATGGAGACTTCCATTGAAATTTGTGGGTATCTCCATTGCAGTTGCAGCACAACCAAGATAAGCACAAATTTTACTTGTAGTTTTCCAGCGAGAGCGTATTTGGTTCTGAAAACAAAACTAGCAAAAAAACATTGGTAAAATGTTCGTGTAGCGTTTAATTTTTTGCAGAATTTGGAAGAAGCGTGCTGAAGAGGAAATTCAATGCTTGATCACTTACATTGATTTGTCGCTTGAAGATTATAACTTCATTTACCCTCATAATCTTTCTTTCAAATGAAATTTAATGTGAAGATTGATTGATTGATTGATTGATTGATATTGTATCTCACTCGAAAAGGTTGGACACATCATTGCTCCCGTCCCCTTCAATGTAGCATTTTCAGTTAAATAGCATTCGTAAATTTGATTCAATCCTAATACACATACGCTCAGAATGAACAAGAAGCAACTCTATTTCTGTAATTCTGCAATGTAGCTCGGAATATAGGGCAGTAAAGCATATTATTTTCTTCTTGATTTCACAGTGACCGTGTTTAGACCGTCGGTGTGCCACGGTGGCAGCCCACCACCACAATCGAGAACGGCAATAAAATAGAGTTTTTTTTTTTAAATTACACATTTAGCCCAAAACACTTATTTTTTTTTTTTAAAAGCCAAAAAAATAGAGTTCTTTTTTTCAGAAAATAGCCATTGAAATCACATGTGGTTATGCCACATGTGATTTCATCTCATGTACTGGGATTTTTTTCCATGTAAAAGGCTTTTTTTTCTTGAAATCACATATGACCTAGTGCCACCTACGATTTCTTATGGTCGATTTTGTTGTTTTTTTATGTACTTGTGTTTTCCTCTTTCCTCCGATGTACTTATAAAGTCTTCGGATGAATATTGATTTTGAGTCATTGAGAGGGTTGAGAGAATTTCTTGAAGTTGAAATTGTGAAAATAGGGTTACTCCAGATTTTGAGGTTTATATAGTGTCGGCCCATGAGCCGAAAATGGGCCTAATTCATAGCCCAATATAGCAAGATAGCAGTTGGGAAGGCTGAAATCGCATGTGAGCTTAATCACTTGCGATTTAATTGATTATTTTATAAAAAGTGATAATTTTTTGCTATTTAGTGATGGGTTGAGAGCACTGATGATGATTATTATGTTAGGTTTCTTGACATTATTTATGTTAAAGAGTGAAGGATTAGCTATACAATGACACTTCAATGAACCACTACTCGACGACTGGATTAACCGATTAAGGATGACAAAGCAAAAGATGGAGGTACTAAAAGTGAATACTTTAAGGATGATGATATGGAGTTATTCTTGTTTGATGACTTATTAGTTGATAACGAAGAGGATGGTGAGGTTGTTGAATTGAAGAAGTGTTCTCATCCCTTTTTTAGTAACATAAGTTTTATTTCAAGACCACATATAGCCGATGATAATGATAAAGGAGATGATGACAACAGTAAAGCCCTAGTTTATCAATATTGTGATCAAAATCATAAATATGATACATTAGTATCCATCATTGGTATGAGATTTTGTAACCCTAAAGAACATAAGTTATTCTTAAGCAATTATATGGTTGGACATAACCTAGGTATGAAAAATATGATTCAACTAGATTATTAATTAGGTTATGATAGGACCTTCGGTTTTAGGTCAGTTTTCACATATTCATGTATATGAAATCAAACAATTATTCGTTACATTTTGAAAACCCAAATTGAGTTTTAAAAAAAATGAAATTTGAAGTTGTAAATAAATTCAACATCAATTTTAGTGTTAGGCAGTGTAGAAATGCAAAGAAATATGAATTAAATGAGATTGAATTCACATTATGAAAATTAAGGAGTTATGGTGAGGATATTTGAAGGTCCAATCTAGGTTTAACGGTTTCAATAAATGTAGATATTGTGTTTGATTAGTTATTTTCTAAAGATATATGTTTGTCGGGAGGGTGTAAATGATGGTTGATTGAAGGATGTAGAAGAGTTATCGGTATTAATGGTTATTTTTAAAGGCATTTGCAGAGGTGAGCTATTGTCGGCGGTTGGAAAGGACTCTAACAACCGGATGTACCCTCTTGTTTAGGAAGTAGTAGCAGTTGAAAATAAGTAAAATTGGAAGTGGTTTTTAGACCTCCTACTTGAAGATGGAAAATAAAAAAGGGAGTAACCCTAATTTCATACCAACATAAGGTGTGTTCTAACCTTATCTAACTAACTTTTTTAATCTACTAAATGTGTAGGGTCTAGTTGAGGGGTTAAGGAAAGAGTGTTAGAATGTGAGCATAAACAATGTGTTAAGCACATATATGCCAACTTCAAGAAAAGGTTCACAAAGTGTCCAAATATATGAACTTTTTTGGACAACTAATCCCACAACTACAAAAGAAATTAAAGCAACACTAAAGCAAATCAGGATGATAAACACAGCACCTTATGATCTTTTCATGGAAATACAACCAAAAACATGGTGTTGTGTTTATTTTGAAAAGAATGGGTGTTGTGATGCCATTTCAGAATCTTTCAATGCAACAATTCTAGATGCGATGAAGAAATCCATTTGAACATTGTTCATAAACCAAGTGGTTGAGGTTGTTTGGTTTCGATAGATGCAACTAGAGGGTTTCATTATGGGTCGAAACAACCACTATCGAATGTTTTTCATGAGGTGTGTGTTGAGAGAGACAAGAACATCGTCATGTTTAAAATACTAAAATCTTCTCACGTGCAAGGCACACTATGGGGCTTAACTATGGTTAGGACAATGGACCAAACCTGTTACAAAAAATTTAAATAGACATCATATATGCAATAAATAAATGTCATGGACTAAACCTGATACTTTTGACAAACCAAAGAGAGAAACGTGTAATGTGAATAATAGGCACACCAAAAATTAAGTGCAGCACATTCGATTCTGTCAAGAACGGGTGGTTGACTACAAGATCGCAGTATCTTCCCCACCAGATTGGGACGATTGCGATTCATCGTAGAGAATCACGAATTCGTCAAATTCTCGGATTCATCCTGTTTGTAAGCCAGTGTGAGATTTGATTCAGATCCCATATGCCAAACCCAGCCCTAATTTTCCTCATTTCGCAAGATTCTTTCCCATCTTTTCATAACCTCTGAAAGCTTTTAACCTCAGTTGACTCCTAACCCTAATCTTTTCATTATTCCATAGCTTTAATCGTTGATTTCGAGATACGTTAATGCTGATATTCAGCCGTTGATTACTCTTATACCCACTTGGTAATTTTCTATCCTTTGCTTTTTATATGCTTTTAAATTCCTTTAATGGACGCCCATACTCTCATGTTTTGACTATCGTCATGTCCGTTTTTTCTCCAAATGTTAGGTGACTATCTCAATTCTCAATCATCTGTTCAGTCTGTCAATAAATGATTTAATATCCATATGTTGACTTCTTATTGCTATTTCAGATCTGATTCTTTGAGGCTTCAGAATAACTGATTAATTGCTCCTTCTCTTTTCTGTTCATCCGATATTCTTCAAAGGTACGCTTTCGATCCCTAAACACAAGTCTTTTGATTCTTTTCACTAAATCGTTCAATTGCTTTTATCTGTTTAGAGTTGTCTCCTTCGGTATATGTTGATAGACAATGACCTGTAATTAAATCCATGGCTGAATTTATGTATCAGATCCAAATCCAATCCTTCATTTCGATGCAAAATCCCATTTGACCATGAAAAGTCAACTACTTTTCCTAAATTGAAAATCAAATCATACTTCTTACTTGCAGATGACAGACGTAGCAAAGGATTTAACAGCAGGAACACTAGGAGGAGCATCACAGTTGATAGTCGGACACCCTTTTGACACCATCAAGGTCAAACTCCAAAGTCAACCGGTCCCACCACCCGGTCAACGCCCTAAATATTCAGGCGCCATAGATGCTGTTAAACAAACAGTAGCAGCAGAGGGACCACGAGGTCTATACAAAGGCATGGGTGCCCCTCTTGCTACTGTTGCTGCATTAAATGCAGTCCTGTTCACGGTTAGGGGTCAAATGGAAGCCCTCTTGCGGTCTGAACCCAGGGCACCCCTAACCGTGAACCAGCAGGTGGTGGCTGGAGCCGGGGCTGGAGTTGCAGTCGCTGTTCTAGCCACCCCTACCGAGCTAATCAAGTGCAGGTTAGTCCTTTTTACAAGAACTAACAATGTACATTGATTATTAATTTCTTTATTATAGAAAGAATTGAAAATAGGAGTCTATTTTCACAGACTGCAGGCCCAAGGTGCAGCAGTCACCGGACCAGGGGCGGCAGTAACTGCCGCTATAAAATACAGCGGCCCAATGGACGTAGCAAAGCAAGTTTTAAGATCCGAAGGCGGCATAAAAGGTCTTTTCAAAGGTTTAATCCCTACAATGGGGCGGGAAGTCCCGGGAAATGCCGCCATGTTTGGTGTCTACGAAGCCCTAAAACAATACTTCGCCGGAGGAACCGACACCTCCGGCCTTGACCGTGGTTCACTGATAGTCGCCGGAGGTTTGGCCGGAGGTGCATTTTGGGTTTCAGTTTACCCTACGGATGTGATCAAGAGTGCAATACAAATTGATGATTATAGAAACCCTAAATATTCGGGTTCAATTGATGCTTTTAAGAAGATTGTTAAAGCGGAAGGAGTTGGAGGTTTGTATAAAGGGTTTGGACCCGCGATGGCTAGAAGTGTACCCGCTAATGCCGCTTGTTTTTTAGCGTATGAGGGTGTGAGATCGAGTTTGGGTTGATTTTTAAAGGTTTAAGAATATCCCCTATCCTAATAAATAAGAGCTTTCAAATGCCACGTGGCATTCTCTAAGCCCTACCAATCTATTTTTTCCCGCTCTTTTCAGCAAACTAAAATATCGAAATTGCCCTTCCGTTCGATTTAATATCTTCTGTATACACAACTGCTTCATGCGTTGAATAAGGAGATCCGATAATCTTTTAAAATTCAAAAGAATTTTAAATCTATTGATCTATTTTCTGCATTTATTTTAAACAAGGAAACTCGTTAATCAATATTTAACATTATCATTTAAAACCGATCACAACCTTATTTATCGTAATACTTTAAACTTTATAAAGATTTTTATCTATTTTATTGGTTAATACTCACCATATTGCGTTGATTCTTCACATTCCAATCTTTCACAATTCCAGAGCAAGCTCAGGAGCAGAAGAAAAATAAAGATTCTAATCGGCATCCCTTCAATACCTGTAAGTCAAAAACCTTTAAAAGAAATCTGCTCATCGTTATTCATTATACATTTAATCAGTAGATAATGAAATAATTTCAAATCACCATCACTTCACTACCTGTATATCGTTATATCGTTCTTTCTATGAGTCATTCTTAGATAAAAATCATTATATTGCTTTAAAGGGCATCACTTGCTCCAGCATCGATTTTCATTTTTGTGTTCCACTCTATGGGTTGTTTTCTTTCGTGGAGAATCTGAAAAAAATATTTGAAAAAAAAATTAGCTCTAAGTAATCAAATCCGTGAATTTTGGGTGTTTTCAATCAATACTATTTCGATTTCCCATAGGAAATACACAATTTCCTAAGGTTTTTACAACTAATCGCTCCAGTTGGATTCAGTTTGCAGACTTCTAATGGCAGATCAGTAAAACATGAACTGATGAAAGAAAACTATCCAACAGAAACCTATCTTCCAATCCCGTATACCAAAACTTCAATTTAAGCTCTTCAACATCACAACTTATAGCATAATGAAGCCAATTTTCGACTTACAATCCAAATTGAGTATTATAACTGGTACACACTACGAATTTCTTGAACTTCAATTGGCAAAATTCACTTAGGGTTTTGTCCACCAATGAAAAAAAAAAAATCGCCCCTTTAGTTAGGGTTTTCACGACATTGACTTAGAGGAACATCTCAATGTTTAAAAATGAGAGTAGGTACCAATTTCCAAAGATGTTTCCATGGCTTGGAGAGTGTACCTGTTGTAATGTCGTATTTTGTGGAGGGTAAACAAGACAGAATATCAAGAAGCAAGCAATCTGTCAATGTACTGATTCAATCCTCTTCCCCCTTCTCTATATTTTCTTGAAACTTTATTTGTTTTGGGGCAATTTTATGTGTATATCGTTGTTCTTCCAACATTTCCATGGTGGCAACAGAGCCCTCGCAGGTTAGCCCATGAAAAAACTGTGCATTACAATCGTTAGGTGTCTACATATACTCTGAATTTTTGCTTTAGCCCCTAAACTTAGAAAATATGCCCCAAAACGAATAAAATTTAGATATATTTCCATATTCAAATCATTAACCAAATGTTAAAACCTGAAATTTATCCCTAATATGGCTATAGAAATGTCGTGAAGGAACTAAATTATCCATTCAGAATTATTTTATACAATATAGGTTATGTTTGTCCATGCAAATTTATTTATCAACAATCGTCAAAAATTTAGCTTTACGCTTTTTTAATCATCCGAGTATTTTTACTTAATTGGTATTTTTTTTATAAACATAAGTTAAACATAACTAAACACATCTTGATTTAATATGTATCTTTTTTAATTGTATAAAAAAATTTGAACATGTATATATCCGATAACTAATGGGCCATATTACAAACTTTTATAAAAAATATTGGAATTAGATATTACATATTACGATAATGTAGGTTTATATGTTAGTTCTCTGTAATTTTTCCGTATTTGTCGATATGTGAAAAAAAAATGACATTTGTTCTACATATAAACATTATGAAATACTTATTGTTATCTGTTAGACATCTTAATTTATAAACTAATTCGAGTTATATGTTAAATTTGCAGACATACAATGCATTCGTTTCCTTCTAAAAAGTCTAGAAAATTAAATTCTTTCTACTTAGATAATACAATTAATATTAATTTGTGTAATACATCAACACATCTATCTAGAGCCACTATAACTGTTAATACTTCAATTTACAAAGATATTTTTTTCATAATTTTTTTATTATATTTTAATAACATACACATGTATTAACATAAAAAATTAGATAAATTGCCAAATTCTTCGTCCGTTGGAAATTAATATTCTTCCGGATTAGTTATTGATGCTTACAAAGGTACGTTTATTTCTTCAACATTATATAAACATATTATTTACCTAATTATATATTTTATATCATATCCTATTATCTCTTATGCAGAAAACAACAATAACATGTACCACTTGCAAGCCAGAGAGAAGAGAAAACAAAGAAAATTATATTTGGAAAATAAAAGATCGAAGAAAATGAATACAATATCAAACGTTCGAAGTACATCAATACCGTATCACTTAAAAAACATGGATAACTATAAAATTCTTATTTTATATTACATGTATTACACTTAATTTACATTTATATACAATACATGACTTCTCATATTTTTTTATTAACCTATAATATTATATGATTTCAGCTTATTAATTTATTTTATACGATATGATTTCAGCTTATTAATTTATTTTATACGATATGTCTTCAGTTTTCATAAGTTTTTGCTACTTACAGATCAATCAACGAATGTTGTCTTCAATTTTCATAAGTTTTTGTTACTTACAACTTATTAATTTATTTTATACGATGTGTCTTCTAAAATAATGATATATTATTTTATTACATAATTAAAATTTTAATTATATTTAAAAATAACACCCGTGGGTTCCACGGGTTTTAACCTAGTTGTTTTAATAAAAGGGTTTACAATTTTTTTTTAATATTGATCATGAAAGAGTAGTTTTGTCGATCGGAATCTTTGTTGGGGCCAACCAAGGAGTTGGGGTGGTGATGTAGGAACCATTTTGGCAATTTTGTCTAAAAATTAACAGAAAATACATAATAAAAGGTAAAAATTATTTGTTAAACTTAAATTTAAATTTTTGATAAAACGAAAATGCAAATTACAAGTATCATTTATAGTATTATTATATATATTAAAACAAAAGTCTTTAGGAATAATACACTTTTTGTGTTTCGCATTTTTTTCCACAAGAATTTTCTATTTCATATTTTTACTACAAGACTTTCCTATTTTATATTTTGGCCATAACACTTTTTTATGTTGGCAGGTTTTGTTCTTAGACTTTTGTATATTAGTACTTTCCAGTTCCACCATCTACTTTGTACAATGACACTTTCCATCTTTCTACTTTCTAAAATGTCATTTTCATTCCTTCAAATTTGGACAACATTTTCCACCATTTTACTTTTGGTACATCCTTTTGTAAGAATTAACATTACTTGAGACAACATTGTGTTGAAAAGAACACCATCCCTCTCTAGGAGTGGTGGAGAGAAAAAGGAACCTTGATGTTGATGTGACAACATGGGCACCATATATTCTAGCCTAATACCCAATAACCTCTCTCACTCACTCACTCATATAGTAAAAAATTCACAAGTGTTATGGGGTGGTGGTGTGATTAGTATTTTGTAGGATAAATGGTTGGAAAGTGATATTGATATGATATTGATAAACTTTAATGACTTTTTATTAGATTGCAAAACTGTTCCTTGTCTTTAGCAAAAAAAAAAGTGTCCATTGTCCCAAAATAAATTCAACTAAAGTAAAATTATTGGTTTACCATTTTTTTTAATACTATTTAAATAATAAAAAAGGAATGGCCCTCCCTCGGACCCTCACTCACACATATACAACCAAAAAATAATGGTTTTCTTTTGGTATCACCCCAAATCATAAGAACCCTTCACAAGAAGTCAAAAAACCACTACCACCTGCCGCTTTCAATGGTTGCAACTCGAAACAACAAAAGTTTTTTTTTTCCTAAAACGGCAAACGGATTAAGCGGAAGCCTAATCATAATATTTCAGCGAGCACTTCGAGTTCGAGCTCCTTTACAGAGCAAACTCATACCATATAGGGATTTCAACTAAAAGTACAATATCCTCCTTTTTTCCAACCGTATAATATGATCGAATTAGGGGATGAATGGTGTACCCCAACCAACTCTGCAGACCACTCGACATAGAGTGTTATTGCCGATGTGGCACCGCCCCAACTCTGCGTTAAGGGGTCTTCTGTGGCCATGGTAATAGTTGGCAACACGTCATTCGTCATTTTCAATGTTTTCGGTCAAAATCAATCGTTGTGAACAGTCAAAAAAAAAAAATTTAAAAAAATTACTTATTACCTTTTCACATATAAATACTCATATATATACAAAAATTACTACACCGTTCTTCTATTTCTTATTCTATTTACATAAAAATCAACCACACTTTATTTCAACTAAGCTATGGAGCAAAACCCGAACACCCCTCCACCAAGTGCTCCAGAAGATGAAGGAGAAGACCGAGAAGAAATATTTGAACTAGGACAATCGTAGCGTTTTTATGTTTTTAAATTAGGATTATCATATTTTTTGGCGTTCGATGTTTTTTTTTTTTTTTTGTGTAATGTTATTTTTAGTTTTTTAATGTTATGTTTAATTTAGGGTTTAATTAAATAGCATGTTTTGTTAGATAATATTTGTTTATAAATATTATAACATAAATCAAAAAAACAAAAAAGAAATTGAAAAAAAATAAAATAAATAAAATAAATAAATAAAATTGAAAAAATAAAAAATAAATCGAAAAAAATAATGACATGGAAATTAGTAGGTGTTATAACATGTTCATTTCCTTACTTATTGTTATAACACCATATATGACATGACATGTGAGGTGACAACTTTTGGGTACCCTTTAACATGTTGCCCACACTCACTACCTTAAAACCAAAACCAAAAATACTTCGTAATCCACCACAGCCTACCACTAGAATAAACATGCAACCAACAACAAAATGTTTCCGTCCCATAGATACATATCTCTAGCCTTGGTGGTTAACAGAAATTATGAGCATATGTTTCTTTCAGCCTTTAGAAGGTTTCGAGAGGATAGTTGAAAATACTCAATGGGAGGCTTTGCTTATTAGGCTTAGAGAGCATTCCTTTTCTTTTGCTAGAGATAGGTATTTATGGGAGCTGGAGACATCGGGTGATTCTACTTTTACTTGTTGCTTTGATTAGATATTTTTTGGATTCGATTATTCTTATATTTATTGGTCCCCAACAAGATGGAATTGTTTAGTTTCAACTAAACTAATTTATGGCATATTCGAAGTGACAATTTCTACAAGGTTGAACTTAATAGACAAAGACATTGACTTGAAGTCTGGATTATGCTCTGTTTGTAATTGTATCGGGAGTTTTAGTCATTTGTTTACTACTTGCTCGAATCTTTCCACTTTATAACATCAAATTGGTGTTTGATGGGAACTCTGGTTACCATCTACTTTCATGGTTTCTTATTTCATTTTGTGAGCTGATTCTTCTGCTCTTAACAAACTGTTGTTTGGTAGGGACTCTCGTTACCATCTACTTCCACGGTTTTTTATTTCATTTTGTAGGCTGATTCTTCTAGTATGTCAGCTCTTAACAAGTTGTTGTTTGGTGGGGACTCTCTTTACCATCTACTTTCACCATTTTTGATTTCATTTTGTGGGCTTATTCTTCTAGTATGTCAACTCTTAACAAACTGATGTTTGGTGGGGACTCTCATTACCATCTACTTTCATAGTTTTTGATTTCATTTTGTGGGCTGGTTCTTCTAGTATGTCAACTCTTAACAAGCTGATGTTTGGTGGGGACTCTCGTTACCATCTACTTCTACGGTTTCAGATTTCATCTTGTGAGCTGATTCTTCTAGTATGTCAACTCTTAACAAACTGTTGTTTGGTGGGGACTCTCGTTACCATCTACTTTCATGGTTTTTGATTTCATTTTGTGGGTTGATTCTTCTAGTATGTCAGCTCTTAACAAGTTAATAAGATGTATTTCGATGCGGTGGTTATTGTCATATTTTGGTCTATTTGAAATTTTAGGAACAATCTAGTTTTTGGAGCAGAGAAGCCTATGAGATATTCACTTTTTGATGATATAGTGTCCCTTTTTTTATTTATTTTTATTTGCAATAGGCCTAAGAACTTCTCTGAGATATTCACTTTTTGATGATATAGTGTCCCTTTTTTATTTATTTTTATTTGCAATAGGCCTAAGAATTGTAATATGCTTTAGGATCATTGATTGTGTAATCCCCAATTAGCTACTTCGTAATTTTTTCTTCTATAGTGTCTTGCTAGAGTTTTTATATATTTCCGCCGTTCTAAAAAAAATAGCATGAATTACAATCTTAGTTCGTTGTAACTGGACAACAAACATACCCAATAAATGTCAGAATCACTCCGTTATCAAGAGAACAAACCTAACACTCTCTTTCGAGCTACTCTCAAAGCTCCACATACCAATTAACATACAATCATGTCAGTAGCAAGCATTCTCGTCATCCAAATTTGTAAATTTGGATTTTGCATACAAATTTTTTACAATAGAGTGGACCCAAGAATTCTAGAATCATGCCGATAACAAACACAAATTGTCAAATTCCATCATAAGACTACATGCAACTCTGAACACCATGGTGAGTGGAGCCATTACTACAAAACCATCATCAACCACCAGCAAACTGATATTAATCCATATGAAATCATCATATCCTTAAACGAACTAAAAAGTATAAAAACTTTGTAGTTTTCAAATCCATTAAAGCATATGATATAAATAAATAAATAAATGTATAATCATAAACATTAAACAGAAAAAATATGAGCTGCAATTTGAGTACATTTTAATGGTATTGAAAACAGAAATGAATCTCCCAACATACAACCTACATGACAAATTCAATGTTTGATGACCAGACTACATTTTCTGGTCAAGCATCTAGATTCTGGACACCTAATTAGAAAAAAACTTGTTCAAGAAATACACAGATGAATACTCTTTTACAGCCAACTATATATTCTAAACAAACATTCAAAGTTTATAAACAGAAGAAAAAAAAAAGCAAAAAAAACACTTAGAAAAAGACTATTTCACAGCCAGTGTACCTTAAGTTAAGTTGCTGTAACGATGAATCCATACACAGTTAGCATTTTTCTGCTGTTATCATCCATCTTATCTTATCTAATCCCTCCATCTTGGACTTTGAATTGAGAAAAAACCTGGAGATGGAAACCCCATGCCAGGAGAAGGTGGAGGTGGTGGTCCAGGTCCTAACACTCCTGGTTGAGTCATGGGTGAGAATGAAAAATTCGGTGTTAATGGTGGAGGATGCTGATAACCAGGAGAAAGTAAAGGGTATGGTGATCGAGGAGACAATAAGTTTAAGTAACCAGATGGAGATGGAAGAAGAAACTGAGAAGTTGGTGATGGTAAAAGTGGTGGAGGACCGTTCATGTTCATTCTTGGTGACGGAAGAGGTGGAGGTCCGTTCATCCGGGGAGATGGAAGAGGAGGAGCTCCATTGTTCATCCGAGGAGATGGAAGTGGATACGGAAGCAATCCCGGTTGCTGATGTTGACCTTGAGGATTTTGTTGGTATTGAGGGTGAGGGGGTTGTTGTTGTTGTTGATTTCCTTGACCTTGACCTTGAGTTGAATCTATGATGGAATGCTGAAGGTAACGCATATAAGCAGAGATAGGAGACTCGGCGGTGTTTGCCCACCCTGTATGATCACCGGAAGCCATGGGTGGTGGTTGTGGCATACCTGGTGGTGGCCGTTGTTGACCATGGTGGGCAGGTCTAGCATAATTACCATTATAAGGAGGCGCGCCAAGCACTGCACCATTTGGTGGACGAAGCGGAGGCATCTGGGAGCGAGACATCTGATCTTGTCCCATATGATGAATGGGAATGGGCATTCTAGGGCGGTTTACATTAAGCGGAGCTAATGGTGATGGCCGGATTCTTTGCAACCGCATGCTAGGTGGTTTAGGTGAGTTCTGCGGAGGTCTCGGAAGTGGCTCCTGAGAATTCCGGGAAGGTGAACCGGTGAGCTGCTGAACAATACTCTGAAAATCGTTCTTGTTGATGTTGTATACTTGAGGTTGAGGTTGTTGTCTCGCCGGATTCGCGAAACTTGGTTGGTGTAATGGACTTTTCCTGATCGCTTTCCCAATTTTGTTAACACCTAAATGCTCATTGTTCCGATTCCTCGAATAATCAGAATTATCCATTTTGATCCGATTTTCAAACACAAAAAACCCTAAGAATCTCAGGCGATTTCAATTCCACACGTAATTCCCAATTTTTCAACTTGACAACTTCAAAAATTGAAACCGATAAATCAAAGCGAGGAAATGAAATGAACACACCTTTGGATCAAATCGACTTCAACACCAAACAAAATCCTTTGTTATACAGAAACCCTAAGCGCTTAATTAGGGTTCCACGAGCACTTTGACTGTAGTTGCATAAGAGAAAAAGAGAATTATCAATTGTGACTTGACTTCCGATGGCGAAGAAGGATTGCTTAAGATTTGAATCGGTCTCCGATTATTTTCTTTAAAAGCAATCGAGTAGTTGAAAATTTAGGATTGTAAAAGAAATTTTGGAGAGAGAAGAAAAACCCTAAAGCGTAAAGGAACGTCTGAACTGGGAATTTGGGAGTCAATGGATGGATTAAAAGGGGGATTAGGTTACAGGGGCGATAGCCATTGGGCAAGTTGGGCCCTTTGTCGCCATGTGTGACACTCTGCTCATGTAATCACTGTGTGTGTAAAGACTAAAGAGGGACAAATTCTGTTTTTAAAATTTCACAAAATTTGAAATAGATGATATAATATTATTTGGATAATATAAACAAGAATATCAGTATTTTAACTGCAATTTACAGAAAAATACACTTTGCTAAATAATATATCATTTCTGTTTGTCTAGAAAATGAAATATAATATTTTTTACCTATTGATTTAAAAAATAATCCTATTAATTAGTTTAGTTTAAATGATATAACAATTATGACCCACGACAAAGGTGTTACATGTCATTTGTTATCAAGATGTAAAACTAGATAGAAATATAATATGGTTTTTTTTATTATCAAATTTTGTCTTCTAATATGTTATAAGAGGTCAAATTTATGTCAAATCATGAGCCATAACGTATTTAATTATTGCATCATTTAAATGGAATCGAGAAATAAGTTCTTACCATAAATTTGTTAAAAATCAATAGGTAACAAATAATGTGTGTTTTTATGTATTCTACCTTTGTTTTAAAATGTTAAGTTAAAGGATTTGATTTGACTTATTTTTTTTATGTTTTTTTTTATCATTTATAAGTAATTCAATTGAATAATAAAAACACATTTTGTATTTTCATCAAATAATAACATACAACCTAATATTGAAGTTGCCGGTCACGTGAGTTTATTATCAATATTATGTTTGATGTAGACATCAAATAAGCATTCTAATTATAATATGATGCACGAAAACATTGCCACAATGGTGTGAATTGTGCTCCTACTTTTTTATTAATTTTATAAGTTTGTGTTCTGGATTTAATTTTTTTAATCCTCCATTACATATGCTTGAATTAGTCAAAAACACCAAATCAAATTAGGGTTTTTTTTTCATTGGTAATTGGAGGATGTTCAAAGAGGATGGTGGAAGGGATATTGGGATGTCTGTTTCATGAAGAATATTTTGAGAGCTTATTTTATAATGTTTAATTGTAAGTGGAAAATAATATGTGATGTTAAGTTTACATGGAGTGTTATGATATAAATAAAAGTAGGGAAGGGTAAAGGCTCCAAATAAAATGGCAAGGTGCACTAAGCAAAGTTTAGAGAATTGAATAAACAATATATAACGATGATAAGAGTTCGAAATTTCATATTTAAGGGGTGTTTGTTTTCTTAATAGGTCAAATATTTATGGTTTTTTTAATACTATCTATAGATGATGTTTGAATTTTTAACCAATTTTTGAAGAAGGAAGAATGTATTATAAGCCTAGAATTGATTAAGGTGAGTATATATCTAGAATACATGTCCCTTAAAACTATTTATTGAAATGTTTTAAAAGTGTTACTTATACAGTTATACTTATATAACTTGCATGTTACGTAGCCTTATGGCATGTGTGTGTAAAGAAAGTAAAAACGCAAGAGATTCCCAACTTGAACAATTTATTCACTATAAACCAATTCGATTATACATCAATATACAAAGGAAAAGTCCACTACATAACTCTGACACTCATATGAACACAAGAAACAGAAGAATGAACTTCACAGAAGAACAATCTTTAAATCTGTACAAACCCTAATTACAAACGAGAGAGTTCTATCATAGAGATGACACGAGTGAGTTACACAAATGAGCTCCAAATACACAATAAATACTATCGGGTAAACGAATCAGCAAAAGCTCCATGGAGCAACCCAGGACCCGCGTTAAAACCCGACAAACCTGCATAAGTTACACAATATACCCAACAAAAAATAGAAACATACAAAACTTACCCAAAATAAATTAATGTTAAGTTTTACCATAAGAAAGTATGAATTATTTCAACCCCCCCCCCCCCAACACACACACACACACAAAATGAACATTAATTCATACAAAAAAAACCTTTATTCTTTAAACGCATCAACTAAACCAAGTCGACCATAAATATACTCATGTTGAGCACTTCCAAGTGTTTTGGTCAGATTGTCCGCATTTTGACGTAAGGATTCAATTTTATTTACTTTTAAAACACCATTTCCAATTTTTTTCCCGAACAAAATGAAGGCCGACTTCAAAATATTTGGTTTTTCGTGAAACACAGGATTTAACGTCAACTTAATGGCTGACTCATTATCATAGAAAATATTCACATGAGTTAAATTTTTTTTGCCCAAATCAAATAACAACTTCAGAATCCGGATCACTTCATAAGTCACAAATCCTAAAGCTCTATACTCTGATTCAGTGGCAGAACGAGAAACAATACTTTGTTTCTTGCTTTTCCAAGACACAAGAGAACCACTAAAATAAACAAGATATCCAGTTACAAATCTTCGACTGAAGAGGCATTTAGCTCAATCAGCATCCACAAAACCAATAAGATCAAGATAACGATTCTTTGTTATATGAACACCCTTACCTGGACTATCTTTTAGATAGCTCAAAAGTCTAAATGCAATATTCAAATGTGACTTGTATGGTTTATGCATATATTGACTTAAATTTTGAATAACATATGAAATATTTGGACGAGTCATAGTCTAATAAATCAATTTTCCTATTAATTGGCAGAATTCAGTTATATTCACCACATAATCATAATTGTCTAAATCACATTCTCTCTTAATAACCAAATTAGCTTTAAGGGGAGTTTGAACAGGTTTACAAGCAAGCATTCCAAATTCGTGCAACAACTCTAAACAATACTTCCTTTGATTGAGATAAATTTCTTTATCAGTCTTAATAACTTCAATTCCCAAAAAATATTTTAGTTCTCTTAAATCCTTAATCAAAAACTATGATTTCAAAAACTTCTTATCATTTTCCAATTCCACATTCCAATTTACATTGATAATGATGTCCTCAACATAAACTAACAAAACCACAACAGTACTTTCAAAATTCCTGACAAACAATGAATAATCATTAATACTTTGCTTAAACCCAAAAGTTGAAAGAGAATAACATAACTTTTCATTCCACTTCCTAAGAGCTTGTTTAAGCCCATAAAGAGATTTTATTAGCTTACAAACTCTGATATCACCCTTAGAATAATATCCTTCAAGAAGTTGCATATAAACACTTTTAGACAAATCATCATATAAAAAACATTATTTATGTCAAGCTGATACAAAGGCCTAGAAAGATGAATAGTTAAGGATAAAACAATTCTAACAGTGACAATCTTAGCCACATGAGAAAATGTCTCCTCATAATCTATTCCTTCCCTTTGACTGTATCCTTTTGCTACTAACCTAGATTTATACCTTCCTATTTCACCATTAGACTTATATTAGATTTTATAAATCTAACGACATCGAATAGCCTTTCTTCCTTTAGGAAGATCAGTGACTTCCCAAGTATTATTCCTATAACAGGCCTCTGTTTCCTCATTCATTGCTTTTATCCAGTTTAGATCTAAAGCAGCCTCACTATAAGTTTTGGGTTCAGTGGTTTAATTAAGATTAGAAACAAAACATAGATTTCCATTATTAAGAACATAATAGTTAAAATAACGTTCAATTCCATATTTGTGCCTTTCCTCCACAACATAGTCACTAAATCTAACTGGCATGTGTACATCACGTCCAAACCTAGTGACCCTAGTAGACTGACCCTCAAAAGGAATAGTATTAACTTGACCACTTTCCTCGGTTAAAGTAGAAGAACTTGGAAACGTCTCACCAGAAGGAGGCACATGTGCCTCGCCAGTATGGTTGCTGACATCAAAGGGACTAGTCTTATCCAAGTTGTAATCTGTACTAGCACCATCCAAGTGATGGACACTTATCAAGTCATCTAAACTAGTGTTATCAAGAAGAGAACTAGAATACAATGACTCATCATATGAAAAAAGATCACTAGAACATAAAGGGACATTGGATTTATCAGTCAAAGATGAAGACTTTAGCTTGAAAGGAAACACAGATTCATAAAATTTCACATCCCTGGAAACAAAAGTAAGAATTGAATCAAGACTAAGAACTCTATAGCCATTTTTATCAGAAGAATAACCAAAAAATATACATTTATCATCTCTCTTAGAAAATTTATCAAAATTATTCAATTTGGTTGTAAAGCACAAACAACCAAATACTCTAAGTTTATCAAAAGTAGGAGAAGTTTTATAAACAAGCTCATAAGGAGAAGCATCCTTTAAAACAAATGTAGGTGTTCTATTAATAAAAAACAGAAGTTAAAATAGCTTCTCCCCAGTATTTAATAGGTAAACCAGACTGAAACATCCAAGACCTAGCAACATTTAAAATATGTTTGTTTTTTCTCTACACAACTCCATTTTGTTGTGGTGTATGAACACAAGAAGTTTGATGTAAAATTCCTTTTGACTCAAATAATTGTCTCATTTTATGATTTAAAAATCCAGTTCCATTATCTGACCTAACAACTTTAATTTTAACTTCAAACTGATTAAAAAGAATGTTAAAGAAAACAAGAACACAATCATAAACTTTATCCTTTGACTTCAACAAGTAGACCCAAGTAGCTCTAGTGAAGTCATCCATAATGGTCAAGAAATATCTAAATCCTTCTATGGTGGTCACTCTATGAGGACCCCATACATCTAGATGAATTAACTCACCAAGTTTAGATGTGACATGTTAACTAATAGGAAAGGACGCTCTGGTTTGCTTAGATTTATGAAATATATCACAAGGAGGAAGAACTTCATTGCCAAATTTAAGTTTGTTTTTTGAAGAAACTAAAGCTTGATCAGAGGGGTGACCAAGTCTGTTATGCTAGGTAAGTTTAGAAACACAACAAATAGAGGAAGCACTACTAATCCTAGAAAATTACCTGAAGGCACACTATTTAGGTAATAGAGACCTCCAGATTCTCTACCATTCCCCACCATATCCTTTGATTGTAAACCTTGAATTTTACAGTTATGCTCATTAAAAATGACCTCACGGTTACTATCTTTGCATACTTTATGATCAAATAACAAACTTACATTAAAATCCGGAACAAGAAAGACATCAACCAAAGTTAAGGAACCAGACAAGTTCATATTACCAATTTTTTCAATTTTGGCAGAAGTACCATTAGGATGACTAACAAGAAGATCCAATTTAGACACATCCATAGTGTCATGTAGAAGGGATTCAGAGGCAATCATATGTTGATTGGCTCATGAATCAAAAATCCACTTTTGACAGTTAATGGAAGAATTAAAAGCTTGAAACAAGTAAGTACCTGCCATATTAGCACTAGCAGTTGCTTGATTATCGAAAAAGCAGTTTTGACATTAGGTAATGGTTCCATGAGTAAAATGTGGCTCTTGACTTGATTATAAGAGTCATCAAGACCACTAAGAAACTGCATTAGTTTCATGAGATTAGAATGATCTTTGAGTTTAATTGACGCCTCACAGGTACACTCAGTTAAACTAGTAAGACCATCAAATTCCTTCCATAAGGAATCAAGCTTATTAAAGTAATCTTACAACGAAATTCCATTTTGTTTAAGAGAATTAATATGTTGGTGAATATTAAAAACAACAGATCCATCATATTTATAATAAGTTTCAAAAAGATTTTTCCAAACGTCCTCAACAACATCGAAATAAGCTTGACTTTGATAGATGGAATCAGAAAGAGAAGACAGAAGCCAAGAACAAACAACAACATTAGACCTATCCCATTTAGATATTTTTAGCTTCATCAACGTCATTCTTTTTTAAAGTTCCATCAACAAATCCAAGTTTATTTCTGGTCCTAAGAGCTCTAGACATAGAACTTTTCCACAACCTAAAGTTTTCATTACCAGTTAATTTCATTGTAACAATAGTTATGAAAACATTATCAGAAGGATGAACGTAGAGAGGATCATCAAAGTTATTTTGATCATCCTTTCCACTTCCACCAAGAGTTTTAGTAGGACCAGCCATGAGAACAAATTAAACACAAACAACAAACAAGAACCACAGATAACAGGCAGGCGGAGCACAAAACAAAACAGACACTTATATTGATCTTAAGTCCAGATGGTCACCATGTTTCTTGGGGCCCATGACAACCAATACAGAGTCAAAGAAAAACAACCAGCAATCAAATATAGGAGAAAGCAAAAAATAACTAGTGTACACAAGACAACTAAGATCTCCTAAAGAAATATCATAAAGAGATGAAAAAAGGAACAATAAAATCCTCACAGAGCCGACGATCAGACACGATGAAGAGTCGACTCTCTTTGTCCGTTCCATACTTGGGTTTATCGATGATAAAATCCGACCCCTAGAGAGTTATTTCAGACAAGGAGATTAATCGACTAAAATCCAGCCGATGAAGCTCCAACAGATGAAATATACACCACAAGCAGCAAACGATTACACTACAAGAACACAAAAGAACTCGCAGTACCAAGATCTTAAGTAAAAAACCTCAGATATCTGTTTCGATTGTGAAGAAAGAAGCGGAAACCCTAGATCGAAACGAATAGCCGAATAAATCATAGTTTATGTAATTATTCTATAGATTTCAAAGAGAAACTCTAGATCGAACATATACTGTAATGAACTAACAGGAAACAAGCAAAGGATTAGAAAAAAAAACCTTTTTATGTCGACGATCGGAGAGAAAAACCACCAATGAGCGTCGGAGAAGAAGAATCAGAGCATAAGAGCTCATATACCATGTAAAGAAAGTAAAAGCGTGAGAGATTCCTAACTTGAACAGTTTATTCACTATAAACCAGTTCGATTATACTTCAACATACAAAGGAAAACATTACTACATAACTCTCACACTCATATGTGTTGGATTAGGTGTCTAAGCCCATAACTATAATTGGTATGTACTTGAATTGATAGCAGCACAGTCCTTTTGGGTTGCCCTCAACCTAGCAACTGGACAAGGAAATTATGAAAGGAGAGATATTAATTTATAAGATTAATAAATTAATATATATATATAAATGATTTATTAATATGTTAATGGATTAATATATTAATTAGAAATCATTATGTTTAATTAATTGTTAGCCAGAAATTAATCAGAATTGATTTTGGGGTTAAAAGAATTAATTATAAGGTGCAGGGACTAGTTTGCAATTATCTAATAGTTGAGTGGAAGGCTCTAGAACCCCCTTGGAAGAGGGTGGACGAAATCTTTAGGGGAAACCCTAATAATTTCGTCCATAGGGGCTTGGATAAGGCCCTTGGGTTTGCTTAGGCCCTAAGCAAAGGATAACTAGGGTTTCCCTTAAACCCTAGATCCCTCAGCTATATAAGGAGCCTCCTGGTTCATGTTTTTGGTCACTCTTTCTTTTGAAGAAACCCTAAGGCCGAGATTTTGCATACTCCCTCTCCCCTCTCTCTTCTACTTTCCTTTTTGCTAGTCATTGGGTGTGATTCCATTAGAGGCATTACACTTGTGGTGCTAAAGCTTCCAAGAAGATCAAGATCAAGATCAAGGGAATATCAATTGTTTGCTATAACAATTGAAAGGTATGTAAACCCTAAACCCTAGTTTGTTAATTTCGAAATTAGCCTCTCTCCTCTAGGGTTCTAGTTTTTGCAATTCAAAGTTGTATGTTCAATAGTTAAAACATAGATCCAAAGTAGGTTGCATGTGAACTTAGGAATTATTTTTCTAGTTTATTTGTTGTACCTAAAACCCATCAGTGGTATCAGAGCCATTGTTGTTTTAAATTGAATTGCTACAATTGTTGAATTGCAAATTAGGGTTTATAGCTATTAAACCCTAAAGGCCAAATTTTCGATTTCTAGGGTTTTGGATCAAAGGGTTTTTTCGAAAACCCTAGCCTCCAAAGAACCCTAATCGAAATTAGGGTTAGGGTTTTGAAAACCCTAGCCTCCTCCCTTGTAAATTTCGAAATTTGCTTAGAAGTTTTAGGGTTTCTTGTTTTTGGATAATTGTTACTTAATTAGATTAATTGGATAATTATCCTTACCCTATTTTTCGAAATTAGAGGGATAAGGATTAGGATTAAATTAATTGATTAATTTAATTAGATAATCCTTACAAGATTTAATAATTTGATTAATAGTTAATTAATAGATAAATATTAAATCTAGTTAATTGGTTTATTTAAATTTGAATTTAATAGCTTAAATTTCGAAATTTATATAAACCCTTGAAGTTTTAAAAAGTTTTAAAACACACCTTATATATATTATAATTAAAGGTTTAATATTATATGTATAAGAATATGGTCAGTCAAATCGCTAGTATGCCTCATTCACGAAGCTAATCTATAAGGGGGTATAAGGAAACTGCCTATAAAATGGTAGTTGAATGGGTGTCCACTCTCACCCACCGCTTCCTTGATTAGTGGAGGGTCGTTAGCAGAACGGATTTGATAGGACAACTACTTCTCATTAAAAGTATAATGATATTAAAGAAAGTACTAGAACATTATTTTCAAAATCCCAACTCTAGTTACTTTAGGAAAAATGTGAAAAGTATGCTAATCCATGAAATTGCACATTATGCTTTATTGGTCGTTAGTGGAGCGTGTGTGGTTAACCAGCACACTAAAAGGCACTAATAAAGAGTAGTAATGGGTATCTCATAATTGTCATTTTGATGGAGCGTGTGTGGTTTACCAGCACATCAATAGTTAATGATAAAGACAATGAGGTTACCAAGCACATTTGCATGGTTATTCACATCTTGTTTGTGATCCTCGGCATCCCAGTCACAAATAGAAGAGCATAATCTGAGATTAAAACATGCCATTGAATAGTTTCAATGTATCTCAAAAGAATTAGGAATTTCACTTCGTTTGTTTCGTCTAATGGTGGAATTGGTGAATCGTCATTCGCCTACCTTTATGAAGTTTGCACTTGGATCTCGGCATCCCATTTCTAAGTTGTGAATCTTCATAGTTGGATCCTAACCTTGATATTATATCTTTGGGTTATTCTATTAAGGTATCTTGAAATCTAACTAAAACTTTCTTTCTTTTCAGATGTCTACTCCTGGAAACACTTCTACTTCATCCTCCTCCAACCAGAACTTCTCCTTGCTCAATATATGCTCCAAAGTCGTTATGGATGGCTCAAACTATAACGATTGGATGCGCAACATCAAGATGGCTCTTCGTTTCGAGAACAAAGAATATGTTCTTGAAAAGGAGCTCAAAGAGCTTGATGAGAATGAAGCTACTCCTGAAGATCTTGCTGCCTACAAGAAACATTACGATGATGCTACCAAAGTGGCATGCATCATGGTGGCAACTATGTCCC
The DNA here is from genome assembly GCF_052849685.1 of Lactuca virosa. NCBI lineage: Eukaryota > Viridiplantae > Streptophyta > Magnoliopsida > Asterales > Asteraceae > Lactuca > Lactuca virosa. Next base: position 183,249,614 of record NC_136431.1, read on the forward strand.
CAGAACTGCAGAGGTACTATGAGGACTACTGGCCTTTCGAGATGAACAAGGACCTTATGGAAAAGTACCATAAGCGAGCTCGTCAAGAAAAGTTCGAAGTAGTCAAGTCACTCATGGATTGCAAGATGAAGGATGGGGAGTCGGTAGTGTCACATGTGCAAAGAATGCAACGCTACATAGAGCGTTTGGTCAAGCTCAATATTCACTTTGATGAGGAATTGGCCATTGACATGGTCTTGAACTCACTTCCTGAATGTTATGGTCAGTTTATTCTAACTTACCATTTGAACAATACTGAGCAGACCTTGGCCCAATTGCACAACTTGTTGCAGACAGCTGAGGCAGGGATGAAGGGTAAAAGTATACCCTCCACACCTACGAGTGCCCCTGTTTTGGCTATTGGACAGGGAAAGGGGAAAAAGAGGAAAGGTCCTCCCAAGCAAAACTGGAAGAGCAAGGCTCAAGCTGGGTCATCTAGTAATGGCCCAAAGGCTAAGCCTAATGGTTCCACTCCCCATGTTTCTGATCCAAAAGAGGCAGTTTGCTTTTACTGCAACCAAAAGGGGCATTGGAAGAGATCTTGCCCACAATATCTGCAAGATATCAAGGATGGCAAAGTGAAGCCATCTTCGGCAGGTATTTACACTATTTCTGCTAATAACTCATTATCTTCTCGTTCATGGGTCCTTGATACAGGATGTGGTTTTCATATCTGTTCTGATTTGCAGGGCCTAAAGGAAAGTGAGGAGATAGAGCGAGGAAGGATAAACCTGATCATGGGAAACAGAAAGTCTTCACCAGTAACCAAGATCGGAGTTTATCAGCTTCTGCTTAGTAATGATGTTAGATTAGATTTAATAAATTGTTGCTATTCGTCTGAGATGACGAGAAACATTATTTCATTTCATGCATTGTTCAGACAAGGTTTTACATATTCTTTTAATGATTTGAATGGTTCAATTTCTGTTTATAAGAATGGTGTTTTTATGTTTGAAGCTTTACCTTGTAATGGTGTGTATGAAACAGTGACTTGTGTTGATAGCCTAGGAAATAGTGTACTTAATATTGACTTGTCTAATAGTGTAGACAAGGCATGCTTGTGGCATTGTCGTCTTGGACACATCAACAAGAAACGCATAGCCCAACTCCAAAAGGATGGAGTGTTGGAATCATTTGACCTAAAGTCAGATGATATGTGTGAATCTTGTCTTTTGGGAAAGATGACAAAATCACCATTCACAGGGTCTTGTGAAAGAGGTGAAGGTCTGTTGGATCTCATACACACGGATGTGTGTGGGCCCTTCAGATCAACTACAAGAGATGCTAATCGATTCTATGTGACTTTCACTGACGATTATAGCAGATATGGATATATCTACTTGATCAAGCATAAGTCAGAAACTTTTGAAAAGTTCAAAGAGTTTAAGCATGAAGTCGAAAATCAATTGGGCAGAAAGATAAAGATACTTAGATCCGATAGAGGCGGGGAGTATCTTAGTATCGAGTTTAACGACTATCTGAAAGAATGTGGGATAGTCTCACAATTGACTCCTCCTAGGACACCACAGTTAAATGGTGTAGCTGAGAGGCGCAATCGAACCTTGTTAGACATGGTTCGTTCTATGATGAGTCGGGCTTCGCTTCCTATTCACTTCTGGGGGTATGCCTTAGAGACAGCCGCTCACATCCTCAATCTTGTCCCTACAAAGAAGGTTGCCAAAACACCTCACGAAATGTGGACAGGGAAAGTTCCCTCGTTAGCACATATTAAAGTCTGGGGTTGTGAAGCTTTCGTAAGACGAGAGACTCACGACAAGCTAGCAGCTAGAAGTGAGAAATGTGTTTTCATTGGTTACCCAAAGCAGTCTTTTGGATATTTGTTCTACAGGCCTAGTGAGAACGTGGTCTTTGTAGCACGAAGAGGAGTCTTTCTTGAAAGAGAGCTCATATTCAAAGAGGACAGTGGGAGCACTATTGACCTTGAAGAAATTCAAGAGTCAGCCAATGAGGGAACCTTAGATGACACTAGCACTCAACCAGAGGAAACAGTTCCTGTTGAACCAATTGATAACTCATTACCTCTTAGAAGATCCACTAGGGTGAGTGTGCCACCTGAGTTGTATGGTTTTCATATTACTTCAGATGGTGACACATTCATAAGTGACAGAACACTGGTAAACTTAGATGAACCAGTCACTTATAAGGAAGCAATGGCAGGCCCAGAGGCTTCCAAGTGGAAAGAGGCAATGGACAGCGAGATTAAGTCCATGTATGACAACCAAGTTTGGAATTTGGTTGATAGTGCACCAGGTCGCAAGACAGTTGGGTGCAAATGGATCTTCAAGAAGAAGACAGACATGGATGGAAATGTGCACACATTCAAGGCTCGACTGGTTGCAAAAGGTTTCACTCAAACCCCAGGGGTTGACTATGATGAGACCTTCTCGCCAGTGGCTAAGATTAAATCTATTAGGATATTGCTCGCCATAGCTGCCTTTCATGATTATGAAATCTGGCAAATGGATGTCAAAACTGCTTTCCTTAATGGGAAGTTGGCTGAATATGTTTACATGAGTCAGCCAGAGGGTTTTGTTGATGCAAAGTTCCCCAATAGAGTGTGCAAGCTTGAGAAATCCATTTATGGATTGAAACAAGCATCTCGCAGTTGGAATCTTTGCTTCCATGAGAAAGTCAAAGAGTTTGGTTTCTCTAGAAGTGAAGATGAGTTTTGTGTGTATATCAAGGCTAGTGGGAGTATAGTAACTTTTCTGGTGTTATATGTCGATGACATATTACTCATTGGTAACGACGTTCCAACCTTGAAAGAAGTTAAGTCTTGGCTTGGAAAGTGTTTTGCCATGAAAGACCTTGGAGAAGCTGCCTATATTCTTGGGATTAGAATATTGAGAGATAGAAAGAAGAGACTAATTGGACTTAGTCAGAGCACATACTTGGATAAGGTACTAAAGAGGTTTAGTATGGAAAACTCCAAGAAGGGAGAGCTACCTATCCAGAGCAATACCAAATTGAGTAAGACTCAATGCCCGAGTACAGATGTTGAAATAGATGACATGAGTCGTGTACCTTATGCTTCCGCTGTCGGATCGATCATGTACGTTATGACATGTACTCGCCCTGATGTGGCATTTGCTTTGAGCATGGTCAGTCGCTATCAGGGAAACCCAGGTAGAGCTCATTGGGTAGCAGTTAAGAATATACTCAAGTATTTGCGAAGGACAAAGGACTGGGTCCTTGTGCTTGGTGGCAGTAATACTTTGAGAGTAGATGGTTACAGTGATGCCAGCTTTCAGACGGATAGAGATAACTTCCGTTCTCAGTCAGGCTGGGTGTTTTTACTGAATGGAGGAGCAGTTACTTGGAAGAGTTCCAAGCAAAATACGGTGGCTGATTCTACTTGTGAATCAGAGTACATAGCAGCAAGTGAAGCGTCGAAAGAAGCAGCTTGGTTGAGGAACTTCATCGGGGATCTCGGAGTTGTTCCAACCATCCAGGAGCCTATGGAACTGTTCTGTGATAATGAAGGAGCGGTTGCCTTGACAAAGGAACCAAGAGATCATGGTAAGACCAGACATATCGACAGAAAGTACCATTTCATCAGACATAGAGTAGAAGAAGGCCATCTTATAGTAAAGAGGGTGTCATGTGAAGATAACCCAACAGATCCTCTCACAAAGGGTCTGAGTAGGGCTAAGCATATTCAGCATGCTCGGAGCATAGGACTGAAAGATGATATTAGTTTTAGTAGTTAGATTAGTTTTTGAAACTTGTAACAAAGTAAATGTAATTGACTTTTGGTGATTAAATAATAAAGTATTATTTATAAGTTTGGCTACTACCTTTTGTCAATTGTTTATTATTGTGTTTCAATTTTGCATGTTTTACTTCCTGAATAATGAGATTATTCAAACTCCACAGTCGCTCGTACTCTTGGAAGTAAGTAGTGAATTAAGACTGTCATGAATTGGATTGCAGATTGTCTAAGGATAGACATGGCAATAGAATTGCTGCAACGTTCATGAGTACTCAGAAATTGAGATTTGAGTATTGGATAAACCCTCGCTCAGAGTATTACTTCATGGAATTCATCACGAGTAATACTGAGACGATAATATCTTATAATCTTGAAACGAAGATATATGAGTTGTAATTTACAAGTCGGTTGTGTATTGGTGATACGAAAACGCATCAGTAACTTGGTGTTATAAAACGTATTGTCATGCATAATTTGATGAGTAAAAGATACAAGCATATGAGTCAACGTTTATTCGTTCCTTTTGCCCTAACAGGAAAAGCGATATATGTGGGCCCCTCGATGATTTGGTGTTGACTTATGTGCTGGGCCCAGCCAGGACTAAATTGATGTGTTCGATTAGAAGTCCTACATCATCACAAATCAGGAATCGGGAAACATAGATTCTGGACAAACAGATTGATTACATTCCATGTCTTTTGTCTGGCGATATCAAGCAGAACGAAGGGTTATATGATCACTTATCTTAGGACACGTAACTGACTGGGTCAGAGTTCAGCAGCAGCTTTTTGGAAGCTACAATTTGTTGGTCAAATTTAGAAGGCATACTAGCAATTATAGTTACAGACTTATCCAAGTGGGAGACTGTTGGATTAGGTGTCTAAGCCCATAACTATAATTGGTATGTACTTGAATTGATAGCAGCACAGTCCTTTTGGGTTGCCCTCAACCTAGCAACTGGACAAGGAAATTATGAAAGGAGAGATATTAATTTATAAGATTAATAAATTAATATATATATATAAATGATTTATTAATATGTTAATGGATTAATATATTAATTAGAAATCATTATGTTTAATTAATTGTTAGCCAGAAATTAATCAGAATTGATTTTGGGGTTAAAAGAATTAATTATAAGGTGCAGGGACTAGTTTGCAATTATCTAATAGTTGAGTGGAAGGCTCTAGAACCCCCTTGGAAGAGGGTGGACGAAATCTTTAGGGGAAACCCTAATAATTTCGTCCATAGGGGCTTGGATAAGGCCCTTGGGTTTGCTTAGGCCCTAAGCAAAGGATAACTAGGGTTTCCCTTAAACCCTAGATCCCTCAGCTATATAAGGAGCCTCCTGGTTCATGTTTTTGGTCACTCTTTCTTTTGAAGAAACCCTAAGGCCGAGATTTTGCATACTCCCTCTCCCCTCTCTCTTCTACTTTCCTTCTTGCTAGTCATTGGGTGTGATTCCATTAGAGGCATTACACTTGTGGTGCTAAAGCTTCCAAGAAGATCAAGATCAAGATCAAGGGAATATCAATTGTTTGCTATAACAATTGAAAGGTATGTAAACCCTAAACCCTAGTTTGTTAATTTCGAAATTAACCTCTCTCCTCTAGGGTTCTAGTTTTTGCAATTCAAAGTTGTATGTTCAATAGTTAAAACATAGATCCAAAGTAGGTTGCATGTGAACTTAGGAATTGTTTTTCTAGTTTATTTGTTGTACCTAAAACCCATCAATATGAACACAAGAAATAGAAGAATGAACTTCACAAAAGAACAATCCTTAAATCTGTACAAACCCTGATATGACCAAACCCTAATTAAAAACAAGAGAGTTCTATCAGAGAGATGACATGAGTGAGTTACACAAATGAGCTCCAAATACACAATAAATACTATCGGATAAACGAATCAGCAGAAGCTCCATGGAGCAACCCAGGAACCGCGTTAAAACCCGACAAACCTGCATAAGTTACACAATATACCCAGCAAAAAATAGAAACATACAAAACTTACCCAAAATGAATTCATGTTAAGTTTGACCAGAAGAAAGTGTGTGTAACACTGTAAAATTTCAAATAAAATTTTCATTTTTAAAATCACATAAACTCAATATCACTTTTCCCAAAAACCACAAAATGTATAAGTTGTCAAAACACAAGTCAACAATGTTTTATAAAATCCCAAAATCCTCAAAATCATGATCTCTAGCTGGCGTGTACAATCAAGTCGGCACCTTTCTGCGATCCTAAAAAATACTTGAAACACATATCACACAACACGGTAAGCATGAAGCTTAGTGAGTTCCCCGAAATACCACATGCAAATAATTAGCCTCTCATGGCTATATCTCGATAAGGACCCTCCGGTCATGTGTCTCAGTGAAGACCCTCTGGTCTCACAGCTTGGGTCGGATCCTCCTGTCCGGTATCTCAGTGAAGACCCTCCGGTCTCACAAGAACAAAATAACTCAATAAGGCACAGGAGTAATATACAACATAAATCACAAAGACAAAATGCATGATATCACACAACTCAGTATAAGCACATAAGACCCTCCGGTCGCACAATGATTACCACTCGGGTAAGTATAGTGAGAAGACTCATCTCGTGGAGTAAAGCAATATATCCCACACTCGAACTGCTGGTCTAGACTCCGCCTACACATATCACAATCATCTCTACTTAACAATTATATAAAACGTTAAGCTAACTCCTCTACTAAATCTCCGAAAAGGGTGAAAGACCATTTTACCCCTCCATACTCTCCAAAGTCCACAACTTGACCCAACCCTAAAAGTCAATGAAAGTCAACACTCAAGTCAATAGTCCATGTTGACTCAACTCGTCGAATGCAACTCATGAACTCGTCGAGTCCTCGGTACTCAAAAATCACGAAAACCCGAGTCAACTCGCCGAGTTGCTAGCCAACTCATCGAGTCCAGAAGACCGGGGAAAACCCTAACCACTCGTCGAGTTGTCTCATCAACTCGTCGAGTTCACTCTGAAACCAAAAACGGGAAAACCCAACTCAACTCTTTGAGTTGGATGCCCAACTCGTCGAGTTCCTCATTCCCTTTCTCATTACACTCATTCTAGTCGATTCCAATGATTCAAACTCCAGATCCAACCTCCTAGGATGGAGTTACCATGTAAAGTTGCTAACTTTACGATCATGTAAGGCCTCCCAAGGCTAAATCACCCAAAATTAAGCTCAAGAAGGGGTTTAGGACATGAAGACGGGTTAAAGCTTCATAAAGCTTGAAGCTTTATGCACATGGGACCTAGAGAAGTCCAGATCTGAAACGCATACCCTCTGGGCAAGCTTAACTCGAGAATGGCCCTCGTTTTGCACCAAAAAGCCCATAAACTCACATAAGAAGAGATATAAGGAATGGAAAGCCAAGGTAGAGACTTTTTACCTCCCACTAGATGCCAACATGATGTAGATGTTGGATCTACAAGCTTTCCCTCGTTCCAAGCCTCTAGGTCCTCAAGCCTCTTCAAGGAATGCTCCAAAAACACACTTTTGGCCTCACACACACACTTAGCTTGCTAGGGTTACTCTCTGGACATGGAAGGTGTTAAGAGAGGCGGGGTAAAGGACTTAAGGTCCTTTAAATAGGTTGCACATCCGAGAAATTAAGGTTTCAACACACAGCCTCAACTCGTCGAGTCCATCCCTCCAACTCGACGAGTAGGCTTCCTAACCCACGTGTCCTAATCAACTCCTACACGACGAGTTGGGGCCAACCAACTCGTCGAGTAGGCCTTTCAACTTGCACTAAATCCTCAAGTTTCCACATCCACGAAATCGGGTTGTTACAGCGTGAAATATTTCAACAGTGTGTGACTCATTACAAGTAAAGGGTGAAATTCCTTATTGAAGGATCTAGCATCTTGGTTTATGGGAGAATCATCACTCTTTGTTGAAGTAAAAGCTTAAGGATGAGCTTTGCAACCTCATTCCATAAAAGGCATGTTTAATGGTCACATGTCTATCCTAAACCCTAATTTAGAGGATGCGGCTAGCCACAGACAATGATCATAAATGGGTAGCTTATTTGGTATTTGTCTGACCATTAGACTTTTAGTTGAAAGGGACTTATTAGAGAGTAATGGATCGATTTTAGGTTAGTAGCATTTGCATATGTATTGTTTCATCTATGAACTTATACTAAATATATACTTTTACCGCTACTGTGTTGAAATGTTTTCGAGATGGTTTATGATACAATGAAAAAGTATAAAAAAATGAAAATGTATTTTGGAGTCCATCTTAGGAATTGGGTCACGACATTCTCAATTCCATTCATAGTTAGATTATAGTATTACTCACTAGGCTCCCAAAGCTTAACGCCTTAGCCCATTATTTTGACATGTACTTGCAAATTAGAGATTGAAGACTCATATTGTATGTTTGGATATTTTTGAAGGTTATGCATGTATGATTTGGTTAATTCATGTTATGATATTTTACTTGAAAACCCTCGTTCTTTAAAACTTGATATTTTAAACTTTGTTTTGTAATCGGGACCATATATTTTGCATTGGTTAAAAAATAAGAAAAGGATTTTCATGAAATTACTAAATCACTACTAGTCCCTACGAGGGGTGTTTCATATTTGAAGTTTTAACTCTGTTTGAAAACCATTTCATTCCATTCCAATGGTAAGTCGTCATTAGAATCACTAATTTCAATCACAATTCGATCAAAGTTATAGAATCACAACTAGAATAAAATTAGGATTTAGAGACTACATATATTAACTCATATTCAATAGATTTGAATTCACTAAGGTATCTTAAAGCTTATGTACAAGTCATTTTGCGAAACTAGTCTGCCAAGTCCTAAATTTTGCAAACTAAACCCAAGTTGAAAATTTTCTAATAAAGTAGATCTTTTAGTTTCTAGTTTGCCCCCCAAACACTAACACCATATTCCCGAGTTCAATTTAACGAGAAAAAAGAAAAGAAATTGATGAAAATGAGAAGAAAATAAAATAAATGGATGTTTATGAGTTTCATTAAAGAAATGAAGTGGAAATAAAAGGAATAAAAACTTTTCTTCCACTTTGAAAGGATTTAGAGAGAAATGAATAAAATATTTAATTTTATTTTCATTTATCTCTCATTTAGGAACACAAAATACAATTTTATTTTTATTTCATTTCTCTTTTTTGGAAACACATGTAATTCAAGTTCTTTGGATGTTGAGAGTCAAGGTACGCGGTGATAAAGTCATATTGTCGGCATGGTAACGTCGTGTGGATGCTAACTCGTATTTAGTGTTATTTTTTGTTTAATTGTTTAGCCTAGCTTTGTACTACATATTTATTTTGCATAGACACAGGAATGCTACCGAAAATGATTTCAAGGATAGAGAACAACCATTTGTGGTGAAGAATGACAAGGAGGCGAGTACAAGTCATTTCAGATGTTTCATGTATAGTATTTTTCAAATTAAATGATGCATTTACGAATGAATATTGCTTGTGTGACCGAGACTTGCATAAGATGTCAGTACGCATTATGGCATGTGCATGAAATTAAGTGATTTATTAGTCATTGTTTAGCTCAATCTTGTAAAACATGTTTAATAAATTTCGTAAAGTCTTTAAGCCTTGTAATAAGTGTCCACCCTTTTTAGCATATTCGGTTTCCTTTATCATGGATGCGTCCATGATGTAGCAAATATGCTTGGCAAATTGGAGGCGTGCATAAACATAATGAATAACATGACAAGAGTTTTTTACAAAATGATGTTTTAAAAAAAAATTATATGATAGATATAATTTCAAAAATATTTACCACATATAAATATAGTTTAAATTTTTATATATATTTTTAAAATTTATAGTTTTTAATTATTTTTACATTTTTTAATATGACTTTTTTGTCTTTTTTGTAAAATTTTGCTAATAATGTATATCATTTTTTTACAAACAAACCATTATAATCAATAAGTTTTTTCAATCTAAAATAACAATAGTTGCTTACAAAAACCAACAAACAATTTTTTAAATCTAAACCAACAAACACCATCTTAAATTAAAACCAATTCATAGGTATATTATTTTACGTATAAAACCAACAATTGTTTTTTTCCAAAAAAAAAAAAAACATTCGGAATAACTTAATTTGATAACCCACTATATCTATATAAAAAAAGATATAAAGTCACATCAATATACCAAAGGAAGTTTGCTACATGCTTTACAATTGAATAATATTTAACATATTGTCAACTATTCAAAGAAAGTTTGCTATATGCATTTAAGATATGAGAACAATGATATTGAAATACTTCCCACTTACCATATGTGCAACTTTTTTGCTCCAAATTAACTACATACATATTCTTCCTCTTTGAGTTATCAACTCAAATATACCATTCTCCTGATTAAAAGATCTCAAGGAATGTACATTTGATTTTGACATCGAAACTACTTGTTTTGCAAGAACATAAGGGTATATGCATCTCCATCAACATTGAAGCAATAAGAAAACAACATTAGTAAACAAAATTCCAAATCAAAATACTCTGAAATCTAACCTAAGCAAAATATTAAATCAGAATCCTCTACTTATTATAACCAACACACGATATATTCATAAATCTAACCTAAGCAATTTCAATGAAAAATTCGCTCGTAGCTCACAAACGCAGACTAGAAAGTACAAAATTATTACTTAATCAAATAAAAACATGGTAGAATGAAGATATGAAGATGAAAGTTCAAAAATATGTATTCAATAAACCAAAAAAGGCATAACTCGAAGTTGAATGTGTAAAAACCGAAGCTGAGATGGAGTCAAAAAATCGAACTTAAGATGAAATCGTCGGCCGAAGGAGTGGAAGGAGGTGGAGTTGTTGTCGTCTGGTGTGGCCGAAGGTGGAGTGGCCGGTTGGAGCAGTGGTCGAACATGGAGGTGACTTGTGACCGAAGATGAGGCACGATGTATTTTCTTCCCGTTGTGCTTGCATTGTCCAATACAGAAGATTTACGATACAATTGTTTTTTTATTAAATAGTTAAATTATCCTTTTTGATATATATATATATATATATATATATATATATATATATATATATATATATATATATATATATATATATGGGTGAGATCCGTTGAGAACTCATAGTTTCCCGAGAACCTGGGAACTAAAGGTGGAACGTTAGATCAAAATTAACTCATTAAGGGCATGATCGTCATCTTACCGATCTCATTTAATGTTTAATTTTTTTTTTGTTATTGAAAATATTAATAAAAAGTTTTAAAAATTAACATAATAAATCAAATTTCGGATTTAAAAAAAAAATAATAATTTTTTATTTTTTTTAAATAAAATGGAATTTTTTTTAATTTTTTTCAGAAAACAAGAATTTAAAAAAAATGAAAAAAATATTTTTTTAAAAAACTGCAAAATTAAAAAAAAAACAACAATTTTTATTTAAAAAAGTTGCATTTTTTAAAAAAAAAATTGCATTTTTTTTTTCAAAAAAACTGTAATTTTTTCCAAAAAACTGCAATTTTTTTAAAAAACTGTATTTTTTTTAAAGTAAAATTTTTAAGAATCAATAAATTAAAAAAAAAACTAGAATATATTTAAAAAAAACTCTAATTTTTTTTAACAAAAAAATCAATGTTTTAGGTATATATATATATATATATATATATATATATATATATATATATATATATATATATATATATATATGCATATTTTTTCAAATGCATATATACATATTTCTTATACTATAATATTCGTAACTAAATCATAAAAAACCTCATTTTTTATTAATCAATCTATAAACATAATACTACAATTATTTTATTCAATACAAAATAAAATATAAAAAAATATAAAAACTACAAAGATTTATAGTATGATCATTTCTTCATATCAAGATTTCCATATTTTCTTCAATTTTTCACTTTTCACCTCTTCAATATTTTCCACAGGTTCTTCAAAATCTATAAGAAAATTAAAAAAAATTGATTAATCTAAGAACACTAATGTGAATCATATGTGATTCACTTGTGATTTACATGTGAATCATATGTGAATTACATGTGATTTACATGTGAATCACATGTAATTCATATGTGAATTACATGTGATTTACATGTAATTCTTATGTGATTCACTTGTGATATACATGTGAATCACATTTAATTCAATGTGAATCATTTGTAATTCATATGTAACTCATATGTAATTCACTCGTGATTTACATGTGAATGACATGTGATTTACATGTGAATCACATATAATTCATATGTTAATCACTTGTGATTTACTTGTGAATTACATATGATTCATATGTAAATTACATATGAATCACATGTAACTCATATGTGATTCACTTGTGAATCACATGTAATTCATTAGTGAATGACATGTAATTCATATGTGAATCACTTGTGATTTACATGTGAATCACATGTATATCATTAGTGAATGACATGTAATTCATATGTGAATCACTTGTGATTTACTTGTGAATTACATGTGATTCATATGTAAATTACATATGAATCACATGTAACTCATATGTGATTCACTTGTGATTTACATGTGAATTACATGTGATTTACATGTGAATCACATGTAATTCATATGTGAATCACTTATGATTTACTTGTGAATTACATGTGATTCATATGTAAAAAATGAATCACATATGAGTTACATGTGATTCATATGTAAATTACATATGAATCACATGTAACTCATATGTGATTCATTTTTTATTTACATGTGAATTACATGTAATTCATATGGAAATCACTTGTGATTTACTTGTGAATTGCATGTGATTCATATGTAAATTACATATGAATCACATGTAACTCATATGTGATTCACTTGTGATTTACATGTGAATTACATGTGAATCACATGTAATTCATGTGTGAATCACTTGTGATGTACTTGTGAATTACATGTGATTCATATGTAAATTACATATATATCATTCACTTGTGAATTTAAGGGTGGTAAATAGGTAAATTAAAGATTGGAAAATTGTTATGATATGAATACTACAAATGTAGATATGAAAATTCAAGATTGGAATTGGAATTGAAACCGGAATGTGAAATTTTGGTTGGGCGGAATGGAATTCAATACTAAAAATGAAATCTTTATTTATATTTATTTATATTTTGTTTATTGTAAATGCATAAAACAAAATTTTTTTATTTTTATTTATTTCTATATATGTAATGAGAGCATTTTGGTCTTTAATAAAAAAGAAAAAATGAAAATACTGAGTACCTTTGATGGAAGCAATCATGGCCATGAAAGTCTATTCCACATTGGTGGAATCTTTTGAACTGGTTTCAGGAAAGGAATTCCAAGTTGAATTTACTGGAAACAAAGAACAAAAAAAATTAATTTAGAAATTACTTTTTCTTTGTGTAATTCAAGTGCTCAAAAGTTGTTATGTCGTGAACAAAAAGAATTCAAGTTAATCATTATACATAATGATGAAGTGATAAATCTTTATGTTCTAACAAATACCTGAGAAAAGATCATTTGAGATGATATTATGAATATATGATCATCATCTAAAACATATGATATAAAAATATGGAGTTTTATAATGAAAATGAGTGATTCTAAAATGTTGACCTCAAACAATATGTCTATTCTATTTTATGTTGATGAAAAAGGGTGATTTATCCTAAAAAATCACAAAGCACCCAAACATAATGAAGATACTGCCATATATGCCATCGCTAGATCTATAAAAACTAATATCTTAATTTCAACAAAGGTATAAGCCTTTGAATCCATTCTAAATTTCAATCGCAAGGTTACATATAATTCATATATAGACCTTGAAATCGAATGTTTTCTATCAACTTCAGATATTATATTCAAAATTAATGTATGTTCCATTAAATTTTAGGCCACGGTGTAGAGAATTGTCAAATGCCAATTTGCCAAGTTATTTTACTTATCAGAAAAACACGAATGAATTAACTAGATGAAATCATGTTTTGTTAAATAAACAAGCATCAAAGTTTTCACAAAAAAATCAAATAACTATAGCAATAGAATTCAATTCCGATGACGACGTTGAACATGAAATTACAATGATTATTTGCAATTTATCAATATTCACTGTCATTTCATTGTATTTTTGAACATTTTATGCTTATTACAGTGATTATTTGCAAGGTTCATCTGTGGTGTGGTTTTAATGTGTAAATATTTACCTGGTGAACAATACTAGAAAAAGATGTTGTCAAAAGCATGTTATCCCCATTTCAGAAAGGAAAAGCGTTCATCGTTGTGTTAAAATTCAAGGTACATGTTTGCTTGAACAAAATTTGCACTTCTTGAAACATCAACTTGAACTGAATGGTCAATCACAAGGTCTACCGGCACCTGGGAAATATGAAGATTTGAATGAATTAAAAACTGTTGATGCTTTAAAAAATATGTGAAGTGGATAATTAGAATATTACTTACCAATGGGTTGATCTTCTTGGAGTCACCATTGAGTCTGTTCATAGCATCTTATATACAAGCAAGGTCAACTACAGCTAGAACTCCAGTAAAATCCTAAGAAAATATCATGGATTATTATAAAACGAACAAAGGAATGCAAAGTTGTATACTTGTATTAAGCCAATATACCTTGATATTAAAGCAACGCAACTAAATCTGGTTCAGGACTTTCATCGAGCAACTTGCGTGCACTTCAGAAAACCTGACACTTTAAATACAAATTGACTATATTTTCACCAGAACAGTCCATTTTAAAGAGAATAAAAATATTCATAAGGCCATACATGAAGGAAAAGAGCACTAGAATTTTATATTTTCACGAAAATGTTCTTCTTAATAAGAAACCTTCTAAACTCTAAGTAATTTTAATATCACGTACTATATTGAATCTGATAAATAACTCAGTATACGAACAAGCATATAATAAGCATATAGATTGTCAACTTAATTTTTGTAATGCAAAAAAGAAAATGTGAAATCTGATCTAAAAAACCGAAGAAATGCAGAAAAATAAAAACCTTTGTTTAGGCAACTTCTGGTGGAGGAAAATCTCTAGATTAAGAAACTTAAACACAAATAAGCAGTATCTGTCACAATCAAAGAAGAATTCATATATAAAAATGAAGAAACTAACATACTTTTAAAATCTTCAATTTTTGAACATCACATTCTCTCACTCTCAACCTTTAAACATATCGGAGTAATTCACAGGTCACTAGATTGGAAGTCTTCATTGATTGTAGGATATCTTCACTGTATAAATTTAGATGAAGAATAACACATATCAGTGAACTCTTTAATAAAACCTAATGAAGACCTGATGCAACAACCGATGGTAAACAAAGGTTCTGATTGGGAGATTCAAATCAATCGGTGATGCAATTGATTTTTGGGGAAAACATCATAAAATATCTAAGTTTGAAGGAAACGGATTTTGAGCGTATTTGCTTCCCTAGGAAATTAATTTTTTATATCATATATCAAAGACAAAATTGCAAGAATGGTCCTTGTGGTATGTCAAAACTAGCAACTTTGGTCCAAAATGAGTTTGGCTCGCAAGGATGGTCCAAAATTTTCGTTTTGTTGCGAGTTTGGTCCAATTTCCTATGAACTTTTTTAAAATGACGGATTTGCCCTTTATTATTTTATTTTCCATTTTTCTTTTATTACAACAATTAAAAAACAATTAAAAATAAAACAAAAATAAAATCTCTCTCTCTCTCTTTCTCTCTCTCTCTATCTCTCTCAAACATAATTAAATTAAAATCCAGATTGCAAATCCATCCGTCATATCCATCAAAAACCTCACCAAACTCCCCCAGATCTCCCACATTTTACTCGATTCCTAAATCCCCAAATACCCAATCGCATGTTTCTACTAGATTCAAATTGTTTTCGCCTTTTGATTTAGAATTCGAGTATGATTATGTGAATTGCAGGTGAACAAGTATGATTAAAGTTGGAAAAAGGAGTGGTTTGGGGTTAGGCTGTTCTTCGAAGTCTTGAGGAACGCTGAGAAAGCAGGGTTGTTGTCTAAGGTGGAGGAGTTAGAATTCACCTTTTCTTCAAGATGGAGCAGGTAGCGATGGCGACTGGTGGTTTCTTTTTGGGTTTAAGATGGAGGCAGAGGAAGGTGCGTAGAACTCGACCGCTTCATTAGGAGTTTTTTTAGGAGCACTTGTGAGTTTTTAAGAAAGGGTCTTAAAACCCAATTCGACTGTTACTGTTTTGCTTTTGGTGTTGATATTGATCTTACTGTCTCGATTTGTTTATATTCACAAACAGTTGGTTTAAGATTTTGTTTTTGGATTTGGGTTGTTATTTTGGTTTACAACTTTGATTTTCTTCTGAACAGCAATGGTGGGTTACAACCAGTAATTTTAGGTTTAGGTTTCATAGTAGAAATCGCTTCAGGTGGTGGTGAAGGGCCTTGAAACACCGACAAGGGTTTCAGATCGACGGTGAGAGGGGTAATCGGAAAAGGACAACTATGGCAGTGCTCTTTCAGATCTTCACGGGGCTGCTAGGCAGCTGATGAAGGCCATCAGATGGAGATACATTGACGATGTCCTGAGCGGCGGTGACATAGATTAGATATCCAAAAAAACCCACCTTGGAAACATCCATGGAGTCGATTTTCAGAAACTCACCCCTTGATATTTTTCAGAAATTTTAAGAAACATCCATGAAGTCGATTTCCTGGGTTTTCATCACTGCTTTATGAATTTTTGAGAGGCGATGATGGAGTCATGGAGATTAGATCCAAGAACACCGGAATCTGGTATGCACAAACCGTCTTGATTAAGAAGGAAGAGATGAAGAAGATGAACTGTTCTTGGGTAAAAAGAAAAAAAACTGTGGGGGGATACGGTGGAGAGAGAGAGAGAGAGAGGGTATATTATTTTTGTTTTATTTTTAATTGTTCTTTAATTGTTGTAATAAAAGAAAAATGGAAAATAAAATAATAAAGGGCAAATCCGTCATTTTAAAAAAGTTGATAGGAAATTGGACCAAACTCGCAACAAAACGAAACTATTGGACCATTCTTGTGGGCCAAACCCATTTTGGACCAAAGTTGCTAGTTGTGACATACCACAGGGACCATTCTTGCAATTTTGTCTATATCAAATAAAACCCAAGCTTTTACTCTACTTGCTGAGCAAAGTTCCATCAAAATACAACCAACACTCCAATTATCACATGGATAACTCTATACATGCCCTGTATATCAATACAAAGGTAATAACAACAACATGATTAAAGAGGGATTGAGAGATATACGTTTTGGATGCAAAAAAAGAATAGTGTTTACACAAAAAATATATATTTAATCTACATGCTTACAGTAAAAGAGGAACATTAATGAAAATTTTACGATCATATGAATTCATTAGCTTCAAGTAATGCAGATTATCAAACAAAATTGTTATAATAAAACCAAAAAACAAGTATTTAAACCAAATCCTAAATCATCCAATAACAATTGTCCATCGATTAAGCACTTTTGATTAAACTAAAATAAAAAGCCATTGCCGATGAATGGAATCAAATTAAATCAAAAGGCATTATAAATAAACAAAATCAAATTATATTAAAATTTTACATCGTTCACGAATTTCAAGGGGTAAAACATTCATTATTCAACGATTAAGAAAATTTTGATAAAATTAAAATAAAACCTTATCGGTATGTCGGGAAGGAGATGATGCATCATTGTAGGATCCAACAACATAGAAGAAGGATGTTGATGGGAAACACCGAAAACAAATATTCAATCGACAGATGATCGTCTTATCCAATTGGATATTCGATCGGATGTATGATCGACAGGGGGCACTACTCCGTTTAGGTCTTTAATCGACAGAGCAAAGCAAAATGAGATCGGCGATGGCAGTGTACTCCGATTAACCGAAGATGTAGATTTGTGACGACGTGAGAGATAGATAGTGAGAGAAAGATAGATCTGGTGAGGAATAGAGAGAGAAAGTATGGGTTTTTAATAATTATATTAATTAAGCTAATTATTAATTATTAGGCAATAATAAATTTCATTCCCAATATACCCCTCAAATTATTTCTAAAATGTCTAAGATACCATTGGAGTTGTTGATAATTACACATATGCCATCGTTGATCAAGGCCATTAAAATTTTTGATCTAACGCTCCACTTTTAGTTTTCGGGTTCTCGGGAAACTATAGGTTCTCAAATGATCATTCCTCTCTCTCTCTCTCTCTCTCTCTCTCTCTCTATATATATATATATATATATATATATATATATATATATATATGTGTGTGTGTGTGTGTGACATCCCCATTTTCATGGCCAGAAAAGACCGATTTTGTTTATGCTTTATAAAAATCAGAGTACTTCTTTTAATAAATATCTTGCGGAATTTGTTCCCAGAAAAACATGATAAATACGTTATCAAAGAATTTCCGAAGAAATGTATTTTTATTCATTTTAAAACATTTGGGATGTCATCGTTAATACAGAAACATAAGCATAAACAGAACTTACATTCGTTTACACTAGTGATCTACATCTCTTTTAAATCTCTCAGTGTAATGTAACTTCATATCGACACCTGTGATACAAATAAACTGAGTGGGTCAGGTTGGGAAACCTGGTGAGTACATAGGGTTTTCAACCCACAATAATATAATTATTATGTTTAAACATCAAACAATCAACCCAATTACCCATCCCCATTATCTTCTTTACTCTTAAGGATCTACCCTAAGAATCAATTATTCCTCGTTCATTCATTCCTAAGGATCATCCTAAGGAATCGGCACGAAGTCCATCGTTGTGAATGACACAGCTGTCAAGCACAACTGCTAGTTCTATCACTTAGGCGCAGCTGCCAGAATTGTGACATTCTATGTGAGGCGCAGCTACCAGTATTGTCCTTCGAGCACAGCTGCTAGGGTTATCTCGTTTATTGACAGTATCGTTTTCGAGAGTCCACTCGCAATACATGTCAATGAGTTTTTAGAGTACACCGGTGAACACATCGTTCACAACACCTACAGGTTGCGAGCCTGTCAGTGTTCCACTAGACTGTCTAGAATAGTCCGTGGTTGTCATCCATACCCTGCTAGATGACGGGGCCATCATTTGGGAAAAGCTTCTCACATCGTCCACCTCTCACACTTACCTCGTGGTCTATAACACCTCTCAACTCATCATCCAACTCATATTCCATCTATTACATCTACCCATGTTTTACCCAACATATTCTCGTAAATATATATATATATATATATATATATATATATATATATATATATATATACAGTTTAAATCATTTAAAACATGTATAAAATCGTTCATCCAGCATAGATAGCAAGTATACAGATAATATGCACACATAGCACGTAATTTATTTAAAATATTTCATATCTATGTGTAAGATGAAAGTAACTATGCACTCACTTGAAAAGGTGGTGAATCCGAACTCAGACAGCGCTTCGCTTCTTAAAAATAATTTCCTTCGACGAAACCTAGTATTATTACCACTAGAGTTTAGTCTATTATTCTCCGAGACTAATTAATAGTCTAGCTATTATTACTATTATATAAGCGTTAAACAATACTTATATAACCCATAATATAAGCCCAAGTACTTATTATAAGTTCCTAATAACGCTACTATAATTAAATAAACGATATATTAAAAATAGCGTAGGCGTAGCTCACTTACAACGAGTTTATAGAAAACCGGGCTTTGATTGGAGCAGCATTCCCGAGCCGAAAAGCTCTTCTTCTTGGAGCCGTCGAGCACTCCGGGGCTTCCGCCTCGTGCTAGGGAGGTTCCCTAGGCTTTTCGGGGGGGGGGGGGGGTTTCGGGGCTAGAGAGAGTATCTAGAGAGAGAGTAAAGAGAAGAAAGAATGAGAAAGATGTGAAGAAAATGAGGGTGGGAGAGGTTCTATTTATAGGGTGAAAAATGGTTGAACTTGGTGCCACATGTCACCATCTAGTGGCAAGACTTGGGGAGAAAGCAATGACCAAGATTGTGCCACATTACCCATTTTCGCACAGCACACTTCCGACTTCTAAAATTCGTAACTTTCACATACGACCTCCGTTTTTGACGTTCTTTATATCCACGCGTAGCTAAAAATAAGATCTACAACTTTCATTTTGACTCTGTCGGTAATTCTCGACCGATCATAAATTTAACAGTACGAGGAGATTATACTGTTAAATGTCCGTGTAAAATTCATAACTTCTACACACGGACTCCGTTTTCGTCTGTCTTTTTACCGTTGAGTTCCTATTAATGAGATCTTCAATTCTCCTTTAGGTCGCGTAGGCCAAAAACCGTTCGATCTAAAATTCGAGTTTCGGGTCGTGCACTGCTATGCCAAATCTTAGAAAATTCATAACTTCCTCATACGAAGTCAGATTTGGGCGTACTTTTTTTGTATGTTCTCGGTTTAACGTTTTCTACGACTTTCGTTTAGATCGCTAAGGCTAAAAGTCGCTCTATCGTAAATTCACTATTTACGTCTACCGGTGCCATGCCGGTTCTGCCGTAAAACTTCGACGAGTCATAACTTCTTCGTTATAACTCGGATTTCGGCGTTCTTTATATGTACGGAAACCTTGAGACGTATTCTACAACTTGATCTTTTGTCGAAAAGTCGTTTTCGACCCTTATTATCTCTAAATTGACTTGCCCGGATCTACGGACGTTACAATATATATATATATATATATATATATATATATATATTAAAACTTTGTTCCCTTATGAATAGTAAACTTGCATGTTTTTTTGTCAACTTTGCCCCTCATTTTTAGCCATTTTGACATTTTTGGTCATTTCAATCAAAAATTTTATATTTTTTAGGAACCTTTTCATATTCAAAGTTTGGCCACAAAACTTTAAGGAATTGACAACTTTGGTCCCTTTTCTAAAAACTTGCTAATTCCAACCCCTTTAATTCTTTAGCCATTTTGACACTTTTGGTCCTTACATTCAAAACTTTTACATTTTTTTTATAAAAAACACAAAAACGGCTCGGGGCGAAGCCCGGGTTTTTCCGCTAGTTTAGTAAAAAAAATCAAAGCCATAACAACATCAATCATGGCAACTCTGGTATTGCAAATTTATTTAGTAACTTAAAAGGGTAATATATTTTTTCGATTTGTACATATTTGGTCACTGAGTTTTTTTCATCCACATTTACCCCTTCAACTTGTTAAACTGTACATATTCAGTCCTTATTACCGGCTACTCCAGGTTATCCGGTAAAAATGACTTAATAGGGTAATATATTTCTCACTTTGTACACATTTAATCCTTAATATTTTTGTACACATTTAGTCCTTAATATATATATATATATATATATATATATATATATATATATTGCAAAATAAGTCATTTTTGTTTTTGTACTAATTCAATACTTATGAATGATTTCTTAAGGTTTTTTTCACGACATCTTACGTGGGACAATCATTAATGAGGTGTATGGGGCTTTTGATGCTTATGTCTATCGCGATCTCGACTACTTGGTTGTTTATGTCATGTGTTCTAAACGTCATAACTTCTTCATATGATTTCAGATTCTAACGATATTTTTATCCATGCATTTGTATTTTAGTCTACTACAACTTTCATTTAGATTACTCCCGTTAAAAAGTAATATATTTTTACTAATGATCTTTATACCCATACGCTTTTTATGAATGCATATATGGATGTTTTTTTTTATAAAATCGTAAGTAAAAATATATTACATTTTAACGAGAGTAATCTTAACGAAAGTTGTAGTAGACTTAAAAAACAATCACGTAGATATAAAAATTGTTAAAATCTGATATCGTATGAAGAAGTTATGACAATTAGAACATAAGACATAAGCCAAACCACAAGACCTACGCAACTAAGCAGTCGTGATCGCAATGAACATAAGCATCAACAACCCCAAACACCTCATCAATGATTGTCCCACGTAAGATGTCGTGAGAAAAAACTAAAGAAATCATTCATAAGTACTGAATGAGTACAAAAACAAAAAGGACGTATTTCTAAACAAAAAATATTAAGGACTAAATGTGTACAAAAATAATAAGGACTAAATGTGTACAAAATGAGAAATATATTACCCTATTAAGTCATTTTTCCCGGCTAACCTGGAGTAACCGGTCATAAGGACTGAATGTGTACAGTTTAACAAGTTGAAGGGGTAAATGTGGACAGAAAAAACTCAGTGACCAAATATGTACAAATAAAAAAATATATTACCCTTTTAAGTCATTATCTCATTTAATATAATGCAAACTTTTTGTAAGTAATGGTAGCATAACACATGTTGCATTATTTTGTAAAGTTTAAAATTGTTGATAAATACTTTTGTTTAGATGATTTTTTTTATTAACAAATTCATTTTAATGAAATTGTTAAGATAGTTAGAATATATAATTGATGGATCATAGTAAGATGTTAAACTGATATTTAATATACCTGGAATTTAATGGTTATTAAATTGTTTAATATGAAAAAAATATATTAAAAAAATTACATATCATTGAATTTATAAAGTTTATGGTATTATAAAAATCAAATAATAAACCTATAACATTAATATGACAATCTATTAAAAATTATAAAATTTAGTGATGATACCCTAATTACTCATAGTTGACTTTTTACCTTTTATTTTTCTTTTAACGGCAATAACATTTTTTTAACGGTAATAACTCATGATGTAAGGGTTAGACTATGGGGAATGGATGCGGCTAGGCCATAATTTTTGCCACATAGACAGGGGACCCCCCCCCCACACACACACACACATTCCCATGTATTTTGATTGGCCATTGGTATGTGACTGTTGGGAACGGTCAAAATTCAAATATATGTGTTTGTGTGTGTGTATACCTTCTATTTTTTTTAAACAAATCTCTCTCAATCCTCTCCATCTTTTACCAAATTCACTTCAAAATTTTTGTAAAATGTCTTCTTCCAACAACCTAAACAACCAAAAAACATCCGCTAGAAACACTACACCGGCTAGACCTACGATGGATCAACCGATTTATTCGCTCCCGTTTAATTATTATGTTGGTATGATACCATATTTTCCACAACGACCAACACAACCACAAACACAAAGAGCACCACAACCCGATCCAAAATTTAATCCATTTGATTTTTTGTCCTAACCCGAGTTTGTTCAACAAACACAATCACAACCATAAACACCCATTTCTGATTCTAAACCAGAATTCGTTCAAGAAACTCAACCCACTCGAGCACCAACTAAAAGAAAACAAAAGGCGTCGGCTAAAATTGGGAAGATGACAAATGTTTAGTATTGCCACAAGCATGGATCAATATCTTTGAAGATGCGAAGATGGGCAAAGACCAAAAACACGACTGTTTTTGGATGCGAGTTAAACATATGTTCCACAAAGGAATGAACCATCCCGAGTATCATACAAAAGACCAAGTTTACTCAAAATGGGGGAAGATGAACAAGGAAGTCATGTTGTATAGTGATTTTGCATAACAACATGAAACGACAATGGAGAAACGACGAAAGCGATGTCGTGATTTTACAGAAGGCTTTAAAAGTCTACCAAAAAGAAAAAAAGAAGCCTTTCAAGTTTGTTGAAGTTTGGAATCTCGTCAAAGACTACAAAAAATGACAATTAAACAAAACATCTGACAGCCATATCGAGAGTGGGTCAAAACGGTCAAAAGCATCTGAATCCGAACACACTACATCTGATGGTCGTGTTGGTTTCAACCTCAATGAAGATGAGCTGGTCCAAAGTTCACCACCTTCCCGACTAATGGGAAGTGACAAAACAAAAAACAAAGGCAAAGGCAAATCATCGAATTCGAATGATTTGAAAGACATCGGGGACGATATGAAGGGTATAAAAGATAGACTGAACAAAATTTTGCAAATTGCTTCCGAAAGAGAGGTTCGGAAACAAAGGGAAAGCGACTTAAAAAAACTAACAATGAACACATAACAGCTGACCAGGGAGGACCTTGAAATTGCTTTGGTGTAACATCCCAAAATTCAAGACCAAAAATTTCATTTTTAATTAATTATAAAAGCAATAGTCTAAAACATCCATAGTGTCATCCCATGTCAAAACCAATATGTCAATAATCAAAACATGTCATAATAAAACAACATCAGAGTATAACTCCCAAAGATCTCATGTGCGGAAATCATGGTGTCATGCGCTGCAATCATGCCGACTCCTTTCCTTTCGAAGAAGAAGTACCTGAAACCAAAACTGAAAACCGTAAGCACAAAGCTTAGTGAGTTCCCCTATCATACCACATACCATACAATAAACATACTGTCATACATATCTAGGTGACCGACCTATCCTGCTGAGCATACCTGGGTGCTCAACCTACCCATGTCAGGCATACCGGGGTGCACGACCTACCCCTGTTAGGCATATATGGGTGCCCGACCTACCCTGCCAGGCATACCAGGGTGCCCTACCTACCCTCCGGTTTATCCCAACCAGTTACGGGTTCTATTTCACCCATACCACTACCATATAATAACATATCATAACCATACTGTCAGGCATATCTGGGTGCCCGACCTACCCTCTGGTTTATCTCAACCGGTTATGGGGTCTAATCCACCCCTCCTACCACTATCACATAATATCATAGTATACTAGCACATAAAGCATAACAAATAGTGGCATTTCAGACAATTATTACAAAGACAATCATCTCTACTATAATCAACTACTAGTGGGCTGTCATCGGTGCCTTCGACCCACTTCTACAGGAAGGTAACTCACCTCAAAAGCTGCACAGAACTTGCTAAGGCCTGATTCCGTATATCAGCTCTCTACTCAATGCCTACATTCACCAAGTGATCAATCCATCAAAATCCCGAAATACCCAAACTGCCCCCAGAAGTCAAACTTGGTCAACCATGGTCAAAGTCAAGGTCAACAATCCATGTTGACCCAAATCATCGAGTGTATCCATAAGCTCGTCGAGTTCCTTCAGTCTTCAGAAAAACCGAGAAAACCCTAGCCAACTCGCCGAGTTTGCTCAGTAATCATAAAGGTCGGGGGACCGCGATCCAACTCGTCGAGTTAGGTAAACAAATCGTCGAGTTTTCCTTAGTCTTAACTCATTCAGTCACTTCCAAGCGAGTCTAATGCCTCCAAACCATAGATCTGGTCCCCTTGGGCTGAGATACCACGTAAAGTTGCTAACTTTACGTCCATGTATGGTATCAAGAGGCTAAAAACACTAAAACTAAGCTTCATAAGGGACCTAGGGCATGGAGGAGGGCCAAGACTTGATAAAGCTGGCAACTTTAAGTCTCAATAGGCCATTAAATGTATAGATCTGAAGTGATAACTTCATAACATGTTCAAATCCATGAATGACTCCAAAATAAGCTACTAAAGGCCATAAACTTCTCAAAGAAGAGATCTAGCAAATAAATAGTCAAGGTATCGACTTTATACCTCCAAATGGTAGCAACAACACTGGAAATCCTGGATCTAAAGCTTCTCCCTTCAACCTTGCACCACCAACTTCACACTCCTTCAAGAAAAGCACCAAAGAACACTCTTTAGGCTCTCTCACACACAAAATGGGGAAAGAGGCACGATTAGGGTTTTCTATGGACTGAAGAGACGATGAGGGAGGCCACAATGAAACATTAAGGCCTTTAAATAGGGTACAAAACCCTGGAAGTTAGGGTTTCATTTCTGCCAGCCTACTCGTCGAGTTGAGGCCTCCCAACTTGTCGAGTAGGTTTCTTAACCCACCTCCCAAATCATCTCTACTTGACGAGTCTGGGGCTCCCAACTCGCTGAATTTCTCTATAAAAGTGCTTAAATTATGATTTTAAATACATACCATGAACCAGGCGTTACATTTGGTAATGAAAGCCGATGTCAAAAAAGTTATGCTAACTAGGATTTTTTTTAATCGTTTGGTGTGTGTGTGTGTGTTTTTGTTTGTAGGTTTAAGATTTGTATAATTTTTTCTAAGTTTTTAGGATTTTTTTAATATGATGTTATGTTTTTTTTTAATTAATGAAATACTATCTTTTTAATTAAAACTAAAGTTTTTATTTATTAAAAAAAAAGTGCGACACCAGTCCTTGAGTGTGGTAAAAAACCACACTTTTGTGGTAAATGGTGAGGTGACGCCTATGTGGGCATTGTGGTAACATGAGGGAGCGTGGAACCACTTTTACATAATAAATTACATTATAACACTCTAACCGTACACTATACCTAACACTTATATAGTGTTGGATTTTAGTGTAACATTAAATATAGTGTTGAATAAAGAACACTATACCTAGAATATTCTTTTTAGTGTTAAATATAATGTAATGAGTTTGAGCACTTTAGTATTACGCTATCTTTTACGCTATAATTATATGTATAGTATAAAAAAATAATGTTAAGGGTTAGAGATGATCATACTACTTACTAACATCTCATTTTTTAGCGTATAAAATAACATATAGTCAAATGTGATTAATTTATAAGAAAATGGATAAAAAATGATTTTTTTTTTTTGGTAATGGGTCAATTTAAAATATATAATATCTTCTTATAGAATGATGAGTTCACGTATCTAATATAATCTAATCTTTCATGAACACGACATTATTTATGTTGATTTAATTCATTTCTTGTTAAACAAACTAATATGAGTGGTCGATTTTGGACAATAAAATAATAAATAAAAGTTTGATAGAAAACAAAATATTGTAATATATTTGTCTATTAAAACAATAAATTGTGAATAGTCTTCGGTCGCTCATGAGTAAATGAGTTCCAATACTAAGTTGGAATGGTTGGACATTTTTACGTTTTAAGTGGCATATTCTTGATGCCATAATTTTTATATAATTTATTGATTATTAAATTAAGTAACTACAAATAGTTATTCGATCACTTTCAACGTGGAATGGTTGGACATTTTTACGTTTTCAGTGGCGTATTCTTACAAATAATTATTCATTTGCTATAGAAAAGTCCATTTTTAGGTATTTGATTAATAGTAAAAATAACTTAAAATAATTCTATATTAATTATTTTTTAAATTACAAATAAAAATATAAATTCAGTATCGCATCATTTGTTTGGTAATATTAATAGACGAACTAATAGTTCTTTAAGCAAAATTTATATATGAATTACATAATCAAAATTATTATTACCGACAATCAAGAATTGTGTGTGGTAGTTTTTACCGTATATTCACATAGGACTATCCACATGACCATTAGTAGACAAGCCAACCCAATTATTTTATTAAAAAATAAATTGATCTCTTTTTCCCTATAACTCAATCTAATTCAATTTTTCACACTTGTCATGATACAATGACAGAGTATAGTGATGTTTTTGTCTACCAAAAAAGTATGCACATAGGCACCACATAATCGTTTGCCATTTTTGCCTTTTTTAAAATAGGGTGTGGTGATGTTTTTGCATATTAACAATTTTTTTTTCAAAATAAAAAAATATTTCCATGAGTCAGACGGTTTCGACAATATGTTTCTCGATAGTTGTATTCAATTGTGCCATTTGCACCATCATTTCTTCAAATTTGTTGACCGTCCGGTTTCGACCGACGAATTTGAAGATGTCGCTTTTACTTTTCCTTTAGCTTTTACTTTGTCCTTTCCCATAGGACGAGGAGATGGATGTATTTCTTCAATGTCATTGTTGTCATCATTAAGATCGACGCCGATGTGACTATCCGATGACATATGTTGTGAGCTCGAATATGAAGATGTTTTGCTTCTTTTTGGATGATTTGAAATGTCTTCATATGTTCCAAATTTCTTCCACCTAATACTTTTTTTGACAACATCCCAAACATGCATGAATTTAAAAGGCTTTAGCATGTCATCTTGGAATGTCGTGTGCGTTTTTTTCAACAAACTTACATAATTTCCCCGCTAACCCATTGTTTTTCAAAGTTTGTGTAAATTTTGTTCCAATCCATTATGAGTTTGTTCACATTAGCCCATTTTGAGTTACATTGGTCATGCGTCCGATAATATGGACTTCCACCCATACCCCTATAAAACTGCGTTGTAACACCATCTACAAACATTTGGTTTTGAGAGTAAATTCATGAATCGATTTGTGGCCGGTGAGATGGTGGTGATGACGAATCATAACCGAATAGTGTAATTGGATTGGAAGAGTCGGGATCATTCAGGTTATTAGAAAACATTTTGAGAGTAAAATGTTTGTATTTTGTGTAGATTAAATGGTAAAAATGTTTATGTGTGTGTGTGTATATATATATATATATATATATATATATATATATATATATATATATAGTAGTTGTAAGACCCGTATATTATACGGGTTGATTAAAACAAAATGTTAAATACGAATAATTAAATGGGAAGTTTATTTGAATTTGAAATTTGAAATAAGTCAAAACTATGAAAAAAAACATGCAAAAAAAATTATGTGTTTAGTTATCAGACCCGTGTATTAAACATGTTAATTATAACAAAATTTTAAATACGAAGGTTTAAACTGTAAATTTATCTAAAATTAAAATTGAAGTTTGAAAATTGAAAATTGAAAATTGAAATTTGAAATTAATATAATTATTATGGTATGTTTAATTTATGGAAATTAAATTAATGATATATTGAAAAATAAAAAATAAAATAAATAACAAGTGGAAAATAAATATCTTAAAATTATGACTAAATAACATGTGACATAATGCATGAGAGAATAACATGTGACAAAATTATTTTTATTTATTAAAGAAGATATATATATATATATATATATATATATATATATATATATATATATATAGGATCAAATGTGAAGCACATGTATTTTGTTAATGTATGACTATATTGTGACCATTAGATTTAAAAGAATGAAAGGATGTGATCTGAGGTACGCTATATTAATATAGACTAGCGTTTATTACATTATTACACTTAGTTAATTATAATGGAAAATATGACATTTCATTAAGAGATATAAATAATAATTGTCTACATTTTAGGCAACTAAATACAATTAATTAATAAAATTCAAATTTCAAATTTCAAAATTTAAAATATAAATTAAGATTTTTTAAAATACTTCCAGAATTCAATTTCCATTCTTGTGGTTCTCATTATTAAAGAATAATTTTTTATTATAACACTTTGAATCTTTCAATCTTAAAGAATACGTACAATTTCATTTAATAGTTTTTTTATTCTCTTCTTTCTTAAATACTAATATGTTATGAGAAATAACGTTCTTAAAGAATATAAATAATATATTAGACAGTAACATATCATTTTTTAATATAATCAAGAATACATGCTACAAAAATAAATAAGAACCATTCTTATAACATAAACAATCATTTTTATAACATTAAAAAAGAATATATACAACATTTTGAAGAATATATACAACCTTTTATACTAAATTCTTTAAGAAATTGTCATCATTCTTGAAGAATATATATATAAAAAAAGAATATATAACACATTCTTTTTTGTCAAAATGCTAAATTAAAAAAACAAAAACTATACATTTTCCTCCTATGTTTTTTTTATCATATTAGTTAATCTTTGACCAACCAACGTAATCTGTAACATTCTTGAACCATTTGTCCTTTTTTCAACCTTTCATTCTTAAAAAGTATATTGGTTTCTTTTTCTGTTTTTATCCTGTACAGAAATAAAAAAAGTGAGATCTAAATATCTAAAGATGCAACTTCAGGATACTTCAAATCAAATTATCAAAAAGATATTATGTTTATAATACATTAATTAGTATTTTTAGCCACATCATTAAAATGAAGCAGAGTTATATAATTTGTGTGCTTGTAATTTAACCTGAATGTGTGTTAATTGTTAACAGAATCGTAGTTTAGGGCCTATAATTTTTCTTGATATTTAGCTAATTAGAAGTAGGATTAACTAATTTGCAAAATGGAAAATTATCTTTCAAGGCAAAGGAAAATTTTGCTCATATTTTCCTTAGGAAAATTAGACTGTCCAGCCAAAGGGCAAAAATCCAAACAACAGGTTCAAGAATTTTAAACACAAAAAGAAAATCTGACCTCTTGCAGTGCAGATTAAAATAGAAATGGAACTAGTTCATTAAATTGGAATTCAAAATATTGTAATCACATATCAAATTTTTAGAAACACAACCATAGATGTCCAATAATCCTTAAAACCAAATTGATACAAACATACAAATCAATAAATTAAGTTGCAGGTCAAAGTGGGTCGACAAGACTTTAAAAAAAATCGAGAATTGGCCAATTTGCAGGTGTTGATCGATAATCGTCCCATGAGTTTGGTTCCTTTTTCCAGTTATGGAACCAATGATTACTATAGCGTTTAGACAAGTCTTGTACCCCACAACCATCAAATGGACTGTAGAGGTAGGTGTGTCGAACTAAGGCCATCATTCGTGTGTCTCCAGTCTCTAGTCTTCACGTCATGTGTGCTTCACCGGTTCATCCTTCGGTTCTTAGCATCTCGTCGATGTGTGAAAGAAAAACAGGAAAATAGAATAAACCCTAGGCGATGGTGGTTATAGAAGATAAATTCTAACGTAATATTGCTTAAATTCCTTAATTATAGGTTTTTAGGTTATTTAATGAATTGATTATAGATTTTAATTTAAAGATAGTTAATTCAACTAAAAAAATTACTAAATTACACTTATGAAATGATTGGACCACATTTGGTCATATATTCACACAATAATTGTGGGTTATATATGAACCTAACTCCCTCTATATATATATATATATATATATATATATATATATATATATATATATATATATATATATATATATATATATATATATATATATATATATATACTAGGCGAATGCCCGCGCGTTGCGCATAAGCATCTATGTAACTGAAATCTTTACATGTTTTTTTTAAATATAACAATAATGTTATTGTTAAATTTGATATAATAATTCGTATACTAAGGAGATATAATATATTGATTATTTTGAAGAGTAAATTACACGAATGGTCCCTATGGTTTGGGGTGATTTGCGCGCTTGGTCTCTAACTTATTTTTTTAACTCGGAAGGTCCCTACTATTTGTTTTTGTTACGCGCTTTGTTCCTACTGTTTGTTTTTGTTATGCGTTTGGTCTCTGTCTTACCAAAAAAGACTATTATTTAAATAGGGAAAAATTGCGGGGTAGGTAAGGTAAGGTGAATGGGTGGGGTTGGGGTGTGTTTATTTAAATAAATTATAAAATCAAGGGAAAAAACAGTCTTTTTATGTAAGACATTGACCAAGTGCGTAACAAAAACAAATAATAGAGACCTTCCGAGTTAAAAAAAAATAAGTCAGGGACCAAACATGCAAATTACTCTAAACCATAGGGACCATTCATGTAATTTACTCTATTTTGAATTATATGATAATATATACATCTATTAAAACTGCATAATTTAAATCTTTTGAATGACATCTACCCGCGGGTTACTCATGAATAGATCTGGATCAACGGATGGAATTAATCAATGGACATGATTTGAGAGTGTATAATATTACAATGGGATAACATGTACCATATAATCGCACAAATTTTAGCAAAAGGGTATTTTAGACAATTAACTACATTTATAAAAGAAAATTTTCGGATTTTAGGGATAATTAATTCTCCTATTTTTAAAAATCTGATTTTTTTAATTAATTCAATTTTAATTCTAACGTAATTTGTAAACATAATCGATTTTATTCTGTCAGAATATTTTTTTGTTAGAATGATGTTCTTTCAGAATTTTATTCTATTAGAATATTATTGAAGAATAACAAAATTCTTGAATCCGAGGTTGAAAAATAACAACATTCTAATATATTCTAATACATTCGAACTTAAATACAAATTCATACATATTCTTACAGGCTAAAAGTCTTATACATTTTAATATAATTATACATATTATAAAAGAATATCAACAAAAATGAATAAAATTCTTAAAAAATAACAACATTCTGCTAGAATACTCTCGTTCTCCTTGTTTTCTTTCATTTTCCACATCAATGGCAGACCCTTCAAAACCTAAATAAAAAAAAAACATAATGAACTTTAAAATATTATAACTTTTAGTATATTCTAAAAGAATAAAACTATAAAAATTCTAATAGAATGCGTTAGACATTAAATAATTTTAATTTATTCTAACAGAATGTAATACTCGAGTCACTTGATCAAGTATTCCCCGAGTCACTTGATCCAAATAATCGACTTAATCTAATTACAATGATTCTAGAGCTTACATTGTAGCTAACACAGAGGACAGTACTTTAGAAAAAGGTCAGGTTATTACAAGCTAGAATATGGTAAATATGACATTCAAAGGTCACAAATTTTTCTGAACAAAGTAAAAGTGCAAAAAATACAACTATAACATCGCATGTTCGAAGGGCTATAACTCAGCCAATATTAATCCAATTAAAATAACTTTCAAACCTAACTTGTAGCTAACACAAAGAAGAATATGCATACACAAATTTCAGATCATTCTAAGCTAGTACGAGAGAGATATGATAGTTCAAAGATTACAAAAAAATTGGTTGAAATATCTGATTCAAGCATTTTAACAAACATTTGGCGGGCAAAATCAGATGAAAAGAATGACTTCAGATTAAGGAATTGCCAAGTAACACCAACCCTATATTTTTGTAAATCTTAATTTCATAATTATTAACTTCCAGTTAGGATAGTTCATAAATTGCCACAATAGAATAAATATCAATTTGAAGAATAAAATTAAACTCTATAAACAAAGAGGTAAAACAACAATTAACAAATTTCATGTACGACAACAATAAGTAAATTCCAACTATTAACACTATTTAAGATTTTCATTATCTTTGACATTATATGGTGTTTATATGATTATCTAATTTTATTATGAATGAAAATAAATAAATAAATAAATAAAGAACTAGCAGAACTCAATGGAGTATTATAATTTTAGAAAACTAGCAATGAACATGTATCATATGTATGAAAACCTACGAGCCTACAAAGAATCAAATAATTTTAAAATAGTAGAAAAACTCAAAAGGAAATATTACAGTTTGATTACATTGGTTGAGTCTTCTTTGGCGGCTGTGAACATGGAATTGTAATAGGTTCATCAATGGTGTTGTATATATGTGTGTGGTACGACGGCTATCAGTGAAACAAGATATTGTAGCCGTGTAATTAAAAATCGATCGAAAACCTTTTGCCGCAAACGTTCATCATGATTGCATCAACAATTTAAATAAATTTGTAGAAGAGGGGGATGTGAACCTTTAAGTACGGTGGGCTAGGTTTACAAGATGGGGATGGCAAATAATGTATAATCACCTATTTAAATATACAATTAGAAAAAAAAAGTTTTATTAACCAATTATCAAAGATCAATTATCAATTTAAACCATTAATAAACATTTATTTTTGAAGTGAACACTATAATGGACCATTTTTGAAGTGAACAACGCTATAATGTATAATCACGTAATATTATCCTTTGTGTAGACAACTTCCATCAAATGTGGTTGTTTGATGTTCTCATTTGATGGAGATGAGCTCAAATCAATAACATAAATCTCTGCACATTTAAAATATAATTAAATTGTCATGTGTGAAGAATTTTACTGTTTGAAGTTAATAGAAATGGTTATGTGAAAATTTCATGACATAGGGTAAACGCATCCAGGAGATTCCCACTAAGATTTCTCCATTTTCACAGCATGTTTCCGTTTTCAAAGTATATCCATTTTTTAAAAAGTTATAAATAAGTTTAAATTTAAAATAGAAATGGTTGTGTGCATGTATACCATCAACAGGTAATATTTCCCCAATATTACCCTCTAACACCATATTATGATAAACCTTGTGTTGATTCCTTAAGACGAACTTTCGTCACATCATATTGTTGTGCTCTATGCAATCACTCCTCACGAAGCTTTAAGTTCTGGAATTGAACTTATTATGGGTTAAACATTACATGATAAGAAATATTTATAAAAAACCAATTAAAGGGCAACACGGTCATTGAAAAACTCCAAAAAAAAGGGCTGATATGTAACCCGATTCCTTTAGGGACCAAAACCAAAAAAATATAATTAAACTTGAGTACCAAATATGTACATCCCTGCATTGCAAATATGATTCTACAGAAAGCAAAAAAATAGAATTGCTTACCTAAAAGTTAAACCTGATGGGTTTTGAATAGGTCTTGTCCTTTACCCCTTTGTCTCCTTTCCATTAATATGTAATTAAAACACAACATTTGTTAACCTTTTCAACTAAATTATCATTAGGTGATATTAACATGTCTGTTTCCAGAGACTTTGAATTTTTGAAGCTGAATCAGAAAGGTATAGGCTTCCAAAAAATAAAAACATTTAGAGATTTAATACCATATTGTGCTTGCATCTATTTCTAGTTCCAGGAAGCATCAAAAATCAAAATACCTACAAAGATGGCATTTTAAGGTTTAGGCTTCCACCCAATATTACGCATAGATTGACCCGACTTGGATGAAAATTTTCATTGATTATTAAAAAAAAGTTAGTCACGGACAATCAGTTGAGACTGTTCTTGCCTATCGAATATTAGGAAATTTGTGAATATAAAATAGTAAATAAACAAATAATAAGAAAAATTAAACTTGTTATTAAATTTCCGTCGAGATCAAAATGAAGAGAGTATTAGGAGTGAAAATTGCAACCCGTGGAAGATCAAGAAATATATGTCCAACTGTTATATATCACAATAAAAACAAAAGTTAGACATGTAACTACATTGACAACATATTTCAAATCAGACATATCAAAAAAGGAATTTCCCAAATGAATTTCTTAAGAAGTAATTAGCAAAAATGTGACTTAGCAGATGAAGCGAACACTTTTACAATTCTGATTGTATATGGTACTTAATCATCCCCCCTCCTCCTCCCCCCAAGAGATCAGATCTCTCACATAGATGCCCCTTTCCCCCTGCTATACACACACACACGCTAACTATAACATTGTAGAAAACTTTGTTTTCCTCCAAAGCCATGCCACAAAATTAAGCTTTTAGTTCCTTCTTTTTGAAATTAGTTGTTAAACACAAACACACAGTAAATAGATCCAGTATACACACACCTAATTTTTATGTATAATGAACAGAAGAAAAGAAAAAGGAAACACATACCTGATTTATTTCTTCTCTTAACAGGGAATTATGGCTTGTTTCGGAAGAGTGTTGGTTCCATGGTTGTTTCCATCATACCCACCACCAAAACAACCTTATACCACCACCATCACAACCCATCTTAATCACCACGAACCACTATCCTCCACCACTAAAAATCATAACACATTACAGCCTCCCCACTGAGACCACTTGGTGAACCTCCCATTACAATTCTCTAAACAACAAAAAGAGAGGGATCAGGAGAGAGAGAGAGAGAGAGAGAGAGAGAGAGAGAGAGAGTTTACCTAGATTTTATAAATGCAAGCAATAGAGAGGATGATAGAGTTAAGAAGCCACATTCAATCTGGTTATTTGTCTTCCTCATCATCTCAACAAATCAACTAATTGTGGAAGACCTGCAATCGCTAGAGTAAAAAAAGAGTCAAGGGATGAAGAGATATTGTTTTAACCTATAGAAAAATTAAAAAATGTATGAACCTTAGTATGTGAATTCGATGGCAGTAAGCTGAAAAAAAAAATCAGTTTGTTGTAAAAGTATCAAATTTTGATCTTGTGAACCGGTAAAAGTTTGATAGCTATAACCAAAAATCTGAATCAAAACATGAATCAGACACAACTAATGACATTTCTAAGACGAATATTTCAATACAAATCCTAAATATTATCTTTTATAACCTTTCTTGGTCGTAAATTGTTACGACACTAAAAAATTATGAACTCATTAGCATACCAACATACCTTGATGATGGTGGTAACCCAACGTCTAAGGTTTTAACAGAGAATGTTGAGTGATAGCAGGGATTCCGATGGGTAGATTAGGTTTCGACATATAGAATTGGAAGCGATGGTGGACGATTTTAGAGAGGGAGATGAAATAGGTGATGGTCGATGACGGTGTAAGGGTATGGTGGTAACGTTCATCTGTCGGTGTTTAACAAAAGAAAATAAAAAATGGTAAAACTGAAAAGTATGTTGTTATTTGGTGCAGTTCAACAACACTTACAATACATTGCTACCATGCATACTTTATACTTTGCCTACAGTTTCAAAACCAAAAATATGAACAATTTAAAAGTTACCATTAATTCTACAAAATATAATAATTTATAACCTAAAAACAAAAGGAATTAAGGGAAACTAATGGAAACATGACTAAACCATTTAACCTCTCCTATGGCATGGATGAAAATATAAAAAAGAATATAACACCTGTGACAAAGGGTAGATTAGAACTGACATGAACCAATTGAGTAATCCTTAATCACACTTTACAAACACGATCAAGTCATGGGCCTTGTTGCAATGATCTAACCTACAACAACAAACAAAAGAAACATCAAGAAATCCATTAGAAACTTAATCAAGTAAAAAGATTCACATTTCACACACCTGAATTCATACAAAACAAAAAAAAAGTTGTGTAGCGCAGATTGGACTCATTAGAGAGAATCAGGATGGTTTCCGAGCACACTAAGATAAAACAGAAAAAATAGGAAAGATGTTAAGATATTTGAAGTGATGATTGAATTTCATGGAAGACACTATGATTTGAAAGAAACTTACGTTGGGGTAAGCAACCAGTTTTGGAATCAAGTAACTGAAGTTCATTGAGACATATGAACAAACAGTTGGTGTGCAGATCAAATTTGTTTTTTCAAATCCACCACCAGCGATGCTACTATTTATGATATCCTTCTATACCTTCGAGCGTAAAGGGCAAAAACAATGGAAAACTTATATTAAAACTACATAAAACACAAACATATATAAGAATTTGAAGGAAACGTCCACACAGAAATGAGGGTTCAAAGAGAGCGATGTATGTTCTAGTCCATACCAACCGATAGTTGCCATCTATGTTTTTTTTATGTAATTGGAAATCCTTAACGATTACATACCTGACATGTCAGGAAATTTAGAAATATTTGAAGAACACACGTTGAATTTCGTTTGGTTCCTGCTCCTCTTTCAATTTCGATTTCGAATTCTGGGAAAAACAATGACTGAAGGTATGTAGATGAGTGTTGGGAGAAACGATGACTGATGGTATGTAGATGAAATTAGGGTTTTCCACGTTTAGATATAATAGATATAAGGAGAAGGTATTATTATCGGTTACAATCAAAGGAGAATGTGCAGACGTTTTCATTATGCTTAATCGGATTGTACATGATGTTAAAAAGGGTATACCTCTTAATTTTCAAGAAATGGGCAATATGCTTAATAATATAGTAAAGATATATATATATATATATATATATATATATATATATATATATATATATATATATATAAATTAGTTTGGTGTTTTGTATTTTGTGGAAAATAGCTATGAGCCCATCGAGAAGGATCATCAATGGCTTTAGTCTAACATTCTCATTTCCAAAATTTTCATCTCCTGTCATGTTAGTTGATGAAAAAGCATGGGGAAAGTAGGAAGTTATGGGAATAAGAATGCCACAGTCTATTGGATATGTAGTAGAAAACTACATATTTCTAAATGTTTGTAATTAGAGATTCATTTACATCCATCGTATAAAAATTGAGAAAATGAAGAATGGTTTGACTATGTCCAAATGACAGTAGAGACTCTAGCTACGTTAGTTGAGTACTTGAGTCAATAGTGGTCGATGATACAAGGATGATATGATGTCCCAAAAGAAGGGATGAGCAGTGGAACACAGTACCCGTTTCTGGAACAGGAACTGTCGATTCCGATTCTAATTCTCATTTTTACAGAACCGCTACCTGCTGAGTACCCATTAGAACCGATGTGTGTGTGTATATATATATCACAACCACATACTTTATACAGTATCTTGAATAACATCATTTTAAATCTAAAATTTTGAGTAATTTTTTTGAATCTTTAAATGCTCATGTGTAATTTTCAATTTGAATTTAAACTATCCAGGTTCAAAATGAATTTGTAGATCGTAGACATAATGTACTATTATGTTCAACTTAAATTCTAATTCATAGAAATATTTATTTAGTTATGGACTTCAATTGTTTGAATTTTTTATATCAAAAATATGAATTTAAGATACATGAAATCAATGGAGTTTGTTTATAGGTTTTAAGAACCATGCACACATTTTTTCGTAATGTTATTCAAGGTACTAATATTTTATAATCCTCATTTTTTAATACATAATGAATTATGTATTGATGTTATCGAGAACTTTATTATAAGTTTACCTTAGATATATACTTTTATAAGTTTAAAAAATTCAATAAATTTAACGAACTGCGTACCTAGTATTGGAACCGCTATCTGTTAGTTTCGCTTCTGGTTCTAACATTTTAGGAACCACCGGTTTCGGTTCCAAATAATTAGGGCGGGTATCTGCCTACACTCATGCCTACCTAAAAGGTAAGAAGATAGTATGATGTTACACATAAATGAGTTGGCATTTTCTGTAGGGGCAGAACAAGAGCAGTAGAATTAGAGGGGTGAAACCAAATCTTTAAAACATGACTAGATAACTAACTTTAATTTGATTCAAGGATGTAAGTGTGAATGAGCATGATGCGGTTATTGCCCAAAACCGAATCACAAACCACAAATACAGTTATTCCAACCACAAAACCGAATGGTACAATTATTTTAGCGGTGTGCGTTTTTGATTTTTTATGCAGTTCGATTTTTTTTTCTCGGGTTCAGATTTGGTTTTAAACTGAAACCAAATCCCAACCCGAACCTTGACCTAACTAACAACCACTTGAGAAATCGTTATATAAGAGTTGGAGGGGGAATTCGATACTTTCGGTTTCCTCGCGCTGGATGTTGTGGAACTTTTCAATAGAGTCCAACGGGTCATGCATAGTAATGTTATGACCACAAGATCTATTGATGTTGTTTTTAAAAGAATTAGTTTTGTCATCCAAAAAAGGGTTGCGGCACAACTTTTTGCTCTTTTACCCACTGTATCTATGCAAAACTTTTATATTATTCAAATGAAATGGAACTTCACATTATGGATTTAAAAAAACGAGCAACCCCTTGTCTAGATGATGAAAATGGCAGAACTTTCATCTGGGCATCGATGTGGGATGCATCCACCAACTCGTAAAATAAAACAAATACGTCCGAAACAAGACTCAAATTGAAGACGTTACTCACAAAGGCTCAACGCCTTAACCACATGGACAAGCAGCAACTTCCAGTGAAAGAACATGGATTTTATTTATAATATATACATAAAATATTTAGAAAAAACTTTATTCAACTCGGTTCGGTTCATTTTTCCCCAGTTTTCTCATTCTACAAACCCAAATCGAACTGAATTTTTCGGTTTATGAAAAAAACGAAACCAAACCATTGGTTTCATTTTCTTCGGTTTACAGTTTGGTTTTTGCTCACCCCTAGATATGACATATAAAAATATAAACAAAACAATTAGAATGATATATTCTGATATCATTCATCAAAGTGGAACTCGTTAATCTTTGTGTCTTTGAAGTCTTTCACAATTGCATCTAACCTAATTTTTTCAACAAATCCCCATTCGAAGTACAAAACCAATAATTTATTTAAAATCTTAGTAGTAGGAACACTAGACGTATGGGTGTAAGCTAGTCAAGCTACTTAGATCGATTCATTAAAATGATGACTCGAGATCGAGTTAAATTAGCCCAAACTGAGCTTGAGTCCAAGCTCCAATCAAGTAAATAAAGGAATTCTTAACTTTAAAAGATGATGAGCATCCGTTTTTAGGTTTCTTAATGATTTTATAATAAACTAGTAGTTTGAAGGCAAAAGTGTTGGTGAGCCATAACCTTCATTTAGCTCTACAACTGTATTTCTTCCTTTCTTCTTGAAGACATGACATCATATAAAATGGTGTGAAGATTATCAAGTAGCTTAAGGTGGAGGGAGTCACTCCCTCCCAACCCTCCTAACATTTTTATTGCATATACGTCACATTAGTTTTTTCTTTCTCCTTTCTCTTTCATATTTTCCAGCCCACAACACAAATAATCCATCTTTTTTAACCCTTCCAATCCACTCCTAATGTACAAATACTAAATCATATGGATGTATAAGTTATGAAGCATACATAGAGATAAAGAGGGAGTGAGCTCAAAACTTTGGTGAACCCACGAAACACGCACCATTTTGAACTCTTCCTCTACGGAACCGTGTGAATGGAGGTACCTATATGTACAAATACTAAAACATATGGATGTATAAGTTATGAAGCATACATAGAGATAAAGAGGGAGTGAGCTCAAAACTTTGGTGAATCCACGGAACCCGCACCATTTTGAACCCTTCCTCTACGGAGCCGTGTGAATGGAGGTACATGTAGTACCTTTGGCATCTTTAGGTCATTCTTCTTACTTATATGAGTGCATCTTTAGCAATATTTACATGCTACCTATTTATCACATTTCCCTTTTCTCTACGTTATTAACTGTAGAAGTTTTGAGCTTTATTGTTTGTATGAGTTTTACCTTTGATATATGACTTCTGACTTCAGGTGTATACACAAGATTACTCTCTTTGTGTTTGTAGTTTTGTATTATTATAGAGATATGTCTCTCAACATTTAATTTTGTTTTTACTTCGTTACTACAAGACTTGAGATATGTTGATGTTGATGATACTTTTTCAAAAAATATTAACAACAAAGTCTTATTGTTACATATAATTTAGAAAAAAATAAATTTTCTTAATAACTCTTTACTCTATTCTCCAAATCTAAATAATCTAGCCTTAAAAACTAAAAAAAAAAAAAATCAAAATATAAATCGAACATCATAAAGTTAGTTGTTTGCAACCTATTTTGAAACATCATAATTCATAAGTCATAACGAAATAAGTTTATTTGCTTTAAAGAATAAGAGTATGGGGATCAATTAAAGAATAAGATAAACCTCAGGGGGTGTAACGAAATTTACTCGCCTTATCAAATCCATCAAAAACCTCTTTTCCTTGTTCAAACGCTGGTTAAACCCCGCAGCCGCCACAAGCCTTCAATCTCTACTGCTCGTTATCTCTAAAGGTAATTTCCCCTAATTCTTTCACTAGTTATGCATATGGTTTGCTTAATTACATGATTTTTCCATTCGCAGTTGAAAACTTGATACTAATTTGAATACCTATTAGTGTAGAACAGAGATATTGAACTTACTGAATCATAGAAGATGGTGAGACCATATGCAATTAAAGGTCGTAAGAGAAAGAAGAACAAAGAAAGGTATGATAAAGAAGAAGACGAAGAAGAAAATGTGGGGTTTGTCGAAGAAGAAGAAGAAGGGGAAAAAGAGGGGATTCAGAAGAAATTGAAGGGTGGAGCTACAGAATCCGATGAGGAGAAAGCAGAAGAAGCGGCTCAAGAACTTTCAGGTATTCCGGTGAACTTGAACGAACAACAGGGCAACGACAAGAACAGTCCCGGTGTTATTTTTATCCTCGAGAAAGCTTCTTTGGAAGTTGCAAAAGTTGGGAAGGTTAGTTCTCTTAGTTCTGATTCAAATTGTTTATGATTAACTGTTATGTCATTGTCCTTATTCCATTAAAATTACAAGATTACATGTGTATTGATGTATTTTATCAAATTCGTGTTTTTAGAGTTATCAATTGTTGAACTCAGAAGATCATGCTAATTTTTTGAGGAAAAACAATCGAAATCCAGCTGATTACAGACCTGACATTTCTCATCAGGTTAGTGATCCTTAATTTCCACCATCTTGGAATTGTTTAAAACATTTTGTCAAGAAACTTATATGTTTGTTTTTTTGGTTTGATTTTGGAGACATTACTTGTTTTTGATGCAGGCAATATTGAATATCTTAGATAGCCCATTGAATAAAGCTGGTAAACTAAGAGCTTTATATGTGAGAACAGAAAAAAATGTTCTTTTTGAAATCAAACCTCATGTTCGTATTCCAAGAACCTTTAAAAGATTTGCTGGAATCATGTGTAAGTTCACTCTTTTCAATCATGTTGATGTAAAGGGCATTTACGTCTTTTGCACAAATCAGAAACAATACAAAAAAAAACATTGACATCTGAGTCCAATGCATAACAGAGTACAATCTGTTCTGTTTTGTCATGTGTCAGAATCTTTATGATATGATGCATGCTTCCCTTTTTCAAGGGTATTTAATCAAGGGTATTTTTGTCATATTTGATTTTATTGATATATTTCAGTGCAATTACTTCAAAAACTAAGTATTTCTGCTGTTGGAAAACGGGAAAAACTTATGCGTGTGATCAAGAATCCTGTAACTCAATACCTTCCAGTCAACTCTTGCAAGATAGGTTTGTAATTTCTTTTTTGGATAAATGATATTGTTTAAAATATATGAGAAAATGAAAGTACACATGGGGATATGGAGGAAAAGATAGTTGAGGGCAAATTTGTAATTTTTATATTGTTTTTGGGCAGGATTTTCGCATAGTTCAGAGAAGCTGGTTGACATGCATGACTATGTTGCTACATTGGACAAAGATGCAAATCTTGTTTTTGTGGTATGTATGTAAATATATGTATAAATTAGAATAATAATGATAAAACATATACATGGATTTTAACCAATGATATTTAACTTGTGTATGCTTAGGTTGGTGCTATGGCCCATGGGAAAATCGAAAATGACTTCATAGAGGATTTTATTTCAAGCAAGTTCATTCTATATGTATTTTTTTGTTTTAATCTTTTTAGGTTTTGAAAATAGAATATAGTATACAAAGCATCTATTGACATTATCTCATAGTTAAAATATATAAAAAAGAAAAACGGTATATATTTTGAGTTTTTGACACATGACTTTGGTTTTTGCAGTTTCTGGGTATCCATTGAGTGCAGCATACTGCATTACAAGAATCACAAATGCATTAGAGCGCAAAAACAAGATTCTATGAACACTTATTATTATTTTTTTTTTGTACTTTTGGTACTAGTGATTGATATTAATAGATTATTACCAAAATGGATATTTGTTTGTCATGAAGTTGAGGATAATTTGGTCATTTTGACGTGGCTCTTGACTTGAGGAAACGTGAAAAGAATATATAATTTTTGAGTGTAGAATCTGAAAGATGCCAAGTTTGCTTGAAGTTTTCTGATGGTTTTGCTTGATATCGATTTAAAGCTTGTTAATTTTGGATCATCACAGTGTCAAATTATAGTTTGATAGTTTCATTCAAAATTGGTTTATGAATGTCTGTTTATAGTAAGTCAATAATAATCTATCCAAGATTGTTGAATTATATAATATATAAAACGTTTGGATGTTTTGTCAAATTAACAAGTAAAAAAGAAATTGATTTATGCGCCAATATTAATTTGTTTCACATATACACATCTAGAAAATAAATCACGTACATAGGTCATTTACTTTTAGTAATGTGTGAATTTAGAAAATAAATCGCTTACATATTGATTGGTGGTCAACGTCATTTCAACAATACGGAAACTCCACAGTCTTCTCTTTTTCAAGACTCTTGTGTGTGGCATTCATATGTGCAAGTGTGAAACTCTTGAAGGATTGCATTGGTGGCTTGGGTATCGCAATACTGGATAAC
The DNA here is from genome assembly GCF_052849685.1 of Lactuca virosa. NCBI lineage: Eukaryota > Viridiplantae > Streptophyta > Magnoliopsida > Asterales > Asteraceae > Lactuca > Lactuca virosa. The sequence continues at coordinate 183,293,179 of NC_136431.1, forward strand.
CACTAAGACTTTGTGTACGGGCTCACATGACTATAAACCAATATATGATCTCTTAACAATAATTGTCACACCATGAACTAGGCTTGCACAAAAAAACCGGTTCAGGATCCGAACCGGTAAACCGGTTCACTACGAATCGGTCCACTATGAACCGAACCGATTCAAGAACCGAACCACCGGTTTGCACCTGTTCGAGATTTTAAACATTGAAACCGGTTTAAAACCTGTTTAATAACCGTGAACCGGTAGTGGAACCGATCGAACCGGTTTAGAACCGATTGAACCGGTATAACCGATTTAGATAGGTTCGAGTTTTTCTATGACGGAACCGGTTTGAACCGAACCGGTTTATGGCTGAACCGGTTTTACTATTCAAGAATCGGAACCAAACCGGTTTACTGAACCGGTTCGGTTTGAAAAAAAACCGGTTTGTTCACCCCTACCATGAACTATCGTAGATGGTATATGGTGACTATGAAAGACTGGAAATCCAAAACCCGAAAATACAATGGGCATTGTTTATATTTATGAGGATGTATAGGTGCATAAATTGTTGGAAATAACATAATATTAGAGTAAATTTCATTATAGATGACTAATACTTGTGTAATAATCTACACATAAGTATATTGTATCACATTCAGACCAAGCTGGTCAATCCTTTATATCGGTGTGTAACGACCCAATTTTTCAAAATAAAATTTTCATTTTTAAATAGTCAAAAACATTTACCATAAGCCATAAAATCTCATTACATTTGTTTTCAAATTCATAACAATAACAATATTATTCCAATCATTAGAGTGTCCCATAAAAACGTCTGAGAGAGAGAGCATGTCGCGCCATCAAGCCTTGCCCTTGCCCTTGGGCTCAGACGTACCTGAAATAAATCCACAAATTGTAAGGTAATACTTAGTGAGTTCCCCATAGCATACTCCACACACAATCCACATAAACACATATCATATTAACTATAAAAACTACATATACCACATAAGCCATGCATACAAACATATAAGGATGTCGTGGGCTCCTCCCAAGGTCTTACTCCAGGATGCCATGGGCTCTCCCACATGGTCTTACACCTAAGTGTCATGGGCTCCCCCATGGTCTTTAGCTGGAAAGTCATGGACTCCCCCACATGGTCTTACATCCAAGTACCACGGGCTCCTCCCATGGTCTTTACTTGAAAAGCCATGGGCTCCCCCACATGGTCTTACATCCAAGTGTCATGGGCTCCCCCCATGGTCTTCCCTGCAAGTATCACATATATAGCTAACATAACACTAAGCATAACTAATTATCATCCCACATATCTCTACAACAATGAGTGTACCACATATCACAAAATGGCCGACTGTGGTGCCTTCGACCCATTGGTGCCTATTCAATAACAACAAAACTTCCATCAAACACCTTATACAAGCACTGCAAATAGTCAACAAAGAATTGGAAGCCCTAGAAATCCCGGTTTAAGTCCATTTTGGATAAGGATCTTCTTATTGGGCCTATAGGACCAATAAGCCTCCAATTTGACTATTTCGGGCTTAGAACTCCTAAATGGACTCTAATTGGACCCATATACATGAAACTTAATATTTTGGGCCTTATAAGCCTAAAATGAACTAGGTTATCTTTAATGGGCCTTATTGGGCCATAACAAATCTAATTAGCCTTAATGGGCCATAAAACTCATTCTAGAATTATTTTGGGCCGTGAACCCTCTCCCAAGACCAATTGGGCCATATAATGGACTTAAGCACCATAAAGACCCAATTTTCCTTTCTTTTTCTCCTCTTCTCGGCCCAACTACACAAATGAGGGGGGGGGGGGAGTTGACTTTCCACTTGCCACCTCTTTATTATCTTTGGACTTCCATGCACTCATCTCATGTTCCCATGCACATCCTTTCAACTCTCTCTCTTTCTCCTCTCTCTTTTTCTCTCGGCCGAAACCAACTCAAACACACACACACTCTCAAAAATATCTCTCAAACACATAAGAACTCTCTTCTTCTTCATCAAATTTTCGAGAATTAGAAGCATTCCAAGGAGGCTATTCCACAAAAATCATCATCTTAGGTAAGTTCATGCTTGGATCCATGATCTAAATTCTTTGTTTTATCAAAAATCTCCTCTTAACTCATTTAAACTCATGATCACCATCTTAGAAACCTCTAAGTTCGAGATCTTCCAAGAAGGGTTGCTAGGACCAAGTTTTGTTCATTTCTTCCTTCTAAATCAAAAACAACAAGCAAAGGTGAGTTCATACCCCTCTTTTTTCGGTTTTTATATGTTTTATGGGGGAGAATACAAGAAAATGTGTAGATCTATGTGTATGTGTATGCTATGTATGATTTTATGCATGTATGTGTGATTTTATGTGTTTTTGTGATGAATATGTAATCAAAAGGGAAGAAATCTCGAGATCTATGCCATAAGAAGGAAAACAAACATGATCTAAGTTATATTACACTAAACAAGTCTAGAATATTAACTTATAAGATTGTGATAAACATATTTCAACATAAAACCCATTTTTGGGCTTAAATTGTCAAATGAACAAAAGTTGGGTCAAAAATTGTCATTTACGGATTTCTTAAGGGTCAAAGGAGTCAAAACAGTTACAACAAATGTTTTTATGAATATTATGCTCTTCAAAGGACTTGAAATGTAATTATTAGCTTAATGGGCTAATATTTGGGCTTTTCGGCCCAACAAGCCCAAAGTTGCGAAAATCATGAATTTAAAAGGGCTGAAATGGTAACTTCTTCAAAACAAGGGATAAAAAGTTAAACACAACTATTCCAAGGATTAAAAATGCCTTTCTTTTCCAAAAAAAGGATAAAAAATGTAAGGTTTTTGGATTTTGGGCCAAAATTGTAAAAGTTGCAAAAGTTTGGGTTTTAAACCGAAAAACACTTTTCTGGAAGGGTTGAAACTGCCAAAGAATAAGTTTGAGCTAAAAATATCATTTGAACAAGTCTATGATTCAAAAGTGTCAAGAAAAGAGTTTAAGGGCAAAAATGTCTTTTTTTTATATAAGGGACTAAAATTGTCATTTTTATTAAAAAAAGGGCTGAAAAGGTCAAACCAATATTCTCAAGTCAATTATTTTATTTCTAGAATATTGAGTCAAAAATACTAAACTACGACTTACAAAAATTGAAAGATGAATACACGTATAACTCTGAATATCGTTATAAACAAAATCGATCGGTCTCGAGTCGATACAAGAATAACAAATCGTTCAATCAAACCTTCCAACAATTATACAATACCTAAAACAAGTAAACAATCAAAACTCTGGGCTTGAAAGTTCCAATCATGCTTGTTGGGCCTTTGTGATCCATCCACATGATTTTCGGGCCCAAGAGATAATAATAATAAATGTTATTGGGCCTTCGATGACCCCATTTCATATTAAAGGGACCCTCAATGGCTTTTAAGTGCTATTGGGCCTTAGTGGCCCACTAGCACTGCTAGTAAGGTCCAAGTAATCAAATGCGAAATGGACCAACGTGTCCTTCGTATACCCAACAGCCTGAAATAACTCACGAAAGTAGCAGGACTTTGTTTTCCTCTTCTCCTCGTTTGTTAGGCTTATGCGTAATCAAAGTAAACAAAGTCAGGTCGTTAATCAATAGTAATCAATGTTATTTGGGTTAAGTGAGTAATAACGGGCGATACCTCCAAGGGTCGTTCGTAGTCTGTAGTTATAATCAAAGTCTCCTGGAAGGAGAGCGAGAGTTTGTGTATAGATCTATACGGAGGTGACTCCCCCACACCTCAGCTGTTCGCTACAGTTAGACTTGACCAGTCTAGGATGAAAAAATCTTAAGATCAATCCCGGCGCACGATAGGTAGCCAAGACAGACGAACTAGTCATTATTATGCATGGTTATAACGACTCACAAAAATTAATTAATCCAATACCATCCGAATAATCAAGGAAGAGTAATCAAAATCATTTATTGTGGCAATATAACAATTTGAGAAGTAACTGTATTTTATGTATTCGGAAAACATCGGGTTTTTCGAGGAAATCAACATCACTCGCTTGTGTCCTTCTATAACTATAATACAAAACTCTTTTTTTTTTTATATACACGTTTTGAAATCATTCATGCATCAACTTATGGATCTCCACACTTTGATAAACAACTGTCTTTTCAGAAAATATCGGATTTTCTGGGTTTTACAAACTACACAAATCATTTTTATCACAACCCTGCTTATGAACTCACCAACATTTCATATGTTGACCGTTTTTCAAAATAACTTGTATTCTCAGGTAACAGGTAAGCTGCAGGGTAATATCAAGTACCCTAGGATGTTATGTTTTAAAAACTCTCGAACAATTTATGTTATGAATGTGTAATGTTTAAGACAATGTACTGGATGGAACAATATCAGTTGTAATGTATTGATGCATGGTGATGTTTATGTTATGATTCATGTATATTCATTGTGATGATATTCAATTTAAGTCACGCGAGCCCTCGGACGTTTCCGCCGTCTGGTTTCGGGGGTGTGATAGGTTGGTATCAGAGCTCTGTTTTTAGTGAACTGGCATATCTAACCACACATTGATATGCAACTATAAACCAAAAAGGGACTAAAGCAACTCTGAACAAAACAAATAAAACACAACGATAAAAATATATTGACTTGTGTGATGTAGGAAAAAGAACATAATGCCAAATCAAATAAGATAACACTGACATCTCGGTTAAGTCGGGACTGTTCATCGTTGTAGTAAGGGGGGATGTAGCCTGATCAACTACATTTTCTCCGAAGTACAACTATCACATGCTCCGGGAAAACCTCGATGGTCAGTAAATTTAAAAACATACCCCTTGATACCAAGAAAAGAACATCAACTCAAATTGCATAATAATTAAAACATCTTAGGAATAATGTTAGTACATTTATATACTCTCGCAGACAGTATGGCCGGCTTCCATCACCCCGAAGATCCGTATTTCCCTAATCAGGGAAATAACGGATGGCTGGAGGAGGAACCTGAAGAAGACCCCGAGGAAGGGTCTGAAGAGGAACCTGAGGCGGAAGTTGAGGGCGGACCTGCCGAGCCAGTGGAGGTCCTGGAAGAAGAAGAAGCCGGAGAGGACTTCGAGGAAGAACCTAGCGATGATGATGATTCGGACACAGAGTCAGAAGTCATCAACCCCCCTTGCCCGACTAGGGTGCCCGCTCACCGGATGGGCCCGACCGGCCCTACACCCCCCTGGGGTATCGATCTTTGGAGGTGGAGCAGACAGCAGGGACATCGACCTCCATTCGACATGTCACGCGAGTTCTACGACTTGAGGGAGGGAGGACCAGCTGATCGCACACTTCCGGTCATGGTGAGACGACTGCGGAACACTGGCGACCTGGCGCAGAGCACCGCTGATCAGATGCACCAGATGCAGACTAGAGTTGAGCGTGCAAAACATGAGACGCGAGAGGTTATCCGAGAGTTCCACATGAGGCAGGTGAGATGGGAGACTCGCCTCCGAGATGCGGAACGAAAGGTGGCTCACCTTCAGGGAGCGTCCACTTCTTCAACACCACCCCCTGGCGCATCCCACCATGACTAGGACTAGTCATATCTATCTTTAGTATTATGCTTAGGTGATCCATGCTATGTACCATCGACTCTATGTTTAATTGATTACACTACTCATAGAGCCGTTACGTTGCCGAACTTGCACCACTTATGTATGCTCTTCTGAGCAAAATTTTCATGTATCAAAAATGCGGATAATATTAATGAAAAATTTTATGTGTTCTATTGAGGTTGTGATCTGCTAAGTGTTATATATACATGATTGTATGCTAATTTGTGAAACCACTTAAGTTCATGCAAAACACCTAGTTTATAGGACCACAATCTCACAAAAATCATAGGCACTCAACATCTTTCCGTTCCATGACAGAAAGATGCCTCAACGACCAACTCGTGGAAACCCTGGACCAACCCCACCCGAAGTCAACTCAGCTGCATTCCAAGCAGCTGTATCTGCTGCGGTTACTGCAGCCATGGCGCAAATCCACCAAGGGAACAATGGTGGAGTCAATGGGCAAGGGGTTGGGAGTTCGAACAACGGAGCAAATCAAGGACCTACCAGGACATGCTCTTACAAGGACTTCACCAACGCCAAGCCACAAACCTTTAATGGCACGGGTGGAATGATAACTCTAAAGAGATGGATGGAAAAAGTGGAATCGGTATTTGAGATATGTGAATGCCCCGAGGAGGTGAAAGTGAAGTTCGCCGCATGCACATTCGTTGACCAAGCTCTTACTTGGTGGAATGGACATGTATAGGCCATGACTCTCCCCGTAGCCAACGCTATGCCGTGGACGGAGTTGAAAGAAATGCTGATGGCTGAGTACTGCCCGAGAGGCGAAATTCAGAAAATGGAGCAAGAGCTGTGGAATCTCACCGTCCGAAATTCCGACATAGATGCATACATATCAAGGTTTAGCGAGCTGTCACTGTTGTGCCCTGGCATGATTACTTCAGAGGGAAAGAAAATCGAACGATTCATCTGGGGATTAACCTCCCCAGTTCAAGGAAATGTGATAGCTGCAAATCCTGAAACTTTCGACAGTGCCAAGAGATTGGCTAAGAAACTGTACGACCACAACAACAAGAAGGGCGAGAAGCCAGTGGAAACTGAAGGCAAGAAGGAGAGTGACAACAAGAAAGGAAAGAACAACAAAAGAAAAGGACGACAAGACTCAGAATCGTCAAAGAAGCAACAGACAGTGACAGTCAATGCTGCAACCACCCAAGTTCCCTCCACACCACATGCTCCAGCCTCAGCTAATCCAAGTGCCCCTAAGCAGTATTCTGGGAACCTCCCAAAGTGCAACAAGTGCAGTCTTCATCATAATGGCGAATGCAGAGAGATGCACTGTACCAGTTGCAATCGGAAGGGTCATACGACAAGGTATTGTAGGACCTATCCTCCCCAGAACCAACAACAAGGGAACAACAACAACCGCAACAACAACAACAGCAACACCAACAATAGCAACAATAACACAGGATCAAGCCCCACTTGCTATGGATGTGGAAAGACTGGGCATATCCGTCGAAACTGCCCCAACATCAACAACCCTGGGAACGGAGGAACAAGAAGAGTGCTAGCTATGGGTCAGGGAGAAGCGATGCAGGATCCCGCTGTTGTTACTGATACGTTTCTCCTAAACCACACTTATGCATGCATCCTATTTGATACCGGGGCAGAACGAAGTTTTGTGAGTAATAAATTCAAACATTTGTTAAAACAACAACCCCAGAAGCTTAATGAAACCTTTACGGTGGAAATGGCCAATGGGAAAACAGAATCCAATGGGGAAATCTACAACGGATGTACCCTGACCTTAAATCATCACGCCTTTCAAATAAACTTAATGCCTGTTTCCATTAGGAGTTTTGATGTGATTATCGGCATGGATTGGTTAAGCCCCCACCATGCTGAAATTATGTGTCACGAGAAGGTCGTTCGCCTTCGCCTCCCGAATCACGAAACCCTGATTATATACGGAGACAAACCCAGCACGAACCTTCGTCTCATCTCGTGCATTAAGGCACAGAAGTATCTACGAAAGAAGGACTTGGCTTTTCTAGCTCATATAGTGGATAAGTCCAAATAAGAGATCAATATTCGAAACATCCCTGTGGCTTGCGACTTCCCGGATGTCTTTCCGGAGGATCTTCCAGGAATACCCCCAGAAAGACAAGTCGAGTTCCGAATTGATCTAGTGCCAAGAGCTACTCCCATCGCCAAATCGCCCTACAGATTGGCTCCTGCGGAGATGCAAGAATTGTCCAGTCAACTCAGCGAGCTTTTGGACAAAGGATTCATCCGACCCAGTTTCTCACCTTGGGGAGCTCCGGTTCTCTTTGTTAAGAAGAAAGACGGTTCCTTTAGGATGTGTATTGACTACAGGGAACTTAATAAGCTCACTATCAAAAATCGCTATCCACTTCCGAGAATCGACGATCTATTTGACCAACTCCAAGGAGCAAGTTACTTCTCTAAGATAGATCTGTGATCCGGATACCACCAACTCAAAGTCCGGGAGGAGGATATCCCCAAAACCGCCTTCCGAACTCGTTATGGACATTATGAATTTGTCGTAATGCCCTTCGGTCTAACGAATGCCCCTGCCGCATTCATGGACCTAATGAATCGAATCTGCCAACCATTCCTCGACAACTTTGTCATCGTTTTCATCGACGATATCCTAGTCTATTCTTGAAGCGAAGAAGAACACGACCGACATGTCCGACAAATCCTGGAAACCCTGCGAACCGAAAGGTTATACGCAAAACTCTCTAAGTGTGAGTTTTGGCTCCGTAGAGTGAACTTTTTGGGTCATGTTGTTAGTCAGGAAGGGATACATGTGGATCCTTCTAAAGTCAAGGCTATCGAAGGATGGGCGATTCCAACGACACCCACCGAAATTCGTCAATTCTTAGGTCTCGCAGGCTACTACAGGAGATTCATTCAAAACTTCTCCAAAACAGCCAAGCCACTTACCTCGCTTACACAAAAGGGCGTACCCTTCGAATGGACGGACAAGCAAGAAGCTGCATTCCGAACTCTGAAGCAAGCACTCTGTAGTGCGCCGGTGCTATCACTACCAGAAGGAACATAAGACTTTATAGTTTACTGTGATGCGTCAAATCAGGGTTTAGGCTGTGTACTCATGCAGCGTGGAAAGGTGATAGCTTATGCGTCCCGGCAGCTGAAGACACATGAGGTGAATTATACCACCCATGACCTGGAATTAGGAGCTGTGGTCTTCGCCCTGAAGATTTGGAGGCACTACCTTTATGGTACCAAGTGCACCATTTTCACCGACCACAAGAGTCTCCAGCACATCTTAGATCAAAAAGAGATAAACATGAGGCAACGAAGATGGGTTGAATTGCTGAACGATTACGAGTGCGAAATCAAGTACCACCCAGGTAAAGCTAACGTAGTAGCTGATGCCTTGAGTCGGAAGGATTACTCGAATCGTCGTTTGAAGACTCTCTCCATAACCATTCGATCCCACCTAACCTCTCAAATCAGGCCAGCTCAGTTCGATGCCATGAAGGCAGAAAACAAAACAAGCGAAGCGTTGCGTGGAATGGAGAAGAACTTTGAAGTGAAGGAAGACGGAGCATATTACTTCATGAACCGCATTTGGGTCCCTAAATTTGGGGGATTCAAAGGAGTAGTCATGAACGAAGTCCACAAGACGCGATACTCCATCCATCCGGGTTCAGATAAAATGTACTTGGATGTTAAGCAACATTATTGGTGGCCTAACATGAAGGCAGAGATTGCCACCTACGTTAGCAAGTGCCTCACGTGTGCTAAAGTAAAGGTGAAATATCAGAAGCCCTCCGGATTACTACAGCAACCAGTAATTCCCGAGTGGAAATGGGAAAGGATTACCATGGATTTTGTGACCAAACTACCCAAGTCGACGGACGGTTTGGATACCATATGGGTAATAGTTGATAGATTAACAAAATCCGCTCATTTCCTGCCAATAAAAGAATCATACAAGATGGAGCTCCTGACAAGAATCTATATCAAGGAAATCGTGAGACTCCACGGAGTGCCCATATCTATCATCTCAGATAGAGATAGTAGGTTTACTTCACGCTTTTGGCAATCGCTTCAGAAAGCTATGGGAACACAACTTGACATGAGCACTGCCTACCACCCACAAACGGATGGTCAAAGCGAGCGAACCATTCAAACGCTAGAAGATATACTTCGCGCGTGTGTGATAGACTTTGGAAAGTCGTGGGATACCCACTTGCCTTTGATCGAATTCTCATACAACAACAGTTATCATTCAAGCATCAAAGTCGCTCCTTTCGAGGCATTGTATGGGCGTAAATGTAGATCACCGTTGTGTTGGGTAGAGGAAGGGGATACTCAGTTAGCAAAAGGACAAACATCAGACAATGCACTAACGGGACCAGAAATCATACGCGAGACGACCGAGAAGATAATTCAAATCAGAACCCGACTGCAATCATCACGAGACAGACAAAAGAGCTACGCCGATAAGCGGCGAAAGCCCTTGGAATTCAGAGTCGGGGATAGGGTGTTATTGAAGGTCTCTCCCTGGAAAGGGGTGATTCGTTTTGGGAAGCGGGGAAAGCTAAACCCTCGATACATTGGACCCTTCGAGATTCTTGCCCGAATCGGTCCAGTGGCTTATAGATTAAAGTTACCCGCTGAACTAAGCAGTGTACACCCCGTGTTCCATGTTTCCAATTTGAAAAAGTGTTTATCCGACGAAACTCTCGTCATTCCATTAGAAGAAATCAAAATCAACGAGAATCTCCTGTTCATCGAGGAACCAGTCGAAATCATGGACAGGGAGGTGAAGCGTACTAAGCAAAGTCGCATTCCGATTGTGAAAGTTCGATGGAACGCGAGACGCGGACCGGAATTCACATAGGAACGTGAATACCAAATGAAGCAGAAGTACCCTCACCTGTTCTCGCATTCTCAAATCTAGCTTTCAAAAGAATTTCAGGACGAAATTCCCTCTAACGGGGGGATGATGTCACAACTAGGAATTTTGACACCTTGTAACAACAACAATGATAACCTTTGTGAACCAAAATGAGAAAACATGTATGATGCCTATTCAATAACAACAAAACTTCCATCAAACACCTTATACAAGCACTGCAAATAGTCAACAAAGAATTGGAAGCCCTAGAAATCCCGGTTTAAGTCCATTTTGGATAAGGATCTTCTTATTGGGCCTATAGGACCAATAAGCCTCCAATTTGACTATTTTGGGCTTAGAACTCCTAAATGGACTCTAATTGGACCCATATACATGAAACTTAATATTTTGGGCCTTATAAGCCTAAAATGAACTAGGTTATCTTTAATGGGCCTTATTGGGCCATAACAAATCTAATTAGCCCTAATGGGCCATAAAACTCATTCTAGAATTATTTTGGGCCGTGAACCCTCTCCCAAGACCAATTGGGCCATATAATGGACTTAAGCACCAAAAAGGCCCAAATTTCCTTTCTTCTTCTCCTCTTCTCGGCCCAACCACACAAATGAGGGGGGGGGGGGGAGTTGACTTTCCACTTGCCACCTCTTTATTATCTTTTGGACTTCCATGCACTCATCTCATGTTCCCATGCACATCCTTTCAACTCTCTCTCTTTCTCCTCTCTCTTTTTCTCTCGGCCGAAACCAACTCAAACACACACACACTCTCAAAAATATCTCTCAAACACATAAGAACTCTCTTCTTCTTCATCAATTTTTCGAGAATTAGAAGCATTCCAAGGAGGCTATTCCACAAAAATCATCATCTTAGGTAAGTTCATGCTTGGATCCATGATCTAAATTCTTTGTTTTATCAAAAATCTCCTCTTAACTCATTTAAACTCATGATCACCATCTTAGAAACCTCTAAGTTCGAGATCTTCCAAGAAGGGTTGCTAGGACCAAGTTTTGTTCATTTCTTCCTTCTAAATCAAAAACAACAAGGAAAGGTGAGTTCATACCCCTCTCTTTTCGGTTTTTATATGTTTTATGGGGGAGAATACAAGAAAATGTGTAGATCTATGTGTATGTGTATGCTATGTATGATTTTATGCATGTATGTGTGATTTTATGTGTTTTTGTGATGAATATGTAATCAAAAGGGTAGAAATCTCGAGATCTATGCCATAAGAAGGAAAACAAACATGATCTAAGTTATATTACACTAAACAAGTCTAGAATATTAACTTATAAGATTGTGATAAACATATTTCAACATAAAACCCATTTTTGGGCTTAAATTGTCAAATGAACAAAAGTTGGGTCAAAAATTGTCATTTACGGATTTCTTAAGGGTCAAAGGAGTCAAAACAGTTACAACAAATGTTTTTATGAATATTATGCTCTTCAAAGGACTTGAAATGTAATTATTAGCTTAATGGGCTAATATTTGGGCTTTTCGGCCCAACAAGCCCAAAGTTGCGAAAATCATGAATTTAAAAGGTCTGAAATGGTAATTTCTTCAAAACAGGGGATAAAAAGTTAAACACAACTATTCCAAGGATTAAAAATGCCTTTCTTTTCCAAAAAAGGATAAAAAATGTAAGGTTTTTGGATTTTGGGCCAAAATTGTAAAAGTTGCAAAAGTTTGGGTTTTAAACCGAAAAACACTTTTCTGGAAGGGTTGAAACTGCCAAAGAATAAGTTTGAGCTAAAAATATCATTTGAACAAGTCTATGATTCAAAAGTGTCAAGAAAAGAGTTTAAGGGCAAAAATGTCTTTTTTTTATATAAGGGACTAAAATTGTCATTTTTATTAAAAAAAGGGCTGAAAAGGTCAAACCAATATTCTCAAGTCAATTATTTTATTTCTAGAATATTGAGTCAAAAATACTAAACTACGACTTACAAAAATTGAAAGATGAATACACGTATAACTCTGAATATCGTTATAAACAAAATCGATCGGTCTCGAGTCGATACAAGAATAACAAATCGTTCAATCAAACCTTCCAACAATTATACAATACCTAAAACAAGTAAACAATCAAAACTCTGGGCTTGAAAGTTCCAATCATGCTTGTTGGGCCTTTGTGATCCATCCACATGATTTTCGGGCCCAAGAGATAATAATAATAAATGTTATTGGGCCTTCGATGACCCCATTTCATATTAAAGGGACCCTCAATGGCTTTTAAGTGCTATTGGGCCTTAGTGACCCACTAGCACTGCTAGTAAGGTCCAAGTAATCAAATGCGAAATGGACCAACGTGTCCTTCGTATACCCAACAGCCTGAAATAACTCACGAAAGTAGCAGGACTTTGTTTTCCTCTTCTCCTCGTTTGTTAGGCTTATGCGTAATCAAAGTAAACAAAGTCAGGTCGTTAATCAATAGTAATCAATGTTATTTGGGTTAAGTGAGTAATAACGGACGATACCTCCAAGGGTCGTTCGTAGTCTGTAGTTATAATCAAAGTCTCCTGGAAGGAGAGCGAGAGTTTGTGTATAGATCTATACGGGGGTGACTCCCCCACACCTCAGCTGTTCGCTACAGTTAGACTCGACCAGTCTAGGGTGACAAAATCTTAAGATCAATCCCGGCGCACGATAGGTAGCCAAGACAGACGAACTAGTCATTATTATGCATGGTTATAACGACTCACAAAAATTAATTAATCCAATACCATCCGAATAATCAAGGAAGAGTAATCAAAATCATTCATTGTGGCAGTATAACAATTTGAGAAGTAACTGTATTTTATGTATTCGGAAAACATCGGGTTTTTCGAGGAAATCAACATCATTCGCTTGTGTCCTTCTATAACTATAATACAAAACTCTTTTTTTATATACACGTTTTGAAATCATTCATGCATCAACTTATGGATCTCCACACTTTGATAAACAACTGTCTTTTCAGAAAATATCGGATTTTCTGGGTTTTACAAACTACACAAATCATTTTTATCACAACCCTGCTTATGAACTCACCAACATTTCATATGTTGACCGTTTTTCAAAATAACTTGTATTCTCAGGTAACAGGTAAGCTGCAGGGTAATATCAAGTACGCTAGGATGTTATGTTTTAAAAACTCTCGAACAATTTATGTTATGAATGTGTAATGTTTAAGACAATGTACTGGATGTGAACAATATCAGTTGTAATGTATTGATGCATGGTGATGTTTATGTTATGATTCATGTATATTCATTGTGATGATATTCAATTTAAGTCACGCGAGCCCTCGGACGTTTCCGCCGTCTGGTTTCGGGGGTGTGACAGGCTCCTCCCATGGTCTTTACTTGAAAAGCCACGGGCTCCCCCACATGGTCTTACATCCAAGTGTCATGGGCTCCCTCCATGGTCTTCCCTGCAAGTATCACATATATAGCTAACATAACACTAAGCATAACTAACTATCATCCCACATATCTCTACAACAATGAGTGTACCACATATCACAAAATGGCCGGCTGTTGTGCCTTCGACCCATTGGTATGGTGAGGAGACTCACCTCTCGTGAATGATGAACTGACAATATAAGATCAGATAAATCCTACGCACTATTCCAACTCAACTGCCTATAATCATCATGTGATTAACTTGTCACAATCCCGAAATACCATAAATATCCTCAAAGTCAACCCTGGTCAAAGTCAAGGTCAACAATCAAGGTTGACCTCAACTCGTCGAGTGTATCCAGCAACTCGCCGAGTTACCTGAGTAACTCGTCGAGTTTCTTAATGTACATAAGACCGAAAACTCATGAAGACCGAAAACCCTCATCCTTCACCGAAATCACTCAGAACCTTGAAAACGGGTAAACCCTACCTGACTCGTCGAGTTGGCTAAGGTACTCGACGAGTCCTGTGAGAACAAGATCGATGCGCAGGGACAAGGTTTGAGAACTCAAACCTTGAGTGAATGCTTGAGATCAATTTTTGCTTGCTAATCGAAGTTCAAGTCAAGACTGGAAAGACCAGTCAAGTCTTAGATAATAAGTTCAACAAATGATCAAGACATTAATTTAAGAAAGAGAATAAAAGATTAAAGTAAAGTTAATAAATGAAGAACAAGAAGAATGTTTTAAATATGATAGAGTCAATGCCAAAGTGAGTGAAAGATCTGTTCTTAACTTGTATTGAATGCTCCTTTATATAGGAGAGAATGTTACAGTGAATTAACTAAGTAACTTACATAGGACCGGACAATAGAACTATTTCTGACATTCTGATTGTCTAGTATAACAAAAGACTGAAAACCTATGAAACGTTACATCAATACAAGGATAATAAATGACAAAAGAGAAAATAGCATTCTTCCGGATCAGCATGCATTCCGGACGTTAAGATCACTCCGGAATGCGTTCCTCTTCCTCTTCAAAATACTCTTCAGCTCCGGACAGGTTCCGGAGCACTTTTTCCTTCGGAACCAACACCCTTCGGAATATGTACTTAGGATTGCTAGAGGTTCACTTTTAGGTTCCAACAATCTCCCCCTAAGTGAACTTAGCAATCCAAGAAGCTTAGATCTTTTCTTCATTGACGAAGGTGTAGGCCCGGAACAACCATTCACGGACTTCAATGTACCATGCCAGCTGACTTACAAACTTCGCCTTCACATATTCCGGAGCATCAGTCTTGGATGTACGCGAAATGAACTTCTTTAGAGCTTTGGTAGGAATCAGGTGTTTGTCCAGGACTCGGAAGCAGTCCTTCTTTTTCGTTTTTCTTGTAGTGTAGACAAACCCTAGAACAGGCTCTTCAATAGGACCATCAGCAAGGCGTTCAGCTTCCGGAAGGATGAAATCGATCTTAGGAACAAATTGCTTAGTTCCGTAAAGATGGGCAAGTTCATAATCTCTTCGACTGAATTCAACAACATAATATTTCAGAAAGCCCAGTGCAACATGATAGGCTCCAATACTGAGGTCATCCTTCTGATTCTCTCTGAAGTAGGCGGCCAAGGTGAGTATGTCATTTGGATTCATTGAAGGGAAATCCGCATCAGTAACTGTCCGGGGAGTGGGCTTGTTCCGGAGAATGTGAAAACGGAACAATGGACAGTGTAGTTCAAACTTCACCTGAAATTTTCTTCCGAAGCCATTGACCTTAGTAATTTTCTTCTTCGACCACACTTCCTTGAATGGTATTGCGTTCTTAGAGTAGAAAGTGTCAAGTCTTTCTCTTTCTGTTCGGATGATAACTTCCGGAGGATCTGTGGGATGAAGTGGAGCGAACTTGGTGTAGTACTTGCTGAAGGCAGAGAGAGGAAGATCTAGTTGATCAAAGTCACTTGTAGGAATGTCATAGGACATAACTGGAACGATTTCATGACTCTGAAGGATGCCTTCACGACAAAGTGGAGATATCCCACACATTGGGTCAGGATTATCTTTCAGAGCCTGAATCCGGATGCTTTCTTCAAGAGCTTGATTTATTTCCTCCTGAGACCATCCATGTTTTTGTTTGAGAGGAGGTCTGGAATGCATAGCTGGTTGTTCGTCTGTCATTGGTTTCTTGCCTTTGTCTCTTTGAAGTGCAGAGATGACGGGCTTCATGTTCTCATCGATCGTGAATTCCGGAGTAGGATTTGGAAGTGGTTCTTCCGGAATATCATCAGGGGTCCGGAGAGGAGAGCCGTGGTCGATCGAAGCAATTTTTGGTTCCGGAATGGGAGTGGGAGACATCACAGAAGGAGTAGCTCGGAAAGCTTGAGCTGTAAGGAAAGATTTGGCCTTAGCCAATTTGACAGATCGCTCAAAAACTTCCGGAAGAGAGGATGGCCAAGAGACTGCGGACCAGATCCTCTTTTGTTCTTCCGTAATAACCTTCGGAATGGTCAGCTTTGGAGCTTGAAGACCAACAACTCCTTTGGGAGCTTTATCCGAAACATAGAGGTCTTCATCTTCACTTCCATCACCTTCAGTAATCCCAAGAACTCCGGAGACGATATGAACATCATCGTCGGACTCCAGATCTTCATCTCGGAGAGCAAATTCCGAGGCATGCTTCCATGGTTGGCTGGGGCCTTCTCCTCCTCTTGCATCGGTAGACTTCGGAGCCGGTGCAAGCAGTAAGTCGTCGTTGAGATCATCAAGTTTGGAGAAAACCTTCTGAAGACCTGAGGAGAGTTGAAGAGTGAGAGTGTCATATGCTTCAGCAGTAGGGGCTTGCTCAGAGAGGTGCTTGAAAGTGCTTCTGAGGATGGCAATCATCTCATCAAACTTCCTGTTCGGAACATCAACAATGTTCCAAGTTGAGCGCAGGAGTTTGATGAGGACTTGTTGAATGATGAGGTTCATCTCATCTTTTTGCTTAATCTCCTTTTCGAGCCTTTGGATCTGTTTCTCATGGCGAACATGAGTCTGGTTTATCAGGTCATTGGTAGCAGACACCAGATCATCATGGACCTTGAGTATTGAGGTGATGGTTTGGAGGTAGTTGTCCACCAAGGCGTCGTATTTTGAGTCAACTTGCTCCATTGTATGTTTGAGCCGGATGGAGACAAGCTGATCAAGGCGGGCTTCTCTTTCAGCAACTGATGGTCCGGACTGCTGAGAGAGTATCTGTAGAATAGTATCAAGTTTGGAATCAAGTCCGGAGACTTTTTGATCCAACTTGGAATTCAGCTCCGTTACCGATGTTTCCACAGACGCCACTTTTTGCATCGTGTTAGAGATATTGGTCCGGATCTCCAGGAGGGCGAAGGGGTCACCATAATCACCAGCAGATGATTCCGAATCAGAGTCGTAGTGTTGCGGAGGAGAGTTGTGAGAGTGAGGATGAGTTGAAGGACCAGGTTTGGTGGTAGCATCATCTTCTTGATGTTTAGAGTTTGAGCCTCCGTCCGGAGTGGTAGAGGATGAGGATCCGAAGTCATATACAGACTTGGAACCGGATGGCTTGGATGTAAAGTGAGCAGAAGCCTTGAAGGTGTATTCCGGAATGACCCTTGCTTCTTCGTCTAATAGTACTTCTTCGGAGATCTCTTCTTCCGGATCGACTTGGAATGCACTTTGATGGGTGGTGACAGGTGGTTGTTCGGAGTTTAGCTCAACATCTTCATCCTTGTCAGTAGGAGGAACATAGGGCATGTTGCTCTGAATGACCCTATTCCTCATGGAAATTAGAATGGATTCCACTTGAGCTCTAGTTAGGTCCGGACGCCTAGATGCTACCCTGTCAACATAAGCTTCCCAATCGGGATCATTAGCACCTGGTCGTCCTTTACTCCTTCCGGGTATCAGACCAGTTGAGGCATCGGAAGTTGGAGGGGCTGCTCCTCGTTCCGGATGCTTGGGGTCCGGAACGGTGGTTCCGGAGTGTGTGCGTGTAGAAGAGATAATAGGAATATCAAATTTGACACGTGAGTGTGTTCCAGGGGGCTGCAAGGAACTTTGCACAACACCGACATCACCCTTTTGGGAGGGTGAGGGTGGATTATGTGGAGACTCCCCGTGAGTGTGTGCGAGTGGTGTTGAAACATTGAGGGGTACCTCAGATGAGTGGGTAGGTGGGGTGTGCGGACGGCCAGAATCAACCGGAATGTCATGGGTGCCCTCCTGTTGAGAGGAGGCACTGACTTTGGTTTTCTTTTTGGCCTTGGATTTGGTAGGAGAAGCCTTCCGTTTGGCTGATTTCTTGATTTTGGGTCCGGACATGGCAGGATTGGCCTCTTTCGGAGTAGGCTCAACAGAGACTGGGGCAGGTTGTGTTGGGTCAAACACAACCGAAGTCTCAAGATGCTGTTTTAAATAGGGAGAGCCGGAAGGGATGGTGGCCAACATATTGTCCGGAAGACGTCTGACCGGACCAAAAGATGATTGGTCCGGAATTCTATATGCCTTAACGGTTTTAAAGGAGATACATACCTCCGAAGGAATGACGTTAACCGGAAGCGGTTCCGAAAGCTCTTTGAAAATTTGTTGAATCGTCAGAGCCCAAAATCTAGGGCTTAAAATCTCGTTCGGTTTCCTTTTGATGGCGAACTTGCAGAAGTCTTGCCAAAGGACTTCATGAAGGTCTACAGTATTGTTGCGCCTAGAGTAAATGCTGAAGACCAGATTCAGCCAATCCTTGCTCAAAGTATCGGTACCTCCATGCTTGCCTGATAACCCTCGGATGATGAGATGCATAAGAACCGTGCATAGCCCAGAAACAACGGTTTTCTTGAAATCCTTTTCCCTGTAGTCTTGCGTATAACCAATGAAGTTTAAAAACATCTGAAACTCTTCAACCGTTGGTTCAACCACTTTGAAATCAGTGGGGTTAGGTGAGACCCCAATTGCCTTGAGAAAGGTCTATTTGTAGACAGGAATGATGCAATCGCCGATAATGGTGGTTTCCGGAACTCCATCCTTAAGTTTGATGCTTGTGAATGCTCGATGAAGATGATGAAGTGGTAGGGGTGGATCTGGGATTTTGGTAAGTGGAACAGAGATGGGATGGTTTGCAATGAACTCAATCATCACTCTGATCGATTCATCGTAGTCTAGAGGGTTCAGCGAGAAGAGTTGGGTTGTATCTCTGAGAAAGGGTTCTTGATCGGCAGAAGAGGATGAGCCCTTTGATCCTTTTGAAGATTTCTTCCTTGCGATTGATTTCTTTGGAACCGATGCAATTTGAGTTGGGTTCTTCGAAGACTCCATTGTTGAAGACTGATGAATGCTTGATGAACACGAAGAACAGTGAGAGATTTTGGAGGTTTGAGAGTTGAGAGAGCGTAAAGAGGTAAAAGGGAATTTGAAGGGGTATCTATAGGTAGGGAAGGTGGGTCGGGTTGAAAAGGTAATGATGAGGATCCGAACTCAAATGGGTCGCATTGAATGAAATTGTGCCTTTTTAGGGTTGATGGGACGGGAAGGTGAAAGGTTGAATGGTTCGAAGCTTAAAATGGAAATGTCATCCGGCGATTCGATGTTTGTTTTTAGGAAACGTGCAATCGTGGCACGAGAATCAAGGTTGATAGGATAAGAATCGCCACAAGTAACCGTTGTGAATGGTTCGCCTTAAAACCCTTTGGTATTCAGGATGAGTGAGTCCGGAATGGTTATGATTCGGTAGGCACATTGATGAGTTCTGAATATCTTTCTTTGAGATAGTTCCGGAGTGGGAAATAGTCCAGTGTAAGATTTGAGATTCCGGAGCAGTTTTGAAAATTCCGGAGCAAGTTCGAAAATTCCAGAGCAGTTTGAAATTCCGGAGCGATTTTGAAATTCCGGAGCAAGTTTGTAAATTCCGGAGCAGTTTGAAATTCCGGAGCGATTTTGAAATTCCGAAGCGATTTTGAAATTCCGGAGCAAGCTTGTAAATTCCGGAGCGATTTTGAGATTCCGGAGTACAAAAAAAAATTACCTTTCCGGAGTGGAATTCCGGACTTCCATTATGAAGCGAGTTCCGAAACAAAGATTTTGAAGATGGTTTGAACTTGATAATTTTGATGAATAAGATAAACTGTACAACTTAAAACTCAAGTGAAGGTCAGGAAACAGAGATAAGTAAGACGATCCTAAGTATCTGAGAGAAAGTAGTTCCGAGATGAAGAAATTTTGTGATCGGAACTAGATTTCTTTCAGACACGTCTATCAAAGAGAACAAGTCTCTTGAAAGAACTGAGGATCTGGTACCATCATACCCATTTTGTTAAGAAAACCATTGAATTTGGTTTCGTCCAATGCCTTGGTGAAGACATCAGCAATCTCATCGTCAGATGGAA
This sequence comes from Lactuca virosa, assembly GCF_052849685.1. Lineage (NCBI taxonomy): Eukaryota > Viridiplantae > Streptophyta > Magnoliopsida > Asterales > Asteraceae > Lactuca > Lactuca virosa. The sequence goes on from NC_136431.1 coordinate 183,313,446, forward strand.
CAAAAATGAGTTCAATGTCACCATTAAGTACATGATCTTTTATGAAATGGTACCTTATGTCAATGTGCTTGGTCATGGAGTGCTGAATTGGATTATGAGAGATGGAAATGACACTTTGAGAGTCACAATAGATAGGAATGCGTTGAAAGCGGTAACCATAATCCAAAAGTTGAGACTTCTTCTACAGAACCTGAGAAGTACAGCTGGCAGCAGCATTGTATTCAGCTTCGGCTGTTGAGAGAGCAATGCAGTTCTGTTTCTTGGATGACCAACTGACCAAACGATCACCTAAGAATTAACATCCACCTGAAGTGATTTTACGATCGAGTTGAAGAACACCATAGTTCGAATCAGAGTAAGCTTGAAGTAGGAAGCTCTTATTTGCTGGATACCAGATTCCGAGACTCTTGGTACCTTTGAGGTATCGGAAGATTTGTTTCACAGCCAAAAGATGAGACATCTTTGGATTGACTTGAAATCTGGCACATAAGCATGTAGAGAACATAATATCCGGACGACTTGCTGTGAGATAGAGTAGAGATCCAATCATTCCATGATACTTCTTTTCATCAACAGGAGCACCCGAAGGGTCAGCAAAGATCTTGTGCCCGAAGCCCATTGGTACCTTTGCAGAGGCACAGGTATCCATTGAGTATTTCTTGAGGAGTTCTGAAATGTACTTCTCTTGGTGAATAAATATTCCTCTGTTAGTCTGTTTGACTTGAAGACCATGAAAGAAGCTTAACTCCCGATTCATGCTCATTTGAAATCGATTGATCATAAGTTTAGCAAAGTCAGCAACCATAGATGGGTCCGTAGATCCAAAGATGATGTCGTCCACATAAATTTGCACTAGCATGAGATGCTTAACATTTGATCTTCGGAACAGTGTGGGATCAAGAATACCTCTTTGAAAACCTGAGCGTTTTAGAAAATCAGTGAGAGTCTCGTACCAAGCTCGTGGAGCTTGCTTGAGTCCGTAGATAACCTTTCGGAGTTTGTAACAATAGTTCAGAAATGAGAGATTGGTGAATCCGGGAGGCTGTTGAAGATATACTTCAGTGTCAAGTTCACCGTTAAGAAAAACACTCTTAACATCCATTTGGTAAACCTTGAAGCCTTTGTGAGCTGCATAAGCAAGAAAAATTCTGATGGCTTCTAGTCGTGCCACAGGAGCAAAGGTTTCATCGTAGTCAAGCCCTTCGATCTGAGTGAATCCTTTAGCCACCAACCTTGCTTTGTTTCTAATGATCACTCCTGCATCATCTAGTTTGTTGCGAAACACCCATCTCCTACCAACAATGGGATGATTCGGAGGAGGAGGCACGAGAGTCCAAACTTCATTTCGGTCAAATTCTGCCAGTTCTTCTTGCATGGCTGTAATCCAATCAGCATGATCCAATGCTTCCTTGATGGATTTGGGTTCAACCATGGATATGAATGCTGAAAAATGACATTCATTTTGGATGTTGGTAGCTGAGCGAGTTTGTACACCAACATTAGGATTACCGATCACTTGGTTTGGAGGATGATCCTTCGTCCAAACATGTAATCGAGGGAGTTCTTGTGCAACCGTAGATCCTACATCAGTAGTGGAATTGATTTGCTCCCCCTGAATGATTTGAATATTTGGATGATGCTCCCCCTGAACTTCTGAACCGGAGAGGTTAGCATCATCATCTGAAGGGAACTCGAAGAAATTTTCATTTTCATCAATGTTGAGAGGATTAGAGTCATTGAAATCAGCAGCTGCATCTTGGAAGCCATCCACATTTGATTCAAGAGAGGGATTTGCATTATTCTCCCCCTCAACCTGAGAAGGTTGAAACGATTTTGAATCAAATGGAGGGAGGCTTGGAAGTGAACCGGAAACGATTTGTGAGACTGGGGATTCCGAAGCAGGAATTGGAATGAGAGATGGCCTTGATCGAGATTCCGAATCAAGAGCGGTTTCGGAAGGACCAAAGAGAGTTTCAAAGTCAACTTCAATAATTGTCTGAGAGTTCGGACAACCTGGCGGAGGAGCATCAGACTCCATGATGTGAGTTGTAATGTGAGTAGGGCCAGAATTCCGAACGAAGTTGTCATCGAAAGTAACATCAAAGCTTTCTTCCAGAACACGAGTTCTCCGGTTAAGAACTCTGTAAGCTTTCAATTTTGAGGAGTACCCAAGGAAGATGGCTTCATCAGCTTTAGGTTGGAACTTGGTAAGCTGATCACGATTGTTCTTGATGAAGCATCTGCATCCGAAGACATGAAGAAACGAGATTGATGGCTTCCTACCATTCATTGCTTCATATGGTGTCATGTTGAGACGTCGATTGATGATACTTCGATTCTGAGTGAAGCACACAGTGGATACAACTTCAGCCAAAAGATAAAGAGGTAGATTTGCGAAGTTCAGCATGGATCGAGCAGCTTTAATGAGAGGTTTGTTGCGTCTTTCGACTACACCATTTTGTTGTGGAGTATAGGGAGCTGAGAAGTTGTGGTCGATTCCTTTTTCTATGAGGAATTTTTCAATGGTTGAATTTGTGAATTCCAAACCATTATCACTTCGGATTCTCCTGACTGGGAGTTTGATAAGAACTTCTATTCCTTTGATAAAATTTATGAGCTCTGAGGCAGTTTCAGATTTCAACCTTAGGAAGAAAACCCAAGTGAACCTTGTAAAATCATCAACAATCACAAGAATGTATATCTTATGATGAAGACTTTCTACAGTGGAAGGTCCACAAAGATCAATGTGTAGAAGCTCCAGAGGTTCCGAAATGGATTTTTCAATGATGACAGGATGACCCTTCTTGTACTGCTTACCACACTCACAAGCAGCACACAAATGATCATTTTCAAACTTGAGAAGAGGTAAACCTCTTACCATTTCGCCTGATACAAGATCATTCATGTACCGAAAATTCATATGAGCGAGCCTTCGGTGCCATAACCAAATGACGTCAAGAACAGCTTTGGAGAGAAGGCAGAGTTGTAGTTTGCCAATAATCATGTTGATGTCAAGCGGGTACATGCTCTTGTTGCGGAGTGACTTTATCAAACATTTTTTTCGGTCTTCAGTCATCACATAGCTATACTTCTTGCAAAATTCCACACGACGACTTGAGTCAGTGAGCTGAGCAACACTTATCAAGTTATGTTTCAAATCAGCTACATAAGCAACATGTGAAATAGAGAAGTTTCCATTGGTGAGAGTTCCATAACCATGAATTTGTAAATTGGAGTTGTTTCCATGTGTTACATAACCAGCATTCAGAGCGAGTTTTAAGTCTCGCAGAAATTCCTTCTGCCCCGTCATGTGCATGGAGCAAGAACTATCAATATACCATATTGTTTCTTACTCCGAAGCACAAAGTGCCTGCAAAAATTAGTGAGAAATGGAGTTTTTAGGCTCCAAATTAGATTTTGGGACAAAGGCACAGGCCTTGGACTTATACAGTGATTTCCGAACAGCTTTGTGTTTCTGAGTGGAATTCTTTGAGTCTTTCGGAAACAGACAAAAGGCTAATGTCTTCTCATCTATCCAGTAGTCATATTCAATGACTTGGTGTTTCGAAATGGTCTGCTTCAGACACTTGACTTCTGGAGTGTTGATAACATTGGTTACCTCTGGAATTGATTTTTCATCAATGGGAGTTTTGATTTTCCACACAAAATTTATCTTTTGATTTGTGGGTTTGCTTGATGACACATTTGAATTGGTAGATTTTGGTTTAAAAATTGTGGCATTAGATTTTGCAATGAAGACAGATGGGTTTGTCCGAGGAAGTGTGTTTTGAGGTTTTGAGACATTCGCATGAGATTTAGGCTGAGTAGAACAATCTGCTTTCTTAGGTTCTACACGACTATGAGATATGGAAGTTCGTTTAAGAATCTTAGTAGGAGCAAAGGAATTTTGACTATGAATGGAATTGGTAATGAACCTGGAATTTTGTCTAGTCTTAACTTCCTTCTTAAGTGCATTTCTAGCTTCTACTTTGGGATCTATCATATCCTTTCTATTCAGCATTGGTTTTCTCTTAGTGTGAGATAAGGACTTTGAGGTATGTCCTGCGGAAGGATTGTTAAACTTAGGAGAAATGGGAACCAACTTTGTTTTTGAAACAACTAAATAATCTGAGTCACAAGAATCAGAGGAGACACTGCTTGATTTTCCAACCTTATCATCTAAGGATGCCCATACAACCTCAGAGGTATCAGTTTCGGTTGTCATGGTAGGAATTTCTTCAACAACACAATTGTTAGTGTGATTGCTTCTAGAAACATAGTCTACATAATTTGGGAGACTGTAATGAAATTCCGTGGTCCGATTCTGGTCCAGGTTTATCAGAGGCGGAATTTGCGTGGAATCAGGACTTTTGACAACAATTGGTTTGAACTCAGGAATTAGGGACTCAAAATGGTTAGTGGTCTCCGGAAGGGGTGACAAGGGAGAAACAGGGGTGTCCGAATGCTTGATGTTCGGAAATTCTCCCATTAATGTCAAATTTTGCAATTCCTTCAGGGGACTAATAATTGGTTTAGGAAACTCGCTTCCGAGACCAGCTGGTTTAGACCATGGATGACGAAAATTGTGAGTCATCTGAATGTCCGCTTCAAGCATGTCAACAGAATTATGCAAAACATCTATTTTGGCATTAAGACGTTTATTATCAGAAATCAACACATTACGTTCGGAATAGGTGATTTCACATTTATCTTTCAAAATGATACATTCATCGTTTGACATTACAAGTTCATGCTCTAAAGACTCGATTTTCAATTTTTTATCCTCAAAACGTAACCTAAGACGACTTAGTTCACAATCCTTCTTCTCACTGGCTTCTATGGCAGACTCATAGGCTTTATAAATGGTGTTCATATCTGTTTGGATCTGGGTCAGATAAGGTTCACATAAAGTCAAATCGAAATTATTATCAGAGATCATAGATTTTACCTGCTGAACGATGCTTCGACCTGGTGGATCGTTAGTGGCCATGTAGCAGTAGTGAGGTTCAGCAACCTCATCTTCATCTTCGGACCCAGAAGACCAATAACCTTCATCACATTCAACCGTTTGTCTTGCCATCAGACACATATTCCTTCCAGTTATCACATCATCATCATCATCATCATCGTCGGAGGACCAATATCCTTCGACATCTCTTGAGAAACAGGGGTGTCCGAATGCTTGATGTTCGGAACTTCTCCCATAAATGTCAAATTTTGCAATTCCTTCAGGGGACTAACAATTGGTTTTGGAAACTCGCTTCCGAGACCAGCTGCTTTAGACCATGGATGACGAAAATTGTGAGTCATCCGAATGTCCGCTTCAAGCATGTCAACATAATTATGCAAAGCATCTATTTTGGCATTAAGACGTTTATTATCAGAAATCAACACATTACGTTCGGAATAGGTGATTTCACATTTATCTTTCAAAATGATACATTCATCGTTTGACATTACAAGTTCATGCTCTAAAGACTCGATTTTCAATTTTTTATCCTCAAAACGTAACCTAAGACGACTTAGTTCACAATCCTTCTTCTCACTGGCTTCTATGGCAGACTCATAGGCTTTATAAATGGTGTTCATATCTGTTTGGATCTGGGTCAGATAAGGTACACATAAAGTCAAATCGAAATTATTATCAGAGATCATAGATTTTACCTGCTGAACGATGCTTCGACCTGGTGGATCGTTAGTGGCCATGTAGCAGTAGTGAGGTTCAACAACCTCATATTCATCTTCGGACCTAGAAGACCAATAACCTTCATCACATTCAACCATTTGTATTGCCATCAGACACATATTCCTTCCAGTTATCACATCATCATCATCATCGTCGGAGGACCAATATCCTTCGACATCTCTTGAGAAACAGGGGTGTCCGAATGCTTGATGTTCGGAACTTCTCCCATAAATGTCAAATTTTGTAATTCCTTCAGGGGACTAACAATTGGTTTCGGAAACTCGCTTCCGAGACCAGCTGCGTTAGACCATGGATGACGAAAATTGTGAGTCATCCGAATGTCCGCTTCAAGCATGTCAACATAATTATGCAAAGCATCTATTTTGGCATTAAGACGTTTATTATCAGAAATCAACACATTACGTTCGGAATAGGTGATTTCACATTTATCTTTCAAAATGATACATTCATCGTTTGACATTACAAGTTCATGCTCTAAAGACTCGATTTTCAATTTTTTATCCTCAAAACGTAACCTAAGACGACTTAGTTCACAATCCTTCTTCTCACTGGCTTCTATGGCAGACTCATAGGCTTTATAAATGGTGTTCATATCTGTTTGGATCTGGGTCAGATAAGGTTCACATAAAGTCAAATCGAAATTATTATCAGAGATCATAGATTTTACCTGCTGAACGATGCTTCGACCTGGTGGATCATTAGTGACCATATAGCAGTAGTGAGGTTCAGCAACCTCATCTTCATCTTCGGACCCAGAAGACCAATAACCTTCATCGCATTCAACCATTTGTCTTGCCATCAGACACATATTCCTTCCAGTTATCACATCATCATCATCCCCGGAGGACCAATATCCTTCGACATCTCTTGAGAAACAGGGGTGTCCGAATGCTTGATGTTCGGAACTTCTCCCATAAATGTCAAATTTTGCAATTCCTTCAGGGGACTAACAATTGGTTTCGAAAACTCGCTTCCGAGACCAGCTCCTTTAGACCATGGATGACGAAAATTGTGAGTCATCCGAATGTCCGCTTCAAGCATGTCAACAGAATTATGCAAAGCATCTATTTTGGCATTAAGAGGTTTATTATCAGAAATCAACACATTACGTTCGGAATAGGTGATTTCACATTTATCTTTCAAAATGATACATTCATCGTTTGACATTACAAGTTCATGCTCTAAAGACTCAATTTTCAATTTTTTATCCTCAAAACGTAACCTAAGACAACTTAGTTCACAATCCTTCTTCTCATTGGCTTCTATGGCAGACTCATAGGCTTTATAAATGGTGTTCATATCTGTTTGGATCTGGGTCAGATAAGGTTCACATAAAGTCAAATCGAAATTATTATCAGAGATCATAGATTTTACCTGCTGAACGATGCTTCGACCTGGCGGATCGTTAGTGGCCATGTAGCAGTAGTGAGGTTCAGCAACCTCATCTTCATCTTCGGACCCAGAAGACCAATAACCTTCATCACATTCAACCGTTTGTCTTGCCATCAGACACATATTCCTTCCAGTTATCACATCATCATCATCCTCGGAGGACCAATATCCTTCGACATCTCTTGAGACCGTAGTAACAAAGGCTTTCTCACTTTCAGCCATTTCTTGTGCTCTTCGGACATAGTAAGCCGAGTCTTTGATTTTTGGTTTTTGTGGAGCATCAGCTAGACAATCTTTGGCAAAGTGGTTTGCATGACCACATTTATGACACAAGATTTTTGGTTTGTCTGATTTTGTACTCTGAGAGGGTTCCGAAGTAGAGCTTGTTTTAGGGAGGTTTGGTTTGTATGCAGGAGGATTCTCGGATGGTTTAGATTCCGGAGTTGAAAATGGTGGAGGATTGTTCTGGTGAGGAGCATGGAATCGGTTTTGGTATGATTTGTAGGAAGGATTGAAGGGACGTTTGTACTTCATTGAAAGTAGTGCGAACTCCTGTTGGAAACGGAGTTCAGAGTCCATAGCTTCGGAATCATCAGCGGGATAGGTTTCTGTTGACAGGGAAGGTGTGGATGATTGAACAAACGGAACAATGGGTTTGAAGGGATCCGAAGTGGATGAGTCCGAAATGTTTGATTCGAAAGAAATGACAAGAGCAAGAGGACCTCCGGAGAGTTCCCTTATTGTTTAAGCAACATTGGACTCATGGCCTTGAAGTTCATCAAAGAGTTGATAAAGCTTCAGCTTTTTTAAGGAGCCATTACTTTGGAGACAGGATTTTAGATTTCCCCATCCTTTGCCCAGACTGTTTATGAACTTGAGATTGTACTCCAAAGGAGTTCAAACAATCCCATGGGCAGTCATGTTGTTGACAACGACTCGGTAATGGTTGGAGGCTGAGGCTACAGATTCACCTGGAGTAGTGGTGAAGGTATCAAAATCATTGACAACCGAGGTAAGGCGCATGTCCTTCATATTTTCGGAACCTTCAATCAAATCCTGAAGAGTGTCCCAAATCTCTTTGGATGATTTGCATAGTTTGATATGTTCAAAGAGTGATGGAGGAACACCAAACACCATTTCTGAGAAGGCAAATTGATCAGCATGCAACTTTTCGATATCATCTGCGGTTAGAGGAGCCGGACGAGCTTCATCTTCTCGCATGAGCTGTGCAGCTGCATCTCTTACAACTGTTCTTACAGGAACATGAGGGCCTTCTTTGACGGATCTCCAGATTTGTTCACCCTTATCTTTGGCCAGTAAAAACCTTTCCATTCTAACTTTCCAATGATCATATTCTTCCACAACTAGTAATGGGGCACGTGTAGGGCCACCCACGCTATTTGCGATTTACATTGAAATCATTTGTTGAGGATTAGAATCAGCCATTGAAGTCAAGATATCTTCAAGCTAAAGTGGTATATAGAAGAACTTTTATCATTATCACAGAAATGGTTGAAATACCAAGGTAAATTCAAGCCAATTATAATCTGATCTTATGGATTCAAAGGACAACCACTCAAGCTCTGATACCAATTGTGAGAACAAGATCGATGCCCAGGGATAAGGTTTGAGAACTCAAACCTTGAGTGAATGCTTGAGATCAATGTTTGCTTGCTAATCGAAGTTCAAGTCAAGACTGGAAAGACCAGTCAAGTCTTAGATAATAAGTTCAACAAATGATCAAGACATTAATTTAAGAAAGAGAATAAAAGATCAAAGTAAAGTTAATAAATGAAGTACAAGAAGAATGTTTTAAATATGATAGAGTCAATGCCAAAAGTGAGTGAAAGATCTGTTCTTAACTTGTATTGAATGCTCCTTTATATAGGAGAGAATGTTACAGTGAATTAACTAAGTAACTTACATAGGACCGGACAATAGAACTATTTCTGACATTCTGATTGTCTAGTATAACAAAAGACTGAAACCTATGAAACGTTACATCAATACAAGGATAATAAATGACAAAAGAGAAAATAGCATTCTTCCGGATCAACATGCATTCCGGTCGTTAAGATCACTCCGGAATGCGTTCCTCTTCCTCTTCAAAATACTCTTCAGCTCCGGACAGGTTCCGGAGCACTTTTTCCTTCGGAACCAACACCCTTCGGAATATGTACTTAGGATTGCTAGAGGTTCACTTTTAGGTTCCAACAATCTCCCCCTAAGTGAACTTAGCAATCCAAGAAGCTTAGATCTTTTCTTCATTGACGAAGGTGTAGGCCCGGAACAACCATTCACGGACTTCAATGTACCATGCCAGCTGACTTACAAACTTCGCCTTCACATGTTCCTGAATGAATCTCCCATAGTACCCCATTAGGCCCAAGAAGCTACGAATCTCAGATGCGTTCTTCGGTACTTCCCACCGCATCACAGCCTCAACCTTGGCCAGATCAATCGAAATGCCCTCCTGGTTGATGATGTGCCCCAAAAACTGCACCTCACGCATCCAGAAATCACACTTTTAGAACTTGGCATACAACCTTTCCATGCTCAATGCCTCGAATACCTCCGTTATACGCTGCTCATGCTGCTCCTTGGTCTTAGAATAGACCAGGATATCATCAATAAAAACGATCACCGACCGATCCAGCTTCGGTCTACACACTCTGTTCATGAGATCCATGAACGCTGCTGGGGCATTGGTGAGCCCAAATGGCATCACCACAAACTCATAGTACCCGTACCGGGTCCTGAAAGCTGTCTTCAGTATATCCTCATCCTGAATCCTCATCTGATGGTATCCTGACCGAAGATCAATCTTGGAAAACTAAGACGCACCCTGCAGCTGATCGAACAAATCGTCGATCCTCGGTAGCGGATAACGGTTTTTCACCGTTAGTTTGTTCAGATCTCGATAATAATACATATCCTGTGGGACCCGTCCTTCTTTTTCACGAACAGGATCGGAGCTCCCCACGAGGAACTGCTCGGATGGATAAACCCTCGGTCTAGCAGCTCCTGAAGTTGCGTAGATAGCTCCTACATGTCGGGCGGAGCTAGCCGGTATGGTGCCTTGGCTATCGAAGCGGCACCCGACACCAAATCAATGTGAAACTCCACTTGCCTCTCCGGAGGCACTCCAGGTAACTCCTCGGGAAAGTCATCCTGAAACTCTTATACAAGCGGTACACTGTCCAAATCCCTCGAGGTCTCAACCCTCATATCCGAGATATATGCTAGAAATCCCATACAACCATGCTGCAGAAATCTCCTAGCCCTCGCAGCTGAACAGAGGGTTGGCCCCCGTGAGGCCCTCTCCCCATGTATAACCAGTTCTCACCCACTTAGGTTCGAACCCTCACCAACTGACGCTCGTAATCTATCATGGCCCCGTTGGCCCCCAACCAGTCCATCCCGACAATCACCTGCAACCCTCGCAACGGTATCGGGACTAGATCAACACGAAACCTCTCCCCAAGCACATTCAGGACGCAGTCGCGATACACCCTCGCAACACTCACAGTGCGGTCGTCCGCAATCTCAACGTCAATCGGGGAATCCAAAGTCCCTGACGTATCCCGAAACTTCTTGCTAAGTGCAAGAGATACAAACGATCGGGTAGCTCCCGAATCGAACAAAAAGTTTTTCGACATACCATTGACCAAAAAGGTTCCTATACATAAGCACAATATACACATAAACAATGCAATAAATATAGAGCAGGAAGATAAAATACGTACCAGCCACAACGTCTGGCGCTGCCCGAGTCTCCTCAGTGGTCAACTGAAATGCACGACTCTTCACCACAGCAGCATCCGCCTTAGCAGGGCGGCCATCTGTGATCCTCAGTGTGCCGGGCGCAGGCACCGCCACTGCTCCTCCCCTCCCTAAAACCTCGAACAGTCAACACGCTTATGGCCAGTCTGGTTGCAGTGAAAACAAATCAAGCCCTTCTTGGGGCAATCACTGCTCAAGTGACCCGGCTAGCCACATGCATAATATCCTGAGCCCGCTATCCGATAAGCCCCACTGTGCGGCTTACCGCACTTGGCACACCAGCCACGACCCTGCTGGCCCCTACTAGAAGAATCTAAGGTCTTAGGCTTTTTAGCCTGACCTACTGCTGTCTGTGCCTGCTCAGGCTTCCGTTTGGTATAGAAGTCTAACTCCATCTCCTGCTTACGGGCCTTCTCCACCATCTCATTCAGGGTTTTGCACTCTGTAAAGCTCACAAACTCACGGATATCATCCTTAGGAATGGAATGATACCTCGTCCTCCTCATGTCCTCATCGGTAGCATACTGTGGAATCAACAATGCCCATTCCCGAAACCTGACGGTGATCTCCGCCATAGTCTCGGTGGTCTGTTGAAGCTCATGAAACTGCCTCACTAGCCGTTGCACCTCGATAGGTGGTGCAAACAATGACCCTAGATGTACCTTTCTATCTTCTTACTCTCTAGGGTAACCATCTGGGGGCATAGTGCTGCCATGTCGCTAAACCTGTCAGTGTAGGCCACTATGTATGAGCCGACCATGGTATGCTCCCATAACTCTTGTTCCAGCTTTTGAACTTCTCCCCTTGGGAAGTATTCTTCCAACATCATCTCTTTTAGGTTCTCCCAACCTATCGACTTAGCCACTGATAGGGTCAGTGACTTAACATGGCTATTCCACCATGTTAGGGCTCTGTCGGAGAAGGTGCAGGCAGCAAACTTTACTTTGCTCCCTTTTGGGCACAGACAAATTTCAAAGACCGAATCTGTTTTCTCGAACCATCGCATCAGAGCAATGACTCCTCCATTTCCATTAAAGGATTTGGGTTTGCAGTTCATGAAGTCCTTATACGAACACTCCCTTGGGTGTCCGTGTGTAACTCCGGGGATAGTTAAGTGGGTACCGCTACCAGATCCACTGGTAGTATTTGCGCGAATGTGAGTTATAGAAGCTGTTACTGCGGTCGTTATCGCTGCTTGGAGAGCAGCAGGATCGAATTGTGGTGGTGGATTCTCTGTTGTGATATTGACTACACGCCTTACTGGTCTATCGCGAGGCATCTTTTGCTAAAAAGAATACAAAGATGAGACGGAAATAAGTCTACAGTAGTGGTTATAAGTCGAAAGCTGAAAGACTAAGTTATCCTAGATCTGAATGTATCTGGTTCTGACTTTCATAGGGTTCTGGAAACAATTCATAAAGGGAGTCTATATAAATTAAACTTTATGAATCAGAAGTGGCTTTCCTCGAATGAATCTCTGTGAATTGAATATCCGTTACTGGCTGCATGAAAAAGAAATAATCCTAACACATAGTGTGAGTAATGTATTCACTAGCTCACTAAGTCAATCAAGGTTATTATTTATTAGTGTGACGCATAAGACGTTTGGTTTCTTCGGCTGATCCCTCCTTGGAAAACTCCTCTTGAATCTATACTTGTTCCTCCTTGACTCCTCTGCTGACTGCTATGATGGAGTGGTGTTAACACGCTGTCGCACGCGTATTAAACAAGTAAATTATCACTGCTTGTTGCACTAAAAATATAGCATAGGGAAGCAGGGTCGAATCCTCAGGGACACAGCCTAAAAGTCAATGCATTTTTGCATCAGGCACATCTAGTCAAAACATAAATTATAAAAGGGGGTTTTAATTGTAAACTAAAAACTAAAATGCAGTGATATTAAATTAAATGAAAGTCAATAATAAAAACAATTCCAGTTCTGCTGCGACTTTCCTAATCTTGCAACTGATCCAGATCTGATTATTTGAGATGCGTTCTATCTAAGCTGGTACTGAGAAAAACTAACAAGCTCTAGTAATTTCTCTTTTACCTAAACTAGTTAATCAAAACAAGCTCTTCAATTAACCCTAACTTTTTACTATTCAATTAAATAAGCTCTTAATTAAATCAGAAAAGTTGCATTAAGTTCTTTGTAAAATTCCCAGCAATACCCAATACTTCTCACAAGCTTGGAAGCGTAAATATATGATTTTTACAGTTTATACCAGAGTTAAATCCCAAAACGGAACCAATCTGATACTTGTTACTTTTACCAATTTATTAGAACAATTACGAATTCTATTAATTGATTAACTAGAATGATAAAACCCTAGCTAGGTGATCAGACTAACAAGAATTCAAATCAAACATTCATTAAGCTCAAAACTGAAGAATATAGATAGAAACACAAATCAAAAACCAGATCTAATGATCAGTCACATGAAAAGTACTCGTCTTTGCAAATCTGAAAACTAGGGTTTAGCCAGACATGGCCAAAATTTGATGAAAACAGATGAAAAGAGACATCAAACAACTAATATTACTAATCTACTTGAAGGAGATGATCAACAGTCTTCAGATCTTCAGAAAACGTTGAAATCGGAGAAGAAACGCCTCCAAAATCGTATTTTCGTAAGAAAAAGTAAGAAAAAGATAAAACATTATAAACAAATAGAAAGATGTAGATGACATAAAAAGGAACTTAGAATAAAAACTAAAAACAAGATTAAGGAAACTAAAATTTTAAACATTATCAAAACACTTCACTCTTTTTTTGTTCACATGATCAGATTTCACAATGAGGAAGCTCCAATGAAATCATTACCTAGACAACAGTCTCAATACATTATATTAACGATTCATATTTCATATTTAATAAGTCAAACCAAGCTTGAGCAAATAATTTTTACGCCGAATTAAATTTGTGAAAACAATGTATTTTAAAAAATAATTTCACGAAAATTCGTTCATAAAAACTTAGCTTGACCAACCCCTCCTTTTTTTCCGAACTCGTCCAGTAAACGCGGTAAGCTCCATTATGGACAGAAAATCCAAGCTTACCCCTATGATTCTAGTATCGAGGGATCAATCTCATTATACCACACATCTTCTTTGTCTTGATCAACTCTTCAGATTTAACTTGCTTGCTTCTCGATTTCGACTTGAACTTGACATGGATTTGGCTTTGAATTGCAAATTTCTTCAAGTTTCTTGATGTACCATTTCTAACATATATATATTGACTGGGCGCGAATTTTACTTTGAGGCCCACCATATCTTCAATACTTCAAAAATGATAATAAATTGTGGGTATAACAAGAGTTCCCTCCCAACCTCAAAAGGCGCATAAACTATATGGTTCAGTACTTCAAGGAATGATAAGGGTTATCCAATCTAAGTTCTTTTTAAGGCATTCAAGGAAATTATTTTCAAAACACTGTTCGTTTTTCCATCCCACACTTCCATTGTAAAAATTATCCAACTCGTATGTTGGTTTATATTGAAAACATTTAAAACACTTGAAAAGATAATTCTTAAAATTGATTGTAATGAGACCGTTATTTTCGGTAACTATCACACTTCATCTTAATAGAGCTATCGAATGTAAAAGGATATACTCATCTCATGTAAAATATTTTTTTAAAGATGTTTAATTTGATTTTTTTATATGCAGAAAATAAAAAATAACTAGAAATAAAAATATTTTTGGGTTTTTTGTTCTCTTATTTATGAATGCAGAAAAATAAAATAATTTTTTGAGACATTTTTTTGAATTTTTTATATGCAAATGCAAAAAGAAAATTTTGAAAATTTTAACTAAAAAAAAATGAAAAATGAAAATTTTTAAAAAAATGCAAATTTTTACACTAACCCCATCCCCAAGCTTAAAATGATGCATTGTCTTTCATGCTCAGAGAGGAATGAACAACTCATTAAAGAAAATAAAAACAAAAAGGGTGCAGCCAGGAAAGAATGTACATGATAAGTTTGCAGATATCTGATTTTGACGATGAATGTTGACGAAAAATCTGTATTTCAGCAACTCTGAAGATCCTCTAATTTCCCCAAGCTTACTTGAAACTACAACCATCTCTTTATTGAAATCATAAAAACTAAAAACTACTCATCGTGTTGCCTCCCGGACAGCCGCCCTTTTTAAGGTCGTTGGCTCGACCATGCCTGAAGACTAGATTACCTGTACGTAAAGATTTTGGCACAAAACAATTAGCAGTACTGTGTCCCCGGCAACGGCACCAATTTGTTAACACGCTGTCGCGCACGTATTAAACTAGTAAATTATCACTGCTTGTTGCACTAAAAATATAGCACAGGGAAGCAGGGTCGAATCCTCAGGGACACAGCCTAAAAGTCAATGCCTTTTTGCATCAGGCACATCTAGTCAAAACATAAATTATAAAAGGGGGTTTTAATTGTAAACTAAAAACTAAAATGCAGTGATATTAAATTAAATGAAAGTCAATAATAAAAACAATTCCAGTTCTGCTGCGACTTTCCTAATCTTGCAAATGATCCAGATCTGATTATTTGAGATGCGTTTTATCTAAGCTGGTACTGAGAAAAACTAACAAGCTCTAGTAATTTCTCTTTTACCTAAACTAGTTAATCAAAACAAGCTCTTCAATTAACCCTAACTTTTTACTATTCAATTAAATAAGCTCTTAATTAAATCAGAAAAGTTGCATTAAGTTCTTTGTAAAATTCCCAGCAATACCCAATACTTCTCACAAGCTTGGAAGCGTAAATATATGATTTTTACAGTTTATACCAGAGTTAAATCCCAAAACGGAACCAATCTGATACTTGTTACTTTTACCAATTTATTAGAACAATTACGGATTCTATTAGTTGATTAACTAGAATGATAAAACCCTAGCTAGGTGATCAGACTAACAAGAATTCAAATCAAACATTCATTAAGCTCAAAACTGAAGAATCTAGATAGAAACACAAATCAAAAACCAGATCTAATGATCAGTCACATGAAAAGTACTCGTCTTTGCAAAACTAAAAACTAGGGTTTAGCCAGACATGGCTAAAATCTGATGAAAACAGATGAAAAGAGACATCAAACAACTAATCTTACTAATCTACTTGAAGGAGATGATCCGCAGTCTTCAGATCTTCAGAAAACGTTGAAATCGGAGAAGAAACGCCTCCAAAATCGTATTTTCGTCGTCTGGTACCTCTGGAATCGCCAACTTAGGTTGCTGGAAGATTATAAGGTCTATTTATACGTCCAAGAGCAAAAACGATGCGCATGCGATCGCATGTATCAAAGCTGCGATCGCAGGTTCTGAAGAATACGCGTCACGGGCCTTTTTAATGAAGTAGCATGCTATTTTGACACTTTTTGGCCAACCTGCGATCGCATGTACACAACCTGCGATCGCAGGTATTGAGTTTTCACTCCCGGATGAATTTTGGGCACTAAAAAACCTCGAATCCATGCTGCGACCTAACCTGCGATCGCAAAAAGGCCCCATGCGATCGTATAAAGGCAACCTGCGATCGCATGTTGTGCCTAAGACTTCCGAAATTTCGTCTACTTTTCAGATCATTTTGAATCGCGTCAATCGGAGTTACGGTTCTTGAGATATGGTCAAAATACTGACAGGGGGTCAAAGCTGCCAGCAACATCCTTTAACTTTAGATTGCATATTCTATCTTCGTGTGATCAATTCGATCGAATGTTTCTTAACCAACGCATCTTCCAAACATTCCTCATAATCCTTCATAAGTCACAAGCTCCATTTTAAGCTCCAAACGCGCATCCAACTGCTCCCAAAGCACTGCTCCACTCGAATTATCTGGAATTGACATAAAAACATGAGCTGAACATTATTTAAATAAATGAAATGCAAATGTACAAAATATGATACTAAATAATAATGAAAACTACCCTAAAAGATGCATAAAATGACATCTAACAAGTGGTTATATCTATCTAGGTTTGTCGTGCGAGAATGGAAGTGTCTAAAGAATCTCTGAGATTAAGTGAAACATTATGGGGTGATCCTTACTAGGTCCTCCTATTATTGTGCAATGTATACAAGTTGTATATAATTTCAGATTAAATAGACCTTCGAATAAGTGATCCTACTCTAAAAACACAACCAAACAAGGAATAGGAAGTAGAGCATAGATCACAAATTCTAAGTCTATAAAACCTCAATTATATAAAACCTTGGGAGTATACACTCCGGAATTATAGATCTACCAGAAGGGTCTTTTAAATTATCACATAAGTTATTTATAGTGCCTAAAATACTCCTATAGTATTTTAATGTAATGAACTTGGTATGTTTTAAACTTGTTGTTGTCTTGTAGTATCATAAAATACTCCTATAGTATTTTAACTTTATGTTCTGATCTAGAAATCCCTTGAATAGAGTTAGGTAAGTTTTAAGACTGTTGCAACACCATATCACTCCCAAACACATGTTGGTCACATCTCAAATGAATATAGTTGATTAGGCTATATTGATCCTAGATATGATTACATAACTGTCTAGGTTTGACCGCAGTGTCCAACCTTTAAATACTTATGTTCTGTTCTTCTTGTGATACTTGTTCTAGTATGTCTATATGTATAAGCATGTATGTATATTTTTATTAAATATTGTTATATTTTAAAATATACTTTTAGTCAGAGCACTTCGGCCCCATTGCATTTATAGTTGTATATCTTTTATAGGTTGATATACTTAGTTCACTATAAACAATGCTCTGATACCAATCTGTCACACCCCCAATCAGGAACGGCGGAAACGTTTGGGGGCGGAGGACGTCATATGTAGTATCACAACACATGCATCATAGTAATAAAAGTAACAAACAACCATTGCATTAATATTAAAGTGTTTACAAAGTATGTGATTCACAAAAGATTGACTTCAAACGTAAATAACAAAACAAGACATGAAGCTACTATACTCCATCTTCTGAATCCCAATGCGCATACCTGTCTACTAGTTTCCTGACAATACAAGTTATTTTGAAAGAGTAGATCAACATTTAAGCTGGTGAGTTCATAAGTATTTAAGTGATGAAAAGTAAGTTGCAAGTTCTTTTAGAAAAGTTCGCCTGTTCCTCCAGAAAATCCTATATTTTCTGATATGATGAATGAAAGTAAAAATGACACTACAATTCCTTCTATGAGTACTAAATGGATACAAGTTATATACAATTTAGAGTAAACAGGCAATCGATTGTGTGAATTTGCCCTAAGCCCACAACCAAACAAGGAACAGGAAATGAAGCGGAAGTCACACATCCCATTGTTTGTTAGGTCCTCACTGTATATAACCCTGACGTATTCATTTGGTACTTACAGAGTTAACTGTAATAGTTCTTTATATTTGAAGAAAACATTCTTTAAGAAAATCATATATTTCCTTTAGTAAAAATGGTAACCACAATAGTTCCTTCTATAATCACTTAGTTTATACTAGCTATATATAATCTAATATCGAACGAACTGTTAAATGGGTGAATCTGCCCTAATCCCACAACCAAACAAGGAACAGGAAGTAAGGCGGAAAGCACACATCCAACTGCCAATCGGATATTAAATATATATAACCCTGATGTATAAACTAAGTTATTATAGAATTAACCACTAAAGATCCTTTAAGTTATAATGGTTTAATAAAATGAATTAAACCTTTTACTGATAAGTTTCTAGTTTAGCTTACTAAGTGTTCTGTCTGAAAAGTATGTTTTTGTACTAGAAAACGGTATATTGAATTTGTATGCTATGACCAGACCCATACCTGATACTCCTTATGATTACTTGGTGTATACGGGATATATATAGCTAAGATTGAATAGATAATAGACTGGGTGAATCTGCTCTAAGCCCACAACCAAACAAGGAACATGAAATGAAGCGGAAAGCACACATCCTACTGTTTGCTGGACCCGATTAATATATACCCCTGATGTATCTACCGAGGAATCATAAAGTTAGCATTATAGCCCCCTTCTAACTGAATGTACTAACACTCGAATGTTCTATTTGTCTTTTGTAATGATGTATGTTTTCCCAAGTTTAAGACTATATTTACTAGAAAATAGTTTGCATTACCTTTTATGTGAGAAGATCACTATATGAATGAAATGGGAAAATGAAAGTGTACAGTAATGTTGTATGAAGTAACTACTGAAGCACTAACTACCTTAAAACCACATTGTTAATTACGGTTAAAATGTGAGCTGGTTATAACCATACTGATTGACGAGTGTTTACCACGACGACCTGCTGGCGTCGAAACTGATGTGATATTTGTCACCCCTTGGCCTGCCGGCCAAACTGTAACGAACAGTCGGGATGCGGGATTGTCAGTCCCGTATAGATCTATACACACATGTCCGCTCTCCCTCCAGGAGACTCTGGTTACAAAACGCGACATAACAAGTATATTGCTATTCCGTGAAGTAGTGGTTTCACATTATTGTTATCTTGTTCTTGTTATCGTATGTTACTTCCTGTTCTTGTTTTAGTATGTTCCTCCCTGTTCTAGTTATAGTATGTTATGAACCCCTAAACTATACCTATTATAGTTTACTAGTATGTTTATTTTGTACTGTCCCTGATTTGTAGAAAAGACTCGATTATCTACTGAGTTATGCTTGTACTTTAAAAACAGAGTTTTATATTCAACAAAGTAACATAACTTAAAAGAGTTTTTGAATTGATTTGATCACTTATTAAAGCATAAGAAATCCTTTAATGTGATGGTTATCACAGATAAACATTTACACAATATCATTGTGTTCAACTTGTATTCCCCCTTAAAAGCATTTAAAACATTTAAAAGATTGATTATAGGGGTATAAACTCACCTTATGTGGGTTATTCAATTTAAGATTCGAGTAAGGATGAGAAGTTCCATGAATGAAGTCCCGAGGGACACACGAGTCCTAAATGACATATATTGATACATATATGTATATAATTAGTGTTTAAAACAACTAACATGAAGGGAAACAACCTTAGGAACTAGGAAACACTCTCAATGGAGTGTTAGAATCACATGTGATTGATCACAAGGAGTTCACGGCCAAACTCTATGAGTTTACGGCCTTAGGAGGGTTTACGGCCCAAGATACTTTGAAGGGTTTACGACCCTTATGAAGAATTTACGGCCGTAAACCCTTCAAGATCTTGAAGATGGTGACAAACAGTGATGAATCAAGGCTAGAACAAAGGGGTTCCTAAGCATGAACAAGTAAGGGATGAGAAGCTTATGTTTTGGGAGTGAAATGAGAGCTTTACTTGGATGATACTTGAGAGAGAATGGAGTGTTTGCGGCTGGAACTTGTAGAAATGAAAAAAAATGAAACAAACTCTTATATATGGAGGGTGGTTCACGGCTAGAAGAGTGTTCACGGCTGTGAACATGGTTTACGGCCGTGAACCTCATGTGTTGGGTTTTCTGGTTCGGGTGCAGCCTTCTGATCTCGAGCTAATACTTCAAAACACTCAATCCTTAAGTGTACTAGGCTTAGAACTCATTAGAATGACCCTGAACAAGGCTAAAAGGCAATAGAAACAAGTATGACTTTTGGTTGATTGGATTGAATTTACAAGATATAAATTTTCGGGTTGTCACCCGATCCCTCAGCATACATGAAGCAAACCCCACCTTTGCCCCACCATGGCAAGAACTCATGCGCTGGGCGTTCT
Source organism: Lactuca virosa (assembly GCF_052849685.1). Classification (NCBI taxonomy): domain Eukaryota; kingdom Viridiplantae; phylum Streptophyta; class Magnoliopsida; order Asterales; family Asteraceae; genus Lactuca; species Lactuca virosa. The sequence continues at coordinate 183,334,037 of NC_136431.1, forward strand.
CTATGTCCGCCACCCAACTTCGGCTAACAATGGGGTCCCTGACCCCGAAAAACTCTTGCGCCCTGCACGCCTTGAACTCCCGGAACGAGGGAGTTAGGACCCTGACCTGGCCCGCAACAATCTCGGATCTGAATGCCCTGAGCCTCTCCTCCATGATATCCATCATACCTTCCTTGACCGTCCCAAAAATCACTAGGGTAGCGTCAAGGATGCCCCTCGTAACCTCTGATGCAATAAGCTCGCGCAACCTCTTATCAATGGGCGCAGTAGTGTCACATGATCCGGCCCTGGATCCTGATCCCCCTGCTCTGAACCGTTTCACCACCATACTGCTCTGCAATACCATAAAACATAATGAACAGGATGTCCATAGAGGGGATCCTCCCACAACGGTCGTCCTTAGAGCTTCCAGATCTAACATTGGTTCGGGTACAGGTCGTGTGCTTTCATTAGTACGGGCCCAATAATACCTTCCACACCTACCTATACCATCCCCAAGGCTCTAACTGATAACTCTAATTCGTCCAAAATCAAATCATATCTCACAGGCTACCGCATAGCTCAAATCCTAGGCTGACCTAAGATTTCCTCCATCCATGTCAAACCAAAACTCAATCATAACAGGTTGCCTTATGCATGCAAATTATACACAGAATATGATCAAATAGACTTTTGAATAATAGACTCTACCCTAAGACCACAACCAGACAAGGAACAGGAAATTAGGCCAAATCAATCATTCTGAGGCTATAAGACCATAACCATATACAATTTTGAAAGGATACACATAGCAAGATTCATACGATTATCGTAACTTACATATCAGTATAACGACCCAAATTTTCAAAAGAAAATTTTCATTTTTAAATAGTCAAAAACACTTACAATAAACCATAAAATCTCATTACATTTGTTTTCAAATTCATAACAATAACAATATTATTCCAATAATCAGAGTGTCCCATAAAAACGCCTGAGAGAGAGTGCATGCCACGCCATCAAGCCTTGCCCTTGCCCTTGGGCTCAAATGTACCTGAAACAAATCCACAAACTGTAAGCTAATGCTTAGTGAGTTCCCGAGAGCATACCCCACACACAATCCACATAAACACATATCATATTAGCTATAAAAGCTACATATACCACATAAGCCATGCATACAAACATATCAGGATGTCGTGGACTCCTCCCAAGGTTTTACCCCAGGATGCCAAGGGCTCCCCCACATGGTCTTACACCTAAGTGTCATGGGCTCCCCCATGGTCTTTAGCTGGAAAGTCATGGGCTCCCCCACATGGTCTTACATCCAAGTTCCATGGGTCCTCCCATGGTCTTTACTTGAAAAGCCATGGGCTCCCCCACATAGTCTTACATCCAAGTGTCATGGGCTCCCCCATGGTCTTCCCTGCAAGTATCACATGTATAGCTAGAATAACACTAAGCATAACTAATTATCATCACACATATCTCTACAACAATGAGTGTACCACAAATCACAAGATGGGCCGGCCTTGGTGCCTTCGACCCAATTGTATGGTGAGGAGACTCACCTCTCGTGAATGTTGAACTGAAAAGATAAGATCAGATAAATCCCATGCACTGTTCCAACTCAACTGCCTATAATCATCATGTGATTAACTTGTCACAATCCCGAAATACCATAAATATCCTCAAAGTCAACCCTGGTCAAAGTCAAGGTCAACAGTCAAGGTTGACCTCAACTTGTCGAGTATATCCAGCAACTCGCCGAGTTACCTGAGTAAATCATCAACTCGCCGAGTTACCTGAGTAACTCGTCGAGTTCCTTAATGTACAGAAGACAGAAAACTCATGAAGACCGAAAACCCTCATCCTTCACCGAAATCACTCAGAACCTTAAAAACGGGTAAACCCTACTCGACTCGTTGAGTTGGCTAAGGGACTCGATGAGTCCCTTCAGTCCTTCTTGTGTTCGGATGTTTTTAAGCTACCCTAAAGCTCCAAATTGAGGATCTAGCCTCCTAGGGCATGGTTTCCACGTAAAGTTGAAAACTTGACGTGCATGCAAGCTCTTAAATGCCAAAACCAAGCTAAGGGAGGGGTTTTAGCCAAAGAGAAGGGCCATTGCTTGATAAATCCAATGACTTTATAACTCTAAGGACTTCGAGGAGTCCAGATCTGAAGTTACAACTTCAGATCGTGCGCAATACCAGAAATAATCTACAAATGTACTAAAATGACCTTAAACCTAAGAAAAAGGGATCTAATGCTAAAATGACCAAGGTAACAACTTGTTACCTTCAAATGGAAGCCCAAACAATGTAGATGTTGGATCTACAAGCTCCTTCATGTTCCAAGCTTCTCAACCTTCAAACTTCTTCAACAAGTTGCACCAAAAACACTTTCTTAGCCTCTCAAGCACAAGGAAGGAGCAAAGAACGGCTAGGGTTTCTTCTCTGGGTAATGAAGTGGTAAGGGAGGCCACAAGAGGCAGATTAAGTTCTTTATATTGGGTGCGAACCCTAAAAAGCAGGGTTTTCCTTTACAGCACCTACTCGTTGAGTCGGGGCCTTCCGACTCGTCGAGTAGGATCTAAATCCCGCGTCCACATAAATGATCTCTACTCGACGAGTTGGAACCTCCAACTCGTCGAGTTCCAGCACAAAACCCTAAACCTTAAGAAAAAATTAAATGATACCTGGAACAGGTGTTACACGGTGCAGAAAGCTGACAATACAATTTTCCATCAAGTGTCATCAGACATATGTTCTAGAAGGAAATATACCATAGCATAATGTGTTGTTGATCAACACATGCATAAAAGAGAGTAAATAACCTAACTACATGTTTATTATATAATGATAGAAATGTAAACATAGAAAACTTACATCACAATCTAACCAAGTCTAACCAACCGTCGTTAATGTCTCCATATAAAAGCATTAAAAGTCCATCAACGCCCAAAAGACGAGATAACAGTCAGTAAACAGTATTGAAGCATCATGCTTCTCAGATAGGTTTTCAATTTTTTCGTCCATGCAATCATCTAAAGGGGTGGGCGTACAAGGATAATTTCTTTCCTTATCATCTATACCTATGTAGAGTTTAACCAAATCGAAATATGTTTCTTTTGTTCTGTATACCTAAGTGCTAATGGTGGGGTCTGGAAATCTGGTGAAACAACCTCAATGATGCCTTCATGAACAAACAACACAGTTCCATCATCTTGCAACAACCTCTTATCTTGTGGGGTAGCCTTTTGTATGAGGTTAATAGTGTTACTGTACATTTAGTTGAGGTTATATATTGTTAAACAATCAACAATCCAATAGCAAGTACACCATATAAAATTAAATATGTACCTGTAAATCACGTGACCAACCCTCATCCTATATGGTACCCTTATTAAGGCGTGTACCACAGACCTTTACTAAGGGAAATCACCACACACAAAACCGCCAGACTATATATCTATAATAGGCTTTACATGTATCCCTAACACACACTGAATACATGCCATACGTATATGTTGTACTTCTGCAACACCAGTAGCGAATAACTGATAGGTTTTCTACATTTAAACACATGATATTGTGCAACGGAAATGAACAAATATTCCTATATGTTCATGTAACCTAGAAGATCCAAGTTTCATACTATTAGTGCTACTACTAAAGAAAATATAGAAAATACATACATGTTTTTATGCTAATGATCTACTTGCTTGAGTTCTTGTTCTTATCACCTTGTTTGGATGAAATCACCCAAACTAAAATTCTTCTTTTGGTTCACACTCAAGAACATCAAAGAGCAGAACAAAAATAACTACGAGAAATGATCAAGTTCTACAAACCCTAGAGAGGGTTAAGAAATTGTCCTTAAGAGAGAAAGGATAGAAGGCCAAAATGAAAAGCCAAGGGATGAGCAAAATGCTTTGATCCCTAGCACCTTATTTATAGGTTGCAATTGCTTGGCCCCAAAGAAACTCTATACCTTATGGGATAAGCCCATAAAATTTTCCACCTCCTTATCCCTTGGGGATTATGGAATATTCTAATTAACTAACTTTTAATTAATTAATATTCAACCTCTTGAATTAATTAATTCCAAAACAATTTCTAATTCATTTATCAAGCCATTTCTAATTAATTTTTCAAGCCATGACAAATTAATAAACTAATTTCTCCTAAATTCTTTTCTGCTCAAATGGGTCATGAGGGCAACCCAAAAAGAACCCTGCTATTATTAGAAATATTATCAATAGTTAATGACCTTAGACACTCTTTCTAACAGTCTCCCACTTAGATAAGTCATCAACTATATGAGATCTAATACTTCTTCAATAATCAACATAGAGTTTGCTATCTGATGCATCTGCCATACTCTGATCTAATCAAGATTTAACCCTTCGGAAAGTGAGCAACTATTCCTTTGTTCTAAAATATATCTATATGAACTTGATACATAGATAAGGGTCAATCTCAGTGTTCAAGATTATGCTCCCCAATAAAGATTTGTGACGACTACATAAGATTACTAAATTGAACACAACAATTTCAAGCACTTTAGATGTCAACACCAAATCATCGAGGGACCCATAGATATCGGTTCTCCTGTTAGGGTAGAAGGAACAAATCAACTTTGACTACATAGTTTTTGTCTACTCGCCATATCATACATGGACATACTCTATATAACTACCAATTAAGAACAACGTTGGAGCATACCAATGCATAACATACTTGGAAAGTAAAACCCACATGTATCCCGATTTGAAGAATAAGAGATATTATCATCTTAGAATTACTCGTGACTATATCCATAAAGTAATCTCTAAGTGCGGGTTGTTCCAATACTTAAATCTCTATTAAGTACTCATGAGTGCTAGTTGCAATCTCTATGCTATGTCCAATCTCTATTCTATGTCCAATCACTATTGAGAATCTACTAACACTCCATGACAATCTTAAATCACTACGTACTTCCAAGAGTATGACCGAATATGGAGGTTTGAGTAAATTAATACTCGGGAAGTCGGTTCCAAACATGCTAAATGAAACACAATAATAAATCAATGTACAATTGGTAGCAAACCAACTTATTATTAAGTCACCATAAAATAATCACCAAATCAGTTAAAATTCAAGATAATAAAGACACATCAGGCTTGGAAAAGTGATGTTTCTTGGAATGTTGTCTACAGTTTACATATCCAAATGAAGAACATAATAAAAGTTTGTATATCCATTTTGAACCTCTATAGATGTTTCTAGATAGGTACATGGTTTTCTTTTGATTCAAACTCGCTATTATATGTTTTATTTTGGCCAATATTCCATGAATTTAGAATCGATGGAATAACCAGGGCCATTTTTGTAATGCCCACAAATTTAGGCTACATTAAAATATAACAAGTGATAACTACTTAAAAATAAAATCCTCAAATAGGATAATTATTCGTCGTATGCGTTACGAGTGATAAATAACATTTTAATTAGAAGGTTTTCTAGAATAAATAATCTTAACTAAAGATGTAGTAGTCGTAATGAAGATCCCGTGAGTATAAGGAACGCTTAAATCCGACTTCGTATGAAGAAGTTTTCTTCTTTGAAGTTTCGCGATCAACCCGACACAACTATGTATGCCATAAAGAGTGAATCAGAGATAGATTGCTTATTATCCTAAGTAATCTAAACGAAAGTCATAGTAATCATAAAAATGAGAACGTACATATAAAAAACGCCCAAATCGGACTTCGTATGAGGAAGATATGATTTTTTAAAGTTTTAGTACAACAATGTGCGACACATAAATCGATATTAAAATCAATTGATTGTTAGCCAAAAAAGTTTAAATGAGAACTGAAGATCTTGTGAAAACAAATCCGTCGATATAAAGACAGTCGAGAACGGAGTTCATATGAAAGAGTTATAATTTTCGCACGGACTTTAACAGTCCAATCTCTATAAAAATATGAATATAAAATAGATTAATAAATATGTTGTTGAGGTCTAAAGGGACGTTTTAGAGCTCGTCGACAGGATTCCAGGGATATAAAGAACGTCGAAAACGGAGCGCATATGCGAAAGCTATGTCGTTAGCAGATTTCAAGAAAATACTTGTTGTGATGACTTGGCGCCCCGAGAGCGCCTCACGTGGCATAGATGCAACCAGTCTCCTCCACCGACTGTGTGACGTGGCTACACGAGAATGAGACACATGGCAATGTTCTAGAAGATGTGACGCATACCACAAGGATTTCAACACGTGAAACAACACAAAACGGGACACACTTGCCTTAGGCGCGACGCGTTTCGTGAATTCCTATATATAGAAGCTGAATCTTCAACCATTTTCTCTCACCTCTAAGTCCTATTCTCTCTGAAAAATTCTTCCTTTGTTGAGTCCGAATTTTCTCTAGTATTTAGGGTATTTTAGCAAGGCTCTAAGTCCAATGTATGCCAAACAGAGTACAATCTGTTCTGTTTTTTCATGTATAAGAATCTTTATGATATGATGCACGCTTCCCTTTTTCAGTGTCTTGATCACTCTATCTCTTTTCTTGGTTTTAATCAAGGGTGTTTTTTCATATTTGATTTTCTTTATATATTTCAGTGCAACTACTTCAAAAACTAAGTATTTATGTTGTTGGAAAACGGGAAAAAGCTTATGGGTGTGATCAAGAATCCTGTAACTCAATACCTTCCAGTTAACTCTCGCAAGATAGGTTTGTAACTTTTTAATTTTTAATTTTTTTCGAATAAATGATATTTTAAAAAGTATCTGAGAAAATGAGCATACACTTGGGGAAATGGAAGGAAAAGATAGTTGAGGGCAAATTTGTTATAAAAAGTTGGGACTTAAGGCAAAAAGAAACACCCGTATATAACTGACCAGATTAAGTTCATTAAATAAAAACGAAACAAGATTTCAATCTTGATATTTCAAAATACCTTATAGTAAAGACAAAAAAGGATATTTGTTAGGGTTTAGGGTTTATGATTTGTAAATTTTATATTGTTTTCGGCAGGATTTTCACATAGTTCAGAGAGGCTGGTTGACATGCATGACTATATATGTTGCTACATTGGACAAAGATGCAACTCTTGTTTTTGTGGTATGTATGTAAATATTTATAAATTATAATAATAATAAATGATAAAACATATACATGGTGTAGACTTGATTTCATTTGAACAAGTAAATTGACTTTTTGAATACCATTGTATAATGTTTATTGTTGCATATTAACCATCTTTCTTGCAAAAATTGCCAAAACAAAAAAAAACTATATTAAAAAAATTGCAGAGTTTTTAATGAAATAAAACTCTTCATCTTAGTTTAAATGAAATGTTTTTTGAGGATTTATTTTTGAAAATTACTATTTAAACGATGTTATTTTAACTTATTTATTCTTAGGTTGGTGCAATGGCTCATGGGAAAATCGAAAATGACTTCATAGAGGATTTTATTTCAAGTAAGTACATTATGTATGTATTTTTTTGTTAACTTTTTAGAGGTATTAAACATAATCTTTACATGTACTTCATTCATGTCTTTCATGTATGAATTATGATGCATACATTTTGGGTTGTTTTATGACATTTTCCCATAGTTAAAATATATAGAAAAATGGTATATTTTTGACACATGACTTTGGTTTTTGCAGTTTCTGTTTATCCATTGAGTGCAACATACTGCATTACAAAAATCACCAATGCATTAGAGCACAAACACAAGATTCTGTGAACACTTTTTTCCCTACTTTTGTTTTAGTGATTGATATTATATTATTATTAGATTATTACCAAAATGCATCTTTCTTTGTCATTGATGTGCCATAGATCTCCGACGACTCTTCTGGTCTTCTCTTATCTTGATGGCAGCTATGGCGGATAGACCTGCTAGTCACAATCAGAGAGATGCATTAGAGCCGCCCCAGGGACTGTTCCCCGGGAGCGGACTCCGATGATCAAGTTAGATCAGCTGGTAGATCTGAGATGGTTCTCCTTAGCTGGAGAGAACCATCTTGGTGTTGGTGGTGGTGTATGGTGGTTGACGGCGGTGAGTGACGGCTGAGCCACCCGACCGGAGTATAGCGTGGCGGCTGAGCCAAGGGGAGAAGTCTAGGGTGACGGCTGAGCCAAAGGGAAAGGTCCCCCTTCATGGAGGGGGCACTATTCTATTTATAGTGGACAATTAGGTCAGGCCTTAGGCCAGCCATATTCATGCCCAACTAGCAAGGAGTTGGGCAAGGCCTCCCGGAGGCGTCAGATGAGTTTGGCGGGCGCACCCCAGACAAGGCTGGTGGGGGCGCACCAGGAAAGGCCGACAAGGGAGCGTCATGCAAGGGAGCGCCAGGCCGGGCCGACAGGAGAGTCCCCAGCAAGGCTGGCAAGGGAGTCCCCAACAAGGCTGGCAAGGGAGCGCCAGGGCTATCTAGGCCATGCTAATGGACCATATATCATCAAGTCCCCCCAGTCCGATGTTATAGGTACGCGGCCAATGAAATTGGACTGGACTTAGTCATATAAATTGTGTGTCATCAAGTCCCCCTAGTCCGATCAGATCGGACTAGACAAAGCACCAATGCATGAAATAATAAAAAGAACGACCAAACCTTGCCCACGAGAGCCGTGGTGTTGTGCGATGAGCCAAGTATTGCTTGAGCTGACTTGATACTCCTTTATTGAGTGGAGTGTGATCCGGTCGGTGTGATGCAGCGTAACTGTTGCTGGCAATGTTATGCAGAGCGAGGATGCCAATAATGTTATTGTTGATGGGTTATGAGCATAACAACATCCTATGTGTTCATGCAACCCTAATTGCTTTGGATCTAAGTTTTTCACTAATTGAAAATGCAAAATAAATTCCAAAGAAATAACCCTGGATCTAGCATATATAATTTGAAATTCATATATAAAGAGGGTTAAGAAGATTACCTTACTTGTTATATAGCAATAACAAGAATTCCTTGATTGATCTTGACTCTTGAAAGCTTTAGTGCCTCAAATGTTGCACCTCTAATGGCTCACAAACACTTGTAGCAAGAGGATGAGTAGAGAGAGGAGGGAGTATGTAGAAAATTGGCTTGGGTTTCTATGCTTTAAGCATTGGCCGCAAACCCTATGTGAAAGGGTCTTTAAATAGTTGAGGCTGCTAGGGTTTTCAGGTGGAAACCCTAATTTCCTGCTTAGGCCTTAAGCAGTCCATGGACCTCCTATTCTAGAAGCCTTGGACGATTTCTATAGGGCCTCCCTATAGATTTTGACCACTCCATCCAAAAGGAGTCCAGCAGCCCAGTTTTGCAACTATCAATGATTTGCAAAACAATCCGCGTTCTTTTAATCAGTTCCTTTAATCCCAAAATTAATTCCAAATTAATTTCTGATCAAATACTAATTAAATAATATGATTTCTAATTAATATATTAGTTTCATAATATATTAATAAATCATTTACTAACCTCTCTCTCCATTAGTCATCTTGTCAAGTTGCTAAAGTGAAGGCAACCCAAAAGGACCATGCTACTATCAAATCAAGTTATACCAATTATAGTTATGGGCTTAAACACCTAATCCAATAGTCTCCCACGTGGATAAGTCTAATAACTATAACTGCAAGTACGACTTCAGAATCTGATTAGCAATCGTAGCTCTCAAAAGCCGCTGTCGAACTCTGACAGAGTCAGTCGTGTCCTTAAGATAAGGGATCATATAATCCTCCATTCTGCAAGATATCATGTGGACAAAGACATGGAACAAAATCATTCTCATTGTCCAACAGTTTGTTTCCCAATTTCTGATTTGTATGACAAGGAACTTAATTGAACACATCAATTCAGTCCTGACCGGCCCAGACACATAAGTCAACACCAAATCATTGAGGGGCCCAAGATATCGCTTTTACCCCTTGAGATAAAAGTAACAGATAAACTTTGACTTATATGCTTGTACTATTTACTCATCAAATCATACACAACAATGCATTTTATAACATCAAGTTACTAATGCGTTTACGCATTATCAATGCACAACCAACTCTTAAACAACACCTCATATATCTCGGTTTAAAGATTATACGATATTATCGTCTCACAATTACTCGTGATAAATTCTATGAAGTAATTCAAATGAGTGTGGGTTTAATCCAATACTCAAATCCCCATTTCAGGAGTACTCATGAACGTTACAGCAAACCATTGCTATGTCTAACCACATAGAATATCTACAAGCCAATTCATGACAGTCTTAATTCACTACTTACTTCCAAAGTATGATCGACCGTGGATAATTTGAATAATCCAATTATTCTAGAAGTAAAACATGCAAAATTGAAACACAAAATAAACAATTGAAAAAAGATAGTAGGCAATACTTATATACAAATCTCCATTATATAATCACCAAATTTCAATTACATTTATCTATTATAAGTTTCGAAAATATCTATCTAATCACTAAAACTAATATCGTCCTTCAGACCAATGCTCCTCGCATGCTGAACGTGCTTAACCCTACTCAGACCCTTTGTGAGGGGATCTGCAAGATTCTCTTCTGACGATACCCTCTTGACGACGAGGAGTCCTTCTTCTACCTGATGTCTGATGAAGTGATATTTCCTGTCGATATGTCTAGATCTTCCATGATCCCTTGGTTTCTTGGTCAAGGCAACCACTCCTTCATTATCGCAGAAAATCTCCATGGGCTCCTTTATGGCTGGCACAACTCCAAGGTCTCTAATGAAGTTCTTCAACCATATAGCCTCCTTTGACGCTTCGCTCGCGGCTATATACTCTGAATCACACGTTGAATCAGCCACGGTCTCCTTCTCGGAACTTTTCCAAGTTACGGCTCCTCCATTGAGTGTAAACACCCAACCAGACTGAGAACGGAAGTTGTCTCAGTCTGTCTGAAAACTGGCGTCACTATAACCAGTAACTCTCAAGTCATCACTGCCACCAAAAACAAGGACCTAGTACTTTGTCCTTCACAGATACTTAAGAATATTCTTTACTGCTATCCAGTGAGCTTTACCCGGTTTCCCTTGATATCGGCTGACCATGGTCAAAGCAAAAGCCACATCAGGGCGAGTACAAGTCATAACATACATGATCGAGCCAAACGTGGAAGCATATTGGTGGTTGTCTAGGCCAACAAAATAAATACCCTAAATATTACACACTAAAATAGTGTATAGTGGTAAAGGGATCGTATCCACGGAGATTGGTTTAATTTTATAACTCTATGATAATCTTGTTGTACAAATTCTTGTAAAACTAAAATAAAATAAAACAGGGGGATCTTGATCTTTTGATATGTTTAAAAGAAAACTAGAATTACACTAAGATTTCAAAACACAATTCAACAAAAGGAAAGTTTGATATAAAATCAATAAGATAAAGATGGTTGACTTTGGACTTTCATTACTTGAACATTTGGTTAAATAATCATGAGAATACCAAGGTGCAATACTTGTGTTTATAATCTAACTTGGCTATAGCAATTTATAAGCATAACTTGCCTCAACTCTTCTTTTGTATTAAAATGACTAGAGAAGCTCATAGCACATTTCCTAAATCAAAGTCACAAAACTAATGAAGCATGTAATTTTGTGAAAATCAATTAGCATTAGGTTTTAAGAGTCACCAAATCCAAAGAGTAATCTATTGCTTTCATTACCAGTATGGACAAAATATTTTCTTAGCCTAAATGAAATGAAAACAAACATTTAAACTAATTGTTGCTTGTTAAATTGAAGACCCATTACTTAGCCAAGAATTTAACCAACAAAAATAACATTAACATATCAATATTCATGACTAGAGATATATAAACATGAAGGAAGTTTTCATAGAAATTATAATCATAGATATTCAACACAAGTTCATGGAGTTCTTCAAAATAACGAAAACATTCAAGCAATTACATCCAAGTCAACCAAATATGAGTCTAGCCAAGCATGGCCAAAATGAAAGAAATACAAGGTAGATTAGTGATACCAAACATTGTTCAAGATGCAAGTTGGAAGAAAAATTGCTCCAACCTTCTAAATCTTTCAATCTTGTAGAGAGCAAAAGTGTTGTTCTTCCATGTGTTCCTCTTCCTTCTTGCTTCAAAACTCCAAAAAAAGTGGTCAAAAATCGGATCCAAAAGTCCCCCAAAAGCATTCCACCAACCTTCCCAAAATAGAGTCAAAAAGTCAAAAATTCGAATTCTTCACAGTGCGATCCACGCGGACCATTAGTAAATCCATGCAGACCGCGTGGATTCTGGGCCATTTGGCCCATTTGATTGGCCTTCTAGTTTTGCTCCTTTATTTCTTGGTCCATCCCACATGTAAAGGTTCTTGATAGCCCAATTGTGTCTTCTTAACTCTCCCAGGATGGGCCATTGCGTCCTTGATCTTCTATAGCTCAAAATTCTCTTCACATCATCATCATTCTTCATCTAAAATTAAGCCCAACTTGCTCCTTTGATTATGTTGACAACAAGCCCAATCGCACCACTTCAAGTCCACAAGCAAAATTCAAGTTTCTAAAGGTATTGTATTCCCTCCATTCCTCCATGTTGAATAGTCTTCGATAAATTCTGCAATTCAGCTCAAAAGACTAGAAAGTACCCGATAAAGGTGAAAAATAACAAAAAGAGAAAATATGCATCAATATTAACTAAAATGAGATGGAACGAACTAAAAATAAACTAGGAAAAGAAGTAATAAAATGAAGCTATCAAATCACCCCAAGCTTAAACCTTACTTGTCCTTAAGTAAGATAAGACTAAAATGAACTTGGGATGAACTATCCTAAAAAAATAAAAAGAATGGATAAAACCATAGAACCTGATCACCGTTAGTCAACATGGCCAGAATTTATCTCGCTGTTATCCCATGAATATTTCATCCGATGACAATGGAACCATAAACCACAGTCAGGACAACTCCTCTAGGTGAGTAAGGAGGGATGGTTAGTCGCAGCCCCAATAGAACATACATACAATGAAGAACATCCGTAGTAGGGAGAAAGCAGATGGACAGGCTCGTGTCAAGCTCTTCTTTAAGTGTACACTCTTATCACAAAATTTGCGTGATCTCACGTCTGCCGGCTACTCTCATGTGTGATTGGGTTTCATCGCTCGGGCACCATTGTAGGAATCGGTTCACTTGGTGTTGGCCCAAACCTCCCAAAGTATCCGACTCAACAGTCTCCCTAACATCACTAATTTGTGAAAAACAACTCGATCTATATACAATAAAACCTACCTAAATAAATAAATATCAAACGTCTGGTGACTAGAATGTAGGAAAGTTTGTTCAATAAGTGAACCGGTCACCCAACTAAGATAATCGCCGCTTGGAATTTGCTTGAGTTTTTCTTTTTTTCTTTTATTTTTTAACACAAATACTAGTAAACTTGAAGGTAATTCACTAACATATTGAATTTTTGCTTTTTATCAAGAAAACTTTTTGACTCAAAATTTGGTTCCCAAGAGTTAGTAAGTGGAACCGAGAGGGTAATAACATAATCCGAATGGTCTAAATGTGAAAATGACCATGTGTGGAGCATAAAGATGTAAGCACCTTTTCAAACTTGCGATTTTTTCAAAAATAATGAAAATGTCCAAATGTGGACTAAAAGACTCTCTAAAATCCTAAGAAAATCGCAAAAAGAATATGGTGATGTAAAGAGACTGGATATGGATTCTACTCGGGGACAAGCACCAGTGCTTCATCCTAATGGTTCAAACATGATCAAGTGTGATCAAGTGTGAAAAATCTCAAACCTTCGCTCTTGACTTAAACGAACATCGTGGGCGTAAAATTCAACACTCTTTCACTGCAAGAAGGAAGAAGAAATGTGAAATGCAAAAAGGGTTTATCTAAAAACATTTATTCGGAATTAGAAAAGATGAAAACACAATGTTTTCCAAAAATGTCCTTCTTTAACGTTTTTAGCGAGACGTACTTCCCTCTCAATTTCAGTATATCGGGGCATCCAAATGGATGACATCTAGGACGTTTGCATTAAAACCTTCATAGAAAGGTTTCAAACGATGCCCATTGACTTTGAAGATTTTCCCCGTGTCGACATTTTTTAATTCCCACACCTCCATTATGACTCTTTTCTTTTATTTGACTTGCTTTTTACGGGAGAACCATATCGGGCTTAGACCTTTGATAATAGCAATCATCCAACCGTATTCTTTCTTGTACTTGTTTAGTAAGGTGACCAACTCTTCCCTCTTTGACATGGTGGTTGAGTAGATGACTGGTTGGGCATTTTCTTTCTCGGGATACGTATCCTTTGAAGGGTCTGACATATTTAGCGTTTTCGGCTCTTGTGGTTGGTCTATCACTGGATTTAGTTTCTCAATGGTAGTGGGTGGTTCAAACTCTCTTTCGTTAACCCCCAACACGTCCTCTATAGTTGCATTGACATCTTTCTTAATTTCTTCTTCCTCTTTGATAGCCTCTTCCACTTCTACTTCTTCTTCCACTTATCCATATAACACTCTTGGGCCATCAAAAATTTTCTCATCTTTTAAAGGAATGACACATGTGATATGCCATGGGCTCTCTTCAGATGGTAATTTGTCTTGAGCTTCCATTATACTTATTGTTTGAGCAAGTTGTGTTATTTGTTGCTCCAAGCTTTTAAGGCTAGCTTGCGTTGTTTCCTGGAAATTTTGGGTAGAAGTGGAAATGCTCTTCATAATGCCCTCTAAGGACATGCTTGGCGTTTCTGTTTGTTGAGGAGGGTAAGGATAGGGTTGTTGGAACTGTGGAGGTTGTTGGTATTGGTCACTTCTCTAAGCTTGGTATGGGCTTTGGTATTGGTTGTATCCCCAATCTTGGGTGTTATCCCACCATTGATCATGTTGAGGTTGATCATAACTCCATTGGTTTGACCAGTAGTAGCTTCCCTTCTCTTGCAATTCTTCCCATTCTCTATGTAAATATGGACACATGTCGGAATGATGTCCTTTTTGGGCGCAAAAATCGTAAAGAAGAGGCGAGGGTTGCACACTTTGGTCACTTTCAATCATCATAACTAACTGAGCTAGCTAAGAAAGTTGTTCTTCAGTGCAAGGAGTGTTCATTTCCAAACCATACTTTTTTTTCAATTTTTGAGTTTTAAACAAGAGTACCTGCACAATGAGATCTAGGCATAGAGAAACAAACTGATTAAATATAAACCAATCCCTGGAAACGGCGCCAAAATTTAGTGGTTGTCGAGGCCAACAAAATAAATACCCTAAATATTACACACTAAAATAGTGTATAGTGGTAAAGGGATCGTATCCACGGAGATTGGTTCAATTTTATAACTCTATGATAATCTTGTTGTACAAATACTTGTAAAACTAAAATAAAATAACATTGGGGGATTTTGATCTTTTGATATGTTTAAAAGAAAACTAAAATTACACTAAGATTTAAAAACACAATTCAACAAAAGCAAAGTTTGATGTAAAATCAATAAGATAAAGATGGTTGACTTTGGACTTTCATTACTTGAACATTTGGTTAAATAATCATGAGAATACCAAGGTGCAATACTTGTGTTTATAATCTAACTTGGCTATAGCAATTTATAAGCATAACTTGCCTCAACTCTTCTTTTGTATTAAAATGACTAGAGAAGCTCATAGCACATTTCCTAAATCAAAGTCACAAAACTAATGAAGCATGTAATTTTGTGAAAATCAATTAGCATTAGGTTTTAAGAGTCACCAAATCCAAAGAGTAATCAATTGCTTTCATTACCACTATGGAGAAAATATTTTCTTAGCCTAAATGAAATGAAAACAAACATTTAAACTAATTGTTGCTTGTTAAATTGAAGACCCATTACTTAGCCAAGAATTTAACCAACAAAAATAACATTAACATATCAATATTCATGACTAGAGATATATAAACATGAAGGAAGTTTTCATAGAAATTATAATCATAGATATTCAACACAAGCTCATGGAGTTCTTCAAAATAACCAAAACATTCAAGCAATTACATCCAAGTCAACCAAATATGAGTCTAGCCAAGCATGGCCAAAATGAAAGAAATACAAGGTAGATTAGTGATACCAAACATTGTTCAAGATGCAAGTTGGAAGAAAAATTGCTCCAACCTTCTAAATCTTCCAATCTTCTAGAGAGCAAAAGTGTTGTTCTTCCATGTGTTCCTCTTCTTTCTTGCTTCAAAACTCCAGTAAAAGTGGTCAAAAATCGGATCCAAAAGTCCCCCAAAAGCATTCCACCAACCTTCCCAAAATAGAGTCAAAAAGTCAAAAATCCGGGTTCTTCACAGTGCGATCCACGCGGACCATTTGTAAATCCACGCGGACCGCGTGGATTCTGGGCCATTTGGCCCATTTGATTGGCCTTCTAGTTTTGCTCCTTTATTTCTTGGTCCAGCCCACATGTAAAGGTTCTTGATAGCCCAATTGTGTCTTCTTGACTCTCCCAAGATGGGCCATTTCCTCCTTGATCTTCTATAGCTCAAAATTCTCTTCACATCATCATCATTCTTCATCTAAAATTAAGCCCAACTTGCTCCTTTGATTATGTTGACAACAAGCCCAATCGCACCACTTCAAGTCCACAAGCAAAATTCAAGTTTCTAAAGGTATTGTATTCCCTCCATTCCTCCATGTTGAATAGTCTTCGATAAATTCTGCAATTAAGCTCAAAAGACTAGAAAGTACCCGATAAAGGTGAAAAATAACAAAAAAAGAAAATATGCATGAATATTAACTAAAATGAGATGGAACGAACTAAAAATAAACTAGGAAAAGAAGTAATAAAATGAAGCTATCAAATCACCCCAAGCTTAAACCTTACTTGTCCTCAAGTAAGATAAGACTAAAATGAACTTGGGATGAACTATCCTAAAAAAATAAAATGAATGGATAAAACCATAGAACCTGATCACCGTTAGTCAACATGGCCAGAATTGATCTCGTTGTTATCCCATGAATATTTCATCCGATGACAATGGAACCATAAACCACAGTCAGGACAACTCCTCTAGGTGAGTAAGGAGGGATGGTTAGTCGCAGCCCCAATAGAACATACATACAATGAAGAACATCCGTAGTAGGGAGAAAGCAGATGGACGGGCTCGTGTCGAGCTCTTCTTTAAGTGTACGCTCTTATCACAAAATTGGCGTGATCTCACGTCTGCCGGCTATTCTCATGTGTGATTGGGCTTCATCGCTCGGGCACCATTGTAGGAATCGGTTCACTTGGTGTTGGCCCAAGCCTCCCAAAGTATCCGACTCAACAATCTCCCTAACATCACCAATTTGTGAAAAACAACTCGATCTATATACAATAAAACATACCTAAATAAATGAATATCAAACGTCTGGTGACTAGAATGTAGGAAAGTTTGTTCAATAATTGAACCGGTCACCCAACTAAGATAATCGCCGCTTGGAATTTGCTTGAGTTTTTCTTTTTTTCTTTTATTTTTTAACACAAATACTAGTAAACTTGAAGGTAATTCACTAACATATTGAATTTTTGCTTTTTATCAAGAAAACTTTTCGACTCAAAATTTGGTTCCCAAGAGTTAGTAAGTGGAACCGAGAGGGTAATAATATAATCTGAATGGTCTAAATGTGAAAATGACCATGTGTGGAGCATAAAGATGTAAGCTCCTTTTCAAACTTGCGATTTTTTTAAAAATAATGAAAATGTCCAAATGTGGACTAAAAGACTCTCTAAAATCCTAAGAAAATCGCAAAAAGAATATGGTGATGTAAAGAGACTGGATATGGATTCTACTCGGGGACAAACACCAGTGCTTCATCCTAATGGTTCAAACATGATCAAGTGTGATCCTCTCGGCGGTAGTGACCGCAAGGCTAAGAACATCCATTGTTATAGTATATCCTACAGTTGTTAGTATTTCATGCATAATTCTTCATGAAAGCTACCTGAGCATGATCGCTTACCCCTTTAAGCTCCAGCAGTTGATCCCAAGTATGAAGTCCCAAACTATGACTAATGGTCCCAGTTCGATGGGTAAGATAGCAACAAGATCCTGGACCAATAATGATACAATAACTGTGAACCTGTTCCATGGAATCCAAGGGGGGTGAGAATAAACAGACAACAAAAATGTATGAATGCTAATACCCTAAGCTAAATGTTAAGCAAAAAATAAAAAGTTGAAAAAGAAGAAAATAAAATCTTTTTTTTTTTTGGAATTTTATAAAAAAAAATGAATGCAAATTAAATCTAAAATGCTATGCAACCTAACTAAAATGTATGAGAAAGAAAAAAGAAAAGGAAATACCCCACCCCAATCTTAGAAATAAGCATTGTCCTCAATGTTTGGGGCGAGGCGAAAGTACCTAAACCGGGCGATCGGGAGGAACATAGGGATAGGGATATGGTGGGTAAGGGTAAGGTGAAGAGGGATAAGGACGAATGGGAAGGGGGTTTGGGTTAATGGTTTCTTGAGGGAGAAAGAATGCATAGAGATAGGGAAACAACCGGTGCGCTAATGAAGAAGAAAGGTTGCATGTCACTTAAGTTATTTGGTCAACAAGTCAAAGGAAGTCAAAGCTGGTCAACGAATCCACGCGGACAGTTCTGGAGTACACGCGGACCATTTGCAGGACACGCGGACAAATTATGGAGTTGACGCAGACCATTTGTTAACCGGTGAAAAATCTCAAATCTTCGCTCTTGACTTAAACGAACATCGTGGGCGTAAAATTCAACACTCTTTCACTGCAAGAAGGAAGAAGAAATGTGAAATGCAAAAAGGGTTTATCTAAAAACATTTATTCGGAATTAGAAAAGATGAAAACACAATGTTTTCCAAAAATGTCCTTCTTTAACGTTTTTGGCGAGACGTACTTCCCTCTCAATTTCAGTATATCGGGGCATCCAAATGGATGACATCTAGGACGTTTGCATTAAAACCTTCATAGAAAGGTTTCAAACGATGCCCATTGACTTTGAAGATTTTCCCTGTGTCGACATTTTTTAATTCCCACACCTCCATTATGACTCTTTTCTTTTATTTGACTTGCTTTTTACGGGAGAACCATATCGGGCTTAGACCTTTGATAATAGCAATCATCCAACCGTATTCTTTCTTGTACTTGTTTAGTAAGGTGACCAACTCTTCCCTCTTTGACATGGTGGTTGAGTAGATGACTGGTTGGGCATATTCTTTCTCGGGATACGTATCCTTTGAAGGGTCTGACATATTTAGCGTTTTCGGCTCTTATGGTTGGTCTATCACTGGATTTAGTTTCTCAATGGTAGTGGGTGGTTCAAACTCTCTTTCGTTAATCCCCAACACGTCCTCTATAGTTGCATTGACATCTTTCTTAATTTCTTCTTCCTCTTTGATAGCCTCTTCCACTTCTACTTCTTCTTCCACTTCTCCATATAACACTCTTGGGCCATCAAAACTTTTCTCATCTTTTAAAGGAATGACACATGTGATATGCCATGGGCTCTCTTCAGATGGTAATTTGTCTTGAGCTTCCATTATACTTATTGTTTGAGCAAGTTGTGTTATTTGTTGCTCCAAGATTTTGAGGCTAGCTTGTGTTGTTTCCTGGAAATTTTGGGTAGAAGTGGAAATGCTCTTCATAATGTCCTCTAAGGACATGCTTGGCGTTTCTGTTTGTTGAGGAGGGTAAGGATAGGGTTGTTGGAACTGTGGAGGTTGTTGGTATTGGTCACTTCTCCAAGCTTGGTATGGGCTTTGGTATTGGTTGTATCCCCAATCTTGGGTGTTATCCCACCATTGATCATGTTGAGGTTGATCATAACTCCATTGGTTTGACCAGTAGTAGCTTCCCTTCTCTTGCAATTCTTCCCATTCTCTATGTAAATATGGACACATGTCGGAATGATGTCCTTTTTGGGCGCAAAAATCGTAAAGAAGAGGCGAGGGTTGCACACTTTGGTCACTTTCAATCATCATAACTAACTGAGCTAGCTCAAAAAGTTGTTCTTCAGTGCAAGGAGTGTTCATTTCCAAACCATACTTTTTTTTCAATTTTTGAGTTTTAAACAAGAGTACCTGCACAATGAGATCTAGGCATAGAGAAACAAACTGATTACATATAAACCAATCCCCGGAAACGGCGCCAAAATTTAGTGGTTGTCGAGGCCAACAAAATAAATACCCTAAATATTACACACTAAAATAGTGTATAGTGGTAAAGGGATCGTATCCACGGAGATTGGTTCAATTTTATAACTGTATGATAATCTTGTTGTACAAATACTTGTAAAACTAAAATAAAATAACATTGGGGGATTTTGATCTTTTGATATGTTTAAAAGAAAACTAAAATTACACTAAGATTTAAAAACACAATTCAACAAAAGCAAAGTTTGATGTAAAATCAATAAGATAAAGATGGTTGACTTTGGACTTTCATTACTTGAACATTTGGTTAAATAATCATGAGAATACCAAGGTGCAATACTTGTGTTTATAATCTAACTTGGCTATAGCAATTTATAAGCATAACTTGCCTCAACTCTTCTTTTGTATTAAAATGACTAGAGAAGCTCATAGCACATTTCCTAAATCAAAGTCACAAAACTAATGAAGCATGTAATTTTGTGAAAATCAATTAGCATTAGGTTTTAAGAGTCACCAAATCCAAAGAGTAATCTATTGCTTTCATTACCAGTATGGACAAAATATTTTCTTAGCCTAAATGAAATGAAAACAAACATTTAAACTAATTGTTGCTTGTTAAATTGAAGACCCATTACTTAGCCAAGAATTTAACCAACAAAAATAACATTAACATATCAATATTCATGACTAGAGATATATAAACATGAAGGAAGTTTTCATAGAAATTATAATCATAGATATTCAACACAAGTTCATGGAGTTCTTCAAAATAACGAAAACATTCAAGCAATTACATCCAAGTCAACCAAATATGAGTCTAGCCAAGCATGGCCAAAATGAAAGAAATACAAGGTAGATTAGTGATACCAAACATTGTTCAAGATGCAAGTTGGAAGAAAAATTGCTCGAACCTTTTAAATCTTTCAATCTTCTAGAGAGCAAAAGTGTTGTTCTTCCATGTGTTCCACTTCCTTCTTGCTTCAAAACTCCAGTAAAAGTGGTCAAAAAATCGGATCCAAAAGTCCCCCAAAAGCATTCCACCAACCTTCCCAAAATAGAGTCAAAAAGTCAAAAATTCGGATTCTTCACAGTGCGATCCACGCGGACCATTTGTAAATCCACGCGGACCGCGTGGATTCTGGGCCATTTGGCCCATTTGATTGGCCTTCTAGTTTTGCTCCTTTATTTCTTGGTCCAGCCCACATGTAAAGGTTCTTGATAGCCCAATTGTGTCTTCTTGACTCTCCCAAGATGGGCCATTTCCTCCTTGATCTTCTATAGCTCAAAATTCTCTTCACATCATCATCATTCTTCATCTAAAATTAAGCCCAACTTGCTCCTTTGATTATGTTGACAACAAGCCCAATCGCACCACTTCAAGTCCACAAGCAAAATTCAAGTTTCTAAAGGTATTGTATTCCCTCCATTCCTCCATGTTGAATAGTCTTCGATAAATTCTGCAATTAAGCTCAAAAGACTAGAAAGTACCCGATAAAGGTGAAAAATAACAAAAAGAGAAAATATGCATGAATATTAACTAAAATGAGATGGAACGAACTAAAAATAAACTAGGAAAAGAAGTAATAAAATGAAGCTATCAAATCACCCCAAGCTTAAACCTTACTTGTCCTCAAGTAAGATAAGACTAAAATGAACTTGGGATGAACTATCCTAAAAAAATAAAAAGAATGGATAAAACCATAGAACCTGATCACCGTTAGTCAACATGGCCAGAATTGATCTCGCTGTTATCCCATGAATATTTCATCCGATGACAATGGAACCATAAACCACAGTCAGGACAACTCCTCTAGGTGAGTAAGGAGGGATGGTTAGTCGCAGCCCCAATAGAACATACATACAATGAAGAACATCCGTAGTAGGGAGAAAGCAGATGGACGGGCTCGTGTCGAGCTCTTCTTTAAGTGTACGCTCTTATCACAAAATTGGCGTGATCTCACGTCTGCCGGCTACTCTCATGTGTGATTGGGTTTCATCGCTCGGGCACCATTGTAGGAATCGGTTCACTTGATGTTGGCCCAAACCTCCCAAAGTATCCGACTCAACAGTCTCCCTAACATCACCAATTTGTGAAAAACAACTCGATCTATATACAATAAAACATACCTAAATAAATGAATATCAAACGTCTGGTGACTAGAATGTAGGAAAGTTTGTTCAATAATTGAACCGGTCACCCAACTAAGATAATCGCCGCTTGGAATTTGCTTGAGTTTTTCTTTTTTTCTTTTATTTTTTAACACAAATACTAGTAAACTTGAAGGTAATTCACTAACATATTGATATTTTGCTTTTTATCAAGAAAACTTTTCGACTCAAAATTTGGTTCCCAAGAGTTAGTAAGTGGAACCGAGAGGGTAATAATATAATCTGAATGGTCTAAATGTGAAAATGACCATGTGTGGAGCATAAAGATGTAAGCTCCTTTTCAAACTTGCGATTTTTTCAAAAATAATGAAAATGTCCAAATGTGGACTAAAAGACTCTCTAAAATCCTAAGAAAATCGCAAAAAGAATATGGTGATGTAAAGAGACTGGATATGGATTCTACTCGGGGACAAACACCAGTGCTTCATCCTAATGGTTCAAACATGATCAAGTGTGATCCTCTCGGCGGTAGTGACCGCAAGGCTAAGAACATCCGTTGTTATAGTATATCCTACAGTTGTTAGTATTTCATGCATAATTCTTCATGAAAGCTACCTGAGCATGATCGCTTACCCCTTTAAGCTCCAGCAGTTGATCCCAAGTATGAAGTCCCAAACTATGACTAATGGTCCCAGTTCGATGGGTGAGATAGCAACAAGATCCTGGACCAATAATGATACAATAATTGTGAACCTGTTCCATGGCATCCAAGGGGGGTGAGAATAAACAGACAACAAAAATGTATGAATGCTAATACCCTAAGATAAATGTTAAGAAAAAATAAAAAGGTGAAAAAGAACAAAATAAAATCTTTTTTTTTTGGAATTTTATAAAAAAAAATGAATGCAAATTAAATCTAAAATGCTATGCAACCTAACTAAAATGTATGAGAAAGAAAAAAGAGAAGGAAATACCCCACCCCAATCTTAGAAATAAGCATTGTCCTCAATGTTTGGGGCGAGGCGAAAGTACCTAAACCAGGGGATCGGGAGGAACATAGGGATAGGGATATAGTGGGTAAGGGTAAGGTGGAGAGGGATAAGGACGAATGGGAGGGGGGTTTGGGTTAATGGTTTCTTGAAGGAGAAAGAATGCATAGAGATAGGGAAACAACCGGTGCGCTAATGAAGAAGAAAGGTTGCATGTCACTTAAGTTATTTGGTCAACAAGTCAATGGAAGTCAAAGCTGGTCAATGAATCCACGCGGACAGTTCTGAAGTACACGCGGACCATTTGCAGGACACGCGGACAAATTATGGAGTTGACGCGGACCATTTGTTAACCAGTGAAAAATCTCAAATCTTCGCTCTTGACTTAAACGAACATCGTGGGAGTAAAATTCAACACTCTTTTACTGCAAGAAGGAAGAAGAAATGTGAAATGCAAAAAGGGTTTATCTAAAAAGATTTATTCGGAATTAGAAAAGATGAAAACACAATGTTTTCCAAAAATGTCCTTCTTTAACATTTTTGGCGAGACGTACTTCCCTCTCAATTTCAGTATATCGGGGCATCCAAATGGATGACATCTAGGACGTTTGCATTAAAACCTTCATAGAAAGGTTTCAAATGATGCCCATTGACTTTGAAGATTTTCCCCGTGTCGACATTTTTTAATTCCCACACCTCCATTATGACTCTTTTCTTTTATTTGACTTTCTTTTTACGGGAGAACCATATCGGGCTTAGACCTTTGATAATAGAAATCATCCAACCGTATTCTTTCTTGTACTTGTTTAGTAAGGTGACCAACTCTTCCCTCTTTGACATGGTGGTTGAGTAGATGACTGGTTGGGCATTTTCTTTCTCGGGATACGTATCCTTTGAAGGGTCTGACATATTTAGCGTTTTCGGCTCTTGTGGTTGGTCTATCACTGGATTTAGTTTCTCAATGGTAGTGGGTGGTTCAAACTCTCTTTCGTTAACCCCCAACACGTCCTCTATAGTTGCATTGACATCTTTCTTAATTTCTTCTTCCTCTTTGATAGCCTCTTCCACTTCTACTTCTTCTTCCACTTCTCCATATAACACTCTTGGGCCATCAAAACTTTTCTCATCTTTTAAAGGAATGACACATGTGATATGCCATGGGCTCTCTTCAGATGGTAATTTGTCTTGAGCTTCCATTATACTTATTGTTTGAGCAAGTTGTGTTATTTGTTGCTCCAAGCTTTTGGGGCTAGCTTGTGTTGTTTCCTGGAAATTTTAGGTAGAAGTGGAAATGCTCTTCATAATGTCCTCTAAGGACATGCTTGGCGTTTCTGTTTGTTGAGGAGGGTAAGGATAGGGTTGTTGGAACTGTGGAGGTTGTTGGTATTGGTCACTTCTCCAAGCTTGGTATGGGCTTTGGTATTGGTTGTATCCCCAATCTTGGGTGTTATCCCACCATTGATCATGTTGAGGTTGATCATAACTCCATTGGTTTGACCAATAGTAGCTTCCCTTCTCTTGCAATTCTTCCCATTCTCTATGTAAATATGGACACATGTCGGAATGATGTCCTTTTTGGGCGCAAAAATCGTAAAGAAGAGGCGAGGGTTGCACACTTTGGTCCCTTTCAATCATCATAACTAACTGAGCTAGCTCATAAAGTTGTTCTTCAGTGCAAGGAGTGTTCATTTCCAAACCATACTTTTTTTTCAATTTTTGAGTTTTAAACAAGAGTACCTGCACAATGAGATCTAGGCATAGAGAAACAAACTGATTACATATAAACCAATCCCCGGAAACGGCGCCAAAATTTAGTGGTTGTCGAGGCCAACAAAATAAATACCCTAAATATTACACACTAAAATAGTGTATAGTGGTAAAGGGATCGTATCCACGGAGATTGGTTCAATTTTATAACTCTATGATAATCTTGTTGTACAAATACTTGTAAAACTAAAATAAAATAACATTGGGGGATTTTGATCTTTTGATATGTTTAAAAGAAAACTAAAATTACACTAAGATTTAAAAACACAATTCAACAAAAGCAAAGTTTGATGTAAAATCAATAAGATAAAGATGGTTGACTTTGGACTTTCATTACTTGAACATTTGGTTAAATAATCATGAGAATACCAAGGTGCAATACTTGTGTTTATAATCTAACTTGGCTATAGCAATTTATAAGTATAACTTGCCTCAACTCTTCTTTTGTATTAAAATGACTAGAGAAGCTCATAGCACATTTCCTAAATCAAAGTCACAAAACTAATGAAGCATGTAATTTTGTGAAAATCAATTAGCATTAGGTTTTAAGAGTCACCAAATCCAAAGAGTAATCTATTGCTTTCATTACCACTATGGAGAAAATATTTTCTTAGTCTAAATGAAATGAAAACAAACATCTAAACTAATTGTTGCTTGTTAAATTGAAGACCCATTACTTAGCCAAGAATTTAACCAACAAAAATAACATTCACATATCAATATTCTTGACTAGAGATATATAAACATGAAGGAAGTTTTCATAGAAATTATAAGCATAGATATTCAACACAAGTTCATGGAGTTCTTCAAAATAACGAAAACATTCAAGCAATTACATCCAAGTCAACCAAATATGAGTCTAACCAAGCATGGCCAAAATGAAAGAAATACAAGGTAGATTAGTGATACCAAACATTGTTCAAGATGCAAGTTGGAAGAAAAATTGCTCCAACCTTCTAAATCTTCCAATCTTCTAGAGAGCAAAAGTGTTGTTCTTCCATGTGTTCCTCTTCCTTCTTGCTTCAAAACTCCAGTAAAAGTGGTCAAAAATCGGATCCAAAAGTCCCCCAAAAACGTTCCACCAACCTTCCCAAAATAGAGTCAAAAAGTCAAAAATTCGGATTCTTCACAGTGCGATCCACGCGGACCATTTGTAAATCCACGCGGACCGCGTGGATTCTGGGCCATTTGGCCCATTTGATTGGCCTTCTAGTTTTGCTCCTTTATTTCTTGGTCCAGCCCACATGTAAAGGTTCTTGATAGCCCAATTGTGTCTTCTTGACTCTCCCAAGATGGGCCATTTCCTCCTTGATCTTCTATAGCTCAAAATGCTCTTCACATCATCATCATTCTTCATCTAAAATTAAGCCCAACTTGCTCCTTTGATTATGTTGACAACAAGCCCAATCGCACCACTTCAAGTCCACAAGCAAAATTCAAGTTTCTAAAGGTATTGTATTCCCTCCATTCCTCCATGTTGAATAGTCTTCGATAAATTCTGCAATTAAGCTCAAAAGACTAGAAAGTACCCGATAAAGGTGAAAAATAACAAAAAAAGAAAATATGCATGAATATTAACTAAAATGAGATGGAACGAACTAAAAATAAACTAGGAAAAGAAGTAATAAAATGAAGCTATCAAATCACCCCAAGCTTAAACCTTACTTGTCCTCAAGTAAGATAAGACTAAAATGAACTTGGGATGAACTATCCTAAAAAAATAAAAAGAATGGATAAAACCATAGAACCTGATCACCGTTAGTCAACATGGCCAGAATTGATCTCGTTGTTATCCCATGAATATTTCATCCGATGACAATGGAACCATAAACCACAGTCAGGACAACTCCTCTAGGTGAGTAAGGAGGGATGGTTAGTCGCAGCCCCAATAGAACATACATACAATGAAGAACATCCGTAGTAGGGAGAAAGCAGATGGACGGGCTCGTGTCGAGCTCTTCTTTAAGTGTACGCTCTTATCACAAAATTGGCGTGATCTCACGTCTGCCGGCTATTCTCATGTGTGATTGGGCTTCATCGCTCGGGCACCATTGTAGGAATCGGTTCACTTGGTGTTGGCCCAAGCCTCCCAAAGTATCCGACTCAACAATCTCCCTAACATCACCAATTTGTGAAAAACAACTCGATCTATATACAATAAAACATACCTAAATAAATGAATATCAAACGTCTGGTGACTAGAATGTAGGAAAGTTTGTTCAATAATTGATCCGGTCACCCAACTAAGATAATCGCCGCTTGGAATTTGCTTGAGTTTTTCTTTTTTTCTTTTATTTTTTAACACAAATACTAGTAAACTTGAAGGTAATTCACTAACATATTGAATTTTTGCTTTTTATCAAGAAAACTTTTCGACTCAAAATTTGGTTCCCAAGAGTTAGTAAGTGGAACCGAGAGGGTAATAATATAATCTGAATGGTCTAAATGTGAAAATGACCTTGTGTGGAGCATAAAGATGTAAGCTCCTTTTCAAACTTGCAATTTTTTCAAAAATAATGAAAATGTCCAAATGTGGACTAAAAGACTCTCTAAAATCCTAAGAAAATCGCAAAAAGAATATGGTGATGTAAAGAGACTGGATATGGATTCTACTCGGGGACAAACACCAGTGCTTCATCCTAATGGTTCAAACATGATCAAGTGTGATCCTCTCGGCGGTAGTGACCGCAAGGCTAAGAACATCCATTGTTATAGTATATCCTACAGTTGTTAGTATTTCATGCATAATTCTTCATGAAAGCTACCTGAGCATGATCGCTTACCCCTTTAAGCTCCAGCAGTTGATCCCAAGTATGAAGTCCCAAACTATGACTAATGGTCCCAGTTCGATGGGTAAGATAGCAACAAGATCCTGGACCAATAATGATACAATAAGTGTGAACCTGTTCCATGGCATCCAAGGGGGGTGAGAATAAACAGACAACAAAAATGTATGAATGCTAATACCCTAAGCTAAATGTAAAGCAAAAAATAAAAAGGTGAAAAAGAAGAAAATAAAATCTTTTTTTTTTTGGAATTTTATAAAAAAAATGAATGCAAATTAAAGCTAAAATGCTATGCAACCTAACTAAATGCACGAGAAAGAAAAAAGAAAAGGAAATACCCCACCCCAAGCTTAGAAATAAGCATTGTCCTCAATGCTTTGGGCGAGGCGAAAGTACCTAAACCGGGGGATTAGGAGGAACATAGGGATAGGGATATGGTGGGTAAGGGTAAGGTGGAGAGGGATAAGGATGAATGGGAAGGGGGTTTGGGTTAATGGTTTCTTGAGGGAGAAAGAATGCATAGAGATAAGGAAACAACCGGTGCGCTAATGAAGAAGAAAGGTTGCATGTCGCTTAAGTTATTTGGTCAACAAGTCAATGGAAGTCAAAGCTGGTCAAAGTTGGTCAACGAATCCATGCGGACAGTTCTGGAGTACACGCGGACCATTTGCAGGACACGCGGACAAATTCTCGAGTACACGCGGACCATTTGTTAACCGGTGAAAAATCTCAAATCTTCGCTCTTGACTTAAACGAACATCGTGGGCATAAAATTCAACACTCTTTCACTGCAAGAAGGAAGAAGAAATGTGAAATGCAAAAAGGGTTTACCTAAAAACATTTATTCGGAATTAGAAAAGATGAAAACACAATGTTTTCCAAAAATGCCCTTCTTTAACGTCTTTGGCGAGACGTACTTCCCTCTCAATTTCAGTATATCGGGGCATCCAAATGGATGACATCTAGGACATTTGCATTAAAACCTTCATAGAAAGGTTTCAAACGATGCCCATTGACTTTGAAGATTTTCCCCGTGTCGACATTTTTTAATTCCCACACCTCCATTATGACTCTTTTCTTGTATTTGACTTTCTTTTTACGGGAGAACCATATCGGGCTTAGACCTTTGATAATAGCAATCATCCAACCGTATTCTTTCTTGTACTTGTTTAGTAAGGTGACCAACTCTTCCCTCTTTGACATGGTCGTTGAGTAGATGACCGGTTGGGCATTTTCTTTCTCGGGATACGTATCCTTTGAAGGGTCTGACATATTTAGCATTTTCGGCTCTTATGGTTGGTCTATCACTGGATTTGGTTTCTCAATGGTAGTGGGTGGTTCAAACTCTCTTTCGTTAACCCCCAACACGTCCTGTATAGTTGCATTGACATCTTTCTCAATTTCTTCTTCCTCCTTGATAGCCTCTTCCACTTCTACTTTTTCTTCCACTTCTCCATATAACACTCTTGGGCCATCAAAACTTTTCTCATCTTTTAAAGGAATGACACATGTGCTATGCAATGGGCTCTCTTCAGATGGTAATTTGTCTTGAGCTTCCATTATACTTATTGTTTGAGCAAGTTGTGTTATTTGTTGCTCCAAGCTTTTGAGGCTAACTTGCATTGTTTCCTGGAAATTTTGGGTAGAAGTGGAAATGCTCTTCATAATGTCCTCTAAGGACATGCTTGGCATTTATGTTTGTTGAGGAGGGTAAGGATAGGGTTGTTGGAACTGTGGAGGTTGTTGGTATTGGTCACTTCTCCAAGCTTGGTATGGGCTTTGGTATTGGTTGTATCCCCAATCTTGGGTTTTATCCCACCATTGATCATGTTGAGGTTGATCATAACTCCAATGGTTTGACCAGTAGTAGCTTCCCTTCTCTTGCACTTCTTCCCATTCTCCTTGTAAATATGGACACATGTCGGAATGATCTCCTTTTTGGGTGCAAAAATCGTAAAGAAGACGCGAGGGTTGCACACTTTGGTCACTTTCAATCATCATAACTAACTGAGCTAGCGCAGAAAGTTGTTCTTCAGTGCAAGGAGTGTTCATTTCCAAACCATACCTTTTTTTTTCAATTTTTGAGTTTTAAACAAGAGTAACTGCACAATGAGATCTAGGCATAGAGAAACAAACTGGTTAAATATAACCCAATCCCCGGCAACGGCGCCAAAATTTGGTGGTTGTCGAGGCCAACAAAATAAATACCCTAAATATTACACACTAAAATAGTGTATAGTGGTAAAGGGATCGTATCCACGGAGATTGGTTCAATTTTATAACTCTATGATAATCTTGTTGTACAAATACTTGTAAAACTAAAATAAAATAAAATTTGGGGATTTTGATCTTTTGATATGTTTAAAAGAAAACTAAAATTACACTAAGGTTTAAATACACAATTCAACAAAAGCAAAGTTTGATGTAAAATCAATAAGATAAAGATGGTTGACTTTGGACTTTCATTACTTGAACATTTGGTTAAATAATCATGAGAATACCAAGGTGCAATACTTGTGTTTATAATCTAACTTGGCTATAGCAATTTATAAGCATAACTTGCCTCAACTCTTCTTTTGTATTAAAATGACTAGAGAAGCTCATAGCACATTTCCTAAATCAAAGTCACAAAACTAATGAAGCATGTAATTTTGTGAAAATCAATTAGCATTAGGTTTTAAGAGTCACCAAATCCAAAGAGTAATCTATTGCTTTCATTACCACTATGGAGAAAATATTTTCTTTGTCTAAATGAAATGAAAACAAACATTTAAACTAATTGTTGCTTGTTAAATTGAAGACCCATTACTTAGCCAAGAATTTAACCAACAAAAATAACATTCACATATCAATATTCATGACTAGAGATATATAAACATGAAGGAAGTTTTCATAGAAAATATAATCATAGATATTCAACACAAGTTCATGGAGTTCTTCAAAATAACCAAAACATTCAAGCAATTACATCCAAGTCAACCAAATATGAGTCTAGCCAAGCATTGCTAAAATGAAAGAAATACAAGGTAGATTAGTGATACCAAACATTGTTCAAGATGCAAGTTGGAAGAAAAATTGCTCCAACCTTCTAAATCTTCCAATCTTCTAGAGAGCAAAAGTGTTGTTCTTCCATGTGTTCCTGTTCCTTCTTGCTTCAAAACTCCAGTAAAAGTGGTCAAAAATCGGATCCAAAAGTCCCCCAAGAGCATTCCACCAACCTTCCCAAAATAGAGTCAAAAAGTCAAAAATTTGGATTCTTCACAGTACGATCCACGCGGACCATTTGTAAATCCACACGGACCGCGTGGATTCTGGGCCATTTGGCCCATTTGATTGGCCTTCTAGTTTTGCTCCTTTATTTCTTGGTCCAGCCCACATGTAAAGGTTCTTGATAGCCCAATTGTGTCTTCTTGACTCTCCCAAGATGGGCCATTGCTTCCTTGATCTTCTATAGCTCAAAATTCTCTTCACATCATCATCATTCTTTATCTAAAATTAAGCCCAACTTGCTCCTTTGATTATGTTGAAAACAAGCCCAATCGCACCACTTCAAGTCCACAAGAAAAATTCAAGTTTCTAAAGGTATTGTATTCCCTCCATTCCTCCATGTTGAATAGTCTTCGATAAATTCTGCAATTAAGCTCAGAAGGTATTGTATTCCCTCCATTCCTCCATGTTGAATAGGTATGGTTTTAGACATCTAATCCAACAGTCTCCCACTTGGATAAGTCTAAAACTATTATTGCAAGTACGACTTCATAACCCGACTAGCAATCGTAGCTCTTAAAGCCGTTGTCGAACTCTGAACAAATCAATGACGCGTCCATTAGATAGGGATGATATATTCCTCCATTCTAGATATCATATGGACTGAGACATGGATTATAATCATTCTCTTTGTCCATTTGTTGTTTCCCGATTTCTGATTTATGACGACTGACTGATTGAACAAATCAAATCAGTCCTTGCTTGGCCAAGCACTCACAAGTGTCATCATTAAATCATCGAGGGGCCCACATATATCGCTTTTATCCCTTTAAGGGTAAAAGGAATGGATAAACTTCGACTCATATGGCTTGTTCTACTACTTGTTGAATCATACACAAACGCACGTTTTATAACATCGATTTACCAATGTGTTTTCGTGCAATCAATGTATAACCAACTCATAGTAACAACTCATATCTCTAGGCTTGAAGAGTATAGGATATTATCGT
The DNA here is from genome assembly GCF_052849685.1 of Lactuca virosa. Taxonomy (NCBI): domain Eukaryota; kingdom Viridiplantae; phylum Streptophyta; class Magnoliopsida; order Asterales; family Asteraceae; genus Lactuca; species Lactuca virosa. Next base: position 183,366,011 of record NC_136431.1, read on the forward strand.
CTCATGATCACTCGTGATAAAATCCATGAAGTGATTCAAATGAGCGTGGGTTGAATCCAATACTCAGAACTTATGAGTAATCATGAGTGTTGTAGCAACCCTTGCCATGTCCAACATCTTAGACATCTACAAGCCAACTCATGACAATCTTGATTTAATACCTACTTCCAATGTATTAACGATTGTGGATGGTTTGAATAACTTAGTCATTCGGGAAGAATGACCAAGTTATTTTGGAAGTCAAAACATGCAAAGTGAAACATAAGAATAATACTAATCCTATATGGCCCCAACACTTTGAGAGTAAATAAAACACCTTTTATCTAAGCACCATATTGATTACTCATTATTCAATGTTTCGATTTTATCAACTTTATACTTGAATTTAAAAAACACTAGTTGTCCCATGCTCCAAGCATGTACACTATGTTTTTCTAAACACCAGTTATTACATACACAAAGTATGCACACTATGTTTGTTTACGATCCTTACTTTGTGAAATAGATCGATTGAACATAATTCCAATGATTCTCATTTCACACTCCCAAATCCTTATCGAAAAATGTAAGAATTCCAAATTCCCTCCATTTACCGAAATCTGTTAGATTTTAAACTTATATGCACTGATCCTCTGTAATGATTATGCACAAAGTCACAAAGACTTGTCACCAGACATTACAGAGTATTCCAATGGAGATCAACTCCATGGAAACGAAGTCTCATATTCAAAGTACATTGCTTTGAACATCCTTCTTGCATTAAGTTTTCTAATCTTACACAAATTGAATAACTTCCACCTATGAGAATATTCCATATTCCCATTTTGACTATCACTTCTGAACAAGAGTTGCCTCGTTTCAGAATATGTCAATATGGTCCTTCCAAAATTAACACTATACTTCCAACTATCCCTGAGCAACCAATCTTTGGTAAACCTTAGATTGTCCTCGACAATTGTTTAATCATTTTAGTCATATCCAATTCTAGACCTTTTCCCTTCTTAATGCCCTAGGCATTTGGAAAATTTAGAAAGGATAAATATTATAGCACATGTAATCGATCCTATACCCGAAGCATATGGGACACGATTCATGCTGTAAAATTTTTATTTGCCATGTTCTCAAAATTTGACTATGAGGAGGGATGTCGTAATCATAATCGAATTTTGAGAACGCAATATATAGAATTTTCTTATGTTGAACCATTCCAACATAAAATTCATATATATATCCTTGACTAAAGGTGATTAAAATCTCAATCTAAGCTTTTAGAATTGAAATGAAGTATATCCTCTCCCTTAATTATAGCAAAACAACTTTTCCAACCCCTGCAACTTCAAGAATTGAAACTTTGTTTTCTATAATTAACATTGCTAACTTGCAATACTTATCATAATTATCATGCTCCCACTAACATGATGATTATTAGCATAACACTTATGCTGCCACTAGCTTTGACATGTATCAGAAAACAGTTGGAATTCTAGAAGTCAATACTTTATTGACTTTCTTACTAAAGTTCAGATTTCTGATACGAGATTGCTTTGACAAGACTTTATCAAAATCATACACCTTTTCTTAGATAGCTCACATGTGTGTCTAAACAATTTCAGAACTATGAAAAGGGATGTCGTAATCATAGTCTCAATTGTTTAGACCTTTGCCATTTCTCATAAGTCCATGTTAGTGTGCCGGTTAACCAAGCACGCTCCACTAACGACTTTGAGAATGCAAAGATCACAATTGCTATCTACTTAAAATCTACTTAGTGAAAGCGTTTCCTCACCATCATTTTCATGAATCGGAGAGAAACCTTATGACACTTAGATTTTTTATGGTGTAAGTGTTCCTATCTATGTGAATTTGTCATAACCTTAATCACAAGAATATGTCAACACAATAGGTTACAAACCTCAAGTTGTGTGCTAGTGATTAACAATAGGTTTACTCTTGATTAGTTCTTGAAACTATTCAAGATCTTTAAGACTCCCACTGTCCTCTTGACATATAAGATTCTTTTTGTCAAGAACCATTCCTTGACAAAACAAATATTCAAGAGTTAGTGCGGATTCTTATCAAGTTAAACACTTCTCACAATTGGTCTTAGTTGGTCTTTGTCTTATCCAAAACATCACAACTTACCAATTTCAAATATACTAGAGTAAGAAAACATTTTACTCTACATTTGACAAGTGTTTTAAACCTTTCTTAAGATTATGTCACTCAAGTTACAATCTTAGAGTATGACTCTAAGATTTGATTTTGGAATGAAGTACGATTTATCTTTTGATTTAACCATTTCAACAATTCATGATTCCCCTCCTTAGTCAAACAAATGCACTAAGGTGTCCTTAGAGAATCAATTGTGATATGGTTTCATAATCACTAAGATAGTTATAAAACAAGATACTCAAGTACTCTCCCATCTCTTCAGATTAGAGAAACTTTTATCATTATGCCTTATTTGATTCTTCTCATCTGTTCTGCCATACATTGAAACTTTTCCAATGTTTCAAAATTACACTTCAACTTGTAAGCATAACCATATTTACTAAACTTTAGTAAATCATAACGAATAATCGTATTGACCTTTGTGGTGAACCTGATCAGCGCACAACCAAGTGTACCCAATCCTTTAGTCCTTCACTCGACTCACACATACATGTGAACAAGGTCTTAGTCTTAATTTCCCAAAGATGAAAATTATCATTCATCACACAATAGAACTTGCATGATTCCAAGTTTCTATCCAAATGAAACTTGGGTGATGAGAATCTTTCCTTATTTGGTAAATTATGACACTACCATAAATGAAAGAATCAAATTTTATTTTCCAATATTGCTTTCAATGGAAACATATAAACAACAATTTTTCACAAATGCCATTTTAAGGATACTTAAAATAAATAAATCAAAACTTTTTTTTTTTATTTTAAAACTTGCAGAAAAATCTTATCCTTACAATGCAAATACATATGAAAACTATGTTGATATCTATTCCTAAGCAATCTATCGTAACTCTTAAGCAGTTGCTCAAAATTCTTATCACCGAACCATTTTCGCGATCAGAATCAGCATACTCTTTCTTTAAGCTTCCTTTGATTTTATAAAACATCAAAATGTAATTAGATTACATTATGTATTAAGAATCTCCAAAAGATACTTAATAGAGTTAGATAATGGACTTTACCTGAAGTAGAGTCAAACTTTTGACTTTACTAGATCTTTTAGGTAAATCTGGCAGCTTCGCAACCAATGCCCCTTCTTTTGGCAAAAGAAGCATATGGACTCTTTGGAAATGGTACATGAGACTATCTCATAATTATCCTTTCTCTTTACCATTAGGTCAAATGACCTGACCATGGCCGATCCCTTTCCATTGGGAAGAGAAAGCTTTTCTGGACTTCTAATGTTACCATTATTAATGTCCATGGAAGTTTGGGAAGTTGATCTTCCAATCAAATTTTGCTTTACCAGTGCCCCAAATCATTGTAGATTTAGCAGCATCAAGCAAATAGGTAAGATCATTAAGGGTCATGTCTTGATCTGTCATCAGGGTGTGACTGAAGAACCAAGTCAACAGCCAGCTACCTCGAGACTTCGACACCCGACTCTCCCGGCTTGCCAATAGGGATTGAGTGACCTTGAACTTTTTAAGTATTTGAACTTGTGGGATAGGGAGAATAATTGAAGGAGGTGGAGGAAGTGAAGCATGATTTCCAGTCCCATTAATGCACAACAAAGGGATCAATCTTTCACCTTGATTGCCATGTGGGATATCATCTTCAATAGGAAAGCTTGTTCCTAAAGATTTGGGAAGACCATAGTTGTATTAACTAGAGATTTATAATGGGAAAAATTCAAGTTTAGTTGATTTAAATTCCTTAATATAACACCCAATATGAAATATTAAGGCTAGGATCCAACAACCTATTTATAACCGGAAGAGGGATGCCGTAATCCAAGCTATAAAATAGTTGAAGGTAGGTAAATGACGATTTACCAATTTCCACCATGAAAACGAAATATAATTAAGTTTTAATTGGATTTGAAACTCCTAGATCTTTTGAGATACATTGAACTTTCAATGGCATTTTTGAATCTCGATTGTGCCCTCTCAAGTTTGTGACTGGGATGCCGAGGATCACAAACACGGTGTGAATAACCATGCAAATTGACTTGGTACCCTCAAGTTTATCACCTAATTGATGTGCCGGTTAACCACACACGCTCCACCAATCTATGATAAACTTAAGTTACCCTTCGCCACACATTGTCAGTCCCATGTTAGTGTGCCGGTTAACCACACACGCTCCACTAACGACTTAACAAAGGTGCAAAGTGTAATTTCATGGGTTAGCACCATTTCACATTTTCCTAAGTAACTAACATTGGGAATTTATAAGTGTTTAGTTACTTAGTATTTATCATTATACTTTTAATGAAGGGAGAATTATAGTCTTTATCCTACCCGTTTGGCTAACGACCCTCCACCATTCAAGGAAGCAGTGGGTGAGAGTGGACACCCATTAAACTGCCATTTTATAGGCAGTAACCTTATACCCCCCCCCATTATAGACCAGCTTCGTGAATGAGACCTACTAATGGTAAGATTGACTTTATCTTATACTTATCTATATAATTAAAATTATAATAATAGTATAAGGGTTGAATTTTAAACTTTTAAAATTCTAAGGCTTGATTTGGAATTAAAGCATTCATAAGTAAATCTTTACAAATTCCAAAACTTTAGGGCAAGTTTTGAAACTATTCAAAACTCTTTGATTTTCATAACTTATGAGTTTAATTAAAGTTTTAGAGACTTAAATGAAGAGACTCTTGAACATCCATAACTTGAGGACAAGTTATGGAGTTCAAAAAAACTATTTATGAGAAAAAGACTCTTCATTTTGTAATCTATGGCATTATTTATGAGTTTTAAGAATCATAAATGTGTCTTTTCATATAACTTGAGGACAAGTTACAAAAACACATTTTATGAACAATTTGTAGATTAATTTGGATTGAAAACAACTAACACAAAGTTTTTTCATTAATCTAAATTAACTCATAAAACAAGGTAACACAAAAAAACTTTTGATAATCCATAACTTATGGAAGTTTCAAAACTCTTAAGATCATAACTTTTAAAAAAAAACTTTTGAGTTCCAAAATTTTATGACAAAATTTGTAACTCCTTAAAAATTTTAGATCAAACTTTTAAAACAAATAAAATAATCATATCATTCTATCTTTTAATAAATTGAACTAATTCAACTCTTGTAGTAAAACGACTCAAATTTTACAAATAATTAGTTTTCCATAAAATCAAGTAATTATCTTAAAATTTGACAAACTTCATGTTTTTTTTCTTTTTGTTTTCAACTTTGAAAATCAAACATTTGCATCAAATATAATAGAAAACAACCCATGGCTCTAATACCACTGTTGCGTTTTTAGTATAATACAACATCCTATGGTGCACATACAACCCTAAATACCTTGGATCTATGTTTTCACTAATTATACATGCAAATGGTTTCCAAGGCATTAAACCTATAACTAGCATACATTTGAAATGAACCATATAAGATACTAGTTAGGATAACATACCTTTTGATGGAGCTTGAAGTCTTGGTGTATTTGGCCTTAAAGAGCTTAGCCCCAAGAGTGTGGAAGCCTCAAATGAAGTCACAACACATCATGGATAAAGGTAGAACTTGAGAGAGAATTCCATGCACCCAAAAACACCCATGAAATCCAAGAATGACTCAAGTGGCGTTTTTTAGGCTAAGAGCATGTATTTATATGTGTGGATTCCAAGGGTCATGGATATAACCCAAATCCATACCCACGGGTTTTATGATCCATGGTTCATGTGGCCCAACTCTTTATGTATCCATACATAAACTTGGTCCAACATGGATCATAAGCCCAACACATATAAATATAACTAATTATCATAATTAGTCCCCATAGATTTAATTAGTCTTTTGATCACTAAATTAATTCCAAATTAATTCTTGATCAATACTAATTAAAACATATGATTTCGTATTAATATATTATAACTTATAATATATTAATAAACCATAAATTACCTTTCTCTCAAAAGTCCATCCTAACAAATTGTCCTGATGATATGCAACCCAAATGGACCATGCTACACTCGGGTCGAGTACATACCAATAATAGTTATGGGCTTAGACATCTAATCCAACATCACCTTCTGCAGTTATATGGAAACCATACAACACAGGGCGAACGCTAACCCTACTAGAGCGCCTAAGAGGTAATGACTCGTCAGTTGGTTTAACAGGAATTTCTTCCTCGGGTTGAGTGTCGGTGTTAGAGGTTCCTTAATCGCTTGACTCTTGAATCTCTTCAAGATCAATTATACTCCCACTGTCCTCTTTGCATATGAGTTCCCTCTCGCAGAAAACTCCCCTTTGTGCTACGAAGACCTCGTTCTCACTAGGTCTGTAGAACAAGTATCCAGAGGACTTCTATGGCTAGCCGATGAAAATACACCGCTCACTTTGAGCTTCAAGCTTGTCGTGAGTCTCTCGCCTAACAAAAGCTTCACAACCCCAAACCTTGATATGTGCCAACGAGGGAACCTTCGATGTCCACGTCTCGTGAGGTGTTTTGGCAACCTTTCTTGTCGGGACTAGATTAAGGATATGGACGACAGTCTCTAAGGCATACCCCCAGAACGATATCGGAAGCGAAACTCGAATCATCATGGAACGAACCATGTCCAACAAGGTTCGATTACGCCTCTAAGCCACACCATTAAGTTATGGTGTCCTAGGAGGTGTTAATTGTGAAAAAATTCCACATTCCTTGAGGTAGTCGTGGAACTCGATACTAAGATACTCACCACCCCTATCGGATCTGAGCATCTTGATCTTCCTGCCTAATTGATTCTCGACTTCATGTTTGAAATCTTAAAGGTTTCTGACTTATGCTTGATTAAGTAGATGTATCCATATCTGCTATAATTATCAGTAAAATTCACATAAAATCGATTCGCATCCCTTGTGGTGAATCTGAAGGGCCCACACACATCGGTGTGTATGCGATCCAACAATACCTCACCTATTTCACACAAACCAATGAAAGGTGATTTAGTCATCTTTCCAAGCAAACAAGATTAGCACATATCATCCGACCTAAGGTCAAATGATTCCAACACTCCATCCTTTTGGAGTTGGGCAATGCGCTTCTTATTGACATGTCCAAGATGACAATGCCACAAGCATGCTTTGTCTAAACCATTAGACGAATCAATGTGCAACACACTATTTCCTAAATTGTCTACAACCATCACAATTTCATATACACCATCACAAGGCAATGCTTCAAAATAAAATACACCATTATAGTAAGCATTAATAGATCTATTCTCGTTATAAAAGAATATATAAAGCCTTGTATCTACAAACCATGAAAAGAAATAATATTCCTCGTCATTTCTGACGAGTATCAATAATTATTCAAGTCTAAACATAATCCACTACTAAGTTTTAAAGAATAAACGACGATCTTGGTAACAGGTGACGGTCTCCTATTGCCCATTATCAGGTTCATCTTCCCAAGCTCCACATCCCTACTTTCTCTTAGTCCCTGCAAGTCAGAGCAAATGTGAAAACCACATCCTGTATCAAGGACCCAAGAATTAGAATGCAATGAATTTTTAGACAAAATAGTGTAAATACCTGCCGAGGAAGGCTTGATCTTGCCATCCTTGATGTCCTGCAGGTACTTGGGGCAACTTCTCTTCCAATGCCCCTTGTCTTGGCAATAGAAGCACGCTGCATCCTTTGGATCTGAGGCAAAGGGAGCATAACCGGATTTTTCTTTAGGTCCACTAGAAGAAGACCCATCATGAGACTTTCCCTTCCAACTTTGCTTAGAGGGAGCTTTCCTCTTTTTCCCCTTTCCTTGTCCAATAGCTAGGACTGGAGCAGCAGTAGGAGTGGATTCAACACCTTTTCCTTTCAATCCACTTTTAGTGGTTCTCAGCAAGCCTTGAAGTTTACTCAATGTAACTTCCTCTTTGCTCAGATGATAAGTCATCTTGAACCGATCATAGCAAGGAGGCAATAAGTGCAAGACTATGTCAATAGCCAGCTCCTCATCGAAGTTCACATTCAGCTTGAGCAAACGATCCACATATTTCTGCATGCGTTGCAGGTGGCTCGTGAATGACTCTCCGTCCTTCATCTTCGTGGTAATGAGTGACCTGACTATCTCATACTTTCTTGATGCGCAATTTGATGGTACTTATCCATCAAGTCTTGGCACATCTCGTAAGACCAATAGTCCTCATTGAACCGCTGCATGTCAGGAGTCATAGTCGCCACCATAATGCAAGACACCTTAGTACCATCCTTGCATTGATTTCCTTCGTTCATTATCATAAGAAGCACACACATGGATTGATCTCATTAGGATCAAGCCATATCTGCACCTTTTATATCGACGTGAATGCATTTGACAAAGTCAAACATCTAAGTGCATTAAGTTTTTTTTTTTGCTTCTTCTCTGTTGCTACGATATGCTATGCACACAACTCAACACCATGCTACTTTGTAGAAAACTCCCCCTACCAGTGCTTTTGGTCACCAAAGGAGTAGACCCCCGAATGCATCTCCTTACCATCATGTGTCGAGTGCACTTCACAATCAAGGCCGATCTTCATTCCTTTTGCTTCTAGTTCTAGACCACAAGCTTTTCAATAAAAAAATCGTACGACCTTATGAGGACTTTTTCCTGGAGAGAGCATCACCAAAGTGTATCCCTTGGCAAGCCAACCCACGTTCAACAGTGCACCCGCCAAGCACACCTCAAAGTTTTCATACCCCTTCTTGATGCGCCATACGCAATACTCTTCTCATCGCACCCTTGCCTGATATCCAATCGATCCTTGGTGCACCATTCTCACCCTAATTCGTTCCCTACGACACACTCAAACGTACATTGGTTGTGTACCCGTCGAACACCTGCCCAACACATCCAGTTGAGCATCTCACCCTAGCACGCCCTCTTCGACAGTACCCTTTGATCACTCAAGAAAGGGCATTGCCGATCATGCCACACATCAAGCACATCTCGAGCCAACTCGACTCATTATTTGGAGATCAATTCACACCTGAAGCTTTAAAACCCTAAGTCAATTATGGGCCTTTCTTTTCAGGCCCTATATAATGTGTTTTTAAGCAACAAACTTTTTCAACGTTTTTTTTTGTGACACTGGAACATAAGAGCAATTAGATCATATGTGATAGTCTAGGTGTCGCAAAAAGAAATACACATTAAGTGTATGTGAAACTGCAAATGTACGATGTGAATGTCTTGCATGAACATTTTTTTTCTCCATCTTTTTTTTATCTCACCCACGTTTTTATTTTTCTTTCTTTTGTTCTTTAATTTTTATTTTTATTTTTATTTTTTTTTGATATTTTCTTTTATGCTAGATCTAGAATCAATAAACCAAATTGTCCATATTTTTTTCAAATCGGAATTAGATTAGAAGTTATCCTACAACTTTTTCAACAATCCTTTTACACTACTAATCAATTCCAAATCTTTTTTATCTTTGTTATTTTTTTTCAATTGTCATATTGACGGTTAAAATTTCTTTTACCAAAATTTTCAAGTTCGAGGAATACATTCTCTCGAATACTTTTTCAAAAGTTTTTTTTTTTGTGTTTCTGCTTCAACAGAAAATTCCATTGAAGCAGAGGGGGGGAAATGTTAAATCAATATTTTTCCTTTTCCACACTTTTTACAACTATTTATTTCAATAACCATCACATAAGGGGAAACTGTTGGAAATATTTTTATGTGATTGTCACTTGAAATAAGTTCAGTATTAATTTATATTTTCTAATAAACATTATCAGAATAATTCAGGTTGGAAAGATACTGAAGATTCAACAAGTGTTTGAAGAATCATATGTTGGAGCACTTGAAGTTGAACATAGAGCACTTGTTGTACACATGGAGCACTTGTTGTTGACTTGGATCACTTGAAGAATGCAAGTTGGATCATCATGATCTCAGATGGCACATCTAGATCATATGTGGAGCATCAGGACGTTGACGGATCATCTAGAATATTGATGGCTCATCAGAAACATTGTTGGCTCATCCACAACCCTATGGCTCAACATGAATACTTGGTGGCTCAACTCAAGTCAATGGATCAACATGATCACATTGATGGCTCAACAAGACTACACATGGCACATCATGTACAATGAAGGCACGTCCAAATGCTCAAAGGCACATGAATTTCGTCCATGGTCCATCTTGAACAAGCAGTTGTACATCTTCAAGTCCAAGACACATTTCAAAGTTCAAGAAAAAACTCAACTTGATCAACGACACTTCTGGAAGTTGATGACATCTAAGAAGACAATTGAGCAACATGATGCTCATGTTGCTCATCACATTTTCAATGTTGATCAAGACGGCTCAAGAATTATGAAGACTTATAACTTGGATTGAACCCTATCGGAATAATAACGGAATTGGAATATTCTATCCATTCTCCGTTAAGTAGGGCAAAGGTGTCAACTGATGACTAAGTCATGATGACGTGTCAACACCTGATTGGTCAAGCCATGTCATGGGATTTTCCAAAGCCTATAAATAGGCCCCTTAGGATCCATTGTAAAGTTGCTCTTCCTTGCTCATTTATGATCATTCTGCACAATTGATGCTTGGACTAGTCTTCAGAGAGCCATTTGAGTGTTTTAGCTTGTCTATCATTCAAACACTTGTAACTGATTCTTGATGAATATGAGACACTTTTGAATCATTGATATTGAACATATAAAAAACGTTTTTATCATTAACTTGATTGATTCACAACTCTTTATTTTCCACACTAGTTGCCACTTGACGATTCTGAAACTCTGTTTCAGTATTTTAAACACTTGGACTATTCTAGTCTAGGTTTACTGAATTCTTCTCATTTCATTCAATTTAAAATAATTAAATTAATAAAATAATTTGATCATTATCTTAAAATAATCTTATTTGATAAGGAAACCAGATTACCATTCAAAAAATTCACTTTAAGGCATTAAAAACGAATTATGGTAATTATCCTAATCCAAACAATATCTGAAAATCGAAAAATTAGGCATCTGACAAGTCAACTCGTCGAGTCAGACTATGAACTCGTCGAGTCGACCCAACTCGTCGAGTTCCTCATTGAACTCGTCGAGTTCTACAAACAGATTACGAATCTGTTTTTCTTCTGCTTTGGACAGATCACAAAAGCATCAAATTCAATTGAAAACATCCTAGGCTCTGATACCACTGATGGGTTATGAGCATAATAACATTCTATGTGTTCATGCAACCCTAATTGCTTTGGATCTAAGTTTTTCACTAACTAAACATACAAAAGAAATTCCAAAGCAATAACCCTAGATCTAGCATATATAATTCGAAATTCATATATAAAGAGGGTTAAGAAGATTACCTTGATTGTTATATAGCAATAACAAGAATTCCTTGATTGATCTTGACTCTTGAAAGCTTTAGTGCCTCAAAAAGGAGCACCTCTAATGGCTCACAAACACTTGTAGCAAGAGGATGAGAGGAGAGAGGAGGGAATATGCAGAAAATCGGCTAGGGTTTCTATGCTCTAAGCATTGGCCGAAAACCCTATGTAAAGGGGTCTTTAAATAGGTAATGTTGCTAGGTTTTTCAGGTGGAAACCCTAATTTCCTATTTAGGCCTTAAGCAGTTCATGGACCTCCTCTTCTAGAAGCCTTGGACGAATTCTAAAACAATCTTCGACGTTGCTTCTTCTCTCGTGCTCAATCACATCTAAATTGGTTGTGGCACAAGATAACATCTCAAAGATTTTTGGGAATCAGCTTGTGCGAGGAATTCCTAAGATACAGTTCGTCAAGGACAAAATATGCTCAACGTGTGAAAAGAGAAAGAAAACCAAGTCCTCCTTCAATCCAAAGTCTTGTTCCTTTATCATCAAAACCTTTCATCTTCTTCACATGGACCTTTTTGGACCTGTCCCAATATGGTAAACATTCGGGAAGAAGTTTACTCTTGTCATAGTGGATGAATATTCAAGATTTACATGGGTGATATTTTTGAAAAAGAAAAGTCATGATGTTGGTGATATCATCTCTCTCATCAAGCAATGTGAAGTTCTTTATGAACATAGATTCAGACAATTATGTAGCAATCGTGGCACTTAATTCAGGAATTCCTCCCTAAATGACTTTTTCTCAAACTCAGGAATCTCTCAAAAAATTTATGTTGTTAGAACACCCCAACAAAATGGCATTGATGAAAGACGAAATCGGACTCTCATTGGAGCTTATTGAACTGTGGTTGTTGAGGTTGGCTTTCCTCTATCTTTTTGGGTTGAAGTTGTTAACACAACATGTTACACTCAAAACTGTTCCATTATTGTGAAGCGCCATGGGAAAACTGCCTATGAGCTACTTAAGGTAGAAAACATGGCATCTCATATTTTCCTGTTCTTGGCAATGTTTGTTATATTCTGAATTAGAAGGACCAGAGTTAAAAGTTCGAAGCTAAAGTTGGTGATGGAGTGTTTATGGGATACTCTAGTGTGTCAAAGGCTTTCAGGGTGTTTAATCCATCAAGGCAAACTGTTGAGGATACTTCTCATGTCACGTTCGATGAAGACTCATTCATTCATGATCATATTGATCATCCTCCTTCCATTCTAATTGAGCTCACTTTCGGTCCATCTGTGACATCCCCAAAATCACGACCAGAAAAGACCGATTTTGTTTATGCTTTTTAAAATAAAATCAGAGTAATCTGTTAAAGAAAACTGTTGTGGAATTTGTTCCCAAAACAAAATGTGAAAAGAATTTATCAAAGCATTTCTTTAAAGAAATGTATTTTCATTAAATAACAAAATCTCGGGATGTCATGTTCTGATACAGACCAAAAGCATAAACAGTATAAAACAGACCTTACAACAGATATTTATAACTACTGATCTATAATCCAAAATCTCTCGTCAAGTCCACCAACTTATACTCTTGTGCCATTACTTGTAATACAAAGAAAACTGAGTGGGTCAGGCTTGGGAGCCTGGTGAGCATATAGGGTTTTCAACCCACAATAATATAATTATTATATTCAATCATCAAACAATCAACCCAATTACCCATCCCCATTATCTTCTTTATTTCTTAAGGATTTACCCTAAGAATCAACTATCCTTCATTCATTCATTCCTAAGGATGGACCTAAGGAATTTATCCAAGTTCATGGCTACCAAGATCCATACAACAGGCACTATGTCACATAGTCGCCAGGGTTTATACAATAGGCACTACGTCTCATAGTCACCAGGGTTTACACAATAGGCACTACGTCTCATAGTCGCCAGGGTTTACACAATAGGCACTACGTCTCATGGTCGCCAGGGTTAACACAATAGCACTACGTCTCATAGTCGCCAGGGTTTACACAATAGACACTACGTCGCATAGTCACCAGGGTTTACACAATAGGCACTACGTCTCATAGTCACCAAATATTTCATCTACCCATGTTCTACCCAACATATTTGTAGATATAAAATACATATACGGTTTAAATCATTAAAAACCTATATAAAACATCCATTCCACACCCATCTCAAATAAACAAACAATGCATAACACATAGCACGTATTTCATAGCAAATACTTGATATTTATGTGTTAGAAGAAAGTAACTACACACTCACTTGATAATACGATGATCGGACAGCACTACGGCTCTAGATGTAGTATACTTCGGTCAAACCGGGATGCTTCCTTGAAAACCGGGCCTCTCGCAGGCAGAGTTTCGGCTTTGAAACTTTACTTCTCGGGATCTTCGGGGCTTCGGGACTTGCTTCGGGTGTCGGGATTGATACCGGGGCTTCGGGGTATAAGTTGCACACAAAACGAGGCAATAAGAAGTGAGAGGAAAGAAATGAGCAACAAAACTCGGCAGCCCTTGAGTTCTATTTATAGGGGTTGATCCCTGCGATTACGTTGGGCGTAACTTCATAGTACGTTGGGCGTACTCCCTCTACAAGCAGTACGCTGGGCGTACCTCCTTGTACGTTGGGCGTACCTCGCATCCCTAGGCTCCCTTCGGATAAGCTTTGGTATGCGTGCCTCGAACTTCAAAAATTCATAACTTTCGCATACGAGCTCCGTTTTCGACGTTATTTATATCCACGCGTAGGTGAGACTATGCTCTACAACTTTCATTTAGACTCCGTCGGCTAATTTTGAATTTGTTTTTATTATTATATTTTTAACAGGCCGGGACAGGAAAAGTCCGTTAAAAATTCATAACTTCTTCTTCCGACGTCCGTTTTCGTCTGTCTTTTTACCGTTGAACTACTATTAACGAGATCTTCGATTCTCGTTTAGATTGTTTCGGCAAACAATCACTCGATCTAAAATTCGAGTTTTGGGCTGCATACTGCTAAGTCGAAACTTAGAAAAATCATAACTTCCTCATACGAAGTCAGATTTAGACGTTCTTTTTATGCACGCTCTCGGTTTAATGTATTCTACGACTTTCGTTTAGATCGCTAAGGCCAAATATCGCTCAATCGTAAATTCACTATTTACGTCGCGCTGTGTCGTGCCGGTTCTGTCGCGAAACTTCGACAGGTCATAACTTCTTCGTTATAACTCAGATTTCGGCATTCTTTATATATTCAGAATCCTTGTCACGACTACTAAAACTTAGTTAAGATTACTCCATCTGAATAATCTTCCATCAGAAAGTCATTTTCGACGCTTATCGTCTCTAAATTGACTAGCCCGGATCTGCGGGCGATACAATTATCCCCCCCCCCCCTTAGGATGATTACGTCCTGGAATCATCAACAAAATAGGACTTGTATAATGATTACATATGTTATCTCTTCATCCTAGGTAATAACCGTAACTTCTATGTTTCCTCGAAAGAGTATTTAACTCTTGGACTTCTCGATAGCAGGTAGTGCTCAATCCTGCATCTGCTCTTCGTACTATGTTGGACTTTCAATCGTAAGCTTCGAGTTACAAAATAAATCCTTTTTGAGGACTCCTTCTTCTTCTTAGGATAGGTACTTTCCTTTATCTATTGTAACAGATCGATGAGTTATGTTCTAACGACCTCTCATCGTATGAAGCAACGTTTAGACTCACGTCTCTGAGAGTCAAATTCCAAAATGGAATATACCTTCCCTCATATTCGAATGTGATATAATCATATTTAGCATGTAGCATCTCTAGCTACAAACTTCTTTATCAAAGAGCGTGATGTTATCGTTCACATTGATTTCAATCTTCTGACCTCAGTCAGATGCTATATCGAACTTGGTTCTCCGAACCACGTAACAAACTCATCGTAGTCGGACTCAATTTGATATGACCACTAGGGTCGGAATAACAACGATCTTACTAGTCATTACCGAAACAATGGTAATGACATACTTGAACAAAACAGAATCATTTACTAGCTTCTTGGTAACCTTGTGACTTTCCCTGATCCAAGTGTGAGTACTGTGCTTCCGGTAGTATAGGCATCTACTACCATTCACACCTACTCATACTCATCCCAAGTATTGTCTCGCAGTCCCCAAGTCCTAAAATCACAAAACAATTGAACACATACGAATGTGTCTAAATAATCATAAAAATTTCTCAGACTCTACTAGGACTTCTTCATTGCTCAATCCTCAATCATCAATTCTACTTCAACTTGATTGGTGATGGAAATACCAGATGATGGGACAACTTCAAGAATTTACACCAATCATTCCATCATTAGTGTCTAAGCCCGTAACTATATTTGGTATGTACTTGACCCGGTTGTGCATGGTCCTTTTGGGTTGCCTTCACCAAAGCAACTTGATAGGATGATTCATGAAGAAATAGGATTAATTATGATTTATTAATATATTATATGAATAATATATTAAAAGAGAAATCATATTCATTAATTAATATTAGTCAAGAATGAATTAATAATTGATTTTGTGGCTAAAAGACATTAATTAAACTTAGGGGACTGGAATTGTAATTATAAGATAGTTGCAATTGGGCTATGGATCATCTTGGAACATAGGTTGGACGAATTCTATGGGAAGCCCATAAAGAAATCGTCCAAGGGGTGTTCTAAAGGGAGTCCATTGGCTGCTTAGGGCCTAAGCAGTCAAATTAGGGTTTCCTAGTTGAAAACCCTAATAGCCTACATATATAAGGAACCCCTAAGGCCCCAAAAACATGGCTAACACTTCAAAAAGAACCCTATACTGCCTCCTCCTCCTTCTCATAATTCATTCTCTTGCTTGTGGTGTTTGTAAGCCATTAGAGGAGTGACATTTGTGACTCTAAGCTCCAAGACAAGAAGATTCAAGCCATTATCAAAGAGGTAATCATCTAGATCTGTTCTTATACGATATTTTCGAAGTTCGCATGCTAGATTAGGGTTCTTGAGTCTTGGATGAATTGCATGTACAATAGAGAAACCTAGATCCAAGCATTAGGGTTTGCATGAGCACATAGGATGTTCTTTTGTATAAACTCATCATGGTATCAGAGCCTTGATTGGTTTCTATTGTATTGATGCTTTGTGTTTCATTCATGCTTATAAAATCGTTTTTTTGCTCCTCTGACTGACAAACTCGTTGAGTCCCAAAGTGAACTCGTCGAGTAGGATGAACTCAGCGAGTCCCTATGGGAACTCGGCGAGTCATGCTGCCAGAAAGAGGGATTCTCGGGATTTCATGCCTATTTTGTTGTGGGATAATTGCCAAATCGTTTTTTATTGATAAATTACGAATTTTATTGATATTGGATGATTATCCTTACCAAAATAAAAGATAATTTCAAATTAATCAAATGTTTACTTCCTTATATGATAAATGTTAATTTTTTGGATTATTTGATCATTATCTTGCATTAAATTGAATTAGGTCATAATTAGATAATCACCAATTAATTGTTTAATTGCCTTATTTGCATTTTGATCTAATAGTTTTGAAAGGTTTCAAAACTTTCCCTCTTATT
This sequence comes from Lactuca virosa, assembly GCF_052849685.1. Classification (NCBI taxonomy): domain Eukaryota; kingdom Viridiplantae; phylum Streptophyta; class Magnoliopsida; order Asterales; family Asteraceae; genus Lactuca; species Lactuca virosa. Next base: position 183,383,086 of record NC_136431.1, read on the forward strand.
TTGAAATTTAAATTTTTGATTAAAAAGTTTAATTTTGAAATATTTAAATTCTAAACCCAAATGATTTGAAATGTTTCAAAACTTGCCCTCAAGTTTTGGAATTTAAATTTTGATTAAAAGTTTAATTTTTTGAAATTTTAAATTCTAAAACCCTAGTTTTGAAAAGTTCAAATTACACCCTTATGGTTTTATTAAATTAATTAAAAGTATAATTAAAAGAGAATTAATAAATCCATAATGATATGGTTTATATTTAAAAGTGTAATTTATAAAGTTAAACCACCTAGTTTTTTAAAAGTGTAAAATACACCCTTGTAATATATATATATATATATATATATATATATATATATATATATATATATATATATATATAACATTAAAAGTCTAATATTATATATGTATAACTTAAACTGCTAGTCTTACCGTTAGTAGGCCTCATTCATGAAGCCGATCTATAAGGGGGGTATAAGGTTATGGCCTATAAAATAACCGTTTAGTGGGTGTCCACTCTCATCCACCGCTTCCTTGATTGGTGGAGGGTCGTTAGCCGAACGGGTAGGATAGGGCAAACCATCTCCTCATTAAAAGTATAATGAATGTTAAAGTAACTAAATGTTTTACAAAATTCCCAATCTTAGTTACTTTAGGCAAAAGTGAATTGATGCAATTCCATGAAATTACACTTTGTACCCTTGCTAAGACGTTAGTGGAGCGTGTGTGGTTAACCGACACATTAAATGGGTTCTAAGCAAAGGTAGCAAAGGGTGACTTGATGTTTGTCATAGTTCGGTGGAGCGTGTGTGGTTAACCGGCACATCGAATAGATGACTGTAACATTGGGGGCACCATGTAAATTTGCATGGTTATTCACACCCTGTTTTGTGATCCTCGGCATCGCAGTCACAAATCGAGGGGCATATCGAGGTTTAAACATGCCATTGAAAAGTTCAATGAATCTCATGATGGGTTTTGAGCATTCTAACACTCCTAAGTGTACATGCAACCCTAAATACCTTGGATCTATGTTTTCTCTACTATACATGCAATTATGAACTTTCCAAGGTATTACCCTATCTAGCATACAATACTTGATACTTGGGTAATCAAATGGATAGAATACATACCTTTGTTTGATGTAGCTTGTCTCCATGAAGCTTGAGTGCCTAGTGCCCCAAGTGTGACACCTCAAATGGTTCACACAACACCAAATGCACATGGAATGACTTGAGAGAAATGGAACACTCCTTGAAATCGTCTAGCCCTCATATTCACACATTAGTGCACGATTTCTTGAGCCATGGGATTCTTTTATATGGTGGCTATTAGGGCTACACCATGTAACTCATACCTTTACCCATTCCTTATGCTCCATGGATTTTAACCTCCATGGAGTATCCATGGGTCACCCCATGGACTTAGTCCAACATAAGAAATCTTGGATCACAAGCCCACATATATAAGAATGAATGATTTACACAATCAACCCATATATTTAATTAGTCTCCTTTTGATCACTTAATTAATTCCAAATTAATTCTTGATCAATACTAATTAAATAACCTTATTAATATATTAGAACTTATAATATATTAACCAACCTTAAGTGTTATTTCTCTCATTATAGTCTATCCAAATGCATGATGCCATGCAACCCAAATGGACCATGACGGGTCGGGTCAAGTCTTACCAATTATAGTTATGGACTTATACATTAATCCAACATCTCAAAGGATCTAGGAGTTTTCAATACATTTAAAACTTAATCTCTTTTTCGTTTTTCATGATGGAAAATTAGTGAATCGTCATTCACTTACCTTCAAATGTTCTTCAATTTAGGTTACGACATCCATTTCCCAAGTTGTAGAATATTGTGTTGGGTCCTAGCCTTAATATCTCATTTGGGTGATTTATTAAGGACTCAATCAATCAACTAACTTGAATTTTCTCCCGTTTTGTAGATGTGAAAGTATGACAACTATGGTCTTCCCAAATCCCGTGGAACAAGCTTTCCACATGAAGATGATATTCCACAATTTGATCGAGGAACAAGAGATCATGCTTCACTTCCTCCACCTCCTCCTATTGTTCTCCTTAACCCACAAGTTCAAAGGTTTGAAAAGTTCAAGCTCACTCAAGCCCTTTTGGCAAGTAAACATGAAGAAGGAAAGTCAGTGTGTGCACACGTCTTAGAGATGAAGTCACACATTGATAGGTTAAGAATGTTGGGAGTCGTTGTCTGTGAGGAGCTGGCTGTTGACTGGGTTCTTCAGTCGCTTCCTGACTCATATAGTGAGCTCGTAAGAGAGTACTATATGATAGACCATGACGTGACCCTCGTTGATCTCACCTATTTGCTTTTTGCTGCTGAATCAGGAAATGATTTGGCGCACTGGAGAAGCAAAGTTGATTGGTGGATCTACCTTCCAAACCTCTATGGACATAGGCAATGGAAACGAAAGGCATGCCATGGTCGAAAAGTTTGACCATAAGAGAAAGGAAAAGTCTGAGGTAGTTGCGTGTGCTGTTCCAAAAGAGTCAATTTGCTTTCATTTCCAAGAGAATGGGCATTGGAGACGAAGCTGCCCTATATACCTGAGAGATCTAAGAGATGGGAGAGTCAAGACGAATGGCTCTACTTCAGGTATTATCCATTATCTAACTCTGTTAAATGCCTATTCGTTGATTCTAAATGCATGATGTGATAAGATTACATTTTTGTATTTGTAGGATTGAAGAAAAGAAAGGAAGAAGCACGTTGAGTCTGATCACGAAGAAATGGGTTTCGATCGCATGATTCATGAACGGATTTTTAGAGCTGCTACTTAGAGAGTTATGATAGATTTGTTAGGAATATTTGATTACATAGTTTTCCAGTTGATTTTGCATTGTAAGGACATGTTTTCCGCTGCTTTTATGAATAAAATAAATTTTGATTTGACTTATTTATTTACATCCTTGCAATGAAATCGTTGTGGAAAATTGATGTTTGCGTATTTCTATAATAAATAGATGTGATTCTTAGTTATATTATTTATGGAAATTTTCTTAGTAAGGAAAGATTCTCATCGCCCAAGTTTCAATTGGACAGAATCTTGGAATTATATGATTTGAATCATGTGATGTATGGAAATCTTGATACTTAGAAATTTTAAGACTAATTCCTTGACAAAGAGTCAAGTGAAAGACTATGAGAACGGATTCACAATGTTGTGCACCAGTTAAGTCCATCATAAATGACAATAAGATTATTCGTCATATTTACTAAAGGATTAGTGAATGTGGTTATGCTTATAAGATTAAGCATGATTCTGAACCATTGAAAAGTTTCAATGAATGGCAAAACGAATAAGAAGAATCAATTAGGCAGAAAGATAAGAAGTTTCTCCAATCTAAGAAGAAGGGAGAGTACTTTTGTATCAGGTTTTATGATCGTCTTAATTGTAAAGAACCATATTACAATTCATCCTCTAAGGACACCTTAGTCCACTAGTTTGTCTAAGAAGAGGAATCAGGAATTGCTATAGTGGTTAAGTCGTTAAGATAAATCATACTTCGTTCCAATATCGAATATTAAAATTAAGATTGTGACATTGAGTGACACATCTTAAGTAGGTTTGTAACACTTATCAATTGTGGAATAGAGAAATTTGTCTTATTCATACACATTTGGAATTTGTAACTTGTGATGTCTTGAAGAAGACAAAGACCAACTAGAACAAATTAAATTAAGTGTTAGTCTTGATAGAATTTCGCACTAACTCTTGAATATTTGTTTTGTCAAGGAATGTTTCTTGACAAGAGAATCATATATGTCAAGAGGTCAGTGGGAGTATAAATGATCTTGAAAAGCTGCAAGAACAAATCAAGAATAAACCTAATCAATGATCACTAGCATACGACTTGAAGTTTACAACCTATCGTGTTGACATATTCTCGTTTCTCTGCCATTCCAGTTTGGTTAACTATGCATATGAGTTCTACGAGTTCTCAATGGGTTGCATAGGAGCAAGGCACCTTGATTAATGGAAAGTGCATTGAAAGATAGGGGTGAGCTGCTCAATAACTTGGAAGCTATGGTGGGACCCTTGATGGCAAGAAATCAAAGATTAAATAAGTTCAGTCCATATGAGTTGGATTTGTCACAATCATTATCTTATGATTAAGGTTATGACAAATGCACATGGATAGGAACGCATACACCACAAAATCTAAGTGTCATAAGGTTTCTCTCCTTCATGAAAATGATTATGAGGAAACGCTTTCACTAAGAAAGATTTTGAAGATAGCAGTATGTAATTTGCATTTCTCGAATTCGATTATAACTACGGCATCCCTCTTCATAGTTCGAATTGTGAGATTTGGCAAATCAGTTTGAACATTCGAGACTTATTGCTATAAGTTCTAGAATTGTTTAGACACACATATGGGTTATCTAAGGAAAAGGTGTATGAGTTTAAGAAGCTTAGATAAAGTCTTATCGAAGCATCTAGTATTAGAAATATGAACTTAATAAATTCAATAAGCATTGTTTTTCTAGAAGTTCAGATGATTTCTGAATACATGTCAAAGCTAGTGGGAGCATAAGTGTTATGATAGTATGGATATAATCACCATGTTAGTGGGAGCATGGTAATTATGGTAAGTTGCAAGTTGGCAATATTAATTATAGAAAACAAAAGTTTCAATTTGCAAAGTTGCAATGTTGAAAAGTTGTTTTGCTATAATTAAGGGAGAGAATTTTACTTCGTTTCGAAATCTAAGAGCTTAGATTGAGAAATTTTAATCAAAGTTACTCAAATATATGAATTGCATTCTCAAAATTCGATTATGATTACGGCATCCCTTTTTATAATTCGAGTTTTGAGAACTTGGCAAATAGAAATATTATGGCAAAAGACTGGTAAAGTATCACGTCTTTATGTAAGACATTATGCTTCGTGTTCCATACGCTTCGGGTATAGGATCAATCACATATGCTATAATAATTTACCGTTCTTAAATTTTTCCAAATGCCTAGGGCATTAAGAGGGAAAAAGGACTGGAACCGGACATGACTAAGTTTATTAAACAACTATCAAAGGACAAACTAAGGTTCGCCAAGGATTGGTCGCTTATGAGCGGTTGGAAGTATAGTAATAGATGGACCATATCGACATTATTATAAATAGATAGGATTCTATTTAGAATGAGTTGTCATATGGTAAATATGGAAATATTTCCATATTGGGAGTTGGACGTTAAGAATCTATATGTCTAAATTAGAAACTTTTATGCAAGAAGGATGTTCAAAGGAATGTACTTTGAATATGAGACTTCGTATCTATGGAATTGTCTTGCAACAATTTCCAATAGATGACTTTGTAATTTCATTGGCAAAGTCATTGTGACTTTGGCGTTGTGATATTACGAAAGAATAATTGCATAAAATGTTAGAATCTAATATATTCTATAAGGTGCAAGAATTTGATATTCTTACACTTGAGTTAAGGATTGGGAATTGTGAAATGAGTGTGATTGAAAATATGTTCAATTGATCTATTTCACAAAGTAAGGACCATAGGCAAACATAGTGTGCATGCTAAGAGCATGGGACAACTATAGTTATAATTCAAGTAGTAAGTTGATTACCCGAAACAACAAATAATGAGTAATCAATATAGTGATAAATAAAAGGTGTTTTATTTATACTCAAAAGTTTGAGGCCATATAGGATTAGTATTTTTCTTGTGTTTCACTTTGCATGTTTTCACTTCCTGGATAATTAAATTATTTCAGAATAATCAAACTATTCGAACGGTCCACAGTCGTTCATATGTTGGAAGTAGGTATGAATGAAGACTATCATGAATTGGTGTGTAGATTGTCTAAAATGTGTTAGACATAGCAAAGGTTTGATGCAACGTTCATGAGTGCTTATGAATATGATTTGAGCATTGGATTAAAACCCACGCTCACTTGGATCGCTTCATGGATTTTATCACGAGTGATTGGTGAGACGATAATATCTTATATTCTTGAAACCAAGACGTGTGAGTTGTATCTTGCAAATCGGTTGCACATTGATAATATGTAAACGCACCAGTAACTTGGTGTTATAAAACGTATTGTTGTGTGTGATTCGGTGAGTGAGTACAAGCGAGCATTGAATCGAAGTTTATCCGTTCCTATTACCCAAAGTGGGATAAAAGCGATATTTGTGGGCCCCTCGATGATTTAGTGATGACACTCTAAGCGCTTGGCCAAACCGAGACTAAGTTGATGTGTTCAACTGTAGTCTGTTGTCAGTCCTCATAAATCGGAAATCGGGAAACAACACATAGACTGAGAGAATGATTATAATCCATGTCTCATGTCTATACGATATCTAGAATGGAGGAATATATGATCCCTTATCTAAAGGACAAGTTGCTGATAAGATCAGAGTTCGACAGCGTCTTTGAGAGCTACGATTGCTAATCGGATTGTACTTACATTATAGTTACTAGACTTATCCAAGTGGGAGACTGTTGGATTAGTGTCTAAGCCCGTAACTATATTTGGTATGTACTTGACCCGGTTGTGCATGGTCCTTTTGGGTTGCCTTCACTAAAGCAACTTGATAGGATAATTTATGAAGTAAGATGATTAATTATGATTTATTAATATATTATATGAATAATATATTAAAAGAGAAATCATATTCTTTAATTAATATTAGTCAAGAATTAATTAATAATTGATTTTGTGGCTAAAAGACATTAATTAAACTTAGGGGACTGGAATTGTAATTATAAGATAGTTGCAATTGGGCTATGGATCATCTTGGAACATAGGTTGGACGAATTCTATGGGAAGCCCATAAAGAAATCGTCCAAGGGGTGTTCTAAAGGGAGTCCATGGGCTGCTTAGGGCCTAAGCAGTCAAATTAGGGTTTCCTAGTTGAAAACCCTAATAGCCTACATATATAAAGAACCCCTAAGGCCCCAAAAACGTGGCTAACACTTCAAAAAGAACCCTAGACGTTTTTGGTGCCTCCTCCTCCTTCTCATAAGTCATTCTCTTGCTTATGGTGTTTGTAAGCCATTAGAGGAGTGACATTTGTGACTCTAAGCTCCAAGACAAGAAGATTCAAGCCATTATCAAAGAGGTAATCATCTAGATCTGTTCTTATATGATATTTTCGAAGTTCAGATGCTAGATTAGGGTTCTTGAGTCTTGGATGAATTGCATGTACAATAGAGAAACCTAGATCCAAGCATTAGGGTTTGCATGAGCACATAGGATGTTCTTTTGTATAAACCCATCACCGTACTCCTCTAAACGTACTGTTATTTTATAAGACATATTCTAAAGGCAAGATACCACTCTTACGATATCTTCCGATAGGTGTCATTCACTATCATAAGCCTTTCATTTCCTCCATTTACTCAATTCTCTACGAGTCTTCACCATGACCTTTTGTACACCCAGGCAGACGTTCGGTGTACCGGGCGAGAATTTAAGATAAGAAAGCTTTATTTACGATAGACGTATAAATCTCCTTATCACTCCGAAACGTTTGCATGCTAGTTCTAATACCGTAGTCATACGCTTAGAATCCTAAACACATAAGGTTTCCAGATCTGGTCGGCAACAGACCATAGATCCGAACAAACAATATCATATATGACAAACATATAGCATTTAGCACATAAAAACATTTTAGGCAACTTTCCTAAAGTATACTAGTGCTCGTGTCTAAAATATGGTAGACACTCATCTCACAATCATCGCAAAGCATTCTAAGTTTAAGTCTAGAAATCCTACAAATTCCTAGTTCGCTTAAACTAATGCTCTGATACCAACTGTGACATCCCCAAAATCACGGCCAGAAAAGACCGATTACGTTTATGCTTTTTAAAATAAAATCAGAGTAATCTTTTAAAGAAAACTGTTGCGGAATTTGTTCCCAAAACAAAATGTGATAAGAATTTATCAAAGCATTTCTTTAAAGAAATGTATTTTCATTAAATAACAAAATCTCGGGATGTCATGTTCCGATACAGACCAAAAGCATAAACAGTATAAAATAGACCTTACAACAGATATTTATAACTACTTATCTATAATCTAAAATCTCTCGTCAAGTCCACCAACTTATACTCTTGTGCCATTACCTGTAATACAAAGAAAACTGAGTGGGTCAGGCTTGGGAGCCTGGTGAGCATATAGGGTTTTCAACCCATAATAATATAATTATTATATTCAATCATCAAACAATCAACCCAATTACCCATCTCTATTATCTTCTTTATTTCTTAAGGATTTACCCTAAGAATCAACTATCCTTCATTCATTCATTCCTAAGGATGGACCTAAGGAATTTATCCAAGTCCATGGCTACCAAGATCCATACAACAGGCACTACGTCACATAGTCGCCAGAGTTTATACAATAGGCACTACGTCTCATAGTCACCAGGGTTTACACAATAGGCACTACGTCTCATAGTCGCCAGGGTTTACACAATAGGCACTACGTCTCATAGTCGCCAGGGTTTACACAATAGGCACTATGTCTCATAGTCGCCAGGGTTTACAAAATAGGCACTACGTCGCATAGTCACCAGGGTTTACACAATAGGCACTACGTCTCATAGTCACCAAATATTTCATCTACCCATGTTCTACCCAACATATTTGTATATATAAAATACATATACGGTTTAAATCATTAAAAACCTATATAAAACATCCATTCCACACCCATCTCAAATAAAAAAACAATACATAACACATAGCACGTATTTCATAGCAAATACTTCATATTTATGTGTTAGAAGAAAGTAACTACACACTCACTTGATAATACGATGATCGGACAGCACTACGTCTCTAGATGTAGTATTCTTCGGTGAAACCGGGATGCTTCCTTGAAAACCGGGCCTCTCGCGGGCAGAGTTTCGGTTTTGAAACTTTACTTCTCGGGACCTTCGGGGCTTCGGGACTTGCTTCGGGTGTCGGGATTGATGCCGAGGCTTCGGGGTATAAGTTGCACGCAAAACGAGGCAATAAGAAGTGAGAGGAAAGAAATGAGCAACCAAACTCGGTAGCCCTGGAGTTCTATTTATAGGGGCTGATCCCTGCATTACGCTGGGCGTAACTTCATAGTACGTTGGGCGTACTCCCTCTACAAGCAGTACGTTGGGCGTACCTCCTTGTACGCTAGGCGTACCTCGCATCCCTAGGCTCCCTTCGGATAAGCTTTGGTATGCATGCCTCGAACTTCAAAAATTCATAACTTTCGCATACGAGCTCCGTTTTCGACGTTCTTTATATCCACTCGTAGGTGAGACTATGCTCTACAACTTTCATTTAGACTCCGTCAGCTAATTTTGACTTTGTTTTTATTATTATATTTTTAACAGACCGGGACAGGAAAAGTCCGTTAAAAATTCATAACTTCTTCATCCGACGTCCATTTTCATCTGTCTTTTTACCGTTGAACTACTATTAACGAGATCTTCGATTCTCGTTTAGATTGTTTCGGCTAACAATCACTCGATCTAAAATTCGAGTTTCGGGCTGCATACTGCTAAGTCGAAACTTAGAAAAATCATAACTTCCTCATACAAAGTCAGATTTAGACGTTCTTTTTATGCACGCTCTCGGTTTAACGTATTCTACGACTTTCGTTTAGATCGCTAAGGCCAAATATCGCTCTATCGTAAATTCACTATTTACGTCGCGCTGTGTCGTGCCGGTTCTGTCGCGAAACTTCGACAGGTCATAACTTCTTCGTTATAACTCAGATTTCGGCATTCTTTATATATTCAGAATCCTTGTCACGACTACTACAACTCAGTCAAGATTACTCCATCTGAATAATCTTCCATCAGAAAGTCATTTTCGACGTTTATCGTCTCTAAATTGACTAGCCCGGATCTGCGGGCGTTACACCATCAGACCATATCCTTGAGTTATTGCCAAATGTCACTAAGCCTGTTGTTCCCAGCATTGATTCAGTTGTCAATTCTCATTCTGACATGGAAGATCAGGTTGTCATCACTAAAGAAGATGAGCCATCTAACTCTTCAAATCAGGAAGATTCAGTCCCAACTCATGTGAATGAAGGTGCTAATCTTAGAATTCTTCGAGATCATCCTGGATCTCAAATCATTGGATATGTTAATTATGGGATTCTGACTCGTATAAGAGTCAACAGTAACTTCTACATGTTTGTGAACTTTGTCTCAATGATCGAACCAAAGAATGTTGTTGATGTTGTCAAGGTAGATAAATGGATCGAGGCTATGTAAGACGATCTGAATGTGTTTGAACTTCATCGTGTATGGAATCTAGTTCTAAGCCTCAAGGAAAAACCATTATTGGTACTCCCTGGGTGTTCAGAAACAAGATGGGTGGATATGGTATTGTTATTAGAAACAAGGCACGATTTGTGGCTCAAGGTTTTTGTCAGTTGGAAGGTTTGGACTATGACGAAACCTTTGCCCCTGTTGCTCGACTTGAAGCAATCCTATTGTTCCTTGCTTTTTCTTCATTCAAGAACTTCAAAGTCTATCAAATGGACGTAAAGACTGTCTTTTTACATGGGGATCTTCAAGAAGAAGTTTTTCTGAAACAACCTCCAGGATTAGAGTGTGAAGAATTTCCTAATCATGTGTATCGTCTAGATAAAGTTGTATATGGTTTAAAGCAAGCACCCATGGCATGGTATGACACCTTGTCTAGTTATATTCTGGAGAGTGCATACAAACGAGGAAAAATTGTAAACACCTTGTTCATCAAGCATTTAGGGTATCACATTATCCTTGCTCAAGTGTATGTCGATGACATCATTTTCGGATCCACTGATGAGAACCTGAGTTCTGAATTCGTTAAAGTAATGGCCAAGAAATTTGAAATGATCATGATGAGTGTACTAACTTTCTTTTTAGGTTTGAAATGAGCATGATGGGTGAACTAAATTTCAAATGAGCATAGAAACACCATACAACCCAAAAATTATTAGTTTGTATATATAAAACATCAATACCCTTACAATTCTAATAAACAGCATGCTTGACATAGAATTCTACCAAAAAAATATTTGAATAATAACTTCTACTAAACATGAGATACAACTCAATTACCATTAAAAAAGGAAACAACAAGATCAGATGGACCAATACGATTGACAAATATATGATGTAAAATAACAATCAAATCACATACAAGTGAAGAAAGATTTCAAAATTCAGCCATCACAGAATCACCAACAATTAAAGTATGAACCAATATGATCTCATCATATAGTCTAAGGAACAAACAATTGAGCTCTCATAAGTTTAGCACTCCTAGATTTAGACAAAGAGGAGAATAATACTCATAGAGACCCAAGCAATGGCATATTGTTGGTTCGGTAAAAGAGAATAGAACTACTTTAAAGAGTAAAAGAGTTGTTGAAATGAGAACTCTTAAGTACCAAAATACAATTATCGCGTCGATAAAAGATTAAAAGAACAACACAAGAATCGAACTCTCAATCGAAGAACAAGTAACAATAATGGGCCAACAAAAAAACATGAGAAGTAAAAAATTTCCGAAACACCTTCTTTCACGTTCAAGAGTTGAACACCATACTTTGACTGAAAGTAAAGACGCCAATAAAACTGAGAAAAAACAGCAATGATAGACCAGAAGTTGGTGATTTCCGAAAAGAACCTTCCAATACATTTATTCGTTTATACAATAGCAAGTCAAACTATACATCTATTTGTTTATACAATAGATTGTATGGTTATCTACACATCCATTTAACTTTACAATGGGCAGTATACTTTATTAGGTTATGAACATACTTACACTTTTCATATATCTATGTCTTCATCTTCGAAGTCTTTTGTTTCCCCAAGAAACCCTAACCCATGTCTCTGTTTTATCCATTGAACCTTCTCCTCTTTTCCAACCCCCATGTTCTAGTCCTGTTTCCAACCATAACCTCTGAAAATGCCTCTTCCAAATTCTTCCACGGAAACAGTGGCGTACTCCGCCGCTCCCATATGTTCCGGTTGAACACGACTCTTTACGTAGGAGACAACAATACTTTTATTAAGACTACTTAAGAAAAACTTACACTTTGAACGACTACTACACTTTGCTTACTTTGAGAGTTTTTTTAGGATACTTGGATGTTGGGATGGTCTGGAGCAAATGAGCTCCACACCTTTTTATAGGTGTTTCCACCTCATTATAGGAATTTTCTAGATCTAAATATATTTATGATTATTCTAGAACTATATACCATATTATATATCTATTACAAGCTTATATATGTTTCTGGAATGCTATATAATTTACTAGATAAGTATAGGACGTTCTACCACGGTCTTCTAGAATGTTGCTTAACATTCTAGGGTCTTCCATCTCATTCAATAATATTCTTGAGTCTTCTTGTATGTTCGAGAATATTCCATAGGCTTCCAGTATGTTCTAGAATCTTCTAGATCATTCTAGAACATTATAACATCTTTTTTATAAAAGGATAAACTCTATTAATCTCCATTGTGTTAGTGATGACCTTCAACACTCCCCCTCAACATTATCCCCTATTCTTTGTACCAAGTTGAGCTGACAACGAAAACTATCATATTTTCTAGTACTCGGCCCTTTTGTGAACTTGTTTGCTACTTGGCCATCAGTCTTGATGTTTCTCATATTGGCTTCTTCCTTTAGAACTTTTTCTCTTCTACATGCTTTGTTTTTCCTAAGTTGTTGCAACCACTGGTTCATATATTGTTCCCATAGTTGTTAATGACATTCTTGGTTTCCTTTTTTTGTACCATAATATTGTTCCTGACCCCATTGAACTATCTTGTATAGTTTCTTATGCCTCCCTTTTGCAAACTCGTAAGCATGTAGGTTATCACTTTTACAAGTCTTGGAAAATTCTCGCAATATTAGCATGTTAGGATGTGATCTCTTCTTGATCTGATCATCATGATTAAATGTTACTCGAGTGAAGGATGCTATGTCTCCCTTGCAGCTTAATGTGTTATTATTATTATTAATTACCTTATCCAATTTCTCCATGATAGGATCCTTTTTCGGTCTCAGATACGACTTTTTATGCAACCATGGTGACCTCATGTTCTTAATCTCCTTCGGAACGTCCATTTTCAAAGGATTAACTTCTTCCTTCAAGGTTGTCATGAACTTTGTCTCACTCTTCTTGAGACCTTTGTTGAGTTTCATGGTTGATAGGATTTGGGACCTTATTGAATTTCTCTCCAAGGGTACAATATTAATTATTGAACCCTTAGTGATACGCATGGTATCATCTATCTCAAATGACCAGGGTCGTACATTTTCTAGGAAATCCATTCCTAATACCATGTGATACTCATCCATATCCACCACTGTCAAGCATGGTTGCAGAAATCGGGATTAATTCGGCGATTAATCGTGTATAAATCACTTGGCGTTCTCCAACCGTCGAGGGTTAGGGTATTAATCGGAAATTTAGGATTAATCGGGTTTGGCGGGATTAATCGGTCTTGGCGGGATTAATCGGTCAACAAAAGTCAACAAAAGTCAAAAAAGTCAAAAAAAATAATATTTAAAAAAAATAAAAAAATTAACGTTTTTTTACTCCAAAATTTTCAAAATTTCAAGTAAATTATACCAGAATGTACATATTTTTCTATTTTCAAATTTTCAAATTACAAAATTTCTTATTTTCAAAATTTGAAGTACTTGTTTTTCTTAAGATATATTAATATTTGATTAATTTAAGATTTTATTAATAATCTATGGTCCCCGATTAATCCACGATTAAACCCCACCAAGACCGATTAATCCTTTAACACCAGTCGATCGTCGAGCTACAGTCGAGCGATTTTTACAACCTTGTTGTCAAGTCTATGGTGCCTTCCCATTCTGCTATTTTAAGGTGTACACCCTACGCAACACCAATGATAGGCTTGGATAAAGAGTTGACAACCTTCAACGAGCCTGGATTTTTGGTATATTGAATTCCTAAATTCCTGGATTCAGCAAGGAAATTATGAGATGCACCTGTATCTACTAATGCATTGGTGTATACTTCATTCACCTTGGCCTCAATGAACATTCATTCTCTTCTACGACACATAGTACCTCAGCATCCCATTCATCCTCTACTTCCTTTTTGGAAGTCATCAAATTGCTTTCGACAAACTTTTTCTTTGACCAACAATCCATGGATATGTGGCCCCACTTTCCATAATTGTTATAGTTTCCTTCGAACCTCCTCCCCCATGGTCTATTAAGATCTCCATGGTTGTGAGGTTTTGTTCTAACTCTTCCCTTTGTCGGTATAGTTGTATCCTTCTTTAGTAGGTGGCTTGAAATTCCTCCTGCTTTTACTTGTGTAAAGCACCTCATCTTCACTCTTCAGCGTGATGTCTCCCATTTACTTAGCCATAGCTTCTTGGTTGGATAGAAAATACTCAAACTCTGCAAGTGATGGTTAGACGAGCCATCATTGTGTAGCGGTAACGAAGCTTCTAAATTCCGGCTTGAGTCCATAGATGATAATCTTCTTCATTCGAGCTTTTGAAATAACGGATTGCAGATCTAGTTCAGTAATCTCCCGACATACTGATTTTACCTTGTGGAAATAATGAGAAATCGTCATGTCACGTTATGTGATTGATCCATCTTCAACTTCCGAAGCTTCTTGACAGATAGAGGGTTTACTTCCGATTCTAAATCATTGTCATGTATGTTCTTTATCCTCAGATTCCAAGAATTTGGAATAGGTGGAATAATGATAGATTTGGACTCATTGGTTTCATTATCTTGATTCGGGCACTCAAGTTCTGATTCATTTTGTTTATAGTCGTCTAAATATGAGGAGAATGTAGGTTTGGAATTCATTAGTAATGAATTGTCTTCGGAAGAACATGAATCAATGTCCTCTTTGTCATATTGATTTGGTTGATAGGAGGTGGATTTCGATGGAAGAAATGAATGTAATGATGAATTTTTTGTAGATTTCTGGTAATGAACGTCGTTTGGTTGATTATATGAGTGAAGTGATGAAGGGTTTTTCATGGCGATTCGGGTTAATCAAATTGGAAAATGAGATTTTGTTTTAGTGAATATGTTTTGACTTTATTATATAGCAGGCTCTCTTACTAATATACCAACGTTAACAAAAATAAGACTCAATAAAATGAAAGTGAATGGAATTTAAATATTTTTCATACTTCCTTTCGTACAAAATTTATACATGGACTTTGACAATGTATCTATAGACAATTCCCTAGCTATCGCTTATGTGGAGAGAGAGAGAGAGAGAGAGAGAGAGAGAGAGAGAGAGAGAGAGAGAGAGAGAGAGATGTTAAATAAAAAATGGAGGAAGTGTATTTTTTATTGTACTTCTCTTATATATATATATATATATATATATATATATATATATATATATATATATATATATATATATATATAATAAATGTATAATATAAGGTTTAAAAGTTTTTAAGACCAAAGTCTTAAAAATAAGAAGCTGGATTTTTAACCATTGAATTTGTATTGAACGGTGTAGATTAAAAATTTGTGATCCATGTGAATAAGAATAAATCAAGTATTACTCTTAACCCTAGATATAAAAACACATGCCACTAATATGGAAAATCATAGCCCCTATTTCAAATTTCATTAATCTCTCTTTACTCTCTTGCCCCCATCTCCGATCATGAAACTATACGGGACAATAATCATCACCGCTACCACCATCACAACCACATATCATACCTTTTTTTCTTCCTCATCCTCCGTCTCCAATAACCTCACTCCCCACCATATAAACCTTGTCTACTTTCTACATTATCAATGTCGTTTTATCCTTCACCATTACATCCACCATTTTTGCTCTCACTCAACACCATGAAACTATACGGGGCAAAGACGTTTCTCTCCTCTTTCTATGTCACCATGGTGTTTCTCATGATTCTCACAGCTCCCACCAGCTTCCTCACCATCTCTCTCTCTCTCTCTCTCTCTCTCTCTCTCTCTCTCTCTCTCTCTCTCTCTCTCTCTCTCTCTCTCTCTCTCCAAAGAAAAATCATCACAGCCATCAACGATATTCTTTCTCTAGATCCAGATATAAATCTAGATCTTGTGGTTTTGTTTTTTGTAGATCCAGAAACAAACACGAAAAATTATGTATATTTCATCTTTGGAAGAGTTTAAAGAGTTTTAGTCATTGTTCACTTAATTATATGGATCCCAGTAGGTTTTGTATTTGCATGTGTTTTAGCTTTATCGTTATTGTGGTAAGGTTGGTGTGTGATTTTAAGTGCTTTGTGTATCGAGATCTTATATTTGTATATGCATGGATTTCACTTTTATCGCTAATGTCGTAAGACAGTATGAGACTTTAAATATTTTTGTATATAGTTTTAAATTGTATTATATATAATATTTGTTTTATGTGTATAATTTTAGTTATTTTTTAATTCATAATATGCTTAAAATTTTGTCAGGACGATGTTATCTCTAATAAATGAAGGTTTTTTTGTGACATGTTTTCTTCTCTTTCATTCTGCCATGACTTTTTTTTGGTTTTTTTTCATTTTCTTATTTTCAATTTGTTATTTTTTGATGTTTTTCATTCTTACATTAAATTTTCAGAATTTACGGTTATATATATATATATATATATATATATATATATATATATATATATATATATATATGGAAGGCTTTTATTCTATTCTTATCATTTTATTAATTTGAGAATAAATTCATATAAATGTTACAAACTCATTGATTTATTTTCTTTTTTCAATTACTTTATAAAATGTTTAATGTTTATATTAAACTTTTTATTTTTAATAAACTCGTATTGTACACGGGTTTCACACCTAGTTATCTTTTTATACTATAATCAAAAGAAGCTAATAACCCTAATATAATATACAATTTAAAATATTTTTCTGTTGTAGGCTAATAATTTGGTGATATATCTTAAAGAAAAATAGGAATATAGATAGCAAGTTACGAATCTAACAATGCTTTTAAGATAATTATTTGTAAAGTCTTGATATAAAAATATGATTATTTTGTTTATTTATTTGTATATTCTAATTTCCAATTAAATTAAAAATAGATAAGCAATCCGCAAATACTCATTAATGATGAAATTGAAAGATTATAAAATTATTTTTTTTAAAAAAAAAATTGGAGTAGTTTCAAAACATTATCAACAAATGGTTAAAAAATATTGTTAATCTTTTTTTTTAGAACGGCGGTTCTAATTTATTCATAAACTACTCTTTAAATTCATCTATATCTATAATAGAAGTTTACATTCATGAAAAATTATCGATGAAAAAAAAATTCAATTTTCCAATCAAAACACATCATTGATCTTATATTGTAAACATGATTATTTCATTTACCTTTTATTATATAAACAAGAACATGTTTAATGTCTTATATGTTGATTAGTGGTTAACTTTTAAATAATAAATTTAATCACCAAAATTTAACTGCACACCAAAAAAAAACTATTTGCGAAAGAAAAAAATATATGCAAAAGGAGACTGGTTACTGAAAACTAACTATCAATTGTCCTTCGTCGTGCGCATTATACAGTTCTATGTGGTTGTTGATGTATAACATCTTCATGAAAATAATAAAAGAAAATATTAAAAATGTAGAAAACATCTGTTATTAATTCAAACAGCATCCCACTAATCGTCCTTATCGCATTGTGCTACTACATATTTAAAAACTATCAGCTTAGAAGAAATATATGGTGCTAAACAACCCGTCAAAAGGCTGGAAAAATTATTTGACACAAAAAATAAATTAATCACCGCATGGAAACTATATGACGCCGCCACATCGCGTAGGTATATATATATATATATATATATATATATATATATATATATATATATATATATATATATATATATGTATGATTCGGTTCTCGTGAGTACTCTTTTTCTTGGTAAGGACACCTTAAATAATTGAAAAAAATTTGAAAAAAAGTTTTAAAAAGAAATACAAATCATAAAATCGAGTATTGGAGGGAAAAAAATTAGAAAAAAATTGTGAATCATTAAAATTGAATCATTGATCATAAAAAATGAATCGTGAATCATAAAAATGATCCATGATTCAATTTTAATGATCCAATTTTTTTTCTCTCCAATATACTATTACGCTCGATTTTATGATTTATGTTTTTTTTAATTTTTTTTTTCAATTTTTTTAAGATATCCTCACGAGTACTTACCGTAAAAAGAGTCCTCACATGATCTTGTTTCTATATATATATATATATATATATATATATATATATATATATATATATATATATATATATATATATATATATATATATATATATATATATATATATATATATAGGGTTCGGTTCTCGTGAGTACTCTTTTTCTTGGTGACGACACCTTAAAGAATTGAAAAAAAAAATTAAAATTTAAAAAAAAAATACAAATCATAAAATCGAGTATTGTACTGTATTGGAGGGAAAAAAATTAGAAAAAAAATTGTGGATCATTAAAATTGAATCATGGATCATAAAAAGTGAATCGTGAATCATAAAAATGATCCATGATTCAAATTTAATGATCCAATTTTTTTTCTCTCCACTATAGTACTACGCTCGATTTTATTATTTATGTTTTTTTTAAATTTTTTTAAGATATCCTCACGAGTACCGCAAAAAAAGTCCTCACATGATCTTTCTATATATATATATATATATATATATATATATATATATATATATATATATATATATA